>NC_141685.1:921319913-922519913 GCF_964263255.1 Lissotriton vulgaris
TGAAGAGGAAAAGTAGAGGTATTGAAAAAGGTACTAAGAGTAGTAAGGGGTGAACAGAGGTAGAACGAGGAGAAGGGGAGAGAACACGTAGAGGTAGAAGATGAATGGCAGGGTAAAGTGAGCGATCAGGCAGTGAGTGAGGACTGATACAGAGGGATATGTGGCAGTGAGCGCAAGATGTGGGGTACAGATGAATATGTTGTGGCAGTGAGCGCAAGGTGTGGGGTACAGAGGGATATATTGTGGCAGTGAGCGTGAGGTACAGGGGGCTATAAGGCAGTGAGCGCATGGTGTGGGGTACAGAGGGATATAAGGCAGTGAGCATGAGGTGTGGGATAGAATAATATGTTCTGGCAGTGAGCGCAAGGTGTGGGGTACAGAGGAATATAATAGTGAGCGAGGTGTGGGGGTACAGAGGAATATAAGGCGGTGGGGAGTGGGGTACAGATTGATATAAGCCAGTGAAACACAGGGTCTGGACGCCCTGCCAGACATGATAGGGTGCATACTGGCAGATAGATAGGTTTTTGACACAAGACTGTACGTTGTAGTGGGATCTGCAATCCGGGCTATGCTGAAACCTCAATTTTTGACTTTGGAGGTTAATGAGTCGGCAAACTCCTGAGGGAATGAGAGCTCCAGACTCGTGTCAATGGTACAAAAAAAAAACAGGAAAACTTATGTTGAAATGTAGCCTTCACTCCAAACCAGTGTGGAGCTTTATTGAAGTGGAATCAGTCAAATGCTTGGTCTTTTCAAAAAGGTGGCGATTAATTGGCAGATATGAGTGTTTTCTAACTTTACTTCAATGAAAACCAATGCAATGTCTGCACCAATCACTAGAAAACGTGTACTGTAGCACATGCTGCAAACCACCTAATCATTCAAATTCCAATCCATGCCAACTGTTAACCACACGTTGAAGAGTCCCGTCTACCATTTTTAGCATGATGGGCATTTTGCCTTCAGACTCTAGCTTTAGGATTTCAAACCACGCTATGGTAACACTGTACCATCTTACAGATACTTCTGAACTATATATCACCAATACCTGCTACAAGGGCATATTGGAAGACTAATTTATGACAAATAAATCAAGTTCAGACAGTGTAACTTATAAATCCCCCACTGGAAAACTGTAGTTGTATAGGTTAATTATTCTTTAAGCAATCAATTCCCCAACAAAACAATGCAATAGTGACTTGTAGTCCTTTCACTTCATTGGAATGTCTTCCCTACAGGCACGGATGAGATCAACACCACACCTCCATGAGCATTCCACTCAGTCAGCCGCTTCTTCTACCTTTGAAGGCCTTAAAAAATTTACAATATCTGGAATGCTATTTGCACAAAAGTAAAGCACAAGAGGACTCATCAACCTACTCAAACAGCCTTTGAGAAAAAACAAGTTCCAGGCCTTTGATACATTTGAGCTAAACTGTAGTAAGTCAAACCTCAGGATCCACTTCACAAGAGGTGCACCAGAAATGAAGGGTGTGGTGCTCATGGAGCATGGATTTCAGAGCATACTCATTAACCTTATGATGGATTTTACTACAGAGCAAATCGCATACTGAAACAAATCAACAAATCTAGGTGTGGTTGAAAAGTACCTGTTGAACTTTCTTCTTTCAATTTGGACAGCATACACGCTTTAATTTCCAGACCAATAGCCTTTGCCAAAGGAGGAGGCACAGCATTACCGACCTGAAAGGAAAAAAACAAAAGAATATGAAGTACAACAGAAGGTTTAAGGGATTATGCAGTATAGCTGTTTAAGAGCTTCCAGGAGCTTTTTTTTGGAAACACTAGTTTGCTCGGGCAACAGAAAAAGTCACCTGTAATTATAGTTTTGCAGCTTGAAGCTCTTCTAGAATCACATGCTCAGCACAATCCCAGAATCTATTGGTTGGGTCTGGAAGTGTTCAGAAAACTCAAACTCTTGATTGCGGTTCAGGTCTACGTGGGCAGAGTCCCTATGATTTGACTATGCAACAATTCCTACATACTTGCCCATCATTTTGGATTTTTTTCTTTACCTCTTACACAAACCTGTTCATGTGAGGCGGGATGGGTCACATGTGAATCTAGAAGACTTTCAAGCTACAAAATGGTAATTAAATGGGGTTTGTTTGCAGCATGAAGTCTAGTCATATGCCTTGCACCAATAATGTAGCAGTGTAGGAAGCTCGCTCTGTATATACTATATCCAAGTATGGTATCTTGTATACAGAATCCAGTGGATCCTTAAAGGCTTGCAGAGGAAAAAGTAGATAATGCCTTACTCTATTTGCAGTAGTGTGGGCGAGCAGAGCAGTAAGGCTTTCAGAGGGTAGTGTTAAGCATTTATTGTACACTCAGACAAGAAATTGTCACACTCAAAGACTGAACTGACCAATAGGTTTTGAATAAAAATATTTTAGTTTTATTTCTAGAACCAAGCAGGACTTGGCACAGGAAAGTAGAATGGAACTTTGCAAGATTAATACAGTTGAATGCAATTTGTTTTGTTACAGGTAGGTCAAATGTTCAGAAACAGTTGAAAGTACTGTAGTTACTTTGTACTTGTTAAATTACTTTCCAGATTACCTTTCTTACTCAGTGTGGTATGCCTAGATACCACACTTAGACATTTCCTGGATAAAGTTAAGTTATAACATTGGTTATCAAAACACACTTTTCAAAAGCCGACTAAATGCATTTTAATGGAGACTGAGGGTGCCCAAAAATCACACTGCTTGCTGGTAGGTAAATCTGTTGCAGGGGCAAAGTTTTGAGAGTTAGGGCAAGCAAAGGTGGAAGGGATGGGCACAGAGCAGCACCAAGCATAAACCAGCAGCACAGGGGTGGCCGGGTGCAGGGTATAAATACAGCGTCGGGCGCCCAATACTGTTCAATGGAGAACTTGCTTCGGACAAACAGACTGCAGGCATCTTATCAGAGGTTGCAGGACAGACCAGTGGCACCAGAGGTACGTGGCGATGTAGGGGCACTATCTTTTCAGCTCACCCAGGCACAGTGACACCTCTGACCATGATGTGCATGGTTTCTAGTCCTAGAGAGCAGAGGCTCTCGACCCAGAGGCCCAGAAACATGTCTGGTGGTGGCAGCAGGCTGCCTTCAGCCTGTCTGACCACACCAGGGCTGGTAGGTTCTCAGGGGTACCTATGAGTACATGGTAAAAGAAATCCCACACTAACATCCGTGTGGGTTTATTGAAAAGAGTAGTTTGCTACCAAGCACTCCTGGCTTCAGAGAAGCCATCATAGTGCTGGGGAAACTAGAGTGAGCTTCCAGCCCATGTACTTTCTTTGGCTTCCCCGGCACTTACAAAATCTAAGATAGACCTTAAATACTGTAGGGTCATATCTGCTCATGAAGATCTGCCCACACCTGTGGTGTAGTGCACCCTTGCTTAGGGCTGGAAGGCCTTCTCTAGGGGCAACTTACCTATACTTCAGGCAGTACTGGTTGGCATGTCACACAGGCAGTGTGCCAGGTAGACTGTGCACCAGACCATGCATGCTGCAATGGCAGTCTGCATGGCCTAGGTGAGGTGACCCTAGGGCATGGGTCTCCAAACCAGTCCTGGAGGGCTGGATCCATGCCAGATTTTCTAAATTACTACATGTATCTCAATACCCAAAAAATCTGGCATGGATCCAGCCCTCCAGGACTGGTTTGGAGACCCCTGCCCTAGGGGATTCTTCAGTCTCAACGCCCCAGGTACCCACATACCATTTACTAGGGACTTGCATGGACCTGAAGGCCACTTGTGGATTAGGTTTTAGGGAAGAAGCACTGGCACTGGGGAATTGGAAAGGCAGAGCCCCTGTGCACAACAATTTAAACTAATCCATATAAGGCAAAAAGTGGGGGCTAACCATGTCAAGAGGCACTCACACTAGCTTTAGGAAGTCCTTTATCTTCGCCCTACCCCCTTATACATGTGTTGTGACTAGGGTAGTTGGGGAGTGAAGTTAGAGCCACTTTGTAGCCTCAAAAGGGAATTGTGGTTACTGTCCATGGCCTTGAAATTGGCTAGATCCTGGCTGCTTTTGGTTCTGTGAGGTAAACACTGGTATTCCTTGCCCCTTTTGAATGGGAATACTGCTCCTTTTAAAAAGGGAGGTTTAAAGACCGGAAAGCCCACAATGGCAGCAGTCTAACTAGACTAGTTTCCTATGAGAGGGTTTGTCAATAACTGAAGACTGTACCTAGTGTTAAAACCAGATATCCATATCATGCAGGTCCTCAGGACTGTTCTGGTTCCCACTTACCTAACTGTTGTATCAGAAGCATCAAAGGCCGACTTTAGGCATCAAATTGCAGTGTCTCTCCCTTTCAATAATGCTCTTATACGGTATTCCACTGGGAGGTGAGACATAGGGTCTTCCAAGTATTGAACATGTCTATTTAGCAGCTTTTCATCTCCCTTCCAAATGCCTCCATCCTCTTACTGTTCTTATCTGAGGCAAGTCCAATGGATGAAGAGGTAATGGTCTCCACAGCAAGAAAAAGAGCAATTGTGAGTCTGGTGCTACAGGACCCTGAATGTATTTTGGGTCCTGTCTTGAGGACATGTATTTTCGCTCAGTGGTGTAACTGCCTTGGATGTCACCGTTTTATCAAAAACTTAATTGCCCTGTTGCATAATGCTGAGGTGCATGGGAAAATATGGGTTCATCTTATAAGACTAAGTCTTGAGGAGAAAAAAGTTCTCCTTTTCCATCTCTACTCCAAAGACCTCAGCACCCTTCTTCACTACAAGCGGATACATGGATAGTCCGAAAGCCTTGAAGGATAGGACTTTACCCCCTTCAATAGGAGAGTCAGTTTCTGTCCTACAGCATTTCCCCTCTGTGGTTCCTCTATCCCTTGATACTCCTGGATTCCTCAAAGGCCTTTCTGCACAAAATTCTCAAGACATTTTCCTCTCGATGTCCCATCCCTGGACCTTTTCCCTGAAGGTCACTCTTCTACTTCCTTTTTTGCGATCGATCATCTTCAGATTGAGGCACTGCCTTTTGACATTTCCTTCCCTGTAACATAGAAGTATTCTGAGCTCCATCTATTTAGTTCTCAGCGTTAAAGGCTTGGACTTCAGCGACTGGCATGGCTCAAAGAACTAGTCTTTAGCATATCTGACTGCATGTTCTTGACAAATCAGGTGGTTTTCTGGCATGCAACACTGTACTTAAGTTATCTACGATTAGTCTTTTCAAATTCTGAAAACTTGGTACTGTCTGGATGCTAGCCTTGGGTCTCTGCCTAGTAACCAAACATTTCTTCCATCAACTGTGCACCCCTTCTTTGCTTCTAGAACTCAGAAATGCTTGCATTGTCTGTTTGCCCAATGTGCCTGAAGTCTTGTCGTGGTCGACCAGTGTTTTTTGTTTAACAGCACAGGACACAGCCCTTCGATTTATAGTCCGGAGGCAAACCGAACATGCAGACTCAATGTTTGTTGTTTAAGGGGAAAAGTCGGTTGCAATTCAGGCAAAATGTGAAGCATGTGCTCATGCTCTAGCAGGGTATCATCTAGGAACCCCAGGGATCCCAATTCAACCACCAAATATTCTACTAATGTTAATCCTTCCAGACAAAACCTCTGAAAAAGCCTCTCCAGCATTAGTCTGACCCTTCGACTGCTTGAGGGCTACTCCAGGACTGTAAAAAACAAAGTTGGGAGACTTCGGATATACCTCCTTACCAAAGAGCAGAAAATGGAATCTAAAATGGTGAACATATAAGTGGGTGTTGTAGAATTAAGACAAACGCCAAAGGGACTCCCCATTCAGACCTCTCCCAAACAAATATTAAAACCAAAATCTTACTCTTCCAGACCCCAACCACTTGATAGGGTGGCCTGCACAAAGCATGCAAATCTGGGAGAGATCTTATGCTGTAAAATATGCAATACCACAGCAAAACCTTTATAACTGCAATTCATTACTTAATCTTCTAGGTCCAATTTCTTTAACGAATGGAGAACTTGCTGAAAATGTGCACAGGAAGAAGGACAAACCTACTTGGAAGATTACATAATACATTGGGTGGGGGTGGAGGGGGTTATGTTTGGCCGCACAGCACGCAGGACTACAGCTAAACAAAATGCAATTTTGGGGTTGACTTACCAGGTCCTGCACTAAACCCCACATCAGGGGTTGGGTGATATAGGGCAGAGGGCACAGCTGACTAACCCCCTATTCCCCCGACAATGCCACCTGCTCCTTAAGTCCCAGCTTCCATCAGCTTACTCACATCATGATGATCAGCCAGATATTTTGTGTAGCATGGAGGACAGCAATGGATCAGTGTGTTCCATTCTCAGGTGCTGAAGGGTCTGTAAGGGCGCAGGGCCCACAAAGGGGCCTAAGCACAGAACGTAATCAGGCTATGATCTGAGGTTGGAAGGGTTTCAGATGAATACTTGGGTGATAACATAGTTGGCAAGAGACGGATAAGGACACCACCGGGCATGCGAAGCACAAAGCAAACTGATTTCCCTCTGAATTTTCAAACTTGATGAGAAGGGACTGAATATGGAGCCAATGCCCACGCGCTATGCATGTTGAAGAGTCACCACATTGTAATTGTAATTCAAGACTTCTTCAAAGTCAGTCAACTTGAAAACGTGAGTTCAATACTAGATGGTAGTTCAGCAACACATTAACATGAAGCCTAAATGGTTTATCAAGACTCCCTTCAGCCCTCTAAACGTAAACAGCACTTCACAAAAGGTAAAGCACACCTTCCCCTTCCAGAAAAATAGAAAAAATGCGCCTTTGCAGCTTTCCACATATTTAATTGTTATCAATTTAGAAGCAGCTCATGCACAACCCAAATGCCAATTTACTACAGTGTACATGGCTAGGGTAGAAGTGATTACATACTACAGAAAGCAAACAAAGTGAACCATGGCAGACAAAATGGTGCAGCAGATTTAGGTAAAAAACCAACCACAAGGTTGGAACGTTTTATAGGAAGCCAACTCAAGCAATCAAAAAATTGACTGCCATACTGAAAACTGAACAGTTTAACTCATTTTAAGCCAAGTGCTAGATTTTACAAAATACTGCACTCCCGCGGCCTTCTCCAAATGTAGTGCATGAGCTGTATGCAATTGGTCAAAGCTAACGTACACAACCAAAACCTACAACTGACCTGTCTATGCTTGTCGAGAACATTTCCAAAGAGCCTGTAGGTGTCTGGGAATCCTTGAGACCGTGCACACTCTCGCACACTTACTACACGATGTTGTTCTGGGTGAAGCACACGACCCTGAAGAGTAAAGAAAAGGTAATTTAAACCACAACTTTTGAAACAGTGCCTATTCATGGCAGAGGTTACAGTGGCACAGGTAAGAATTTTAAATGTATTGGCTTGGTATTAAGGGACTACAGCACAGTTTCTTGGAAGAAAACCAAGAAACAACGAGTTTTTCGGATTAGACATTACATTATTCAGGGCATGACCCCACAGCGCCACCAGTGAGAACCATGGGCCATTGAGAAATTTTCCACAATTTTGACTTCATAATAAAATGAGCATAGGATGTTCCCGGGTTATGGATTGTTATACAATATTGGTACTATTCTAAAAATAAAGTCGGTTGCTATGCTTTCATAAACTACTTTTATTGCTATGCAGCAGCCAAACTGGAGTGATTGAGACAACTTAGTTGTGTGCTACACTAAATTTATCATGGGTAAGCTTAAATGCCAGAAGTAATCATAAATATTCAACTACTGTCAGACACTTACCTGTTTACCCATAGGCTCTGGATTAGTAACTGTGGTGCTGAAAAAGCCATCCCACTCCAATCTTCCATACAACCCGGCCCAGTGGTTGTGTCTGTTCCCGGTATGTGGCAGACACCAGGGTATAAGAGTGTTGAACTGTCTGTCTGCTGGATCACAAGGTTTGCCTGTCCCGAAATAGAATATAAAACTTTAAGTAAATAAAAACCAAGACTCATCTTGCCTGCTTCGAAGGATAAAATCACAGGTTCTAAGCTTGTGACTTGGTTGTCATGCCGAACATACAATATTAAAACTCCAACTGATCAACCTTTGATACGAAGGTAAAAACCTTTTACGCTAAACATTAAGCAACTTTACAAGGACAGGTTTGCATTATGAACCTAGAGGAAAAAAGTTGGTAACGGAGCAAGACAAAGGGTCTGACTTAAATATGCAGCCCAATAACCGTGATTCGGTATTAAAGCTAAGCAGACTAATTTTAAGCCCTTGTTCTAGGAGGGAAGATCTTAACATTTGAACTGTGAAAAGCGTTAATGTCACTACAATCTGAGAAGCAGTTAATGTTTAAATGTGTACATTCAGGCTCATTTACCTTCAGCACAAGAGCAGACCCCCTTTAGAAATCCATTCTTCTTGTCATGGTGTGTGTACCGCAGTTTCCTTGTGGTAGTACCATCTGAAAGGCGGACCTCCATATTCGGCAGGTCTCGCCAGTCAGAACCAGGAGCCAGGGGAATGTGTCGCATTCTACCAGCGACTAAGGCACTCATATCCTATGGATTCAAACAATACAGGCACAAATTATTGAAGTTCACAATTTCTTCCCCGACTGGAAATAGTAAAATGATTAATATTCCTGTGTGCTCAGGACTCAGACCAGAAGCAAGGTGTTGGTGGGGGTGTTGGAAAGGAACAAAACTGCAATATACAAGAAGCTCAATTTGCCCTTCAGTGGGCATAAACTTATTTCATGATGAGTTAGTTTTTGCAGCCAGCTAAAGGAAACCATTGTTTTTTTAACTAAGTGGAAGTAACCCCCGAATTCATCAATATGAAGAGAAACCTGGTTGGATAAGATCTTAAATGCTAACGCACAAATATCACCCTCCAATCAGCCTGCCAAAAGGGCTTTTGGCAAAAGTGACTTAGCCAAAACATATAAGAGAATCAAAGGCTCATTCACACAAAGTGTGCATTATTATGCATATACCTTATGTATATCATGAAGTACAGGTCATTGTGTGGACTCAAACAGGGGACCTGTACTGTGCATATTAATGGAACATGGAGCCTGAAGAGGCAGGTGAAATATCCACCCACATGGCAGTGACAACACGGGTCCATCCAATCCGGTGAGAAGATACTCACCAATTTCAATTACCCAAAACACTTGAAGCTGTAATACACTTCATTGGCATTAAGTCAAAAACGTAGTTGGTACCAGCACGGATAACGTCAGAATGAAGACTGGTTAAGTGCAGACCATGTGCTGATTACGGGTTAAATGAAAATAAGTCACACCTTTGTTGGACAAACAGTTAACCAAAATTGATAAATCCCATGGAGGCAAAAGGCCTCATGTTTCCTAAGTATTTCTCAAAGATGGTTCCTTCATGACAAAACATCTCACCTTACAGACATGATCCCGGAGAATAGGCTGGTACTGGGACCCTCTTATCTGCCGCTGGAACCAGGACTGAGGCTCTCCATTGTAGGAGATTTCCAATGCAGAGGCACCATTTCTTATCTCTGGCAAGTCAGACATTGTATCACGAACCGTGATTGTTCGGAAAAGACCACAATTTATCCTAAAAAGAAGTAAAGTGTTAAACCATTGCAAACTGCCAAAACCATTTACAAATGGAAGCTGGAGTTATGTTATACAGACTTCACACCAATGCCACAAACAGATGTGAAACTAAGGGGGAAAAGTCCAAAGTTGTGCAGTCATCCTACATTCCTTGTCCAAGACTTCCATGTGGTCTCCAGAACATTACAAGATATGTGATGATGGTGCAGGATGTGCTCCACCACTAGAAGACTAAACATGCTTGTATATTACAGGCCAGTAGCCTGCAGTTTATTAAAATCAATCCAAACGTTAAGCTCGATCTTGGAGTACAGAAACTAACAGGTTATTACATTTGAGCATTAGCCCCACAAAATTGGAAAGCATGACAAATTCCAGAAAGTCTTGTAGAATTGTTTGAAATCAGATGTGCCAGCCCTCAAAAAAAAAAAGTTAGGTAGGTAGCAAGGGAGTGATTTTTGAATGCAAGGCGATTTCAGCCAGACTGGCTTTTCCCCCCCCTTGAGTTTTATATAGCTCAAACTTGACCCAAAGGCATCGGGTAGCAGAGCACTTTCCATGAGCACCAGTTATGTTACATAAGGACACAAATTTGTGTTATAGACGGGGGATTAGATCTGCACAGAATCACAGGATGTGGAGCGTCTTTGCAGAGACTGGAACCAAGTTCCCCAGATTGGAGGTCGACCACTCTAGGCATTAGTTCACATCTTCTCACCGAGGCTTGCTTCAATCTAGAGCTTGGGTCTGATTTGCTCACTGAAGCCGTGATGATCAAGCTACTTCTTTTGGTAACACTCTGCAGAGCAGTCATTTAGACTATTACTCCGCAGCCAAACTGGATCAGAAAGATTCTGCTCCTTTGTGCTACTAGGTGGTGCTTTGCCGCTCCACGTTGGCTTGGTTCTGTTAAGTGAATGAGCACAGCCACATAAGCACCACCCCTGCTTGCCGAGGTCAGTTTTTGTGGACTCTGCTTCCTCAAACGCAAAGTACAAACCAAATTGGAGGTACCAGTGTGCAGATATATAATTTGAGACTTTGGTAGCATACCACCGAATAGAAGAGGGAGGAGGGAGAGCAATGGGGAAATCTGCGGTTGTATGGACTATCCACCAGAAGGTTCCTAAAGTTAAGTAACCGGCTCCACGGATGTAAACTTCACACACCTCACGGATATCAAAGCAGTACCTCTCAAGGTGGAGAGTCTTTAAGTGGCTCAGTCTAAAGTCCTTCTTGAACAAATGGACTTCATACCCTTCCAGTTGGACCTACTATCAGGGCACTAGTGCTTTGTGAATGTGTGCACAGACACTAAAGTCCTAGCAGGACAGATCAAGCATGCATACCACATTGTAATCAAGTGGTGGCAGCATAGACCCTCCGTACTTCAGAGGTGGCTTCTTGGCCAATGTATAGAAGATCTTAATTCAAAGGCATTGGAAAATGGCCCCCAGCATGTGCAATACATGGTCACAATATAAACTAGTGAAACTTCACTCGACTACAGGTTGCACAGCATGTATGCAGTTTTCATATTAGCAACAATTTAGGCTAACTGACAAATTTCACGAAAATAATGTTTTACATCACACTATGCTTGGTTGAAAGTATACATTTTAATCATTTATGTAAATAAACTATATCCTTTTGCATGCATTATTAACACTCCAAAATATACACGAAAATGCAATCCAAAGTTACAGATTTTGTCTCGTCAATAACCTTGCCCAATGCATTTCGTGATTTGTACAATCAGTTCTTCAGGGGCCTCTGAAAACATGTCTTTTGTAACAGGTTACTGTAGTAACCTCAGTTAGAAATCAAAGCACGGAGAAAGAAATTACTTCTCCATTATTGTGACCAATCATGTTATGATTGGTTAATAAAAGCTTGTAAAGCGCATAGTCACCAAAGCTTTCATGGCGCCAATCAGGTGTAATATTGCAAAAGACCAGTTAACTGGATTGCCCAAACAGCCATGTTTCCAGGGCCTTTCTAAAACCCAATAGGTTGTCGCAGCTCCTGGTTGTCAATGGGAGGGAGTTCCAGAGTCTGGAGGCAAGGTAAGAGAACCTGCAGCCTCCCTGCCGTTTCAATTTGATGGTGGGAATGGGAAGTAAGTGAAGGTTGGCTGAACGTAGATTGCACCGAGGGACTTGCTTTGGGATCAGATAGCTGATATATTTTGGGCTGTTAAAATACAGCGCCTTGAAGACTAGGCAGCCCGTCTTAAAACTTAATTGGTTGCCCATGACCCAACATGCTGCTTTTAACAGCAAGGGCCTAGCAGATTGCCATCTCGGCTGTTTATGAATTAATCTTGTCGCCTGATTCTAAACCATTTGTAGACGTTTGAGCAGAAACTGAGGTAAACCAATATATAGAGAGTTTGAAAAATACAAGCACGAGAGAACCAGCGCTATCACTGCCTGGACGAGGGCTGAGTAGGACAGCAAATTAGCAATCTTCCTGATTTTACGCAATTGGAAGAGACTAGCAGAAACAAAAAAAAAGAAAAGAGTGAAAAAATGAATGTGAAGTCGCTTCATGCATTCAATAAACCGGATCACAAAACCATACTGCAAACACCGAACATAGCGTGAAATAAAAAATAATTTGGGGGGGAATTTGTCAGTTAGCATGAATAAATTGTTGCTATATGGAAAGTGCATACAGGCAATGCAACCTGTAGTCGAGTGAAGTTTCACTCGTTTATATTGTGGTTGACTGAAGGAGACGCTACCTCCATCAAGGTTGCACACAGACGTATTTTCTTGAATAACAGTTTAAGGTAGTAAAAGGTGTGCACAACTACAGCCATACACCAATATGTGAAGGTGCCATACAAAATAAGCAACCTGGCGCCCCTTCCATGTTTACTATTGTCACTCTAGTTTGTCTATTATAAGGGGTCAACTGTAGTAACAGCAAATACACGATTTACTTCTGCCCAGTCCAAGAAGTAGCTCTTAAAGTGCCTAGTCAAAACCCAGTCAGTTTGTACACACTCTCCCTCCTCAACCTGAAGCCATAAATTTAAAGCACACATACTTCTGCCCGATAGTCAGAAACAGTCACAATAATGGAACTCTTAGGAAATACAACAAATCTACAAAAGTTGCACAAGTTTATATGCAGGTGCAGTTTCTGCTCCACATAGCATTCACATGTATAAAGGGGTTTGTGCAAAAATTGGGACGAGCTTTAACATTTGCTAAATACCTGTGAAACACCCAATAAAAAATATTTGGATACTTTGAACATCCGAGTCAGTCAAACAACTTTATTTGGTTAATAAAAACCATAAAAGTACATAACGTACATGTAACAACCGAATAATTTTTTAACAATACAATCAATAAACTTTTGCGACTTTTACTGGTCTTTATATGGGAACCAGTCTTTTTCCTGCTTCAAATTGTTGTAAGGAATGGACTTCCAGTCCAGTGAGGCCTCCATGGCAGCTAACTTGCTACGCAATCAACCGGTTGGATGGAGCTCTTGAGCACATCCCACACAGTATCTAGACCAGGTCGAGAGTCCAGGATTAATGCCATCCACCTAGAGAGGCCGGGTCTGCACAGCCTTTCGTTGCACTAGGGAATCCCACAAAAGGGGATTGTCCACCCAATGGCATTTCAAGCGATTGGTGCACAAGCTTAATTGTGGTCCCTGCCCTTCGAGTAACTCAAGAGGAGAAGCAAGAGTGGCACACCAATGCCCTTGCAACTTCTCTTTAGAGTCAAGGGATGGTGTAGAGTCCTGCTTTCATCAGATAACTGACCTTGCCAAGAACACCTCAGGATTGACCTCGAGAGCAGAACAGGGACACAGACCCAACTTTAAGACTTGTGCATGGTCTTTTCGATGTCTGGTGACGTACAGTTTTGCTTTACTATTCCAGATTTCCCTTGGGTGCATGTGGGCACAGTCTCACAACTAGTTTTGCTGTGAGCTCCAACACCTTGAGGGAGCCAGACCTGCACTTCAAGGCACATAAAGAAACTGACATCTGCGCGCAGGGTTGACGCTTAGGCAACTCTGCTTGGCCTCTTCCAGGGTGGCACAAATAATCCACATTTGTAAAGCATAACCAATTACCCGTAACGGTCTCTAGGCGCTGGTGGCCGTCGGGAAGATTAAGCAAGCTATTGCCCAGCGTCACATGGTGCTGGGCTAATGTGCCGCCGGGTATCGAACCATGATCCCAGATTCCAACATCCTTCGCCCTGACCGCAGCGCCACACCTCTCCTGAGCCACACTGCACCACCTAGCGGTGCGCAGGTATAGTGGTGTGAATTGCTCTTGATCTAATTTGATGGCGGAGTGATATTTTAAGAACGGTGAGAAATCTGAAGTTAGACTTACTCAGAAGAATTAAAGTAGTCCATTGTAGATACAACCACATTTTAGAAGCCTAGATTTAGCCAGAGGGGCTGGAATACCGGCCTTTTGGTGGACTGTATGCTCAAGCATATACTATGCAGACAACATTCCCATTCAATGTCAAAATCTCTTGCCTGGTGGGAAATCCAACATTGAAGAACTTGGTAAGAAACCTGTGCATCCATATTCAGCTCACATGCCAAGCCTCACAAAATGGAGATTTAAAAATAATTTAAGCCGAAACGTATGACCCATTTAAATACGATGATGCCCAATTTCCTTCCAACTTGCTCTTAAGACACCAAGCACCACTAGCAATATCAATTTTATTTTCATTTCTGTGTTCAAAGCATTGATCAGAATCAGTGCACGGAATATTAACAAAGAATGCTTTCAAAGATGAAACTCAAGTCCACGAATAAAGGGCCTCAATGCAATCTCCTTTGGCAAACTGCACAGACACATCAGGGCTCCTCAAATGTAAACTAATGTTTGATATCAGACTATTCTACCAGGTTGCCTTCTATACACTTGCGTCTTCTGTATTAAAAACACTGCAGAAAGAAAGCAGTTTGAGGGCATGCCTGTTTGCTTATGCAGACATTCCCTTTTCATAGCAGCTCAAGCGAATAATACTTTTACAGAATGATCCAGTTTAAACAGATTCCCCTCCCAATGATACTGTAGAGACTGTATTCCACTGTCAGGGTGCAGCTGTGTTGCGAAGCACTGTATGGGTACCAGTTAATTCACAAGAAATATGGTTTAAAGCCGCCTGAGAATTGGATTTTTGTTCGTGCAATGAGTGAGACTTGCTGCTGGACAGAAGAATGGAATGTTAAAATGTAAATAACCTTTCTAACAAAGAAAACATTATGCTAAACAGTAGCGTTTATTAGATGCCAAGCGGAAAGAAAACATTTTCACTGCGGTTTAGAAATGCTAGCCCAAGAGGAAAGCCATAAGCAAATTAAACAAGCTCAAACAAACGTTTTTAAAAAAAAAAAAAAAAGTCTATACCTGGTTATGTTGCTAACAAACTTCTTGTCGTCCACCACTACACTCAGTTGGCAGGCTCTGGGTGCAAACACATGCAGGGGCTCTGGAAACACAGGGAGCTTCTCTCCAGGAGCTGCAGCAAGGACGATTGCTCTTCTGCGTGTCTGTGCTACTCCATATTGGCCAGCCTAAAGTAAAGAACCCACTGATAAGAACTTACAATCCCACAACAAGATTTGCTTAGTAGACATAAGATTAACCACCACATTTTAGTACCTGTAGCACACCAAAGGTACACTGATACCCCATTCGAACAAGGCATCGGAGGGTGAGCTTCAACACCATGGAGCTCTTGAAGGACACAAAGTTTCTCACATTCTCCAGCAGGAAAAATTTGGGCCGGTAGTAGTCACAGTAACTGGAAAGGAAAAAAAATAAATACCACCAGGGAAAGTCTTCATAAATTCCGTTGAAGTATGAAACTGGAGTCGTACTAGGTCCTCCGCATAATTTATTAAAATTACTGTACACTCAATTGTTTAATTGAACCTCAATGAGAAAAGTTACTAACCTGTCATTACAGTTCCAACACTGGCATCTTTTAGATTCATGCTCCAGTTATTCCCCACCCAGATAGAAACTAAGACATGTCCGAGTTGAATACAAGTGCTTCAAGCACAACCAGCTCACTTTTAGATCTGTTAGGCAGGCAAAGAGATGGGCCCGACTCCACTTACAGCATTAAGACAGTCCCTCAAAATGTTCAAAGTGCAGAAGAGACTTAGAGCCTTCTAGACGCAGAGGAATGCATGCTACTCTATTCAAAACTACCAAATATTTGAACATGGGCGGACTACTTTAGTCACCTGCATAGAATCCTTATTTTTTTCCACAATGTTTAACCAGAAAGTAAAACACATTAAGTAATCTTGGACTGCAGGTCTACATTTTCTTGTACAGCATACACTTCGTCCTCACAGGATCACAGAACAGTCTGGTGAAATGGTGCTAAAATATCAAGACAACTATTATTAATGCTGGGCAGCCAGCTATGCAAAGTGTATGGTGTGGCCTTTGAAGAAATCCTGGCGGTCAGGGCCAAATGTGCCACAACCAGGCTGAGGGTAGGAGTTCTATCTTGCATATACATCTTTATGGTAACATATGGACTAGCATCAAGGGAAATGGGACTAAAGCAAAGGGTGTGAGCAGACATCTGCTGGTAAAGTTCTGAGCTCTCCTCCAGCCCCCCTCCAACTAATCGAAACTACTGCTTGGTAAGACTGTACTTTATGACAAGGAATTTGTTGAAAAGAGGTTAATCTGTTGAAGCAAATTACAAGCTACTGTCCTTGCTGAGGATATCTGCTCAATTTTATGTCAGCTTACAAGATGTTCCAGTTTAGATGAAGTTTACCCAGATGCCAGGTACTACAATCTTGAGCTTCAAAGTAATCAAATGGAGCCCTGAATTCTTTTCTAAACCCCCATCTCCTGAATTCATATTTAACACAAGGAGATAACATTTATTAAGTTACTGAAAAATACTTAATTCAGCTAAGACGGTCAAATTGTGCCCAGTGTCTGTAGTTCCATCATGGTGTGGGCTATATTCATCAGACCAGCAGCCCGGAGTTTAAAGAGCACGTAGCTGGTCAACCCAAACCTCCACATCTTTACGAGGTCAGAAGAAATAGAGGATCATTTTCCCCTTCCAGGAAACTGATCATGGACTGGGTATCAGAGCACTGTAATGGCCTAACCTCCCGCTCTCGGTGGTAAAATTGATAAGCTTTACTCTTTCTTGGAGGTGTATACCTTGGCTTGAAGACTTAGGTTTGTTGCCAGGAATACAATTGCTTTATATGATACGAGGAACGAGTACCTGGGCGTCACAGCATATGCTAGTGTGCATGGTCTCACTTACCTTTGTGATGTTTTTGCCTTTATATTATCTGCTGCCAATATTATGAGACTATGGGGACAGCGAATAAAGAGCAAACAAAGAAGTCATTAGTTGTATAAACATTCTTCCAACAGACTTAGGTTTACCAGGCAACACCCACGTTGTGCCGTTCAAGGAATAATGAAACCTAGAAATTGTAAACAGTTGGGACTTGATCCTAGGTAGAAAAACATTGTGTCTATGAGATAAAGACCAGGCTGAAGTATGGCATAAGGTTCTGGTGAGTCACCATTTTGAAGGGTTGATTTCTCAAACACTTGTCAGGAGGCTAGTCTCCCTTCTTCCAGATTACCCAATGAGATGCACATTTTGTAGACAAAGCACTTCAAGTCCACACCCCTTCCTATAAATGCTTATCCACTGGTATCTGCCATATTAAGATTTGATGAGAGCCAACTAACCTGAGGTAAGACACCACCAGGGAGTTCTTAAACTTGGAGTAAGTACGAGAATTAAATCTGTTCATGCCACTGAAGCCTTGGCATGGAGGCCCACCACACAGCATTTCCACATCACCCCGCAGTGGTAACTTTTGTCCCAAAGAGTTTGTTTTCTCTCCTGCCATGACAAGCTTCAGCAGCACATTGCAGTCCTCTGTGAACACAGTGGTACCCGGGTTGTTCAGACGAAAAGCTTGGGCAGCGGGATCCCACATTTCAATCGCCCACATGGATTCAGATATTCCTAGGAAAAAAAATATATATATGAACACTTTACCAGCACTGGAACTTTAATTCATCCCTCACTTGATTTTCTCAATGAGAGTCCCAATGTGCAACAGGTATGCCCAGACATGGGTCCCAATATTCATGGCCACATAGAACTCTAGCTGAACCACAATGATAAACCCCAAGTCAGGGCTGGTATTGCGGAGATCTAGTTAAAATTCAGGTGGGACCGTCTTTATGAGGGCATGTCAAGACTAATTTACAGATGGGCTAGAAATGGTACAGAATTAGTACCAGTGGCTGAGAAAGTATTCCTCTTGTGGTTTTTACCTACGATATTGCAGTGTCAACATTAGTTCTCCAAGATATGCAAACAATTAAAAAACAAAACCTTAATGCCATCAAACTCACATGCACTTCACAATTTAAGCTAGGCAAAATCACTGAAATGTAAATTTCCTTTAAAGACAGACTGTCTCAAAATAGATCAAGGGCATCATTCCACTGAAAAATTATCAAACCTCTGCATAAGCATATTAACCACAGAATCACTTCTTCCTGCAGTCGGCTTTTGCCACTTCACTGCTAAGCACGGATGTAGACTTAAATTAGACAAAAGGGGCTTGGCTTGCCTGCTTGATGGAAGCCTTCAGATAATCCTCCACAGCCAGAGAAGACATCAAGGGTGCGCAGTTTGGGTAGTTTGTCCTCCACACTGGTGTTTTCATTTTGCTCAGATGTTGTAGAAGCTTTTCCTTTGCCTTTGCCTGCATGAAAAAAAGTTGAACTGCTGAGCAAAGAAATGTTCTCATGCAAAGTCTACATTACAGTACCTCTAAGAGAAACATTCCTGTTGTGTGTACAGTCTAACCTGAATAGAAGCAAAGTATCTTAATATGCCATAAAACTTATGGTCCAAGAGGCAGCCCTAATTTTGGTGAGGGGAAAATAAGGCCTCACTTTATAACAAATGTGAAGGGCAAAAAGAAACCATACTGTATTTAACTCCAGATGCAATAAGGTCACTGCTGCTTTCAGAGGCCACAACTGTTGTGCAGGGCCCTCTTTAACCCAAAGCACAGCTTCTGTACTAACAAGTGACTCAAACTGACGCATACCCTTGCCCTTTCCTTTTCCTTTGCCCTTGTTCACAGCACTGCGAGCATGGTTGGGAGGATCCTCAAAGCTTTTAGTCTTCGCATTGTATGTCTGAAAAAGAAAAAAAGTTTCTCTGAAGCATTTAATGCTGTGGTTTTAAAAGTCAGTCAAAAGCAGAAACAACTTTTCAGTACATCACATCCATCTTTAAAGCCCAGCCCCTCTTTGGAAGGGTACCTACTTTGTTTAATGACTATTTAAAACTGAGATGTAAAGTCTAATAAACAGGCTTTAACACCTCATGTTGGTGCTTAGGAAGAATGCAACTGATGTCAGTTAAAAAGCAGACCACATATTCTGGGGTAGCGGTGGTGCAGAGCAATTGGGCTCAGTCAAAGGAACCAGTGTAAAGCATTTACTTATAAAAGTATTTTTATAGTAAACACCACAAATGTATGAGGTGAACCAGAGGTACGATTTTAAAGCTAAGTAAAATATTTTAATGCATTGGATGAAATAAGTATTTTGAGCAGTTAGTAGCCAATGGCATAAAACACCTCGTTGAGCCCAGGTATTGTGCCTAATCCAAGAAGGTTCTGTCAGGGACTACAGTTCTCCTGTTGTAGTCAGCAGTGTCTCTGGACATGGTTAGCCCACCACTTGTTGCCTGGAAAATGTGGTTTTGATTGTAGCGCACAGGGTACCTGCCAACCATGTTCCCTGTGCCAGTTCTTCCCTAAAACAATTCCACAATTGGCCCTTCAGCCCCCCTTAAAGTCCCTAGCAAACTAACTGGTTAGCTAGGTCATTGGGACTGAAGATGGTCCCCTAGAGACCCCTCACATAGTCCTGCATGCCATGGTGCAGCCAAAATGACAAAGTAGACGTGGTACGGTGCTGGTGTGCCTTGCCAACTTGCACTGCCTAAGGTATAGTTAAGCCGCCCCTCCCAGCTCTAAGTCAGTGTGCACTACACTACAGGTGTGGGCTCATCAGCATGACCAGATATGCCCCTACAATAAAGTCCAATCTTTAACATTGTAAGTGCCAGGGCAGCAATAGAGAGTATATGGGCTGGAAACTAGACAACTCTAGTTCCCCAGCACCATGATGGGTTCTCTGAAACGAGGAGTGTTTGGTGCTGAAGTACTCCTCAAAATAAACCCACACTGATGCCAGTGTGGGAGGTATTTAAACATGCACTGAGATGGCCTACCAACCCTGGTGACGTCAGACTGGCTGTAGGCAGACTGCCAACCCGGTCACTCCATTAATACACACCCATGTATAGTATTTCGGTGTGTCCTCGAAGATCCTGTGAACAAACACCTTCCCTGCAGTCAACGACCCCCGCAACCGCTGGGAGGACTGCCTGCCTTTGAAGACCTGAACTCGTGGACAGCAGCTCTGCCCACAAGAAACCAACACAAAGGGCTCCGGCACCCTCCGGAGCAGCGATCCTTGACCACTCTGAACTAGACGCCTCCGGCATGGGTCCAGGTGGGCCATCAATCCAGAAAAGGTTACCCAGTGATCTTGAGTCTAAGTCCAGCATTGGCCGACGCCTCCTGGACTCAACGCTCCAGTTTGAATCCAAAGGCTGGCTGAGACTGGCTCTGGTGAGAGAGAAGATGTCAAAGGTCATCCCTGCACCTAAAGCGCCATGGGATTTGAGGAGACACTGTACCTGCAACCTACAACATACCAACTTACCTGTGTGTTTAGGTGACAAGGTGAAGCACATCTTTCAGTCGCCACCATCTTGAAGATGGAAAGACTTCCAATCAGGGCTAGGACCATGCCACACTCCCACAGGAGGGTGGCATCACTGAGGGTGTAGTCACCACAGGTAAGGTGCTTATTGGCCCAGATATATGCTTAAAACACCTCTAGATTCAGTAGTCAGAGTGCTCCCCCAGACCCGAAAACTAGTTCATACCGATCTAAGAAGGACAAAGAAGTCGTTCAGCGAAGCCTGAAGACACCTACTGATTTAGCCCCAGCCCTACTGGCCTGTCTCCAACGTCAAAGACCCTGCAAAAGAATACACCTGTTATGCAGCCAGTGACTGCCAGAACCAGAGGAAGACTGCCTGCCCTTTAACAGACTACAGCAGATCTATCCATGAAACTTTCACAAAGGACTTTAGTGCCCTTTGGATCTGCAAGTCCTGCCTACTCTGCACCAGACATATCCGGCTCGTGTCCAGGTGGCCCACTGATCCAGAACAGGTCCCCCAGCAATACTGACCTCAAGTCTAGTGTTGGCTGACCCCTCCTGTACTCTACATCACACCTACAGACCGAATCCAGGGGCTCCCCCTGACCGCAACCAGTTCTGGTAAGCATAATCTCAGGTCTCAGGACACTACTGTATCTGAAGCCCTTTGATCTGTGAGTTGGACGGCGGTGCCCCTACCACCAACCTCAACTCTATGCTGTTGGGCCTCTGGTGCGACACCTGCAGCCGGTTTGTCCAACTGAGTTTAACTTTAAAAAAAAAAAAGCATTGGGTGCCTGACGCTGTAATTGCACCCTGCCACCCCTGGTGTATGATTGGAGCAGACTTATGCCCACCCTTCACTTGCTCTAAGCCCCCTGCCCCAAAGCTTGGCCCCTGCAAAAGATCTATTTATCTGCAAGCAGTGTGGCTGCAAGCACCCCCAGTCTCCATTGAAACGCATTGGGTCCATCTCCAAATTGCATTGTGCACACAAGAGTTTCTCCGAACTTTGAAAAATCCTATCTAACACACTTATGAACGAAATTCTTGGTTTTAAAAATGTATTCTTTAGTGCGCATCTCATTTATTGCGTTTGTTAGCACAACAAATGCTTAGCACTTGCCTCTTATAAGCCCCACTACTCACCCCCACTACCACAAATAGAGCGTTCGTATTATTTACTTTTGCCTCTGCATACCGGTCTGGGTCTCCGTGCACTCTACACAGTGTATTTCGTTTTACTACACTATAGAGAGCCAGCTGCCTACACCTTGCATGTCAATTAAAAGGAAAATGCCCTTTTTAGTGGTGGGCTGCCAAGGCCTTCCCCATGAGTGTCTAAAGTCTCCACCTGAGAAAAGCTTTTTACCATGTAGATAGCAGGAAAAAAGTCTGACCAAGCTGCAGTCGTAAGCCTCAAGTCACATTTTCACCATTTCACAGCAGTGGTGACACAATCAAGTGCTGCAGTCCACTGTTTACTTTTAACTAACAAGCCCTGGGTATCATACTAGGGACAAGTTAAATGAGCAAATCAGGCATTCAACTGTAAATGCTCAGCAGGTTCAAGTGCACTAGCTGTAAAAAGCTTCAGTCCAAAAGGTGGGGTGGTTTATACAAAGGGGTCCATTCCTAGAGTAAAGGATCACGTATTGCTTTTACACATGCTGGAGTCACTCCTTCCATCCACATACAGACTGTTCCAAAAGTATACCATAAAATGTGTGCCCCTCAAGTAAAGACAGGGCAAAACGGATCACTCAAGTATTACAAGCATATGCTGTAAAAGCATGGTGAAACCAACTCATTGGGTGATCACTTACTACCCAATCTGCTGCAAAGCATGATGGAAAGTGTAGTGGAAGACATCACAATGAAATAGGAAAGGGACTGTAAACCCTAGGGTACAGAATGAAGTGTACAACTTAGAGGTGATCTTTACTCAATGCAAGACCGTGAACTGTGCAGGTGATAGCCAACTTCAGCTACTCTGCCTTAGCCTAGATATACACCCATGATCTCTTAACACTGCTAAAGAATTAAACTACTACTACGCCCCATGTGCTACTAAGAAAAGCAAAGATCTGATCCTGGCTGACCCAGCATATAATTTTCTGATGCTGCGGTAGGAGCTGGCATTTTAGGGTGACCAGAGGAACATAAACTGTTCAGCACAGCCCGGTGAAAGGGAGTTTTGTCATAACGTAAATAAAGAGAATAGTGGAGATACCCTTGCATTGATACAGATGGAGAAAGCACAAGCTTGCTTACAGCTCTATGTAACAAAGTATTTTGTAAACTGAACTCTACCTCAAGGAAGTAAAAACGGTCTGATCCGCCAGCAGAATACTCCTGAATGGACTCAGTCAAATCTTCACCATATTCCACAGTACAACGGCCTTGGACATCTTTGAAGTCAATCACGACCTCCTCATCACTCCAGTAGAGCAGGTTAATATCAGCGTGGTAACTAGCCTTCATGAACTTGTGGGTATTCTCAGGTCTAGAGCAAAAAGGGTTTGAAAGAATACTATTCAAGACTAAATTAAGCTATCTGGGATTTCATGCAGTGTAGCAGAGAGCAAATTAGCTAGTCCAATCGCTTTGTAGAACATTGAACCACACCCTGCACCCGCCCCCCTCCCCCATGCACAGCACTGTGCAACACCAAGCAGACGTTCTAGCAGTAGATGTGTAGAGGCATATGGAACACAACCAAAGGTTTACTTTTTATAAGCTACATCTATTTACTGCAGTCAACACGATTCATTCACACAAGCATCACTGGTAGGGTGGTGACATTTGCTTGTGCCAAAATCTTATTCTAGCGGAGTGCAATTTAATACAGGATTCTCAGCCATTCCAAAAAGGTAACAGTTGACACAGACATTGCTCCAAAAGGATTCAGAAGTCAAACCTCACCTGTAGAATTTGATAATACGCAGCTTGATATCAGACTCGTTGGGTTTGCCATTGCTGCGTTTGTTGCAGTAGATCTCTTTAATCCTCCCAATCCTGTAAGGTTCTGGGGCTTCCAGATTACTGCCCTTTATATAGTCTGAGGTTTTTCTGTAATACTCTGGATACAAGTCTTCATCTACATCATCTTTCCTCGGATGGCGCTTTGTCGGGGTGCCTACCTTGACACTGATAAGAGTTGATACATTTAGACACACAAGTCAGTTGTCCAAGAACTATCCTGGTCAGACAAGCAAAACAACACCGGCAGGAACAGAGTGCAAGCATTCAACATAGACACTCAATTAGATTACTTTCAGGAAAGCCATTCAAATTTTAGCCAGTTTGTCAAGAGTATGAAGTTTATGGACTTTATACCATCTTAGGATGTTCAACCCTCAAAATGTTAAGCAGTGCATGAATGTTGCTCATGTTTAAATCATGACAGTCTATAGTATAGACTAATTATAGGGATAAAGCCACATAGTAGCAGGAATAGAAATATTTAGCTCTGTTAAACAATGCTGGACCCACCATCACAATGGCTTGCATACCTTGGGGTCTTAATGGTCAACTAAACTACTCAAAAAGGGGCTACGGCAGGGAAGTCACGATTGCCACGGAAAAACAGTACACAAAATGCATCTGAAGACAAACTACAATAGTCTTGTAATTTTGAAGAACCGGTATGCAGCCCTTCTCCAACATTTCAAAACTAGTAGACACAATATTTTTAAAATTACACACTTTGTATGCGTGCAACTTGGGAACATATATTTATCGTTTTAATCAGGATTCAGATAGTGTTTAGGCTGCCCCCCCCCGAAACTGAAGAAATTAGTAATTTTAAAAAGCTGTCAGTTACGTGCCATTGACTGTTCAGTAGAAAACCGTATCACTATCAATTTTATAAACTCAGTGGATATAAGCAAGCCTTCAAGATAACTGCCAGGAAAGTGGGTATTAATGAAGTTACTCACCATTTGAAGTTTAATAACCACAGAACCTCAGAGTAAGACTTGGACTGCATGTAACAATTATATTATTTGAAGTGTACTGCATTATAGAAAGGTGTACTTTATCATGCAGTTGGGAGTGCAATCATTTCCCCCCCAATCATTGCTACAACTGATGTCCAGTAAAATCGGACAACTCTGGAACCACCACAAAAGTATAAACCCAGATCACTTGTAGCCAACCTAATGGTGTCCATGGCATTGCCCACCACCAACCAGCAAATCTGTAGCATCAAAAGCAGCCATCATAGCATACATTGTAGAAGCTTGTACATCACTTGAGTGCCATTGTACTGCCTATACTGACCTGAAAGAGAAAGCATCTGGCAGCAGTAACACTCCATCTCCTGCCTTGTATTGCACTCCATTTTTGGATGCCAAAGAATAAAAAACTTTACCATCCATCTCTTCTTGAGGATCTGACACTCTGGGCATTTCTTTAAGCCGGATTTCATCTAAACGAGTACAGCTAGCACAAAACCTATGGAGGGAAAAAAGACGACCATTACTTTAAAAGCGAACATTAAACTAGTGGTCATAAAAATAAAAGTACACGATAACCACGTGATTTGCCTCCCTCAAATAAATAGTTATAAGTGACCTTATTTCTATTTAATGACAGCCAACCAGGAATGTTTCAGACAAAGACATCTACTACTAGCCAGTTCAAAAAACTCGTTTTGGGCTGCTTTTACTGTAATGTGAAAGCAAGAAAACAAGTTACTTACCTATAACTTTGGTTCCCCAGTATTGCTAACTTTCATAGATTTCCATGCTTTTGTATCATTCCCCGTCGTCGGAATGGGAGTCTCGGTAACAAAATAACAGCAGTAGGTACAAAAGAGAAAGAAAAAAGGCCTAGGCCTCATTCCCTTTTGTAGCATATCCGCCTCTTTGTAAAAGAGACCAAACTAAGCATCAGCCAATCAGAAGAGCCTCACCCCATAGAACCCTCCTGAAGGAACCTCAGAGCCTCAGATTTTCATAGCCGTTGTGTAACAGTCACCACATCTGCTGAAGCCTGAGCTTTCCTCTGGGAGGTGGGTGGGCGCATGGGAATTTTTGAAAGTTCCAAATACTGGGGAGCCAAAGTTACAGGTAAGTAACTGGTTTTCTTGCCCCAGTATTGGAACTTTCATAGATTCCCATGCTTTTGTATCCAAGTAACAAGCAGTCCGCAATAAAACACATTTTGTGGCATAAACATACATTGCAATAGCCATCAGTACATGATAGATACTGAATGTGCAGAAAAAAGGTGGGGTAGAGAGGAAAGCTCAATTAGTGGAAGCGGTTCCTCAGAACTGCCTGGCCGACAGCAGTGTCCTCCTGTGCCAAGGATTCCAAGCAGTAATGCTTTATAAACGTGTGCACGCAGCTTCAAGTTGCAGCCCTGCAAATGTCTGATGTGCATCCCCACAAAGAACTGTCGAAGCCACCGAACGTGTGGAATGCGCGCCAATTCTGCTGGTCAGCAGTTTACCCGCTGTCGAATGGCAATTGAGAATGGCACTGGAAATCCATCCTGCAGTACTTTGCTTTTGGTAGTCCTCGCAAGGGCCTCCCTCTTTCAAAACAATCAATTGGGAAGACTTACGGAATCCTTTGGTGCGATCCAAATAAAATTTTAAGCACCGTTGTACATCCAGAGAATGCAGTGACCTCTCCGCTGGTGTGGAAGGATGAGGAAAGAAAGATGTAAGAATAACTAGCTCGTTCAAGTGAAAGTCCGATGGCACCTTGGGTATGAATCTCGGATTAGTTATTACTGTATTCCTTTTGAATTGGAGAAACGGTTCCTGAATTGTGAGCCTGCAACTCCCCAATGAGTCTTGCCGATGTGAGGGCAAGAAGGAGAACCAATTTCAATGAAAGGAATTTCATGTCCGTTCGATGTATTGGTTCAAATGGGTCTTTCATGAGCTGTGTGAGGACCAAATTTAGTTACCAAGTAGGAGGTTGAGGCCTCACTGGGGGATAGACATGGAACAATCCTTTAAGAAACTATTTAATTATTCTAGAAGACCAAAGAGAAGGTCCAGACGCCGAACATCGGTACTGTGAAATCGCTGCCAAGTGAACTTTTAAGGATGAATTGGCCAGTCCAGTATTAGCTAAGGACAAAAGATAAGGTGTTGACTCTTCTCAACCTCAACTTCTGCCTTCTTTCAAGCACCAAATACATGTACTTTTCCATTTGAGATGGTAAGTCTTATTCGTGGAAGGAGCTCTAGCCTGGGAAAGAACATTTCATTTGAAATGGGAAGGTTCATGAATTCTCGCTGCTCAGGAGCCATGCTGTCAGGTGCTATGAAGCTGGATCCGGATGACAAATTTGCCCCTCTGACATTGTGAGAAGGTCCAGAATGGTTTACAAGAGAGGAGGAACAAGCGACAGATGGAGTTCCGTGAACCAGAACTGTCTCGGCCAAGCAGGGGCTCAAGATCTTGCATGGCTCCACTTGTACTTTCCTGATAAGTCTCGGGATCATTGGAATGAGAAGGGGGGGGGGGGGGGGGGGGGGTAGGCGTAAACCAATGTCCCTGACCAGGCTATCGAAAGTACATTCTCCAATGATCCTTGATGGTGAAGCCTGCTTGCATAAGACTGGCATTTCTTGTTTGTCGGTGTGGCAAATAGATCTATTGAAGGCTTGCCCCACTGTTGGAAAGCCTTGTCCAGAACTCGCTGGTTCAGTTCCCACTCGTGACTGACCGAGGATAGCCTGCTTGCTAGTCGTTCTGCATTTTCGTTTAAGATCCCTAGCAGATGTTCCGCCAGCAGTGAAATCCCGTGAAGGATCACCCATTCCCAGATTTCTTGAGCTTCCTGAGATAACGGGAGAGACCTGGTTCCTCCTTTGTTTATGTAATGCATGGCTGTGGTGTTTGTCCGGATGAGAACCTTCTAACCTCCTAGTCCAGGGAGAAAAGCTTGAAGAGACAGTTAAATTGCCCTGAGTTTCCAAGAGATTGATGTGAAGCAGACGGTTCTGAGGTGACCAATCTCCACTGACATGCAGATCTTGCAGTACTGCCCCCCCCAGCTGTCCAATGACGCATCCATCGTCACAACCTGAGGAGACTGATCGCTTATGAAGGATAGACCTTGGGATAAGTTCTCCTGCTTTGTCCACCACAAGGCAGCTTTTCATTGCAGAGTTGGTCACTTTGTCGAACAAACCATGAATCTGCCTCCACTGGATGTCCAGCTGTTCCTGAAGAGGACGCATTCTCAATCTAGTGTGGAATCTGAGGAATGCATAAAGAGATCACTCCTAGAAGAGACTTGTAACAGCGTACTGAAAGATACCTTCTTAAGGCCAACGCCATGGTTTGCAGTTTTTCCTTCCTCTCCAAGGTTGGGAAAGCTTTTGAGATGAGTCCAAGATGGCCCCCAGGAAGCATGCAGTCCTGGACGGGACCAGAGATTATGTCTCCTTGTTTAGAGAAAGATTCTGAAAAAGGTTTGTAATTGCATCGACTGCATCCCTAGCGGCCTCCCTGGACTGAGCCTTCAGCAACTAGTCGTCCAGGTTAAGTGATTCTTCCGTAGAAACGATGCAACTGGTGCCAGCACCTTGGTGAAGATTCTTGGGGCTGAGCGAAGACCAAAGGGTAAAACCCTTAATTGAAAGTGGCTCTTGGCTACTGTAAATCGTAGAAACCTGTGTGCCGGGTGAATTGGTATGTGAAAGTACGCATCTTGGAGAGAGCGCAGCCATGAAATCCCAGGCCATGAAATCCCCTGGATGGATGAGATGTATGTCTTGCAGTGAGACCATCCGGAAAAAGACAGGGAGATGATAGGTGTTGAGCTCCCTGGGATCTAAACTGGGGCGCCATTTCTCTAGCGTCTTCCTCATTAGGAAGAACCTGGAATAGAATCCTTCTCTTTGGGCGGAGGGGACCGGCTCTATAGCACCTTTTAGGAGCATCTGATGAACTTCGAGCCGCAGATGTTTTGATGGGATGGCGTTTGGGATTTGTGTAAATTTTAAAGTATGGCCCTTTTGAATGATGTTTAGCACCCAACGGTCTGATGTCATCTTGGACAAATTCTGAAGGTATGGATACCCTGCCTCCTACTGATTATCTTGCGAAGGTGGGCACAGTAGGTAGAGCCAGGAGGCCGCTATTGTCTCTGGGACGTTTCACATCCTTGGCGAGTTTGTTTTCCTCTATTATTAGATCTTGAGAAATTCGACTGGCCTAGTCTTTGCTGATAAGGCTAGCGGTACTGTTGCAACCCTGAGCCATACGATGAGTACCGTTGCTGCTGGTAAGAGCCTCTGTACGTGGTACTCTTGCCTCTGGAACCTCTGAATGGAGCTTTATGGTACTGAAGCGTACCCAGAGACTTAGCGGTCTGTGTCCTTTTTGATATCCTGGAGAGTCATCTATAAACTTTCCAAACAATGCCTCTCCATCGAAAGGTAGATCCAGGATCTTATTCTGGATTTCAGGTCTGAACCAAGTCCCCTTGAGCCATCCCTGGCGACGAAGGACAGCAGCACCAGCCAATGAACGAAGGCTGTTGTGGCGATGTCCATGGCACAGTCTATAATTTCCATTGATGTTGCTTCCCCTTGTAAAATCTTTGCCTCTGTTTTTGATTCGAGGAAGTTAATCCAAATGTGGCGAAATGTCACACCATAGTTGGCGATTGTACCTGCCCAATATTGCCAAGGCATTTGCTGCCCGCACAAAAAGACTAGCCATTGAAGAGAACCTCTTCCCCGGCGTTGTCTAACCTGCCTTCTTTATCTGGAGGAGTTGTCAAAGGAGCTGAAGGGTTGCGTGACTTACTCTGTGCTGCTTGTGAAACGACAGAGTCCAGTTTTGGGTGTCCCGTCAAAGACGCGGGACCATCGGGTGCTTTGTATTTTTTGTCGTGGCACGGTAGCACGGGGACCACAGTAGCTGGATTCTTCATTGCCTTAAGACCTTTCTCCCAAACATGTTGGACAATAGGGATAGATCTAGTAGTCTATAGGGCTCTTTAAAGTCATATAAAAAAAAAATAAACTACCAGTGGCAGAGGGCATTGGTAACTTGAATCTGCCAGCCGATCTCTCCGTCAGCTTATGGAACTCCCCTATATCCACAGGCGGAGAGTGCACCTGATCCAGACATGGTGAAGCTGGGTCTGGGATGACATACTAGTCCCATTCTACACCTTCATCAGGTCGGCCATCAATGTTTTGATCCTCATCCGAGGAATCATGTGTCCAGTGGTATCGAAGGCACCTGTGGAACCAGTGTCTGCGGTTGAGATGTCACCTGAGCCGGCAATTCTGGAGAAACCATTGCAGGAGCTGCAGGGACAGGCAGGGCTTGCGTAATCTGAACAGCAGCAGGCTGTGAACATCTAGATTTGTATTCCTGCAGCATGGTGGAGATCCTGCAAGAGAGAAGATGGTACAGACACCAGGTCTTGTCTTGAATACTGTTGTGGCTGGGCAGAATGCTATCCACATTCCTGCTGGTACTCTCCTTTGGAATCAGTCTCCTGGCATTTCACCAGAAGCTGAGATGGACTGTTTGATTATCCATACGAGTCCTGATAGTCATCATCCTCCTTTAACAGCAGCGCTGGAGGCAAGGGGGTAACTCTCCTAGGAGACTCATGTCAGGTGTTATCAGTCTCATGGAAATAGTAATTTTCAGTCGACAGAATAGACGACAATCCCGTCGACGATTGAGGTAATACTGTCGTCATAGACGGACATTGTAGGGTGTATTTGGCAGAGTCTACTGTCTAGAGGCAAGGTTGGGCGGGGAAGGGGTCAGCGTGATCAAGCTGGAGGTAAACATCTTGCAAATATGGTCCAGCTTCTTGGATGGAGTCTAGAGACGGTGCACACTTGCTCCAGAGACCCTCAGGAACTGAGCCCCAATGAGTTTAGATGGACTTGTCACTTGCATTATTTTTTTGTGTACAGATTTCTCCATAGACTTTAGCGGTAGCATTCGTGGCTACCCTTTCAACCAGCACTTCTGCACACGAACACTTCAAGGCAGGTAAACCAAATCCACTGGTGATTTTAAAGACCTCTGCCCCTACATACCTTCAGTCCTCAACAGTCCTGTAAGTAGTTTGTAAGTGACCCTATTCAGTGTATGTTTCGCCCACTGTATAACATTACCACGTTTGAGATTCAGGTCTTGCCTCAAATCCGACAGCTGTATTTTCTAAGTGTTTAGAAATCACCAACTCAAACAAGCATTTCCAATGCAATAGGTCTTGCATTTGCACGAGTTTGAGCTAGCGGCATTGTATATGACACTTTTATTTAGGTTTTGTTTTTTAACCGCATCGCTGCTAGATCGTTTCCCCTGGTGTGCTGGACATCTCGTCATGAGCACATAAGCACTGTGCTGCATGACGAGCTGAGCTCGTCATGTGCATGGAAGGGGTTAAAACATAAATAGAAGGCATTGTCATTTATAATGCCTATAGCTCAAGCGTGCGTAAATGCGAGACCTATTCTATTGCAAATGCTTATTTTCTCTCCATTGGAAAACAGTTTGCGGAATATTTGTTTTTTGTGAATGGAAGAGACTGCTAATGAACATAATACAGATTTAATTAAAAGCCCTGCACCACAAATGATACTGCTTAGTAATATATTTACAGTGAACTCCTGTGCTCGCACACACATGGAAGGGATGAGTCTGATATTCAGCTGTTGTCTGCAGAAGACAGCTGCACCCTTTCCTACCACCACCAAGCCTACAACAGTCAATTATTAAAGTGAACAGAAGGATTTCAGCATGGTGTAAAAAAAAAAAAAAAAAAGACAAACGTGTATCAGTCCCAGTGCTTAATTAGTAAAATAAGCAATGGAAATGCAATAGGTCTCGAATTAGAAAAGTTGGAGCTATTGGTCTTGTAATGACACATTTTATTTATGTGTTTGTTTTTAAAATAGCTAAATGGATAGCTTTGTCATTTACAATGCCAATAGTTATAACTTTCGCGAATGTGACACCTATAGCATTTGGAATGCAACATCTTTTGTATTTACGTGACTTAGATGGCAGCTCTGGTCGTTAGGCCACATCTCTAGAGAGCAAGAGAGTGCAACAGGGGAGAGAAGCACAGAGAGGGAGCAGAGTGCAGCAAGGAAGAGAAGCATGGAGAGGAGTCCCAAGAGTAACGCAAGGGTGAGATGCACGGACAGGGAGCCTGAGAGTGCAGCAGGGGTCAGAAGCATGGAGAGGGAGACAGTGTATCAGGGGAGAAAAGTACGGACAGGGAGCCCAAGAGCGAAGCGAGAGAGAAGCAGGAGAGGGAGTCTGAGATTACAGAAAGGGAGAGAGTTGAGTATAGAAAGGGAGAAGATGAGTTTGGGAGAGAGGCATGAGAGGTGGAAGGTAGAGCAATGGAGATAGACCTGGGAAAGGAGTAACCATGGGGGAGATTAAGATGAGAACAGGGAAAAACTAGTGGTGTTGACTAATGCCGAAATGGTATAAATGATGCTGTGTTAGTGCTCATTGACAATTGTGTGTACCTTGAGGAGAGATGGAGAGGGGAGAGTGGGGATAGAGGGGGAGGTGAAAGTGATGGGAGAGTGAGGAGAGAGGGGAAAAAGAGAAGGGAGGGGAGAGTGGTGAGAGTGCATACTGGTGAAGTGGGATGAGAGAAGATAGTGGTTATGGGGGAGAGGGGTGGGGCGAGGTGAGAGGGGCGAGGAGAGGGGAGAGTGGTGGTGAAGGGAGAGGGAAGAGTGGTGGTGAAGGGAGAGGGAAGAGTGGTGGTGAAGGAATCGGGAGGGGAGAGGGGGTTGGAGACCTAAAATAAAAATCGCAAAGGGGTCTCAATGGACATCAATGTTTTATTTACACACTGTAATCCCAGCCTAACATACACAAGAGATAGAGTGGTGGTGAAGGGAGAGGGGAGAGTGGTGGTGAAGAGGGGAGAGTGGTGGTGAAGAGGGGAGAGTGGTGGTGAAGAGGGGAGAGTGGTGAGAGGGGAGGAGAGAGTCAGGCCTGGAGAGAGTGAGGAGAGGTGAGTGAGGGGAGAGGCGAGAGGGGTGAGTGAGGAGAGAGAGGGATTGGAGAGGGAGTGTAGTGGGGAGATGGGGAGAGGGTTGGGTGAGGAGAGAGTGGGATTTGAGAGAGGGAGGGGAGAGTGGTGAGAGGGGAGAAAGGGGAGAGAATGAGGGGTGAGTGAGAAGAGAGGGGGAGGGGAGGTTCAGAGTTATTTTTCACTTTTCAAAAAGCCTTTTAAAAAAATCTCAACCTTTTTTTATTTGCACCTTTCTAACCAGTCCTTGGTTCGAGGGCAGCTAAGGTATGCACTTCCTGGAGACAAGCATATGATTTATGAGGTATTTGTGCTTGACTGAAAAGCCATGTTATTGCGTCTTTTATCAGTTGCTGGAAACTTCCCTGTTATGGAGCCCCCATGTTTGTCCGGCATGAAAGTGAGTCTTACCATCTTCCCAGCCCCTTGCCAAAGCCTTCCCGGTGTAAGCTCCACATAGGCAGTGTTGAATTTTCTTTGTGCCTACATATTTAATGCCCATGCAACAAACAAGAAACTTTAAAAAGCAAGTGGGAAGGGGAGCTGCGGTGCGCCTCGAGGCAGTTGGGTTCCCGGAAGAGACACAGCTAAGAGGGTGAGGGGCACAAATCCACTCCTGCACTGGCGGGAACTGTGAGAAAATGCGCGGCTGCCATTTGAAAAGATAGCACAGCAGGCGCCCGGTTGATGAAAGAAAACATGCTGTGTGCTGCGGAGAGCAGGTGAGAATGGGTGGGTGAAAAAAGAAAAAAAAACGAGAAGTGTTGGTGAATTTTGGAGATGCTTGAAAGCAGCAGCGAGATGGAAAATAAAGTAAGTGAGGGGGGGATGTGGCAGGACACAGAAGCAAGGATGAGACGGCCCGAGAGCGGTAAAGATGCACAATTGAATTAAAAGTAGACAGGAGAAAGGCAGACAGCGACAGTGAAGAGAAAGAAAAAGATTGAGAGGAAGAGGGGAATAAACAGGAGACGAAGACGATGGGGGCAGACTAAGGAATGTTGAAAAGGAGGGGAGGGAGCTTAGAGCATGTGGAGGAAATAAAGGCAGAGAGAAAAGGACAACTTAGAAGGAATCGGGAGGGGAGAGGGGGTTGGAGACCTAAAATAAAATCGCAAAGGGGTCTCAATGGACATCAATGTTTTATTTACACACTGTACTCCCAGCCTAACATACACAAGAGATAGAGTGCAAGCAGAAGAAAGTGAAAGGGGGTGGGGGAATGAAAAAATAAAACAAATAGCGAGAGAAAGAAAAAGCAAAACAGAGTGAACGATAAAAGAAACAAGTTAAAAAGAGAAGTAGACACGGCCGGCCGGCTGTGAAACTGAAAGCACTGCCGGCCGTGAAAGCCTTTGATGCCGCAGGGGGTGGAGCGGCACCAAGCTGGGCAACAGATGGCTGACAATTTGATGCTGTGCACGCGCATTTTAGGTCAATGCTCTTGCGCATTGACCTAAAAGCGCACGGCACAGCACCAAATCGCCAGTTGGGTAAAGTCTGTTTAAGTCCCTATAGTCTCACTCCGCTCAGGCGAGACCTAAAAAAACAAATAAATACATAAATAATTAAAGTGCCTGGTGCCCAAATAGTGTGTAAGGCGGCCACTTTCCCTCGGCACTGGTGCCAGCCTCCCTTTTGAGGCTAGAAACCACCAGGGCCGTTTCTAGGTGTTTTGCCACTCTAGGCGAGAATTGAAAAATGCCGCCCCCTCCCTTTTACTACCATCACTCTCTCTCCCCGTCATACAGGCTAGAAGACGTGAGGCCTGGAGAGCAATACAATGAGAAAGAATTGACAAGCAAGGTGCCTCAACGTACTAATGCAAAAACAATTGTTTATTGCACCCTCACTATCATTTGAGCTTAGTCAGACCTAACCAGGCTCCCTCTATAGAAGAGAATAAAAGAAAAATCCAAAAAGCCACATCAGCAGTTGCAAACAATATTTCAGCACACTTCAGTCATGATAGTGGTCATCAACTGCCATAACTGAAGCCAGTTTGGCCTTTGTAATTTACCTTACAGTTACTCTAGCAATGTCGATTTTATTTTTACTGTTCCATAGCTAATCTAGTTGCATCGTTTGTGTTGTCATACAGTTACATAATGAGTTGGAGTATAGTGCCATAGTTTGTATCAATATACAGTTAATTATAATGTACAGACAGTATAGCTCTATACTCAAGATAATGCCTCCCCAGAGCTAATAGAGCAGTTTGTCAACAGTTGTTATCCTGGACATGCGGTGGAGGATACACAAAGAGGAATTGGAAGCTCCAATTACGATGTTAGAACTTGAAACAGCTATTACAAGCTTAGCTTTGGGTAAAGCTTCGGGCCCTGATAAACTGCCATTAGAGTTATATCTTAAATTGTTTCCAATTATTAAAAAAGACATGCTGGAGACATTCATAGCTGCCCAGTCAGGACATCCACCGCCATCTTGGGACGACGCCACTATTGCAGTTAAGAAAAAAAGATAAGCCTTCTTATCTGCCCGGCTCATATCGGCCTATATCGCTTATTAATGTTGATGTAAAAGTCTACTCTAAAATTCTAGCGAACCGGCTGATCTGAGTGGTCCCGGGATTGGTTTGTAACCAACAGCATGGATTTCTACCTGGGCGGGGCACAACTAATGTTTCTCGAGTCATTGCAGCCCTGGACTACGCCGAGACGACGCATAAGAATATAGGTCTAGTATTCCTAGACGCAGAAAAGGCGTTCGATCGCGTCTCATGGCCGTATTTATGGGCCGTTATGACTAAACTCTGGTTTGGACCTCGCTATCTGCAGGCCATTCAGGTTATGTATCGGCATCCAAGGGCACAGATTTCTATGTCAGGACAGCTGTCAGGGTATGTAGATATTAGCCGTGGTACACGTCAGGGATGTCCCTGCTCGCCACTCTTATTTGCTATTTACGTCGACCCACTGCTACAGGCGTTAACTACATCATCACATATACCATCTATGATCCTTCCGGGGGGTAGCATGCGTGTGTTAGCATATGCAGATGACATTGCAGTTGTAACATCAGACCCGGACACTGCAGCCCCCGAGATTGAAGATATAACTAAAGAGTTTGGCCGGGTAGCAGGATACAAACTCAATATTTCAAAAACACAAATTGTATGTACGGCAGGATTATGCCCTAATGATAATCGAGTGACCCCAGAAGCCAAGTACCTTGGTATTGAAATTAGACTATCCCTTCATGATCTGGTCATGGTCAACTGGCCTGATCTTATACGCTCAATAAAACTAGAAAAAATTGAATGTTTACACTTATCGATGGTGGGACGCAGCAATGTGCTTAAAATGTCCATACTTCTTAAAGTGCTGTACTTCTTTAGGTCAGTTCCACTTGAGGTACCACCCTTGGAAGTGCGGAAACTTCAAGCAACGATTGAAAGATTCATATGGGGATGGAAATCCCCACGTCGGGCATCTAAATTCATGACACTTCCTATGTTGAGGGGAGGTTGGGCCGTTCCAAACTTTATGTTCTGTAGCAAACAAGACAAATAATATAAAGTTTGCTGTAAATGGAAATGACCCACCTCAATTTGAGGACCCTGATATTTTTTATTTATTACTTGGCCCACAAGATGCTTCTTAGTTTTTACGAACCTAGTTATTACAATAGAACGAAATTTAAGTTGGTGCACACTGCTTTTAAGGGTTGGCGCATGATTAGCAAAATTATGCAGCTACGTCGCATTAACTATCATACTCCTTGCGATTCCCCGGCACTACCACCATCTATATTTTGGGATTATAGAATGCAAATCTGGGGTGAAAAAGTCGTAAAAATGGTTGGATCATTGTTTAAAGATGGTGTAATGCTATCTTTTCAAGAGCTTAAAGACACCGATGCAATCCAACAGAATGATTTCTTTAAGTATTTACAGTTACGAGATTTTATTTTCAAACATCTAAATTCAATATCTATCCTGCCTAACGGTCTATTGACAACACTTAAGAGACCGACACGGATCGGGATTATATATAATTATCTACTCGAATTACATCAGGATGACCTTGCACTACAGGAGTCCAAATGGCTGGCGAGGCTTGCTACGAGTTCTGTACCCTTACAAGAGTCTATTAATATTGCGGCAGATATTATGCTATCGGCGAATTTACGTGCTCAGCACTACAAAACTTTATTTAACCTTTGCCATTTTTGCAGGAGTATGGTAAAGTGGGGTAACAGCTACAATGGGAAGTGTTTTAGATGCCAAACTAATATGGCTGACATTTTTCATATATTTGTTGATTGTAATGCGTTACATTCATTCTTCACATGCATTGTACAATTTCTTTCAAGTATGCTAAAAGTTGATGTCATAATCTCCAAAGAAATGATTATCTTTGGTCTATCTAGTGACTTAGATGTGTTCGTATCGTATCGCAAGTATAGATACTTGCTATTTATGGTGACGGCAGTGGCTCGCCTCTATCGCCTCAATGTGGCTGAAACCGGAAGCTCCAGCTTATGAGATGTGGAGAGCGAAATTTTATAATGTATTCTATCTGGAGTACAATCTATATTGCACTAAGTCAATTAAGAAAAAGCAAAGGGGGGGATTAAGGTTTGGCAGGCGATGATTGATCATATGGGGGTTGATGAGTGATGTTTGTATAAAGTTAGACCAAGGAAGGTTTTCACTGTAGTGTAACATTAATACTGTCTTATATTTGGTAATATTCTTTTAATGTATTGTCTCTTATTTATCTATATAGGTTAAATGTTTTTTTCTGGAAGTGTATATCATAATTGTATTATGAATATGAAAAGATGTCGGTTTTGAACTGAATCAATAAAAAACAAAAAAAAAAGACAGTATAGTTACACAATAAAGATCCATAGTTATCGTGGCTACATCTAGTTACTCATACAGTTCCGTAGGTGATATACAATTATGTGACATATATCCAATTAGTATGGTTACACAGTTTCATATGTATTGTATTTCAGGTATTTTCTTTGCTGTGTTTGTAAGCAGTAGTTCTTTGGTACGGTCCTATAGGTACAAAGCTAATCTATTAAAATTATAGTCAAGTTGAATTGACCACAGATACTGGGCGGGTCACGTGCCTGGGACAGGGATCCACCACTGATGCTAATTATTTCATCTAACTCTCCAACAAGCAAAACACCCGGCGCTCCTGAAAGCACTCCAACTCAAGGATGAGTCTCTATAACGCAGCCAAGTCATCCACTGAGTCACTTAACCCAGATTCAGATTCGCATAATACCCTTCTGTACTGAAGATCTTACACAGGTGTCCGTTTTGATAGGTTCACGTAAATGTATTTTGTATAACAGATTGCACAGGGGAGTAGTCTTTGTGGTCACAGTTAACATGTCCGAGAGCTTAACCTGCACACTCAGTTTCCAATCTCTGGAGCCCCAACTAGGTTTTTGTATTCTTCCGATCGACAAAATTAGAATTTCAGAGTAATAGGCTAACCAAAATACTAATAACTGCACCAATGTAGTCTTTCAATGGGCTGTACACATTGAGTCGTAACTCATTTTGCCTATAAGTTTAAGAAATGCAGGTTAAAAAGTAGTTTAAATGTGATACAATGCAGGTTATAAGTTTCAAACCCACTTAAAGGTCTGCCGGTGATACTTCTTGGGTCTGGGCCCCCGCCTGGGAAATCTTAATCAGCCCTTTATATGTTCAAGATCAGTTATATTGCATGTCTTGCTAATGCACCAGCTGCAGACCTGTATAATCTGGAGTTGTATAGCGTGTCGGGTTAATGTACCTGCTGGAGAGATCTGTGCCAGTGAGATCGGCACAAGGGAGCATGCACGTGCTGCTACAAAGACTTGGTGACATTCAACTCCAAGAAAAATAATTTTAAGGGTATTGTAAATTCCTGAGATGAGATTACATCTCCCCACCTACAGCAAGAACTTGTTTACCCTGCAAGACAGGGTACCCAGTTCAGCAGAGAGGCTTGGCTTGCGAATCACAGCTGTGCATCCCCGGAGGGCCCTCTTGGCCTTCGCCCGTTCAGAGTCGACACGCGGGATGCATGTAAATAAAGTAACACTCGGGGCTGTGACTTAACTCAAGAGTGCATGTACACACATTCCATAAGCACATTACACAAACCCAGGCCCTTTTCTTGAGGGGTTGATTTCTGAAGTTCTATGAAGGGCCTCCTCCAACAAAAGCATTCTAGGCACCCACCACCCAAAGCACAAGAGCTTTGGAAAACAAATGACAGAAGTGAAACTGCCCTGGAGAGTCAGTAACTGAACGATCTGCAAGGTGCGCGTTATCTGCCCATGCTAGACTCCCCTCCACAGGGGGTTGTGGGGGGGGGGGGGCAGAGGGTGAGCGGGGAGAATAAAGAGTTGGGTAAACATGCTTGGCAGAGAGCTAGGGGTCTGTGTCAGGTGCCCCTCCAGTCCCTGGTGTGATGTACACAGAGGAGGAGAAGTTTCAGTGCTCTAGGAGGCAAAATAAAATCCTGGGCCCGTCAGCGGCATTAAAAGCAAGGTTCGTAAATGGTCTAGACTGCCTGAGCCTGTGAGAGCCAGCAATGTAGCGATCTGTAATATGGCAGGTGCAGGGACGAGGGGAACAAATACACCCCAAACATAGCTGTGTGTTTTTTTTTAAACTACCAAACCACGGAATGAGGATGATTATCTTTGCTCGCATTAGAGTCCATGACAAATGTGCTAAGCCAGTGTTGAGGAATGAGGTCTCAACAGCATAAAGGGGTGCAAACACAAATACCTCTCCCCTTTTGTCCCCCTTCGCATCACACAATGTCCAGATAGGAGCATAAATTATACATATCGAAGACTTGTTACGTCGGAACGACGCAGATGCCACACAAGATGAAGGTTTACGTTGCGCATATAGATTTACAACCTACGCAGGTGCCGAAGGGGTTCTGGCCCGTTACCTTTCACATCCACACTTCCATATGGGCCGTCTCAGGCACGAAGGCTTGGAAGGACACGGAGAAACAAGCGCCGGCCTTTGACCAGGGATGATTGATGGCACAAGCAGACATGCTGGTGCCTCCACAGGTCGAGGCGCGCACAGCCTCGCCTGTGGCACCGAACGTGACGTTGCATGACGTGGAATAGTAGAAGACGTGACAAAATGTTTGCCCCTTTTGCAGCCCTAGCTGGCCGCCTAGTCTTACCTAATGGTAGAAACTACCCTGGAAACTACACAACTGCGAATGTTCGCCGTTTCTCATTTAGATGCTGCTCTCGGAATGGATAGCCCAATATTTTCACTTTCTATTTTCATCTAAGGAGTGTAAGATGTAATGTCGATTGTAAAGCAGCGCTATCCATACTCCATCACTAAATAAATCACACCAAAGTAACATGGATACAGTCACACTATCAGAGGAAGTGAGCAAATGTTTGCCAACTTGCCAGGTGATCACAAGAGTCTAAATCGTGTCGTCTGCAATGCAAGTAAAATAAAGCTAACACTTCCATATATTATTAACTTTAACAGAATCCCTAAAAGCTGTTGCATCTGGTAAGTCTGAAAGTCCAAGACCAACAGTGTCAATCCATACAAAAGTTATACTCCAGGAGATGTCCTTTCCCTTTTATTTACCAAGTACGCTCTATAGTTCTATTTATATATATAGTTTAAGACAAGAACAAACCCAGATCAGGCAGGCAGTTGCTGGAATTGGACAGTGGAAGTCTTCCACTAGCGTGAGCGAAGTGCCCAAGACAGGCCCCACAGCTACTGGGGATGGGCAGGACAGCAGGCCAGGCTGCTCCTGTGGTACAAGACAAAGTCATACGTAAGGAATGGCAAGGCTGCCAAACTAATTGTCTCACTGGTGACAGTGCTTTGCACAGCGTTCACTAGGCAAGACTTGTACTTAACTAATCTAGTAGATCTTGGTGTCCAACTATAAAAAATTTATTTTTTATAAATTGGTGTCAGATTTCCGTAGTGTCATTTATGTACTCAGTGTGCGGACCAAATACGCACGTCTGATAAGCCTAGGGCTGCTCAACACCACTACCACAAATAAAGCACCATGGGATTGCTAGAGCTAGCCCTGGTCCGCTAGTAACTACTTCCTGCATAGGGCACCCAATTTGGTACTGTAGGAGAGTGGCCCTTTGACAAGGTCATACCTACTTTTTGCCTTGCAAACAATGCAATTTTGACTAGAAGTGCACTGGGTTCCTGCTAGCCAGGTCTTCATAGCCAGATCATTCCCAAAACTGTAAAATTGTTTCTCCCTCAATTGGAAAAACCTTTTGAATCATCTGTAAGGGTCTAGTAAACAGTACCCCTGGTACCTAGGACCAGAGTTACTAAAGAAGGCGAAGGGCAGCATGAATTGTGCGAACCGGGACACCCTCAGCAGGCACACCCAAAGCTGCGCATCTTGGAGCAGATACGACACATCCCTGTGTGCCATGTCACCCAACACTGCATGTAATTTTTGTAAGTCACCCAGGCCTGACAGCCCTACGGGAGGGTGCTCAATATTACATGCAAGGGCATACCTGAATGAGCAGATCTGCCCTGAGCTGTACAATCCCATTACTGCCCGTACAAGTGACTAGGGAAGCAATTTTAAAACACTTTGACAATGAAAACCCCCCCCCAGCTACATGATGGTTTCAATGAAGACCGGAATATTTGATAGCAGACACCCTGTATTGATAAATCCCCACAGATTCCAGTGCTATCAGCCTCTGGTGTGCTCCCCGACTGGGTACTGCCAACCTGCCACCAGAGACTGCTCTGACCTATGATGAGCCCTGTGCTCTCGAGAGTCAGAACAAGAGCCAGTATCTCACCCCCCCCCCCTTTTTTGCAGGATAACCTGCAGATTAGCCTTCCAAGGCCAACAAGCTTTAAAGAGCTTTTAAATGTGAATCTTGCTTTCCTCACAGTAGAAGACGCCGACCCCCTTTGGCATCTCGACAGGTGGGAAAATTAACTAGTCAGAGAGGCTAGGCTAGTACCCACCGCCATGGTAGCAAAACTGCGGTGGACACAACTTTTCAGAAATAGCCCTCTTTGTGATGGCATACTTAGGAATTCTAGGACAAGGTTATGCTCAGTTTCCAAAAGGAGGTGATTGAGGTGTAGTGACCCCTGTAGTCACTAGCCCATTGGCTTCTACACTGCTCCCCAAATTCAGTATTTAGGGGAGCCCCTGGCACCAGAGAACTAGATCTTGTCGACCTGAACAAAGAATGATGGGAAGAGTCGCACCCTGCAAGAACTGAAGACCCAGCAACTGACCTGGCGCCAACACTGCCAGCTGACTTCGACAAATGCAGCTGAAAGACAAGTCTGTTTTTGGCACAGAGTTCCAAAATCTGGGAGTTCTGCCAACACTTCACCCATGAACCAAGCTCGAGGGAAGTACAGGACTCGAAAAATCCACTTGCTACGGCAAGCCACCTTTAATCCAGAAGAGCTATTTTTAGTGCCTCCCAGCCCATTCTGGGGAGTTAACAGGTGTTCTGCTTGCTCACAACATTTGATCTGCTTGCCCATAAAGAGTGAATGAGCAATAAAGATGCCTTCAAATCTTTATGTCACATTTGCTTGGCTTTCAGAGAGAGGTCAAAAGGCAGTTTGTCTTCCTACATTTACTTCAGTGATTGAAGTCAGGATTTTGTCAAGTGAATTGTGCAACAATCAAGCTGTGCAAAGCATATAAAATGAAAGGCTATAAGATTTGGGGTTTTTTTCTAACACTGAAATAGTGTATAAGTGAACTGTTGAAACATTTCAAAGATTTCACTAGTTATGGAGACATTTTTGTAAAATCTGTGGTAAAAAAAAAACAGAAACCTTTCCTTGGTGATGTGGAAATTTATATTTTTTGCTGAAACAATTTCCTAACGTGTTTATGTGCTACAAATTTATATCAGTAAAACATGGTGGAAAAATTAAGTAGCACATTCCCAGAGAAATGCCATTTGTAAATGACAGTTCTACCACATCATGCTTTAGTAATGTTTATGAAAAGTGAGTTTTTTAAAAATTAACTGGGACATGTCTGCCCCTGCTCAGATGACAATCCTATTAGTGAACAAAGACTGACAAGCCAGGGATCAAGTGTACCTTATATGTGGGCTTAATTTTTATTATATATGGCACCAACATTCAGTAAATAAAAAGTTTTGTACAGCAGAAATAGTGAACTTGCATATTTGAAAGTGCTCTCATGTGATAATGAAGAGAAAGGCACTTGCCTAGGCTCACACTATGGGACTAGTTCATGGGTCAAGTAAATTAGTTAGGTAAATTAGATTATTCAAGGTGCTAGACCTTCAGGTCTTGTAACATTTTATGAGTGAGCCCATAAGTAGGTTGCCTGTAGGCAACCAGACTCCTGTGAGGACTGTGCTCACAGAAACCAGACACCTAAAGACACCACCGCAGCAGTCGCTCGAAGACTAAGTGTAACAATGTCAACGTAGTACCCAAGCACTGCAGGGACCAAATCACTCCCAGTGAACCGCCGATGCCTGCAGTCTACACGCAGGCCCACTCTACTGTGACTGATTCAGGTAAGAAAACCCAATGATTAAAGACACCTCTACATCTGTCGCCCCTGGGTTGTGAAGACCCAAGGTGTCCCTCCATTCCAGAGCATTGCGAGGCCTGAGCCCCCTGTTGGTTCAGCCAGAGCAACATTAAACCCGACACACATGTAAGCTACAGTGGTTTCTGTTCAGACCTCTACTTACATTAGCATACCGAGTATCAAACCAGATTTAAGTATTTAAATCAGATGGTCATGATTTTGCAGTCGCAGACAGTTTAGATGTTTTGGGCATCTTTTAGACAAACAAAACTTCTAATCAGCAATAAGACAACGTATTCCAAGTTTCTCAAATAGTGCACTCCTGTATGCTAGGGAGGGAGAGATGTCACTGAGGGTACGTAAAGCCAACCTACACCATAGGCTCATGAGTTCAGAGTTCAAGCTGTTACCAATTAATACTGCAGCCAGGCATCTCCTTGAGCAATTTGCTTGCCTTTTACCTAGTCAAGGGTCCAAATTCTGCTGTAAACTTAACAGTCCCTCCGAATTTTGCTTTAGTCAACTTTACGTACAAATACTGTATTTGTTTTTTTAAACCAGAAGCACTGAGCATAATCATACTGCATGATTATGCTGCATTAGGACTTGTAGCACTGGGATCCTGGGCACTGTAGCACTGGGATCCTGGGGACTGTAGCTTAATACAAGTCGGTAGATCATTCTCCCACGAGTGGTGTATAAATAACCCCAAAGAGATTACTCGTGTATTTTCCTTCATCGTAGTGAATCGAACCTACAACTCCGCTGTATTCATTATTATGGAGCAAATTCAAATACATTAAGGACAGTCTTTTATAATAAAAGATTGAGCGGGGTCATCTAAAAAAAAAAAAAAAAAAAAAACACAAAATTCACATCACATTTTTCTTCGTTTTAGTGGGGAAATCTCTAGAACTTGATGCAAGGGCAGTTTCTTGCTAAAGTATTCAGACCCCAAGCAGGTTAATTTATTGGGGGGTAAGGTTTCCATAATGGATTGGATTTGGAGAAACCTCGTTGAGGCAGGTCTATTGGTCTGAAAACAATTCCATTTTTTTTCTTTCAGTTAAATAGCTTTACTTCTACATTGGGTTTGTTTACACGAGACTTCTGGGAGAATAACCTACCCAACATGCATTAAAAACAATTCACAGATCCTAGGGGGAATAATAACTAAAATGTCATTGTGCTGCACAATGTCATTGCATGCTGCCTGAGGGCACCCTGGGTTAAAAATACACTGAAAACCTCAGGACAGTAAAGGTGACTGGTAGATTTTCAGTAGCACTTTGAGCCTCGACATGGTAAAAATGTGCAAATTTAATTACACTAGGAGTTGTTGGACTTTAGTATTCATTGTGAAGGCATCCCTTTAAACATCCTGAACTGTAGGCTGTTTTCTGTACACTACCTACAGTTTCTGATAACACTGTATAACAAATGATAAGTATGGAAGTCAGGTTTCTGCGAATATTAATTTGTACATCACCAAGTAAAGTGTCAAGATTTGTTTTGATCCCATTCAAATCAGTTTCCAGCACACTTCTGAATTACAAAAAAGTGCTTCAGTTTTGCTTTTCGAACTGCTGTATTTAGAGATATTTACATTTTGTTGCAAGTTGCACAAAAAAAAAAAAAAAAAAAAAAGTCCAGCCTTTACTTTCACACTCCCAGTGCTCCACAAAGACGGTCACAATTAACTTGAAATACTCCTCTCACTTCGAAGTCAGAAAGAAAAGTAAACGCAATTCCCAATGTTAAAAATAAGTAGCAATTTGACAGAAGGCAGCCTGATATTAGACTTCAGTCTCTGAAACACGCAAATCTGACAAGATCACAGAATGTATAGGCATCTTTATGGCTCGGACTTGGAGTTGCAACCCAGTTCGGGAAACTCCAGTATACAGGATTGATGGACAAGCAAATTAAAGCAGTGGGTGATTAGGCAGTAATTTACCATGAAAATCTAGATTCACCATGGCCAAGTAGGGCCGTAAATACTTTCCGAAATATTACGCGATTGTTTAACTCAGTCTTGTGGCAAATACCCTTAATGTGTGCTTGACATTCTCCATTTGGATGTCTTTGGCACATCATGGGGGTGGCGATAGCTTCCCAGGCAGCGGAAGTGTATTACATGCATGCCTGTAACTGTAGAGCAAACTCAAATTCTAAAGGGAGCCTGGTCTTTCCTCCCCACTTCTGTGTCTAAGAGGCCTATAATAAGGAGCTACATACTGGTCTTCATAGGCACAATCATTTGGTGGATGGCAGTGATGAGGCGAGGGACTTCAGTTTTACAAAGCAGAGGTTTCTAAATTGGGCCTGCCTTCAGACTTCCCAGGCTGCTGCTTCAGTAGGAAGCAAACATGTTTGAAAACAAAGGAAGAATTTAAAGAGACTTGTGTTACTGTGAGCTAGGTTCTCATACAAAAAGATCTGCTATGGTGGAAGAGAATACAAGTAGCAATGCAAAACTATTTAAAGGTGGCAGGGGTAGTGGGAGCAGCAGAAGGCTCTTACAATTTGATAAGTGGCCAATCACCACTGTATCATAGCAGCTGGAGATGGGGAATGCTCCAGATACTTCGGTAGGAAGCACTGATGTCAGTTAACTTCAAAGTAGCTATGTTTTAGTTGCCATCCATTTCAATTCGAAAGTTCGCCAATAAAAAAAGCCTAGCAGGTGCTCCAGAGGCAATGAACTAAGCGAAGTGACCCGTTGTCAGTTCATTACTGCAGCATAAAGGATAAATTGTAAACTCAGATAGAATGTAACAAACTTGGGAGCATTGAGAAACTACAAAATAGAAGCCAGGAGCACCAGCTTAACAGTTAGCTTTGCCAGTATGGTTTGGTTTTGGAGGCCAGCCTTTTGGCTTTGTGAAATTAGAGAGGCTGCTGAGCTCTCGACGAAATATAAAACAAAACTGCAAGAACAATTCCTGAAACAGAAAGGATCTACTTGGTATGGCTGTGCTCTGTGAGAACAGAACGCAGTCACCAACAGTGAAGAATCAGTGGATTAAGTGGGCTGACCCACTGCCTCCTACTGTATGGCAGAAAAACGTAAACACCAATGATTAAGAGCATTGGTAGAGAACTCCAATGAGCAGAGTATAGTTTTGGTAAAAACAGCTATTGGCTTATGACATAACTAAAAAGTAACACTGTTTAGTAGAGAATACTCACTTGTGTTTGTTCTCTTCGGTTGGGTTAGTTTCTGGAGGCGTTTCAAACCTTGCATATTCTGGATCATACCACAGCTGATAGAAATAAGTTCGCCCATCATCGTCCACCATTTTAATTTCAGTGTCCATTCCTCCCTTAAAGGATAAAGGGAGGAAAATTAGAAGCCTCTCCTGAAATCAAGTCTCCCCTACTTCCACCCGATCCCCAACGAAAACTGCTTGGGAGACTTTGCAAGTAACCTTACTGGGAATATACACGTTTAACCTAGATTTTCACACTGTACCTCCATAAACCAGTTCTTAGAAGGAGCCTTGTAAACAACATTGACTTTGCCATGAATGTATGACAGCTGCATGTCTTCACATTCGTCCACCAAGAAGAGTTCGAGTGGATCAGATGTTGCTCCAAGAACAGTGTCCATGCCAAGACAAAACCAGTGTGCATGAAACATCTGGACATTGTTCTCTTCCCATAAGGCAGCAATCCTAAACAAAAAATTAAAGTCAGCATCATGTCACAAATAAACTGTCAATAACTGAAACCATTAAGTTTAGTAATGGCTCTTACAGCATACACTCTCCAACTTAGGATTTCACAGTATTTACAATTTGAATGGCTTGATCAATCCCACTGATGGCAGACCTCCGCTCAGTTTGGGCAATTGCCCCACAACTCTACCACTGTAATCAGTTTCTGCCTGGCAGACATTCAGCCTGACAGGCTCTTCATTCGTAAAAGAATAACGGATTGCAGTTTGTTGTACAATTTAGATGTCTCATGTTAGAAAAGCATCTAAGCTACACAGCCACTAAATGGTAGTACTAATCCAATCTTGGGATACCTTCTTAAAATCTAGGCATAGTGTTAACAATGAACTATACCTATACTTGCTATTCAGGTGGGACAGATCCCTTTAGAGTATTTGTAGCTCTTGCTATGGGATTAGACTAGAGGCGCAGCAATGCACATTACATGCCACACCAAGTGTATTTGCTATTTATACTGCAGAGTATTTGTTGCTACGTGGTTACAGCTACATTACTCTTGCATTTGGTAATGTCACTGAAACAAATCGTTGAGATGTTATTTTATAATTAGGGGCGCAATCTTATGTTTTTCACGAACTGGCATTTTCCAGTATTTGTAGAAATCCCAAAACAGTGGTAATCTGCATTTACAAATTCAAACCACATTTGGTTCTGCCCTAGCAAAAGTAGTACAAAAGGGGGTGGTGATTGACGGAGCATCTGAACCAATCAAACACTCACACCCAGTCAACAGATCTAGGTTTGATCCATCACCGTTCTTTAGCCCACTCTGCCACCCCAGTTCAAACATGGCTATATGCAAGTCAGTCTGACCCTGGGCCTCATGGGACAGTCCATCCTGAACTGCCAAGCCATGCCTTCACTGGACCGGAAGTAATATGCTACTTACCAGTATGCATCTGTTCTTGGCATGTAGGGCTGCTGAATTCATATCTGTGCATAAATCGCCGCCTAGTGTTGGGTCAGGATGATTGCACCTTGTTGTCCTGGAAGAGTCGAAGTATCATGAGATAGGTGACTCTTCCCCTGGACTACAGTGTGCATGCGCATCTTCTCAATACTCTGATGTTTTTCGCCATTGTGGCAGAGATGGAGATTGTAAAGTAAGAGATGGCCATGCAAAAGATAATGCTGCAGCTATGACAGGCACCGGGGAGGAGGGCGGGCGAATGTCAGCAGTCCTACATCCCAAGAACAGATGCATCCTTGTAAGTAGCATATTCCGTTCAAGGCATGTGGGCTGCTGAATTCATATCTGCATAGACTGTAGAGCACTATCTCCTCTAGCCGTGGTTACCTGTTGAGCAGTTTGAAAAAGTACAGCCTGGCCTACAGCAGCTTGCTGCTTTGCTTGCACATCTACACAGTAGTGTTTTGTGAAAGTGTGTATGGAAGTCCATGTGGCTGCTCTACATATGTCTTCAAGAGGAATATTCCCTAGGAAAGCCATGGATGCCCTCATTTTTCGCGTAGTGTGCTCTAGGGGAGGGACCAGTTAAAGTGCGTTTAGCCTTTTGATAACATATTTGAATGCATTTAATGATCCATCTGGCTATTCCCGACTTGGATATTGGATTTCCTTTATGTTATGGAGAAAAAGCAACAAATAATTGCTTAGTTTTCCTAAATGATTTCGTTCTGTCCACATAATAAAGCAGAGCTCTTTACATCCAGTGTGTGTAGGGCTCTTTCAGCTACTGACTGGATTTTGGAAGAACATTGGCAGTTCTATTGATAGATTAATATGGAAATTGGATATGACCTTTGGCATTCACTTAGGGTTTGTTCTAAGAACCACCCTGTTAGCAGGTACTTGCATGAAGGGTTCTTGAATAGTTAGTGCTTGTAACTCGCCAACGTGAGGTAATGGCAATCAAGAATGCCACCTTCCACGTTAAGAATTACAGTTTGCATGTGTAGAGGTTCGAAAGGAGGTCCCATAAGTCTGGTAAGTACTAGATTTAGATTCCAGACTGGGGAAGGTGGGTGTCTTGGAGGGATCACCCTTTTAATACCCTCCATAAAAGCCTTTATTGCTGGTACACTAAACAGTGAAAAGTGTTACCTGTTTTGAAGGTATGCTGCTATAGCAGCGAGGAGTAGTCTTATGGAAGAGTATGCTAGGTTGCATCTTTGAAGATGTAGCAGGTAACAATGTTCTGTATGGGAGCATCTAAAGGGTGGATTTGGTTATCGTTTCAGTTAATGATAAATCTCTTCCATTTAGCTTCATAGCACGCTCTCGTAGTTTGTCTTGCTACTTTAATGATGTTCATGCAGTCCGGAGTTAAGGTATCCAAATTTTAAGAATTCAGGAGCCAGATCTCTAGGTTCATCTGATTGGGATCTGGGTGTCTGATTTCTCCATGGTTCTGAGTTAGAAGATGGGGTGCGAGGCGCAACCTTTGATGAGGAACTAATGAAAGTTCCAGGAACGGTGTGTACCATGGCTGTCTCCCCCATGTGGGAGCAACTAGGTCAGTGTGAGCGACTACTGCCGCAGCTTGCGTGCCACCAGGGGAATCAGTGTTGCTGGGGGAAAAGTGTACGCAAATCTGCCTGACGAGTTAATCCATATCGCATTGCCTTGTGACAACGGATGTGGGAACCTGGCGGCAAAGTACTGGCATTTTGAGTTTGTTTGTGGCAAACGGGTCTATCTACGGGTACACCCACTGCCTTAAGAATGGTTGGAGAACTTGGGAAGAATCTCCCATTCGTGTAGTTGCTGGCTGTGCCTGCTGAGCAGGTCTGCTATTTGATGGTCTTTCCCTGGGAGGTGTTCTGCCAGGACAAAGATATCTTTTGGAATTGCCCACTTCCATATGCTCTGTGCCAAGTGGGACAGCTGTGGAGAGTGTGTTCCTCCCGGTTTCTGGATATAGTACATTGCTGTCATGTCCGTCCGAAACAGTCTTTCTGTACAAGTATTTTTGGAATGCTTTCAGTGCTAGGAATATGGCTAGCAACTCTAGTTGGTTGATATCCAGTTTTTTGCTTGATTGTCCAGAGCCCTTGTACTGTGTAGGGAAGGAGGTGGGCTCCCCAGCCTGTCAGTGATGCGTCTGCTGTTAGTACTAGTTGTGGAACCGCTCTTGGAACAGTCGCTCCTTGGAAAGGTTTTGTGGGTTCCACCACTGCAGAGAGTTGGGAGCGCGACTGTCTACCAACACTAGGTCTTTTAGTTGTCCTTGAGCTTGGTTCCACTGCCGTGCTAGGCATTTTTGCAATGGACGCTTTTAAAGTCTGGCATGGGGGACAATGAATATGCAGGAGGCCATCATGCCTATGAGCTGCATGGAGACTCTAGCTGGAAGAGAGTGTTGTGGCAGAAATTTGCCAATTAGCATCTGCATACTGGCTATCCTCGCTGAGTTTGGGTATGCTTTTGCCACTGGGGTATCTATAGTAGCTCCCAGATATTGTGTGTGGGACGGTTGTAAATGCGATTTTGGGTAGTTTATGGAAACCCCTAGGCTGTGTAGCAGCTGAAGTGTTTGAGACGTGTCTCTTGCACACTGTTGGTATGATTTTGCTTGTATCAGCCAATCGTCTAGGTACGGGAACACATGGATATGTTGCCTCCTGAGATGTGCAGCTACTGTCACTAAGCCTTTTGTAGACACTCCGTGGTCACCCCGAAGGGGAGAACCTGGATTTGGTAGTGTTGACCTATGGTGAAACGGAGATATTTTCTGTGAGCTGGATGGATGGGTGGGTACGTGAAAATACAAGTCCTTGAGGTCCAATGTTGCTAGGAAGTCTCCTTGCTGTAGCAACGGGAGCACTTGCTGTAGTGTGATCATATGGAAGTGTTCCAACAGTATGTATTGATTTAGGGGTCTGAGGTCCAATATTGGTCTGAGTGAACCGTCCTTCTTGGGAATAAGTATAGGGAGTATACTCCTATCCCTTGGTGTTGGAAAGGAACTTGCTCTATGGCCCCCTTTTCCACCATGCATTTCACCTCTTGTTGTAGCAGAGTGATGTGTTCTTTGGACATAGGACGGTGGGGGGGGTAGAGGTGAGTTCTAGGCAATAACCATACTGGATAATTTGTCTCACCCACCTGTCCGTGGTAATTGCGTTCGACAGGTAGGAATTGTTGGAGTCTGCCACCGACCAGTGTTAATGGTCTGTAGGTAGCGTGATTAAGTCACTGTTTTGTGGCAGTGGAGGCTCTGGTGTTATTGCTTTCACGTCCTCTTCCCTTGTTATTGTTGCCCCTATAACCTCCTCTGTTGGAGTTCTTGTTAAAGGAACCTTGGGTGTTGCCTTATATGTAGATGAGGTCTGTGAAGTATTGCCTCGTGTAGCTGCTCTGTATGAGGAGCGTCGAAAGGAACCTCTGTTGCTGAAACTGCAATGCACCCATTGATTTTGCAGTTTGTGTCTTTCTTCATTTTGTCTAAAATGGTGTCGACTGCAGGGCCAAAAAGGAAGTCTAGATTGACCGGTTGGTTAAGAATTGTGGACTGCACCTTGTTCTTAAAGCCTGAAATACGCAGTCATGCATGTTGTTGTAGTAAAACGCTAGTGTTAAAAGACCTGGCTGCAGTGTCAGCTGCGTCAAGCGCACATTTGATGGGAGTTTGTAATAAATTTTCCCTCCTGTATGAGGTCATTAGCTTGGGCTTTAGAAGGCTCAGGCAGGTGTTGCATTAAGCTTTCAAGCTGGTCATACTGTGCTCTGTCGTAACGAGCTAGCAGAGCTTGTGTATTCGCAATTCTCCATGAATTGGAGTCCTGTGATGCTACCCTTTTAACTGAGGCCTCTAGTATTTTGGACTTTATCAGGAGGAGCCTCCCCGGTTGTCTGCGAGTTGGCTCTTTTGCGTGCATTACCCACTACCAGTGAGTAATGGTAACTGACCTCCGATATAGGTAGGGTCTGTAGGGGCTGCTTTATTTCTTTTCAATCCTGGGATTGATTAAGAGTGCCCTGGCTGTATCATTAAATATATCAGGCGCGTGTTTTAATACCCCCTTTAGCATAGGAAGTGTTCGGACGTTTTTCTATGAAGTAGGGAAAGTGTCAAATAAGAAGTCTTTGTCTATAGGGTCATTGTGCACGTCAACGTTGTGGTACTGCACTGCCCGGTCTATTAGTTGGTTGAAGACAATGGTGTTGTCAGTAGGTGACAGCTTTGTTTGGTATGAGGCGACGTCAGGAATGAGATGCGTGAGAGTCAGTTGGCTCTCCCAATGGTTCATTTTGGGGGTTTGGATCCTCTGGATAGTCATAATCATGCTGAGGATCTTCCCCTGGTCACCCTCATTGTCCCCATAGTGAGAAGGAGTGTAAGGAGCAAAAGGCGTAGTAGGCATAGTGGGATAGAAAGTAATGAAGGGTCTAGAGGGAGAAGTTCCAAAGTCCTTCTTTAGAAGAATAGGGGGGGGGAGGGGGGAATGAGAGTCCATGTCCAGTGGTCTCTTCTTCCTGTGTAGGATTGTGCCTTTACCAGTCTCAGAAATAATATATTTTGCCTGGTCGTCTGATGGATCTGCATGGAAGAGTTCTTCCACTGTCCATGACTGTCTTGGACTTCTTCGGCTTAATGTTTCGGATCGACTATTGCCTCTGGGTCGATAACCCCTTCTGTTTTGACGACTTGTCGGTGCCTTATTGCTTTCTTGTTTTGGGTAGATTAGTGATTTCAGAGCGACCGGGTTTTTCGGTTCGACACGCTTCTTGTGCTCAACAGGTTTTCGGTCCTTTGTCGAATCGATGGCTTTTTGGAGCACTTGTCTTTGGTTCGATAGTCTGTGATCCAGCCGGAGAAGGTTTTAATACGGCACCCTTTACGTTTACGACCATCAGTTCGGCGACCTTCGGAACAGCGGACTTTTTTGGTTCAACGGCCTTCTTTGGGTCTGCACCCTTCGGCTCTGTAGCCTTCTTTAAGACGGCCTGTTTAGGTTCGGCGCCTTTTGGCTTGACGGCCTTCTTTAGAGCGCTCTTCGGGTTGATTCCCTTAGGCTGTACGCCTTTTTCGGTTTGACGCCCTTTGGGTGGACGACCTTGGGTCTAGAACCTTCTTTGGTATCACGTTACTTGACCCTGGGGTTTCTGAATGCTGTGTCCTTGGTTTCGGAGAAGAGCCGGACGGCGGGGCTGGCGAAGGTTTCTTCGGATCTTAGCTAAGGCCTTTTGGCGATGCCTCGACCGGAGCCTTCGGAAACGGAGTAATCTGTGTCGGTGGTAGTGTACTCACGACTTGCCCCGGTGGGACCTAGTCGGAGTCCAAGTAGGCCTCGGCGGTGACGATCTCTAGGTCTGAATCTTCAGCTTCTGGAAGTTCTTGGTCATCATCGAAGATGTTGTCTGGTTACGGTGCCTGTCGCTGCATCTCTTGCCTAGCAGACCGTCGAATCCAGATGGTTTTCTTCGAATGGAATTGGGCACAGGCTGGGCAGATCTCTTCCTTATGGTCTGGTGATAGGTACTTGTTGCATACTGAGTGTTCATCACTATGCGGGAACTTGGAGTGGCATTGTGGGCACCTTTTGAACGGGCTCCTTTCCATCGACAGCAGGCCCAAGTGGCGTTGAAAAGGCCCAACGGCCCACGTCGACGACCGGTTCGAGATGGAAAGTTCGATCGAGGCAATGAGTACCGAGCGAGAACAATATCGTCGAAGGCCTTTAAAGAAGTTTTATTTAGATTCCGAAGTTATAGGAACAACATCCGAACCCAATGGCGGGAAAAAAAAAAACAATCTGAGGATGGATAAGATGCCCATGCGCACTGTAGTCCAGGGGAGGAGTCACCTATCTTGTGATACTTCGAAGACTCTTCCAGAACAAGGTGCAATCATCCGGACCCAACACTTGGCGGTGATCTATGCCCAGATATGAATTAAATCCCACATGCCTCGAACACAAGCTTCCGAGGACAGAGTTCTGGCATTTCAGCCGTCTCCAGCCCGGCTTGCTTGACTCCAGTGGCAAAGTGAGCAAAAGTACGCAGCAGCTTAACCACAGCTCAAAAATAGGACAAATTGGGTTGTTGGTTGAGTGGGGTGTTAAGCTTACACAAGCAGCCACCATCAGTACATTTGAAGGCTGCTACTTTATCAGTGTGGGTGAAGCGCTTTCAAGGAAAGGAAAAGGTTGACAGCTTGCCCCATTCCCAAACAAAAAGGCAGCCTTAGTGGAGGGCATCAAGCCCTGAAACACCGCTTTAAATGGGCAGGAATCGATCACATGTACTTTAAGTTTGATAGGAGATAACTAGCACTTCTGTGCAAAGGTGCAGCAATGTTACTGGATAGTACCAGCATTTCTCAGTTACAAAGTAATACTCTGGGATAGGAGTACCTGCACTTTTATCATTTTCGCAAGCACTGCCAGCTGGTATAAACAGGAGGAAAAACACCAGCTTGTTCCACCAACCCTGTGCACACATTAAGTTCAACTGGAGCATCAATGACCCCAGCACAGAAGGAAGGCTCATTCACATACACTGGCTATATCCGCTTCGATGCTGGGGACAGGACCACCTCCACTCACAATCCTCCTATAACAATGTTGATGGTCCATGTCAGTGAGCATGTGCTGAGCCATCTTTGAATGGTCAGGTGCCTGTGGAATAAAGACTAAATTGGGATTTCCAACAACTCCTAGCCAAGTTTTAAAAGCAGCTAATATAACCTGAAAAATCTGAACACTTGAAACTTTTTGGAAAACCTCCATCCTTACTCCTAGCCAAGTTTTAAAAGCAGCTAATATAACCTGAAAAATCTGAACAACACTTGAAACTTTTTGGAAAACCTCCATCCTTACTGCTTTCATATCAGTTACGGTAATTCAAATAGGATTCTGCTGAACAGGTTTGTACGATTACTTGAGTAGAAGTGCTTGATCTGAGCATTCAAGTTTGTTGTAATACATGCATACGTCAAGAGGACTGCTCAGTCTGGGGAAGGTCAAAGCCATTTACTATTAAGATGAATTCATGGCAATGACATCCATCACTTCACAACGAGAAGTATTTACAAATAAACGATAAGCCTCCAGCTAATCAACAGAAGATGGAATAGTTGCAAATTCACTTCAATACGGCCATGATCTCAAATGCTACATGTAGAGGTCTACAGACCCCGCAATATACTAAGTGCTGTAGTTTTGATCCTATACACAATTTGGAAACCTCTCCTGAATGAGCCAGACGTAAGGAACAATGTCCTTTGGGCAATGGAGTTGTTTGGCTGTTACTTGATAGAATGTTAAAACAAATTATGAAAGGATTCCCAGTTAAAGGTAATATCATGTAACCTAGTCATACAGACCTTGCCAAATAAAGTGGTTTGGAGGGCTCATCAGGGCTGACTGAAACACAATCCCCAACTTCCAGCATTTCAGAGTCAATAGACACTTTTCTGTAGTATTCCTTCTTTGCTTCGGTCTAAGGATACAAACGTGTAACTTTAGAAATCGTTCATTCCTACAAGTGAAACATTTGCACCTAGACACCATCTTAGGGTTCTTTGAGCAGTGAACTTGTACAAATAGATCGTTCCTTCATAAGAAACACATGTGGCTTAGAATAGGCCAATGTAGATCAGACTTTTGTTCTAGTTAACCAAAAAAGAAACACAAACATAGCCAGATACGTTCTAGTGCATCAGAACCAGTTTTAACATTCTTGAACTTTTTCTTCAAGTTATTGCAGACCTTGAGAGCCTCCAAATAATGCATAACAGTCTGAAAAAGAGGGTGAGGGAGAAGGAGGGGAGGCATAGGGTAGACTACACACATTAGGATCGGTCGGCTCAACCCACTTCTATGAAAACCCCTGCAGAAAGGTAATTGCTCCTAAAACTATTTAAGGTCACAGGTTAAGACTTGAAGGGGCAAACTTAAAGCAGAACTAGTTTAATCCTTTGGAGTGGGTGGCTAATTTGTTGGTATGGAATTAGGAATATGCTACTTACCAGTATGCATCTGTTCTTGGCATGTAGGGCTGCTGACATTCATTTCTGTGCATAGATCGCCGCCTAGTGTTGGGTCCGGATGATTGCACTTTATTCCTGGAAGAGTCTAAGTATCACAAGATAGGCGACTCCAGTGCACATGGGCATCTTCTCCATCCTCAGATGTTTTTCGCCATTGTGGCAGAGATGGATAGTAAAGTAAGAGATGGCCATGCAAAAGAATGCTGCAGCTGCGACAGGTACCGGGGAGGAGGGCGGGCGATATGAAGGTCAGCAGCCCTACATGCCAAGAATAGATGCATACTGGTAAGCAGCATATTCCATTCGAGGCATGTGGCTGCTGAATTCATATCTGTGCATTGACTGTATAGCAGTATCTCCTCTAGCTGTGGTTACCTGTGCCAGCTGCAGCAGTTTGGAAAAGAGTTTAGGACAGCTTGGCCTACAGCAGCTTGCTGCTTTGCTTGTACGTCCAGTAGTGTTTTGTGAAAGTGTATGGTAGTCCATGTGGCTGCCCTACATAGGTCTTCAAGAGGAATATTCCCTAGGAAAGCCATGGATGCCCCCATTTTTCTTGTAGTGTGCTCTTGGGGGGACGGTTCAAGTGAGTTTGGCTTTTTGATAGCATATCTGAATGCATTTAACTATCCATCTGGCTATTCCAGACTTTGATATTGATTCCCTTTATGTTGTGGTGAAAAAGCGAATAATAATTGTTTTTCTAAATGATTTCGTTCTGTCCACATAGTAAAGCAGAGCATCCATAGTGTGTAGGGATCTTTCAGCTACTGACTGGATTTTGAAAGAACACTGGCAGTTCTAGTAATATGGACATTTGATACGACTTTTGGCATAAACTTAAGGTTTGTTCTAAGAACTACCCTGTTAGCATGTACTTGCATGAAAGGTTCTTGAATAGTTAGTGCTTGTAATTTGCTAACTCGCCTGAGTGAGGTAATAGCAATCAAGAAAGCCACCTTCCACGTTAAGAATTGCAGTTCGCACGAGTGTAGAGGTTCGAAAGGAGGTCCCATAAGTCTGGTAAGTACTATATTTAAATTCCAGACTGGGGAAGGAGGGTGTCTTGGAGGGATCACCCTTTTAAGACCCTCCATAAAAGCCTTGATTGCTGGTACTCTAAACAGTGAAAGGTGTTGCCTGTTTTGAAGGTATGCTGCTATAGCAGCTAGGTGTAGCCTTATTAAAGAGTATGCTAGGTTGCATCTTTGAAGATGCAACAGGTAACATAATATTTTGTATAGAAGCATCTAATGGGTTGATTTGGTTATTGTTGCAGTAAATTAACATCTTTTCCATTTAGCTGTGTAGCATGCTTTAAGTAGTTGGCCGTCTTACCTCCTTGATAATGTTCATGCAATCAGGAGGCAAGTTAAGGTATCCGAACTCTAAGACTTCAGGAGCCAGATCGCTAGGTTCATCTGATTGGGATCTGGGTGCCAGATTTCTCCATGGTTCTGAGTTAGATGGGGTGCAAGGCATAGCCTTTGACGAGGAACTACTGAAAGCTCTAGGAACGTTGTGTACCATGGTTGTCTCACCCATGTGGGACAGACCAGGATTAGCGTGAGTGCTGTTGCTGCAGTTGGCGTGCCACCAGCGTAATCAGTGGTGCTGGGGGAAAGTGTACGCAAATCTGCCTGACCAGTTCATCCATATCACATTGCCCCGTGACAATGGATGTGGGAACCTGGCGGCAAAGTACTGGCATTTGGAGTTCTCTTTTGTGGCAAACAGGTCTATTTCTGGGTGACCCCACTCCTTGAAGATTGGCTGGAGAACTTGGGGGTGAATCTCCCAATAGTGTAGTTGTTGATTGTGGCTGCTGAGCAGGTCTGCTATTGGATTGTCTTTCCCTGGAAGGTGTTCTGCTAGGAGAAAGGTCTTTTGGAATTGCCCACTTCAATATGCTCTGTGCCAAGTGGGACAGCTGTGGAAGTGTGTTCCTCCCTGTTTCTGGATATAGTACATTGCGGTCATGTTCGTCCGAAACACAGTTTTGCTGTACAAGTATTTCTGGAATGCTTTCAGGGCTAGGAATATCGCTAACAACTCTAGTTTGTGGATATGTAGTTTCTTTAGCTTGGTTGTCCAGAGCATTTGTACTGTGTAGTGAAGGCGGTGGGCTCCCCAGCCTGTCAGTGATGCGTCCGCTGTTTGTTCCAAAAGCCTGTTCCACAACTAGTACTGTCGCCCCTCGGAAAGGTTATGTGGGTTCCACCACTGCAGAGTTGTGAGCGCGACTGTCCACCAACACTAGGTCTTTTAGTTGTCCTTGAGCCTGGTTCCATTGCAGTGCTAGGCATTCTTGCAATGGACGCATTTGAAGTCTGGCATGGGGGACAATGAATATGCAGGAGGCCATCATACCTATGAGCTGCATGAAGACTCGAGCTGGCAGAGTGTTGTGGTTGAAATTTGCGAATGAGCATCTGCATGCTGGCTATCCTCGCTGAATTTGGGTATGCCTTTGCCACAGAGGTATCAATAGTGGCTCCCAGATATTGTATGTGGGACGGTTGCAGATGCGATTTTTGGTAGTTTATGGAGAAGCCTAGACTGTAGCAGCTGGAGTGTTTGGGGCATGTTTTCTGCACATTGTTGGTACGATTTTGCTTCCATTAACCAATCGTCCAGATACTGGGAACACATGAATGTGTTGTCTCCCGAGATGTGCCGCTACGGTCGCTAAGCATTTTGTAAACACTCTTGGAGCTGTGGTTACCCCGAAGGGCAAGACCTTGAATTGCTAGTGTTGACCTATTGTGAACCGGAGATATTTTCTGTGAGCTGGATGGGTATGTGAAAATACAAATCCTTTAGGTCCAATGTTGCTAGGAAGTCTCCTTGCTGTAGTAGTGGGTGCACTTGCTGTAGTGTGATCATCAGTATGTATTGATTTAGGGGGTCGGAGGCCCAATATTTGTCTGAGTGAACCGTCCTTCTTGGGAATAAGGATGTATAGGGAATATACATCCAGTCCCTTGATGTTGGAAAGGTACTGGCTCTAGGGCCCCCTTTTCCGGCATGCATTTCACCTTTTTGTAGCAGGGTGATATGTTCTTTGGCTATAGGACGATGTCTGGGTGGTAGGTTTAGGGGGTAGAAGTGAGTTCCAGGCAATAATCATACTGGATAATTTGTCTCACCAACCTGTCAGTGGCAATTGCGTTCCAGACAGGTAGGAATTGTTGGAGCCTGCCTCAGACCGGTGTTAGGTGGTCCGGAGGTAGCGTGATGAAGTCACTGTTTTGTGGCAGTGGAGGCTCTGGTGTTATTGCCTTAAAGTCCTCTTCCCTTATTATTGTTCCCCAGATAACCTCTGTTGGAGTTTTTGGTAAAGGAACTTTGTGTGTTGCCTTTGTATGATGACGTTTGGGATGTATTGCCTCGTGTAGCTGACCTGTACGAGGAGCAACGAAAGGAACTTCTGTGTTGCTGAAACTGCAATGCTCCCATTGACTGCTGTTTCTGTATCCTTCATTTTATCTAAAATAGTGTGGACAGCAGTGCCAAAAAGGAAGTCTTGGTTGACTGGCTGATTAAGGATGGTGGCCTGTACCTCGTTCTTAAAGCCTGAAATATGCAGCCATGCATGTCGCCTTAGTAAAACACTAGTGTTTATAGAACTGGCTGCGGTGCCTACTGCATCAAGCGCACCTTTGATGGAGGAGTTTGTGATGAACTTTCCCTCTTGTATGAGGTCATCAGCTTGGGCTTTAAAAGGCTCAGGTAGGTGTTGCATTAAGCTTTCAAGCTGGTTGTAGTGTGCTAACGAGCTAGCAGAGCTTGTGTATTGGCAATTCTCCATGAATTGGATGCCTGTGCTGCTACCCTTTTACCGGAGGCTTCTAGTATCTTGGATTCCTTATCGGGGAGGGGCTCCCCGTTGTCTGTGAGTTAGCCCTTTTTCATGCATTAGCCACTACTAGTGAGTCTAATGGTATTTGCCCTTTGATGTAGGTAGGGTCTGTAGGGGGTGCTCTAAACTTTCTTGATTCTGGGATTGATTACCCGTGCCCTGGCTGTATCCTTAAATATGTCAGGTGCATGTTTTAACACTCCCCTCAGCATAGGAAGTGTTCTGACACTTTTTTCTGAAGTAGGGAAGGTGTCAAATAAGGAGTCTTCCTCTACAGGGTAATTATGCATATCTACATTGTGGTACTGTGCTGCCCCGTCTATTAATTGGTTGAAGACAATGGTGTCATCAGTAGGTGAAGGCTTAGTTGGATAAGATGAGACATCATGGATGGGATGGGTGTTATAAGGGTCAGTTTGCTCCTCCCATGGTTCATTTTGTGGCTCAGGATCCTGTGGATAATCATAATCAGGCTGAGGATCCTACCCAGAGTTCCCCTCATTGTCCCCATAGTGAGAAGGAGTGTAAGAAGGAAATGGAGTAGTAGGCATAATGGGATAGAATGGAATGAAGGGTCTAGATGGAGAAGTCCCAAAGTCTTTTTTAGTGGAATAGGGGAACGAGAGTTGGTGTCCAGTGGCCTCTTCTTCCTGTGCATGATTGTTACTTTACCAGTCTCTGGATTAATATATATTTTTACCTGGTCGTCTGCTGGATCGGGATGGAAGAGTTCTTCCTCCACTGTTCTTGGTTGGTACTTTGGGTTGACACCTTCTGCTTAGACGACTTTTGGTGCCTTAGTGCTTTTCTTCGGCTCGGTCCCTTTTTTCGGGTCGGCGAGTGTTTGAGTCGACCGGGTCTTTCGGTTCAACGCGTTTTTTGTGCTCGACGCGTTAGTACTAGACAGGCTTTTTTGGTTGATTGTCCTTTTTGGTTGATTGTCCTTTTCAGAGTCAATGGTCTTTAGGATCGACTGGTATTTGGAGCACTAGTCTTCGGGTCAATAGCCTTCTCCGGCCGGATTGTAGGCTTCGATATGGCACCCTTCCTGTCGGTGACCTTTGGTTCGGTGCCTTTTGGCACAGCCGGCCTTTTCGGGTCGACGTCCTTTTTTGTGTCGGCGCCCTTTGGCTTGGCGTCCTTTTTGGGCTAGACGGCCTGTTTCGGGTCGGCGCCCTTCGGCTCGATGTTTTTTTTGGGGTAGACTCCTTTAGGCTGCACGGCGTTCTTTGGATCGACGCCTTTGGGCTGTACATTTTTCTTGGGGTTGACGGCCTTTGGTCCACGACCTTTAGGCTCTGGAACCTTCTTTGGGATTGCGGTACTTGGGCCAGGAGTGTCAGAAGGTTTCAGTTTTGATTTCAGAGCAGAACCAGATGGCGGGCCTGGGGAATGTTTTTGGATCTTGGCTAAGGCCTTTTGGCGATGACTCGACTGGAGCCTTCGGTAACGGGGTAATCGGTGTCAGGGCAGTGTACTCCCGATTTGCCCCGTGGGATCTCGTCATCGGAGTCAGAGTAGTCCGACAGTGACTCTAGCTCCAAATCTGGAGCTTCTTGAAGTTCTTGGTCATCGAAGATGTTGTCTGGTTCCGGTGCCTGTCGCTGCATTTCTTGCCTGGCGGCCCGTCGATTCTGTATGTTTTCTCCGACCGAAACTGGGCAGGTTTCTTCCTTATGGTCTGGAGAAAGGCACTTGTTGCATACTTGATGCTTGCCAGTATGCGGGAACTTGGAGTGGCATAGTGGGCATCTTTTAAACTGGCTTCTTTCCATCGACAGCAGGCCCACAGTGTCAAAAAGGGTCAACGGCCCACGTCGTCGACCGGTTCGAGATGGAAAGCTTTATCGAGTCAAGAGGTACCGAGCGAGAACAATACTGTCGAAAGTTGTGTTTCGATTCTGAAGTTGGTGTAGGAATAACATCCTAACCCAATGGTGGAAAAAAAAAAAAACAATCCGAGGATGGAGAAGATGCCCATGCCCACTGTAGTCCAGGGGAGGAGTCACCTATCTCGTGATACTTTGAAGACTCTTCCAGGACAACAAAGTGCAATCATCGGACCCAACACTAGGCGGCGATCTATGCACAGATATGAATTCAGCAGCCCACATGCCTCGAACATAAGTACACTGATATTCTAACATAGAAGGAAAAAAACTCAAACTACATCCAATGACACGCTGTGCCCCCGCCCCCCCAAAAATCAACATTTTTGGGGGAATGTCACTAGAATGCTCACTTAGTCTTGCCAAAATAGTTAGTTGCTTCCCTAAAGGAAAGGCTAGTGAAGAATGCAGCATAAAAGACAAGCATGGAGGCAGGTCAGAGGCATGAACCAGAAAATACACGGTCAAATCCACATCATATAAAACACCTGTGAGATATGGATATATTAGGACCCACATACAATTAAAGCTTAGCTGTTTAAAGCCACTCTCAATAAGGGGAAAAGTATGTGAAATAAAGACTTCATGGAATTACCTTTATGCAGTCTCCAACCCATGAGATGCGGTTGATGCTCTGTTTTTTCTTCTTGGCCTGAAGAATTTTCTTTGGTGAAGGCATTTCTGGTATAGTATCATCTACCTCCTCATCGTCCTCCGCTTCTTTGATAGCAAGATTCGGACATCTTTTGAAGTCCGAAAACAAAAACACACTTCAATTAGTGGAGTGTATCAGTAAAATGCACCTCTTGCCTACGTACTCAGAATAGAAACTAGTTTCAATGCACAAGTCTGTTTATTGAACGAAAAACCCCACAAGGCTCCTGCAGCAGAACTAGAAAAATCCCACCACGACTGTTCAAGGCATCCCTCAATGGAATGATGATTTGCAATTAGACTGCCATAACTGCAAACGTTGGTCAACATACAACAGGACAAAATGCACACCAGCTCATTGGCTACAGTAAGAACAAACACCATAGTTATTGGTGAAGTTTGATGTAGCAAAAAGATCCTGAGGTATGAATCCACATCGCTGAGTTAGTTATCATTGCATCAAATGATCTTAAAATACAATATTACCTTCTTTGATTGCAGGCCTGCTTACTACGACCACCACCGCCAAACTTGATCATATCCTGACATGCTTTACATTTCCCACAGTCTGGTTGCTGACATACCTATAAGAGGGGGCACAAGTCAGGAAAAAAAAGGAGTCACAAAGAAAATTAAGCACGTCTCACCACAGCTCCCTTACAGCCAGTTGAATAAATATTAAATAAAGAGTAAAACAGAAAATCTAAATTTAGCATGGTTAGCAACTTCTGCCATGGTAGTCACCAGCTGGTTATGGGGCTCGGCAGCAATATGAAATGCTGCAAACTGATTCGTTTTGGTGGTTATGCACATACACCACTTGGAATTCCTCGAAAGGCTCACTACCCAAGAGTGTAGTCAAATGCGAGCCAGCCTATTAACCCATGCAGAACAGGGCATCAGCAAAACAAAATCGCACAAGGAAACTATTGCATTAGGAAAGTCAGCATTCAAAAATCAGTAATTTGTCACTAGAGAAATTTTCAAAGAGTTAAAGTTGCACACGGTCTGAGTACCCATCATTTTAGGCACATTTTTGCCTGGTCACCGTTACTCAATCTTCAAGGCAAGATTAATCATTTTGTTAATGTGAATTTGGTGACCGTTCTCAGAAGGCGGTGCAAGCATTAAGAGGTGATTGTGGCACTGACCTTTTTCCAAAAATAAACAGCTCAAATATGTACAGAGTGGTCAGATGCAGCAGCACTTAGACTGGAGGCTCTTTATAAGAAACTAGTTCTGCAACCCATTAAAAGTAGAGACCTCCCAATCGCAGACTTTGATAGTGGCACCTCCTCTAGGCAGCTCAATTTACCTGCCCTGAAGAAAACCCTGTTCAATTCTACACAAGGGTAGAATAAATGAACTAATCAATACCAACTGCACTGATTGCACCACTTTAATACTGGCTTGTGCCATTGATGTTCTAATCAATAAAGTCTATCGCCTGTAAGGCTGAATAGCTGTGACGGAGTACACGTTAGGCTAAAATAAGTGCCAGTTTCCAAATAAACAGGTCTTGTGCATCCAACTCATTTAATGAAGGTCTGCTGAGCCATTATGAAAACTGATTTGGGTTAATTTACAAGTTAACCTATGAACATTGCTTTTGATATTTCTTCTGGCTGCAGCAGCTCTCAATGGTCAAAATTACTTAAGAGCATTTTAGTCCCCCTTCAAACATAGGGCCTAATTGGTTGTAACAGTTCAAACAAAAGCCCACAAAAGCTAAGTCATAACAAATGCCATTTGTCTACACTGACCTCAAATACCATGTGCCTTGGAGCGGGTGAGAAAAAGCAAGGGCCTCGATTAAGATGGTGTCAAATTTTTATTAATGTGAAGGTGAGAATTGTATTATAAGTCGCTCAAGTGGTAAAATGTCACAATTAGTCGCGAATTGGACAAAGCCATGCTATAGAGGTTAAGATTCCTTGGTGTACATTCCTTGAAGTTTAGCGCCAAAGAATGCTTAAACACAACAAGTGTAGTTACCAAAGCAAAAGCAGATATTACCTCGCACACACCACAACGTCTGCGTTTGGTAGCATTCTCTTTGTCTGCATCCTTTTCAATTTGTTCAGAGAAGAAAGTGTCAAAGATCTGGTACACAAGGAAAGTAGTAGTGGCTTTGGTGGGACCCTTGTCTTTCACAATCTTTGTAGGATGCCGAATGGCCTGTCTTCGTGCAGCTCGCCTAGTAATAAAGTTACACCCATTAGTTATTGCAGCAAGTCCACCAGGATGAAACTAGCAGTCTTATTTAGAACACAAATACAATTTTCTTGGCACTAAACCTTACTAGGTAATACACTGAGGAAGAGACCTACGCATACCTCTTGCCCAACGTGACTCCAGCCAGTTTGATCAAGTCTCTCATACATGGCGTGACTATGATTGGCGGCTCATCGTTGTCTCCGGCTTCATCGTAGCTCTCTACTTGCTCCACCACAAACTGAGCATGCCGTAGCAAAGAGTCTTCAGTGAAACGATTGAAGTTCAACCCAGAAGGTGGGACAGTGGTCTGAAAACAAAAAAATGGATTTAAGTCTACAAGGCGCAACAAAGCAAAAATCTGGTCAACCTGAAGTTACATTTAAGGTTCACTGAACCCTACATTTGTAACCAATTAAAAATAAGTATAAGTGGAATGGTATTAAAGTAACTGTAGCCAGAACTGAAGCGAGTGTCATGGTCCCCCTTGCAGAACAGGTGCTACAGTGTGGCATTTGTCTGAAGATTCTAAGTGGTTACTTTATATGCCATATATACTAGTTGCAGTAAAGTGAATCATCAAGTATATTTGTTCATTTTATCAGACGTGAACACTTTAACAGCTGTGTTCCCTAGAATCAATTAGTCTAATATTCAACATGCCCCAGTAGAAAAGACCCAAACGACAAGTGTGAAATCAAGAGGGCCATATGAGAGTGTGTGTGTGGGGGGGGGGGGGGAAGAATAGAAGAGATTGTATGCAAAGTTCCACCCTGCCCCAAAGAAAGTGCCTTCTGAGAAACTATGACAACTAATTCTTCAACCGTAGAAAGCACCAACCATCTATAGGGCTCTCCCAATAAAGCAAATGGTTGGTTCTAGGGCTGTACAATTGGGACCACATTGCCCAACTGAGATTCTCTGCCACTCTATAAGCCAGCGAAGTGACAAACTTTCATCTTTTGCAATATTCAGCAGACCTCACCCACCCAGATTCTGCTCTGCAGTAATTCCCTAGACAATGCCAAAACTGCGCTGAAACGCTTCTTTCTGCTAATCCGAGACAAGCATTTACAATGCAGTAGGTCTCGCAGCATTAAAGTTTGAGTTATTGGCATTGTGTATGAATGCGTTGCATAAAATGTTTAGCAAACTTTGAATTGGTGAGCAGTGAGAGTGCACAAGAGTATGCTATTCTTGAAAGCAGTGTGGTAGAGTGCAGGAATTTGGACGACATGAGCAATGTGGATGATGCACCTCAGGCACAGGGCCGACGCAGTTATTATTCACACAGCTCTGATGATGCACCTCACGCACGGGGCTGTTGCAGTTATTATGCACACAGCTCTGATGATACACCTCATGCACGGGGCTCACAGCTGTTATTCACACGGACCCAACCCACTGGCATTTTAAAAAACAGACCTGTGAACTATCAAAAAAGTGACCATTTCTCAAGAGTCTTAGGTTCTTCAGGGGCTAGTAAAATCTTGCCTGAGTCTGACATGGCGCTCACCCATCCGCAGCAGGATTCTGAGGCACAGACCTCTCGGGATATATTAAGATGACACAAGGCAGACTCACTGCACTGTCGGAAAACCTCCGTGCTCAGTCGGCCCAGTTTTGAAATGAGTCCCTGCACCCGGCCTGGCCTTTTATCCTGTGAGGTGGACTGGAGCTCTGGAAGTCTCAGGCCAAGTTTGAAAGCATGGGGATGCTGCTGGTACCTCTAGCAGCTCTTTCCGCAACTCACCGAGATTAGTAGCAGCAGGCACACGGAGCTTCAAGAAACAAGGAACGGGGGGCTGCTTACGGTTGCGAGTACTCCCTGAAAGCTCCAACTGTTAAAGCTTGCAAAACAGTACTCCCGAAATTGCCTGGGATATCTGCAAATGTGTGAATCTATAACCAAGCAGGTAGTTGTTCCCAGTCATGCTCCTGGGAGGTCTCCAGCAGGAACCAAGATGGACGGAAGAGAGAGGAACCCTGTCCAGAGGTCACATAACTATTGGACATCTGACTCCTCATAAAGGCATTTCATCACAAGGCCTAATACACCAAGGGAAAAAAAATAGGAGTGCACCACAGGAAGGACTATGCAGTCACCCCTGACGGAAACCAGCAGGGAAGGCCTGGAGGGTGTTCCCGCCTCCCCCGTGAACGGGCCAGGTGAAGTCGGGGACTGTGTGGGTCGCTCTCTTCGGTTCCTCTACGAGACTACAGAAATAGTAGCGCCCACTTTCCAAGCACAACTCCATGCCCGAAATAACATCTGCGCTTCCCTCACGCACGACCGGCACAAACAAGAACATTAAAACGAATTGTATCAGCTCCAGTACTCCGTCCAGGAATAGCCCGCGCCCATGTCCCTATATCGGTCTTTCTTCTATGTCTTACAGAATATATCAGGCACTCGCATCTGGCTCCTAGATGTGCTGCGATCTGGCCACATGTTTGCCCACAACAAAAGGTTGGCCCTTACCTCGAATCGGAGCAGCGGCACAAGCCAGGCACAGCAGCAGGGCTCTAGCAGTCAGCATGGTGAAGCTTGGGATCGCAGCAGACAAACCCGGACTTCTACGATAAGGCGCCTCGATCACAAGTTTAGTCGAGGCTCGTGCGCCACTGGAACAAAGCTGTGCACACGCAAGAAGCCTGCAGCTCAGTTTCCAACCTGCCGCTGCCAGTACCAACAAGCATTGAAGAAAGCTTCAAGACTTGAGTGAAACTGAAACCTGTCATGGGGCGGGCGGGACTTCAGTCTTCTGAAGCCCGTGCCCACAGAGTAGCTGCCCAGATGAGGGGTGGTGACGTGGGGCTCCCATGCCTGAGGGAGAGCCCCACGGAGGCTGAAGAAGCCCGGAGTGGCGGTAAGTGGCCCTTTAGTTGTGGGGGACAGGGGGTATCTGTGTGCGTGCATGGGGGGGAGGGGGGGGGGTCTGTGTGTGGGTGCGCAAGCGTGTGTTGTAGCTTCCCAGGAGACAGGAGATGGCCACAGCTCACGCGCGTGGCCCTCTCCAATCGCCTTCTTCAAGATGCGCGCAGCCAGCTCCTGTCTTCTGGAAAGCTGTGTCGCTGACAAAAGGTCTCTGGCGAGACCGCGGTTAACGCCACGAGACCTAAAAACAGTGGTCTAAAAAGCATACCAATTTGAGACACGTGCTGCTGACTGCTGCCTCATGGTAGTTTAGCCAATGTTTGCTGTAAGCTACATAAAAATAAAATGTGGCACCTGGTAGTGCTGCACCAATGTGTGTGTGCATCTGTTACATGTAGTGACAATATGTATACACAGACTTAAACAGGAGTTGTAACGCATGGCACAGAAGAGCAGTGGGGAGGAACGGCTCAGATTTCAGACCCATAAAGAGTGCTCGACAGCTCCTGGAAGTTGGGGTCACACCTAGTACTGCCTATGTCCTGTGTCATAATTGTTAGTGGAGCAATACAGCACTCTAAAACATGCAGGAGTACTCACTTCAACTCTGTTTAGCAAGTCCTCGTATGTGGCATCAGGATTAATCTGCAAGAACTCCACGACTATCTTGCTCATGTAAATCTTTTCTTGCATCAACGCAAAGATGGGAGCGTACTCTTCACTTGGGTCCATTAGGATGTAGTCAGCAAATGCTACAAATTGTGTAGAGGAAAATGTAATGGGGATATTCAACATCCAGTTTAAAACATTCAGGTAATATGCAAGAGGCACAATCGAAAAATAGGTCACTACCATTTAGAGTACTGCGATAAAAATACTCATCTCTGCAAGGCTTGAGCTGCAAGCAACCAGAGTACTTTCACACTTACGGACTATTTAGTATACAAGGATAAAAATCCAACCCCCAATATTCATGACAGGATTCCAACTGAATAGGATAAACACTACAGGTTTGCAAATCCTCTGGTCTTGACGTAATGATGCAGAGTGGGGCCAAGACTGATCTGGATATGGCTGATCAGTAAGGATTACACTAGTGGGCAAAAAAGTGATGAAAAATAAAAGGGGACCAAGAAGTTACATGGGCGGAATTTAATTTAAGCAATTACACCAATCACTCCCCACCCCCTCTCAATTAAGGATTGTGTTTGAGGAAACCACCCCTAATCTAATGGAAATCACAAATGGTCAGAATTGCTTACTAAGATACACCCAAGCTGGGTTTTGATTAACATATTTCATTAAATCTGCTGTTCTTAAAGAGAGACTACTATCTCCTCTATATGTAGGCTCTCAAAACTGCTGCGGTTGTGTGGATAGCCATTTGTTTACCCAAAAGAAACAAGCACCAACGGAAACAAAGGTAGGCTCAAATTAATGCACTATTCAAGAAGCAGTGCAAATGAAACACTTCTGCATTACTGCAGCACCCCTGTACACCTCCAGTAGGACCAGCAGGTGCACACAATGGAGCAGAACTTCAACAAAAAAGTCTTACCTGTTGTAAAGCCAATTAGCGCCCTTTCACCTCCGTCAAAACCAGTAACCCACCAGGCATTTATGGGACCCAGCTTTTTTGCTCTGACGCCACCTGTGGAAACAGTAAGAGGATGAGCCATAAAAGCCTTTTCAGCCAGGAGTCAACTACAGTCTCACATTCCCCTTTGACCAGTCTCTTCTTGGCCGAATCCCTTGCAATTTACTACAGAATAAATCCCCTCCACAACTCCTCTTATCAACCAATAAACCATAGCATATAACCAACTATGCCATACGCTATCCCAATATCTAATGCATTCTATACACAATTCTAGAACACCCAATCGGATAGAGTTATCAATTAGTACCCACTGTTGCACAAGGCAACAGCTTAAACATTTGTCCCCGATTAATATGGTGGTGGTGCCCCCGAGTGATGTGGTGGTGCAGCAGCACAGACTGAAGCTAAGAACATGCAGGGTTGAGTGCTAAAAAGCGCGTTCAGTTTATCAAAACACAGAATGATGGAGCCGGGAAAAAGCAAGGGGAAACAGGAAAACACAGGGAGTGTGTGTATAATGATAGAGGCAGCAAGTGTGGGGCTTGGACAGCAATCAAGTACTACGGTGTCGAGAAGGCACTGAATGGGAGAACACTGAAAAAACCCAGGGCCATGGAAGGAAGATGCAAGCACAAGGGAGAGCAGGCGGAGACAAGCTCTCAACTGGGGGGGGGGGGGGGGGGGGGGGGATGGGGAAGAGAGGGGGAGCAGCAGCCTTTGAAGTCGGATGCGAGGCACAGACAAATGGTGGTGTGTGACGTGGCTGGCGTTGTGCACGTGCATAGATCACATGAAGTGTCTAATCCGCCGTTTTTGTACTGTAATTTTCCCCTTACTATAATCTCGTCGGAGCATTGTGCAAGCGCATAGGTTCAGACGAGACCTAAAAATGGACTGATTTATACTAAACCCCACACTAGCACGGGGACAAGAACAAGGTAAATGCAGCCATTCCCTACTCGATCAAACTAAATCCCCTTATAGCACAGAAACAAGAAATACAATAAAGGGCACCATTCCCTACCAGGTCATAAGAGGAGCAGAGGAAGCTTACCATCCAGACAAGGGCTGTCGTCATAAATTGGTTTTACTACCCCACTGAAGTACAGTTCCACGTTCTTCTCAATGAGGCCAGAGTCGAAAGTACACAAATGACCCTTTTTATCGTAAATGCTGAAATAAAAATATATAGTTTCAGTAGGCAAGATTGGATAGCTCATGGCAGGATTGTGCGCACTGTCTGAGGTCAGTGCTAAAATGCCAGGAGGCAAACACGAGTTATGGAAAGGGCATGCAGAAATAAAGGCAACTGTGAAACAAAGTACAAGAACCAGAAAAGTGATGGAGGAAAGAGTTACTCATCCACTGGTAACCATGCAATATCCCAGACCAGTGCCAAACATGAAAATAAGCACAACAGTTCACCCCAAGTAGCCAGGGAATTTCCATTGTAAACATAAATACCAGCAAACCAAGACTGGGGTCGAGTGAGCCTCCTTTTATACATGATGCAGGGGACAGACAGTCTGTGCCCCATGGAGGAATACAAATGACTGCCTCACTTATCCCAATGCATTGATGTAGACATTAACCGGTTCCTATGCTTCACTTCATATAAGCAAATGGAGTATAGGTAAGAGTGCTGAATTTCTGTTTCTATGACTCACTTCCTTTTTCTGCTGTCTCAAGCCTGTCACAGATTGTTCTATATATGTTTCGCATGGAGAAACAAAAAATTAAAGTAAAGGCTGTTTCACACTACTAATACTTCCATTTAGAACAGTTTTAAGTTACGCTGAAAAACGCAGGATCCAAGTACAGTAATCCCCGGTCGGCTCTTTAAAGGTGTAGGATAAAAGCTGCCAATCCGAGTGAGGCAAGGTCTACCTGCCACGAAAAAAAAAAGTAACACGTGGTCTGATCAGAGGCCTTCTGGCTCAGATGGGAGGTTTTGCACTGCTATTAACCATGGGGCGTTTGGACGCCCCCGACCCCCTTCCCCCCGCTTTCTTGCCGTGCGAGAAGGCAGAAACAAATGGTAGTGTAGTTATTGCTGTTAATATAACTACCTTTGTTTCTGCCTTCTCGCATGTCGAGAAAGCAGAACTTCCTGGTTTAGAGGTTTACTCGGGGCAGGAGGAGTGGTTTGTAGGAGTGGCTTGCCCACTGTTAATACTGACTGTTTTGGCAGCCTGAGGCCGCCCAAACAGACAGTATTAACAGTGGGAAAGCCACTCCCCCTGCCCTCGAGTAATGCACCCAGTCCCTGACTGTATGCTGCTGCAGCATACAGAGAGAATTTTAAGTAGCCTGGGGCAGCCGGCCACACTAATCAACCTGCGGCGGTGGAGAGGGAGGCTGCCTGCCGCGCCGCCTTCCTGATGACGTGCTGCCTGCAGGACTTGACCCAGGACGGCAAGAGTCGGGACGGAGTCTCTACAGACGACAAGTTTACTATTTTTATTTTAAATATATTTGTTGTTTCCAAACCCCTCCCGCCTCATCCCCTCAAGTGCGACCCCATTTCCAACCCCCCCCTCCCCCGCAATACCGGCTGCGACTGCATGTATTGCCTATTTCCCTTATTTTTTGTCAATTTGCCCACTTGATATTTGTAACAGTCCGCTTTGTTTGGTTTTCCTTGAGGGTGGCTGGAGGGGGAGTCTGTAAGATATTGTGGATGAGGGGGGAAGTTTGTGACCCATACGGAAAGGGGAGGGCACTCCACCTCTACGGCTGCCTGGTTGAACAGGGTTCGGCATTGTGAGGAGGGGCTCAGACTTCCGCCATAGCAGCTGCGCAACAGACCTGAGGTGAATGGGGAACATGTAGATGGCTTGCAGCATGCGGGAAAGAGGGGATGTTACAGGGCAACGTTGGTGTTCACTGGCATAGCTGCGTGCTGAGCCCAGTACCGCTAGACAGATTGTCTGGTATTGAGTGCCCGCAATTCATTAATTTTAGTATGACAGTAATTTTTCGCCCCACTACTTTCAAATGTCACCAGCTGCGACTGCTATTACCTAATGAATATTGCCTATAGACAACGTGGGTTTGGAAGCTAGTTGCTTCGGATTTGGGTTTAAAATCAACGTAGGCGATTACAAACAGCACTAATGCTGAGCATTTTACAGACAGCACTAATGCTGAGCATTTTAAAACGGCCAAGTGCTTAACGATTTGAGCTTTAGGGCAGGGTCTTGCCCGATTCTGGTAGGTTGTCCTATTCTTCACACATTCACAGCACAGCAGAAGGGACGAGAGACATCCAGTTAATTGCAAAAGCAGGTTCCTTGGGATGGTTGGCACAGACCAATCCAAGACTAACATGAAATAATAAACATAACGACCGTCTGAAGCTGGGCCGTAAACATTTTGCTGGATAAGTGCAGTAGGAGATAATCAGGACTCCAGTGATGGAACAGCTTAAGTTTATGAAAAATAAATAAAAAAATAAATAAAGAAAACGTGGCATACAAGATGGGCATGGAATGTTAATCGAAGCAACATACTCCAAGCCAAAAACTACAGCTCAAAATACAACAGCTATTTATGGTCAAGAAAAAAAAGTAATTTCATTCATGCATCCAAGTGAAACATCCAGGTGTCGAATGTAACGTTTCTGCAATGTGGAGATGTCAGGGTAAGTCACTCTAATCAGATTGGTTTAACAGGCACTTCAATTAAACTATGCAGGTTTAAACTAACAGTGGTCTATTCATTTGAATAGTAGCTGCTTACATCCAAGTGCTGATGGTGGCCGTGTAAGGATACTGCACCCACATGCAGATACAAACCCACTTTAAATCCTCAAACCCAAACTGCTGCTTCACAAACCTGCAAGTGTAGCTGGCAATGCAAGATAATACAAGGTAAATAAAAGACAAACATTCCTATTGGTTGTGTGAAGGTCTACAATGTGGCTAGAAAGTAGTGCAGCAAGTAGCAGGAGACAGCCTTCAAAAACAAATGCATACAAGTTCCAAAGGGTAACCCAAGTTAAAAGCTAATTCAATCTTACAGCAAGAGAGAACCATTCTGCTAAAACAATTCCAAGCAAAAGAGTAACACTTGCGTAAGAGTTAAAAGCTCATAATAGGTTTGACCACCACAACGACAACAGCAAACCAAGGTAATATGAGCGCTGCCCTTATCACCTGAACGAAGTCACTTTATGCTGAGGGAGATCGTCGTAGCTTTCAAATCCATCCTCATTGGCATCAAAGAGGGACAGGCGTTCATCAGTCAACATCTCTGGCTCGTCCAGCTGAAACAAAAGCAGTGATTACATTGCTAAATGCAAGTCTGGAAAACTGGCTAGCCTGGGCCATCGCAATAATCTGAGGCACCCAACAAGCACAAATACCACAACTTTACTTCAACGTCTTTTAAGTTCACTTATTGTACTGATGGAATATATAGTTTACAGAAGTTAAAACATCCTTCATCAAATAATGCAGTGTTGTGGCATTAACTATAATCTCAAAAACCACTAGGAATGGTTTTGCTAAAATGCTTACCGCGTCATCAGGGTCTCCTTGAAAGAACTTGAGGTCCGGATCATCCAAGTACTGCCTGCAGTCGGTACATTTGGGAGGTAGAGTCTACAGGAAGATAATTTAAAACTAGTACCAAGGGAACAAAGCTTTAGAATCGGATGAAGTTTAATGGGTACTACTAAATGTATGAATTGGAAAATAAAAGTTAAGTGCCCATGCATTGTGCAGCATGGAAACTACCCCTTTTTTCCCAAAGAGCAAAAACATCTTTGGTAAGGGGCCATACAACAGTTTATGTTAAGGATCTGGCTGATGAGACTTGTGAAATATAGTACAGGCAGGTTTATTAGGAAAATGCGCATCGGAATATTAAGCTGGCTAACCGGACCAACTTGTAAAGGGGCAGCTTGGTCTTGGCTGGCAACATGCTGCAGCAGTCAAATGCATCACACCAGAGCGGGATTCACAGCCTCTAAGTAGCAAAACTAGTTTAAAAAAAGGTTTACTGCCTTCACTATAAACTGAATTTGTTAGGCAAATTGACAGTCATGTTCTACAGCAAAATCACAGGCCACACATTACATACAGCAAGTTACAAAAGTTCATACCTTGGGTGCTTGTGCACTTTTCACCTTAACAGGTTCATCGGTTGAGGCTCTAAAGAGGACGAAGAATGAATAAAGTTATGTTAATTAAATATCACCCCCCAGATAAAGGAAACTACTCTCAGCAATTCAACAGGCTAAAAAGCTTTTTAATCCCCCTACCACCAATATCACTGGTGACCGATGGTTGCAACTAGAAGAAAAAGCATATAAAATGTTTATGCACTACATGTTCCACTTTAGTCCTGTACAAATTAATGGAGCATGACCCAGTGTTTAATTTGTAGAAGTATATGGGCTGGGGCCCAAAGCTTTGTTCAGAAGCCCACAACCGGCATGCTGAATACAAAGTCCGGAATCCACCTCATGTCTCTATTGGACTATTAGCCTTATCCGCATTCTTACAGGTTCCAGACTTCTTTCGTGATGGCTTTGCCCTCTTTCTCCCTTCCTCATTTTCCCTCTTGCTCTCGGTAAATGTTGGGTGTCGAAAAATACGTTCTGGTCCCCAAAAACTAGTGCAGTGAAGCCCACTGGCAACCACCAGCTCAAATGAAGCACTGCCATTACCTGACAGCCCCTCCCTCAGGACCATCTCCTTGGATTCTATAAAACTGGTTAGGACACTTCCAACATATGCTTAGCCTAGGAGATACTGATGAACAAACCAATGGATCAATGATTGCATCAACATTTGCAGTCCAAAAAAGTACACTGCTTCCTCAAGTTATTAGTATCTGAGCCATATCTTACAAAAGGGAAAAAAAAAAAAAGCAGTCTTACCCCTCCTTTTTGGGGACATCAATTTTAATTCTCTTTTCTTCTTGTTCTTCCTAAAACAGGACAGAAGGCACAAAGTGGTCAACAGCGTATTAAAAGCATCTTCAAACTTAAGTAAATCAAAGTAAAATTAGGATGAAATTAGCATAACTAGTTAAAAACTGACAGGACAGCTCCTTTATCTCTTGATCAAGTATACCTTTAACGTGAATCTGCAGGATTTCGCACACAATGAACAGTTAAGTTAATGATTTTCTTAATTCATTTAAATTTGATGTGTGGCAAACTCCTAGATAGAGGTTGGTTTCTTTCCCCATTTAGGCATAGAGTTCGAAGGATATACCTGGCCTACCTGTATTAAAAACTGAATATTCAGATACACTCAAGCTGTAGACACTACTTCCTCGCTTGCTAGGTTTATTGGTTAAAGGCCAATTGCTCCTATACTAGAGATATACAATCGAAACTGTCTGCCAATGTTAACGTATGGATTGGGTACCTGGGGTTGTAGGGATGCAAATGCGATGCAGATAGAGAATAGATTCTGATGCCAGTTATAAGGTGTTCCTCTCATCCCTGCATTTCTCCCTACACTTGGAGCTAGGTATGGAGTATGTCCAAGAGACAATCAATGTTCCCCCCCCTGGCTCTCAGGTGCTCAATTTTGTCCAACAAAGAAGATTAATTCAATCGGGCTGTCATTAGACGGTCTAAACTGTGCCTTGGCCATTCCACGGTTACAAATATTAAAAATTGCTTCTCTGCACTTGGCTGGGTTTGTTTAAGCACCCAGAGTGCATTCCCAAAAAAAAAAAGTCAGAGTTTTCGCAAGCACAAACAAATTACTAGGGAACTAATGGAAGTGGCAAAACACCCAGTCTGAGATTGTATTATCCAAGCGACTCGAACAATTGCTCCGTATTTACTATACGTGACCAACGTTTATACAAGAACACTGTTGGCAAGATTTAGGCTAGGTTCCTTTAGCTGGTCGATATGCTTAGCCATAGGACAGTACTCCTCTGGCACGGTTGCCATTTGTCCAGGTGATGAGCAATCTAGTCAAACCATTTTAAATTTAGTCTTCTGTCAATGTTACCTGCCATTTACTAGGAAGTTATTACCGGTACTGCGCAGATGCAAAGAGTCCCTCTTCTATTTACTGCAACTTAACAATTGTAATGTCTGCCATGAAGGTGGTAGTTTTCTGAAGAGCACTTTAGCTAAAAGAAGGAGTTTGCTGTTTTGATAAAAATGCTTCTCACTTAAAAAAATCATTGACCTTGCATTCCTTTAAGTGTATGTTATTTCTTTCAATTTTTATTCATTAGGCACCCTGTTGATGCCCCTGGATTCAGAACTCTTGCACTGACAATTTCAGTGTAAAACAATTCATTTTTCTTGTAAAAATGAATCTACACGATACTTGGAACTCCATTTCTTATTTAACATGTGCGTTTACTATGTAGTTTGTTTTTATCATGTGTATCTTTCATGATCTGCCTTTGGAAGGTCGAAAAGACAATTTAGTTGATTTGATAAGTGTATGCTTAGACAACTAGCTCAAAGATGCAACTTTCAGATTTTTTTTGCAAGCATTTTATTTGAGGAAGCTAATTGGCAAAATATGGAGCCCCTTTTCAAACGCAAGTTTTTTAGTCATTGAAAGAAAGTTCCTGAAAAACGAAGAAAAAAAAGTTAAGCACTTCTCTGCAGTCAATGTATAATACCTTTTCAACCAATTCCACCTCTTCCTCCATTTTGGTCTCAGTTTCTAGCTTCACATCTCCGTTTGTGTCTTCAGACTTACGTTTATTCGATCTAAGAGGGGAGAAGAGGCAAACAGTCAATTAAGTTAGAAAAGAGCTCAAGTCCAAGTCGTTAGAGGAGTGAACGAGTAAGTCATGGTGCGGAAGACATTTACAAGTTTCAGCAGCAAAATGTAAGTGTAACAGCATAACCTTCAACTATCTATAACATTTTGAATTCTTAGGATTTACTTTAAGTCAAATGCATTGTACATTAACAAAATTGGGTATGGTAGCAATGTTTAAGCAACTAAATTAAGGTCACCAAACAGCTTTTGTTCCAAACACAAGGTGGCTTGTGGCCTCCTACGAAGTGATACATTGCTGAACCACGAAACATTGTAGCATTTCAGTGCTTCTTAAAATGGGGCACAGACACTCTAGTCATGCTAAACCACTATCGAACGCTTCCCTCCAAATGAAGCACGACACCTCGAATTACCCTCAAAAATATAGAATTCATTTGGGACAATATTGAACATAAACTATGTTCTTTCCGGAGAAAGCGCAATGGCGGTAAAAGCCTTCAAATGATTTATAACAAAGCGTTCAGTAAAGAAAACGGTAAGCGACTGAAAGTTCAACCCAAGCAAACCTAGTAGAAGCAGTAACATTCATAAGAACACAAGTTAAACAGTGCCGATTACTAAAGTACAAAACTGGCCTTGGTCCTGAAGAGACCTCAAATTAGAAGTTGAAACGAGTATTTTTCCTCAAAAAAAGTTTAAAGACTCAGTCTATAAGTGGGCAATTAAATGACTGAGAAAGGTGCCCCAACAAAATATTGTCTGAAACAAACCCCCAGGTGGTTGCAGAAGCACAAGAGTGTCTCTCCAAAAAGAAAGATCTAATAAGTACTTCCTTGAGAAAAGCTCAAGGCTGGCTGTCCCTGGTTTTATTTTAATCCTGTATATAAATTGAACATTGTGTTGGATAGAATGTTTTGAAAGCAGTATGGTCACAGTCAACTAATGTAAAGAAGTTAAAAAGGTTTCAAGTATTTGTCATGAATGCATTAGCTGTTATTAGGATGTGTTAATGGGTCATGTTACCTTTTATATATGATATCTAAAGAATGATAAAAATGTGACTAGATCAAAAAGATTGGTAAATAAATAACCACGGTTTCAGGTGACTCCCCCAAAAAACCAGGGTGAATTTCAGCCAAGGCATAGATATTTTTATAATTAAAAACATGCGAGACGTAGGATGATGCAGAGGTCCAACCCCAGTTTGAACAAAGTTTAAATAATTACTGTCATTACATACTGACCCTTTAGAAAACATTGATAAAATGGTTGGCTGTTTCCCAGTGCTGCTGCTTCTTGACTTCCGTGAACTGCTTGGAGACTCTGGTGAAAGAAGACAGTTTCATAGTTAAAATCAGAAGTCTGAACAAAGCACTACACTAGTGAGCCCCAATACACAAAAGAGCCAAATCAAAGTTCCATCTTACGGACATATACTTGTTAACACAAGTAACAAAGCTGACAAATAATCAATTTGGATCACATATAGCTATAGCGAACAAGTAAATGCTGCTTAAATCGGAACCTGTATACAGACATTCTTAGAAAGCTCTTGAAGAGCTAGCATCTTTACTCTTCAAGTTGCACAGACCACTACTTTTGGACAAAGACAACTTTCTTAAAGTGAGTAGATCTAAATCACTCTCCCAAATGAAGTGTGCTGAAAGAAACTGGTTTTAGTCTGGGTGGCCATCTTCACCTTTGGAGCAGGTCTACAATTTGTATTTTACGGCAAGGTCACGAGTAACTCAGAAAAGTTGTATAGAATTGTTTTAAGTATGCTAAATCAAGTTGTCATTCCACAAGGAATCTGTAAATAAGGAGGTTTCTAATGACCACCCAAAGAATGCCACGGCCACTTGCAGTGTGTGTTAAAGAAGCACTGATAAAAGTGCAGGCTGAGAAGCATAGCAAACTGTTTAAAGGGAATGGCTTTAATGTAAAAGACTGAATGGGATGAAATCAAAATGAAATTATGGTTCTATCCACTTCTGCCTTAATTTGAAACTCGAAGAACAAGTCAGCACTACTTGAAACTTCAAACATAGAAAGGCCACAGAAATGTTTGTGAAATATTGTGCTTGAGCCATTTTAAAGACGGTTTAAAAAAAATACAAAGACTAGGTGCATATACTTTCTACATTAACGCAGAATGCAAAGAACAAACATACCATTTTTAGCTTTAACTTTTAACCTTTAAACATTTTTCCAACATGAAAGCATTTTCTGTAAAGGCACTAATTTTACAAAAGACCCTGTATTCAGTACAGACCAAAATGTTTATGAAGCTATGTGATAGGTGTTTGCACAACAACAATGGGAGGGAAGTAGTAACAGTAAGGTTCACTGCTGCGGTTAACACACTAAAGGTTTGATTAAATAGTAAGGTATATGCAATGTTACATTACTTTTATTCTCGGAACTGGATTTACTCTTCCTTGCTTTGCTTTTTTTGGACCCTGATGACACCGCCTCCTCCATCTCCACTGCACCATCCTCTGCCTCATGACCATTTTTGCCAGATTCCTCGTCACTTGCAGAGGCCCCATTTTCTGAACAGCCATTTGTTTTCACTGTGTGCAGGGTGTCTCCGTTTTCTAGGTTGAGTTCTTTGCAGAGCAGTGCCCTTACTTTGGACAGGTAGCGTTCCTGTTCAGAGGTGTAGAAATTCTCATTTTATCACTGGCATAATAGATGCAATACTTTCTGATCCCCTACGTACCCATTTCAACATGAAAACAAACGGTCAAATTAACTTACTTCGATGAGCATTCACTTTTAGGGCACAATACCCCTCCACAGCTTACAAGCTATAGGCTCACTTATATAAAATACCAATTGTCCCTTGAAACAAGCCGTATTAACTACTCCAAAAGGAAGTTTTGGAGTTACATATTGGCACAAAAGTGTGTTTACATTTGCACTAATATCTAGAAATATCACCAAACATTACCTCCGACAACTCCTCTTTATTCAGTTTAGTCTCCAAATCACTTAGCCGATCCTTTGCAGCGTCCTCCAGAAAGCTGTGCAGCAGGTTAAGCTTCTCTTTCAGGCATTCCTTTGGAAGGAAACAGTCCGGGTCAATTTAAGAGCTTCACTCAAACATCCACCCATCAGTACTCTGGTGCAGTGTCCCTTCCTCATAAATTCACATTTTGTGTACAACCCTAATAGCGTTTGGACAAAATGCAGAACACTGCGCTTTTGTGTCGGAGAATAAGAAGCTGAGCCACTACATAAAGAATTTACTTAAGGATTAGTTTCAAAACTACAATGTTACTTGCACCCTTCATTGTGTAGATTAGAAAGGATTCGAATTTGTGTTGATTGATATGCAGAAAGATAATACCTTCTCTGTCCGTCCATCTCCATCTTTCTCCAGGTCTTCAAGTCTGTGGGAACATTAAAATTGAATTTGTAATCCGTTTCAATTCTCGAGCAATCCATCACACACTTTGCATGTATTTGATGCCCTCTTCTAGGTCCCTTTACTTTTCAAGTCTTCTTTACTGGTACTTCCACTTTGTCTACTTCTATCAGCACAGCCCTTCACACTGCCCGAGTCCCTAGTCCCACTATCTTCCCCTTCGCCCCCAGAATGGTGTTGATTTTTCACAAGTAATCATGACTCCCTTACTCCCATTCTTCTTTCACCATTCACAAAAGTGGATAAGGAAAAAAGAAAAGTGTACATATCAACTTTTGCCTTAAAAAAAAACAAAGAATCCTTTAGCGGCAACTGAAATGGATATGTGTCAAATCAAAATGTCTCAGACATGCATAAAGTACACAAATTAATCCAGAAACATGCAATAAAAACTGAAAGGTATCAAGAACGTAATTGGACAACCAATTACTAAAATACAACACTGGCTATAAAGTTATGAATAGTTAATACCCTTAGTAAGGAAAAGAGCTTCAAGTTAGAGCCTTAATCAGGACTTCAAGTTGCCTGGACCTGGACCATAACCTTAAGGATAGAGCCAGCATTTATTTACACAAATTCCATCAAGAGTCAACAGTTCTAAACATTACCTAAAAGTATGGGATGCCAAATAAAAGTTAAAGGACAATTAGATCTGCTCACTAGATAATTTGTCTCAATTTAAGATTTGAGCTTATTGCAAAACTATATTCCTCAAATATTAAAGGATCTGAAAGTAGCCACTAACCCAGCTATTACCATTTCTGTATTTTTAAAGGTAACATCCGTAAACCAATTGTTTAATTGTTTAGAGGCAAGAGGGAAGTAAGATATCCAGCTAATAAACAAAGCAGCTTTGTAACAAAACGAAAAAAGCAGTTTGTGTTGCTTAAGCGAAAGATAAGTCACCAGTATGAAGGACTCTTCAATAAGATAAGGAGACCAGAGTAAAAAGAGCCGTAAGAATAGATAGCCCTGTTAAGCGTAAAAAAAACGCAAGCATTTTACTGCTGCACTTTCATTCAATGAATATCATTCCAGGATAGCTGCCATACATGCACAGACAACCGCCTTAAAATGTTTCTTCCATAGTGTAATCAAAGTCAACCCAAAATAGCCTCTGGGTGCTGTCAGCAGTCAATTTACTGTGCAAAGAGGGTGGATCATAAATTAAGACAGAGTACGCACTCTGATGGTGTGCTAAAAGATACAAGTGAGCAGCCCAGTAACATACATCTGTCAGGCCTGCACAGAACTGTTATAAGTACATAAAAAATATACACATACATATCACACAAGGAAGGTTTTAGCAATTCATTGGGGACATGACTCCCTGCTATCCTCTTACCCTACACATATACATATACACATATGTAGGATCAGAGGATAGCAGGGAAAGTCATGCCCCCAATGAATTGCTAAAACCTTCCTTGTGTGCTATAAGTTGACAGGGAATGCCTGGATGCAATACCCTTGCTGACTTTGCCACTGGATTAATGCTGGCCTGGCTGATGAGGAGGGGTTAACCTGAAACCGGTCTCAGGATGCTTGTTTCCAGTCAAGGGAAGACTTGACTTGGTAGTTTAGGCTGGGCTGTTCCCATCAGGAACAGGGTCAAGATTGATTTTGCATGTGGCTGGGTCTGAACTGGGGCAGCGAAGTGCGCTAAAGAACAATGGTGGATTCAACCCAGATCTGTGTCTGTGGTGGGTGTCTGAAAAGTTTGAGTTCTGTCCATCTTGTGTTGGCTTTGCTAAAACAAACACTGGCAAAGAAGTCCGGTGTTGCCTTTTATAAGTGCCAAGCTACTGGGTTTGCCAATGCTTGTTTGGCAAGCACTTAAAGAAAAAATATTACAACATGCTGGAGCAAAAGCAAACATCTTGAGTAATCTCAAAACTACACTGAATTCAGCATTTTCAATCTCCACAAAGCTATGGTTTACTTTTCAACTAGTTTAAACTTCATTTAAACAAAGTTCCTGAATGAAAATGAGAATGCTCGCCAAGCCCCAAAGGATACAGAAGTGAGACATGGGCCAACTATGTGGCCCTGTACAGTAGTCCAGGAAGCAGCTCTATGTACCTCAGGCAGAAGAGACATCCAGCAGAGTCACCTCACTGCCAGAGCCAGCTGATAACAAGCAAAATAAAATGATAAAGCAGTTTAATTATTTTATTGTTCAAGACAGCGCGAGCCCGTGTCTAGGCCGGTGCAATTCTGACAGCAGCAAGCTGGAGGAGTTGTGGGCACTGCAAGTGTGCACAACAGTCTGGCTGTTTTAGGAAGGACAAACCGACATACACAACAAGATCTCTCCAGGCTCTGTTCTCCAATCACAGGATCCCAGTGCCTGTGGGAGCGTAAAGCCAGTGCGCACTCCGCCCAATCCCGGCGCTTATCTGATGCTGGTTATCACATTCACAGCATGAGAGCAGCCCCTGGATTGCTACACGGGAGTCTGTGCATCTGAAGCAGAAGCCAACTGAGGCGGCAAGTAAGTTCTCTTTTTTCTTTTTGTATTATTCTCCACCACGCTGTGCGCCAGCCAGTGCAGCCTGCAGGTAAGCCCGACTCCGACCAGAGGGCTCACCTCATGCCCACTGCCATCCATGTGGTGCTGTTTTGTGTTCGCATTCTGCCTCGTAGCTGAATCCCGACATTCAGATCCAGCCTTTAGGCTCAATGCAAACACTAGGAGCCTCAAATGTTTATGAAGCAATTAACACATGTAAGAGCGCCTTGAAATATGAACGGTCAGGATGGGCGCTGTACCAAAGGAAACTTTTGTCCAAGCACATCTTGCACTCACGTATTTCAAGATGTTCTCATATGCTAAGTCATTAGCACACGTGAGCGCTGTATAGAATAAAACTTTTGTACAGAGCACATCCTGAGCTCACGTATTTCAAGACTCATATGTGCTAATGACGTCATGAGAGCGCCTTGAAATATGTGAACTCGGCACGAGTGCTGTACAAAAGCACACATGCTGGGCTCATGTTTTTCAAAGTGCCCCACTGGCTAAGCAGACATCTCATTTTCAGTTATGCCAAGTACACCCGGTCTCAAATGCCCACTGCTTGCTAAGGCCTGAGCAATATGTGCCAGGCAAGCGATAAAACAAAAACTCTAAGTATATACCCTTTAGTCATACCCTGGCAAAAATATACAGGTTGTTGTGCTTCTACAGACCAGCTAGGAGGGGGAAGCCTCGCCCGAGAGCGAAAGAAAGAACATATGCACATGAAGTGATGAATCAAATAAAGTAGTCCTCTAAATGCAAGCACTGGAAGGGTACAAGTCAACCAGTCAAGATGGTAAAGTGGTGTTGCTCTGTCGGAGTAAGAACCAAAGGCAAGCAACCCATTGAATAAGAAACAAGCACGTGATAGAAACGGTAAAGGCAGCCAATGGACAAGATTATTGTACGTTTTAGGTATGGTACAACTAGAGGCTTATACGTTCAGGCAATACCTAAACAATTCCCCGACATCCACAGGGGATGTATACAAGTCATCCAACCAGAACTATGGCAAGTAAGCAGTGGTTCGATACGAGATAAACAAGAGTAGGGCAGAAAGCCAACAAGATCAGGAGCAGTGAAAACGTACATGAGCAAGGTGGCGACTCAACACTGCTATGCATTGTAGACAAGCCTATGAAACACAGCGAAGCACTGAAGTGAGACTTAAAAAGGAGCATAATAAATGCATGAAAATCTGCAACAATTCTGAGTCGCAATCTTTTAACTTTAGATTAGCACCGATACCAGAACCTGCCATCAGATTGCTTCACAGCAAATACATAGATTGAGAACTATTTACAATTACACTAATAGTAAGCACACTTTGAAATCAACATTAGCCCATTCACATAGTTATCAATGAGAATTAGTAAGGGCCAACTAGTAGCACGCATAAAACCCCTCTGCACAGTGCCTAAACACTTGGGCGGCAGGACAAAATCATGTTTTTAAAACTCAATGCGACTGTCCTATTACAACTCCACTTTACCAAAAAATAAATAATGTTTCCATTTACTCAAGTTCCCTTTACACGATGAACTGATGCAAGGGTTCGTCGAGCGTACGAAACCTTAACTTCCCCCAGAGCCCATTAACAGCTCCAAAACCAATTATCCGTCAACTATGCCTAATTTCTGCTGGAGACGTCCCAGACTTCACAAGCACCTTTAACGAGAGTAACCTTCTGATACATAGTGCCCACTCATTAACTATTGGGGTAGCACGAGTCAGCTGTCCCAGAAGTACGTATACAGTGGCCAAACTGATCCTCTTCCCATCGAGCAAGTCTATCGCCCCAGAACGTTAACATGTCTAGGCCAAAACTACATTTCCAAATGATCCAACTGTCCAGACCACGCAACTGTCCACAATGCATAACAACCCGAAGATCCGCCTCTATGAAGAATGACATTAACTTAACCCACAACACGCCACGAGCGACGCCAACTTGACAGCGCTCCAAGATGCGGAAACCACTGCTGGTACCTCATTTGGGTTTACTTCATGAAGTCCTTCAACAGAGACAACTGACAATCCGTTACTATTCGAGACAGAAAACACGTTACCTTAATAGCATGCAGCTCATTGCAACGTATATACCAACACTACTGATAGTTAACATAAAATGGAATGTTACCATTGTACTTAAAGAGTGCTTGCCTGCAAAACAGGTTAAATGGGAAAATGTTGTTCTGTTACTCTAAACCCCGTCGCCGCCCACGGCTCCCTAAAGTTGACGGTTATGGGATAAACTTGTAGACCCAGCGTGGCCATTTAAGAGATGGGGTTTGTTAAACTAGAGGGGCTGTCAAGACATGTCGCCACCCACATACCAAGTCCTTTTCAATGGGAACAAATCTTACATCTTAAAGTACAGTGCCAACAACCACTGTGCCCTTACAGCCTCGTCGACGCCAGGGGCGGGCTCAAGAAACTTATTTCTTTATGCAAGTGTAAAGTTTTGAGCTGTTCGCTTCTAGCGCAGCGTCTGACCTGTGTGACAGCTCACACGTTTAAGAGGCAGCATCCTGTCTAGATCCCCGGTCTCCACTTTTGGACCCACCAACAATTGGTTTTGTGTCTCAGGAGAGGCGAGTGATACAGCAAACAGGTGGGTGGCGAACGCCGCTCCATGGCTCTGCAGTAGAGATGCGCGAGGACAGGCAACAAGCGGCAACTCCTACACCTCCTGCCTCCTGCCCCAACACCAGCGCGCGGACTGCCAACAGACAAGATGCTCGCGAGAGGCGCCCTTACCGCTTCCGGACGTCCTCGGGCAGACAGGGGGACGGGACTGTCTTGGCCGGCATGGCTGACTGGCTCTGATTCACTAGGCACTTCCAATGTGGACCTCTGGCAAACTGATATAAAAACAATCAAGGGTGCGTATGCACACTGATTAAAATAAAAACAAGAAGCCAAACTGCCGGGTAGCAGATGATGTGTGCGCGAGGCGGGAATCTTTATAATGGCCTCATCCGGGAGCCTACAGGGAAGGCGCGCGCCGGACTGTGTTTTTTTCGCGCGGGAAAGGATGAAGGGAGGCGGGGAGGCGAGAAGGTGGCTAGCGGACTGTACCACCAGAATGATATGGGGTGTTACTGTGCGTGATTGTAAAACGAGATCCATAGTCATGCCTTTTCCGCCCCGTAAACGGGGCGTTCTGTTATTAAATTCTGATATAACTATATGGAATCCGATTTCCCTCCTGGGCATTCCAAAATGTTTCATGAATGCGCGGTGGAGACGTCACACCTGCCCCTATTTTGGATCGTACCAGGTCTTCAACAACAAAGTTGTGCGACCAGACCGGAAAACGTAATCAGATGGGCCGGGCTTCATGCATACTACTGAAAGGTATGATTCCGCTCATTGACCCGCTGTTCTTTACATCAGACGGACATTAACCCGTTTCAAAATGGCCTTTGGTGTTACTGCTGGGTATTCATGCTTTACTTTTTTGGGGACTGACGACCGTCTCTACTCAAGGCTCATTGTCTGTTAACAGGGGAGTATTGCGTTCCAAAACGGTAGTCCAGCTGTAATTACGAACGTGAAAATTAGCCCTACCCAAGATGGCCGCCTTGTCGCCTGTATTAAGGCTGGCGTCGTTCTGAACGGGAAAACATAATATTTCCAGATGACAACTTTTTGAACCATTGCAATTTTGTTGGCACGATCCAATCCCTATGTAGATGTTCTTATATTGCCAATTTTATAATGCAAATTTCAATTTATACACTTCTGTTTAAATATATCATTGTGAAAGTCTCTAAAGTTTTTTGTACAGCGCGAACCTGGACCTGGACCAATTTACAACAAAACCATTCAGACTAACACATCTTTTAAGGTGCAGGAAGGGGGCGTATATTTTTTGTTATTGCAGTTTTTAAAGCAATTTGCCCCAAAGTTATGGGAGCGCTTTACATGAGCATCATGTTACAAGGGTACATACATTTTTTGGTAGTCATGGGGAGATTAAATGATTTGCCCAGAATCACAGGCTGTTAAGCCAACACTTAACACCAAGACTGGAACTTGGTTCCCTATGGCCACAGTGGGTAGCTCTGACTGTTATGCCACATCCTCCTTTTGAAATGACTTGTAGCTTAGGCACAAGAGCTGTACACTTGGGAATGGGAAAGGCTCAAATTGTCAAGCCCGCAGGCTCTGATTAGGCTTCTCTTTATTTTCATATTTTTTTACAGCAGCCAATAAGATTAATTAATGTGAGAACACTACATTGCTAATTAACACCAATCAACATAGTCACATGTACCAATCACAGAGCCCTCAACTCTACATAATTGCAAACTGCAATTTTACGCTCTCTTTGCTACTACGTAGCCAGTTAAGCGTCTCGTTTTCAATATATATGTCGATGAGTATGATTACTGTGTTAGGTTATTGTGTTGTGTATTTCATGGTTAATTAGACACTGATACTAACATACCTAAGAAACTGTTTGAAATGATCAGAAACCAATCTACCTGAGAACCGATCTTGTTTCCACAAACATCAAAGCACTCCCTAATTGTTAAACCGTTGCCTCCTTTTTTGCTTAAAAAACATCGCAAATTACTAGCAATATTGAGATCGCTCTCAAACTAGTTTCGCACCAACCCCTCCTCCACCCCTCCACAATAGATAATTAAGCCTGGCTGTATAATCGCCTCATCGAACCGAAAAATAATACCTCCTGGTCTAGCTTCATAACCTTTGATGAGATTGGCACTCTAAACTTACTCACCTCCTTGAAATATTCTAACCACTTAATTGACCCCTCCAAACTCCTAAATGAGTCAATTTACCTCCTATTACAACTTTGGACTAAGACACTTAATGCCTCTCTCACCCAAGGCTCCCTACCCGACTACCTAAAAATTGGTCAAGTTACCCCAATTCTACAAAAACCCAACTTCGACCAGTCCGACCACAACAACTATTTATTTATTTAAACTTATATTGCGCAACAGCTACCCGCAGTGGGTTTCCCGGCACCAGTAATAGACACAAGAAGAAAAGAAGACACAGCGCAGTGCAGTGAGCAAACTAGAGCGGAGAGACAGATTTACTGAAAGAGCAGGGTCTTGAGTTTTTTCCGAAAACAGAATAAATCAGTCTCTAATTTCAGGGCAAGAGGTAATGCGTTCCAAGATTTGGGGCCTAGATGGGAGAAGGACCGGCCCCCCATCTTTACAAGAAGATCTCTACCGCCCCCAACAACTACCGCCCCATCTCCAACATCCCTTCATTGGTCAAACTCCTAGAAATATGTGTGCAATTACAGCTCCACAATCACATTGAACAATTCCAACTCCTAGACCACTGTCAATCTGTCTTCTGCTCAGGTCATAGCACCGAAACTGCCATGATCCACATTGTCGACGATGCCCTTCACTCACTCGACCAGAATTAATCTTGCCTCCTGATACTACTGCACCCTTAGACACCATCAACCATGTTACCCTGCCTGACCTTCTGAAACATAGGATAGGCCTCTCTGACACAGCGCTAAAATGGTTCTCCTCTATTGTACACAACAGATCGCAGCGCTTCCTAATCAATCACACTTTTTCTGATCAGTCTGCACGATCGGTAGGCGTTCCCAAGGCTCTATAATCTCCCCGACATTGTTCAACCTCTACATGGAGCCTCTTACTGAAATCCTTAAACTCTCCCAAATCTCTTACCATATATATGCTGATGACACCCAACTCTACTTAATAATAACCTCCCTCGGGGATATCTACACCCTCAACAAAACTCTAACACTATTGCAACAATGACTGGCTCGTAGCCAACTCAAACTCAATGCTCTTAAAACTGAATTCTTACTGATCGCACCACCCACTACCACCCCTAATGTCAAATACTGGCTCCTTAATTTTTCGGCCTTGAATTGCACTCCACACATCGAGAAAAGAAATAGGCCAAACAGAGGACCCCCATGGGCCTCTGCACCTAACCCGCTATCCCTAAACAATATGAGTGGCAGCCGTTTTTAATTCTTTATCCTAGCCTTTGCTACGCTCCAGCTTCCAGTCTTGAGTATATGTTCCACACACTATAATGGACGTTCACCCTTTTCGTTATTTTATTCTGGGTTTTCTTGACAGTCATGCCCTGCCTACGACCTGTCATTTTATTGCATTTACGTCTTTGCGATGTTTTGGAGACCGGTCAAGGGGTTTCCGCTATCATAGGCACGCCACTATAAGATGGAGGCCAAAACCAAACTAGTAGATTTATGATAACAAATGGGCTTCTTGGTCCTGCATTGCATGCAATTTGCTTTGCACTTGCCTAGGAACACAGCATTTATAATGCAGGAAACTTACTGATATTAGTTAAATCAAGGGTTTTGGCAATTACACTATTTCAGTAGAATATGCAGATACATATTTAGGGATCCATAGGACTTTGTTCCTATACATCATGGTAGGATGTTTATTACATTTATGTTATTGATTACATCCCGATGCACGTTACCTATATTGGTTTGTGACCTTTGTTAAATATATTTTGGTTTGGTTCTATGCATACCTCCACTCACTATAGAATGTTACAAGATGGCGGCTGTTATGGATAATGCTTTCTCGGTCCTATTTTTTCACTACAGCTGTTCTTGATTACATCAAATGAGCTTGGGTATATTAAGGTACTCAGCCACTCGGTATTAGACGCCGTTGGTCTCCGTGTGGTGAGGACTGCCCCTACTGATTCTCGTGAGTTTTCAAATAAGGTTTCTTGACTTAGCTAGGACTCCTCCTGTTTCTGGTCTTCACTTGTATGTAAAGAATGGGTGTTAGGAGCGCTACTCGTTTGGGGCTGGGATGTATCCCTATATTTGTGCTTGTGTCCAATTATACCAGTTTGGACATACGCTAGTGGATAAATTACTATGAACAAATTGGTTTACCCCGCATATACAAATACCAATATTACCCGCAGGCTTATCTGCCCTCACTGAGTTGCTTTTTACCTTTGTGGTGACGCGCTCAGTGAGATTGACTACCGTTGAGAATGTGAATTCCTCTGGGTTGCAAATACTGAGCACTATTATTATTTATTATATGATAATGTGGACTACTGCCCCCACTGTTTCTTCAATTATACTATTATTTAATCCTTGATGTCTTTATGATGAGATTTATGTCGCTTGTACCAATCCAGCTACCATTTCTGTTGAAATAGGTAGATCATTGAATTTTCAGTCGTAATAGACAGTCTAAATGGAAATTGTAAATACATTTCTCTACTTTCCTCAGGACTAGGTCGTACATAACACTGTTGAACAATTATTGCACACCTCCTATTTCCCTTACTCGGGATTAAGACTGGGAGAGATACATTTCCGCTCGTTGCTTCCACCCCAAGGCACTAAACACAATAAAAAAATATAGTGAGTATAGGTTATTATATTGACACCCCTAATATAGTTGTTCCTTTTGAATACAGTGATTTTTAACCAGATTATTCTTTTCAATTTAGACATTTTTGAAAAAACTGAAGCATCCTCTTTTGATTGATGAATTACTTATTTAGTGGGGCATTATAGTGAAGATTTGTTTGGTAGGTATTATTGTAGGCTTGGCTCAATTATGAAATGGAATCTTTTCTTATTGGATCCCCCCACCATTTGGGTTCATCACAGCTGGAATTTGTGTAAATGATACCCCACAACCCTGGTTCTTCGGTGGTTCCCAAACAGTGAGCCGCGGCACCCTGGTGCGCCATTAGAAGTAGCCAGGGGCGCCACGCACAGCTTGGAAAAGTGGAAAAGGTAGCAGGTTCGGAATAATATTTTTGCAATGTGGAAAGTTTGTAGATGTCTTTGTGGCGCCGAATAACCCATTTGGGACTGTCATGAAGGAGTTAAGAAAGCCCCCCTGTCAGCGTCTACTCTGGAACAGATCTCACTCACACACTGCACTGGTGCATCCGCCTCCCAGCAGACACTAATGAGCAATGAATGAGTGTGAAAAGCACAGCACCATGTCCCATTCACACACAAACACTGCAGCTCTACGACGGTTGCCTCCCAGCAGGCTTACACTGCACTGCCACCCTTCCCAGCCCTCTGATAATATAACATAGCTGCCCATGGACAAGAGCTCGAGCACCAGAGAGGCGGAACAGCAGAAGCACACAGGAAGCGTTGGCAGCGTCACACTGCAGTGTGTATTTATCACAAGTGGTGGCAGCACAGATGGGAAGGACCTCACAGATGGCAGGAGCAAACAGGGAGAGAGAGTCTCACTGGCACAGTTTGGGAACATCCGGGGTAAGTACTACAGATTTCCTCATATAGTGTTTGGTGAGCGCTGCTCATGACCGAAAGAAAACGTGGAGAGTTGAACTTCAAACGTCGGCTGAACTCATAGGGAGTGCAGCATTGTTCGCCTCTGCGGAGTGGCCAGAGAGAAATACATCAGTGACTATGGGCAGTTATCAGTGGTGACCGGCAAGCATGGATGGGCCCATATTCACTATTGAAGTGCTTTACCATGAGGAGCTCCGACTAGTGCCCCCCAGGACCTGCCTCGCAGATTTCCTGTGCGAGCCACATTGCTCCTGAATGCCGGATACTTTTCCCCCCAGAGAAGTGCACCCCAGTCTGAAAGCTCCCCCGCACTTCCAGGCCTGAGGCCCCTGTGTTCTACCCAAGTCCCCTAGCTGCAGCAGTTCAGATTAAAGTGTCAGAGCGTCTACAGCTGAGCCATGTGTTTGGCAGCCACTGCCGTCTAAAACTTCACTTGAGAGGGACCTAGTGAGTTTTCCCCTCTTCTGTGCCATGTCTGCCATCCCGCCATGTCAGCTCCTACATTGGGGGCATTTGTTTGGCAGTGATAGCAATGTCGAAGAGAGTCAACGACGGAGGCCCAGCGTCGTTGAGAAACAAAGTTGATAAATTACCAAATTCACTGTGGTAGGTGTGCAGATGTCCCTGTCGCCTTCGTGTTGTGCACTGTACCATATACCATGTATTTGGAGTGCAGGTTGCTACTACTTGCATGTTTATGACATGGCTCCATGATTTCTGCGATACAGGGGACTTATGGTGATATAGATATGTATGGTTATGCTTTTGGGTTATTCTTCTGTGTTATGCATTACCTAACTGCTTCGTATTTAAGCCCTGATGTGTGATATATGTTGTTTTCCTCACATTTCCAGTAGCCATTGGAGAGATGATCTCGCATATGAAAGGAGCATACAGGAAGGAGAAATCTCAAATGTAGAAGTAGTGCACGGGGGTTGTCACAGCTGGTAGTGACACAGAGAGGAAGGGTACCTCTGACTTAAGGGATAAGGGTGCATTTGAGCACCTTCAGGGACTCAGACTAGGATGTGCATCAAAGCACCTTCAGGGACAGAGTAGCCGTGCATTAAAGCCATTTCAAATCAAAGACAGTGAGTACCTTAGACCATTTCCTTATGGGTCATGGTGGTGCATCTAAGCATCTTTAGGGATAAAACGGAGCATCTAGGTGCCTTTACAAGAGTGATGGGCCTCTAAGCATGTTCAGGGACATTGAGCTGAATCAAAACATCATAGGCACAAGGGTAAGTTCACACTTCAGAGCTCAGTTGTGCTCCAGCTAGGTCTGTGCTCCAAAAGTACCAACACATACGTGCAAACAGAGAGATGCACCAAAACATATGGAGGGAAAAGGAGGTGAGTAGAAGCACTAACAGAGTCAAGAAGATCACTGCACAGGCACAGTGAGATTAATACAGGCATCTGAAGACACAGGAATGTTTCTAAGCACTTACAGTCACTTCACTTAAAGTTTATTATTAAACGACTGCTTTAATTTTTTTTTGTTACAAATATAATTATAATATGTTCATCGGCTTTATCCAAATTATTTTCATGGAGAAAAATGAAAGTACTTCTGAGTCCGGGCTTACATCCCCCACCTGAAAAAAAGTGACATAATGGGGAGCCATGGCCAATGGCCAATAGGTAAAGGGAGCCGCAGGTCAAAAAAAAGTTGGGAACCACTTCTGTAATGGGATGGTGTGGTTGACTTTCTTTACCTTATCATATGTACATTCTTCTCTTCAGCTTTCACTATATACCCTGCTACTCTTTTGGTCCGCATGTCGACAACAGCTAATAAAACTTGAATATGAAGATGAGTACTTCACTAAATATTAGAATGGTAAACAATGAATAATTATTTACCCATGTTGTTTAGGGAACAATTGTAAATAGTTTATGCTATGTTAATTGTTGTTGTCTGATGTCTATGTATATATATTTATGAATGTATTTTATGTTTGTTGAATCAACAGCCCTGAAGAAGTCCTTATGGAAGGACGAAACACGTCGACTGTATCTCGATTATCCGGACTTGTTTTAAAGACTCCATTGAATAAAGGAAGATATTTTTCAAAGAATAGCCTGTGGACATGTATTTTATGCAATTTTTTTGTCCAACTTGTTATGCGGTGCACCTGTGCTAATGAGTAAAAATTGCACTCCACACATTGTTGACTCCACCAAATCTCTAGGTATAACCTTAGACAAAGACATCTCCATGCAAAAACACATCAGCGTCATCACTAGAGTAGCTAACCATCAGTTGCATATCCTTAGGAAACTAAAACCTTACCTCACCGTGGCTGACCTCACAACTGCGACTCATTCAATGGCCTGAAATTGGCCCAGGGAAGAGGAGCTCTCAGCCCCCTATCCCTAACAAATAAAAATATGATAAAAATAACACAGGAAGTCGCTGGACGCCCTGCCACCTTTCAACACCACTCTGCAAATTCGCCTCCGGGCAAACAACTGGTTGGGGGATGTAGTCCCCTTGGCTGTAGTGGGTCCTTAGGAGTCAATAAGCCCACCTGCTATCTCCAGTAAGTCCCAAACAGTTGGAATGCTGAGAGGACTTCGGAGGCTACGCCCTCTTTCTCCACCACTCTGCAAACTAGTTTCCTGGCACACTGCTGGTTGGGTGATGACATCCCTTTGGCTCCAGAGGGTACTTGAGGCCTCCTGTTACCTTCAGAAAGTCCCACACAGCTAGATAGCTGAGAGATTTTTGGAGGCCATGTCCCTTTTCTCCACCACTCTGCAAATCCGCCTCCTGGGGCACTGCTGGTTGAAGAATGAAGTCCACCTGGAAAGCTGAGGGTCCTTGGTGGCCAACAAGCTCGCCTGTTATCTCCTTGTAAATCCCACAGAGCGCAATTGTTGAGAAGACCTCGGAGGCCATGTCCCCTTTCTCCACCAATCTGCATACACGTCTCCTGGCCCACTGCTGGTTGGGGGATGAAGCCCCCTTGGCTCTAGAGTGTCCTTGGTGCCAACAAGCCCTCCTGTTACCTCCAGTAAGTCCCACACAGCAGAATTACTGAGAGGTCTTTGTAGGCCATGACCCCTTCCTATACCACTCTGCAAGAGCACCTCCCAGCGTACTGCTGGTTGGTAGATGTTGTCCTCTTGGTTTCTGAGGGTTCTTGGGGGCCCAGAAGCCCTCCTGTTCCTTCCAGTGTAGTCTGACAAAGCAGGATTACTGAGAGCTTGTCGGAGGCCATGGCCCCTTTCTCCACCACTCTGCAAATGTGATTAGGAGTTAAAAAACCATAGATATTTACTTAAAAACCAAAGGTTACAGGGACAATATAGTTAGGAAATAGAATTTAAAAAGCCTTAGAAATTCACAAAAATAAGGTTCCTGGGTCGTTATAGTTAGGAAGTGGAATTATAAAAACCTTATAAATTCACTGAAAAAAGGTTACAGGGACATTATAGTTAGGCTCCGATTTTACTTGTTCAAAACCAGTGAAATGTAGCATTTATAGTTACCTGAGCTTATAACTTACGCCCGCAATGCACTGCTTATGACCTCATCTATTAGATCACTCATGACATGGTCAGTGACATTACTGATGACATCTAAAATGACATCACTGATTTGATCAGTCCTTTTTCTGTTTGCACCTGTTTGTTATTTTATGTTGACATATAGTCATATGTTGCAAACAATGTATGTTTGCTTCTGTGATGTACCTGTAATATTTCGAATAGTTTAAAATATCCGGGCAGTGAGCCACTTACTTCCAATATATTTTTATTTGAATATTTTGCAGTGTTAATTACCCCTACACATCTTTTGTATTTGTGTGATGTAATGTATTTTTATGCATTCTCTGTAATATTTAATGTCTAGTGGTATTCTTTCAGCCTTATACATATTGATGTCTCATTATGCGAGGACAAGTGGAGTTGCCTGTTTGAGCATGTTCGAGACTGGTGGGACTAGGGCCGGAAATGCTACCCAATTCCATATACATCAGCACCCACACTACCCCATCCACAACCAGAGTAACACATTCACAGCACACATACTCTACTCATTCACTACAAACTAACCCAATACAAAGTTCAATGTCTCAGCACCCTATACAAAACTCCAGAAACCACACTTACACACCCTTCTTTCCCAATGACCTCACATTTCCACCATCACCAACAAACAGTACATACCTCTATCCTATACCACTAACCAATCTACTCATCACTAACACAACCCAAATCCACACCACGCTTAACTATATCCCATCTAGACACACACTCCCTGCTCTAATTACTCCCAGCAGACCCCTGTTTGTCACCAACAAACCTATAATTAGTCTTCCATCATTTCCCCCACCAACACCCTCCTCTTCTTTCTACCACAATAACACAACTGCACAACACTCACACTCCACTGCACCACATATATTACCTCTTGTAGCAACCAAGTCTGTCAAATACTCTTATCTTTACTTCATCCCCTCTTACACACAACATACACTCTACTCACAAACATATCGCCACCCCTTAACCTCACAACTTCCACTCATAAACAATAACATACTAACAAATACATCGCATAAAACACATTCAACAGCACCTCCTTGCACCACTCGTCAAGACATAACATGCACACCAGCATACCAAAATCTCTCATCTCATAATACTTTCTGTCACAAACTACAAACACACACCTACCTTTCAGACTACACAATTGAATAAACACACATTCCAAGCTTTCTCTCTTCCACCCCACCTATCACATATACAGCAACATCAACTCTCTTTTAACTGCCTCTCATCCATTGGACAATTTAGAACCTTACTACATGACCCACATGCTGCACCACCACCCCTAACTCGTACACTTTTCGCCTTAAACAGACGCAAACAAAATAAGCAACGTGCCACGAATGTATGACGTTACAACGCATACATTTACAATGCATGCCTTTACAACGCAGTTTTTGCACCACAACATCCCTTACAATGCATACATTTACATCGCATGCCATTACAACACATTTTTTAAAACTTCATTTACAACGCATTCCATTACATCGCATTATACCTTTACAACGCATTCCATTGCATTGCATTATGTTAAGTGTTGGATAGTGTAGGGATAAAAATTACTATTCTAACTCCAGGGGGTGCAACAGTACGGTACGTGTTGGATAGTGTAGGGGTACTATGCGCTGTAATGGTATGCGTTGTAATGGCATGCAATGTAATGCCTGCGTTGTAGTGACATGCGTTCTAGTGTCATGCGTTGTAGTGACTTGCAATGTAATGGTTGCATTGTAGTGACATGCGTTGTAAAGAATCTCGCTAAGTAATGACTGCATTGTAAATGTAGTGCAATGTGATGACTGCGTTGTAAAGGTTGTTTCCCACGTGCCACACTTCACAACTTTGCTTCTCCAAGTCTACTGCACAACAAGGTCACACTATAAAAACAACACAGCGCACCAACTCACTCTCAACCACCGTCTCCACCACCTACATATGCTGAGACATCAAAATGCCATCTTACCCTGCTGAACGAGGAACATGATACAGAACAGCTAGACGATTGCTATCCTAATTCAGCTAATACCAACACTAAGGACACACCTGCTACAAGCCAACAAAAGACTGCTCACTCTTCTACAAGACAAAGTCACACTATCACCAAAGCACATTCTCTAAACTGTCTACTAATACATGCTCATTCGCTCTCTAAAAACGAACATCACATCTACGACCTCACTGACTCAAAATGTGATATACTCTTCATAACTAATTCATGGTTGGTAGATGATATGGCTCCAGTCCTACATGAAACCTTTCCTCTAGGCTATCAAACGATCACCCAAAATCATATAGGCAAAAAAGGAGTCGGCCTTGCTGTTGTGTTCAGACAAACATTGCATATCACTAAAGCTGACAACGTCTCCATAAAAGATTGTAGGTCCCTTTTCACTAGATGCAATCCTACAATGTCTTCCTCCTGCTTTGCAGACCTCTAACTAGCAATGCAACATTCCCAGACACACTTCTAGATACAGTTTCAAACCTGATAACACTACACTCCAACCTATGTATTCAGGATGACCTTAATATTTGGTTTGACAAACCCAATATGCCCCATCCGAAAACAATCATCGCTGGCCTAGACGCACTGAACCCGTATCAGATTGTCCACAAACCCACACACATCGCTGAACACATTCTAGATGTCATGTTTACAAATACAGAACTAGTTTCCTTTCAAACAATGACTCCACTAACATGGACAGACCACTATTTGCTTGCTTTCCAACATGAAACAACACTAGGCAACACACCTAAATCCACCTATCGACCATGGAACAAACTCAATTTAGAAAACTTAGAAACACAATTAATATCCAGTACAGATCTAGAAACAATACATTCTGTTGAAAAACTATATGAATGGCTACAGGAAGCTTTTCACATCCTGATACCACTAAAACCCACACAACAGTACAAAAGAAAACAAACACCTTGGAGAAATACAGAGATAAAACAGATAAAATAGTAAATTAGAAAGCTGCAAGGTGCCTGACCCAAAACAAACCCCAGTCAAGATAAACTTCGCCTACAAAAAATTAACAGATTATACTAGTCAGCTATCAAAAAAGGAAAGAAATATACTATTCAAACAGAATTTAAAATGCTAACTGTGCAAATAAAGAAATCTATAAAATTCTCAATGATTTTCGGAAACAAAATTGCCTAGAAGGAGCTCACCCCGTTACTCAAAAATTCACAAATGGGCAAATCATTACACAGCCAAAGCAGACACATTGAACTCATACTTAAAACAAAGAGAAAGCACCAGTGCTGACCCTTTTCCAAAAGAGCAATCCTAGAATACTCTAACCCAGCCTCTTCGTTCCTTCCAACACATTTCACATGATTAACTTATGGACCTGGCCAAAGCAAGCCCTTCTCACCTGTGTCCACCACAAACGTTCAAGACAATTCTTCTAACAACATCTGCTACCACTCCAGTAAGAAGAATCCTCTACAATTCCTTAACTACCGGAATATTTCTAGAAGAACTCCTACATACACCCATTAGTGAAAAAAAAAACTTGAACTCACTGAACCCTGACAACTACAGACCAATTACAAATGGACCTTTCCTGGGCAAACTGATAGAAAGACCAGCATTTGCCTATGTCACAATTCATTGAAGATAACTCCATACTTTCAGACTTCCAAACAGGATATTATCAAGGAAGAGGCACAAAATCTGCCCTCTTTGCCATCTGGAATGACCTGAAGAACAAAGTTGACCGCAACGGTGTAGCAGCACTACTTCTCTTGGACCTCTCTGCTGTCTTTGACACGGTTGACCATGACACTCTGATACAGCGACTCTACAAATCCAGCATAGAGGGAACTGTTCTAGACTGGATCACATCCTACCTTCGCAACAGAACCAATGTGATCCATACCCCCTTTTCTCATCCAAACTGTACTTCACAAAATCAGGGGTCTCTCAAGGCTCTATCTTCTTGCCCATGATTTTCAAAATCTACATGAAGTCATTACCGTCACTGATCAATCAATTTCACCTCATGTGATATAACTATGCAGATGGCACACAAATACTCCTTCTTCAACTGGAATGCCCCAAGACATTGGAAACTCCTGAATTTTCAGTTGTCTCAGAGCCGTGGATCAGTGGATGACTTGGAGTCTCTTGAAATTGAAGGCTTCCAAAATGGAAATACTCATGTGTGGCGATTGGAAACATTATGACCCGCTTGCCGCCTGGCCTGATGAACTGGGATCACCACCTAAGGTATCGAAGAAAGGAATACACCTCGGAATGAACATGGACTCCAAGCTGTCGATAAATGCCCATGTGGACAAACTATCAAGATAACGCTTTGTCACTATTAAAACGCTTCAACAAATTTTCCCTCATTTGGGATTTTCACACAATGTCCAAGCTACCATCTCCCTTGTTCTGTCCAAACTCGATTCTGTCAATAGCTTCTACCACAGATCACCTTTAACGACCATGAAAAGACTACAACAGATTCAGACCTCGGCTGCCAGACTACTCTTGCTTATCAAACCGCGAGACCACATCTCACCTGCCTTGAAAGCCCTGCATTGGTTACCGGTTGCCAGATGATCCACGTTCAAGCTGCTTTGTATCACCCACAAAGCAATACATGGAATGGGACCGCTCTTCATCAGGAATAAAATCACTAAACACATTCAACAAAGGAACCTCCGCTCTAACATGGCACAGCACCTTAAAATCCCAAGATACAAGAAAAAAAAACATCGGAGGCACATTCTTCTCTGTTCAAGCAGCCAAACTATGGCACTCTTTACCCCCATCATAAGATCCACAGACAGCCACCTTATCTTCAGAAAACTGCTCAAGAATTGGCTCTTCCCCACATAAGCACCATACGCAGACAAAAATTTACAGCATATCCCTCTGTATATAATCATTTATTAGGTCTTCCCTGAGACAGCGCATGCGCTGTCTCTTCGAGACATTTAGTAAGTGGCTTTTAAAAGGGCCACCAGAGGGTTTTGTTGGCCTACAGCTTGTGTTCACGAGCTTGTACATGTGCACAGCTGCCATCTGTGTTTTTATTGCTGTAATCAGGCTCCTCTGCTTGCACTACCCCCTCCCTTTCCCCCCCTCCCTCCTGGTCAGCTTCATGTGTGTCTTCTAGCTGTGAATCATGCTCCTCTGCTCGCACTCCCCCTCCTCTTCGTCAGTTTCATTTGTGTCTTCTATTACTGTGAATGCTCCTGCTTCCACCAGGCACACACACCATCAGTCATCAGTGCACACTTTCACCAGGCACACACACCACCAGCCATCAGTGCACGCTTCCACCAGGCACACACACCACCAGCCATCAGTGCTCGCTTCCACCAGGCACACACACCACCAGCCGTCAGTGCACGCTTCTACCAGGCACACACACCACCAGCTGTCAGTGCACACTTCCACCAGGCACACACACCACCAGCCGCCAGTGCACGCTTCCACCAGGCACACACACCACTAGCCGTCAGTGCACGCTTCCACCAGGCACACACACCAACATTCGTCAGTGCACGCTTCCACCAGGCACACACAACGCCAGCCATCAGTGCACTGTTCCACCAGGCACACACACTACCAACCGTCAGTGCATGCTTCCACCAGCTTTCAGTACACGCTTCCACCAGGCACACGCACCACCAGCCGTCAGTGCACTCTTTCACCAGGCACACACACCACCAGCCGTCAGTGCACGCTTCCACCGGGCACACACACCACCAGCCGTCAGTGCACGCTTACACCGGGCACACACACCACCAGCCGTCAGTGCACGCTTCTACCAGGCACACACACCAACAGTCATCAGTGCACGCTTCAACCAGGCAGACACACCACCAGCCGTCAGTGCATGCTTCCACCGGGCACTCATACCACCAACCATCAGTGCACGCTTCCACCTGGCACACGCACCACCAGCCGTCAGTGCACGCTTTAACCGGGCAAATACAACACCAGCTGTCAGTGCATGCTTTCACCGGGCACACACACCACCAGTCGTCAGTGCACTCTTTCACTGTGCACACACACCACCAGCCGTCAGTGCACGTTCCACCAGGCACACACACCTCCAGCCACCAGTGCACGCTTCCACCAGGCACAGACACCACCAGCCATCAGTGCACACTTTCACCAGGTACACACACTACCACCCGTTGGTGCATGCTTCCACCAGGCACACACAACAACAACCATCAGTGCACGCTTTCACCAGGCACACACACCACCAGCCATCCGTGCACACTTCCACCAGGCACACACACCACCAGCTGTCAGTTCACGCTTCCACCAGGCACACACACCACCTGCCATCAGTGCAGGCTTCCACCGGGCACACACACCACCAGCCGTCAGTGCACGCTTTCACCGAGCACACACACCACCAGCCATCAGTGCACGCTTTCACCAGGCACACACACCACCAGTTGTCAGTGCAGGCTTTCACCAGGCACACACACCACCAGCCTTCAGTGCAGCAGGCAGGCTCTTCTCAGAGTTTCTTGGTAAATATGTGTTCGATGCCTGGGAGGGAGTGTGTTGAGTTTCCTTAAACCATGTTGAGTATGCAAGTGCATTGCATGAACTCCTGTGTGAGTGAGTCATGCTGCCTGGGGCTCACTCACTACACACTTGTAAATTGCGCCTGCACTAGGCTTTTTCTCATTTGCAAAGTTCGGCGCATGCGCACAACTAGGCAGCCCCCACAACCCCAGGAATGACTGCTTCCCACAACCAGAATGGAAACAACATTCAGAGCAATGAAAACAAGTTCATTTGATGCAAAGAACTGTTAACAAAAACTAAGCATGGGCGAAATCAGCGAAATCGTGGTCCGCGAAATCGTGCGAAAGCAAATTCGCGATCCGCATAATTCACGAATTCGTGCGAAATTGTGAATTTTTGTTTGTTTGCGTGTTCGCGGGCATTTTTGCGTGTTCGCAGGGTTTTTTGCGTGTTCGCGGGCTGCTTGCATGGCGAAGTTACCCATGCGGTTGTGTATGTGGGCACAGCACCCTCTGGTTTACACTGCCACCCTCTGGTTCACCACTGACGCCCTCTGGTTTACCACTACCACCCTCTGGTTCATCACTGCCACCCTCTGGTTCACCTTTGCCACCCTCAGGTTCAGCACTCACTACTGCCACCCTCTTGTTCATCACAGCACCCTCTGGTTCACCCCTGCCTCCACCCTCTGGTTCAGCAGTTACCACTGCCACCCTCTGGTTCATCACAGCACCCTCTGGTTCACCAGTGCCACCCTCTGGTTCATCCCTGCCACCCTCTGGTTCATCCCTGCCACCCTCTGGTTCATCCCTGCCACCCTCTGGTTCATCACTGCCACCCTCTGGTTCAGCACTGCCACCCTCTGGTTCATCACAGCACCCTCCGGTTCATCACAGCACCTCTGGTTCACCCCTGCCACCCTCTAGTACAGCACTGTCACCCTCTGCTTCATCCCTGCCACCCTCTGGGTCATCCCTGCCACCCTCTGGTTCATCCCTGCCACCCTCTGGTTCATCTCTGCCACCCTCTGGTTCAGCACTGCCACCCTCTGGTTCATCACTGCCACCCTCTGGTTCAGCACTGCCACCCTATAGTTCATCACAGCACCCTCTGGTTCACCAGTGCCACCCTCTGGTTCATCCCTGCCTCCATCTGGTTCATCCCTGCCACCCTCTGGTTCATCACTACCACCCTCTGGTTCACCACTGCCACCCTCTGGTTCATCACAGCACCCTCTGGTTCATCACAGCACCTCTGGTTTACCCCTGCCACCCTCTGGTACAGCACTGTCACCCTCTGGTTGATCCCTGCCACCCTCTGGTTCATCACTGCCACCCTCTGGTTCAGCACTGTCACCCTCTGGTTCATCACAGCACCCTCTGGTTCGCCAGTGCCACCCTCTGGTTCATCACTACAACCCTCTGGTTCAGCTCTGCCACCCTCTGGTTCATCACAGCACCCTCTGGTTCATCACAGCACCTCTGGTTCACCTCTGCCACCCTCTGGTACAGCATTGTCACCCTCTGCTTCATACCTGCCACCCTCTGGTTCATCCCTGCCACCCTCTGGTTCATCACTACCACCCTCTAGTTCAGCACTGCCACCCTCTGGTTCATCACAGCACCCTCTGGTTCATCACAGCACATCTGGTTCACCCCTGCCACCCTCTGGTACAGAACTGTCACCCTCTGCTTCATCCCTGCCGCCCTCTGGTTCATCCCTGCCACCCTCTGGTTCAGCACTGCCACCCTCTGGTTCAGCACTTCCACCCTCTGGTTCATCACAGCACCCTCTGGTTCATCACAGCACCTCTGGTTCACCCCTGCCACCCTCTGGTACAGCACTGTCACCCTCTGCTTCATCCCTGCCACCCTCTGGTTCATCCCTGCCACCATCTGGTTCAGCACTGCCACCCTCTGGTTCACCCCTGCCACCCTCTGGTACAGCACTGTCACCCTCTGCTTCATCCCTGCCACCTTCTGGTTCATCCCTGCCACCTGCTTCCTTCGCTGTAAGTGCTTCCTGTTGCAGTTATTTTTTTTAAAGGAGCATTGTGCCATACTTGTAACTATTCTCTGACCCTGCTTTGAGGGTCAGAGCAGGGTCAGAGAATAGTTGCAAGTAGGCAACTGAACTCTGGAGGTGCCCCTCACGAAGCATTACAGGTAATGGTTACAAATTAGCTTGAACTTTTGCACCTGCTAAGTGCTGTCAGTTTTCCAAAAGTCGTTTTTCTGCCATTTCTCGAGATTCGCGGGGCGCGTATTTGTGCGAAATCGAACGTGCAATCCGCAAATTCGTGCGAATTTGCTGATTTCTTTTTTTTGCATGTTTGCGCGGTTTTCTGCTTATTCGCGGACCGCTTGCAGCGCACCGACCCGAGGTTGCCCATGCGGTCGTGTATGGGCGCGGCCATCTTGTTTGCGTGACGTGTTTCCGTTTCCGGGCGCTTGTTGCATGCTCGCAACGTATGCGGCGCGCGATTACGTTTTCATGGGCGTTTTTGCGTGCTCGCGGGGAAAATATCGCGCAAACGTACCCACGCAGTCCTCTATGGGCGCGGCCATCTTGTTTTTCATTCACTGCTATGGTTTTGGGCATGCTACCTTTCTATCCATCTCACATCTTCGTAATCCTATGTTTTTCTGAACTTTTTTTTGTCTTTTTTTGCTTATCTCTCTTTTCAATTTCCTACATCTATATTTTGTGTATTTTTTTACTTTTTGTTACTTTATTACCTACTTTATTTCTTTCAATCTCTCTCTTATTTTTTTTTCACACCTATTCTTCTTTCCTTCTTCTTGTGCCCAGTACCATGGCTAAGGGAGGCGACAAGGGCAAGGGGAAGGGCCCAGCACCCCGTACCCGGCTCCCTTGTGGGCGTTTGAGGGGCGAGGAAGTCCTGGCCAGGGAGATCTTCTCCGCGGTGGAGGTGGCCGCCTTGATGGTGTTTGTGCAAGTCCACCTCCCTAAAACCGTGGCAGCAGGTGGGTGGATTGCTACTCCGGGAGCGTCGCCAGCTGTGGGAGAAGGTGTGCCGGCGTATGTATAAGGAGTCTGGGGTCCGGCGCACCTACCAACAAGTGACGCACCGGTGGAGTGACATCTTGGACCGGGAGCATGACATGGTCGACCTGCTCGGTGTGGAGATCCCTGGCCTTGGTAAGTAGCTATTTAATAACTACTTTTTTTCCTTCTGCTCTGTTATATTGCTAATCTATTTTTTTCCTGAAGAGTACGAATGCTGCTGATTCAATTACATTGCAGGTAAATTAATGTTTAAATAGCTTCTGTCATTGCAGGTGCTCGCCTGGTTATTGGCGTTGCTACTATGCTTACTTGTTTGCAACTTTTTAGTTATTTGAGAGCATTACTGTATAATGCTAGAGACAGTAGACTCAAGTCTAGTCCTTCTTTGTACCCCTGCTGCTGCCACTTTGATGAGATAGTGGTGGATTGATACGTTGAGTTTATTATTTTTTACTTGTTATAGGACATTTGTTAGTGGTCTGCAATCATGATGACGGACTGTGTCTGTCACGCGACGTCTCGTGCTGCTGAGTGATGGCAGTCGTAGTAGAACCTTTTTGTTGTTGATGTAGTTAGTGAATTACATAACTTTCCTATTAGATGGTCTGCGAATCCTGCAATACGGTACTACTATCCTCCTAGTTGACCAGATCAGATGCAATTGATGTTAATTTGTTTCCCCGACATAATTTTAGATTGAGTACAAAGAAATCGAATATTTCCCAAAAAACAATCATCCATGTTGTGTTTCATTATTTCATGATCACCAGGACATCCCAGGGGCAAGGCGGCGGCTGCGACAGAGACTCCGGTGGCAGAAGGTGGAGAGGCTCAGTCCCTTGCAGGCTCTTCTGCTGGCCCCAGTAAGTTGTTATATTGTTATATTAATACTTATACTTCCCTAACTTTTACAGTTCCTATTCATTACAAACTGGTTCCTAATAATTCTATGTTTTACAAAACAGTCTTTGATCTTCTTCTAATGTAGACTACTTTCTACATTCTTATCCTGCCTCTACCATCACTCTCTGTGCTACTACTATTTACAATTAGGAGTCGGTCTGTGTAGGTAGCTAAGCTTGCCCATTCGGCAAACGGTGTGAAACAAAACTCTGATACAGCAATAGCTCTCGGCACTGAGTGCAGTCCTCTGGGTTGCCCTTGCTGTCTATTCCTGTCTTCTTAATGTAAGTGCTTTGACAATTTCCAACAACAAAATGTCATTGTTTACACCAAGTAAAAGGTAGCAGTTGCCTTTTTGATTTGAGAGGAGCACATCCCATACCGCTAGTGTTTCAGGGACTATTCTGCACACAAAGAAGTATGGACAAGATAAATAGGACATTGTTGATGATAGGTGCAATTCGACTTTCGACATACCTCAATCCGAACAGAAGTTGAACCCCCATTCCCCTGACCGACTATCTAGAATGTCTGACCAATGATTTTACGACCCAGAAGAACAGAAGAAGACTACCTCCGAGCCCCGGCCTATCTGAGACACTGAAACATGACTGCCAAGTGCAGTAGTTCAAACCTTTCCGCTCACTCACTCGTGAACAAAAACCACACAGTGTTTGTTAGTTTTAAAGTTTTATTTTCAATTGAGAAATGAAAACATTATTTCTTTATTTTTAATAGCGTAGTATTCTTATGGATGAAGATGACGTTAAAGTTTAAACAACATTCCCATGAATGAAATTAGTATGACTCAAACTTAATAATAGTTAACACTAACAGACACAGGAAATTATTAGAATAACTGTGCGTGAGCCCCCACCTTCTTTAAAGTACTTAAAGTACGGCTGGTGGTGACTCAGTAGTAGTTGGTGAATCGTCTGGCAGAAGGGTAATGGAATCTTCTTTCTGTAATGAGAAAAATGGTGCACGTTAAGCAAGCATTCATCAGTTGTCATAAGAAGTGTAGCATTAAATGGAATAAACATCTAAAAGGTTAACACCATCCCCAAAACCGTTACTTTTTTCAATCCCAGTAATAAAAAATGTGTTATGTAACATTTTCTTCCATTACGAGACAAAATAGGGGGTTGTGTATGGCATCTGAAAATATGAGATGTTTTTCCTAGACGTCACAACATCTGATGCGGCACAGATGACCACCAGTGCCAGCAGTGCGGAGGGGTCCACTCTGGATGCGGTGGCGCCAACAGGAGGAGCTGGGGGGAAGACTCAGCGGCGGCGGATGGTGGTAAGTTATTATATACCTTACTTATTGAAATTTGTTTGAGTAGGCTCGTAAAGCAGTGTATGATGTACTGTACAGTAGTACACAGTACACTAGTATAAGTACACTGTACTGTCAAGAACATTTACTAATTTAGAACTACTTTTTGGGCTATCACGGAGAAGACAGTCAACCTTGACTTGTAATAGCATTAGCGGCGGTACTTTTATTGTGAAGCCAAGTCATATCAGATCAGATGTAGTTTAGGGATGTGAAGAACGAAAAGTTAAAGAATGGTGAAACGAAGGACGAGCGAGTCTTAATATTTATTTATGACTGTAAAGAATGGTTTTGTTGAATGCAATTCAACATAAGAAAGAAGACGGCGGTTTCCAAAATATAGTGAAAAGGGTGTTAGTTGGTTGTTGACAAAAAGAAATTTTGGTACATTTGAGACATTAAGAAGAATCATAGACATACTTTGGAAGCCTGGATGTTATCTTCTTTATCCTCCTCGTCGATAGCAGAGGTGTATGATGTAGTAGAGCAGACGCTGAGTGGATGAAGTATGGCCAGTGGCAGTGCCACCCCTATAGAAAAGTAAGACATTCCTATCCCCACCTGCATGTACTGCTTAAAGTACTGTGAGTCTGCATCATCATGGCCTGTGTCTGTATTTCTTGCGTTAAAGCTGAGTGAGCTGCCATTATGGCGGCTACCACAAGTTCACGTACCAGTAATTTCTTTTGCAAAACAAGAGAAAAAAAATAAAAAAGGCCTTTTTTAGTACTATCTGACTATGTATGTAGTAGTGAGTCCACCTATAGTGCTGCTAGTGGAATTCCTGAAACTCACAGTGTCACAGGCTTACAAAGACGGCAGAAAGATACAGGCCAAAATGTTATACTGTCTTTGCTACTTGCTGGTGTTACTGAGTGTCAACCTTCCGTTGAATTATTTTGACTTTATGTTAAGGACTATTGGCTACAGTATTTTTCTTTCTTTCTTCATAGATGCTACTCCCAAAAAGCTCACCCGTAAGGAGATGGCTGTCCGGGCCAGGGCCCGTAAGCTGGAGGCTATTTGTGTCGAGTATCGGCGGTTGTGCGCTCGGAAGAATGAGGAGACAACATCAACATTTACATCCTTCTCCACTGCCCCCGGGTCCACCAGCCAGAAGCCTCCAGCCAAACGGAGCGGTGGCCCGACAGCCTCCCGCCGCCGCCGCACAGCAGCAACAACATCAGCGACTCCCCCCAGATCCTGGATCGTTCGTGTGCGACGACTACGCAAAAGAGTGGACTACCTGGAGCGGTTGCCCGAGAAACATCAGCACCAGCTCCGGGACCTCCGCAAAGAGCAGCGGGACATGAAGCAACAGCTTGCAAAACTACGCCACCGGCGGTAGTGACTGTCCCTTGCCCCTTTTTTAAAGACTGTTGGGGGGTGGGAATTGGGTGTTTGGGAAAGGGGACTTTTGGACTTTTGGACATTGGTTGGGGTTAGGTAGGGGGGTGAGTTGGGTTAATTTATTTCATTTTTTGACTACCTCAATATATTTCTTAATAATTATTTTTCATACCAAAACATAGTATACGCGTTCATATTATTTTGTGTGGGGGTGGGTGGTGGTTACTGGACGTTTGGTTTCTTCCAACTTACCAGCATGAATGAAACATCTAGTCCTGAAATGTACCAAAGTGCAAGTAACCGAGTTAGTGAATTCAGTAGCCCTACTAGTACTTTACTAGTAGTACTGCCAATCTCTGCTCTCCTCCCAGTCCTAGCCCATTATTCTACCTCTCCAAAATGCTTATCTTACCTGTGATTCGTGTTTGAGAATCGGGGTAGCCCCAGGGCTGGCTGCATTGCAAATGGTGATTAAGGTTGGTTGTTGACTTGAATCCTCGACGGATGCAATATCATTGTTGTGCTGGTAGCAGTAGTGGTACACACTTGCAGTATCACCATATGAAAACAAGCATTTACAATGCAATGGTCTCGGCAATATTATAGGTAGAGCTATTGGCATTGCTCATAATTTTTTTTTTATCCCTAAATAAATGGCATTGTCATTTCTATTGGCAATAGCTGAATTGTTTGCATATGTGAGACCTATTACATTAGCAGAGAGAGAGTGAGGTAGTGAGAGAGAGAGTGAGGTAGAGAGAGAGTGAGGTAGTGAGATAGAGAGAGTGAGGTATTGAAAGAGATGAAAGTGAGTTAGTGAGATAGAAAGAGAGCGAGTGAGGGAGTGAGATAGAGAGTGAGTGAGGTAGTGAGTTAGAGAGATAGTGAAGTGATGTAGTGAGATAGAGAGTGAGGTAGTGAGGTTTTGAGAGAGAGAAGTTGTGAGGTAGTGAGATAGATAGAGTGGAGTAGGGAGGTAGAGAGAGTGATGTAGTGAGAGAGAACGGAAACATTGCACACATCGGAAGCACCCATCAGAAGCACTGCACACATCGGAAGCACCCATAAATAGAACGGAAGCACTGCATGCATCAGAAGCACTGCACACATTGGAAGCACCCGTAAGAAGAATGGAAACACTGCACACATCGGAAGCACACATCAGAAGCACAGAAGTACTGCACACATCGGAAGCACCCATCAGAAGCACCCATCAGAAGCACATTCTCTGCATTATTAAAGGTAGAGCTATTGGCATTGCTCATGTCATTTTTTTAATCATAAATAAATGGCATTGTCATGTACAATGCCAATAGCTGAATCGCTTGCAAATGCATGACCTATTGCATTTACACCCGCAGAGCCACACACACAAAGCCACCCACACACACATACAGAGCCACCCACACAGAGCCACTCACATAGAGCCACCCACACATACAGAGCCACCTACACAGTCACCCTCACACAGACAGAGCCACACACACTTAGAGCCACCTACAAAAAAACTATCTACACAGAGCGCCACACACAGAGCTAGACACACACACAGAGCCACCCACACACACACACACAGCCACCCACACACACACACACACAGAGCCACACACACACACACACAGAGCCACCCACACACACACACACAGAGCCACGCACACAGAGCCACCCACACACACAGAGCCACCCACACACACACAGAGAGCCACCCCCCACACACACAGAGCCACCCCCCACACACACAGAGCCACCCCCACACACACACAGAGCCACCCCCCCACACACAGAGCCACCCCCACACACACACACAGAGCCACCCACACACACACAGCCACCCACACACAGAGCCACCCACACACACACAGAGCCACCCACACACACATACAGAGCCACCCCCCACACACAGAGCCACCCCCATACACACAGAGCCACCCCCACACACACAGAGCCACCCCCACACACACAGAGCCACCCACACACACACAGAGCCACCCCCACACACACACAGAGCCCCCCCCACACACAGAGCCACCCACACACACACACAGAGTCACCCGCACACACACACAGAGCCACACACACACACAGCCACCCACACACACACAGCCACCCACACACACACAGCCACCCACACACACACAGCCACCCACACAGAGCCACCCACACACACAGAGCCACCCACACACACACAGAGCCACCCACAACACACAGAGCCACCCACACACACAGAGCCACCCACACACACACACAGAGCCACCCACACACACACAGAGCCACCCACACACACACACAGAGCCACCCACACACACACACACACAGAGCCACCCACACATAAGAGTCTCACCTATAACTGAGTCTGCTTCTTGGAAAGCGGGGAAGAGGCGACCCTTTGATACAGACTCCAGCAGTTGGTGTCCGTAAGGGGCAGATCCCACATTCCTTTCTATGCACTCACACTTCTAACTGCTCCTAAATGTCTGTGGAGGGCATGCCTGGTGGAGGGATGTAGAGGGAAAATGTTGCCTTCCTGGTGGCATTGGCCCCTTTCTGAAATGGATTGCTTGTGGTTCCCAGACACTTCACAGCTGATGACCTATCCACATGTCTACAGTCTGCAAATGAGCGCTCGCTCCTTGCTGAGACAAACTGCAACATTTGGGGACAGACACTGTTGCTGAGGGACTGGTTCCAGCGTAGGGAGACAGGCAGACTCTTACTGGTGTAATGACGGACATGGTGTTGGGGCAGACCTCAGTGGTGAGGATGGGCACTGGTGGTGCGAGGCATACACAAGTGTAGGTGGCGACGGATGTATGGGAGGGACATGTATGGGGATAGACACTGGTATGAGGGACAGATACTGGGGGAGGGGTGGACACTAAGCGACAGACACTGGTGAAGTGGAACAGACACTGGCGACAGGAGCCAGACACAAGTGTAGGTAACGACGGATGTATGGGGAGGGCAATGTATGGGGATAGTACTGATATGAGGGACAGATACTTGTGTTAGGGCAGATATTGGGGGTGCAGTAGACACTAAGCAGCAGACACTGGTGAAGGGGAACAGACACAAACAGACACTTGTGTAGGTGACGACAGATGTACAGGGAGGGATATGTATGGGGATAGAGACTGGTATGAGGGAAAGAGAACTGGTGTTAGGGCAGATATTGGAGAGGGGTGGACACTAAGCGACAGACACTGGTGAAGGGGAACAGACAGTGGTGAAGGGGAACAGACACTGGTGAAGGGGAACAGACAGTGATGAAGGGGAGCAGACAGTGGTGAAGGGGAGCAGACAGTGGTGAAGGGGAGCAGACAGTTGTGAAGGGGAACAGACACCGGTGAAGGGGAACAGACGCTGGTGAAGGGGGACAGACGCTGGTGAAGGGGAACAGACGCTGGTGAAGGGGAACAGACAGTGCTGCTGAGGGACTGGTACTAGTGTATGGGAACAGCCAGACACTGGTGTGAGGACAGACACTGGTGTTGGGGCAGACATCAGCGGTGAGGGTGAACACTGGTGGCGGGAGACAGACAGACGCTGGTGAAGGGGAACAGACCGTGCTGCTGAGGGACTGGTACTAGTGTATGGGAACAGGCAGACACCTGTGTGAGGACAGACACTGGTGTTGGGGCAGACATCAGCCAACCACAGACCGAGGGGTGGGAAAAGGTAATTGGGGCAGTGCTGGGCCACAACCAATCACAGACGTAGTGGTGGGAACAGGTACATGGGGGCAGTGCTAGACCACAACCAATCACAGACGTAGTGGTGGGAACAGGTACATGGTGGCAGTGCTAGACCACACGGAGCGAGCAGGTGTTTGTGTCACACACACTGTTTTACACCTTTCATATTTACATAACACCATTACAGACGGAGCTTAAGGCATTGAGAGATTTGCCCAACATGACAGTTTTTGGTCCGGTACAAAGCCGGAATTAGAACTCTAGGGCTGAGTTCTGAGGTCAATATTTTAGCCACCAGTTAACCCGTTAACCCCCCCTAAGTATTTGCAGAAGTATTACCTTGAAGCAATGGCTTAGGGAAGCTTCTGTTCTTAACCCTCAGTCCTGCTCCAGAGTCAACAGCCTTAAGTGAGCCGCCACCTCCTCGCGTAGAGTCGAAATCCCCTCAAGCCAACAAAAGAGGAGTCATGCTGAAGTGCTACCAACGTAAAATGTGCAAGAAACATGGCGTGCTCACTTCTCCACACTAGATGCTAAGATGCACCTGATGAGACCGGGAACGTCCCGCCAGTGCCAGCTAGCGCACCGCATGTCTAAACGCCCCCCACCCCTCTCCCCCCTTCAACAAACTCGTACCACTGAGCTACAATGCGAGCCTGCCCCGATCGTGAACGTATGCGGGGGAAACCTGGGCCTTGTTGTGCCCGGCTGCGAGCACCACTAACAGTGAAGGCCAGGTAAAACAAACCCAGATAAAACGCCAGGGCATTATAAAGGGAACTGGCCATTGCCCTTGGACCGCAAACATACACAAACCAAGGGATCCGAAATTACAGAAACCACCCGCTCTTCTTGCTGTTTTAGAACGATAATGCGACCCGCAGGCCGTGCGGCGCACCGCGAGCCGCTCAAAGAACACATCCCAGGTGGTGTTGCAAGGTAGGCCGATCCTCCCTTCCGACCTAAATGAACAGTCCAAAAGATGCGGCTACAAAGCAGAACCTAAACTTCCCCATAAAATACTCAAAAGGAAGAAGTTAGTGTCAAACCAAGAAAACACCCAAATTGCTGAGGAACTCGTAAACACGAGCACCGCATCCCCCTTCATAATAAAATCCGAGGGGGCTGCAACGTGTATGACCGCCCCGGACCATGTCGAACAATCACCTTCACAACATAAGTGCCCTGAAAATGCTGCGTAAAACGATGTTCACATTAGAGGGTCGCAATGACAAACTGACTCTTAACATGGCTGCGCTGTGCGCCATTGACCCTCTACACCGGTCAATTCTGCCCCTCAAAATGGTGGGGCCATGTAGCCTTCATACATAATATCCGAGGGGCTGGAAGTCTATGCCCGCCCCAGCTTTGGCCCAGACCGAAGGCAAGCAAGCACCTACTGAATAAAGTGCCCCCGAAAATGCCGCTCAACATACATATCCAAAAAGGGATCCCCCGCTGGCCAAGCTGTCCCTACAAAATGGCCGCGCTGTGCCCCATTGACCCTCTGGCACGATCCTAATAAAAAACACTAGCCCTAAGTCCTAAGCCCGAAACCACCTAAGCCTTCCCGGAGAAAGAGGCTGCCCCGGGAAGCACAAAAGAACCGAGCTGCACATAAAGGCCCGTGCGATAAAAGTCAGGACAGGGGACACCGCAGTAATCCCACACAAAGGAAAACAAAACCCAGAAAAATCCTTACATACATTCTAACAAGCCCTGCCCCAAGTCCCGGCAGCGAAAACACAAACCCGGCATTCCCCCCCAATACAGATACCAAGCCCACGCAAATAATGAGACAAAACCCAGAGAAACCCCCGGGAGGGGGGAAGGCCCAACACCGTGCCCAGCCCCAATTTATTATACATTGTCTTTCTTTAAGGAGGCGGAAGTCCATGTGGCTGAGGCAGACACGCACCCCCTGCCGCACGCTCCAAAGCCCTAGCCCCTGTTCTCAGTGCTCAGCTGCTTCATCAGCTCCTTGATGTAGTGGATGCTGCACCAATTTGCGTGTAGATAGTTCACTGCATTCCTTCCTCATTCTTCCTCTATCTGGCCGCGAAGCGTCCCTCGAGGAAACCAGCTCCTCTACTAAGCCTGCGCTGCAAAAGACAGACCAGCGCATAACGGATGGACCCCTGTCCTCAAAAAGCCCACACCCAGGCCCACCCCCCACATTCCAGCACCGTGTAAGCGACCCCACAGGACCCGGTCTCCCCGCCCAAAGCCCGCAACCCATCCCCCGCACAGAAAGGCAGCTCCGACATCGAGAAAACATGGAAGGACCCAGGAAAAGGGAGGGGGGGGAGCGAGGGAATCACTCACCACGCGGAAAAACAGCGTCCGGGGGCACTGGAGGAGATACTGCTGCTGTAGGTGCCATGGCCGTCGAGCTCCGTCTCTGCCTGCTGCTGCGTCTGTCAGGGCAAGTCACCTCTGTCACCGCGCATCGTCAGCCGCCGTCCAGGCAAGTAGGGACCGGCCTGTAATTAGGGACCGGCCTGTAATCCGGTGGCACGAAAAACGGCACAAACAGGCGTAAATGGGGGCAGAGGCTCGATGCTCGATGCTCACCTTCACTGCGGTGAAACAAAATGGCGGCCGGGAAGCTCAGAATTTTTCGGAATTGGGGGCGTGGTTTTGTGGTTCTGAGTGACAGACAACGTCACTGTCTAAAGAACGCAAAAAATCACGCCCCCAAATCCGAAAAAGACGGGGCTTCTTTGTAGGGATGGCTCTCTCCTCCAATGGCTGGCCTCCATTTAGGAAGCCAGCCAATGGTGGAGAGACAGGGCAGGGAGGCGGGACCTACAGCGCTACTAAGAGTCATTAAATCTCCGGCCACAGACTGCGCAAGCGCAGCCTTTAGGCCTTCGACCTAAAAAGAGGAAATTAAACATTGAGTGGCTTGAGCGTAGCATTAGAAACAGTACAATAGATAGTACGGTACAGAACAGTGCCCTAAATTGTAGCCTAAGCAGTGCCAACGTAAGGTAAGCATTAAGCATGAGATTTTTCACGTCGTGTAGGAGGAGGATGTTCTTATTATCAATCCACGATGGCGCACATGAACTTCTGGTTGCTTTGACCTTATCCTCCCCAGCAAGTGTGTGGAATTTATTGTTGTTGTCAGTCACACATCAATGAAATTCCACACAGCCCGGGGGAAGAGGGTTAGGGTTTGAAAATTGGATGGGAATGGGGTTTTTTGGGAAAGTTTGGTAGAGAGGAAAAAAAACACAGCATGGACAGTCAAACAACAAATGAAGAGAAACAAATCTTTGGATTTGAAGATATCGATAAACCCTTAAAGGGACATAAAGGAAGTGCACTACTGCATGCCAGAAGTTGTTTAGTAAATGGATGGTTAGCTTACTGAACAGTAGTACTACTACTTACTGCAACTTACTAGTAACTACAAAGGAACAAGTTGGCAGTACAGGGCTGCAGTCATTACGCAATTTCACTTGCCTCTCTGCCCTCAGACAATAAACACTTAGAACATTAAATTAGTGTTAAACATAGCAAAGACGTATCAAATAGCTGGAGAGATGAATTTGAAGCAGAGATCAAACAAACGCACAGAGTCACACAGAAGTAAGTTCAAGTTCACAAGAATATCATTTAAAAGATAAGGAGAATTTTGGATTCTGTTACTGTTTTTTGTAGTTGTCCCGTTGAATTTGTGAAGTCATTCCTCTTATTCGCGGTACTCCTTCATTCCATCGGATGCTCCGTCGATCAATCTTGGTGACCAGACACACTGACTGTCCACTGCCTGCCTGATGCGGATTTGCGGATCGCTAATTGTAAGCCTGAGTAGTACATCGATGGCACAGGGTAAAAGCCTGCCTGTAATTGATGATGGAAAAACACAACAGTAAGTGTTAAAGACACCTCGGAGAAAAAAAATATATTATGGCACGCTGTGCAGTGCAAAAATTATACTGTCACTTTCAGAGATGACAATCCCCAAAATATAGAACACCCTACATTACCCTCCCAAAAACGTGCAGAATACTGCTGCTACCTCGCAGAGGCCTAATTTCAAATCGTGCCAAAACGCACTCAGAAAGTATGCCCAAAACCCCCCTTTCCCACCATGGATTATCTTCAAACCACGTGCAATCAAAATTACACTTTCGAACAAGTGTTCCAAGACCCCACCCAGTCGTAAAAATCTAGAACCCCTGCCCAAACACATGCAATACAATACTGCTAGTGCTAACCCTAACGAGCCCTAAGTAAAGAAGAGTGGTAAACGCTTTCTTTAACTAGGCCAAATCCCCCCTTTCCCACCATGGATTTTCTTCAAACCACTTGCAACCAAAATTACACATTCCCACGAGTGCTCTAAGACCCCTGAACCCAGTTGCAAAAATCTAGAACACTCTCAAACACATGCAATACTGCTGCCAGTGCTAACCCTAACGAGCCCTAAGTTAAAAAAAAGTGCCAAAACGCTTTTCAGCATGGATTTTCTCCAAACTACTTTTATCCGGTATTAGACCTTCACAGCAATGCCCCAAGACCCGCCAACCCACCTGCAAAATAAGCAGAAGACCAGCAAACAGGCAAAAAGGAAAATCTCATACTTAGAATAGGCCTTCTTTCAATTCTGTCCAAACGTGCTGTGCAGCTAGGCCATAACTCCCGTTTTCCACCATGGATTTCCTGAAAAACAAATGCATTCAAAATTAGACTGTGCCAGCAGTGCTCCCAGACCCCCGACCCCCAAACACCAGGAACCCCCCCAAACAGCACCCCAAAGACAAGCAAGTGAGCAAAAACGCAAAAAAAATTCAACTCCGATTTTCTCCAAAACACTTTTATCCGCTCTGCAGCTAGGCCCTAACTCCCCTTTGCCACCGTGGATTTTCTTCAAACCACTTGCAATCAAAAGTATCCATACCCAGCAGTGCTCCCAGACCCCGAAACCTACCCACAAACACCAGGAAGCCCCCAAAACAGGCCCCCGAAAACGCTAAATTGAGCGAAATGTCAGAAAATGCAAAAACTTTTTGCTCATGGAGTTTGTCCAAACCACTTTTATCCGGTATTAGACCTTCCCAGCAATGGCCCCAGAGCCGTCAACCCAGGCGAAAACAAGTAGAAGACCCCCAAAGAGCCAAAAAGCAAAACTACAAAATGGGGACTTAGTAATTTTTAGGCAAATTTCCAGAATCACTCCGCGCGCGCTCTGCAGCTAGGCCCTAACTCCCCTTTGCCACCATGGATTTTCTTCAAACCACTTGAAATCAAAAGTATCCATACCCAGAAGTGCTCCCAGACCCCGAAACCCACCCACAAACACCAGGAAGCCCCCCAAACAGGCCCCCGAAAACGCTAAATTGAGCGAAATGTCAGAAAATGCAAAAGCTTTTTGGATTTTGTCCAAACCACTTTTATCCGGTATTAGACCAAGTGCGCTGTGCAGCTAGGCACTAACTCCCGTTTTCCACCATGGATTTCCTGAAAAACAAATGCAATCAACATTAGACTGTGCAAGCAGTGCTCCCAGACCCCCCGACCCGGCACCGCAAATGTAGAACACACCCAAATAAACCCAAAAACCTGCAATGCTGGTATATTGAAAACATGGCAAATTGCGCTGTTCACAAAAAACAAAGACCAATTGGTTTCAACAGAGACAGACAGCCATAGCTGTCCACTGCAACATGCAATCTCATTACCTGTTCTACTTTTTGTCCGCATCTTCTTCGGAAAGTGAGGGCCCACAGGGCAGCCTCTCCTTTAAATTTCAGAAGTAGGTCTGTCAACAATCAGCATGCATGTAGTCAGTCAGTTATTTCAAGTCCACTTGAGGGGACTCGTCTACGAAGACAAAGTTTGTTTTTTCTCCATAATCCACCCATCTGCCTTGAGGGAAATGGATAGGGGGAGTCTGGAGGAGGAGGATAGAGGAGCATGATTGAGTTGTGAACTTGTGAACATCTGAATGCAGACTGCGGCACCTTCAAATCAACACGGAAAATAAGATGAAGACAGTGCTGATGATGGACTTATTGTGATTAGTTGATTAGAGTTTTGTTGTGGTAAAAGTAGCAAAACAAAGAAAGACACACAGGAATAAAAGTGAATAAGTACAGAAAAAAAGGAAGTAATTTTCAGTCCTCGTTGCCAGGGAAGCAGAGCTCGTCCTCCAAGTCTATGAATTGAGACGGGAGTAGGTCTGGTGACCGAGAAGGACTTCCGTCGTCGTCGTCACCTAAGTCGGTGTCCTCTTCTTCCTGCGCGCATTCACATATTTTGTAATCGGGTGGTATGAAGTGCTGATTCATCTTGAATATTGTTAACCTCTCCACATTTTTGGGCAAAGGCGGGTCCTTTTTGAAGTAACAATGGCACCAGCCGCACTGAAAACACGTTCAGAAGACACGCTTGCGAGTGGGCAAGACAAATAATTTAGAGCCAGGTTGGTGATCAGTTGCCACTTTGAGTTTTTCGTATATCTATATCCCAATGGGTTCTCATTATGACAGACCTCTGTTGGGTCATCCAGATAGGCCTGCACCACCGACTCAAGGTTCTCCAGGGTTGATCCACTTTGCGCACCATCTGCGACCTTTTCATCAGTGGACCGAGCTAACCCTTGCTGAGTTAGCCAATCCCCTTCCGACAATATTGGTTTGCGGCCTGGTGCAGGTGAGGATGATGATATGGTTGCTGGTGTCGTTAACGGCTGTGAGGGAAAGTGACTCCATTCGGCCACGGATTGAGAAGTGGAACTTGACGCCGGATGGCCTGCTGATTCAGTTGTACTTGTGCTGCCTCCTTGAATTTTCTGCCGATCTTTTTCGAACCGCCTGGCTGACACAGCTAGCCAAGGTTTGTACTTTGAAACATCTGCTTCATCAAAAGGAATGAACGATTTGCTGGTCACTGCCTTTTTGTACCGTGGATCAAGAATAGTGACACAAATGTAATGTTGTTCTGTATGTATCTTTTTAAGCCTTTCATTGTGAAGGAGGCGGCATAATAACTTCTGCGCCAAACCATATGCTTCTCGCTTTTGACCATCATCTCGGAACGTTGAAGATACCTCCTTCAGTTGGTGCTCTAGCATGCGCAACAATGGGATAGCTTTGCTGAAAGAACAGTCCTCCCTGCTGACTTCACGCGTGAAGAGCTCAAAAGGACGAAGCATGTCTGTCAGGCTTGCAATTAGCTTCCATTCCTCCAACTCTAGCATCAAGTCTTTGTGAGCAGCACCCAGTTTAAAGACAAACTCGTGTATTACCTCCCACTGCTCAGACAGACGCTCAAGCATGTAAAAGGTTGAGTTCCAACGTGTTGCCACCTCCTGGATTAGTCATTTGACTGGCAGTTTATGTTCATATTGAAGGCCCCTCAACTGCTTCCGGGCCTTAAAAGAATGGTTGAAATGGGTGCAGATTTTTCGGCAGGTGGTCAGTACTTTGACGACTGGCTCTTCTGCTTTCAAGAAGGCTTGCACCACGATGTTAATACTGTGCGCCAAACCCGGCACTCTGAAGTAGCCACCGTCGTCCATGGCCTTAACTATATTACTGCCATTATCCGTGGAAACATAACCAACTGTGAGGTTTCTTGGATGCAGCCATTCTTTGACCTTCCTATTAAACTCATCCAAAAGGTTAGGTGCAGTGTGATATTTCTCCATGGCAAACATGCCTACTGTTGCATGTTTGCGAGTAGCTTTAAAAACTTCCTCCGTGTCTACATCTTTGTGTTTTAACTGTTTTTCGACCCCTGCAAAAGAGACCCAGTGTGCAGTGATGCACATGTAATCAAGGGCTTGGCAACTGGTCCACATGTCTGTTGTCATGTGGATAGTGTGAACAGCACTCTTCAGAATAGCTGCGCCAATCGCCTCCAGCACATCTTGATGTAGTGCTGGAACAGCAACCCTTGCAAAATAGAAACTGCTAGGAACCTTCCATTTAGGGCAGACTGTTGCCACCAATTCACGAAAACCCACCCCTTCCACGAAAGTGAAAGGGAGAAGGTCCAGCGCTAGCATTTTAGCCAGCTTGGCGTTATACAGACGCACGGCTGGGTGGTTGCGTTCAAATGGCGGTTTTGACCAAAACATACTGGTAATGGTGGGCTGGAGCATTTTACGTGATGATGATGATGATGATGATGCAGACTTCAAACCAGTTAGGCTCAGTGATTTAGTTTTCTGCATTAGTGTCTGTCCCAGACTCTTAGTGGGCCTCATACATGTTGCAGGGGTAGAGGGTGTGGGCACTACCACTGCAGTGCTGCTGCCAGGGGTACTGGGTGTACCAGAAAAAATGGCTGTCGCTTCTTCACTTCCCCCCTGCACGATCAGACTCTCATCATCATCAGATGCAATATGAAGGGATACATTTGGATTTGTTTTGGCTTCCTCGATGTCACTTAGGTGCTTATACCACTGGATAGGGTGGTGCTGTTTGAGATGACCTCTCTGGCCTCCGGTACCATAGTTGGTACCAAGCTTACCCCGACTAACTAATACTTTACAAATCGAACAAACGACCATGTTTTCCACCTTTTTTCTAACAGTAAAGAAGTTCCAAACTGGGGACTGGAGATGTCTGCTGGTGGTGGAGGAGCTACTTTGACTTTCAATGCCAGATGAAGTGGAGGATAGGCGTGGCTGAATTTGTTTCTGTAGTTGACTTACAGCACCACTACTTGAGGTAATTGAGGTGGAGCTGGATGGAGGTCCATGCCAGCCCTTCTGACGAGAAAATATGGAAGCTGTAGGTCATTTTGGTGTTGTAGTTAACTGCGTTGGTGGTGGTACCAGTGCCACGCCGCCCACATGATCATCCCGCTCAGCAGCCATTCGGGATAGGGTTAAAATGTCTGTCTGCTCCATGCCCGCTGGGGCTTCAGTGACATCTGTGATGACTGGGTCGTCATCAGACTGTTCATCAGCAGCAAAAGACACCACTTCTTGTTCGTCGTCATTACCCATAAGTGGAAGCCTTGCGGGAACCTTCCTTTTAGGCTTAGCTACCTTTGTCGGCTCAAGGCGTGCCTCACTGTCAGACTGCATTGCTGGGTTCCAATCAGGATCAAGGTCATCAGAATTAAGGGGGCTTGAAGAAGAACTTGTAGTAGTAGCAGCCCTCTTTAACCTTTTTCTTGCTGGGGCTCTGGAAAGCAATGGATCATCCTCAAGAGGAGTGGATTCCTGGGATGATTCTTCCACTTGAATATCAATTTCCTCATGTGCCCCTACTTCTGGAGGACCAAGCGTTGTAGGCAGTTGTGCCGCTCCATGAACCTCTAGTGGCACCTCTCCATGCACCTCTACTTGCGCCTCTCCTTGTGCATGTACTTGCGCCTCTCCTTGCCCATGTACTAGCGCCTCTCCTTTCCCATGTACTTGCGCCTCTCCTTGCCCATGTACTTGCGCTTGTACTAGTTGCACTTGTGGTTGTCGTTGCGGCTGTGATTGTTGAACACTCGCCAGCTGAGTTACACCCGGCGTTGATTGGATGGTACTTTCTTGTGATGAGCCAACATCAGAGGTCGATGGTGATTGAACAACCAAAGTGGCTGCCTTTGCGGCACTCATGGGCTTGGGCCTACCTTGGCGTGGTGGCACTGAACCCAATGAGGCGGAGGTGCTGCTTCCGGCTTGGTCCCCGGCGGACACCGCTGCTGCAGCAGGCGTAGTATTTTTTTTCCCAAAAAAGGTGTCGGTGGGCACACCGATCTCCTTGGTAGGTGGTGCCACTTGCTTCTTCTGCTCCTTCTTACTGGCTGTGGCACTGGCAACTTTCTTCGCCGAGGCGCTACGGCCACCTTTCTTTGGGCCCATCTTCTTCAGATGTCAGAACAGCAGGCCGCAGTTGCACGAGTTGCAGAGTTGTCTTGTCTGTGGCCACACGTGACGTCGCGTGACGTCATGCTGCACACACCGCTGCAGGACTTCTTCCTGGCACTGGTGGTTCTCTTGTGCACCTAAAAGCAATGGAAGACAGAGGAACATCAATTATACACCCCAAAAAGTAAAAAAACACATAAAAATCAGCACAATCCCATGCCATCCATGCTCTCAATGATGTTTAAATTCAAGACACCCCACAGAAAGACTAGGCCTATGCACCACTGAGTACCCCTGGGCATAATGGATGAAAGCTAGGCAAAATGGGTGCAGGCCTGAGAACACTGCCTACCTTCAAAATGGCCCCTTGCCCCCCCAGCACATGGCCAGGGCCTGCCTGTACCAGCACTCAAAATGGCCCCCACCCACATGGCCAGTCCAAACAACACCCCCAAAAAGTCGAAAAACACATATAAATCACCACAATCCCATGCCACCCATGCCCTCAATCATGTTCAAATTCAAGACACCCCACAGAAAGACTAGGCCCATGCACCACAGAGTACCCCTGGTCAAAAGGCCCCAACAACAGCCCAAAAATCGAAAAACACACAAAAATCAGCACAATCCCATGCCATCCATGCCCTCAATGATGTTTAAATTCAAGACACCCCACAGAAAGACTAGGCCCATGCACCACTCACTACCCCTGGGCATAATGGATGAACGCTAGGCAAAATGGGTGCAGGCCTGAGAACACTGCCTGCCTTCAAAATGGCCATTTGACCCCCAGCACATGGCCAGGGCCTGCCTGTACAAGCACTCAAAATGGCCCCCACCCACATGGCCAGTCCCCATCAACACCCCAGAAAATCGAAAAAACACACAAAAAACACCACAATCCAATGCCATCCATGCCCTCCGTGATGTTTACATTAAATGGACCCCACAGAAAGACTCAGTCCATGCACCACTCACTACCCCTGGGCAAAAGGCTCCAACAGCAGCTAAAAAAATCGAACAACACACAAATATCAGCACAATCCCATGCCATCCATGCCCTCAATGATGTTTAAATTCAAGACACCCCACAGAAAGACTAGGCCCATGCACCAATCACTACTCCTGGGCATAATAGATGAAAGCTAGGCAAAATGGGTGCAGGCCTGAGAACACTGCCTGCCTTCAAAATGGCCCCTTGCCCCCAGCACATGGCCAGGGCCTGCCTGTACCAGCACTCAAAATGGCCCCCACCCACATGGCCAGTCCCCATCAACACCCCAAAAAATCGAAAAACACACAGAAAACACCACAATCCAATGCCATCCATGCCCTCCGTGATGTGTACATTAAATGGACCCCACAGAAAGACTCTGTCCATGCACCACTCACTACCCCTGGGCAAAAGGCCCCAATAGCAGCCCAAAAAATCGAAAAACACACAAAAATCAGCACAATCCCATGCCATCCATGCCCTCAATGATGTTTAAATTCAAGACACCCCACAGAAAGACTAGGCCCATGCACCACTCACTACCCCTGGGCATAATGGATGAAAGCTAGGCAAAATGGGTTAAGGCCTGAGAACACTGCCTGCCTTCAAAATGGCCCCTTGCCCCCCAGCACATGGCCAGGGCCTGCCTGTACCAGCACTCAAAATGGCCCCCACCCACATGGCCAGTCCCCATCAACACCCCAAAAAATTGAAAAAACACACAAAAACACCACAATCCAATGCCATCCATGCCCTCCATGATGTTTACATTAAATGGACCCCACAGAAAGACTCAGTCCATGCACCACTCACTACCCCTGGGCAAAAGGCCCCAACAGCAGCCAAAAAATCGAAAAACACACAAAAATCAGCACAATCCCATGCCATCCATGCCCTCAATGATGTTTAAATTCAAGACACCCCACAGAAAGACTAGGCCCATGCACCACTCACTACCCCTGGACATAATGGATGAAAGCTAGGCAAAATGGGTGCAGGCCTGAGAACACTGCCTGCCTTCAAAATGGCCCCTTGCCCCCCAGCATATGGCCAGGGCTTGCCTGTAGCAGCACTCAAAATGGCCCCCACCCACATGGCCAGTTCCCATCAACACCCCAAAAAATCGAAGAACACACAAAAAATGCCACAATCCAATGCCATTCATGCCCTCCGTGATGTTTACATTAAAGAGACCCCACAGAAAGACTCAGTCCATGCACCACTCACTACCCCTGGGCAAAAGGCCCCAACAGCATCCCAAAAAATCGAAAAACACACAAAAATCAGCACAATCCCATGCCATCCATGCCCTCAATGATGTTTAAATTCAAGACACCCCACAGAAAGACTAGGCCCATGCACCACTCACTACCCCTGGGCATAATGGATGAAAGCTAGGCAAAATGGGTGCAGGCCTGAGAACACTGCCTGCCTTCAAAATGGCCCCTTGCCCCCCAGCACATGGCCAGGGCCTGCCTGTACCAGTACTCAAAATGGCCCCCACCCACATGGCCAGTCCCCATCAACACCCCAAAAAATCGAAAAACACACAAAAATCACCACAATCCAATGCCATCCATGCCCTCCATGATGTTTACATTAAAGAGACCCCACATAAAGACGCAGTCAATGCACCACTCACTACCCCTGGGCAAAAGGCCCCAACAGCAGCCCAAAAAATCGAAAAAACACACAAAAATCAGCACAATCCCATGCCATCCATGCCCTCAATGATGTTTAAATTCAAGACACCCCACAGAAAGACTAGGCCCATGCACCACTCACTATCCCTGGGCATAATGGATGAAAGCTAGGCAAAATGGGTTTAGGCCTGAGAACACTGCCTGCCTTCAAAATGGCCCCTTGCCCCCCAGCACATGGCCAGGGCCTGCCTGTACCAGCACTCAAAATGCCCCCCACCCACATGGCCAGTCGCCATCAACACCCCGTAAAATCGAAAAACACACACAAATCACCACAATCCAATGCCATCCATGCCCTCCGTGATGTTTACATTAAAGAGACCCCACAGAAAGACTCAGTCCATGCACCACTCACTACCCCTGGGCAAAAGGCCCCAACAGCAGCCAAAAAAATCGAAAAACACACAAAAATCAGCACAATCCCATGCCATCCATGCCCTCAATGATGTTTAAATTCAAGACACCCCACAGAAAGACTAGGCCCATACACCACTCACTACCCCTGGGCCTACTGGATACTGTGGCTAGCTACCCATCACAATATATATTTTGTTAAAGTTGTGAAAAAAGTTTTAGAACTGGAGTTGCCTCAACTGCAATCCCCCAAACAAACACCAACTTACTTGTAAAATCTCAAGTCCAAAAGTGATCCAAAGTCCAAAAAGTCCTCAAATACAAATATCCACAAGCAGCAAGAAAAAGTAATCCTTCCAGCTCCAGATCCAAATGAAAAGTGACCAGGACATGGACAAAGCACTGGGAGGAGCCTGCTGGACAGGAACAGGAAGTTGGAGACTCTGGGGCACTTCCTTCCTCCCAACCCACCCCCCCCCAAAATGGACTCCTTGCCCCAAAAAGTGCAGCCAAATGTCAATCTGATGAGTTATTCTGATCAAAATCATCATTTTCACAAGGTTTATGCTTCCTGCGATGAATTTCTTGTGCAGAATTGCAATTTTTGCAATTTCGGGAACTCGAGCTGTTCAAACTTCCCGCCGGAATTCAGCTGCGCGCTGTCGCGGGCATTTATGACGTACTCGCGTTGTCAAACTCTCGTCGTGCAAGATGACAAGCCGCGATGACGTAATTCCATTCAAAAAACTCTCGCGAGATCACGCAGCTAGATCAAAAATGGCGCAGCACACGCCAAACCGGGAGTAAAACAACTCGGGAGGCTCAGAGTCAACGCCGCGCGCGCGATATTGTACTTTTCAAGCGCAACCAAGCAAAATAATTAGTAGCTTGCGAATTTGCGGATTTTTGGGAACATCTGCGAGATTCGCGTATCGTGAAATCGTCAAAAATCCGCAAATTCACCCGCGAAACGGATTTTACGGCCACGCTTAACAAAAACCATGTCCCGCTATTGTAGATCTGGCAACTCAAACAAAACAACAAAAAACAAACAAGCATTGGCCTAGCCAACAGGTCTCCCTTTTTGGACCCTATAAGTATTTAGTTATGCAGCAGAATATCCTTGGTTCAACAACACCAACTGTTGCATGGCTAAACACTTATAAGGTCCCAAATGCAAGACCTATTGGCTATGCCAATACTTGTTTTTACTATAGATATGTACCTATCTTTCTGTATTGCTTTGTATAAACATGTAGAATAATTATGTTAAAAAACAAAACAAAATTAAAGTACAATAACATTTGAAAACCGGAGTTTATCTGGTGCATCTTTGGTCTACAAGTACTTCTTCCATTGTGCATCTATGTACCTTCCATGTACTTGGATATGTGTGTTTGTTACTTTCCTCCTGAAAAGCATACCCAATGCCCTACCCTATTTCTCATCCTGTACCTCTATCAATATCTTTATTCTACATATACCTACCTCCTTTAGGCATCTATGTACTTTCAATGTACTTATGTATCTATAGATTTAGCACTTTCTTCTGATTCGGCATATCTAATGCACTAACCTATTTATGACCCTATACTTCTCTCAATATTTCTTCTAACCTAACTTTCTGACTCATCTCAAACTTCTTTCTACTACTCTTTCCATGCACTACCCTATTTCTCACCCTATACATCTATCAATATAACCTCTACACCCACTCTCTCATTTATCCCAAACCCATACCGCTACTATGATCCCCAAAAGAACCCTTTCTAGACTGTCCCTTACTCTACCCCTTCTTTCATCATCGGACACCTCTTTTACTATACCGATCCCCAAAACAAACCTTTCTAAACTCTTCCCTCTGACTATTCCCCTCCACAACCCTCTTTTTACTCATCCAAAAGCCTCCTCCTACTGCTCTGACCTTAAAAAACAAAACAAAATCAAAATCCTTGACGCTCCTACCCCTCCAATATCCCTTTCAATCAAAATAACAGACTAACATGATCACTTCTCAAATGTCATATTCCACTATACTAATTCACCACTAATCCTTTATGGGTCCCAGAGTAGCGTGCTATTCGCCAAAAAAGCGCTTCATCACCTCATCAGAGGTAAGCAAACATTATGTAAATGCAAACCTTTTTCCCTCTTCTATCCCTCCGCTACCTTTCTCTATCTAACTGAATAACACATCCACGACTCAAACTACTTTCATATTTCACTATACTAATTTTCAACACTAATCCTTTATGAGTTCCGAAGTAACATGGTACTCACCAGTAAAGCGCTTTAGCACCCAATCAGGGTTACAAGCAATGTTCCCTCTAATTTTTTTCCTCTGTGTGCGGCAGTATAAGGTCTCTGTGCGCTGCAACTAAGGCTATGTGCGCCGGGAACCAGATTGCGTATGTGGTCGCAGCGCCAAATATCACTCCAAACCTTTTCTTAAAAAAGTGAAAAGAGAGTGCATTTCCACACATGTAGCGCCACATGAAGTGTCTTATGGCAGGTTTTCAATTTAGATATACATGCAATTACATGAATTGGTTACACAGGGGAGTACACTTTGGGTTTAGAAAAGCACAGGACTCCAATGGTGGTATCAAAATAAGATTTTACTGAAGATCCTCGGCTCAAGGACTGTTCATAGGGTGGGGAATGTTGGAAGCCTATACAAGATCACATATATACACAATTACATAACATATTTACAATTAGACGTGCAATCTACGGAGTAATGTCTGGATACCCCATCAGAGATAGTTTGTCAACAGTCCAAAAACGAGTCCCCTTCAGCAAGTCATCGTAACAACTTCTGGATTAAAGTAACAGGTAGCGGGGAGGACAGGCAGGTGCTGGGGAAAAAGGACTGCGAGCAGAGGTCCGAGAGACACATAGTATTGCCGCTAATAGTTACCTCGATCATGCAAGTTACAGGCACATACAGGACACGGTCCAAGGATACACAGTAGGTAGGAAGGCACATCTTTTATATCTTTCACGAGCTCCCTCTGTGTTTCTCTTTTTTCAAAGAAAGCAGGGGATGCAGTTGGCACTCAGAGCCACAGTATGCCCAGACCCCTCACTCTTATCTCTTCCTTTCAAGCAGCCTCAAGCTCTCTTCCTCTTTTCTATCTAGGTGCCTCTTGTTGGACGGACTTAACTCATTTAAGACACCAAGATAAATATTTGTAGAGTGTGGACTTGGCACAAGGGTCTGCACATATCACTGTCAATGTAATACATCATGAGAGAGGATATACAGAGAACACAGACACTTGCATGAGGTAGCTAACCAATTGCATTTACTGTTCCATTGTACCAGAGATGATATTGACCAATGAAGGCACCCAAGGTATTCCTGTTGGTCAGGTATGGTCACTTTATACGAGTAAACTCTGGCTCTGCGGATGCGTGGAATTTCGGTGAGTTCTGTGAATCAGAGGTTTCTCTTGGGTACGTGGAAGGAGATTCTCTAGTTGACGTACTGGGATCCAGTGTTATTGAGGCATTTGTAGGCGTGGGTGAATGTTTTGAAGGTTACTCTCTTCTCGACGGGGAGCCAGTGGAGGTCTCGCAGGTGTTGGGTTATGTGTTGCTGTTGAGGGATGCCGAGGACGAGTCTGGCTGCCGTGTTCTGTATGGTTTAGAATTTGCAGAGCAGACACTTGTTGATTCCGTCGTAGAGGGCGCTTTCATAGTCCAGTCTGCTGGTTATGAGTGTGTGAGTGACGGTCTTTCTTGATTCAGGGAGGATTAATTTGAAGGACTTGCGAAGGATGTGGAGGGTGTTGAAGCAGGTGGGGCGATGGCATTGACCTGTCGTCTCATGGAGAGGGAGGAGTTGAGTTCGATGCCTAGGTTCCTGTGTGTGGTCCGTGGGGGTGGGCGGGCTGCTGAGGCCAGTTAGCCACCAGGTGTTGTCCCATGCAGTGGGGGGGTCCGAGGACCACTGTCTTTGTTCTCTATCACACACTGTTACAGTTACAGACTCCTCCACATCACATTGCTTACACTGTAATGGCATCAGGGTTGGATTGGGACAGACAACTAGGCACCAAAGTGAAAGTGCCCCCCATTAATGAATTATATTTCTAAAAAGTGGCCCATATCTGCCAACTGGGGCAGTCTTTGACTTGTAAAGAGACTCCATATAAGTGTTTTGCAAGGCACAGAAGACTATGGATTTGAGCTTGCTGCAGGCAATGTTTGTTTCAATATCAGGGAAATCAACAGTAAAAACCCGGCCCACAGAAACCATAAAATAGGCTCACAAAAAGCCAGAAAATCGGCTCACACACTGACCACCCCGTTGGGCACTGCCTGATTGCCTAAGAGGCGAGACCAATCCTGAATGGCATCTATCCATTCATCCTTGAAACGGGTTTGGATTACGTATCCACCATCAACCTACAAAGAAGGGTTTAGTATGGCATAAGGTGCATTTGTAAAGTGCTGCGTGAGTTCACCCCTGTGGTATCGTTGTGCGTTTATGAATTCCTAAATTAGTGGTACGCGTTTTATCAACACTGGAAGGGTGAAAGCCTAAGTGGAGCAACCAGGAGTTGAACCTGTGGCACTCAGGTGAAAGACAGACGCTAAAGTGGATGAAATAGTCCACCAAGTCATCAAACCCGAATTATAACAAGATGGGTCAATATTAAAAGGGATGTTTCTTTTATTCGCCAAAATATCAACATTTAGCAACTGAATAAGAGTATCGAAATAATGGAACATGGGTCCTGATCTAGGTCAAAACGATTAAAGACTTTAGACAAGAGTTAAAGAATTACAAAACCATACAGGGAGACGTGTCAGTCTGTAATTTCCCTTACAGAAACTGATCAACGATCATGTCAAATGACAACAAGGTATATGGTTTTTTTCTCATGTAAAAATGCTTACTGCACTCCACAAATTAAATGCGTTGGGCTGCTCCTCAAAATCCATGCCATGTAATTCCAGGTCAGTAGGCTGTTGAAAAACAGAAGACGTCATGAAAGGATTAACCCACTATCGGACGCTGGACAATGACCAAGGAAATGGGGAGTCCAGCTCACTAACTCTGACATCAGAATCTACAAATGCAAAAATAATATTTAGTGGGAGTAAAGAATGTGGTCAAATATTTAAATCGGGTGGGCAGGAGGGGACGGGGGTCCAACATATGCCCAGGAAGGCCGGATTCATGCCACATTTTCAGAAGTTCCACACAAACTACAACTGCACACAGTGAACCCCAATGGAACTCATTTATATAAGAACAGATTTGATTGTCCAGAACATTTCGAATGGCTCAGGTATTCCTGGACCTGCCCTGGTCACCTCATACAAATTATCATTGTAAACTTGCCATTAAGCAATTTATTGCAATACAACTTATCTAAACAATCACTCAAATAGAATGACGCCCAACCTCTGAAGGAAAGGAACCAATTGATTTCAACTTTTGTAGGGCTGACAAAAAACCATTCGATGCTTGGCACCTCTGCTGGGGGTTTACACTATGAGGGTGTACAACTACAGTTTTTACACATTCTTGTACACAACCCATTCAAGGACTCTTGCAACAAGCGTCGAACTACAGTACAATGATGCAGTTGCAATCCATTAACGCAGTGTTTGCCAAACTGTGGTCCGTGGACCCCCAGGGGTCCGTGACACATTCCCAGGGGGTCCGTAGGCAACAGTTTTAAAAGCACAGAAACTTTTCTTGTATAATTAGCAGCTTTCTGCAACAATAAAAGTGTCAAGAGAATGCCAGTGATTAATGTACCTGCTGGAGAGCGAGGAGAGTTTTGTTCAGTGGCAGCTTTGATTTAACTAATGTAGCACAGAGGGTTAATGTGCCTACTGCAAAGAACGTCTAACATGCATATTAAAAAGCAGCATTTTATGTGCCAAGGTTCGTGGTTACTGCTTTTGTCACAGAGATTCCTTTATTACTGTACACTTCATAAGTGACAATTGTAATCTAGCAGAGGGACCTATAAACTGTAATCAAAGAGCTGCTTGCAAACTGCATGGTACCAGTTAGTAACTTATATTTTGTCCCAGTTATTCATTATCCTGATGCTGCTAAAAAGATATATTTGGGTGGAAATACATTTTTAATGTCAAAGTCAATGCTAGCCACTGTGTTATGCTCTGAATCCTGAGTTTGTGCTTTTCCAGACCAAGCACTCTTTAAACATTTTATATGCACACTGATTTACATGTATGATTCAATGTCTCTATATGTGTGTGATGTAAAGTGCTCTGACATCCTACAATGGTATGAGAGATGCTACAAAACAAATGAAATACATGTGACCGAGGGGCTATTACTTCAATATAAAATACTAAGGTCCAGATGCACGATCTGTTTTTACATGCACGAACGGGTTCACGAACCCGTTTGCGCATGCAAAAACCTATTTTGTTTGCGACTCCCTAAATAGGTTTTGCAACTTGCTATTTGGAAGGGGCATTCCCTTCCAAATAGCGAGTCTCAAAACCAAGTACGAAATGTTTTGCCGTCGCAAAACAGTCACAATTACCACCTACTTCGGGTAGATGGTAATGCATTAGCAAATGGGAAGGCCCTTCCCCTTTGCAAATGCATGCAAAAAAATGTGTAAGGTCAGGCAGTGGTCCCAGGGACCTCTGCCTGCCCTTAGAAAATGAAACAAAAACGTTTCATTTTTTTTTTTTTTTTAAATGCATGGTAAACAGGCTGCTTTTTTTTTTAAAAAAACTGCTTTATTTAAAAGCAGTCCGAGACATGGTGGCCTGAAGATCCCAGCAGGCCACCATCGCTGGGAGGGCTGGCATTCCCAATGGGCTCGCAATTTGCGAGAGGCTCATTAATATTAATGAACCTCACAATTTGCGACCCCATTGGGAATCCCAAACAGTGTTAAACACACTGTTGTACATATCATTTAGCGACTCGCAATTTGCCACTTGCAATGTGTCGCCAATTGCGAGGCACTAAATGAAATGGTCGTACATCTGTCCCCAAAATCCTTAGTACTTTGAGTATTTGTTTTGTGTGCACATGTGTGTATTTTTTTCGAGTTACTGTTTTAATGTTTGAAATTTAACTCATACAAATTGCTTGGGGGTCCCCGGCTTCCAGTGGTGACTCAATGGGGGTCCTCAGGAGTCAAAAGTTTGGGAACCACTGCATTAACGGAACATTTGAAATATTTGCTGTCAGACATTATGGGTGGTTCTGCGACCACAAAGAGAGCCAGTGGGGAAGCAAAACGTTAACATAACGGGAAAATCAGTACAACATGTATCTAATCATGGGCCGCAGCCTGCTTTGAATGGTTGGTTTGCAGTCTGCATACTTCAGCCTATAAAAGTTGCAATGATGTGCCTTCAATTTTGAAAAGGTAGATAAACGTTTGGAGCGTTGTAGAGCAGATTCGTTTTTTTTGGTTTTTTAACTAAAAACTAGATTCGGACGACCAATTGCGATCTACGACTTTGCCATGCAATAAATACATCAAACTATTGTGCTATGCTTACATCAACATTTTACAGGTAATCACAGACTGAGAACTCCACATTCATGTTTTGTTTACCTACCACTGTCCCACTGCACCTACTGGCTTAGAATCCCACCATCGCACATCTTTTTTAGGTCTGTGGAATCAGGTGCCCTGTCAACTTTTTTATTGAAAATTAATGTAATATTGTACAATTATTCTCATTTTGCAAGGCATAAAAGCTACATTATTTTTTAACTTGTACAGATGACCAGAAACCCGGTTAACACCTGCTTACTGTTCAATATCTTACTAAAGTAGGGGACCACAGGCCCGAGTGCAAGTTTGACGAACGTATACACTCCCTAGTTGGATAGTGAAAAGCAGTCAAAATTGTGGCACATGTGCCCCTCAAATTCCTGGGTCCCGGCCAGCGCCCCTGCATCTGCAACAGTGGCACGACGCCCCTAAATGTGTGTGTGGGCTTTAGGAGCAACATATCACACAGAGTTAAGTAAACCGTCACAGATGTAACATTTTCTGTGTTTGCATTTTCAAATGAAATTCGTATTCTAGATAGTTTTAGTGTGAGTGGTGGAGGGGCATCTGCATAGTAAACCTGCCCGCTCCACCTTCTAAAAAAAGCCTGCAACCAACACACTTTTGTGACGAGTCAATGACGCACACACAGCTCCTCGAGCTGTCCTTCCGAAGGGTAGCGCTACTCACAGACAGAAGTTTTGAAGCTGCGAGTTTACAGTAGTGTCACGGAGGCATTGATTTTGACAAGGGCCAGACCAGGGCGGTGTGGAGGGGGCCGAACTTGAGTGGAAGGAGGTGGGTAGCTTCTCAGGTCACCACAGCAAGGCAGTGAAAGAGAAACCTCTGCTAATCCTGTTACCCCAGGGTGCCCATAATCAAACCACCCGCTTAATATTACTTGTAATTATTAATCAGAGGCGCGGGAGCTCGCGAGTAAGTCAGCAATTAGATGGCTCAGTGTATTGTGCACCTGCTGCCGAGATGACTTGCTAAACCCAATCAAGTCTTAATTTATTTCTGCGTAAAACCTGATAAACTAATGATTTTGCAGGTTAGGCCCGAGACAACCATGTCAGAACCCCTTAACCTTAGCAAAGAACCAATTGTGCCATTTGGCGTGTTTCTAAGCACCTTGAAATCTATGGAGACTGGGGCAGAAAGGAATTGTTTCTTATTGCTCGGTGCGCCGCGTGTCCTGTTGTGCACCTCGGAGCGCTGTGATCTACTGCCAGGGCGAGCACGAGTGTACCCAAATAAGTTAAAGGCTGCCACCAGTGCTGCGCGGCCGCCTCCCCCAAGCTAGTGCCGCCTGGGGCGGACCGCCCCCCACCGCCCCACCCTAGCTACGCCACTGCAAAGTGTTAATACTCACTCTTTCGGACGTCTGGAAAGCATTTCCTTCCTGCTCTTTATTGTAATTTCACGTGTGCAAATGTGGCCGTCGGGGGTGAAGTGACAGCTGATGAGCGGAACAATGGATGGGGTGAAAAAAAAGACAAAGCTCATTTACGTGCAAATGGTCTCTTAAAGACGTGTGAAGTACTCGAGCGGCTGTTGTGTGCCCGCGAAGCTGTCTCACCCGGGGGTCTACACAGGACGGTGGAGGTGAGGAGGGGGGCTGAAGCACTTTGAGCACATTGGGCTTTGCATGCCTGCAACACTCTGCCTCCCGCCTGGATTTCGCGCAGCTCGCGTTTTAAAAGCGGCGGCGCGACCTGTCTCGTAGGGATGTCTGTGATGTGTGTGCGCGCTTAATCCAGGACACTGCGCGCTCCGGGTGACCGTCGTGTGCGCGCGCCCACCCGCGCAGGTTAGTGGGAACAGTGGTTACAAGCGCTATATAAATGCAAACCTTTTCCCTTTTCTACCCCTCGCCAACTCTTCTCAATCCAAATAACTGAATAACATATCCACCATTCAAATTACTTTCATATTTCACTATACTTATTCAACACAAATCCTTATTTGTTACAGAGTAGCGTGCTACTCACCCAAAAAAGTGCTTCAAACCCCATCAGGGATAGCAAGCACTGTATAAATACAAACCTCCTTCCCTCTTCTATCCTGCAGCTAACCTTCTCTATCCAAATAACTGAATAACATTTCCACCACTCAAATTACTTCATATTTCACTATCCTAATTTTCAACACTAATCCTTTTATGGGTTCCTGAGTAGCGTGCTACTTTCCAGAAAGGGCTTCAACACCCCTTCAGGGGTAACAAGCGCTATATGAATGCAAACCTTTCTCCCCCTTCTATCCCTCCGCTATCCTTCTCACTCCAAATAACTGACTAATAACCACCACTCAAATTACTTTCATATTTCACCATTCTAATTCAACACTAATCCTTTATGGGTTTCCAGAGTAGCGTGCTACTGCCCCCCCCCCCCAAAAAAGGCGATTTAACACCCTATCAGGGGTAACGAGCGCTATATAAATACAAACCTTTTTTCCTCTTCTATCCTTCCGCTATACTTCCGAATCCAAATAACTGACTAACCTATCCGCCCCTTTAATTACTTTCATATTTCACTATACTAATTCAACACTAATCCTTTATGGGTCCTGGAGTAGCGTGCTACTCACCGAAAAAGCACTTTGACACCGCGTCAGGGGTAGTAAGCACAATATAAAGGCAATTACAATACAATACAATAAATGCAAACCCTTTTCCCTCTTCTATCCCTCCGCTATCCTTCTCTATCGAAATAACTGGCTAAAATATCCCGCCCTCAAATTACTTTCATGTTTCACTATACTAATTCAACACTAATCCTTTATGGGTCCTGGAGTAGCGTGCTACTCACCGAAAAAGCACTTTGACACCGCATCAGGGGTAGTAAGCACAATATAAAGGCAATTACAATACAATACAATAAATGCAAACCCTTTTCCCTCTTCTATCCCTCCGCTATCCTTCTCTATCGAAATAACTGGCTAAAATATCCGCCACTCAAATTTCTTTCATGTTTCACTATACTAATTCACCACTAATCCTTTATGGGTTCCGGAATAGTGTGCTACTCGCCAAAGGAGATCTTCAACATCCAATCAGGGGTAGCAAGCGCTATTTAAATGCAAACTTTTTCCCCCTTCTACAACACTCCACTATCCTTCTCAATTCAAATAACTGACTAACATATCCACCACTCAAATTACTTTGGTTTTTCACTATACTAATTCACCACCAATCCTTTATGGGTTTCATAGGAGCGTGCTACTCACCGAAAAAGAGCTTTGAAGCCTCGTCAGGGGTATTAAGCGCTATATGAATGTAATTACAATACAATACAATGTGTTTGTTTCTCTTAGCCACTTGGCTATTATTATACTTTACATTATTTTGATGTCTCTTAAGATGTGGGAATACTTTTAATATTATTGTCACTGGACAATAGCACTTTCATGTACTAAATGTTATGTATTGTCATGTACTAATTGTTCATGCTGTGAGTTTGTTTGAGGTGCTAGCAATCAATATATTTCCAGTTGAAATTTTATATTTGCTTTGATGCCATGATATTTTGCTATGAGGCAGTTTTCTGGCTCCCTTTGTCTAAATTAATGACATCACTGTGACGTAGCATGCGCCACACCTCTGGGCGTGACTTTGCAGTTGAATGTACCTGGAAGGGTTTCCTTCAGGACCATCTATGTTGGGCGTGTTTCGCTATTTACAAGCTTTTACCTCCCGCAGTAGGTCACATCTTCTGTATTTACATGTATAGGAAATGAACAATATTTTCCTGAAGCACACCATGCATTTAAGAACAAGGCATTACATTTGTGTAGTATGTTTTCTCTTGTTATGATGACGAGGGGTTTATAGGTCAATCTTACACCAACCATGTTTATGGCTTTTGACAGACCGTTCTGGTCAAAAGGTGTCAGGTCAAATACATTCTGAATGGCTTGAACTTTCTTGAGTGCGAGATTATTTTACAGTTTAGATTGTTATACGCTGGGATTCTTTGTTTTATGTATTCATGGAAAAATACAAAGGTTACAGGGACGTTATAGGTAGGCTCAGAATTCACTCATACAAAACCATAGAAATTCAGCAATTATAGTTACCTTTGTTAACTATAACTTACTCCCCCACAATGCAATGCTTATGACCTCTATAATGTACCTGTTATCTTTGTTTTTTTCAGTGAATTTCTAAGGTTTTTTAAATTCTATTTCCTAACTATAACATCCCTGTAACCTTTGTTTTTTTAAATGTACATTTTATATATATATAAATATACATATTCCACAACGCCACTTCACCAGGCGGCCAAACACTGCAGCGGGTGCATCCTTACCGGTGGGTGAAAACCGTCTTGCCTTTTAGCAACTTTACAAACACACTGGGCACTCCGGAATTATGCAATATGGTTTTATTTTGGCAAATGCATTTCGGTATCTTTATCCTTCTTCAGTGCCGAAACCATATGGGAATGCGATATTCAGCTTCCAGTCAATTTATACAATACTGCACTCCATTGGTGGAGCTTCAACCAACCCGGAACGGCACATCCTTCATTAGGTACTGGAGAGCGGAACGGTAGGGCCTCAATGTCCCACAATACACCATCATCACTCATAAATGTCAGTTCTCCGTGTTTCAAAATCAATGGGCTTTTTCATTATTTTGCCAATATTCGTGTTGTTACGAGTGTAAAGTCCTTTCATCTTTACAGAAGCTATGCATGCTCCCTTCGCTTCCCGCTGTTGTTAATGTCACAAACGCTGGTGGGTGAGTGAGAGATTATTTTACAGCTTAGATTGTTATACGCTGGGATTCTTTGTTTTATGTATTCATGGAAAAATACAAAGGTTACAGGGACGTTATAGATAGGCTCACTCATACAAAACCATAGAAATTCAGCAGTTATAGTTACCTTTGTTAACTATAACTTACTCCCCCACAATGCAATGCTTATGACCTCTATAATGTACCTGTTATCTTTGTATTTTTCAGTGAATTTCTAAGGTTTTTTAAATTCTATTTCCTAACTATAACATCCCTGTAACCTTTGTTTTTTTAAATGTATATTTTATGTATATATAAATATAAATATATTGGACTATATATAGTGTCTCACACGTTAATTCACTCCACTTGGAGACGAGACTCGTTTGAGTATCCTTTCGTGCAAATTTTATACTTGAAACAACTGTCTGTTTACATATTATAGTAATGGGCAGGATGAGATGTGTGGCATGGTCACTATGTATACGTATTTATTTGCAGATGCAATGTGATTTGTTTAAACACACACGTAGGTATACCGAATGTCAACTCATTTAATGCATTGCATAAGCGTGTATTCACCAATATCCTATGGAGTTATACGAATGTGCATATTTCCTCAGCGCGTGCGTAGGATCAGGTCTTCCTTTCCCTATTTAACATATGCTAACCCAGACATCATATTTCAAAATGTGCATGTAACCCGTATCCCACTTGGTATAGAGATCTACGTTATTCATTTGTTTTTTAATTTAATTTGGTAATCAGGCATTTTGCAAGAAATTAGAAATGCACAATTTTGGGGTTAACCTTTAAGCAATATTTGGGGGAATTTACATTTATAATATGCAATTTTGTATGCACTAAACTCTTCTATGTCTGTTGTTGTGAATACCGTCACCTCTATGGTAACCAAGGCAACGTGAAACCAATCACAGTGAGGTAACTGTGTATGTGCTAAAATGTATATAACTGATAGCATCATTCATGGCAGAGGAAGTGAGCAAGGCGGAGGCTTCCGCCCAAACGCGTCTGTAGTAGCTCGATGGAATAAAACTTTTACTTGAGTCGAATTCACGGTGTCAGTGCCATCCTTAATCATAAGGGAATGCGGATTGGTAACCATATATATATATATATATATATATATATATATATATATATATATATATATATATATATATATATATATATATATATATATATATATATACACAAACCACTGGACAGTGGGGTAAGTGCCAGGTCTGTGTCCTATGTACTTTATGGCACTTAGGAACAGGCAGGGCTTGCAGGGGTTAAGTACCCCGGCACAGTATTGTTGTACCACAGGGACTGTTTGAAGACAGCGGGAACCCTTTGGTTAAGCTGGAAGCCTTTAAAAAACAGCTTTTGAACATTGGAGTGAAAAGAACATTGTTTTTTGCTCCACTCGATAAGTGAGACACATATAGTTTGCCCAATATGAAAATGAATTCAGGAGTCATGGCTGCTGTTATGGAGGCCTATAACTGAATGAGGCACGGGGTAATATTTACAAGACAATGAAGCAGCAATGGCGGCACTGTTTGGATATTGAGTACCTGTGCGCAATTGTTAAAATGTGAAACATGAGAATATTAATGTCACACCGCACTAGGCACTTGTGATTTAATTAAGCATAAGCTGAGGTTTAAGCAGTTCCTGGTTCACAATGTGATTTTTTTTAAAACTTTTATTGTAAACATTAAGATCTGCTTGTACAAGTAATCATCTGCAAAAACACTTCATTACATTACAGCTATTCCGATACATTTCACCACATTCTATTTCACAATTCCTCTTCTCATTTTTACATGTCATCTTCTGAGTCACTTTCTTCCTCGGGGGGCGGGGTACATATATCTCCTCTGTACGTATTCCACTTTCCCCAAACTCTACCCCATTTTTTGGTACATTTCCTATTCACAAATGTGGCCTTCTCCACCACCATTGCCACATCTATATATTTGGCCAACTGCACCACAGATGGTCACAATGTGATTTTGATGAAAGCAAGTTAACACAGCATTTGCTTATGAAAGTTATTTTCTGTTATGAATTGTTTATAATATACTGGCGCTTTAACTGATGTTGAAAATTGATGCAGCGAAGCTCCAGTGGGAATGCGGTTGAATGAATTTGATTAATAGTTGTGCGCTTTAAAAGACATTTCACATCCCACGGGTACTTGAACCATTTGGCAAGTATATATACTTTTCCATTATATCATGATGGTGTTGACACTTAACAAGTTCTCAGTCCTGCAACACGTTGCATATTGTAAAGCATCAGGAGTTCTGGAAAAATGAGAACTGTTCCATATCTTGAAAGATTTGAACTGGTATTTATAATTTTTGGAAATATACTCACAAATTATCACTCCGAATGTCATGTTATCAAGACCCGTTAGGGTTTTAACTCGGTATACGGATTATCAGCTGTATTAAAATGCTTTTGCTTATACATCAACTGGCTCGTTCGTTCTCTGAAAGCGGATATAGGAGTAGGATTAAAATTTACATATACGATGAGCTCTAAAGAAGTTGAATTTTTGGACATCAAGGTCTTTGTGAAAAACAACAAAATAGAGACAACCACACACAGAAAGAAGACAGCAACGAACAGCATTTTGCATGGTCTAAGTTTTCACCCCCAAAAGCTGAAAAGGAGTATACCATATGGGGAATTTCTCCGTATGAAGAGAAATTGCTCAACCGGTGAATAAATTGAGAAAAAATTCGAAGATACTAGAGCTCGATTCTCAGAACGAGGTTACAAGTATGTAGACATTGAGAGAGGTGAAATGAAAGCAAGAGAGAAAACAAGATTGGACACACTGAACAAGGAAAATCAAGATGATGCTAATAAGACTGCAGGTGAAACCACGCAGACCACACAAGGGGAAGCGGATCGACCACGTATGACCTACACCAAGGAAAGTTATAAAATTCAGAAAATACTTTCAAAATAATGGCATGTACTTTTAAAAGATCCGGACATCAGAAGCAATATTGGTGCAGGTCCCTTGATCTCATATCGAAGAGCGCCAAATCTCTCGGACCATTTCGTGCGAAGTCATTTCACAGCAAATAAACCTGTAAATTAGCTCCAAAAGAGGAGCAATGGTTTTACAAAATGCATGACGTGCAAAGCCTGCAAGATAGGATGCAACACCACCAATATAAAAGATCCCTCAGGAAAAAACTTTGTAATCAAGACCAATATAACATGCGAGTCTTCATTTGTAGTTTATATGCTAAGATGTTGCTGTGGAAAAGAATACATTGGCAGCACAAAATGCCCTTTAAAAAAAACGGATATTGGAACATATCCGGGCAATTCAGAACAATGACAATACATATGCCATGGCTAAACATATCAAAACTCATGTTGGGAAGACTTGGCAAGACATTGAATACCTGGGATTGGCAACGGTCCCCAGACAAGAACGAGGTGGGGACAGCATACAAAAACTAAGTAGACTTGAATCAAAACTTATAATTAAATTTAAGACCAAGCATCTGCTGGGGCTGAACGCGGACGAGGAGATGCATGTGCATCTTTGAAGGAAAAAGATGTAAAAAGGAAAATGAAATTGTATAACAGAGTGTAAATCAAATGTATTATCACAGCGAAAACCATTGGAGGTAATAGGGCAAACAGATCATGATAACAGGGCCAAAAATGAATGCATAAAGTAGAGCAGGCGTAGTGGAATTAGTGGGGGCAGAGGGCACTCAGCCCTAGAAACAGCTTAAGACACTCAGTAATAAAGACTCACAAAGCCAATGTTATTGCTACAGCATCATCAGCACACGTTCACGGTATTCCCGTGAATGTCTTTCATGCGCTGTAATTGCCTACTATGAGGCAAAGGCATAAGTGAGTATTACTCAGAATCTTAAGCCCCACATAAAACACGATAGCAGGACAAGAGTTGTCACCAAGAAATAATAAAGTTTAGATGAAACATTAATCACGAGGCCCATAATGCACCATCTTGAACATATAGGTAGGTGTAAGAGTATATAAAGTGGAAAGTGAGAAAGGACAAACGTAGAACACTGCAGTGACCAAGAACGTTAGTTCGAAACGCGTAGGAGTTTTGCGCTTTATCTGAAAATAATGATTTACAAAGGGTGAGCAACCCAAGAATACCCTTGAGGGCTTGGGTAATGAAAGTGAAAGGGTGAGGATGCCTTCAAGGGAATTTATTTGAAATATATTTGGTAACCTGCAACAATTTGTGTAGTATCACAGAAAGTGTTATACGTTGGATAAATAACCCTATGCCAATAATCTGGAGTGAAGATAATCTCATGATCCATATGAAATGATATCAGTTTTAAACAATATATATATATGTTTACATTTAAATGATTACCTTAATGAATTCCAGGTTCACAATGTTTTTTCATTATGTTATTGTCTTACATGTCTTAGTTTTATAAATGTTTTTTGTTACGTCACCAAGGTGTAGTGAATATATATAGCTAGTGTAGATTTGTAACTGTAAATATTTTTATTTTCAGATCACAATCTCTCTATACAGACCCCAATTGACTTCAGTCCTGAAGATGGTTTCCACAATTAACCCATAGGAAACCGAAACGTCGATATTTCACCTTATCCCTGTCTTGTTTTATTCAGTGTGATTTGGGATAGGTGGTTTTTAGGTTCTGTTGAGTCACATATTAATTTACTTATGTGTGTATCCACAGTCCTAACCATTGTTTATTCACTTATCTGTATATGAAGTGATTATTCTCTTGATAAAAACTATATTTTTCTAATACACCTTGTGTTATTGTTTGTATGTTATGTGTTGTTTGAATAGTACATTTGGGTTTTGATTGATTTCCAATAAGGATTATTAATTCATCCTTTACAAATTGTTGCAAGTTACCAAATATATTTCAAATAAATTCCCTTGAAGGCATCCTCACCCTTTCATTATCTGATAATAAACAACATCTTTACCGCCAAGAAGTGTGCCACGCCATCATTTGTTTATGATATAAATATATATATATATATATTGGATATAGGATTATCCCAAACACAACAGTAGGAAATCATCCGGCTCTCCAAGGTAGGATCAGAGTCTTCACTTTATTTCGAGGACAGGTTTTAACATCAACGCATTTCGAGAGTCAAGCTCCCTTTTTCACGAAAGCGGAGAATGGTTTCTTTTGGAATATGTAATTAGTTGATGCCCACATACAATCCCCAACCCGCTAGAAAGGGGTGTGTTTATGTCAAGGTTCCTTTGGAAGAGATATATATATATTATATATATATATTTTACTACTTGCAGTTGCCAGTAGGTAGTCATAGTTTGGAGCTAGTTTCCATTGGAGAAGCATTTGTTGTTTTGCTAATATTTTTGCCACTGTTTGGCAAATCGTCACAAAATTTTCAAACCGCTTGTGTCAGTTACTTCAGCTGCTGTCCGAAAAGTTTCAGGGTGATTCGTCAACTAGGGGCTTAGAAAAAGGGTGGGGGTCCAAAATGCTTTTTTCCCATGCAATGTCACATAGGGATTTTGGCCACGACTACAGCCCGAAACCTCTGAATGGAATTGCACCAAATTTGTCAGAAATCTAGATCTTGGTGCAGAAAGAGTAGTTTTAATATTTGGGCATACATCTGAGCAGTAGCTATGGAGTTATTAAAAAAAAGATTTATGTATATCTACGGAGTTCCACTGTGTTGGATCTGTGGATTCAGGCGCCAATAGCGAAGCTGTGATTGGCTGGCCGCAACCTGAGAGAAAAGTTGCAACTTAAATTTTGTCAAGCGGAATACGTTTCCCGGGTGCGGGATATAGTGTAAATAGGATATAAGGGGTCAAGATAAAGGTATCCTGACCCCGTGGGATTGAATGAGAGGTATGTGAGGGACCCCTCATGTGCAAGAAATGTTCCCAAAAAAGGTTTTTCTAGGGGACGAGTGAGGATCTGCATATCTACTGCGGTGCTCAGCTTACCCTCCGTTCGACTCTGCGATTATTCCGCAGATCCTGATTTAAAAAAAATACACCCACTCACAGACCCACTCACACACTCATTCATACACCCACACAACCACTTTCATACCCAATCACACATCCATACAGTAAATCACACACTCAGTCAGAGACCCAGAGTATTACTCACACACACATACAGCCACTCACGCACCCACTCAGAGACCCACACAGCTAGTCACTCACCCACACAAACCCTCACACACCCAATCAGCCATTCACACACCACTCACACACCCATACAGACCCTCACGCACCCACTTACACACCCACACAACCACTCACAAACCCACTCAAACACCCAGTTTACAGGGACGTTATAGTTAGTACATACCCCACACCCAGATATCCATCCACCTCCTTAAGCCTGACCCATCACATCCTTCCCCCACACCAAGATTAATACCTAGCCACCACCACAGCCGACACCCTCCATCATTTCCTCCCAACTCCCTAAACATGACCCCATCTCCCTAAGTCACTCTCCACACAATATAACATGGACCGCTTACATAAACACACACACAATACCCCACTAACTATTCTATACCTACGATGGAGCTCACAGGCACACACACTTACACCATCACCTACCCCCCAAACTCTCTAAAAGAGCAGCTAAACGCTTCAAACACAATCTTGTAAAACATCATCCTGAAACACCCATAGCGGATCCCTATTTCTCAATACACAACGGACACACAACTAATGATATCATTTTCCACACGAAGCGAAGAGCGCAATGGAGAAATGCATTTCTAACCCTATTTAGACTCTCCGCCACCAGGAAAACACCATATGGTCTAGTTATCTATATCGCCCCCTCCCAACTTTTCCAAGTGACGGCAACCATCACTATCTATAATAATGGAACCATACTCATGCAATCTACAGATCGTAACCTAACCCTCTTAGGCAACATCTTCCCAATCATCAAGTATCTAAACCCCATACGGCCACTCAGGCCACCCCTCCCACTAATACTCAACTTACCACACGTCCTATCCTTACAGAAAACAACGCCACTTCATTCAGACCTTTACCCACCAACGCACGTCAAGCCACCTCACCGAACCCCCAACTCAACATAGCCGAAGCTACCTACACACCCCCATCAAACACCGTTCACTGCTTAACTACTACAACTGATGCCCCTTTGAATAACCCCCGCTCATCCCTCACTAACACTCTTGCCTCTGCAACCTTCCCAAACACCGTCACCCATAGTAACCACTCCTCCCACGCTAAACCACCACCCTTATTTCAGCTGTTAGACCACAGTAAAACACCCCACCCAGAGGACTTTGAGGACTCATGGCCCCCTGTTATCACCTTGCCCCCGAGCATACTTCCTAAACCCACATCCCAGCCATCCACTCCCACAACCCACCAACTGCCATACATAACTCTACCCGCTCCATCAGCCCAGCTATCCTCCTCCACAATATAGACATCCACTCCCACAGCCCACCCACCATCATCCATAACTCTTCCCGCACCATCAGTCCAGCCTTCCTCCCCCAAAGACCACCTAACACATACATTCACACCTACATCACCCCTACTTTCCCCGCACACAGTAGCCCCATAACACACACCAAGCCAGTCCCCAGTGCCTACAGCTATACCCTCAACACAGATACACTCCCCACTCGTAGCCACCCCAACAGCCCACCCAACACACACACTCCCACCCGCAGCACCCTTCCCATTCACACTCACACACACAACAAACCATACACCAGGCCAGACCCCACTGCATGCATCCAAACCCGCATCCAAACCCACACCCATAACACAGCCATATACCGCACGCCCACCGGCTCTTAACCCCAGTCTTGATGAGATTATAATCTCTTTGAACCAAATCAAAGAAGAACTCCAAGCTCTCAATGTTCGTTTAGCGAAAAAACCATGGGGTATTAGAACAACTAGGCACCCCAAAATCAGTGGGCCCAGAAACCAAAGTACCACCAACATGAATCCCTACTGTCCCAACTGGTTCTCAGTCCCCTCCTACAACAATGCGTCTCGACCAATTAGAAGCACCAATCTGCTCTTTACTCTCCCTGGTGAGCTCATACGATCCCGCTCCTATGAAGCCTACCACAACCGCACCATCGTTAATTCCTACTATCCCCCCTAATCCCCAGGGGACCTCTAAACCAAACACTAGAGGCGTCACAAACACCAACCTTAGAAGAATCCCTTTCATGCAGGAACCCTCTTCAACCATCAGCACGCCCAAACTCAAATGTATTCTCCTAAACTGCAGATCAGCCGCTAGACATGCAGCAGACATAGCTGACCTCATCCTCACACATGAGCCAGACCTGATAATGCTAACTGAAACCTGGCTAAAAGAATCCTCCACACCAATCATTGACATTTTAGTTCCACCCAATTACAACATCATCAGACTAGACAGAGCTAGAGCCGACAAGTTGGGGGAGGTATAGCCTACATACATCATAGTAATATCTCTGTAAGCAGAGCCATCTCCCCATTATTCCAGTCATGCAAATACATGTGCCTTAACATCACTAGCAAGGGTAAACCTGTCTGCTCTATGCATATCATCTATCACCCACCAGGTGAAAACCTCGCCTTCACCGAACACTTCATGGACATGGTTTCATCATACACGGGGCGACAAAATACCCAAATATTCCTCAGAGATTTCAGTCTCCATTGGGATGATCCTAATGATACAGCAGTGAACAGTCTTAAGAATTTCCTGGCTGACCTAGACCTAACGCAATTCTGTAACATCGATTCTGGACTTATTAATCTCTAAATCAGACTCCATTCAGCTACATTCGATCCTACCCTGCGACTGGTCAGACCACCACATCATCACTTTCACCATTAAGGAAACGGTGAAACTGAACTCAGCCCAATCCACAAGACCAAAAGTTTGGAAAAGAGACCTGAAAAAACTTAATCCCAACACCTTGCCTTCCTCTTGCTCCAACCTACTGTTGCCTCCCGCAGGATCTTCCACAGTTCACGATCTCACCAGCCACTACCTCACGACCATGACTTCAATAATAGACGAGGTAGCACCTCTGCAACTAAAAAGAGTCTCTCTGAAAGATTCTAAACCTTTGGTATAACGGTATACTCAATGAGGACAGGCGCTCACTCAGAACTGCAGAACATATCTGGAGAACAATACCATCAACCAACCACCTCAAGATTCTCAGGACAAAGAGAAACGCATATTTCCGCAAGATCAAGCGCACCAAAGCTGATTTTTTCAGCCTTCAACTTGACCAGGCAAGAAACCGTCCCAGAAAACTCTTTGATCTGATCAAAACCCAATCTAAGGAGGCACCTCAACGTCCACAAGATTTTGAATGCTCGCAGCCAAACTGTGGAGAATTCTCCACTTTCTTCACCCTGAAGACCAACACCATCAAGAACGACCTCCTAAAGGATCTAACCTTCTACGCGAGACCGAATACACTAACCTCTCTTGCTCCCAGAACCACGCCTTGCCAACTCCCATCAAAGTCCAATCCAAAAAATAATGCAGACTGGTCATAATTTTCCTCCTACTCAGAAGATGCTTTAGGCAAAATTCTCAGTGCACTGAACCCAGCCAACCACTCTTTTGACGCAGTCAAGGCCCTTACTCCACTACTTCTACCTCTCTGGTCCAAGATCATAAACAGTTCACTTCAACAAGGATGCATCCCAGATAACCTCAAGGTAGGCCAGGTCTCACCCATTCTAAAGAAACCCACGGCAGACCCCACAGACCTAAACAACTATCGGCCTATCTCCAATATCCCTATCATAGCCAAGCTCTTGGAAAAATGTGTGCATCTACAGCTAACCAAACATATTGACCACTTTGACCTTCTCAACAAACACCAATCAGGTTTCCGTGCTGGCCATAGCACAGAATTAGCCATGGCACACATCATTGACGATGCGCTGCAAATACTCAACCAAAATAGATCCTGTTTACTCATCCTACTTGACCTCTCCTCGGCCTTTGATACGGTCAAGCATGAGAATCTGTTAGACCTCCTGAAACACAGAATGGGCCTATCTGGGGTAGTACTGAGCTGGTTCACTTAATTTCTCTAAAATCGGACACAACAATTTAAAGTCAATAACACCCTGTCCAAACCCGTCCCAGTAACCTTGGGGTACCGCAAGGATCCGCACTATCCCCAACACTGTTTAATCTCTTCCTGGAACCTCTCACCGAAATTCTACAAACCTCTAACGTGCAATATCACATGTACACAGATGACACACAGCTATACCTCAAGATACACACCCTAGAGGACATCAAACTACTTAATACAGCTCTTAGGAATACACAAACTTGGCTGGCAGAAAATCATCTTAAATTGAACGCCCTAAAGACTGAATTCCTACTAATAGCTCCGCTGGCTCAAATCCCGAAAATGCAAGATTTGATCAAACATATCACGTAGTTTAACGTACAACCCACCATTGTGGAGTCAGCGAAGTCACTTGGAATAACTTTAGACAGTAACCTTAACATGCAAAAACACATCAGCAATGCTACAAAGGGAGCTAACTTCCAGATAAACACATTGAGGAAACTGAAACCCTTCCTACCACCCAATGACTTTAAGCAGGCAGTACAAGCTCTGGTTATACCCAGAGTGGAATACGGTTGTGTTTCCCACTGTGGCCTACCCAAAGCATCAACTGTACCTCTTAGAGCCTCAATCAACGCCGCAGCAAGACTGATAACTGGATCTAAACGTAGCTCCCACATCTCCCCGAACCTTTAATCCTTGATCTGGCTACCCCTAGAGGCGAGAATTCAGTTGAAAATTGTGTGCATGATGCACAGAGCCTTACATCAAAAGACACCCAGTTACCTGGAACAGAAACTGACGATCTCTGGTGGGTCCAGATCCTCAAGTAATGCGGAAAAATTACTACTGAAACCACAAAAATTCCAGAAGAAAAAAACTTATAACAGATCCTTCTCTGGGATGGCACCCAGAATTTGGAACGCCTTACCCCCAGAAACCAGACTTAAGCCGTCCACTACTTCTTTTAAAAAGGAAGTTAAATCCATCCTCATGGCCAAATACACATGAGTAGGGTCTGCTGATCCCCCTGTGATGAGATGCTTTCGCGCTCTCAACCACAAGACACTTATTGATGCTAAATCTAACTATGCTGTTCTTACTATATTCTCTGTACGTTTGTTTGGATCTACTCTTATTTTCTGTATAAGTAACATTTACTGTCTGTATAGCACTCTGATATCCGCTAGGATCTTGTTCGTGCTTTATAAAACTTTCAAAATAAAATAAATGGTGCAACATTTCATCAAAATGAAACATTGTTATGTTATATTGATTTGCATAGCGCACTAATCTCCCAAGAGGGTATCCAGGCGCTTGGGCAAGGTGTGTAGGTGTGTGGTCCCAAGGTGCTTATATGAAGAGCCAGGTCATCAGCTTCTTGCAGAACTCAAGAATTAAGGAGGAGGCTCTGATGTGCTGAGGGAGGTTGTGCATATCTTGAGTGCAATGTAGGAGCATAAGCGATCTCTAGTTTTGCTTTAATGGATGCGGGAGTGTGTAAAAGTGAGAGTCAGAGCTTAGGTGTCTAGTGGGTTGGTGAAAGTGTATGCGGCTGTTGAGTAATTCTGGTCCTGTGTTGTGTGGGGCTTTGTATGTGTGAGTGAGAATTTTGAATTGACTGCACTTGTAAATAGGGAGCGAGTGAAACTTTCTGAGGTGCGAAGTGACATGGATGCAGAGTGGGAGGTTGAGTAAGAGTATTGCTGCTGCATTCTGGATGGTCTGGAGTCTGTGTAGGAGTTATTTGGAGATTCTGGCATAAAGAGTGTTGCCGTAGTCCAGCTTTCTGGTAATAAATGCTTGTGTGTCTGTCTGCTGTATTCAGGCAACCATTTGAAGATCTTTTGCAGCTGTACAATCATATTTTTTCCGGGTTGAAGCTGTCAACAGTGCAGAAGGTGCAGGGGCTCATCAGGGTCCATTGCACGCCAGGGACAGCTGTATTTTGCTATCCAAAAGGGGTGATAGTTTCCTTGCTTGCTTTAGGATGCAGGCACCCTTGCTATGCCACAGCATTATTGGGATTATAGCACCTTGATGCCATTGATATCTTCCATGCCCACTGTGCCGTTGCTAAAGCAGGAGAGTAAAAACAACTTTGAAATTCTACAACAGATGTGGACATAGCCCTCGGTATATATTGCGCCTCCTCGCTATAAAAGGTATATGCGAATGTCTGCAATGATTCAGGGGTGAATACTCTTGATGAAAAGCTGCAAGGAAGGGGCGTGTTAGTCACCACAGAAAATTAATAATTTCTAATTCAGTAAAGATTTAAATCAGTTAAAATCTGGCCCCCGCTACCAAGTGCACTCGGTCATACACATTGGCAACGTGTATGACCGAGTGCACTCGGAAGCGGGCCAGATTTTAACTGCGCCACCAGTAGACACGTGATCTAACGACACAGTGTCTAATGCTCTTGATGGCTGCAGGTATGCAGTAGCTGGCAGCCATCAGGTCCTGTGAACTTACTAAAGTAAAGATTGAAAACAGAACCCCAATCTTGCCCTGACGAAGTTGCTGAAGTTTATGGCAATGAAACATGTTGAGACTAAGTAAATATATATGGTATATTAAGAACCATTTTTAATTGGGAATTCTTGCAGCATCAGAATAAAGCTGTTTAGCTAGCAAGTCTCTCCTCTTTTTAGTAGTGGTGGCTGATTGTCCTTGGCTATCACAGGGGTTCTAGGTGCACACACATTTTTGTTTCACCTTTAATTTAGATGAGGGGACATATAGGCGCTCCATTTGTGCACCACACTTACATCAGTTAGGGAATCACTATTTGTGTTTTTTCTTCTGTTCTTTACTCACACTAAGAGAGAGTGGCCGATGATGAGAAGTGGGTAAACTGGCAATTGCCTGCCAGGAAACCCCTTGGGTGTTGCTACCATGAGGCACTCTCTCTTTGCTCACTTTATTTTCTATTTTTAGAGTGGGACTAGACCGGGGTGCAACTTTTTATGTAAACGAGAACACACCATGACCCTGTAGATTAGTGTTAAGGAACACATCTAGGGCAGTAGGATAATTGGCCGTTTAACTCTGCCATCCGTCTAATTAGAATTGGTGTGAGGTGGGGGAGGCCTTTTGTTGTTTAATAATAACTCCCTTGTGTCTGTCCCAGCCTCAGATGAATAAGGAGTGATGCCAGTTTACAGTTAGTTTAAGGGTTCAGATTATGGCTAACAATGCACACTGTCATCAGTATAACAGACCGGGACAGACACACTTCCAAATCAATGCAGACATGTGTTGCTGTGCAACATTGGAAAAACATTAATAGCGCAAATAGGTCATGTAGGTGAGACATGATGGCATTTTCAAAGCTTGTATCAAATTGTGGATACACTAAATAGCTTGATATCTTTGTTTACCTGTCGATCTTAAGCAATGGGGTGTAGCATGATTGGAGAGGGGCATGAATGGGACAGAGCTGGGTGGGAGTGGGGAGTAATAATACACAGAGGAATGGGAGGGTAGGACTGGGCAAGCAACAATATTGGGAGGTTGGGAGGGGGCAAAGAACACAGGAGGTGGCTGTAGGGACAAAACTAGCAACAACATTGGGAAAGAAGGGCTAGGAACAACGTAGGAGGGGTCAAACAACAGGACGGGAGGGTGCAAACAACAACGCAGGAGAGGCGAATGAAAGCAACTGCAGAGCAGGGCAGGGGGAGGGGAACAGCCTGCAAACATGCATTCTTATGGAGTGCTGCAACTAAAATGAAAAGGTAGCACTGAAAGCGGGTGCAGTGAAATGACACTAGGCAAAGAAGCAGTACTTGGGCAATGCTCCATGGCAGGGACACACACGCGAAGAGGAAGTGAAGCCAGCACATGCTGACCAAAGAGAAGCAGAAAAAGTAAACAACATGTCTTGCAAGCGACAATGCAGGTGCTCTTTTAGGCGCGACCTAAACATATTTTAAATAAGAGATTTTCCTGGAATCCCAGTGGCCCTCCTGCACTAACAATTTCTTTTTTTGCTTTAAAATGTAGTTGACTCTGTTGTACATGTTAATTCCACTGATGAAGAAAGTCTTTGTGTATTCACTGAAAAAAACAACTATATGAAAGACAAGCTTCGTTACTATGAATAAAATATCTACATGCATTACAGAAACCTTAAATGCATCCCTAAAAACTCCAATTGAATTAAGGGTTTAGTTATGATGTAAAACGTAATGAGGACTGGCAAAAACAATCGGTCTGGCCATGGAAAGTCTGTACTTGGTTTCCAAACATTTTCATTAGATTTTAACAGTGAAAGAGTAAAAATGGTACTGTTCAAAGGTAGCCTTCGTTTATCAGCAAATAAAACTGTACAATGACCCTTCACAAAAATAAATTTAAAAAAACAAATTAAAAGAGAAATAAAAGCAGATATTACCCTACCAGACTTGTACTGAATTGTACAACTTTTTAGACAAATATCCACAAGCAAAATTCCATCACTCACAGTGGGGGGAGAAAGTGCCTGGAGCGGGTTTAGCCATTGCTCCATGTTGTGGTAATGGTTCCTCTCCCCACCAAAACTAACCGCTTTCCTCGTTCTAATCCCCCTGCCCCCCAATCTCCTATGCGCTTTGGCTGTCCCAGTATTTCATTTTTGGATCTGCTTGGTAAGTATTTTCAGAGGCCATCATGTTAGCATTTAGGTAGTGTCTTTAGTATCTTTAACAGGCTTTGAAATGCTTGCAATGGTGTTGCATAACCTTTTTTTATTTTTAGATAGTGCTTCACCAGACAACGGGAACATGCCCTCCTTTGTTTTGTTGTTTTTAACTTGCAGCGGTGTAAATTAATCTTTTTGGTGGTGAAATCATGGCTTTTTATTTAGCATTTCACTTACATGCCTTCATGTCAGTGAAGCACTTTCCTTCTTCAGTATTTTTATTTGTACAACTCCTCTTACTGCATTACATAATTACATCTTTCCTGCGTATTAAATAAATGTTTTGTTTTGGGCTCCTTTTACCATGTCTTTCATGCACGTCACTGTTTCTCCCAGCATCAGAAATGTGCTTCATCCTTGACTAGGACCTCCTGGCGTTCATGCTGCCATTTCTCATTCCTGAATCATTATTGCATTGCCTGGTATCATCCCTATAGTATTCTAGATATTTCACCACGTTGGAAAGTATTGTTTTAGTTACACCGGGCAGATTTTTAATGCTACATTGGAAAATGCTGTTACACCGCCTATAATGACAATATTTATATTAAACTTTTTGGCACTTTTACCCATCGCAAATACATTCTTGTAAGGTAACGGGGAAACCAGAGTGACCATCCCTCCACAAAGTGGTGTCAGAAGTGGGATGTGAGGAAATGTAGACTTGCTAAACTCGCTGATGGCCAAAATCGGTTAGAAAAAGCCTTGGAATTATTCAAGGTAGTGGCTACAGAGGACAGAGAGTCCTTCCACAAAGTCCTGCAAACTGAAGATGAACAAATACATAAAGTTGCCCAAAATCAGGGTACTGCCTTAGAAAAACTGGCCAATATATCGGGTCAGCAACAGGGATACACGGTTTGTCCTCTCTAATACTTGAGAAATGTATACAGGAGAAAGATCCAGCTTTTTAAAAATAACTTTGAGAGGATCGCCCACGCAGCGGCATGTCCTGAGGAATCTTGTTGGTCAGTACTTAGGACCTTAATTAACCGGTGAACTGCAAATGGCCTGTCAGGTCACAAATACCCGCTGGACCACTATGTATGCTAATATTAAGCAGAGTATGTTAGAACGACTGTGGGAAATGAAGAGATGTACAGGATAAGGTTGCGTAAAATCAATAAGGTCCCAGCGAATCACCTCAAGCTTTGCTTTATAGGGTTAAGGGCTTAACTGATAGATGGTTGAAGCCAAAGACTTCCACCAAAGATGAAATGCTGAAGAGAATCTATTTGGAACAGTTTCTGATTTCTCTCCACCCCTCGTCCAAAGATGAGTGAAGCAATACAGTAAACTAACATTGAAAACAGCTGTAGTCATAGCCGGGGCATATAACAGGGCTCAAGAGGATTGAGGAGGACGAGAAGACGAGAATCCCAAAGGTAGAGGAATTTCCAGTGAGTGAGGAGTGAAATCTCTAGGTCATAAGAAAGGGGAAGGGTCCCAAGTGAGCAGTGGGAGCACCATAACCATGGTTGCAAGACTCCAATGGCACCACTGTGGAGACTGGGGTACTATAGCTCGATTCTGTTCTAAAAAACAAGAACCTGTGGAGATAGGATTATCAACACCAATAATGTATCGGAAGCAAAACAAAGCTATCCCCTATTATTGCTCCATGAAAGTTAATGGTAATCCTGTTAATGCCTTACTGGGTACAGGATCTAGGCAGTTGGTAATAAGACCACACATTATGCAAGGTGAGATCCCAACTACTAGGGGAATTGTAACTATACAGTGTGTCCATGGAGATAAGAAAGAATATCCAGTGTTTCAGGTACATTTACAAAAGAAGGAGGAAACTTCAATATCGATCCTATGGTACGTTTAATTCTCAACCTCTGATTATTGGTACCAATTATCCTAGAAAAGAGTATTTGGTTGAAGAAACATGGACGAGGGGGAAATCCTGGTGGGAAGATGCACCCTGTTCATGCCTTGATAGTAGTGAATGGCCCACCCCTAAAGAGAAGAAAAGTAGGTACCAAAAGAGACCGGAAAAGCTGAAGGACATAACCATTTTTCCAACATGGAAGTAAAAGGCCCTTTGGGAATCAGATAGAAGCTTCAAGGCAGCCCAGTTAGAGGATCTCCTTTTTCGGGATGCTTGGGCGAAAGCTGCTGAGGTAGGAAACAAGGATGAGGTTTGTCTACAGTTTTTTAATTTCAAACGTTTTTATTGAAGTTTTCAAACAGAAAGGCACATACAGTATACAAAAATATAAGGGACATACAAAGCATAACACTAACAGTACATAGGTAAAAGAAACCAATATGACATCTTTGTAGGCAGTATGCATAGATGGTAGCAATAAAACACTGTCAGCATCTGGATACATCCAATTACAAAGTAGAGCTATGCCTTATGTATTAATAAAGCAGACCTAGTTAATAAAAGCAGTCAGGCAAAATAATTAACATTATGTAGCAATGACATAAAGTATGTACTGTGTTAGGTGCAGCAGTTAGATGTAGTGAGTAATGAGGGGGATGACTCATTAGTGTGGATAGAGTGTGAGTGTAATGGAGCCACTCGGTTGATCATGGTGGTTTATGTGAGTCAAAGTAGAAATCAAGAGAGTCCCACATGTGTCTGAGGGGAGGTTTCCATGACGAGTACTGGACTGCAATGTTGTATGTCTGCAGTTTTTAAACAAAATTGACTGCTTTGTAGGGAGAGGGTGGGGGAGTCCCCACAGCCCATTCAACTCTTAGTTGCTGAGCCCTTTCAAGAAATGTTATTTATTTATTATTTATTTTTTACACTTGTATGGCGCGCAGCTACCCAAAAAGGGTTTCCCGGCGCCGACGACATATAGTTGAGCAGAGGTATGAGGTGAGCATGATCAGTAGAGTTATTTCTGGAAAAGCCAAGTCTTTATGTTCTTCCTAAACCTGGCATAGTTTTCTTCTTTGAGAATGTGAGGGGGGAGTGCATTCCAGAGAATAGGCCCTAGGACAGAGAAGGATCTTTCTCCCATTCTTGCCAGTCTGAACCTGGGGACCACAAAGTTTGCTGCGGTTTGGGAGCGCAAATTCCTTCCCGGTATGTAGGGAGTAGCTAGTGATTGCAGGTATTCCGGTGCCGTTCCGGATTTAATCCTGAACATATAGCTCAGGGCTTTGAACCTGATGCGGTTTTCCACCCTGAGCCAATGCAGGTCATTCAGGTGCTTCGACACACTGGCCATTTTTGGAATTCTGCATAAGAGTCTTGCAGCTGAATTTTGAACAAGTTGTAACTGTTTAATGACTGCCTGGTTTGAGCCCAGATAAAGAATGTTGCCGTAGTCAAGACGAGATGTTATAAGTGCGTTGACTACGGTCTTTTGGGTAGCAAGGGGCAGCATCCATAGGATTTTTTTCAGCCACTTCATAATGATGAAACAAAGGCCTGCCACTTTGTTGGCCTGTTGTTTCATGGACAGGGCGTTGTCAATGATAACCCCTAGGTTTCTTACCTGGGTTGCAGGAGTGGGGAGGTTTCCTAACTCAGGGGGCCAGTGGGAAGATTTCCATAGATCTTTGTTATAGATCATAGATCTTACATAAGAAAAACTTATGTATCTCAACCATAATCACTTACTTGGGATCCCTTTGGTAAAGAAAAAACAGAAAAAGCGGTTCTGGAACACTTTTATTGGCTGGGTATTTTCAGCCAAATCAAGAAGTATTTTACAGAATGTACCATTTATCAAAAGGCTAGCTGTTATCAACCGCCTAGAGCTCCCTTATGTCCTTTGTCTATTAAAGAGGAACCCTTCACAAGGGTGGGAATGGACATTATAGGCCCCCTTCTAACCTCCAGGTGTGGTTATTGGTTTGTGTTAAAGATCAATGTTGGGGGAGGGAAGGAATACGTGATCCGTTCAATTTCCTGCAATCATATATAATCTGATCAAAAGGGAAGGATCACTTGTCCTGCATAACATCGGGTATGCGGGAATGGTTCTTTCTAGTCCCAATAAAAAACCCTCATGCACGTGTTGGTAAGTGGTGATGTTAAGCGGTATATCTTGATTCTCCGCTGACCCTCACACGCGTCTGCATAATCATGGGGTTTAGTGATTATGCAACCTCCACCAGGAGGTAATACCCTTTGTTAAAAACAGTAGTGACCAGTGATAGTAACTGTGACGTGATGAAGTGAAAATTGTAAAAAAGTCTCTCTCTCCCAGACATGTATTTTTAATAGTTCTGATTTCTGGAGGCAAATTTAAAAATAATGTAGGTGAACAAGAGTGATTATGACTCTTTCACACTGAAGATGTGGTATAGGTCAACATGTTTCAGCCCTTAGTCGCCAAAAGGTCGGGAGTTTTTAACAAAGGGTATTACCTCCAGGTGGAGATTGCATAACCACTAAACCCCATGATTATGCAGACGCGTGTGAAGGTCAGCGGAGAATCAAGATATACCGCTTAACATCACCACTTACCAACACGTGCATGAGGGTGTTTTATTGGGACAAGAAAGAACCATTCCCGCATACCCGATGTTATGCAGGACAAGTGATCCTTCCCTTTTGATCAGATTATATTGGTTTGTGTTAGTCATTGTAGATTATGCCACAAGATATCCTGAAACGGTTCCACTCCGTCATCCTAACTCCACCCAAATAGCCATGGCAATAATTGAGATTTTACGGCATGACACAGAGGCCAACATTATGCAAATCTCCTTTATTCCCACAGCTCAACACTAACAATGAAGAGAATATAGAACTTCAAACAACATTCCAATACAGTATATAGTCCATGAGCACGCAGCCATCTTCCTTCTTTGTTGCTGCTGCTCACAAGATAAGTACCCTCATACTTTCGTGTTTATTTGTGTTTGTATGGCTTTTTATAAATGGATATATAAGTATATCTCATGGCAGGGTCCTATTGAGTCTACCCAGCGAATATTCCTTGTATTTTTTACTTGAGAGAGCCGTCCTCTCTATATTTTTATAGCCTTTTGATCTTAATGCAATACTATTTGTAACCAGTCTCTGCCGGAACCTCTCATGACTTTTTGACTGCGTGTTTGCCCCTGCTGTTGTATCCCCGCACCCGCTAGATGGGAATCCAGTGTTTTTCCCTATCGGTTACCTCTGGTTGCTTCTTCGACCTTTGAAGCAGGGCTGCACACCCATTGCCTGGCAGTGCTTCCAGCACGAGACAGGTATATGGGCTGCCATGGCCGCGTTGCTTACCACAGCTCAGGCCTCCTCACACAGGTTCCCGCCGCGTTGCTCACCACAGCTCCGGCCTGCTCACTCGGGTTCCACTCGCCGATCTGGGCCGTCAGCACTCAAGACTCCCTCTGCCTTCCCAAACCGGGGTACGGTGTCAAGGAATTCGAGGAAAGTTCCTTAGTGCCAACCGTTCAAGTCCAATACGTGTGTGGTTGCCACAGTAACAGCTGCAGCAATCTGGCAGTTGCTGCTGTTATGTTAATGTTATGTTATGTTAATAGAAGCTTATAGAGCGCACTGTCACCAAAGGTTTCATGGCGCTAATCATGTGTGATGTTGTAGCGGGGGACCGGGTTAGCAGGATTGCCCGAATAGCCATGTTTTCAGGGTCTTTCTAAAGCCCAGTAAGTTGTCACAGGTCCTGATTGTGAGGGGGAGGGAATTCCAAAGCCTGGATGCAAAGTACGAAAACCTGCGGCCTCCCTGCCTTTTCAGTTTGATAGTCGGAATGGTCAGTAAGTGAAGGTGGGCTGAACGGAGATTGCGGATAGGGACGTGCTTTGTGATCAAAATACTGAGAATTTTTGGGCTGTTACAATGCAGTGCTTTAAAGACTAAGCAGCCAGTCTTGAAAGCAGCTCGTTGCGCCATGGGCAGCCAATGGAGTTTTTGCAACGAGGGCCTGGCTGATTGCCATCTTGGCTGTTTGTGAATTAGTCCTGCCGCCTGATTCTGAACCATTTGTAAACGGTTAAGCAGAACCTGAGGTAGCCCAATATAAAGGGAGTTTGATAAGTCTAGGCGTGAGAGCACCAGCGCTATTACTACCTGGACGAGGGCTGCGTGAGATAGCAGATGAGCAATCTTCCTGATTTTGCACAATTGGAAGAGGCTAGTAGAGACCACGGCCCCCACGTGTCCTCTAAGCGAGAGATCAGCGTCGATGACCACCCCTAAACTTTTCACTGAGAGGGAAGGCGTGGGAGGAGATCCTAATTCACTCGGCCAAAAATGAGGTCCCCAGCAAGCAACACTGTTCCGGGGCAGTACCCGTTCCATCTTGCCCGGGTTGAGTTTCAGCTGATTAAGATCCATCCAATGCTGGATGTGAAGCATCGTAGATTGGAATTCTGAGGCGGCGTTGGGGAATCGATGGGGAAGACAATCTGAAGGTCATCAGAGTAATTAAAGACAGTTATTCTCCTGGCTTTGAGTGAGTGGATCAGTGGCCGAATATTAAGGTTGAACAGTAGTGGGGAGAGGGACGAGCCCTGTGGGACCCCACATAAGGTGGATAATTTGGGGGCAGTAAAGGCCCCAAGATGTACTGCTTGGGTTCTGCCTGTGAGAAAGGACTTTATCCACTTGGAGGCAGGACCATGTATGCCTGCTTGTTCGACATGGTGCAACAAGATGTTGTAATCGACCGTGTCGAACGCAGATGACAAGTCCAGGAGCACGAGAGCCTGGGGGACCCCCATCTCCGCGTTGGCTCTCAGTGTGTCCAGTACCGCCAGAATAACTGACTCAGTCGAGTGAGCTGGCCAGAAACCGGCTTGGTTAGGCATCAAGAATTCAGATTTTTCACTCAAATTTGAGAGGCACTTAGCCATGTGGGCCTCCAAGATTTTAGCCAAATAGGGGAGGAGTGAAATAGGGCGGTAGTTAGAGGAGTTTGAGGGATCTGCCCCTGGTTTCTTTAAGAGAGAAACTAACGTTGCGTTTTGGAGGGCGCTAGGTACTTCGCCCTGGCTGAGGGATTGTTTGAGAAAATGGAGGATACTGTGAGGTAAAGCCAAAAAGATGTCCCTCAGGACAAAAGGAGGGCAACAATCCTCCTGAGAGCCCGACTTGACACGGGTCATTAGTTCTAAAAGTGTGTTAGGGCATATATCTGTGAAGTGATTCATAATAGATGAGTTACTGGAGATGTCATCTAGAGAATCCTTGTGGGCAGTAGGGTGAATGCTAGCCCTGATAGTCGCAATTGTTTCCACAAAGAAGTTCTTCAAAGAGTTGCACAACTCTTCAGTGGGGGCCTGGCTAGGTAAATTTCTGTCATAACTGCTAAGATCATTCACAATATTAAAGATTTCCCTAGATTTATTATGAGGAATAAGTATTCTCGCTGAGAAATACGCAGCTTTAGCGGTCAGAATGGATGTCTTATAGTCCTTACGAGCTGACAGATACAGCAGTCTATCTTCCCTGGAGTAACAGCGCCTCCATTTCCTCTCTAGTTGACGGTGTTTTAGTTTTTGGTCTTTTAGTTCACTGGTGAACCATTTGTGGGCATCAGAGTGTCTGGCACGTGAGTATTTAATGAGAGGGGCGTGCTTGTCACTAGCCACTGATCCAGCGCTCCAATTGAAAAACTGTCTCATAACTGCTACCTAACACCTCAATACTCACCATTAATCACAAAACACATATAAAGGCCCACAATACCAATGAGATAATTTCTGAGCAACTGAATCAGGTGGTATGATTAATAAATCTACTCACTTATTATTTACACTATTATTTACAACTGTAGTTTATCATCCTTACCATGGTTATAAACATTTATCATTTATTAAACAGACCACTAAGGCGATTGAATCAACTGATGGTAACTAGACCATGAATAAACAAGACCAGCTTGTCTTCTTCAAATCTAATTTTATTAACTTTATTTTTCATAAAAAAGCATTTAACGTTTTAGAATCTTTATTTCATAAGCAATTAAGAAAGCAGCATTTTAATAAAGGAAATTAATTAAAACTGACATTTAAAAGCAAACTCAGAAAAACGAAGTATTAGCAGAATAACAGTTTCCATTCCCTAAATCTATTTCCCTGACTATTTCTCTCTTCACCTAAAAGGGATAAATCATTTAAAGTCTGCTGTCCTTACATGCGCCAAAGGTCCATCAGCATGTCACGACACTCAGGAACCGGAAAGTAAGAGTTTTTTCCTTGCTTATAGTGTCAGACTTTATACCTTTCTCTCTAGCTAAACTTTCTACATTTTACATTCTTTTTGACAAATCCAAGCTTCTCATTGGCTGTCCAGTGTCCGTCCATGATTAAAAATTGTTATGTCACCTCCGTCTCTTGACCAAATCCAGCCCTATTGTCTTTCATTTCCACGTTTTCGGCTTCCTCAAAAATGATACTTTTTTCCTCGAGTTTTCGAACATTTACTTCCTAACCTTGGCAGACACATCAAGTTCCTGTCCTTGAGCTATCTCTCCACGAGCACGTTCAACGCAACCAAAGAACTGCTTTTCAATTCACAGTGTCAATGCAGTAAAAATCTTCACTGCTGCGCATGTGCAAAATGCTCCACTCTGGACACGGTTTAGCGTCTGCAGCTCTGTCAGCCATATTTTCTGAACCATCTTTAGGCCTCACTTTGAAAACTATTATTAAACAAACACAAGACATCAATTAATTAAAGAATTGAGACCCATTCTGTTACCCACCCCCTTTACTAATTAATCCTGTTAATTATGTTACCTAGCAAAAGCACGTAAATGCAGCATTATAGTCACCTTTCCTTTTCGAATAACAGGAACTCCATGAGCTCTTTATCACAAAAGACATAACACAAGCACATAAAATAAGCACATGCCATTAATTTAACTGCCGTATTTAATACTGGCAAAGACAATAGACAAAGTTAGTTTATTATTTTTCTTTGCGTATGCAACAAAAAGCACATTAGTTTTTCCCACGTATAATGATGAATGTATTCTTAAACTAAGTTGATTAATAATTTCACCACAAGCTTGGTAATTAAATTAACATTATAGGAAATCAATTTCACAAGTTTGAACAAACTCTTGTTCTTTACCTTGCTCCATCAACTCCCTCATCTGGTGATTTCTAAATCACCAAACAATATGTCAGTACTAGAGTGGCTTGCGGTCTAGGGCCCGCCCCACTCAGCAGAAGTTGCTAACTTCCGCCATGTCTGATGCCATTATGTGGTAAGATGCATCAGTTTCCTTCAGGAGGACATTGGAGGCAGAAATGTTCAAGGGGGCTTTAGTGGTTGAATTGCCCTAAAGCCTTTTGTACTGGTTTGTGCTGAAACATCTCTTTGTCTATGTATCGTCCGCGAGATGCGTGAGGTTTGCATTCTGTCGTGTCCGCGAGATGCGTGAGGTTTAATACCTTGGTCGCATGCGTGGGAAATGCAAGGGCGTAGTCACGTCGATGTACGCGACCGCGCCCTATCTTCTTTGCTCACTATTCTGAATGCTTCGAGGGAGTAGCAGGCTGTTCCTGTTGCTCCGATCTTGTTTGGGGTATTTTGACTTTCTTTCGCTGAGCGGAGTTCCAGCGGTGAGCAGTTCTTTCCAGTGGGCGTGTTCGTTTCGTGTTCTTCATATTTAAAGGCCGAGAGGCTGATTCGGGTCTGATTTCCTCATGAAGAAGCATCTTCGTGGGTCCTGAATAACTGTCACGCCCTTCCATATAGTAGAGTAGGTCGTACTCTACAGGTAGGAGGAACTTCAATTAAAAAACAGAATTTAAAGTCAAAATTCAAGAATTAAAGATATCGCTAAACCTTTTGAGTAAAGTATAAGTTTCTGAAACTCCGTAATGTTATTTCCTAAGTACATTTCGCTGTAATTCAATGTTCTTTGAATATTTGTGGTGCATTTAACCTACAAAGTTCCCAGTAATATTGTGGCGCATTTGATTTATTCTGACATTGTTGCAAAGTAAAGCAATACCGAAGTATTAAGTATTATGTAAAGAAATTCATTTGCTGATACTATAAAGACGCAAGCTTCTTGAGTTGGTGACTAATGTAAAGAGTATATTTGCAGATTCTAAAGTCACTAATTTCCGTGTGTTAATTCTTTGGGAGTCTAATTCTGCAAATATTTCTGTTTGAGAAGGATTACAAAATAAGAAAGAAAGTGAAATAATAGTACATATGCATAAATATGTGATTAGTCTTTTTCTACTGAAAACTAAGTAGATTTCATTATTGGACTGGCATAGTCTTTTGTATTATTTTTATTTCTTAGATTTAAAAGAAGCAATAGTATACGTGCAACAATAACTTTTCCTTTTCAGATCTCCTTCCCAGCTGTTCCCTTCCTAATCCCCTTTTCCCCCCGCTTGATCACTTCAATATTCTGTGTATTTACTGCAATCAGAATTGGAGGTATCGAGGGGTGGGCCCTTATATCATCACATCAGATCCTGAGGAAGACTTCGTCTGACACAATACCCAAAAATGTGAAACATTTTCAACCCTTGAACATGTTTTGGACTTTCTTAATATTAGTATTTCTAAACTTTAGATTCACCTGTTTTTCTGCATTTCTCATATTGAGTTCTCCGACACTCTTCTAATTCGAATTCTTTCTCCTTTTCCTTTCTTAGTTTGCAAATTCTTTTCTTTTCTATTACATGTTTTCTTCTCTTGTGTATCATGCAATTAATTTTTAACAAAAGTATCATTATAGCTATGATTATTAAAGGAAAAACTATTTTACCTATGATTGAACCACCAATCTCTTGAAACCAGTGTTTAATTGCTGCAAATCTTTTACCTAAGCGTTCTGAAAAACTCTCGCCTTCTAAAGGTTCTACTTCTTCATGTAATTCAGTAATATTCTTTATGTACATCTCTATATTCTGACTTTTGTCAGGTATGTAAGTGCAACAATGTTGGACATGCAAACTTTCACAGACTCCACCCTCTTTTGCCAGCAAAATGTCTAGTGCAAGATGATTCTGCATTACCATAGTTCTCATAGCAACAAGTTCTGTGTTCACTAATTGAAATCCACTTGCAGTATCTGTTGACAATCTATCAACAATTGTGGACATTTTTCTAATTTTATTTGCATTCAGGGTTATTCCTACCATAGGTATTAATCCACCAAATATATCTCCCATCATTTCTGTAAAGCTTTCCCTTCTAAATCTATTCAAGTGATTCCCAATTTCAATTTCAATTTTCATATAAAGTATTATCTCTTCTTATACACAATTTTCCACTAACAGGTTTATCTATATGAATTGCAACATTTTCGTTTCTACCATTGAGCTTTTCATCTTCAATCTGCCAAAATTTTGACTTAGTAGTTTTCAACATCTCATTTCGCTTGTAAATTGCCCTTCTCTCTTCCACCATATTTAAAAACGTCTTCTCTTCTGTTCTCAATTTACATGTTAAATTATTTCTAAAAGCATACTCATAAGTGAGTTCACTAGTTGTTAGGAAAAATTCCCTCATCTGTTTAGCAGGTTTCACTTTATTCAAATTATTTTCAACTTTTAAATTTGCAAAAATATCATCAAAATCTAAGTAGTAATACTTCAAACGTCCAGTTTTATAAAATAAACTAGCTATTACACTACAGGTTATGCCATACGTAAGTGGAAGCATATTATACATAACACCTTCAGACACAGAAGTAGGTAATTTCACACAAATATAGCAATCTTTTGCTTCCATCACCTTAACATATTCAGATAAAAGTCTTGAAAAGGTATCACTAGAAAAATCTCCCACAGATCTATCTTGATGAATCTCGGGTTTATGTACAATAATTTTATTAGTCTTATCATCTTTTTCATGACTAACTACAACTTTGCTAGTCATATTAGCTTTATACATTTCTTTATCTATTCCAAAAGGAAAAATGACAGCTAATATTAGCCAAACTAAAATTATCATAATTACACATATTGAAGATAATTTTCAACATCTTTTGAAAATTGAGCATCTCGAATTATTATTAGTATAAGGCATCTCTACTTTCAAACAAGAGCCCTAAAAAAAATTTGAAAAATTACTAAATATACTCCCCTCTTTTTTTTTTAACAGATAATTTTATTCTCTAACAGCTTTTCTTCGACCTTATGTCATACATCAATGTGTTTTCCAGCTAACACAATTTCTTCGACCTTGTGTCACCTAACACAATTTCTTCAACCTTGTGTCACCTAATGAATAAAATCAATCATTATCACTTGCATCATCAACATTTTCTTGACTACTATTTACTTCTACTACTGGTGGAATTATAATATAGGTCCACTCAGGTGACTTGTACTTCTGATTTTGCCTACTAATCTTTTTGCTCTGCTGTTTATCACTTCTATTTTCTTTCCTGCTTGTTTTTTCTTATTTAAGTCTCCTTCTTTTTGACTTGTGATCTCATTCACCTGCTCTTTTGCTTTATTCACTAATTTAAATTGTAGGCCTTCAGTTTCTTTTGGCCAATTGTCTCCTTTTCTTGTTAGCTTCCTTTTTGGTTCCGCTAAAGTATATTCCACTCTCCAAGCTCTTTTCCTTGATCTTTTCACTTTTGATTCATCTCCACTTTCATCCGTTTCACTTTCTGTGTTATCAGCTGATTCATCAATAATCAATTTTATTGTGTCAGAATCGTCTTCAGATTCAGGTACTTCTTTACTCAGCAGTTTCACTTTGAACAACATCCTTATAGCTAGTACTTGGAATTTCTTCTTCTTCTTCTTCAATAACTTCCAATTCACCAGTTTCAGAATTTTCGTTCCTTCTTCCAAAGCTTCCAATCTGCTTTTCAATACTTTCCTGATCTTGACCTTGAATCAATTCTTGTTCAGTTTCCTCTTCTGCTATTTGATCTAGCAGATTTGTATCATTTTCTTCTTCAGAGTCTTGTATTACAATCTCTTCATTTTCTTCATTCAGTGCCTAATTTTCATTTGCATTTTCCAGATGTCGACTTTCTTGTCGATCTTCAGGATCTGGATTTCTTTCAGGTTCTTCTTCCGAATCTGAATCAGCTGTTGTCTCACCTTCGGCGGGATTCTCAGGTGTTGGCACACGTATGGTGTGGCTAGCATGAATCCATGTTTTCAATCCCCTACACTTTACTGCATTTGTTGTGACTAATATCACCTGTCTTGCCTTCTGCCACCTTGGTACTAGGAAATTTCTTCTTCGATGTACTTTTGTTCTTACCCAGTCTCCTGGTAACAGATCATGAGCTTGTTCTTTTTCTTTTGAAAATACTTCAGTTCCTACATGATGGAACACAGAAGTCACCACGTCAGATAGATTTTTGCAGTAATCCATAATGACGCTATCATTAATGCTCAACAGTTTATCAACTGGAACAAATGCTTGCCTCATGACCCTGCCCATTAAAATCTTGTGGGGACTTAATCCTGTTTTTCTATCTGGAATGCTTCTCAAACACATCAAAACAAGTGGAAGTGCATCTGTCCACTTCATTCCTGTTGCTAAGCACATTTTTGCTATTCTGTTTTTTATTGTACCATTCACTTGCTCAACAACACCTGATGCTTCTGGTCTGTAAGCACAATGTAATTTTTGTTTTATATCCAATGCTTCACAAATCAATTTTAGCAATCTGTTTTCAAAATGTGTGCCGCGATCTGTTTCAACCGTCACTGGAAAACCATACCTTGGTATGATTTTTCTCAAAAGCAATTTCGCCCCAGTAACTGAATCATTGTGACGTGTTGGGAACGCTTCTACCCATCTTGAAAACAAACAGATTATCACTAAGACATATCTGAGTTTGTTGTGAGGTGGCATGTCAATGAAATCAAGCTGTATCCTGGTAAATGGACCACCCTCCCGTCCTATGGTTCCCATGCTCACAACAGTTTTTGTATTTGGATTGATATGCTGGCAGATCAAACATCTCTGACAAAGGGAATCTGCAATTATTCTGAATTTTGGATTGTACCATATTTGCCTAAATAATCTGATCACAGAATCTCTTCCAATATGTCCTGGACCATGATACATGCGTGCCATGTCAGAAATCATGCTGTCTGGCATTACAGGTCTGTCATCTTTGTAAACCCAAACCTCATCTTCTGCTCTTTGTCTGCATCCTGCTTTTAACCAAGTGTCTTTCTCCTCGTCACTCGCTTCATCTTGCAACTGTTTTACTCCCTGCCAAGTCTCAACTACAGGTATTAGCATAAGTGAGTTCAAAACATGTTCATTTTCTTTTTTTCCGATTAATGGACACATTATGTTTTGCACAGAATTTTGCTATTTTGTCAGCATATGAGTTTCCTTTTGTTATGTAATCCTCTCCTTTCTTATGTTCTGTGCATTTAACTACTGCATTTTTTTCTGGTAGCTGAATTCCGCCAATCAATCTTTTGATCAATTGAGCATTTCTTATTGGTGAACCCGCAGAAGTTAAATAACCTCTTTGAGACCAGAGCTGGCCATAGTCATGGACTACACCATAACCATATTGACTATCAGTCACTATAGTAATCTTTTGCATCTTTTCCCAATTCACATGCACGAATCAAAGCAATTAATTCTGCTACTTGAGCTGAATGAATTCCTTTGAGAGAGGAAGCTTCAATCACATCTGCAACTGTGCACACTGAATATGCTGCACTCAGAACACCTTCATCTGTTCTTAATCATAAACCATCAACAAATAAAACATAATCTGATTCAGATAATGGGACATCTTTAATGTCCTGCCTTGGTTTAGTGCAATATTCTAATACATCCAGGCATTCATGATCAATCTCATCCCTGATCTCTGTTTCAGATGTGTCAGGAAGTAATGAGGAAGGATTTAAATTCACACATCTTGCAATTGAAACATTGTCTGATCCAAGTATAACTTTTTCATATTTTGTCAGCCTATTGTTTGTCAAATGCTGTGTTTTGCTTCTAGTGAGAAGAATTTCAACTGAGTGTGGTACATATACTTTTACAGGAAATACCATTATTATTCCTTCACTTTGTTCCAAACTTACACTTGTTGCAGCTACTGCTTTTAAGCAACCTGGTAATGTTTTTGCAACAGGATCAAGAACAGCTGAGAAATATGCTATTGGCTTTCTCAGTCTTCCATGTCTATGAATCAGAACTGATAATGCACATCCTTCTCTTTCACTGCAATACAGCACAAATTCTTTTTCATAGTCAGGCATTCCCAATGCTGGAGCTTCACACAAACTTTTCTTTAACTGTTCAAAGCTTCTAATTCAGCTTTTGATAGACTAATTGGATCTTTTATGTCTGCTTTTATCAGTCCCTGCAGTGGTTATGCGATTACTGAAAATCCACTAATCCATTGGCGACAATAACCTACCATTTCTAGAAACATTCTAACCTGTCTCTGTGTTTTTGGAGGTTGCATTGCTTGAATCATTTTTATTCTTTCTGTTGTTACTTGTCTGATTCCTTTTGCAATTCTGTGACCAAGATATTTCACTTCTTGTTTGCAAAACTGTAATTTTGCAGGAAATATTTTATGTCCCTCATCTGCCTGATGATTTAAAAGAGTAATGGTATCTGTTACACAATTATCTCTGGTTTTTTCAGCTACAAGGAGGTCATCAATATACTGCACTAACGTAGATTTTCCAGGTAAATCTAGATTTTCCAATGATTTCTTTAGCAACTGAGTAAAAATAGATGAACTTTCGGTGTACCCTTGAGGGATTCTACACCATGCTAAAATACGTTCTTTGAACCGGAACGCAAAAATTTGTTGGCTTTCTGGATGCAATGGAACAGTAAAGAATGCATTACACAAATCAATAACTATATACCATTCGGCATCATGCAGAATTTTTTTTTTTTTTTTTTAATCTTTTTTATTGAATAGAGCAAAAGGTGAGCCAAAGGTACAAAACATGGCAAATTTTAGAATTCAAAAATCACACATTTCAACTAAATTTCGAATACATTTCTCAAATAGCAAGCAAGAGATAAAAAAAGTTAAAAAGTTAGAAGCAGTATGCGGAGATAGAAGGAGGGTTCATCGTGATAGAAAAAGTCAGCCTATTGCAGAGTTAAACATTCCCCCCCAACCCCCTCCAGGGCATTAAGTACATCAGCAAAAACGTACAAAGCTGCAATAAAGTGCAAATGCAAAAGTACCAAAAGTACAAAAGAGTACTATCTTTAAAAGTGCAAAGTGCAATCCGATATGGAAAAAGGTGCTAGTACATGTAAATGTCCTGGAAATCAGATAATAGACTGTAAATGAGGAAACATCCCCTCACAATTCTCTTCACGAATCAACCTCCCTTTATTGCTTCTAGAGCCTCAAAATATTTCCAGTTCCTTTCAAATCTCCCAACAGCTCCCACTCTACCCGCATAAGCCCTTTCAAAATAACATATTCTCCTCATTTTAATGAACCATTTTAAGTGTAACGGAATCTCGCAGGACTTCCAGTTTTGAAGAATTAAGGAGCGAGCAACTGCGCAGGAAATAAATATAAATATCTCTTCTGCTTTATTAAACCTACTCCTATCTTTGGATATACCGAACAAGGCTACCTCTGCTGATGGTAAGATAGGTTTCCCAATAGCCTGTTCGATATCAGCAAATATTCCCTTCCAGAAAGTTTCTAACTGGTGGCAAGAAAAAAAATATGATGCCATCCTCCCTGGCTACTAGCCATACATCTGAAGCATCATGCGGAATTTGATATAAAATTACAGCTGGATTTGGTACAACCGGACAACATGGAACAACAATTTTATTAACCTTTCTCAGGTCCTGAACAATTCTGAAAGTTCCAATTGGCTTTTTGATTCCCATAATTGGTGAATTACATGGGCTACTCTCGATTTCTTTTAAAACACCTTGTTTTATGAATTTGTCTATCACAGGAATTACTCCTTCAATCACTTCTGCTTTCATGTTATACTGAGGAATGTTTGGATAATCTGCTCCTTGTTTTACTGTTATTTGTACTGGATCTGCATTTTTCATCAGGCCCATTTCATCTCCAGTGAAATCCCAAATTTTTATATTCACTGTGTCTTTTAATTCTTCAGGTAGATTATTCTTATCAAATACAGGAAATAATTTTCTTTCTTCAGCCTCAACCATTGACATTTTTAATTTGTAAAGGCCATCTTCTTCTGGAGTTTGAAGCTCTATACCATCCGGTGAGCAATATATTGCACAGTTCATCTTACAAAGAATATCCCTACCTAATAGATATACAGGACTACTATCACAAACTACAAATCTATGTATGTCTTTAAATTTACCTATTTCAACTTCCACTGGCACAGTAAAATCTGTTTTTATTTGCTGATTAGCTACACCTACTACTTGGATTTTATCAATTCAATTCAAATTCAAAAGATAGCTTTATTCGGTATTTGACAAACACCATATAAGCAGACACAAAAAATACAATAAAAGCTCGACTTTTAACACATGGATTAAAAAGGGAAATCACTGCAGCAAACTCTTCTTCATTACACTTGGCAATCAAGTAACCTAGTATTGAAAGTCATAAAATCATTTCATAAAAACATTTGGTACAAAAGGTAAATTCCTAGGAATTATTAAGAAGGTTGAGGTAAATATTACATATTTATGTATTATATGGTGTTATTAGGCACAGAATAATACTCCAACAAACCCTCAGCCTCCTAATCATTTCTCATGGTTCCTCTACATTTTATAATAAATGACAAGAATTTTATCATCATTACAATAGTGAGCTCGTCTTGGAGCAAGTACAATCTATGAAGGGCAGTCTTACAGCTTCTCAAACCCCACAGTTTTAATAGTGGCAGCAAGTGTTTTTTCCTCCCCCACTGATAATACTTACAGAAAAGAATACAGTGTATATTGGACTGGGTGGCTACTCCGTCACACGGGCATTTCATCAGATTCCCAGACCAATCATTTGGGGCAGGGAACGTTATTAACCTATAGAAAGAGTCCATCCTCAATCGTGCTAAAAGCATTCTATGATAGGATGAAAAATTTGGCCCCAAATAAGGATGAAGACCATGATCATGGAGGATCTGGCGATGGGCTATGATTGTAGGCTTATTCCCATCTAGGTGATATCTCCTCTCCTCCAGTAAGTCAAGGCATGTCTCTTTTAATACCTTTTTTGACACTTGGGCACATGAGGTTGGGTTCGAGAAAAATTCTGGATGGCCGATAGAGTTTAAAATTTTTTTAACATAGGCCAGCCATGGCTGTTTGGCGCCATTTGCTTGCTGCAGGCAATCATGGATTACTTCCCTATTGAAAGTCGTGTCCTCGCATGTCCAAATCTTGTGCCACAACATGACTGGTGCTAACTTTATCAGATCACTAATGTGGACTCTGTCAAGTTCGTTGTGGCATATAGTAGTAGATGTGGAACGCGGGACACCTAAAAGATGCCTCAGGAAAGCATTTTCCACCCTTTGGATTTCTGCGCTATCTGCAAGTCCCCAGATCCCCGCCCCATAAACAGCTGTAGACACACATTTTGCAGCGTAAATCTTAAGTAGTGTGTCTACCGGTTTCCCGCCAAGTTTTTTGGCAAATTGCTTGACCGCCCCTATTGAGCGGGCAAAGGCCAGGTTCCGGGAGGCAATCGCTGTAGACCATGTCCCCCTATTATTAAAAATAATTCCCAGATAAGAAAAGGTTTTAGTCATTGCTATCTTTGAATCGTTAACAAAGGTTTTGCAGTCAGGTGTTTTTCTTCTGGTGGTACAAGACATTGTGAAAGTTTTCCCCACGTTTATTTTTAGACCTCTAGAGCTCATAAAGGTTGCAAAGCCCATTAATGCCTTTTGGAGTCCCCGCTGAGTGCGTGCCATAATCACCGCATCATCAGCGTATAACAATAATGGGACAGCGAGACCATTTATCTTGGGGTAGTCCACCTCCAGATCATTCAAGGACTCTGCTACCTCGTTAATGTATAGATTGAATAAGAATGGCGCAAGTATGCAGCCCTGGCGAACGCCTTTTGCTATTGGAAATTTTCTAGTTCGCTCGCCATTTTTGCCAAATCTCACCGTGGCGCCTGCGTCTCTATACAGCTCCTGGATAAAGCTTAAGATGTTTTTATCTATTCCCATATTGGTCAGGGTTTTCCACAGTATTCCATGATCCAAACAATCGAACGCCGAGGTTAAGTCGACGAATGTTAGGAACAGGTTCCCTTTTTTTGGACCAATGTATTTATTCATTATAAGGGACAGGTTTAAACCCTGCTCTATTGTTCTCAAACCCGACTTAAAACCATACTGGAATTTTGAGAGTATCCCCTTGCTATTGGACCAAGTTTGCAATTTGGTTAGCAACACCCTGCCTGCCACTTTCATTAAGTTGTCTAGCAGGGAGATGGGGCGGTAACATTTTGGGTCTTGTCTATCCCCTTTTTTAAATATTGGGATGACTATTGCTTCATTCCATGTATGGGGGAAACCTAATTTAGTGTAAGCGTTCAGTACATTTGCTAGTAAGGGGGCCCAAAGATCTACATTCCCCTTGAACAAGTCGATGGGGACTCCATCAGGTCCCGGGGCCTTTAAGCTAGCACTCTGGCAAATCGCTTGTTCCAGGTCTACAGGAGTAAATATTACTTTTAATGGGAAATTTCCCTGAAACTGTGAAAGAACCTCTCGTCCCGCATCCATCTCATCTCCCAAAGCAAGTGATTCTTTCTTGTAAAGGGAGGTAAAATGATTGACCCAGACGTCTTCTGATATGCCTATTTCCAGGGAGTCTACCTTCCTATCCAGGAAGAAGGGGGCATTAATTTCCTTCCAGAACGACGTGTTATCCCTTAGGGCACTTGCCTTTATCAGGGCTTCCCACGCTGCATTTTTAAGTTCTTTCTTTCTGGTCAGGAGGGTCAGCTTGTAAGCTTGTCTAGCCTCCTTAACTTGGCCGCTATCCCTAGGGACGGTCTTTAAAGCCTGTAAAAGGACTTTGTGTGCATTAGTACAGGCCCGATTGAACCAGCCATGTAATCTCGTGTCATCTCCTACCTTTAATTTTTTGGTTAACTTGGCGTTTATTGTGCCTTTAATCCCTTCATACGCCTGTATTATTAGCCCAGGGTTGATGTTTGGTTCCAGGCAGGTGGCAAAATGACTAGATTCTTTCTGCACCAGATCTTTCAGGAAATTTGTGGGTTCGATTTTTGCCCATTTAATGGCGTAGCCATTTTTCCTGGCCAGCGCCACTGAACGTCCATGCAGTATATTCATGGTACTTATTTTTTGGGTCCCTGATTTCCCTAAACTAAGGGAGGTGCTGATAGGAAAATGGTCGCTTATTGCTAGATCCTCCATATCAAAACCCCTCACCCAGCCTTGATTCCTATTGGAGACTAGAATGAGGTCAATTACAGTGCCTGCCCCGTGGCCAAAAAAGGTTGTCTGAAACGCTACGGGTGGCTGACAAAGTTCATTTGCAAAGGCCAAATCCCATTCATGCATAAATTGATTTAGCAAATTGCCCCCTATGGAGTGTTCAAAGTGCGTGGTAGGGTCCCCTTTCAAGTCAAAAATACCGCAATTTTTTGTTTGACTATAGGGGCATAGGTGACAATTGAAATCCCCTGCTATGAGTAAGCAGTCTGCCGCCTGCCCACCTCTCTTTAACATTAAGTCCAGTTCCACTATTAAGGTTTTAACCTCAACTTTTGGTGCGTTATTATACAAGTTGATCAGATAAACAGAACGCCCATTTGATTTAATGAGCAAGCCTTGTAATGAGCTCCCTACGCCTGCTTTTGGTCCGCTAACCTCATGCCTACTCTGTTCTACATTACAGAGGTTAGAAGTAAAAATACACAGTCCCCCAGAGCCTCTGCCTCTGTTGCCCTGGATCGAGGGAACATAAAAAGTGCTAAAACCCTCGATATGGGTCTCATCTAAATCCCAGCACTCCTGTAGGCAGATTATATCCTGCCTTTCCATAAAGGTTAGGAATAGCTGGTCCCGCACTTTTTTAGCCAGCCCAGCAATGTTCCACGATGTTATTTTTAGTGAACATTTCTCCACAATGGTTGGACTGGATTCATCCTGACTAATATGTGAGAAAGTACCCACGGGCAGGGCTCCAATCTCATTTCCAGTTTGAGTCTTAGTCTTGTCTTCCTGTACTCAAATGTGGATGCGTGCTAGTGATTCCAGTTGTAAACTCAAGTCCGCTCTCCATCAGAGACTTAATAGGTTTTTCTATTGAATGCTGGCCTGACAGGTTTCCACCCCCCATGTCATACTCTAATGTGATCTCTGTCATCATGGGGTTGGTGTTTTCTGACTGAGGAGAGACATCATAGATCTTTAGTTGGGGGACTGGGACTTGTGATACCCCTATAGTGTCCTTTGTTGGTCAATCGACCATGTCTAGGCAGTCATATCTGTTCCTTGTGGGTACCCCCCCCCCCAGTAATCAGGATTTGGGTTACCTCTACTATGGTACCAGGGGCGAGAATCCCAACCTCTGTTCCAGTAATTATTGTTGTTCCTATTTCTACTTCTGTTAGTGTACCCCACCTGTGTCCAAGGCCAGTCTTGGACTTCATCCCAACCAGTTGTATTCTCATAATTTGGAGCATTTAACGGTGGATAAAAGAAGGAGAGACGCTGTACGTCCACCCCCCCCCCTTTTTTCTAACGCTGGCCAAGAAGCGATATAGTCAACCATGGCTGGATCTTCACAATTGACTATAACACAGTCACCCTGTAGGCTTTTTTTCGTGTCCCCAATCCAAAACACTCTTCTGACTGAATTTATTCTGCTAAGATGCGATGGCTGAATAGGTCTATTTTGACTTAGCCATTGCAGAACTTTATTCCTTAGTGACCACGGGGGCTCCTCCGAGCCCTCTGGCAATTCTGACACCCCTGTTAGGACAACAGTGTACGGGGTAGCTTCAGGTGGGAGATGGAACGACCACCTGAACCTAGTGCCCGTCCTCTGCTTTCCCTGAGATTGGGAGGACTGGGTTTTTTGTAATTTATGTGTCGTATCCTTAAAGTTAGCTAACTGTGTGTTTAGGGCCACTAGGGCTGGGGTGGGTTGTGCGTTATCGCTATTAGTAATGGGTTGGCCATTCCCCTCTGCATTTAGGGGTTTAGGGGTATTTTGTGCATTTTGTTTGATGCTTTTGGTATGGGTGTTTCCTTCTTTATCTTGTACAGGCGGTTTTGGACATACAGCTGGTAAGGGAGTTGGTTGAGCCGGTTTAGCCGGTTTAACTGGCTGTTTGGTTTTCCCCTCCCCCGTGACCAGGGTACTCAGTGACTTCTGAGTAAATACAGGAGTGGTCAATTTAGCAAGTTGTTTTTCAATTATCCTTATACTTTTTTCCAAGGGTTTCAGATGGTATTTTAATAATTCCCCCATGCTATTTGTGAGAAAGTCATGTAGTGTCACACATGTGGTGCATGGTTTGTGTATGCCGCCTACTGCACCTAAAGCATCCAGGTTCCCCAGTGGCGCTTTTTTCTGTGGGGGCATGTTAGGGATCACACTGGTAGTAGGTGATGGGGTTTGGAGCACTACTATATTATTACCATTCTTATTCGGGTTGCAAGGGTTCACACAGTTAGGTAAAGTCGATGTGATCTCATGTGTAATCAACCCCTTGCTTGGCCTCTTAGGTATGGCACCCTCCCTTTCTCCCGTGGAGTTAGGTTCTAACGCCATATCTTGGTTTTGTATAAGTTGTAAATCCGGTGTTTTTTCCAGATCCTCCACAGAATCAGATCCTAATGATAATTGTGTTGCTGACAGGTCCACAGTATTTGGAACAGTGTGAACTAGTGCACTTGCTTGATTCAACAGGGGGGTGATCGGTCCCTTATGAATTGGAGTTTGTGCTAAAGCCAAGGGGCCCATTGAAGATCTTTTTCTGGCCATCTCCAATTCGTGAGACACCCGCCGGTCTATCAATTGGATAGTATTATCAATGGCGGCATTGGCCTTATTTAGAAATAGGTCAAGTGGACCAGTTATATCAGTGGTTTTATCTGTCTTTTTGCTTCTAGTAGCTCTGGTCATGATCGGATGCTGTGCGTCTCAGATGTAATAACTACTAGGTCACAAACAGACAGATCTCAACTGTTGAATAATTAACTAGGATGTAAGACAGATCAACAAATGGGTAGGGAACAAAAAAATAGAAACACAAATACCGTGGCCCAGTCCAGTCTCTCACAGTCTGGAACGGGCTGAAACGGGCCCGCCCTTGGCCCGGGCTTCGCCTCGCGCTTCTCCTCGCGCGCGTCCCGCGTCGCGTGTAATGCGCTCCAATTTATGGGGAGGTTGGTGCACGGGGGCGTTACCGCCGGGGGAAGAGGCTCCAGGTGTAGGAAGCAAAGGCTTCTGGGCCTCGCAGTCCCCCGGTGCAGCCAGCCAATGGAGATGGGGTCAAGCGCTTGCTGGGAGCTGACAGCCTCCGTCGAGCACGGAAGAGCTCCCACCAGCAGCGCGACCTCGATGGAATCAAATTGCAGGCAGAGAGTTTGCACGAAAAGCGCTCCTCGCTTCTGATGCAGTGCGGGTTCCTTTGCAGGCAGTGGTGAGTTTGTGAGTGGCACCCGCGGAGCGGGTGTCACGAAAGGTTAAAGGCAGCAGGTAGGGGGCGTTACCGCCGGGGGAAGAGGCTCCAGGTGTAGGAAGCAAAGGCTTCTGGGCCTCGCAGTCCCCCGGTGCAGCCAGCCAATGGAGATGGGGTCAAGCGCTTGCTGGGAGCTGACAGCCTCAGTCGAGCACGGAAGAGCTCCCACCAGCAGCGCGACCTCGATGGAATCAAATTGCAGGCAGAGAGTTTGCACGAAAAGCGCTCCTCGCTTCTGATGCAGTGCGGGTTCCTTTGCAGGCAGTGGTGAGTTTGTGAGTGGATTTTATCTCCAGAGAGAGGAAGGTTTTCTATTTCCACTGATCTAACAGTAGAACGGGTAGCACCTGTATCCACTAACAAAGTAATTTCTACATCATTCACTTTACCATTTACAAATGGACCAGATTGGTCTACCTCAAGAGTGGCTCCAAGCACACACTCTTCCTCCTCTCTCAGGCACCGTCAGAAGTAATCTTCAGATTCACTCCCTCCATCTTCTTTCAATCAATATTGTTGAGACACATTCGACACATTCACTCTCAGTGATATGTTTACCTGTTCATCTCCGCTGAATCCTGTTTCTGCACTGTATCTCTGCACATTTACACAGTTTGGAAGTGGCGGTTGTGGTAACTGACTTTGCTGAATCACTACCTGTCACTGTAGCTGTTGTTGCCCATTTATCTCATTCTGCATCTGTGGATTTAATAATGTATTTTTTTAATGAATTCTGGGCGGATTTTTACACTCACGCTTCCAGTGTCCAATTTCACCGCAATTAAAACATGGGAGTTTCTGTTTTAACTCTTCTATATTTCCCATCAATTTTGGTTTATTATAATTACCTTTACATTTCCCTTGATTTTGTTCAACATTCTTATTTCCTAAAGTTGCTATTTGTTGTTCAGCCACTTTTACCTGTGCCCACATAGCTTTTTCTTTTAGCTTCTTTTGTTTAGCTTCTATTTCATCACTACAGTATTTTGCTTTTCTCAAGATATCATCTACCGCATGTGATTGCCAACCAACTATTCCAGTTCTTACCATTTCACTAATTTCAGGTCTCAAGCCATATACAAATCTGTATATAAAATGGCTCATATCTTTTTCACTTAAATGTTCATAACCACTGTATTGTTAATACCAGCAGTAATCTTTCATAAAATGAATGTACTGATTCCTTCGACTCTTGGATTGCTCTGTCAATTTTAACCCAATCTATCTTTTTTGGAGGAATTTTGTTTTTCAGAAACACAATTACCTGTTTGTACTTTCTCATTACTTCTGGAGAAGGAGCACCTGTTACTTAATCTCGTTCATATTCCTCTCTAGGCCAATCTATAGCAGTTTTACATTCTGTCCAAAGATCTGATGGAACAACTATGTCAAATATTCCATCCAGATCAACCCACAAAACTTTTGAAACTTTCAAAAATCTTTCTACCTGTCGATACCATTCTACATGTTTTTCTCTTAATCGAGGGAAATCATTTGTGAACAGCAAAATGTCCTGACTTGTCCATGGGACATGTACATACCCTCCTCCTGCTATTTCTCTCATTGGAAACTCATTCACTACTTTTTCCTTTTCTCTGACAGGAAAAGCTAAACTTCATCTCTTTTCTTAGTCCATTTCGCTCTCCATTTACTTAATTCACCCCATTTTCTCAAAATCACAATTAAATCTTTTATATGAGTGATTCTTCCTGAAGTATTCATATTTTCAATGTCTTTTTCAGAGAAATCCACCCTATAATTTTTCTGCAAATTCTTCTGCTTACTTAAATCCACTTCTAATTCAGAAGCCATATCTTCTAATTGTAACCATCGGAGCCACGGAGGGGTCGGTCGGGAGGAATTTCCTCCCTGAAATCGTGCTAATTAGAAGAAGGGACCCTGACATTTGGTTGGCTCAAGAAACATTTCTACCCCTGCAAAATAGTTGACTATTAAGCGGCGTTTTGTTAGGTACATTGTTTTACCTGCGCTATAGTTCTCACTTTTATTAGAAATTCTGATACAATTTAGAGAAACGTGAGTAAGGTGGGGATTTGTGTACCCCGTCCTGAAGAAGGTGTTTTTACACCGAAATATGTTGACGCACACAGAGAGGAGGTAATGCACATTGTTTGCGTTATTAACCTCCCACACTTTATTTTAATAGCACCAGCCCGGGGGCCCATTAAAAAAAACTTTTGTCACCCCACGAGCCAGGTACTTTTAAAACTTCACTCACTTAGATCTAAACCCCACCATACACTCACATTTAAATAACCCATCCACACCACACATAGTCATTTCAAGTGCTCCCGCGTATCCATAGGTCGCAGCACGCCATACCCCGTAGAGGGGTACGAGGACCCCAATGATGAAGCATGACACCAAGGGGCCTGTTAGTGGACCAAAAACAACAAGGGTGTTCCCCAACTTTGGAGGACACGCCCTACACTCAAGGAGTGGATTCCTTTTGTTTATTTATATCATCTAATTGATCATATTTGTTTTTCGTTTTCCATGTTATGCTTTTGCAAATAAATAATAATTCATCATCCTGATATGCCTTCAAACTGTCAGTTCCAATTGTACCAATTATTAATTCCTCTAAATCTGCTTTCAATTTTCCAACATCAAGTAATTTACATTCTGGGGTTTGCGTTAAATCTATTTTACTCAAACTCTTTTCTGGAGTTCCAGAATCAGAATCTGCACCAGTTGGACTTTTACATGACAAACTTTGATTAAAAGTTAAGTCAGGCAACATCATTTTCTCTCGATGTATTTCAGACAAGTCTGAATAACATTTTTCTGTTACTTTCTGTATTTCTGAATTTAATGGAACAGTTGAAGCTGAATGTCTAATTTCTTTTTGATCAAATACTGGAAGAACAGGTCCAATCGTTACAGGTACTGTTACTGCTTCCATGCTTTTTGTTAACTGCTGTATTAATTCATTCGCATAACGAATATATTCTGAAGTATCTGGTAAACCCTCATACCTTTTTGTTCTAATTCCACTTTTTGGGGTTTCATTTCTTTGAACTGGAGTTTCAGTAAAATTACTATTTTCTCCTGATATATTTGAACTATGTCCTGTTTCTACTCTTTCAGGTGTTTTTCTAACATTCAGATTTGTTTCAGGAGATGTCTCATCAATAATTTCTCTCTGTGGGGCACTTGGAGAAGTCCATTAACAAACTGGTTGATAAGGTGGCGTTTTTTAGTATACATTTCTTCTAATACCGCATCTTCTGAATCACTTTCTTCACTTATTCTATTTTTCTTATGGGTACTCTTTTGTCCAGTTACTTCATCAATTAGTCTCACTGGATACAAGCCATCAAATATGTCTGCGCTTCTCCATCGACGCATTCTATCCTGATGAGTTTCTCTATCAAGACCTAATCCTGTTCCCCTTGATACTCCTCTGCTCTCTCGTTCTAATTCATGCATTTCGTCTTCCCATTCAACTAAGGCTTCAAATTGAGTAGGTCTAGGCCTTGGTACAAGCTTCATCATTCTTTCTCTTAAGTTTTTCAAAACTGCTATGTTAAATGATCCATCTTCCGTCCATGCTAATACACCATCATTTTCATTATATTTCATCCAATTCTCAATCCAAAGACAGGTAGGATAACCATATTCACCCAGCATTTAAGCTGCAGGTGTTTTGTACTTATGAATTAATCTTCCGGCTCGCGTTGAAATTTCTTTATCAGGTTTAATTTTATTTTTTAACTTTTGAAACCATGAAAGCTACTTTTTCTCTTTCATAAAATAGTAATCCATATTTTTAAACACTCTCCCTTACTTTGAAAAAGATCGTAACAACTTCCTTGTTATTCTGTAACACCAACCAATCCGTGCGCGAAATTCACCAATAAACCAATCAGGTTCAGCTTCGTCACTATTTTGCTCAACCAACAGAATTACTGTTTTTCAGGATGAGCCAATCAGCTGCGCGAATACTGTGACGTATGTTAGCCAATCACAGCGCGACTCTTGTGACGTATGATACCACTGCAGCTTCTCTGTCTTTCAACTCACTCCTTAAACTGACCCCTCCTTTACAAAAAAATTTCACAGCGCCATATTTATAAAACTTTCAAATGAATCCAGTTAATAACTCCACAAAAACAAACCATTTGTCTGTTTCGCTAAAAGAAAGTGATAGTTTTCCAAACATTCAAGTATTCTTTTCGCGTGAAATAGACAACGCTATTTTCACAGAATATATAAATTCGTCGATAAAGTAAGGCTACTTTACCCTTCTAGCAGGTAATAACGAACTTGTTTCTCTCTAAATGCACATACAGAGATATTTTATACCTCCTTAGAGACAATTTAGAGTTTCACTCGATCGTAAATTACAAATTCATTTACACACATTCATACGGAAAAATCCCTAACCATGCATACATAAATCTTTAGTAGGACTTTAACCCACCAATAGAAATCCTCATTCACCAGTAAGATAGACAACGCGTCCTTACCCTTCCCTCAAGCTTAGATACATTCTACTACTCTTTTCACAGTGAGTTTTAAAACAGGACAGAAGTCCCTGTCCTCGAAAGTTACAATTTCATAGACAATCCTCACTATACATTCTAGTTTAAACACCTAAAATCCCTAAACTTGTGCTGTACGACCACAACACTAGTGATATACGACGATACCACTATTTTGAAACAGAACAAATGCACTGTGTAACTTCACCTGTCACACTTCTCATGCCGGCACAAAAACCAGGAATTTTCACACTGCTGGAAAAAACCTTTCGACTACATATAACAACTAAACAGATTTAACATGTTTTAGACAACAATCCTATGTAATTACCATGTAACATGCTAGTTACTATAGAAACCGTAACTCTGCTACCAAGTAATTGATCCAGCGCTCCGATTGAAAAACTGTCTCATAAACGCTACCTAACTCCTCAATACTCACCATTAATCACAAAACACATATAAAGGCCCATAATACCAATGATACAATTTCTGAGCAACTGAATCAGGTGGTATGATTAATAAATCTACTCACTTATTATTTACACTATTATATACAACTGCAGTTTATCATCCTTACCATGGTTATAAACATTTATCCTTTATTAAACAGACCACTAAGGTGATTGAATCAAATCAACTGATGGTAACTAGACCATGAATAAACAAGACCAGCTTGTCTTCTTCAAATCTAATTTTATTAACTTTATTTTTCATAAAAAAGCATTTAACGTTTTAGAATCTTTTTTTTTTATATAAGCAATTAAGAAAGCAGCATTTTAATAAGGAAATGAATTAAAACTTTCATTTAAAAGCAAACTCAGAAAAGCGAAGTATTAGCAGAATAACAGTTTCCATTCCCTAAATCTATTTCCCTGACTATTTCTCTCTTCACCTAAAAGGGAAAAATCATTTAACGTCTGCTGTCCTTACATGCGCCAAAGGTCCATCAGCATGTCACGACACTCAGGAATCGGAAAGTAAGAGTTATTTCCTTGCTCATAGTGTCAGACTTTATACCTTTCTCTCTAGCTAAATTTTCTACATTTTACATTCTTTTTGACAAATCCAAGCTTCTCATTGGCTGTCCAGTGTCAGTCCATGATTAAAAATTGTTATGTCACCTCCGACTCTTGACCAAATCCAGGGTTCATATAAGCCCTATTGTCTTTCATTTCCACGTTTTCGGCTTCCTCAAAAATGATACTTTTTTCCTCGAGTTTTCGAACATTTACTTCCTAACCTTGGCAGACACATCAAGTTCCTGTCCTTGAGCTATCTCTCCACGAGCACGTTCAACGCAACCAAAGAACTGCTTTTCAATTTACAGTGTCAATGCAGTAAAAATCTTCACTGCTGCGCATGTGCAAAATGCTCCACTCTGGACAAGGTTTCGCGTCTGCAGCTCTGTCAGCCATATTTTTCTGAACCATCTTTAGGCCTCACTTTGAAAACTATTATTAAACAAACACAAGACATCAATTAATTAAAGAAATGAGACGCATTCTGTTACCCACCCCCTTTACTAATTAATCCTGTTAATTATGTTACCTAGCAAAAGCACGTAAATGCAGCATTATAGTTACCTTTCCTTTTCGGATAACAGGAACTCCATGAGCTCTTTATCACAAAAGACATAACATAAGCACATAAAATAAGCACATGCCATTAATTTAACTGCCGTATTTAATACTGACAAAGACAATAGACAAGGTTAGTTTATTATTTTTCTTTGCGTATGCAACAAAAAGCACATTCGTTTTTCCCACGTATAATGATGAATGTATTCTTAAACTAAGTTGATTAATAATTTCACCACGAGCTTGTTAATTGAATTAACATTGTAGGAAATCAATTTCACAAGTTTGAACAAAATCTTGTTCTTTACCTTGCTCCATCAACTCCCTCATCTGGTGATTTCTAAATCACCAAACAATACCCAAAAATGTGAAAAATTTTCAACCCTTTAACATGTTTTGGACTTTCTTAATATTAGTATTTCTAAACTTTAGATTCACCTGTTTTTCTGCATTTCTCATATTGAGTTCTCCGAAACTCTTCTAATTCTAATTCTTTCTCCTTTTCCTTTCTTAGTTTGCAAATTCTTTTCTTTTCTATTACATGTTTTCTTCTCTTGTGTATCATGCAACTAATTTTTAACAAAAGTATCACTATAGCTATGATTATTAAAGGAAAAACAATTTTACCTATGATTGAACTACCAATCTCTTGAAACCAGTGGGGGGGCCAGCCGAGCACTTTGCCAGGGCTGGTTTTAGTTCCCAGTCCGGCCCTGGATCAGATGGTGGTCAGACCAAATGCAGGGGGAGATTAATGGTATTGACAGTGTGACGTTGTGAGACCAAATTTGGTCAAGGGTATGACCCTTGGTGTGGGTAGGGGCAGATAGGTGCTGGATCATGTTTAAGTTAGAGAGCAGTTTAGAGAGTTCTGTGGCCTGTGGCCCTCTGCATGCATCGTTGAACCAGTAGTTTAGGTCCCTAATAAGTAGGACTCTAGCATGGTTGATGTCCCAACAGTTTCTTTCTCTTTGTCGCAAGCAGATTTACACTGGGCACACCCTCTCTACTACTTAATACAAAAAAACACCTAATTTTCTAACACTCTACCGCTCCCCTGCCCTACATTAACCTTATGAGCTTTTAGCTCCTATTTAACAGATAATAGTATTTAAATAGATATTAGAGCATGACTATTTTTTTTAAAAAGAGGAGAGAAGCTGTTACTGACACATATCAAAGCCTAATTAAGTTATATATATATATATATATATATATATATATATATATATATATATATATATATATACTTTTTAAAAAAAGGGGGAATATAAATAATATATTTTTTCCCCCATAATGTCTCTCAACCCTGATTTAAACCTGAAAGGTAAGATTGAGTCAATGGTCAGTAAAGCCCTTGACAAAGTTATGGACTCACTTGATGAGACCATTAACAAAGAAATAGAAACACTGTCATGGGCTTGTCCCTCTACCAGCACCGCGCCTACTACTGAGGCAAAAGAGGGGGCAGTAAATGCCCCAAAGAAAAGATCTGCATCAGGGCACCCTGTCAAGGCTGCAAAAAAGACAAGAAAAACAGGGAAAGCAGCAAATTCACGTTTTTCAGGTGGTGATAAGAACGATGCCTTGGGCCTCACAGGAGGGCATCGAACAGGCCCTGAGCACCCTATCCACCTTGATAGTGATGAACCTCAGGAGGCAGAGATGGACCTCTCCTGCTCCGCAGAGTTTGACATGGACATTGAGGACCTGGGAGATAAATTTTTGGGACGCTCTGAAGAGGGAAGCAAGGCCTCAGGTTTAAAAATGGGCCTTCTTGATCCCTTCGGGGAGGATATGTTTGAGTCCCTTTTAATTAAACACCCCCTATCTCCAGAATGGCTACCTTCCCAACACGTAGCAGACTATATTACCGTCTGTCTGAGAAGGGAAATGCCAGAGGAGGTCAGATCAAGATTGAGATCTGAATGCCACGCCCATCCCTTCCGGACAAGATTGCTATGACTCCTGAGCTTGACCCTAAGGTCGTTGCATTCATAGCCAAGGGTGCAAAAGACCCTAGGAAGGGAATAGACAAGACCCTAAGGTCATGTCAGCACCGTATTTTGGACACCATTGGTCCCTTAACACATTTATTTGAGATGGCAGAAAATGCCTACATTGAAGGAACACCAATAGACCTTAAAGAAGTATGTGAATGGGTCCAACTGACAATCTGCCTCTTTGGCAAAGCCAATACTGCCATCTCTAACAATCACAGGAAGGGCGTTCTCCTCAAAATAGACCTCAAATTAATAGAGCTGGCAAACCAATCCAATCCAAAAATTCTTTATTTCGGCCATCAAGGCCATAAAAGATACAATAAAAAGATTAAAAAGAAGCATTCAATCATTTCATTATTATAGGGAAGTATTTACAAGCTATTAAATCAGTAGATTGCATTATTTAAGTGATATCCGTATTAACAGTCTCATAATAATTACTGCCACATTCTCCAATTTTAGCGTTAACATTAGCTAGACATTAATTTGCGCCTTTTCGTCCACATGGCTAGCAGATATCTAGAAACTGCAAATACGATAGAACTTAAGATACTGGTCTTTAAAATTCTAAAAGAATATAAACAATTTTTAAAACCTACATTTCTACATAATAGTACCAGCCAGTACTTCCTAGATTTGCTGTAAGTGGGACAAAAAAAAGCACATGGATTTCATCCTCAACACTACAGCTACATCCTGGACAGGACTTATCATCTAAGGCGGACCATTTACTTGTAAAAACTTTAAGAGGCAAAGTACCATACCTCCACTGAATAAAGAGCTTCCTTCCTAAATTGGGAAAGATAATGTCCATAAAATCCTCAAACCTATAAGAAGTTTTGGAAGCCAAAAATAGTTTGGTAAGGGTGCCAACATTAGGAGCGCACACGGCCGAGTTCAGGCTGTTGGCCTTAAAAATCCTAGTCAGGGTTGTGCGCGATCACTCAGAGCAGCCCCTCTCAGGGTCATCCCACATATCAACCAAACCCAGGCGCAGAAATTCATGTTTGACAAAAGCCAACCAGGGTATTTTATCAGCGTTGTTAAGGCTCAATACATGCTTCAGCTCTTTCCTATAATTTAACAGTTCCGCAGTTGACCATAGCCTATGCCAAAACCTGAGTGGTTTCAGTGCTAGCTCGTCTTCTATAGGTACAAGTCTTAGATCTAGTCTTAGGGGAAGAAGTGGGGTGCTTAGTGGGAGTATCAACAGCCGTCTGATAAAGTTTGTTTCCAATTTGGTGATTTCAGAACTAGCTGAATGTCCCCACAGCACTCCGCCATAAAGTGCTGCAGCTCTGGCTTGGATTTTGTAAATCTCCAGAACTGGACTCACTGGCTTAAATGTTGATGAGTTTGAAACCTTCATGACCCTTTCCAACCTTACCGACCCTAGAGTCAGGTTTGGTCGCGTGGATGCCGTGGGATTAAATATCATGTACTTTGTTTTGACGGCATTTATCTCAAGGCCATGGTTTCTGCAGAAGTCCCCAAACCCATCCAGTATCCGTTGAATCCCCATAGGGGATTTGGAAAGCAGGAGGGTATCATCGGCAAACATAATTGCCGGGACCCTCCAGCCTGCCATCCTTGGGGCATCATTGTTAGGGACACTGTCAAGATGCGAGATTACACCGTTGACATAGAGGCAAAACAGGGTTGGTGCTAAGACACAACCCTGTCTCACCCCCCTGCCAACCGGGAACCTAGATGACAGTGCCCCATCCCTTCCACATCTGACCTGGTCAAAGTTCCCATTGTGGAGCCTCGTCAATACATACAATATTTGGGGCGGGACACCCATTTCCTGGAGAACCCCCCACAATTTCTTCCGTGGCACCAAGTCAAACGCGGACCTGAGGTCCACAAACACCATGTAGAGGCTGCCACCCTCGATCTTCGCCGTTTTCCAGTAAAGGAGAATGAGGCGGAAGATCTGGTCCATGGTGGATGTGTTCCTCCTGAATCCCGCCTGAAAGGGACTTAAAACCTCATGCTCCTCCATCCATCCCAGAAGATGGTCCAAAACAAGACGTGCTAAAAGTTTCTGGGAAACATCGAGGAGGCTGATCGGCCTGTAGTTAACTGGGAGCAGAGGAGAACCTTTTTTAAAAATTCGAACTATCTCTGCTCCCCGCCAAGTAGAGGGAACCTCCATACCTCTTAGGATCACATTGAAGATAATGAGAAGGTAAGGGGCCCAGATCCCGGGTTCATGTCTGAATAGGTCTCCAGGGAGTTTGTCAAGCCCTGGAGCCTTTCCCACCGCTAATCTCCTTATCGCGTCAAGCACTGCACCCAATGCAAACTCTAGAGGATTATGTTGTACGTTTAAAACTGGAGAACCTGCCGCAATGTGTACAGTGGGTCCCTCACAGTATAAAGCTTTAAAGTGGGATTCCCATACTGAAGCGGCGATGTTTGGTTCTACAGCGGATCTGGGATCCCCAGAACCTGTATTTACTAACGACCAAAAACTACGTGCATCTCCAGTTTCCAGTGCCATCGTTAGATTGTGCCACCTGTCCCAAGCCCATTCACTCCTTGCATGGGCCATTATTTCTTTATAGTGCCTTAGTTTGTGCAATTTGTGCTTGTTAGTACCAGACTTAACCGCTAAAATCAACTCAGCCTTGGCCTTTCTACAGGCAGAGTTGTACCACACTGAGGCTAGTGTCCTCTTCTTCCTTGGGATGAACAGAGGGTTAAAGACATCTCCTAGCCCAGAAACTAGGTCTACATGAATACGACCAAGTTTCTCATTACAATCTGCAGGCATAGATTAATTGATCAGACTGTCCACCTCAGTAAATCTTGGGTGGACCAGATCATACATTTTCGCGGTGTTCTCTATGGAATCTACTATCTTCCTCCATTTTACCCTTCGCCTGTTACTTGTTAGTATCATCCCCATTTCCAGGTCATCAGTTTCTGAGGTGGGACTTTCCTTGGGCCCCGGGAACACCATTTCCAGCTAGAGAGCATTGTAATCACTATCAGACCTTGGGATCACTCTAAAATCAAGGACCTTGGACCACATACTCGTCTCGACTAATATATAATCAAGACGTGATTCGTGACCCTTCTTATTAAAGGTACAAATAAAAGGGCTATCAGATGCAGTTCGTCCGTTACAAGCCCTCAAAGAGTTATTAATGGTAAGAGACGTAATCTGGATCGCCAGGGGAGACCACGATTTTGGACTTGGCGATTGACACAGGGGAATCCCCCAGTAATCGTCCTCACCCATAAGGGCGCCCTCTTTTGTTCCTAGCAGAGGCTCAAACTGACAGTTGACATCTCCTGCGACAAGAAGCTGACAGTCACCGGGCAAAGAACTTAGAAAACGGGATAGTTCATCTATAGTGGGGATTCCATTGTCAAACTAACTGGGCGTGAATATACATTCACAACAGCTAGATTGTAAGCATTTGGCCATTTCAGGAGTATGCATTGAACATCTTCAGAGTGCGTGGAGATAATCTCTGCAATGCAGCCCAGGTGAGTAGCAACCCAAATTGCAAGGCCGCCTGGCGGCCGCCCTCTTCTGCCCCACCTAGCAGGAATGTAAAAAGTTGCAAAACCCTCTCTGGGGTGTTCCCCCCTAGCCCAAGTCTCCTGGAAGAGACAGACATCCTTATAATCCACTAGAGAACCCCACTCTACACAATTAAGCTTATTTGATAAACCTGCCACATTCCAGGGTAGTATGGTCATCCTCTTTAACTCAGGGAAAACCATACTCCCCACTAGGGCTCCATCCTCAGAGTGTGACTGGGGAGAAGGCACCCCGTTGGTTAAAGCTAGTCCAGCCTGATCCTCCGTGTCCCATTCCAGAACAGATCTCGTGTTGGGTGTTTGTGAATCTTTCTGTAAGCTTGAGGAACTGCTCCTAACGATCTCTGGCACTCCAACAAAACCGGGTATTTTGCCTGATTGGGTATTAATTTCTGGATCCATCTCAATGCGGTGCAGTCAGTCTACCGCATCCAGACTACTAAATCTATTCAGCAAGACTGAGTAGCTTTGAGCGGCCCACTCATCGCCCCTACCCCTCTCTAACCTGGGCCCCCAGCGTTGTGGCACCAGGGTCCATCCACCTGCCCCCTCTTGCGGATTAGCTGGAGGATAAAAAAAATTATATAGGGTATGGCCAAATGGATGACCCAGTACTATTGTGGCTCCAATTACAAATATGCCTAACAGTACGGGGGTCCCTGAAATTTATCAGGACGCAGTCACCTGCTATAGTCTTGAGGCTGCGTCCGCCCCAGGGGGCCCTTCGTACCATCAATAGTTCACTAGTAACATGGGAGGGTAATGGTCTATTCACATTTAACCAATGGGTCACTTTGTTTTTTAGGGACCTGTATGTTTCCTGATCCATATTACTTAATTCAGGAATACCAGTTAAAACCACCAGGTACGGACTAGTTTCCGGGGGTAGGTCAATTCTAGGGACCGCCCTAGCTGCTTCTACAGTCGGGATCTGTCCACTCTCCTTTGGTTTTACTGCACCCGAAGAGGTACGCTTGTTGTCAAAATGAGTAACAGGGTGAGTGACACAGGGATCTAAAATTTTTAAATTGTTAACATTACTAACACCAACAGTAGTGAGAGGAGATTTATGCACTAAAACCCCATCACGCCTAGAATTCATTCCAGCATTATCCCGTTCTAGATCATTAGGCTTTTTTTGGGGCATAGAACTCCGTGTATCTTGATCAAGTTGTATGAGCCTTTGTTCAATTCGTCCTAGTCTTTCTTCTATAGGTTAAAGCCAGGTCCTAAATAGATCACCCATTTTTGTTATTATGCAGTCCTGGGCCGCAGTAGTACCTGCCACGTACTGGACCGCGTCCCCAGAACTTTGACCATTCCCCATATCATTCATTAGCACAGACCCCTGGACAGCCTGATCATTTGGAACACAACCCCCCTTGTCTAAGACTGTTATATTGCTATCAGTCAATGCTTTTGCGTGCTTTGATTATCTTCTGCCGGCCACAGATGTTACAGCACGCTTTCTTTGGAAGTTACCCCCCTTGGCGCTTTCCCGGACATGTCTGGTAGGTGCTATTCCAGGGAGGTCAGCCAGATTAGAGGTTTCAACAGTCAATAAGGCGTCCAAGACTTGTGGAGAGGGAAATGATAGAATGCGCTCCTATTCAAAAAGAGCAGGCGTGGTATGAACAGTAACTGGGACTAACAATGTGCCCGGTGGGCGCTCGCGATCTGGGGTGTGAGCATTAGCAATGTGGCCCATGGATGAACGTTTGGCCAAAGCGAGGTCTTGCAACACACGTCGCTCCATCAGGATTATCCCTTGGTCAATCACTGAATGTGCCCTTATAATGAAATTATCCAGGGGTACCTGTGAGCTGGCCCCTAGCAGCCATAGTTTTGTTTCTCAGCTCCCGGGTTGCCATGCTTGGCTAAACTGTACACCGTCCACCAAACCATTTGGATTCTCACACAGGACGCCAAATACTGAGTATGTGTTCTCACCGGAACTGAAGACAAAAGAGGGGTGGCCCGGTCCGATCTCTCGCGGTCACGAACAGGCTATTACGGGCCCACCCACAAACAAAACAAGGCCCCCCCCGAGCAGGTGAGTATATGTCGCAACAATAAAGTGCCTCAGTATTTCAAGGACCCAGCCAAAAATAAAGACAGCTCAAATCAGTTCCCAAAAAACACCTTTGCGTTCGGCCTGGAGAGCCAGAAAGAGCCCAAAAGCGTTCCAAAGCTACACTGTTTTATTAGCTCCACTGTGGTCAGACAAAGCGCCCCCAAACGTCCGCTATCAGCTCTCTCTCTTTTACATATGCCCTGCAAAATGGGGTCAATCATTTTCAGCTAACTTTTCAGCCAAAAGAAATAAAGAGAAAGTACCTCTGAAAGTACCTCTGGAGACCTCATTCGTAGAATCTTTCTCTCGCCAGCCAAAAAAAAAGCAAAGAAAAGCAGGTCCAGGTAAGCTGAGAGATCCTGTTGAAACACGCCGTGAACACAGCGCCTCTCCTCCACCCCACCAGCGCTCCAAACAGCAGGCAGTCAGGGAGTCAGGCGAGCCCCGGGACTCCGCGCTCCGCGTTCACAGGTGAGGACATGGGGGGGCGGGTGAATCACACACCGCTGCGGGGCCGCAATAGGATCTTCAAAAGCGTTTCTGTCCGTTTTCTCAACTCTGCACACTCTGCCACGAGGGGGGATGAAAAAGCACTGTGTCCCTCCAAACACGGCAAGCGAAGCAGACCGTCGCCACCCCCGATGAAGCTCTCCACTTGGGAGACGTGCAATCGACACTCATAGGTAGGGGGCGGAGGGCGGGTGAGACACACCGCCACCGACCGCCGACCACGATAAGATCCTGCAATGCTTGCCTGGCTTCGCTACTCTTTCGCTCCACTCCCAGCAAATCCCGGCAAGTCCGCTTCTGCTTTGGTGAAAAAAAGCGGTCTATCTCAGTGAGAAAGCTCCAGCAATTACTCCGGGCAGGTCAGCATCAGGTAGGGCTGCTCCGCACCACCTCTCACTCAGCCGTGGATGCGGCCGTCATCTTTTCTCTCTTTTCTGGCAAACAAGGAAGGAGGATCGACTTCACAGGGGCTCCTGTTTGGAGAAGAATTAATTTGTGACATGGCTAAACGTGTAGGGGCCTTTCGCTCAATTAAAAAAATCTCAACGTGACATTAAAATAGTCTTTCAGAACAGAATTTATGGAAGGGCCGGGAGAATGCGGGGTCGGTTCCCGGGCTGTGGGTAATCAAGCTCAAGACCCTTCCTGGGACGGGGATCTAAGTTCCAGCAATCATCATTCTTTGAAAATCAATCCTTCTTACCACAAAGACAGAGGAACCGCGAAAGACCATTCCGGGGAGACAGAAGAAACAAAGGATTCTCCGCAGGTAGGAACCTCGAAAGGCCCTTCAGGTACCCATTCAAAGGTGGGAGGGAGACTAGCCCTTTTCTCTGGGATCTGGACCATGATAACACAAGACCTGTGGGTTCTAGATACAGTCAAGGGTTACAAAATAGAATTCATGGATGTCCCCACTCAATTAAAGAGACCTCGGGCGACAACCTTCTCTCAAGAACACAGAAAACTAGTGTCCCAATAGGTAAGGGATCTGTTGGCCAAAGGGGCTATAAAAGAAAGCTCGGAATCAAGCATTCTCATCTATGTATTTCTCATAGAAAAGAAAGACAAGGGACTGAGACCTGTCATAAATGTAAAGAGCCTAAACAAAAGGGTAACATACCACCACTTCAAAATGGAAGGGATCACCTGCTAAGGGATGTCTTGAGAAAGGGAAACTGGCTAACACGTCTGGACCTAAAGGACGTGTACTTTACCATCCCAATTTGGTCCCCACACATGAAATTCCTCCAATTCTCATGGGAGGGAAAACGTTGGGAATTCTGCACCCTCCCCATCGGTCTATCTTGAGCCCCTTGGTGCTTCACCAAGGTAATGCATCCGGTAGTAGCATGGCTAAGGGAAAGGGGCATAAGGTTAATAATATATCTGGATGATATCCATGTTATGGGTCAATGCAAAACGATGATTTCTCGTCACACAGATCTTACCATCCACCTACTGGAACACTTAGGTTTTGTAATAAATGCAAAGAAGTTGTGTGTAATACCAAGCCAGGAAACTCAGTTTCTGTGTTTTATGGTGAACACAGTAACTGCAGAACTGAAATTACCATGGGAAAAGATAAAGAAACTTCGCGAGGAGCTCAGAAAGATGCTTCCCTTGAGGCTCTTGGCCAGGATCCTGGGCCTCCTTTACTCAACCATCCAAGCAATTTTCTGGGCCCCTCTACATTACAGAGCCATTCAGAGACTCGAAGCAAAAGCTCTCAGATCAACACTATCTTACTCACAAAAGACATGCTTAGACCAAGACTCGAGGAAAGAACTGTCATGGTGACTGAAGAATGCAGAAGCTTGGAATGGCAGAGCCATCTTTGGGGAAGCTCCAGAGTTGATAATAGAATCAGATGTGAGTTTAGAAGGATGAGGGTGCCACATGTGATGACTCATCAACAGGGGGTCGTTGGATACACTAAGAGAAGGAACTATATATCAACTGCTTAGAACTGTAGCGGGTTCATTTACAGTTCGAAGCTTCACCCAGAGTTCAATGAAACGCTGTATAATGCTGCGCATGGACAATGTCTACAGTGAAATACGTCAACAAGATGAGGGTACCACATTGAAAATGATCGCCCTGCCGCGCCTCCTATATTATTTTCGCACCCTTCCTATCTGGATACCTAGAACCCTGTTTTCCCACCTGAAATCTCAGGTGACCTCCTACATATGGGGGACGGGCAGGTGCAGAGTTGCACTGGCGACACTCACCCGCCCGAAGGATGAGGGTGGTCTGGCAGGCCCCCGATTTTGAACTTTACTATTTGGCCGCTCAACTACAGATTTTCACGCAGGAGGTAGCAAGAGTATATCGAGGTCCGGAGAACGAGAGAGACGAGGGCACCCCGCGCGATGTTTTGGCCTATATAGCTGTACAGCAGAGAATTGCTCTAAGGGATCTGACACCCGAGGAACGAACGTTCAGACTTTGCTGGAACCAATCCCGGCGTCGTGCGGGGGAGCAACACCAATATGCCCCAGAGATACCCCTAGGAATGCTGACAGCACTCCCCCATGGCGGAGACTGGTTGCAGTTGCAGAGATGGGAAGAAGCGGGTATACAAATAGTGGGCGACCTCTATGAGGACGGGGCACTTATTCCGTTTCAGGAGCTACAAGAGAAATATGAGCTACCTAGAGGAGGGTACTTATTGCATGCTGCGGTGACTAGGGCAATCCAAACACACTGGAGGGGAGGTCTCGCGGAACCAAAGACAACCATGGCCTGCCAATACACCATGATGTCAGCCGGAACCTATAAAGCAGTAACATGCTTATACTCTAGAATGCTACGGGAAAATCTGCCGCCGCTATCGGTGCTAAAGACCAAATGGGAAGCAGACCTTGATAGGGAGATCCCTGAGACGACTTGGGCCCAATTGGTGAGAAGGGCTAGAAACAGCACGAGAAACGCACAATTTCAGCAGATTCATTTTTACGTGCTGCATAGGGCTTATTTGACCCCGGGAAAACTTAAGAAATATTTTGGAACGACCACCTTCCAAGGTGCACCTCGGAAGAAGCGGAGCTGGACCATATGTTATGGTCCTGCTCTGACCTCCGGGAGTGCTGGCGGGCGATAGGTGATACTTTAAGGGAAGTGACAGATAGGACACTCCAATATGATATAGCAGTTTGCTTACTACACTGGTTCCCGCACACACCTAAAAACAAAACCACAAGTAAGTTTATAGACATGGGCCTGATCATCGCCAAAAGAGAAATCACACGACACTGGAAGGCGAGGGTAGCTCCCACACACAGGAGATGGACCAATGAATTCTTGAAGTGGGCCGCTTGTGACAGTGCGCATCGATACCAGATGGCTCGCCGTAAACCAAATGATAGAGCGATGGACACGGCGGCGACTTGGGAGGCATTGGTCCAGGCCCTAAGAGATAGCACAATACAGGAGGATGAGGCTGAAGTGGGCGAAGATGGGGACTGCCCCCGCGACACACCGGGGACATCGCAAACCTAGATAGACATTGGATATTATCTCCTGATTGAACCCATAGAAGAGACAGTGGCGAGAATCTTGAGTAGGTGGTGGACATTTGGGAGGGGGGGGGAGTTGGGGACAGTTCGTAGGTATGGGGAGGTCTTATAGAAGGGTATAGAAGAAAAGCAGACGAGCGCAATTCCAAGAGTGGGGGTTACACCGGCTACACCTTGCTATATCTTGAGAGTCTTTATGTTTACCGCCGCCCGACCTCCGGGTTGTGGGCCTTAAGGCTGTTTGCAGAAATTAAGGCAAACGGAAGAAGAGGAGAGCTAAGAGGTGTAAACCCTGTGATGTAACTGTGGTACTGAATATCTGCAATAAAAATTATGTTTAAAAAAAAAAAAAGATGAGGGTACCACATTCAAAATGTCTTACAGAGATAGTGAAGGGCTTTTAGAGCTATTGCTTGAACAAGGGACTCTCTCTGTTACAGCGGAGCACATTCCTGGTTTAAACAATGGTGTAGCGGACTGGTTCTCCAGGAATTTCAAGGATTCCAGCAATTGGAAGCTGGACCCTCAAGCAGCAGAGGTGGATGCCTTCCTCCAAAATTGGCAGGGTTTAAAGCCATATGCCTTCCCACCGTTTGTCATGCTTCCACGTCTTCTTTTACACGCTTGTCATTACCTGCAGAACTTGGTGGTGATAACCCCCCTTTGAAGGTCTCAAGCATGGTTTCCAGTCATCTTGGAGATGACCATGGACTTCCCACTTCTAATACCACCTTTCAGAGAAGTACTCTTGGGTCCAGAAGGCGAATCACACCCTCTCATAGACCAAGGTCTAATAGTTCTGACGGCTTGGAAGATTTCCGGGGACAATGGCAAATCCCAGGGCTTTTACAGGATGCTTTCCGACTCATATCTGAGTCGTGGGCGTCTGGAACAAGGAAGGCTTTTAGTTAACTTTCACACCTTTGCTATTAAGGAGTTAATACTAGGGAGAGCACTAGCCGACACCTCACTTCGGATTGTTTCTACAAATATCTAATTCGCTCCGATGTAGGTAAAGTTACAGCTCCGAGACAGTGGGAGCTGGGGAGTAGAATGCCTGATTTCAGAAGTATGGGCGCACAGGTGCAAATGAAATTCCCGGCCTTCTTAAAAGTGGTATGGAAGAAGAAAACACACAATTTTCTTTCCCCACAAGAAGTTGATATTTTTCTCATTTTAATGAAAGCAAGCTCTCAGTAGATCGTCTTCTACATTTCTCTTCTCTCTTTACTGTACTTAACCTCATCTATGCTAATGGTTTTCCCCTCCTGTGCTGAAAAACGCAAATACCAGTGTTACATGACGAGCTGGGCTCGTCATCAGCGTGCGAGGAGGCTACACCATGACGAGCCCAGCTCGTCATCAGCCTGGAAGGGGTTAATGTAGCACAATTTTGAAATTTATAACTAAATCCCCCCAAAAATAAATATATATATATTCACTCAATAGGGGGATAAGGAATAAGGGAAAAAGGAAAAAAAACGGATGGGGAAAAGCAAAAAAAATAAATAAATATATATATATATATATATATATATATATATATATATATATATATATATATATATATATATTATATATATATGTATATATATATATATACATATATATATATATATATATATATGTATATATATATATATATATATATATATATTCACTGAAAAAAACATAGGTTATAGACCATATATAGTTAGGAATTAGCATTTACAAAACCTTAAAAATTCACTGAAAAAACCATAGGTTATAGACCATATATAGTTAGGGATTAGCATTTACAAAACCTTATTTTACTCGCACAAAACCATTGAAATTCACATATATAGTTAGTTGCACTAACTATATATCGCGCACCCGCAATCCACTGCTGATGATGTCACATATTACATAATTCATGACATGGTCAGTGACATCACTGATGACATCACTGATGACATCTCAAATGACATCACTGATGACATCACTGATGACAACACCCAGTGACTGTATGTTTCTGTAAAGTTAAATTATGTCTTACATATTGAAGAATGAGTGGATATATAAGTGTCTGGATGAAGGATTTAGTAGGTGCATGACTGACTGTATGAGAGAATGAATAAATGTGTCTCACTAACTTAGTGACTAAACTGTCTTAATCTGTGCATCATTATGTCTGTTGTTCTGTAAACTGCTGCATGTGTTGATTAGTAGCTATATGAGTAACTATATGGGTTATTGATTGGTTGCCCAAGTATTTGTATGGGAGACTGAGTGTGTGTGTGGGTGGCTGGGAGGTGTGTGACTCTGTGCATAGATGGGTGAGTAGTTGATTCACTATATGTATGGGTTCAAAAGTGCATGAGGAAACAGCTGTATGGGCGGTTGACTGTCTGTATGAGTGTATTGGTGAGTGAATGGATTTCTCAGTGCTACATGTCAAAGTAAGTACATATGTAAAACACAGTACATGTGAGAGTTGACATATATAAATAACTGTGCATAAGAGCCAGTGAATGTGCGAGTGGCTGTATGGATTATTGTGAACATGTATCAGGGATTGTATAAGAGAGTAAATATGTGTTAGTATATGTTTGAATAAGTAAGGTGTGAATAACTGTATAGTTGAGAAAATGGAGGTGTGATTGATTCTTTGCATGACTGACTAGGTGTGTGAGTAACTCCATGGATAAGTGACAGTCTGTGAGTGTCTGTTTATACTGATTGTATCTAAGGTTATATTAGAGTCTGAAGATGTTCATTGTATTATCACATAAATGAAATCATCAGTGAAGTAATCAGTAATGTCAAATGAGATGTCATCAGTGATGTCATCAGTGATATCATTTGAGATGTCATCAGTGATGTCATCAGTGATGTCATTTGAGATGTCATCAGTGATGTCACTGACCATGTCATGAATGATGTAATATGTGACATCATCAGCAGTGGATTGCGGGTGCGCGATATATAGTTAGTGCAACTAACTATATATGCGAATTTCAATGGTTTTGTGCGAGTAAAATAAGGTTTTGTAAATGCTAATCCCTAACTATATATGGTCTATAACCTATGGCTTTTTCAGTGAATTTTTAAGGTTTTGTAAATGCTAATTCCTAACTATATATGGTCTATAACCTATGGTTTTTTCAGTGAATTTTCAAGGTTTTGTAAATGCAAATTCCTAACTATATATGGTCTATAACCTATGGTTTTTTCAGTGAATTTCATTGGTTTTTTAAAAGCTAATATCTATAGCTGTAAAATATATTCTTTATTACGTGACGTATCACGTAGCCACGTGAGACGCCTCATGACGCGTCGCATAAACGTGACGTATCGTCTCTGCAGCGCAAACAAAACCCGTAACGTAAGCGTGCCAGAGCACGCTTACAGATATATATATATTTTTTTAACCTTAATTAGACAAAATCCACACGTGCACATATCTTGAGGCCTTGCAAAGGCACATCAAACAAACAGTGCCTACAATTTTGCCAAGTTTGGTGGAAATCTATTCCTTTAAATTTTATTTTACTGTTTCTCTTGGTTTTCCCCTTGTTACGCTTACCGGAACGCTACCCGGTACGCAAACTGGACGCTCCAAAAACACAAGATGTCGGACTCCCGTTACGCTGCCGGTTAGCTGTCCGGTTGGCGTACCGGGAAGCGCCTCTACCGTGAAAAATCGCAATTTTCTTTTTTTTTCTTTTGCCCCGCGGGGCACTTTAATATCCCCCTCATCAATCCTAGGGGGTCAGGAGGGGTCTACCTTGCCCCCTTTCCTTCATTTCCCCCTTCGTTTTTCACCACCTCTTGTCTCTCGATCCTACAGAGAGACAAGATGGCGGCCTCTCCGGACTGTTTACAATGTTGACAGCCAATCACCTTCTCCTCAGACTCCCATTACGCTGCCGGTTAGCTGCCCAGTTAGCTGCCCGGTTCGCGTACCGGGACGCGCCTCTACGGCGAAAAATCACAATTTTTTTTGTTTGCCCCGCTGACCACTTTAATATCCCCCTCATCAATCCTAGGGGGTCAGGAGGGATCTACCTTGCCCCCTTTCCTTCATTTCCCCCTTTGTTTTTCACCACCTCTTGTCTCTCGATCCTACCGAGAGACAAGATGGCGACCGCTCCAGACTGTTTACAATGTTGACAGCCAATCAGCTTCTCCTCAGACTCCCATTACGCTGCCGGTTAGCTGCCCGGATAGCTGCCCGGTTCACGTACCGATTTGCGCCTCTACGACGAAAAATCGCAATTTTTTTTTTTTTTTTTGCCTCGCGGGCCACTTTAATATCCCCCTCATCAATCCTAGGGGGTCAGAAGAGGTCTACCTTGCCCCCTTTCCTTCATTTCCCCCTTCGTTTTGGCCTCCTCTTGTCTCTCGATCCTACCGAGAGACAAGATGGCGGCCGCTCCGGACTGTTTAGAATGTTGACAGACACCGGAGAGCCAATCAGCTTCGCTTCGCAAAGCTCCGTTACGCGAAAAGTACGCGAACTGGTGCGCTATCCAGGACGCTGTCACAGATATATAACATTTTTTAAACGTTAATTTCTCAAAATCCACTGGAGCACATATATTGAGACCCAGCAAAGGCACATCGGGCTAACAGTCCCTACAATTTTGCCAAGTTTCGTGCAAATCTATTCAGCCGTTCGAGCTAAAAGTGAGGCCAAACGCCCTATGGAAAAATTAATGGGAAAAATGCGTTTTGGCACCCCCCTTTTTTCTCGGCCCCCCCTTGACAAAACCCCCCCACATTTTCAGGGGCTGATCAGAAACAAAATGTGCCATTTTCCTGAAAATTTCAGCCGATTCCGTCCACAAACGCCAAAGTTATCAGACATAGAATTTTCAAAAGTTCCATAGAGAAAAAATTAGCATTTAAAAAACCTATTAAATTCACTGAAAAAACCATAGGTTTCACACCAGTTATAGTTAGCTGGAAATTTTACTGACATAAAACCATTGAAATTCCCACGTTATAGTTAGTTGGACTCACTATAACTTGCGCGCCTGCTATTCACTGCTGATGACGTCACATATTACATCACTCATGACATGGTCAGTGACTTCACTCATGACATCACTGATGACACCATCCAGTGAATGTGTGTATTTCTGAAAAATAAATATGTTTTATATATGTATATGTAAAGGTCGATGGAAGAATAAATGTTTAAATAAGTGTCTAAATGGATGTTTTTAAAAAAAAAATTGATTGGTTAACTTGCTTATTAAGTGTATCTTAGTGAATACATATATTAGCGAGTAATTTTTTTATTTTTTAATATATGTATCAGTGTTTCACTTTGTGTATAAGTGGCTGCATGGGTTGGCGACTGACTCACTGTTTGTATGTGTTTTGAAGACAGCATATGTGCAGAACTGTATGGGTGGATGAGTGTGTATATGTGTGTGTTAGTGAGTGAATGGCTGCCTCACTAGTGTCTTTATGAGTAACTACATATGTTTTAATCTAGTATATGTGAGTATTGGTGTATATAAGTGAGTATATGTGAGAGTGAGAGATTGAAAGAGTTCCTGTTTAAATAAGTATGTGTTTCTATAAGTGATTGTTTAAGAGAGTAAGTATGTGTAAGTTTTCTTAGAAGTAATGTGCTAGTGTGTGTATAGTTGTATATGCAAATAAATGGATGTTCAATAGTTTATTTGCATGTGTGAGTATGTGTGTGAGTAACTTTTGGATGACTGTCGGTGTGTACCAGGATGTATATGTGTATCACTACATATGATGAGTGAGTATATGTATGAGTAAGTATATACAACTGTTACTGAATGAGTGGATGTGTATATAGATGGTGGAATTACTGAATTGGTTGTTGTAACTGGTATGGGTATCTCCATTTTTTTGAAAATGTTAGTTTCTATTTTTGAATATGTGTTTCAAGGGTTACATTACACTGAAAGGAGGTCTGTCAGTCTGTCACAAGGATGGTGTCATCAGTGATGTCATGAGTGATGTCACTGACCATGTCATGAGTGATGTAATATGTGACGTCACCAGCAGTGCATATTAGGCGCACAAGTTATAGTGAGTCCAACTAACTATAACGTGGGAATTTCAATGGTTTTATGTCAGTAAAATTTCCAGCTAACTATAACTGGTGTGAAACCTATGGTTTTTTTCAGTGAATTTAATAGGTTTTTTAAATGCTAATTCCTAACTATAACTGGTGTGAAACCTATGGTTTTTTCAGTGAATTGTATAGGTTTTTTAAATGCTAATTCCTAACTATAACTGATGTGAAACCTATGGTTTTTTCAGTGAATTTCAAAGTTTTTTTTTAATGGTAATTCCTAACTATAAGTCTCACTTTATAAGTAAGACTGTTAGCGCTCTAGCTGTTCTTTAGAACACTCTGGTAAATTCTGTCATTGGGCTATAGTTGCGCTACATCTGGCTGATATTTGGAGTACATTTGTATTTTTTTGTCTCTGGTGGCCATCTTTGGGCTACATTGGGCTACATTTGGGCTACATTTGGGCTCTAACATATATATAGCCCAATGTAGCCCAATATATATTTTTTTCAAAGTTAATTTTCTTAAAAACCACTTGAGCATATATATTGAGACATAGCAAAGGCACATCGGGTTACCAGTCCCTTCAATTTTGCAAATTTTTTTTTTATATAGTTTTTTTTGTTTTGCCTCGGAGCGCTCCCGGTGCGCGCCCCGGTGAGCGCCCCGGAAAGTGTAGTGTTATGAAGCGCCCCGGGGCGCGTACCGGGGAGCGTCCCATTAGCGCCAATGTCGCGAACGAAAACATGACCGTGACGTATCGCGTAGCCGCGTCCGCGTGATACGCATGGCGTAAACGCACCCGGAAGCATTCGACGCGCTTACGTGATGCGCCCCTGGGCGCGCCCCGGGACGCGCCCCGGGACGCGTAGCGTAAGCGCGTCGGGTCATGTGACCTGAAAATAACACTTTTCATTGGTTCATAACAGTTTTGGTTTCATAATGATGAAACCCCTGGTCATGTGACCTAAAAATAACACTTTTCATTGGTTCAGGATATTTTTTTTTTCAAAAGGATGAAAGCCCCCACCTTTTTTCCTTATTCTACCTTTGTGCTTTGAGAGAGGAAGACCTGCACTTATATCAGTCGAAAATGGCTACATTAGCTGCAGCTGCTGGATCTTCTGGACCACCACCACCACCACCACAAGGACCTCCGCAACTTCACAGTGGTGGAGATCAAGAACAGGAGGAGGATGAGGAGGAGGAGGAGAGTAGATTCGTCCGAGAGGACAATATTACCTACAAACCAAAAGAACACATCATATGGCAATTTTTTTCAATTCCCAACGACAAAAAAAAAAGTAAATGCACCTAAAGCAACCAGCTTAATCTGTCATCAGGAGCTGTCGAGGGGGAATCCCAACAAAAAATACTCCTTCGGCAACCACACAATGATAAGGCATATGCTTCGAAAGCATCCAAATAACTATGCTAGGGCAGAGGTCAGGGAACTGGCCAGAAACCCTGTCCAATCTTCTGCCAGCACCTCCCAAACTAAGTTACGGCAGTTCCCTCAGGTTATAGTGCCTATCGGCAGGACAGGCCCAAAGGTAAAGGAGGTGGAATAGCCATCATAGCAAGAGACCTATACAAAACGCGCTGTTCACCTATCCCTATCAATGCATGCGAAGCCATGCATTTTGATATTAATCTGGCCCCCACGTATAATTTTAAGGGAACACTGATATATAGACCCCCTGGTACTAGATCCGCGTTCCGCGCAAATTTTACCAATATCACCGAATCTATAGCGGCAGAAGAATTCACCACGATATTGGGTGATTTCAATTTTCACCTAGAGCTTCACAGTGATAGGGACACCACAACCCTCGTATCAGACCTCGATACGATGGGCCTTAGACAGTTGGTTACAACCTCTATTCACCAGGCAGGCCATACGCTGGACGGAATCTTCACTAATGTGGAAGGACTGTCCATCACTTCTGTTCTCCCTATGACCTGGACAGACCATTCAGTTATCTTTAGTAAACTTACTATCAAAGGTCCGCAGAGTAAAAAAGTGACCCCTGCCATAAAGGGCACGTTCAAAGCGTGGAAGGACATTAACCCCAATGATTTAATGCTGCTTCTCAACACTACAACCCCGGAACTATCCGCGGACCCAACGACTGCCACTAATCAATTTCAAAAATGGTTGGGTGAAGCTTCAACTCAGTTGGCACCCACCAAATCAATTTCTAAAAATAGAAATAGGCCTAAAGCTCAGTGGTATACGAAACAACTAAAAGACCAAAAACAACTTACTAGGAATAAGGAACGACAATGGCGAAGAACCTATGATACTGAAACCAAGGACAATTATAAGAAAGCCTTGGCTACTTATAAATCAATGATAATAACAGCAAAAAAGGATTATTACACTCGCCATATAGAATCTGCCAAAAATTCTAGCAAAGAGCTTTATCACGTTGCTAAAACCCTCGCGGGTAATGCCCCGGATCTTAATCCACCCCCATCACAAACCTTATGCGATGCCTTGTCAGACTTTTTCTTTACTAAATTCAATGACATTTATCAAGCTTTTAATCATGACCAGGTCCACAGTAGCGTTACTATTCCTTCGATCACTCCACTGATTCCGGCTAGTACCACTATGACCTCCTTCAATGCCCTTACCACTGATCAAGTTAAGAGCATTTTCAACACGATTAAAGCTGGATCAGCTTTGGATCCTTGCCCTACCTCTGTACTTGCCACAGTACCAGACATAGTCATCCCCATCATAACCACCCTCTGTAACACTATTCTGGCATCCGGATCCTACCCCGACTCGCTGAAAAATACACTAATCAAACCTCTGCTTAAAAAACCGGGGTTAGATAAAAGCAAACTAAAAAATTATCGCCCTATTGCAAGTCTCCCTTTCCTAGCGAAGGTCATAGAAAAGGCCATGAACCAGCAGTTGTCAGCTTTTATAGAGAACAATCATTTGCTGGATGATACACAGTTCGGCTTCCGCAAACATCACGGCACGGAAACCGCTCTCATTAAAGCAGCCGACGACATAAGAGTCATCTGTGACCAAGGAGGTACTGCCGTACTAGTTCTCCTTGATTTGTCTGCTGCCTTCGACACGGTCGACCACAAGATCTTGGTCGACCGTGTCGAGAGGATGGGCATTCAGCTCACTGCTAGAGATCTTCTGGCCTCCTTCCTGGCCAATAGAACCCAGGCGGTTACCCTGGGCCCCTTCCAATCGGCCGACCTGTCGTTACCGTGTGGGGTCCCACAAGGCTCATCCCTGAGTCCGACACTATTTAATATATATGTGTCGGACCTTGCTAGTGTCATCAAAGCCTACGGGATGGGCCTGACCTCATACGCCGACGACACCCGGTTGGTTCTGGCCATAAAGGGTGATGGACAGAAGATGGCAGAGAGTTTCCAAGATGGGATGACTGCTATTAGTGAGTGGATGGCAAGAAATTGCCTGAAGCTCAACTCCGATAAAACGGAGGTGGTTATCTTCGGTAAGCTCTCCCCAGCCTGGTCGGCAACCTGGTGGCCAGCGGCCATGGGCACACCTCCCTGTCCCACGGTCAAAGTTAGAAACTTAGGTGTCACCTTTGACAACCAGCTCAACTTCATGGCCCATGCGAATAAAGTGGCTGCTAATGCTCACTTTAAGCTACGTATTGTAAGGAAAATCATACCTTACCTACCTGAATCAGCAGCAAAAACACTAGTCTCTTCGCTAGTGCTGTCCTCATTAGACTACTGCAACGGTCTGTTGCTTAATGCCCAGAACAGAGTCATCAAAAAATTACAGACCGTGCAGAATGCCGCCGCCCGCGTACTTTCAAAAAAACCCAGATTTACACCCATCTCGGACACGCTTAAAAAATACCACTGGCTGTCCATTCACAAAAGGGTCAAATTTAAATCTCTGTGCACTGTTTTTAAATCACTTCAGGATTTAGGACCTCGATTCCTTAAAAAACAACTGATTCCTTACAATCCCCAGAGAATGCTCAGATCCACATTCTTTAACCAACTAGTGGTTCAACGTAGCCGAACAGTTTCCTGGGGTGATCGCCGCTTCTCAATCGCGGCCCCTAGACTTTGGAACACCCTACCCATCCACATAAGAACCAGTCCTACTCTTCTTCAGTTCAGAAAAAAACTGAAGACATGGCTTTTTAATCAGTAATCCACTTTTCTGCTTTTTTCTGTCTAGGGTGAGACTTCAATGCAATTTCAGCGCCGAGACGCCTAAGGGTAATTGTACGCGTTTTAAAAATGACATTAAATAAATAAATAAATAAATAAATGTTTCAACCCCATCAGGACCGGAAGTTAGGGAGACATGCTCCACCATACAAACCAAATTTTCAAATTTAAAAATGGTTTGTAAATTTTGTGGACAAACAATATGCTATGGAGAGCAATGCATCACACTTATTAATCGTGCTTGGGATAACCACAAGTGCCCAAGGAAACATTAATTTGTTCCGCTTTTTTATTTTCTCCTGTTGATCCCTTTTGAATTCCCTGTTTTTTGTTTCTCCCCTTAAAAAATACAAAAAAACAAAAAATGTTCAGAAAAGCCAAAAAACGAAAAAAATGTTAAAAAACCAATAAAAAAAATATAAAACAACAAAAAGAATAAAAAAAACAGTTCTTTTTAGAACTACCTTCAATTTATAAAAAAGGCTTCATTTTTTAAAAACTCTATCATTCTTTTTTCCTCATGGTACGCTCCCCGGTGCGCGCGCCGGGCGCTCCCCCCGCGCAAAACGAAAAAAAAAATATTTTTTTTTGCCCCGCGGGGCCCTTTTACAGCCCCCACATCAAACCTAGGGGGTCAGGGGGGGTCTACTCTGCCCCCTTATGGTCATTTGCCCCTTTGTTTTTGCCACCTCTTGTGTCTCGATTTTACAGAGACACAAGATGGCGGCCGCTCCGGACTGTTTCAAATGTTTACAGACACCCGAGAGCCAATCAGCTTTCCGTGCGCACCTCACGTGGCGCGCCCGGAGCGCTCCCCGGTGCTCGTACCGGGGCGCTGCTATAGATATATATATTTTTTGGAACATAAATTACTCAAAAACCACTGGAGCACATAGCTTGAGACATAGCAAAGGCACATCGGGCCACCAGTCCCTACAATTTTGCCAAGTTTGGTTTAAATCCATTCAGCCGTTCGGGCTAAAAGTGAGTTCGACCGCCCTATTGAAATTAACATGGGGAAAACACGTTTTGGGACCCCCCTTTTATCTCGGATCCCCCTTGACGAATCCCACCCAAACGTTCAGGGAAGGACCGGAGCTCGACGAGGCAAATTTGAGGACATTTTCAGGCAGATTCGTCAACCGGCACCAAAGTTATTCCAAATAGAATTTTGAGATTTTGCATTGAAAAAAATCCTAACTATAACTACCTACTGTTTTATATATATATATATATATATATATATATTACCTACTGGCTATCGCCAGTAGGTATATATAGTTAGGATTAATTCCCTATGGGATTTCTGAAAATTCTATGTCTAATAACTTTGGCGTTTGTGGACGGAATCGGCTGAAATTATCAGGAAAATGGCACATTTTGTTTCTGAGCAGCCCCTGAAAATTTGGTGGGGTTTCGTCAAGGGGGGGCTGAGAAAAAAGGGGGGTCCCAAAACGCGTTTTTTTGCATTGAGTTTTCCATAGGGCGGTTGGACTCACTTTTAGCTCGAACGGCTGAATGGATTTGCACGAAACTTGGCAAAATTGTAGGGACTGTTAGCCCGATGTGCCTTTGCTAGGTCTCAATATATGTGCTTCAGTGGATTTTGAGAAATTAACGTTTAAATCAAGATATATATCTGTAACAGCGCTCCGGGCAGCGATCCGGTCCGCTTACTTTTCGCGTTTCTGAACTTTGCGTGCAGAAAGCTGATTGGCTCTCCGGTGTCTGTCAACATTCTAAACAGTCCGGAGCGGCCGCCATCTTGTCTCTCGGTAGGATCGAGAGAGAAGAAGAGGTGAAAAACGAAAGGGGAATTTAATGAAAGGGGGCAAGGTATCCCCCTCTTGACCCCCTAGGAATGTTGTTGGGGTTATTAAAGGGTCCCGTGGGGAAAAGAAAAAAAAATGATTTTTCACGGTAGAAGCGCTTCACGTGCCGGGAACTGGGCCGCAAACTGGTAGCGAAACGGGAATTCGCCATTTTGTGCTTCGTTTTAATTGTTTAGAGATAAAAATTATCGCCGCACATCGGCCACAATGCATGAGTATCATTGAAAAGTCAGCGATATTCATGCATTATCCAGCAAATGCTCTTAGCCGTGTTATCCACCTTCCATTGGATAACATGGTTAAAAACTGCTCTGTGCGTGAGCTTTTTTTTTTTTTTTTTTTTTTGCTGCGTGACGTTTGTTAACGTTCGATTCGATGGAAATCAGGAAGTGTTGACCACCATTTTGTCACTGCGAGTAAATATTTTGTTATAAATGAATCCTTATTGAAAAACATTGTCTGCGCCATCTTGCCTTTTTGTCCAATGCCACAATTTTGTCGTGCACGGCAGCCATTTTAGATGCCTTGACCAGGCCCACTCTCTGCACGCCGCCGATCCTCAGCATGGCTTCCCACCCTCGCAAGCATCTCCCCCACGCACTGGTCATCCCCGCTCTGTCTCTCATGCATGGGCCATATACTTCCCCCCATCTGCGCTGCTCTTCTCTGAGAATCACACCCTGTGCCCTCCCGACACCTCTCTTTCACCCTATTCACTACCGCACCCTCTGACACTCCTCTTCCTCTGTGTCCAATTGTCCAGGCCGGACCTAGGCTATCACCTACCCCTGCGGATGTAGTTTATGGCCCCAGCTGTAGAGAATTCAGACATGCCAACCCTCCCGATTCAGGCGTGTGACTACTGATTTCAGTGCTAGTCTCCTGCCTCCCGATTTCTGCAAGCAAAAACTCGGGGGCATATTACCAACAACTAGCGATAATTTTTGTCTCTTATTTGTTTAGAGACAAAAATTATCGCCGCACATCGGCGATTTTTATCGCAGATAAACCTTGCTATTATCGCAGAAAAGTCAGCGATATTCATGTATTATCGAGCAAATGCTCTTAGCCATGTTATCCACCTCCCATTGGATAACATGGCTAAGAACTGCTCAGGGCAGGTGTTAGATTTTGGAGATATTCGCGCTTAGCGCGAATATCTCCAAAAGTTGGTAATAGGAGATAGCGATGTTAGGGACTGTTTCCAGTCGCTAACATCTTGGCACGCCCGCTTTGCATGTCATTAGTGATAAGTATCACTGACATGCAAAGCGGGGCCCAAGATGGTCGCTATCTCCTTTTAGCTGTCACTAACTGGTGTTAGCGACAGCTTGGTAATAGGGAGATATTTTTATCTCCGCTTTCTTGGCTTTTAAAGCCAAAAAAGCGGAGATAAACCCCCTTGATAATATGCCCCACGATTCCTTGGGGGTTTCAGCTGACAGGGCTTGGTATTGTGTTACATGGTAATTTTTCCAGGAAACGTCAGAGGGTCGATGCAGGGGTTCTAGAAGAGGTGATAAACCATTTAAGCCTCATGAACAAGCGCATGGTCTTTTAAAGATTTGTGAAGTACTCGGGGCGGCGGTGTGTGTGTGCCCTCTTTCAGGAGCGGGCGGGGGGGCACTGCCAGCAACTTGCCAGGTCAGGTAGTGTTCAACACGTGCATCACCCTTTCTCTGCCTGCTATTGCGCTCCATGCTTCGGAAAGGTAAGAAAAAGAACGTGCATTTGAGTTTGAAATGTCCGATCCTGCAGCAGCACACTTCCAAAGCCCACACATGACAATAACCCGATTCAAGGCCCCATTCACCCGTTTTTAAAAAAATAGATAACACTCCAACAAAGTAAGATTATAAAACTTTATTAACTATTAACTATAACGAACGGAACAAAAACTAAAAACATTTAAACATTTTTCAACACAAAAAGCAACAATGGTTAGAAGCTGTCTTTTGTGCGAATAGTCCCAAGGCAGCACAACGTGCAGAGTTCTGGACGGCACCCAGGTGATGTCGCCTGGGTGCCGCACTGGTTTTGGGATCCTACAATGCAGCACAGAAAAACAGCGTGGGGCGTCCCGGGTGGTGCGGGGGGAGGCCTCGTCAGTAGCGGTCTGTTGTGCGAATAGTCCCAAGGCAGCAGAACGCGTTGAGATGTTGATGGGACTGTGTCCAGTGTCACATGGCTGACACAACATGTACGACAGGCACCCAGGTGATGTCCAGTAAACTGCCGCACTGGTTTTGGTATCCTACAATGCTGCTCCGAAAATTGGCGAGCGGCGGCCCGGGGGTGGGGGAGGCGGCGTGAACGGGCCTCCCCAGGTGGCGGCCATCTAGCTGAGTTGCGCTCGCTTTTGCGGCTACAGCGTCTCGCTCACCATGTTGTTGAGTTGCTTCCACTCTTGCAGTGCAGCGATAGGCGGCTGCCACATGGCTCTTAAAATGGCGGACGGCTCCTCGGTTTTGGGCCTGGTCCACTGAAATGGCCCTGGGACACCTTGGAACTCGGACGCTTGCCTGCTAGGGCTTGGGCTCCATTCTCGAAAAGCGTCCCCTCAGCCGTGAAGATTCTACAAAAGTTTTGGGGGCCCCCGACTCCCGCAGGCTTCCGGTGGGGAGCGGCTGCCATGATTGCTTGCGGAATGACCACGACGGAGCCACGAGATGGTGGTGCTCTCATGCTGACGCCAGTTTCAGTCTGAATGATCCAGAAACAAGGTGGGGCTTTCATCGTTTGGGAAAAAAAAAATTTCTAAACCAATGAAAAGTGTTATTTTTAGGTCATATGACCAAGCCTTCCATCTTTAGGAAACCAAAAGTAAAATGAACCAATGAAAAGTTTTATAAACAAGTCACATGACCTGTTATGCGGCATAGGGCTACAAAAAGCGTAGAAAATCCGTTGGCACGTGAGGCGGCGTCAGTAGCGGACCGATGTGCGAATAGGCCGAAGGCAGCACAACGCGCCGAGATCCGGATGGCACCGAGGTGGTGTCCAGCAAATTGCCGCACTGGTGTGGCCATCCTACAATGCTGCGCCGAAAGACGGCGTGTCCAGCTGAGTTGCGGTCACTGTTGCGGTACAGTGACTCGAACGCGCCGAGATCCGGATGGCACCGAGGTGGTGTCCAGCAAATTGCCGCACTGGTGTGGCCATCCTACAATGCTGCGCTGAAAGACGGCGTGTCCAGTTGAATTGCGGTCACTGTTGCGGTACAGTGACTCGAACGCGCTGAGATCCGGATGGCACCGAGGTGGTGTCCAGCAAATTGCCGCACTGGTGTGGCCATCCTACAATGCTGCGCCGAAAGACGGCGTGTCCAGCTGAGTTGCGGTCACTGTTGCGGTACAGTGAGTCGAACGCGCCGAGATCTGGATGGCCCCGATGTTGTGTCCAGCAAGTTGCCGCACTGGTGTGGCCATCCTACAATGCTGCGCCGAAAGTCGGCGTGGGGTGCCCCGTTGGCTTATGAGGTGATGTCAGTAGTGGACCGATGTGTGAATAGGTCGGAACCAGCACAAGGCGCCAAGATCCGAACGGCAAGCCCTGGATGTTGAGTGCCTCAGTTGAGAGTTCTGAGCAGTGCTTGTAAGACTATCTGAAGTTTATTATAAGAATCAGAGTAAGTTGAAGACTGTCTGAAGCTTATTTGCACCTTTTGCAGCTTCACTATTGCCCAAGGTGGTGTTCAGCGGAACTTTTTTCCTTTTCCTTTCTGCTTCTTTTCCTACAATCCGTTTCATCTGAAGACACGACCAGGTCCCTGAATGTGTGTAGGGGGACGCTATTGAGTGAATGAAAATGGCGGCTTGTCCAGCTGAATTGCGGTCACTGTTGCGGTACAGTGAGTCGAACGCGCCGAGATCCAGGACCGATGTGTGAATAGGTCGGAACCAGCACAAGGCGCCAAGATTCGAATGGCAAGTCCTGGATGTTGAGTGCCTCAGTTGAGATTTCTGAGCAGTGCTTGTAAGATTGTCTGAAGCTTATTTGCATCTGCTGCAGCTTCACTATTGCCCTTGTGTGGCCAAAGGTCGCACATGACATAGGCGGCCGGCTCCCGAGGTCCGGCGGAACTTTTTGCCTTTTCCTTTCTGCTTCTTTTCCTACAATCCGTTTCATCTGAAGACACGACCAAGTCCCTGAATGTGTGCAGGGGGACGCTATTGATTGAAGGAAAATGGCGGCTTGACACAAAGCTGACTCAAGCGTTACTGTTGATGCTATACAGACAAAAATTGGTTTTCAGTTTGTACATTCTTCATGTTTTTTTTTTTCCATCCAAGTCTGATTAAGAGTTTGTAGAAAAATGGCTTCAGATTTTCCACATACTACTCTTCAACATTCTTCCTAAATGTAACAATGTGAAACTCACTAGGAGAACGGCTGTTTCTGTTTCCTTTCAAAATGCTGCCAACAATATTTTCTGAATGGAAGACACCATCTTGTAGCATAAAGGGCCGAAAGGGGTTCTGGTCTGGCCGATGGTTGGTGGAGACATTTTGACTATATCTTGGACCTGCCCGGCCTCGCCCAAAATGGCGCCGGTATAAATGGGACTCGTAACTCCTTGCCCGCAAATGTATATCTAGAAAATGTTATTGTAAGTGGCCCTGTCCTATTTTAATTACAAAATGTATGTCCACCGATTCCGCAACTGTTAGACACCTTAGTTCTTGCAACCTAATGGCCCGCTCGTTACGTTCCTCTACAGTGTAAATGTCTCCTCATCATATACGATTTCAGTTTGCTCCGTGGCCGGCCCACGTGGTTATAGGCCCGTATTTGTATACTGACATTTTCACAATAAAGGTTTTTAAAACAAAACACGGTAGTAGTATTTACATTGGTAAAGTTTTTACTTTTAGTCACTGTTTTCGAATCAGTAAAAGGCAAGTGAAATAAAGCAGTCCAATTACATGACGGATAAAAGGTATAATATGTAGGAACGCAGTAAAGATAAATGGTCAAGGGCAGTTGTGTTTTTCATGTCTGCAACATAAAGTGATCGATAAGAATCTGATAATCAGGCGTATCGGCGACTAAGACAGCAGGCCGAATCTCTTTTACTCAACGGTTCCGTCATGGAAGGAAGAAACGCCCTTTTTCTCGAAAAAGGAATATATTTTACTTGCAAGACAGTTGTAAATTTTCCGGGAAAGTACATTAGCCTGGAATATTATAACATATGTTTGAAAAAAAAATATTCGAAAACAATAAAAAGCGTAATTTTTAGGTCATATGACCAAGCTTTTCATCATTAAATTAACAAAAGTAAAGTGAACCAATGAAAAGTTTTATTAACAAGTCACATGACCTGTTATGCTTACGTTACGCGCTGCGCGCTGCGCCTCGGATCACTTCCGGGTGCGCTAACGCGGCGTGTCATATAACGCATTACGCGACAACGTAGGTCAAGAATATAGTCAAAATGTCTCCACCAACCAGCGTTCAGAACACAACCCCTTTCAGCAGTCCAAAAAGTTCTGTTAAATGACAACAGAGGGGACAGGCAACAAGAACCATCAGTCAAAGAGGGGAGGGCAAGTTCTTCTCTTCCGGGTCATGTTGGGGCGCTACCGGAACTGATCGAATTGGTAGTCTACAGTGTTTCTGGATGTTTCAGACTAAAGCTGGCGTCAGCATGAGACCACTACCATCTCGTAGCTCCGTCGTGGCCATTCCACGAGCAATCATGGCAGCCGCTCCCCACCAGAAGCCTGCGGGAGTCGGAGGCCCCCAAGACTTTTGTAGAATCTTCACGGCTGAGGGGACGCTTTTCGAGAATGGGACCCAAGCCCTATCAGGGAAGCGTCCGAGTTCCAATGTGTCCCAGGGCCATTTTAGTGGACCAGGTCCAAAACCGAAGAGCCGGCCGCCATTTTGAGAGCCATGTGGCAGCCGCCTATCGCTGCACCGCAAGAGCGGGAGCAACTCAACTACATGGTGAGCGAGACGCTGTAGTCGCAAGAGCGGGCGGTAAACAGCTGAATGGCGGAAGAGGCACAGTGTAGCAAAAGCGGGCGGAATGGCAACTAAAACGGTAAAGGGGCGCCCCACTACAGCTTGTCTTCAGGTGAAACGGATTGTGGGACAAGGTCCAGAATTGAAGAGTCATCAAAAGGCAAAAAGTTCCGCCGGACCCCGGGAGCCGGCCGCCTATGTCGGGGGCGATCGCAGGCTACACCAGTGCTATAAGACTTGGGGAGGGTGTCGGAGCCAAGCGTCTTATCCGAGTCCATGGCCATCACACCGCCCCTCAGGGGCCTCCGTCAAGCTGTTTAGGAAGGTAACATATCACATTGTTTTCTAATGCAGTCAGGTCCACAAACGACACTCACTTACTTTGAGAATAGTGAAGCTGCAGTAGGTGGAAATAAGCTTCAGACAGTGTTACAAGCACTGCTCAGAACTCTTAACTATGGCACCCAACATCCAGAACTTATGCTATTTGAGAATGGCAGTGACATCGAAGCAACTCAGGGACCAAAACCATTAACGTACTTTCACGTATGAAAATCTTACTTGGGGAGGGGGCAGGAGCGAAGCGCCCCCTCCCAGTCAGCGCCACCACACCGTATGTTGAAAATTTGAAGCCATCGTTCTACAAAGTCAACCAAACTTGGATTGAAAAATCTAGAAAAATGTACAAATTGAAAACCAGTTTTGGTCTGCTTAGCATCAGTAGCAACGCTTGAGTCAGCTTTGTGTCAAGCCGGCATTTTGATTCAACAAAGCACAGGCATTGAAAAAGGCTCAAACTCAGAACTCTGAACTATGGCACCCAACATCCAGGAGCTTGCCATCCGGATCTTGGAGCCTTGTGCTGCTTTCGATCTATTCACACATCGGTCCACTACTGACATCATCTTATAAACCAACGTTATGTAAATAGTTTTTTAATAAAATGTTTTACCCTGTTTCTTTGCTGGTGTGTTGTCTATATTTTTAATATTTGCATAGGGTTTGTCATTATTTTGTGCGGGATGGGTGATGGAGCCGAGCTGTCTTGCAGCTCTCATGGTGTGGAGCTCAGTTCATCTCACTATTTTCGTATTTCTCATGAAGGGTTGTTCCTAATATTTCTATTTTAGCGAGGTCAAAAAGAGATCCAATTAGTGGCCTACTGATTTTGCTCGATTACTTTTATTTTTTTACACGATTTTTCACTATCTGCAAAGACTAAACAGAGTATTGCGACTTTGTGCTTGTTTGTAAATAGAGAATGATCCAAAGAGAACCAATTCTAAAACAGTAAATGCTTGGACAACAATCAATCAAATGGAGAGACAAGCAGGCACGACGGATTACAACGGGGGCAAAGGCTTGCGTTAACTACCGTTCACTATCTGCAAAGAGAGAGTACTACTAAGACAAAAGAGGGGAGGGGGGGGTGCAGCGTTCAAAGCACATCAGCGTGCATAAATACGAAAATGTTTTTATCTATCACGTACTTGACATTTTAAAGCTTTTCATATTTGCTATTAAAAAACCAATGGAATTCACAGAAAAAACCATAGGTTATAGTGGATATATAGTTAGGAATTTGCATTTACAAAACCTTGAAAATTCAATGAAAAAACCATTGGTTTTAGGCCATATATAGTTAGGGATTTGCATTTACAAAACCTTATTTTACTCGCATAAAACCATTGAAATTCCATATATAGTTATAAGCGCTAACTATATATCGCGCACCCGCAATCCACTGCTGATGATGTCACATATTACATCATTCATGACATGGTTAGTGACATCACTGATGACATCACTGATGACATCTCAAATGACATCACTGATGACATCACTGAAAACATCTCATTTGACATGACTGATAACATCACTGATGATATCATTCATGTGATAATACGATGAACCTCTTCAGACTCTAATATAACCTTAGATACAATCAGTGTAAACAGACACTCACAGACTGTCACTCATCCATGGAGTTACTCACACACCTAGTCAGTCATGCAAAGAATCAATCACACCTCCATTTCCTCAACTATACAGTTATACAAACTTTACTTATTCAAACATATACTAACACATATTTACTCTATTATACAATCCCTGATACAAGTTCACAATGATCCATACAGCCACTCACACATTCACTGGCTCTTATGCACAGTTATTTATATATGTCAACTCTCACATGTACTGTGTTTTACATATGTACTTACTTTGACATGTAGCACTGAGATATCCATTCACTCACCAATGCACTCATGCACACAGTCAACCGCCCATACAGCTGTTTCCACATGCACTTTTGAAACCATACATCTAGTGAATCAACTGCTCACACATCTATGCACAGAGTCATACACCTCCCAGCCACCCACACACACACTCAGTATCCCATACAAATATTTGGGCAACCAATCAATAACCCATATAGTTACTCATATAGCTACTTATCAACACATGCAACAGTTTACAGAACAACAGACATAATGATGCACAAATTAAGACAGTTTAGTCACTAACCCATGCACTCAGTGAGACACATTTAATCACTCACTCATACAGTCAGTCATGCACCTACTAAATCCTTCATCCAGACACTTATATATCCACTCATTCTTCAATATGTAAGAGATATTTTAACTTTACAGAAACATACAGTCACTGGATGTTGTCATCAGTGATGTCATCAGTGATGTCATTTGAGATGTCATCAGTGATGTCATCAGTGATGTCACTAACCATGTCATGAATGATGTAATATGTGACATCATCAGCAGTGGATTGCGGGTGCGCGATATATAGTTAGCGCTTATAACTATATATGGAATTTCAATGGTTTTATGCGAGTAAAATAAGGTTTTGTAAATGCAAATCCCTATATATATATATATATATATATATATATATATATATATATATATATATATATATATATATATAGGGAAATATAATCTACAATTCACAGTACTCATAGTTGCCTATTATTCATTTTGGGGGTGATCCTGACCACATATAATAAGCCCCCGATTGGCGATATGATCGACAAAGCAGGTAGAGGGGGGTTCCTCATGGGAGGGGGGTGGGTTGCTGGGTGGTAGGCGTAAAAAGGGAAAAAACCACTCCTCATATAACTATGAAAATGAAGAAAGATATCTTCTTTGGGACGGGAGACGGATGTGATTCATCCATTGTAACATTGAGATGACCAGAATCTCCAGTAGGATTAAGATCATCAGTTGGAATGTTAACGGACTGAGGGATAGGAGTAAGATGTCTAGGGTAAATGAATATCTGATTAATTCCGGGGCCTATATCTGCTTACTTGAGGAGACTCATCTAGAGGCACAAGAGTGCAAGTCAGCCTTTGGTAAGTTTCGATGGGTCCAGGATATTCTTTGCTCGGACCAGAAAGGTAGCACAAGAGGAGTGGCAATAGTGATCAGAGTTAATGTTGGGATCAGAGTGGAGAAGTTTGAGACAGATCAGTCTGGGAGATGGTTGGTGGCCGCGTTGTTAGTGGGTAGTACTCCATTTGTTTGTGCAGTTTATTATGGGCCTATTCAAGATCTTCCGGGGGCTCTCCTGAAGCTAAAAGCTAGTCTACGGCAGTACCAGTTATTTTAGAAGGGGATTTTAACGAAATTTTGATGAAAAATTGGACCGTACTTCAAGGGTTAAATTCACACTCCCTCATAAATCCCGAATTGAACTAAACAATATCATGAAAGACTTCAACCTAATAGATATATGGAGAGCTAAAAATAGTAGCAAAAGGGATTTCTCCTTTTATAGCCGAAAATACGGACATCACTCCAGAATTGATTTTTTTTCTGGATCAGTCTCTCTTTTCTGCAGTGGAATACATTTCCTGTATCCCAGCGGTGCTGTCGGATCATTCTGTCGTGGAGCTGGTCATCAATCTTAAGCAGAGAGAGCAGCATAGAAGGTGGACCCTAGATAGATCCCTATTATCTAAGGATGAAGTCAAGCTGGATATAGTAACAGAGACAGAGGAGTATTTTAGGCTTAATCATGGCTCCACAAGTGATCAGGTGGTATGGGAGGCTTTTAAAGCTTATCTTAGAGGCCTACCGAGCACCTCGATGATTGGAAACAATAAAGTCAGGAAGAAGATTGAGGAATAGCGTCCCTTTAAGCTCAAGTTAAAAGAGCAGGAGCTTCAAAGAGCATTGGCGGATCAGCTAAATACTGTATCACGCCTACAAACTGAGCTAGGTGGCTTACGGGCAGAGTACCAAGCAAGTCTGGATAAGATCCTAAAGGAGAGGTGGAATGCCAGAAAGCTTCAAAATTTCTCATATGGTGAAAAATGTTGTCGCCTTCTGGCCTGGAAATCTCGGGCGGATAGGACTAGGAATCAGATCAATAGCCTATTCCTATGCAGCTCAGGAGTTGTTACTCATGACGATGATCTCATTCGGGAAGAGGCTAGACTATTTATGCAAGGTCTTTAGAAGGCTTATACTTGCTCCTCTCCACAGAGAGTTGAAGACTGGTTAAAACAACTAGAGCTACCTAACTTATCTGCTGTGGATAGAGCTTTACTGAGTTCTGGCATCAGTGAGAGTGAAGTCAGAATTCAGATTAAGAAAATGACTAGGGGAAAAGCAGCCGGCCCGGACGGTCTCCCAGTAGAATTATATATGATAGCTCTTGACCAAGTCGTGTCTATCCTGACGATTTTGTTCAATGAAATCTTTTTAGCAGGCGAGGCGGCCCCGATATCATGGTCTGAAGCTACTGTCACTTTACTATTGAAGCCCTACAAGGATCCTTTAAGAATTGGGTCTTATAGACTGATTTCATTGTTCAATTCGGACTACAAGATATTTGCGGGGGTCCTTGCAGCTAGAATGGCTAGAGTGATTAAAACCATTGTCCATCAAGATCAGAGGGGGTTTATCCCTGATAGACAACTAAATGAACTAACATTCCAATCTATAGCTGCAATTGATGTTGCAACTAATAAGAAGCTTCCACTAACTATGGTAGCCATCAATGCCCCTAAGGCTTTTGACCAAGTTAACTGGTCATATTTGTGGAAGGCCTTATCGGAGTTCGGATTCCCTATTCATTTTGTGACAGCAATCAGGTCCCTTTACTGCACTCTGCGAGCAAAAATCTTGGTTAATGGTTTTCTTACAGATTGGGTAACTATTGCTTGTGGAACCAGGCAAGGGTGCCCCCTATCACCCTTGTTTTTAACTTATATTTAGAACCTTTTGTTTGTAAGGTTAATCTGATCCTGTAATTGAGCCTTTCAATATCTCCGATCTTGAACTAAAATTCGCTTTATACGCGGACTAATGTTTACATCAAATCCAGAAGAAGCCATCCCAAGATTAATAGATCAGGCAGAAACTTTTGGCAGTTTCTCAGGATATAGCATAAACAAAGATAAAACTGAGATCATCGAGTGGCATCAAGATATAGAAACACCAGGAGCTAAGATTCGAATTAGGTACTTGGGGGTACATCTGGCCCAAAAAATTGATGACATTCCAAAATTTAATTTGGACAGAGTGTCAAAGGACATCTGTGGCCTACTCCAACGATGGTCAAGACTCCCATTAAACATCTTTGGGAGGGTTAACCTGATCAAGATGATCATTCTCCCCAAAATAACATTTCTTTTCAATACTATTCCTTTATCCTTTTCTACTCCGGCTATTGCAATATTACAGGGGAAAATAGGATCTTTTATTTGGAACTCTAAGTTCCCAAGAATCTCCTGGAAAAAACTAAGGAGAAGTTTAAATACAGGTGGGCTGGCCCTTCCAGATATACTTGTGTGTGTGGTTGTGTGTGTGGTTGTGTGTGTGGTTGTGGTTGCGAGTGTGGTTGTTTGTGTGGTTGTGTGTGTGTGGTTGTATGTGTGGTTGTGTGTGTGGTTCTGTGTGTGGTTGTGTGTGTGATTGTGTGTTTGTATGGTTTTGTGTGTGTGTGGTTGTGTGTGGTTGTGTTTGTTTGGTTGTGTCTGTGTGGTTGTGGTTGTGTGTGTGGTTGTGTGTGTGGTTTTGTGTGTGTGTGCGGTTGTATGTGTAGTTTTGGTTGTGTGTGTGGTTGTATGTGTGGGTGTGGTTGTGTGTGTGGTTGTGTGTGTGGTTGTGGGTGTGGTTGTGTGTGTGGATGTGTGTGTGGTTGTGTGTGGTTCTGTGTGGTTGTGTGTGTGTGTGGTTGTGTGTGGTTGTGTGTGTGTGTGTGTGTGTGTGTTTGTGTGTGCGGTTGTGGTTGTGGGTGTGTGGTTGTGTGTGGTTGTTTGTGTGTATGTGGTTGTGTGTGTGGTTGTGTGTGTGGCTGTGTATGTGGTTGTGGGTGTTTGTGTGTGTGGTTGTGGTTGTGTGTGGTTGTGTTAGTGTGTGTGGTTGTGTGTGTGTGGTTGTGTGTGTTTGGTTGTGTGTTTGGTTGTGTGTGTTTGGTTGTGTGTGTGTGTGTGGTTGTGGTTGTGTGTGTGTGTGGTGGTGTGTGTGTGTGGTTGTGTGTGTGGTTGTGAATGTGTGGTTGTGTGTGTGTGGTTGTGTCTTTGTGGTTGTGTGTGTGTCATTGTGTGTGTGGTCGTGTGTGGTTGTATGTGTGGTTGTGTGTGTTTGTGTGTGTGGTTGTGTGTGTGTGGTAGTGTGTGGTTGTGTGTGTGCAGTTGTGCTTGTGTGTGTGGTTGGGGTTGTGTGTGTGTGTGGTTGTGTGTTGTTGTGTGGGTGTGTGGTTGTATGTGTGTGTGGTTGTGTGTGTGTGTGTGTGTTTGTGTGTGTAGTTGCGTGTGTGTGTGTGTGGTTGTGTGTGTGGCTGTGTGTGTGGTTGTGTGTGTGTGGTTGTTTGTGTGTATGTGGTTGTGTGTGTGGTTCTGTGGCTGTGTGTGTGTTTGTGGTTGTTTGTGGGTGTGGTTGTGGTTGTGTGTGGTTGTGTTAGTGTGTGTGGTTGTGTGTGTGTGTGGTTGTTTGTGTGTTTGGTTGTGTGTGTGTGGTTGTGTGTGTGGTTGTGTGTGTGTGTGGTTGTGTGTGTGTGGGTTTTGTGTGTGTGTGTGTTGTTGTGTGTGTGGGTATTGTTGTGTCTGTGTGGTTGTGTGTGTGGTTGTGTGTGTGTCGTTGTGTGTGTGGTCGTGTGTGGTTGTGTGTGTTTGTGTGTGTCGTGTGTGGTTGTGTTTGTGTGGTAGTGTGTGGTTGTGTGTGTGTGTGGTTGTGTGTGTGTGTGGTTGTGTGTGTGTGCAGTTGTGCTTGTGTGTGTGGTTGGGGTTGTGTGTGTGGTTGTTTGTGTGTGGTTGTGTGTGTGGTTGTGTTTGCGGTTGTTTGGTTGGGTGTGGTTGGGTGGGTGTGTGGTTGTGTGTGTTTGTGGTTGTGTGCGTGTGTGTCTGTGTGTGTAGTTGTGTGTGTGTGTGGTTGTGTGTGTGCAGTTGTGCTTGTGTGTGTGGTTGGGGCTGTGTGTGTGTGGTTGTGTGTGGTTGTGTGTTGTTGTGTGGGTGTGTGGTTGTATGTGTGTGTGGTTGTGTGTGTGTGTGTTTGTGTGTGTAGTTGTGTGGGTGTGTGTGGTTGTGTGTGTGGCTGTGTGTGTGGCTGTGTATGTGGTCGTGGGTGTTTGTGTGTGTGGTTGTGGTTGTGTGTGTTTGGTTGTGTGTGTGTGGTTGTGGTTGTGTGTGTGTGTGTGTGTGGTTGTGTGTGTGTGTGGTTGTGTGTGTGTGGTTGTGTGTGTGCGGTTGTGTGTGTGGTTGTGTGTGTGGTTGTGTGTGTGGTTGTGTGTGTGTGGTTGTTTGTGTGTATGTGGTTGTGTGTGTGGTTCTGTGTGTGGCTGTGTGTGTGGTTGTGGGTGTTTGTGGGTGTGGTTGTGGTTGTGTGTGGTTGTGTTAGTGTGTGTGGTTGTGTGTGTGTGGTTGTTTGTGTGTTTGGTTGTGTGTGTGTGTGGTTGTGTGTGTGTGGTTGTGTGTGTGTGGGTTTTGTGTATGTGTGTGGTTGTGTGTGTGGGTATGGTCGTGTCTGTGTGGTTGTGTGTGTGGTTGTGTGTGTGTGTGGTTGTGTGTGTGGTCGTGTGTGGTTGTGTGTGTTTGTGTGTGTCGTGTGTGGTTGTGTTTGTGTGGTAGTGTGTGGTTGTGTGTGTGTGTGGTTGTGTGTGTGTGCAGTTGTGCTTGTGTGTGTGGTTGGGGTTGTGTGTGTGGTTGTTTGTGTGTGTGGTTGTGTGTGTGGTTGTGTTTGCGGTTGTTTGGTTGGGTGTGGTTGTGTGGGTGTGTGGTTGTGTGTGTTTGTGGTTGTGTGTGTGTGTCTGTGTGTGTGGTTGTGTGTGTGTGGTTGTGTGTGTGTGTGTTTGTGTGTGTGGTTGTGTGTGTGTGATTGTGTGTGTGGTTGTGTGTGTGGTTGTGTGTGTGGTTGTGTGTATGGTTGTGGTTGCATGTGGTTGTGTGTGGTTCTGTGTGTGGTTGTGTGTGTGTGGTTGTGTGTGTGGTTGTGTGTGTGGTTGTGTGTGGTTGTGGTTGTGTGTGTGTGGTTGTGTGTGTGTGGTTGTGGCTTTGTGTGTGTGGTTGTGTGTGTGTGTGGTTGAGAGTGTGGTTGTGTGTGTGTTTTTTTGTGGTTGTGTCTGGTTGTAGGTGTGGTTGTGGGTGTTGTTGTGTGTGCGGTTTTGTGTGGTTGTGTGTGTGTTTGGGTGCGGTTATGGGTGTGGTTTTGTGTGGATGTGTGTGTGGTTTTGTGTGTGTGTGGTTGTGTGTGTGTGGTTTTGTGTGTGTGGTTGTGGGTGTGGTTGTGGCTCTGGTTGTGTGTGTGGTTGTCTGTGTGGTTATGGTTGTGTGTGTGGTTGGAGTTGTGTGTGTGGTTGTGTGTGTGTAAGATGTGTGTGTGTGGTTGTGTGTGGTTGTGTGTGTGTGTGGTAGTGTGTGTGGTTGTGTGGTTGGCTGTGGTTGTATGGGTGTGTGTTTGTGTGTGTGTTGTGTGTGTGTGGTTGTGTGTGTGGTTATGGTTGTGGTTGTGTGTGTGTGTGGTTGTATGTGTGTGGTTGAATGAGTGTGTGGTTGTGTGTGTGGTTGTGTGTGGTTGTGTGTGTGTGTATTTGTGTGGTTGTGTGTGGTTGTGTGTGTGTTTGTGTGTGTGGTTGTGGTTATGTTTGTGCATGGTTGAGATCAGGCTCACTATTTTGGATGCCACATTAAAAAGCATGAAACCTTCGGTTGGCCTCCAGGGCAGATCTCCTGAGACTATTCCCCCTCCCACGGTCCCTCCGAAGCCCTCTAACATGCCAGTTAGTTCAGCACCCCCCTGGTCTCCACTGTTGTTCCCCCCCCACAACCCCTTATGGCTAATTTAGCCCCATCCCATCCACTAAACCTTAACAGGCCACCTTCACCTGTGGGCCTATCCCCCCCTATGCCACTCACTGGCAGTATTGCTCCTCCACCTCCAGTGAAGCCCCCACCTAGACCCTGTAGGCCCAATCTTCCTCCAGAGGCAAACGATCTTATGGTAGTCATGGCCGGTGTTCCCCAACTTGAAGTGGGTGAGGATGAGAACTTTTGCTCATTGAAAAGCAAGGTTATTAAGTGGTTGAATTTGAACAGACCCCTCCCAGCACACCTCAATAACGAAATCCTTATGGTGAGAAGGGTACCTTGGGTGGGTAAAACAAACAAATCCATAATAGGGGATTGTATCCTGGTGAGTTTTCGAGACCCTGGGACTGTTACTCACATATGTCTAGGGAAGAATAGATCACTCGAATCAACAATCCAGACCCTACATGTGTCGTTTTTCTTCCCACCCACCCCTATGTATCCTAACCAAGCCCACGATAACTGGACGAGGGTCGCCCGGGGGGGTAGACACCACGATTTTAATGCACGGCCAGTTTTTCATCGCCCAGTGTTACCCTTCCACACCTTTAATCGATTTAGTTGCCTGAACGGACTTGAGGGGGTCGATTGACACATGGGCAGATATACCAACACAATGGGAAATGTATCTATAGGAGTTGTAAATATAGGGGACTCAGCACTGGAATCCGAGCAGCAACATCCGCCGGTACAACAAATTTCATCTGGTAGGGTTGGGGGGATTGAGGCGGCAGTTCCCATGATTACAGCTACCGAACCTACAGTGGGAGGAAGTGGGTTGGAACTGGGTCGGGTGGAGACTGAGGAAGAAACTGGGCTTAATGGGGGAATAGAGCAGGTCTGTGACGCACTGAGAATTATTTCCTGGAACATAGCAGGCTTGGCAGCCAAATTTAATAATAAAGAGTGGCACAAATATATTAGTAACTTCCATGTAATTAGCCTCCAGGAGACATGGGCCCTTGATAATAGTAACTTCCACATGCAGGGGTATAAATGTTTCTTTGTCCGGCGCAAAAAACGAGATCGGGGAGAGCCATGGGAGGACTATCTATATATGTAGATTTAAACCTTCCGAGCAGTTGGTCCGTTACGGACTGGAAATCTCATGCCATACAAGCAGTACGGTTTAATGGGAAGGGGCAAAGACTTACTGTCTTCAATATTTACAACAATGGGGCAGGGGGAGACCATACCTCATTTGCAGGAGAATTGGATGACAGACTGGATCAGGAAATAATAGCTCGGAAAATGGGACAGGTACCTGCTCTGCTGGTCATGGGAGACTTTAACTGTCACCTATGCTCGGCACTGACCCCAATAGATGCAGAATGGTCTCATTGCCCTGTAGAGAAAGGGCCGCATTTCTCCCACACGTCGGATGGACTAGCTTTTAGTAAACTCCTGCTTAATCATGATCTAGAGCACACTATTAATATGATGGGTGTGCAGAGGGATGGCAGCCTTCCACCTACATTCAAGGGCAGAGGATGTGCCTCTATCATTGACTATATCTTAGTTTCTAGATCTTTAATAAATAGAGTCACCAGTGTAAGGATAGAATGGAGTAGTTTTAGTGATCACAACCCCCTTGAACTGGGGTTGTTGTATCCGGCAGGTCCAAAAAATAGATACCAAGGTACACTTACTGAGAAGGTAACAAACCAGGGAAGGAGACTAAGGTGGTCCAAAATAGATGGGGAAACCTTTTATAAATCCTTGATGGACTCTGGTAAACCCGCCATGGATGACTGTTTAGACATGGATATTCAAGGGCCGAGGTTGCTTGAAGCATTTGGCCAGATTGGAGACCTTATAGACGGTCTACTAAAAACTAGTCCGCCCACAAGGAACAACTGTAACCCACGCTGGTTCGATAGAGACTGCTCAAAGGCTTTAAGGGAGCTCAAATGCATATGGCCGAGATACCCGCCACCCCCTCTCAACACAATCCCCAAAGGAGGGAAACCGGAAACAGTTCTTAAGTTTTTGGAAGTGGGATGGAGTGACCATCCCGGCCGTATTTATTAAAACAAAAATTAAAACATTAAACGTTTCATGTTATGTACAATTTCATTACCATATTGCGATGTTTGGCTAACCTTAACAGATTCTCTAATACAGAGGTTCTCCTAGCCGAACTAGCATCCTACAAACATTTCTTGACATATTGAAATTGTACAACCTAACGTTTAAGGGCCAACGGCAAGGTCATAACCGGTGTCAAGATCCCTAACCAGACTTACCCCTCCCACTTGGGCTGGGCGACAGCACGGAGGCGTACCTCAAGTGCAACTATTACCAATTTCCCTTGACTTGACGGGGGCACCTAAAGACTCGACGCCAGTTAAAGGTCGTTCGAATACTCGTGTGAGGTATCTAGAAGGTACCGTAGACCTTATCCCAACCCCACACAACTTACCGCATCTGCCGTCGCAGATGTCACTGGCCCCGGGAAATTCCCCAGGAGGGGGCTGTAACCCCTCCTACAAAGGAAGGGGCCTTGCCCGCCTTTCCTTTACTTCCGGCGACCCATCCTTAGAAGGGACCGCCTCCCCATTGAGGGGCCAATGGCCACCTCTCCCGAGCGCTCCCATCCGTGTTGGGTGACGCCCACTCATAGGGATCTACTAATTAGTGCTCACCGATCATGACCTTACCGCCTACCAAATAAATACGACAGTGCTGACTAAAACTCAGAATACATTGGCCACTATGACCGAAAGGGCATGCATAAAATTCAACACTAAATCTGAATCTCTTTAATGGTAAAACGTACTTCAAACAGACCATTCTTTATTAACTCAATATCAACATGATACTCCAACCTGGAAACGAGAACACAAGCAAAATTAATCAACTTTATTACAAACAACTGGCTGTCTTCAGGGGCTGGTGGGTGGGTCACAATTGGCTCTTCGTTCTGTCCCGAGCTCACGTGCAGCGAGGAGGTGCAGCTTCAGAGCACAAGAACAAGAGGCCGTCTTCTGGTCTTGCGTCCCTTTTTATCCGTCTTCAGGGCGGGCGTATACCCGCCCCTGCCTGCCCCGAGGGCGTGGCTGGCTGCGTCAGTGTCTAGGCCAGCCCACTCTAGGGCGGGAACAGGCGCGCCCCGGCTACGCCGCTTCGGGCATACCAGCCGAGACGCGCCTCCCGCCCAAAAATGGCTTCCCGGGGGGATCGAGGCACTCAGCCATACGTTCGGGGGGACCAAGTTGGTCGCCCCTTTCCATATGGCCGAGATACCCGCCACCCCCTCTCAACACAATCCCCAAAGGAGGGAAACCGGAAACAGTTCTTAAGTTTTTGGAAGTGGGATGGAGTGACCATCCCGGCCGTATTTATTAAAACAAAAATTAAAACATTAAACGTTTCATGTTATGTACAATTTCATTACCATATTGCGATGTTTGGCTAACCTTAACAGATTCTCTAATACAGAGGTTCTCCTAGCCGAACTAGCATCCTACAAACATTTCTTGACATATTGAAATTGTACAACCTAACGTTTAAGGGCCAACGGCAAGGTCATAACCGGTGTCAAGATCCCTAACCAGACTTACCCCTCCCACTTGGGCTGGGCGACAGCACGGAGGCGTACCTCAAGTGCAACTATTACCAATTTCCCTTGACTTGACGGGGGCACCTAAAGACTCGACGCCAGTTAAAGGTCGTTCGAATACTCGTGTGAGGTATCTAGAAGGTACCGTAGACCTTATCCCAACCCCACACAACTTACCGCATCTGCCGTCGCAGATGTCACTGGCCCCGGGAAATTCCCCAGGAGGGGGCTGTAACCCCTCCTACAAAGGAAGGGGCCTTGCCCGCCTTTCCTTTACTTCCGGCGACCCATCCTTAGAAGGGACCGCCTCCCCATTGAGGGGCCAATGGCCACCTCTCCCGAGCGCTCCCATCCGTGTTGGGTGACGCCCACTCATAGGGATCTACTAATTAGTGCTCACCGATCATGACCTTACCGCCACAGGCCCGGATAGTTGACCGGCTATCCGGGCCCCCCACAAAACTCCTAGCTAAAGGCCATGTTTCAACGTTTTTAACCATGCTAAGAAGTCTCCTATGAGTAACTCATTTCCCACCCGAGACAAATGCACACCATCCCCCAGATACATACTGTCATCATTAATACAACCGTGCGAGATAGAATGCAATGTCCTGGAACGAAACAACCTACTCACTTTGTTATTAAGTTTTCTAACAGAATGGTTCAAAGCAGGGATCGAAACAGCCCCCCGCCACACTTTTCGTGGGATCATATGAGACCACGCAATTATGCACCCCGGAACTTTCCTCGCCAACCAACTTACAGTGGAAAGCATGGCCTCCAGGAGAAGTCGTCTACCGATGGTGACCAAATCATTGCCCCCTAAATGTACTATGACTATAGACGGCGGTGACCTCGTCCGCCCTAACAAACCCTCAAAGAATGCCTGAAACTGGTCAATACAGAGACCGCCCCTTCCGTAGAAGGACATTCTGTACCCGTATTCCCCAGCTACGTGAATCATGTCACCTGCTTCGAATACGTCTGCGGCACGCCTCACGTATGAGTGGCCCACGACCCACACCTTCTTTCTCACAGCCGGTGATGTCTGACCGCTGGCCTGGTGTTGGGTCGACTGCATAGTCCGCCCCGCCTCGAAGGCTCGCGTAACTGAAAACCAAACAAAAGACAAGAAGCGTGAGTACATTATTACAGCTTCACAACATGTGCAACCGCACATACCTCTTATAACAATTGGAGGACCAACGCCCCACTCGTTTTACTTGTTCCACATTAAGACCCCTGGCTGTAGCTTCAGTGGCAGCCCCTATCCGAAAGGAATGGGTCCCAAACTCACCCGGGTCCAAGCCCGCTGCAGTAATTGACATCGCGAGCACCCGCTGAAACTGAAACTTCGTCAGCGGGGTGGCGTCCGCGTGTCTCAACAATGTCCCTCCCCATGATGCCACCCTTCGTGCTAGGTAATCTTCTAAACACTTCACCGGACACATGGGGGACCCTGGAATCCTGCGAATGACTATGCAGTCTCCCACCCCACCTTGATCGGTTTTTGACTTAACAAAGGATACAGTCATCGTCTCACCCCTGATCTGAACGTGTTCCCGGCACAAACCCCCCACCACATCCTGTTTGTTCCTTGCCACCAGCTCACTTATCCTCATCGCCCCGTGAAATGCAAGCGTAAAAGCAGCTCGGAACAAGCAGGCCTCGAACTGAGACGAGCATGTGGCGGGGAGTGTGGCCAGCAACTGGGCCAACCTATCCAGACCTATCGGGCGCCTCTCATCTACTCTGCGACCCTCAAGGCGTTGCCACCCACGTAGCGCTTTCTGTACCACGAAAGACGCTGTCGGGTCCTGGATATTATGAGCCCTGGCAACAAAGGAAATGGCAGCACGATGCCTCTGGGCTGTAGCCACCGACTTCCCAGCCCTACGCAAGGACATCAGAAAATGTACTACCCAATCCTCGTGCCCCCAAAGCCCCCCTCTCTCAGTCCCCAAAAAGGCTAAATAGGCCCGAAACGCCCCTTCGTATGCCTTCCTCGTCCTTGGTGCTAGACTCTCTCCCACGAGGTAACGAAGTTCGGGGCACCGAGAGACCAGAGAGCTTCGGGAAAGGGTGCCGGCTCTGGGTCCGCTGAGGGAAGGAAACCCAAGAAAGCCTGTATTTGAAAACGAGACAGTGCATCAGCAGCCTGATTCATCACCCCCGGGACATGTTTTGCTCTGAATACCACGTTCAGTTGCATACACAGTAAGACAATTTCTTTAAGCAGCCTTAAAATCATTTTACAACGTGCTGCCTGACTATTGATGCATTCTACAACGGTCATATTATCAGACCAAAATATGACAGAGTGATTTTTGAATCCATCGGGCCAGGTTCTGAGGGCCACCAAGATGGGAAACAGTTCAAGGAAAGCAATATTACTCGTCAGCCCCCTTTCATGCCACCATGTTGGCCACCTTTGTGCCGACCATTTTGTGCCGAAGATGGCGCCGAAACCCATGCTTCCCGCTGAATCCGTCCATAGACCAAGCTCTTCAGAGGACAAGGCCGGTTTGTTCCAGACGACTCGACCATTGAAATCCGCCAAAAATGCTAACCAAATACGCATGTCCTGGCGGACCTCGGCCGATAATCTCGTGCGATGGTGACCCTCTTTTAGGCCGACCATCGCCTGGGCAATTGAACGGGAGAAGGGGCGGGCCATCGGGATTACCCTCAGGGCAAAATTCAACTTCCCCACCAATTGCTGCAATTGATGCAGCGTAACTTTAGATGCAATAATACACATTTGCAGGGCTGCCCTGAATTTCGACACTTTGGCAGCTGGTAAACGAAAACAACCCTCACTAGAGTCCAACTCGATCCCGAGAAACTCGAGGCAAGTCGTGGGACCCACAGTTTTACCTGGTGCCAATGGCACGCCAAATTGATTCATTAAAACACAAAATTCAGTCAAGGCCCGGGCACATTCATCATCCCCAGCGGCTCCCAGGAACAGAAAGTCATCGAGGTAATGCATCACATTTCGAAAACCCGTTTTCTTCGTGTAAACCCATTGTAGAAAACTACTGAATTTCTCGAAATATGCACAAGATATAGAGCACCCCATCGGCATACACCTATCCATGTAATACGAACCTTGAAACATGAATCCCAAAAGCCGTTGGTCTTCCGGGTATACCGGGAGCAAACGGAACGCTGACTCGATATCTGATTTCGCCATCAGCGTCCCGGGCCCCAGGCGATTCAAAATGGCTACGGCCTCATCGAATGATGCGTACCGCACCGAACATATCTCTGGATCAATTGCGTCGTTTACAGAAAGGCCGTGAGGCGCTGATAAATTGTGAATCAATCGAAACTCACCTGGGTCCTTCTTGGGGACCACCCCTAAAGGAGAACAAACAAAATTCTGTACCGGGGGAACACTAAACGGGCCGGCAACCCGACCTCGGGTAACCTCTTTCCGGATCTTATCCTGTACTACAGTCGTATGCTGCAAGACGGAAAGTTGGTTTTTGCACGACCCGACACCCTGAAAGTTCCCCACCGGGATGCGGAAACCATATGAAAAACCGTTTCGTAGCACCCCAGCTGAAGTACGATCTGGGTATTCGCTGAGCCAGGGAATCATCGCCAGGGTATCAATCGGGGTTGGTAAAGGCGCCCCTCGGACTATATTAGACCTGTTTGGCGCCCCCTCTACCCCCATTTTCACCCGATTTGGCTCTGCACGAGGACTCAGGATGGGGTGCCCCACAACCACTACATTCGTGTTTGAATTTACAAGATCCCGGGGGCCTAGTACATTTACTTCTGTTGAAATTGAAACAGAAACCCCTCTTCCCTGTATTGCCGGCGGGTCTTGGGTAATCGTCTGTACCCGTACCCGACCGAAAGGGCGTCCCCCCATTTTGGCGGGAGGATTCACCAACAGTACTCCCCACCAACGGCACTTTCAACATCCCCGACTCTTTCATCTTATTCCATGTCAAAGAATCGTAACAGTCCCAGGTTAAACTTTTGTTATGCTCCATCGCTTTCCTGAAAAGGTTGTCATAACAAAACCATTGGTTACCTTGGTGCGATGTCGAGTACCCCATAATTCGTGACTGATATACTGGAAATTCAGGGAGCAATTCAGGCCTACGTTCCCCCAAAATTGACGTAAAAATTCCCCAAGCATTACCCCAGTTGCCAATATTCTCATTCACTTTAAAGGCGGCCATTTTTGCGCGCCAAACACTTGGATGCATCAGATCCTTTTGGCCCTTAACAGTTTCAACCTCATAATGATCAACGAGCAAGGAGAAAATGTTTACGTATTCCCCCGCCCAAATCTTTTCCTTTATTGCCAAAGGAACATGTTGCCCCAACTTTTCTCTACGAGAGGGTGTTGACTCATCCCTTGCGATCGGCAATGGCCGCTTACCTGCACCGGACGCTGCCTCCGCCACTCGTGGCTTGTCTATCACCGCATCCGACGCGGGCACCTTGGCTGTATCACGTTTCTCGCGCAACTGTTTAATGAGTGCTTGCGCTTCGGCAGCCGTGGCGCCCTCGCTACTGTCCCCCAACCACGCCGCTAACTGTGCCGCCAACTCGGGAGGCATGTCTTCAGTGGATGTCGGGGTAACTACTACGGGAATCAGATTCCCCTCCTTTGGTACCGGGGCCGGTACCGGGGCTGGCGCCTCGAGCGGGGAACAGGGAACCGGGACGTCTCCCCCGACCGGCCCCCTTCTCGGCCTCTTTGGCTTCCCTCCGGCCGGTGGACGCCCCGATTCCTCCTCGCCGTCTCGCTCCGCCAACCGCTTCTTAATTTCGGACATGTCCTTCATGAGGGCCCGAACCAACTGGTCAGTCGACATTCTCTTCGCGCCTTTCTTGGGCATCTTTTCAGACGAAGTATCTAGAAGACAAAAAGAGAGATTAAAACGCTCACAATTGGCTCTTCGTTCTGTCCCGAGCTCACGTGCAGCGAGGAGGTGCAGCTTCAGAGCACAAGAACAAGAGGCCGTCTTCTGGTCTTGCGTCCCTTTTTATCCGTCTTCAGGGCGGGCGTATACCCGCCCCTGCCTGCCCCGAGGGCGTGGCTGGCTGCGTCAGTGTCTAGGCCAGCCCACTCTAGGGCGGGAACAGGCGCGCCCCGGCTACGCCGCTTCGGGCATACCAGCCGAGACGCGCCTCCCGCCCAAAAATGGCTTCCCGGGGGGATCGAGGCACTCAGCCATACGTTCGGGGGGACCAAGTTGGTCGCCCCTTTCCAGTCTTAAAATTAAACCAAGGGACACCCTACAAATTGCGGCGTGTAGGAATAATTATAAGAGGGAGACCAAGAGGAGAAAATTAGTTTTACAGGGAGAAGCGTGGGCAGACCTAAGAGAAGCGGGGGAAAAAAGGGATATGTCCGGGTTCTGCAGAATCATCAACCAACCAACTTTCCAAGAAAATAACACCCCGGAGATAGGATCAAATATCCTACCAGAACAGTGGGTCTCCCATTATAAGGGGCTGTACAATTATGAGCCAGGAACAACTGAAAAGCAGGTAGAGACCTCACATCAGGGCACCACAGTAGTGTTCACCATTAAAGAGATCACTGCTGGAATAGAGGGACTGACAAAAAATAAAGCCCCTGGCCCTGATGGAATCCCCCCTGATTTGTTCCTCAGCTGTGTAGAACTCTGGGCTCCCATAATGACTAGGGTCATAAATACCGCCATCACTTGTGGCCTGCCGCCGTCCTGGTCAAAGGCCATAATCGTCCCTATTTTTAAGAAGGGCAATAGCGATGACCCCAAGTGTTATCGCCCGATTTCCCTGATTGATGTGTCTGCCAAACTCCTGGGAAGGGCGATGCTTAATAGACTGTCCGAGTGGACCGAAGAAAATAACATCTTCTCGGACACTCAATATGGATTTAGGACGGGGAGGTCCACCAGTGATCAATGCCTGAACCTCTATATGCTGACTGCCAAATACACCATGGCCAGCAATGAAGCCATCTATATGGGGTTCATGGATTTGGCAGCGGCATTCGATCATGTTAATAGGGAGAAACTTTGGGTCATGATGTCTCTTATGGGAATAGAGGTTGGCCTAATTAATATCTTAAGGGAACTTCACAGTGATACCTCTGCTAAAGTCCGTTTCAATAGGGAGGGGGGGCTGACCGATTCATTCCCTTGCAAGAGTGGGGTACGGCAAGGCTGTATTCTTGCCCTTTTTTATTTTCCCTTTATATAAATAATTTGGAGCAGTTTTTGTTAAATCTAAAGACAGATTGCCCAAGGGTGGGGACGCGTCATATCCCTGTTCTGCTTTACGCAGACGACGCGGTCTTGCTCGCACGTACGCCTAGGAGCTTACAGATTCTTATTGATGGATTTGTTAAATTTATGGGCTCCCTAGACCTTTTTGTCAATTTGGGCAAATCATATGTGCTGTTGGCTGGTAACAAACCTTGCACCAAATTTATGTATACGATAGGAAATCACAAAATAGAAGAGGTTAAAACATTCCCCTATCTAGGTGTAATTTTTGACGGGGCTCTACAATTTAACTCCCTGGTTGAGGAGCGCTGTTGTAAAATGATTGCTACCAATGGCGCAATTGCAAGTTACGGTAGGAGGGTAGGCAGATGGAGCCCTGAACAGGTGATGAACCTGTATAGCTCCATATGCTGCTCCAAAGTGATTTACGGGGCAGAGGTATGGGGCTTTGTTAATACTGCAAAAATACAGCGGGAAGAAAATAAATACCTAAGAACCATCCTGAGGGTACCACCAAGTACCGCTGGTTTCATAGCACACAGGGAAATAGGGAGGCCTTACCTCAAAGATCTGGTAAAACTTAGGCCAATAGTGGCCTGGCTAAAAATTTGGGTCAACCCTGACGCGTTTCTAAGCAGAGAAATCTTAAATGATTGCTTAGAAAGGGATAATTGTATGAGAATACCATGGCTCAATTATGTAAAGAGTACCTTGGCTACAGGAACCTCTTCACCAACCCTGTAGCAATTGTATCCCAGCACAAGGTGTTAGTAAAAAAAGCTTTTTTAGAGCAAAAAGCACAACAGAGAGCTGAGGTTGAAGGCTCAAAAAGACAGTGAGAGCTCACAACCTGGTTAAGAGCGTCGAGGGAATGGAGCCATATCTGTACCTCATGCATAACGCTCAGGACAGATTTCTGATGTGTCGCCTCAGATTAAACTTACTTCCATACTTATTGGCATCACCAGCAGGGTTTTTAACTACAATTGAGCAGAAGGGATCCTGCGGCTGCGACAATAGGTCTCCGCAGGATTCCCTTCACTTTGAGCTACTGTGCCCTTTTTATTCCATGCCTAGGCGTAGATTTCTAGTGAAAATGTTAAAACAAGCCAACCTAGAACATGCTAAAGAGGCCCTAACTTACCTACAGAAAGCATCCGACCCTTTAACACTGTGCTGCATAATGAATTTTATTAAAGTGGTGGTTCGTTTAAGGGTAACCAGAGGAGAGGAATGATGCTTACAAATTGTTATTAATCTTTTTTAAAGTGTCAAAATCCCCTTTCCCTTCTTTTTGCAATATGTAAAAATAATTATTACATTTGGGATTCTGAAAATGATTTAATGAATTTTTTACTCATGTATATATGTATGTGCTTTTATGGTGATGTATATTTGTATGTGCTTTTATGGTGATTTTTAATCATCGAATAAAGAATCCTTGACTGACTGTGTGCATGGTTGTGTGTGTGTGGTTTTGTGTGGTTGTGTGTGATTGTGGTTGTGGGTGTGGTTGTGTGTATGGTTTTGTGTGGCTGTGTGTGTGTGTGTGTGTGGTTGTGGGTGTGTGTGGTTGTGTGTGGTTTTGTGTGTGTGGTCGTGTGTGTGGTTGTGTGTGTGGTTGTGTGTGTGGGTGTAGTTGTGTGTGTGTGTGTTGTTGTTGTGTGTGTGTGGTTGTATGTGTGTGGTTGTGTGTATGGTTTTGTGTGGTTTTGTGTGTGGTTGTGGCTGTGGATGTGTGTGTGGTTGTGGTTGTGGTTTTGTGTGGTTGTGTGTGTGTGTGGTTGAGAGTGGGGTTTTGTGTGTGGTTTTATTGTGGTTGTGTCTGGTTGTGGGTGTGGTTTTGTGTGTGGTTTTGTGTGGTTGTGGGTGTGTTTGGGTGTGGTTTTGTGTGGATGTGTGTGTGGTTTTTTGTGTGTGGTTGTGTGTGTGGTTTTGTGTGTGTGGTTGTGGCTGTGGTTGAGTGTGTGGTTGTCTGTGTGGTTGTGTGTGTGGTTGGTTGTGTGGTTGTCTGTGTGGTTGTGTGTGTGGTTGGAGTTGTGTGTGTGGTTGGTTGTGTGTGGTTGTGTGTGTGTGTGGTAGTGTGTGTGTGGTTGTATGGTTGTGTGTGGTTGTGTGGTTGTGTGTGTGTTGTGTGTGTGTGTGGTTGTGTGTGTGTGGTTGTGTGCGTGTGGTTGTGTGTGTGTGTGTGGTTGTGTGTGTGTGGTTGAGTGAGTGTGTTGTTGTGTGTGTGGTTGTGTGTGTGTATTTGTGTGGTTGTGTGTGTGTGTGTGTTTGTGTGTGTGGTTGTGGTTATGTGTGTGCGTGGTTGTGTGTGTCTGTGGTTTTGTGTGGTTGTGGGTGTGGTTGTGTGTGGTTTTGTGTGGTTGTGTGTGTGTGGGTGTGGTTGTGGGTGTGTGTGGTTGTGTGTGTATGCGGTTGTGTGACCTAGTTGTAGGACACCCCTGCGCCGCTCGGCCACCAGCTGCTGCGTGTGCCCCCTTGCCCTGCCTGCCTCGCTGCCTGCCTCGCTGCCGCCGCGTGACCACGCCCCCTCCTTCGAGCGGCGTGGTCCGTGCTCGCCTGCTCGAAGGAGGGGGTAACTCTGTGATTGTTTATTGTTTTGTTTTGTCGTTCCTTTGTGCCTGTTTAGCATTTTCTAATCGTATTTGCGCTTTCCTTCCTGTTTGCCCCTTGTCGCACCGCCCCTCGTGTAACTCTGTGATTGTTTATTGTTTTGTTTTGTTTTGTCGTTCCTTTGTGCCTGTTTAGTATTTTCTAATCGTATTTGCGCTTTCCTTCCTGTTTGCCCCTTGTCGCGCCGCCCTTCGTACTCCCTCCCCGCTTCCCGCCACCGCCGCTTACCCCGCCCCTTTTTCCATTCTGTACCCTCCCCGCTCCCGCCTCCCAGCTGCTCCGCCCCCCGCGCACTTGGCCATATATGGCGACCGTGCGACGCAGGTGAGTGTGACCTAGTTGTAGGACACCCCCGCGCCGCACGGCCACCAGCTGCTGCGTGTGCCCCCTTGCCCTGCCTGCCTCGCTGCCGCCGCGTGACCACGCCCCCTCCTTCGAGCGGCGTGGTCCGTGCTCGCCTGCTGGTGTAACTCTGTGATTGTTTATTGTTTTGTTTTGTTTTGTCGTTCCTTTGTGCCTGTTTAGCATTTTCTAATCGTATTTGCGCTTTCCTTCCTGTTTGCCCCTTGTCGCGCCGCCCCTCGTGTAACTCTGTGATTGTTTATTGTTTTGTTTTGTTTTGTCGTTCCTTTGTGCCTGTTTAGTATTTTCTAATCGTATTTGCGCTTTCCTTCCTGTTTGCCCCTTGTCGCGCCGCCCTTCGTACTCCCTCCCCGCTTCCCGCCACCGCCGCTTACCCCGCCCCTTTTTCCATTCTGTACCCTCCCCGCTCCCGTCTCCCAGCTGCTCCGCCCCCCCGCGCACTTGGCCATATATGGCGACCGTGCGACGCAGGTGAGTGTGACCTAGTTGTAGGACACCCCCGCGCCGCACGGCCACCAGCTGCTGCGTGTGCCCCCTTGCCCTACCTGCCTCGCTGCCGCCGCGTGACCACGCCCCCTCCTTCGAGCGGCGTGGTCCGTGCTCGCCTGCTGGTGTAACTCTGTGATTGTTTATTGTTTTGTTTTGTTTTGTCGTTCCTTTGTGCCTGTTTAGCATTTTCTAATCGTATTTGCGCTTTCCTTCCTGTTTGCCCCTTGTCGCGCCACCCCTCGTGTAACTCTGTGATTGTTTATTGTTTTGTTTTGTCGTTCCTTTGTGCCTGTTTAGTATTTTCTAATCGTATTTGCGCTTTCCTTCCTGTTTGCCCCTTGTCGCGCCGCCCTTCGTACTCCATCCCCGCTTCCCGCCACCGCCGCTTACCCCGCCCCTTTTTCTATTCTGTACCCTCCCCGCTCCCGCCTCCCAGCTGCTCCGCCCCCCCGCGCACTTGGCCATATATGGCGACCGTGCGACGCAGGTGAGTGTGACCTAGTTGTAGGACACCCCCGCGCCGCACGGCCACCAGCTGCTGCGTGTGCCCCCTTGCCCTACCTGCCTCGCTGCCGCCGCGTGACCACGCCCCCTCCTTCGAGCGGCGTGGTCCGTGCTCGCCTGCTGGTGTAACTCTGTGATTGTTTATTGTTTTGTTTTGTTTTGTCGTTCCTTTGTGCCTGTTTAGCATTTTCTAATCGTATTTGCGCTTTCCTTCCTGTTTGCCCCTTGTCGCGCCACCCCTCGTGTAACTCTGTGATTGTTTATTGTTTTGTTTTGTCGTTCCTTTGTGCCTGTTTAGTATTTTCTAATCGTATTTGCGCTTTCCTTCCTGTTTGCCCCTTGTCGCGCCGCCCTTCGTACTCCCTCCCCGCTTCCCGCCACCGCCGCTCACCCCGCCCCTTTTTCCATTCTGTACCCTCCCCGCTCCCACCTCCCAGCTGCTCCGCCCCCGCGCACTTCGCCATATATGGCGACCGTGCGAACGCGCAGCGGTCACGCGCAGCGGGTGCGCCGTTTGTGCGCCGAAGGCGCGCCAAAGGTAAGCCCGTCTGCGCCCGTCCGCGACCGGACCGCGCCCAGCACCAGGACCCCTGGCCCTCGAGGACCCCGACCGACCCGCCTGACGTACACGGCCGCCACCCTCATCGCACTCAACACCGGCCGAGTCCCGGGTTGCTACCGAGCCACCCCACGACGCGTACATGGACCCTTCAGCTGCAACACCTGCAAGTTCACCTGCATCCGGACCTGCCCGACACCAGCACCTGCCAAGCAGACCACCAGCAGCAACCACCTCAAGTGCATCCTGCTCAACACCCGCTCCATCCACAGACACGCCATCGAACTCTGGAACCTCCTCGACGCCACAGCCCCGGACGTTGCCTTCATCACGGAGACCTGGATGAACGCCTCCTCAGCGCCCGACATCGCCATCGCCATCCCAGAAGGCTACAAGATCACCCGGAGGGACTGCAACGCCAACCAGGTGGGAGGAGGCATCGCCATCATCCACAGGAACACCATCCGCATCACGACCAGCACCGACAACACCCCACCCTCCGCCGAACACCTGCATTTCCAGATCCACACCGACTCGAAGACCACCCTCAGAGGCACCCTGATCTACCGACCTCCGGGACCACGCACCCAATTCAGCGAGGACATCGCCGACTTCGTCAGCCCGCACGCCCTCCCCTCCGCTGACTACATCCTCCTGGGAGACTTCAACTTCCACCTGGAGAACAACAACGACTGCAACACCAGCACCCTGCTCGACAACCTCGCCAACCTTGGACTCAAGCAGCTGGTGTCCACCCCCACCCACCTCGCCGGACACACACTCGACGCCATCTTCTCAGCCAGCAAAGACATCGCCTTCAGCCACGCCACAGAACTCCACTGGACGGACCACAGATGCATCCACTTCACCTTCAGAAGAACGACGATCCACCACCACCAGCAACAGGTTGCCCGAAGAAGCTGGAACAAGATCACAGCCGACCAGCTCGCCGCTTCCCTGAGCCAGCACCCTCCGGCCAGCTCAGCGAACCCCAGCCAGGCCGCCGACAACCTCTCGAAGTGGATCAGCAAATGCGCAGACGAACTCGCCCCTCTGAGGATCCCACCCAGCAGACCCGGCAGTAAGAGAGCCCCATGGTTCACCGACGAACTCAAGAGCTCCAAGAAGAACTGCCGAGCCCTCGAGAAAGCCTGGAGAAAGAAACCCACGCCGGACAACCGGACCACCCTCAAGCTCGCCACCCGGAAACACCACCAACTGATCCGCACCGCCAAGAAAACGGCTTTCAAGAACCGACTGGACAACAACGCACACAACTGCAAGGAACTCTTCAACATCGTGAAAGAGGTCTCCAACCCCAACGCCGGAAACAACGACATCACCCCATCGCAAGACCTCTGCAACTCCCTCGCCTCCTACTTCCACAACAAGATCGCGGACATACACAACAGCTTCAGCACTCAACCGACGCACGCCACGACCGCAGCAAAGCCGCCCACCACCACCCTCCGCGCCTGGACCCCGGTCAACACCGAAGACACCGTCCGCATGATGAACTCCGTCCACTCCGGATCTCCGACCGACCCCTGCCCTCACCACGTCTTCAACAAAGCCGACGCTGTCATCGCACCCCACCTGCGGGACATTATCAACACCTCATTCGACACCCCCACCTTCCCCGAGAGCTGGAAGCACGCCGAACTCAGCGCTCTACTCAAGAAACCTACAGCAGACCCCAACGAACTCAAGAATTACCGCCCCATCTCTCTACTTCCGTTTCCAGCCAAAAGTCATCGAGAAGACCGTCAACAAACAGCTGGCCGCCTTCCTCGAGACGAATGGATCCCTCGACCCATCGCAGTCCGGATTCCGTGCCAACCACAGCACCGAGACTGCCCTCATCGCCGCCACCGACGACATCCGAGCCCTGATGGACAACGGAGAAACAGCGGCCCTCATCCTCCTAGACCTCTCTGCGGCTTTCGACACGGTCTGCCACCGCACCCTAGTACAGCGCCTCAGCAACGTCGGAATCCAGGAGAAGGCACTGGAATGGATCGTCTCCTTCCTCGACGGAAGAACACAGAGAGTCCGCCTACCACCGTACAAGTCAGAGGCCACCGAAGTCATCTGCGGCGTCCCTCAAGGATCCTCGCTGAGCCCTACACTCTTCAACGTCTACATGAGCCCCCTCACGGCCATCGCACGCCAACACAACCTCAACATTATCTCCTACGCCGACGACACCCAGCTGATCCTCTCCCTGACCAACGACCCCGCCACCGCCAGAGCCAACCTGCACGAAGGGATGAAAGAGGTAGCCGAGTGGATGACGACGAGCCGCCTGAAACTGAACTCAGACAAGACGGAGGTCCTCATCCTGGGCTCCTCGCCCTCCGCCTGGGACGACTCCTGGTGGCCCCCCGCCCTGGGCACCGCACCCAAACCGACGAACCACGCACGCAACCTGGGCTTCATCCTGGACTCCTCCCTCTCCATGTCCAGGCAAGTCAACGCCGTCTCCTCGTCGTGCTTCAACATCCTGCGCATGCTTCGGAAGATCTTCTGGTGGATCCCCACGGAGACCAGGAAGACCGTCACCCAGGCCCTCGTCACCAGCAGACTGGACTACGGCAACGCACTCTACGCCGGAACCACCGCCAAGATCCAGAAGAGACTCCAGCGCATCCAGAACGCCTCAGCCAGACTCATCCTCGACATCCCACGACACAGCCACATCTCCGGACACCTAAGAGACCTGCACTGGCTCCCGGTCAACAAGAGAATCACCTTCCGTCTCCTTACCCACGCACACAAAGCTCTCCACGATCAAGGCCCGAGCTACCTCAACAACCGCATCAACTTCTACGCTCCCAAACGCCACCTCCGATCTGCCAGCCACGCCCTCGCCGCCGTCCCACGCATCCGTAGAGCCACCACAGGAGGAAGGTCCTTCTCCTACCTGGCCGCCAAGACCTAGAACTCCCTCCCGGCCGACCTGCGCCTGACCCACGACCACCTCTCCTTCAGGAAGAAGCTCAAGACCTGGCTGTTCGAGCAGTAGCGGCACCCCCCCCCCCCCCCAAGCGCCTTGAGACCCTACGGGTAGGTAGTGCGCTCTATAAATGTCTTTGATTGATTGATTGATTGATTGTGTGTGGTTTTGTGTGTGTGTGTGTGTGTGGTTTTGTGTGGTTGTGTGTGGTGTTGTGTGTGTGGTTGTGTGTGTGGGTGTAGTTGTGTGTGTATGTGGGTGTGGTTGTGTGTGTGTGTGTGTGGTTGTATGTGTGGTTTGGTGTGATTTTGTGTGTGGTTGTGGCTGTGGTTGTGTGTGTGGTTGTGGTTGTGTGTGTGGTTGTGGTTTTGTGTGGTTGTGTGTGTGTGTTTTGTGTGTGTGTTTGTGTGTGTGTGCGTGTGTGTGTGTGGTTGTGTGTGTACTGTAATCCATGCAAGTTGCATGTTGGGAGCAATTAAATTAGGCCCGATACCAATTTGTATAGTTGGTAGGCATTGACGAGAAGAGTAAATACGTGGTCGTGCACGGAAGAGACTACAAAGTTTGAGACCAATACGTTTATTCGACTATTTTGATGCAACTCTTAAAAGTTTGCACATCAAGGTAATTTACATTTGGATTCAAACGAAAGTGAAAGTGATCGGACCGAGGCAGAGGGAAAGTACGGGAAATAAAAACAAGCAACTTAATGATCCGTGACGGCGGAGACAGATGGTGGCAGCGCGCATGCACGCTTGCGTGAACGGAAGCGTGTAGCATGCCAGTAGCACTTTGAAAACTCACCTACTAATGTGTCGGCCAGACCAGCACATGCGCTGGATCAGGTGAGACCTAACAAACGACATATCCCCATAACCTCTAGTCCATAGTAGTCACATGCTCCAATCACCGAGAACCCAGTCCTTTAAGTACAGGCACCTCCGTTTTGTAATTCTCTTTCTTTTCAAACAGAACTGACATCGTAAGGACAGGAATCACATTCTGGAATCAAACAATGTCCAAACCAAGAGGGTGAATCTTCCAACCCTCTCCACTGGAGAGGTTGAAACCGCAACAATTCGAAGGAAGCCTTCAATTGCAAAGAGGTATCAGGCAGTATTCATGCAGGCCCAGAGACACCTTGTTGATATACCACCCATAGGAATCATTCCACTTCAAGTGCGTTGTTGATTGTTGCCGGTGAAATCAGAAAATTAAAATCCATACTATCGAATAATATCTGCAGAGAAACATCACACACAGGGCGCTAAAACACAAATATAATCGAAATTGAATAAACTCAAGAAATATATTAGAAAAATACTTATACCTTACGTATATGAATAGTACACAAGAAAACAGGGTGGGATAATCCTTCACTGGTGGCAGCTTCATAAGATTTAAGGCATTGCACAACATACAAATTTGTGTTATTGGGAAATACTGGATATGATAGCATGCTGGTATTAGATTTAGTCCTTCTGGAAATGGAAAAGGAAACCCTGTCACAGGAGAAACCACTGCCAGAGAGAGCAGGAGCTTCAACATCAGAAACTCTCTTGCAAGATAACAAAGACAGCAACATAGTAAGGTTGCCCAACAGCTGTTTGCGTGAAAAATACTTGGTCTATGGCCATCTGCCTAAGAAATTCCATTACTGGATGCTGCCTGGCAGGTTTCCGATCTACTGGGAGATGCCCCGTGGAAATGGCAGACCTATATTTATTAATGGACCTATAAGCTAGGCCTGCAGCTGCCAGGGAAGAAAGGAAATGATTCACTAGATAGACATCCATCCCAGCGGGATCAGTATTCTGTTTGTCACACCAATGAAATCATCATCGCCATGCCGAAGCATAGTGCTTGTGGGTACCTGAAGTCCATGCTTGATTGATATAGAAGGATGCTTGTTGAGAAATGCTTGGCACCTGCCATCTACCCTGAAAACTTTCCAGGCTACCAACCCAAGTTGTTCTGAGAGAATCAGCGGATGAGGATTCCCCACTGGGTCCATCAACAGAATGCGGCAAAATGGAATCAAGAGAGGCAGGTCATAAGATAACTCCAGAGCCAAAGGGCATCATGGCTGCTCTCTCCAGAGTGGGGTCACCAGAATGATCTCCTCTTTCTGACAACGCACCTGAGACAGGACTTACTGGAACATGCTGAACAGAGGAAATGCATACCCCCGGTGGAAAGACCAGTCCTGTAGGAAAGCATCAGAGGCTGTGGCCTCTGGGCCTGGGTGGCAACTGAAAACCAGAGGAATCTGCCAATTGAGCCGATTGGCAAACAGATCCACTGCACATGGTCCCCATATGCGATTGAGGGCGAAGATCTTCAGATGAAGTCTGCAATCGCTGAAGATTTGGAGATAATGGGAGTTCCAATCTGCCACTGAATTCTTCTCCTGGGAAGATATTTCGCTATGACCCATATCTGATGTTGAAGGCAGAAGTGCCAAAGTCTTTGGCAATCTCCAGCAACATCCAGCATCTCGTACTGCCCAGATTGTTGGCATAGCGAACTGCTGAGATTTTGTCCATCCTCAGCAAAATGCAAGGATTTGTCCGCAAGGGGGAGAGGCTCTATATCGCAAAGGAACCAGCGAGGAGTTCCAGACAGTTTATATGAAGCTGAAGCTTGGTCTCCAACCATGACCCTGGTGGAAAGGGACCCACATCTGGCACCCCAGCCCCATCTGCTGGCATCTGATTCTAGAATAATGTCCGGAGGGCTGCCAAAGATCGCTTTGCCATTCCAGGCATCCTAGTGTTCTAGCCACCATGTAATTTCTATTTTGGCCTCCTATGAGAGGCAAAGCCGGTTCGAATAAGACAGGCCCTGCTGCAGATGTTATATTTTGAGTCACTGGAGAACCCTGTTATGAAGGGATCCGCGAAAAATGGCCTGGATGGAAGAAGCCAGGAGACCCACAATCGATGGTACTGATCTCAACGAGATTGTCAGGCTGCATAATGCAGACCTCAATTTTTATCTTGATATTTAGGATTTTCTGAGAAGGAAGAATCAATTGGGACAAAACTAAATCTATTTGGAATACCAAGAATTCCAAGCATTGAAAAGTGATCAGGCAAGACTTTGGTTGATCGATGACAAACCAGTGGTCTTGGAGGAGTTGAGTTGTCCAGGACAGATAGAGAGATTCGGTTTGAGGATACAGGGCCAAGAGGATCAGATTGTCTAGATAGATAATCCTTCTCACCCCTTTGGCTCAAAGTGCCTCCACTGTGGGCCTTATCAGCTTGGTAAAGAACCAAGGAGCCGAGGAGAGGCCAAATGGAGGGACCATGAACGTGAAGCAATGACCCAACTAAGTAAATTGGAGGAATCATCGATGAGGGGAGAAAATGGGAATCATCAAGTACATGTCCTTCAGGTCCAGACAGACCATCCAGTCGCCCTCTTGTAGAATGTCTCGGAGAAGATGAATACCCTCCATTTTAAAATGCCTGTACACTATCCCGGCATTGAAATCCTTCAGGTTTAAGACTAAACTGGAACCTCTCCCTCTCTTGTCAACTGAGAAAGTGGTGCTGAGGAAACCCCCTGGATGAGGGGAAGAAGGGCAAATTGCAAGAGCCCTAGAATTTCTGCAGTGGTGACCTCTTGCATGGAACAATATAGTTCATGAGGAGGACACAGCTGGGAGGGGTTCCCTATTTTAAATATATGTATTATTTATTTTATTTTACATCATTTTTATAAATTTAAAAAAATACAATATTTTTAACAACTATATTTTTGACAACGATATTTTGTTTCGATATTTTTGTACTTACCATAATGTAGATAGGACTTCGATATTCTTGGCATCGCTATTCCGCCTCCAATATTTTTGAAGTCGATATTGTTCATGTCGATATTCTGTCATTGATTCCTCCCTCGTAGACTAGCGAGGCTCTCCTTGTCAAAGCTCTGTCTAATATGATATTGTACATACTTAGCTACTTCCTAGGGAGGGGTTCAACTGACAACCGTGGATGGACGATGTCACCTGCGTCAAAGTTTAACACTAATGTGGACTTTGAAAGGGAATCAGACTGAAGCCCAGAGCACCTTCTCTTACTGGCCCTTGGCTCATCACCCTTCTCACTGTCACTGGGCATGGTGGATGTGGTGTAAGAATCCATATGGTCTGTAGGTTTAGACGAATCATCAGAATTAGGGGAGAGGACAGGTGTAACCACGGTCATCCAGGACTGTCGCAGACAGTTTCTCGAATTCTTTGGTATGGGCCCACCTCAGCCTTAGATTTTCCTTTACTGGGTTTACCAGCAGGGGCAGAGTGAGCCGTCAGAGGGGACAAGGGGAGGAAGCCAACCTTTCTGACTGGTGAAACCCTCAAATCGTTGAGTAAGGGGGCCAAGAGCCCTAACCTTTGTTTACTGATAATTGGAAGCTATCATCTAAGATGTCGACCAGATGTTGTTCCAAGGAGGTCGTTGTGCCCTCCTGATAATATCTCAAGTCATCTTTAAATGGGTCATATTGGGCCATATCTTGGGATACAGAGACCAAAAAGGCAAAAGAAATGCCAAAGTTAAGGTAGATGGGGTGGCAGAGTGAGCTAAAGAACGGTGATGGATTAAACCCAGATCAGTTGACTGGGGGTGGGTGTTTGTATTGTCAACGCTCCGTCCATCATCCCCTTTGGTTTTTCAGATGAAGAATACAATCAATGAAAGTGCAGCCTCAGCACGCAAAACAGAATAATAATAGTGTGTGGAGGGAGTCGTCTACAACAGACACTCTATGCAGAGCCTGTGCAATTATTACAACCCTGGGCATGCTCTGATGCAGCAGGGTATGAAAGGAGCCAAAATTAGCACACAAATCAATTGAGTAACAAATTATCCCCAGTAGCGGAGTAGACGCAGCTAATCTTTATTTCCCCCACGTTTGAAAGAAGCGCTGTGGCTTCGCAAATGCACATGTGTGCTCAAAGCCCAAAAGGGCTAGAAATGGGACTGTGGGTGTTGGAAGACGATAGCCGCATCTCGCTCCACAAATTAGAGCCCACTTAGGCGATCGTGGGCTTGGGAGGCATAAGCGCCCCCTGAAAAGGAGGAAAGGCAACAAGAACACAATAATTAACCAACAAGCGGGTGGGGCCACGCTGAGCAGCTGAATGGCCGCATTTTAGATCGGCTCCGCCGGCCGAGCTTGCACAATCCGACATTAATCCGGAAAAGACGAGCCAAAACTGTCTCTGTTGTGCTGCGGGTGCTGCCAAGAAATACCCGGGACATCATGAGTGGATTTCAGTAGAGGTACAATCCTAAATTTGAGTGGGTAGCAACATCCGGACCTAAGGCCTACTTGCAGATCACCATGGGAAGCCGGGACCTGGAGCATATGACTGCCGAAGTCGGAGCGATGTGGCTGTAGGAGGGGTGCTCCCTGTGAACGTGCGGCCGGAAAGACGCAGAGACACGAACTCAAGGTCAGACCACTCCCCTCTTGCCTGAGAGATCGCTGCCCGGTAGGGGCCGTGGCTGGCGGGCCCTGCGATCGTGGAGTGTCTGGCCCGCGAGACTGCTGACGGCCCGGAGCTGTGTGGAGGGAATCGGAGTGCGGCGGGTGATCAAGGCGGGTGAGGCGGCGCCGACACTGGCGTCCGCGGGCTGCCTGAGGCAGTGCAGATTGGCAGCAACTTCCCCCGCTACGCATCGTGGACACTTGGCAGGGGTTGGAGTGGGCCACCGCGACGCTGCTGTGAGAAAAAGTTGCACGGCAGCCATTTTCTGATGCAGCGCGGGGGCTCATAGAAACGTGCTGTGTGTGCTCCGGGTTGCTGGTGAGGCGACTATGGAAACACTATAAGGAGCCCCGGGTTTAACTGCTGAACAACTATGAATGTGGAGTGCAGCGGGCATAGATGTGGGTCGTTCTGCCCCCGTGTTTGCTGGATATGAGAATCCTTTGGGGTGAGCGGCCATATTGAGAGGAGGCTGGTGCAGGAGCATGAAGGTTGGGCGTCTCCCCCCACCTCTTCCACATTTAAAGCTCATAATTGTAATTTAGTGGGGTGTGCTCCCCTCCAGTGATTTCTACACAGGCCCTTATGCATGTTGCTGTGACTTTACCCTTTGTTGGCATACGGGAGTGGAGGCCCTAGTGCACTGGTGGTCGCACTGCGTGGCTTGGGAGTGCGTGAGGGACTGTTGGCCACCCACCTCCGCTTGAGATGCCTTGCGGCCTGCACTGACCAATGCTAATTTGGTGGCTGCCTGTGTTGGAGCGGATGATCTCCTACAGCTAGTGGAAGTTACCAAGGCTCACCAGCGCGCTGGTAAAGAGCTTGTGGGCGACCCTGTGCTGACACTGGGGAACCCAGGTGATGTGCCTATTACAGTGGACGCTGTGCAATCACCGACTTTGCTGGATCAAGGCGAGAAGGGGAGAGTAGACATATCCTGAACACACCGGTGTTTTCCACATAGCGACACTATTCGTCTATAGTCTAATATATCAGCATGGGGAAGCCTGCCAGATGGACTCATTGGCAGAGAGGATGGACAGGATAACACACTGCGTCGAGAAGCAGGAGGGCCGTATGGCGGTGTTGGAAACAATGGTAATGGAGACGGAGCAGGGACAAACGGACATGGACAAGAAATTGCGCGGGATGGACGGAGTGCTACAGGTGATCAGATAAAATAATGAGGACTTGGAAGCTAGGTCAAGACGCAACAACGCACGGATCATGGGCATAGCAGAATCGTCAGACATTCAAAACATGGAGAAGTATGTGGAAGAGATGATGAGAGAGCTGTTTGGCCCGAACTCTCAGCTATGTTCCTGATTGAAAGAGCCTATCGCTCATTGGGGCCCAGGCCAAAGCCAGGAGCGCCGGCAAGACCAATAATAGCTAGAGTCCTCAACTACAGGGACAGAGATGCCATCCGACGGCTTGCGCGAGAGAAAGGCGAGGTCCAATATAAGGGTAACCATATTGCTCTATATCCAGATTTCACTCTACAGGTACAGGCGGCCCGTAGGGAATTTCTCCCTGCAAAGAAGATTTTTCAAAAGATTGGGACCAGGTATGCTTTTATCTATCCTGCAAAGCTGCAAGTTCAAGGTCACAGGAAGCCTGCCTTTTATACGGACGCTAAGGCTGCTCTTGCCTACACAAAGCAGCAGGCAAAGGAACACAAACAACTGACAGCCTCAAATGAACCACGGCTTGAAGGCGGCATGAGTGACACTTATTGAGAGTTCGGACATGATCACTGGATGTGCAGATAAGTGTATCACAGTGATAATAAACTAGCGGTTGTATATCCTATGTTGCCATGTGTGAGCCATCTCGGTAAAAGGGAAAGTGGTCCTATTCATGAATTATTGGCCCTGATTGTTTAAATGATTGTCCCGGGTGGGGGGCATCTGTGGTACGCTTGGACGTTGGCGGTCTGTTGCAGTCTTGGCCACCCCGTCAAAAGTGTGGGGGAGGTTTGCCAGTGTCCTCATGTTCCCTCATGGGATGATTCCCTTAAGTTTATGTTTCCTATTTCTGGGAGCGAGGGTGGGAGATTCACAACCTAATTGGGGGGTTGGTGGGGGTGGGGGTTGGAGAGGGGAGTTCTTTAGGTCCTATTACCTGCCATGTCTTATGTCCGAGATTGAGAATTGTTTTTACCTAATTGGCGTTGCCATGAGACACCAACCTGTTGAGCAATTCACTTGCACTGTGCTAGAACAAGTCCTCACACCTAGGGGCCGATTATGATCGCGGACGGACTTGCGTCCGTCCGCGATCATTGAGGAGGAGGGGATGTCCGCATGGCCTGCGGAGTTCCCTCCTGTGAAATAAGGATGTGACCGCCACCCTGGCGGTCACATCCTCTATTTTTAACATTGCAGCGGGTGCAGCTTCAAGCTGCACCCGCGGCAATGTTAAAAATGCACGCATTGCATTTGCATGCAGAAAGAGGCAGGCACAGCGCGGTGCCTGCCGCTTTCTGCATGCAAATGCAGGGGGGTACCATAGGTACCCCCCATGTGCACCCCGACCCCCCCTTCACCTAGGGGGCCCGCAACGGGCCCCCGCAGTGAAGTTCCGTATGCTTTTCCGCGGCGGAAAACCCGCCGCGGAAAAGCATACTTTACTGGCCATCCTAATATGGTGGACGGTGTCTGGAAGACACCGTCACCATATTAGAGCTTTTCCGCCGCGGTTGTAATCCGACCGCGGCGGAAAAGCTGCGGATGGAAACCAGGACCCACCAGCCATCCTAATCTGGCGGTGGGTCTTTGGTCAGTCCGCTGCGGATTTTCTGCATCCTCGGGGCCGGCGGTGGCTTCCGCCGGCCCCGAGGATGCGGAAAATCCGCAATCATAATGACCCCCTTTGTCAAGTACTGTTGTCACTAGACACAAACGTGAGTAAGAATGCTTATACACACATACTTTACTCATTGCGACTGTGAAGGTCATTACATGTCTTTCATGGAACGTTAGGGGCTTGAATGATCGACGGAAGGTACGACTGGTCCACTCTTATTTGACTCGCCATGGGGTGGATATCTGTTTACTACAAGAGACGCATTTGAGCCCTACACACACTAACATGCTACGACACAATAGATGGGGGGAGATAGTGGAGGCTCCATACTCGAATTATTCCAGAGGTGTAGCCATATTAATTCGTAGGGGATTGCATTGGAAAACACACGCCACGATCTTCACCAATGAAGGGAGATATATTATGCGTCAGGGAGCGCTGTTCAACACTCCGGTGGTAATGGTAAACACATACGGTCCTAATGTAGATAACCAGTCATTATTTCAACACATTTGGCACAAGATCCAATCGTTTGGACAGATGGCGATATTGTGTGTGGGGGGGGATTTTAATGTGCCTGATAGGCAGGGTGCGGCTCGCGACCACCATCCTAAGGCTGCTGCAGTCCTGCGGGATATGGTGGAGGAGGGCCACTTGGTGGACACGTGGAGAGCCCTACACCCAACGGTCAGAGAAGCTATGTGTGTGACTGCACATAGAAACACCTGGTCAAAGTTGGATTATTGGTTGATATCAAAAGACCTACATTCCCTAGTTGTGGGGGCCACACACCCTCCACGTACATTTTCAGATCATGCACCTACTCAGATCAATCTGGAAATCCCCCCACAGTATGTGCAGCCCTTTAGTTGGAGATTCCCGTCCCAGGCAATACTAGATCAGGTGTTCCGTGAAGAACTCAGGGAGAAACTGATGGACTACTTCGAGACAAATGAGGGGTCGGTGGAATCACCAGGGACACTCTGTGAGGCCTTTAAGGTGGTTGTCAGGGGACACAGCATGGCGCTGAAGGTGGGAGTGCTTAGAGCCATACAAGATACATTATGTACATTGGAACAAGAAATTACTGCTTTGGAAAATGATTATAGAGAGCACCCTTCCCCAGTCACTCAGGCTAAACAACGCGCTAAGCTGACTGAATTTCAGGAGGATGCCGAAAGGGAAACAGCTTATTTACACTAATATGCACAGGTTAGAAGATATGGGGAGGGGGATCGGGCGGGAAAAACGTTAGCAAATCTACTACGCGCTCCGAGGGGAGCAGACTACATAACTGCAGGCGGAGACAGGGGAGGTGGTAAGGACACCGCAAGGCATCCTTCAGACCATGGCTAACCTCTGTCAGTCACTTTATACTTCCCACACCAATCCAACTCATTCAGACATCACAGATTATTTGGACACTATAGCGTTAGCTTGGTTTAATAATGGTGCTAGGGCGTACATGGAGCTTCCCATTATGGTGGAAGACGTAAAACGGGTAATTTCTAGAATGCCGGCTGATAAAGCACTAGGGGCGGATGGGCTCACTGCAGCCTTTTATAAGGAATACATAGACATTGTGGCGCCTAGACTACTCCAGGTCTACTTGGAAGCGATGGAAACTGGTCTGCTCCCCCCTACCCTCAGGGAAGCTGTGATAATTACCCTATTGAAACCTGACAAAGACCCTACTAAACCGGATTCATACGGTCCTCTTTCATTAATCAATTTAGACGCCAAGATTTATGCTAAACTCCTAGCTGATAGATTAAAACCCATGCTCACACAGATTGCAATGTCTGACCAATCAGGATTTATACCGGGTAGGTCCACGTCCCACAATCTCAGTGTGCTATTTGGGCTCCTTCACTACTTGGCCCCTCATGTCCAGGCGGTAGCGGCGCTACTTGATGCAACAAAAGCGTTCGACTCACTGGAGTGGAAATTTCTATTTGCCCTCCTGTCCAGAATGGGGTTTAGTCCTATTTTCCTAAGACAAATTCAAATTATATATACAGGTCCAAAAGCAAGGGTCAAGGTGAACGGTCATATATCAGATGCATTTGATATAATGAGGGGCACGAGGCAAGGTTGCCCTCTTTCGCCGCTGTTGTTCGCGATTGCTACTGAGCCATTAGCGGCGAGATTACGACAACACCACACACAACGTAGTATTGGCTTCACTTCCAGAGGGTTGCTGATATCCATGTATGCGGATGATATGACAATTTATTTGACCAACACCAAAGACAATTTTGATTTAGTTATGAGAGAGTTTGTTAGATATGGTGGGTTAACTGGCATACAAATTAATTGGACTAAATCAGTATTGATGCCACTGACTGATGATACTGAGCGGTGGGAGACTGAATTCCCTATCCAGTGGACGAGCAGCGATGCGAAGTATCTGGGTATATGGATCCGCAGATCCATACAGGAAATATGGTTAGCAAATTATGGGAGGGTAAGTGATTGGATGGAGGGTAAGATTCAACGGTTGAAACGATTGCCGCTTTCACTAGCAGGGCGAATAGCTATCACAAAAATGGTCATCCTACCGAAGCTATTGTATTTATTTGTTAATATTCCCATACCGTTAAACACCCACTTCTTCAAACGACTCCGGACCGGGATTCTGGAGTTAGTCTTGGCGGGACATCAGCCTCGAGTCTCCTGGAAACCTTTGACTCTCCCATTCTCACAGGGAGGTCTGGGGCCCCTGATTTTGAACTGTATGCATACAGTGTGCAAGCACAGTATTTGCATTACTGGCAGCATCCTACTCCATAACACACAAGATGATGGACGGAATGTTGCACAATGGCAAAACATTCACCCCCAGTCACAGATCTGGGTTTAATCCATCGTTATTTTGCTCACCAAGCCACCCCAGTTTAGACATGGTCATATGCAAATCAGTCTTGGCCTAGTGCCTCATGGGAACAGTCCAGCCAGAACTGCCAAGCCATGTTTTACCTGGACTAGAATCAAGCATCCTAGGACCAGTTTCTGGCTATCAGCCGTCTTCAGCCAGGATAGCTTGACTCCAGTTGCTTAGTGAGCAAGGGACCCACGTCAGGGCATACCCTTCCCACATAGGGTGAACAGCAAAACACACAAGATGATGGACGGAATGTTGCACAACGGCAAAACATTCACCCCCAGTCACAGATCTGGGTTTAATCCATCGTTATTTTGCTCACCAAGCCACCCCAGTTTAGACATGGCCATATGCAAATCAGTCTTGACCCTGTGCCTCATGGGAACAGTCCAGCCTGAACTACAAAGCCATGTCTTTCCTGGACCGGAATCAAGCATCCTAAGACCGGTTTCTGGCTATCAGCCGTCTTCAGCCAGGATAGCTTGACTCCTACTCCATACCAGCCGCATGTCGCTATCGAATTAGATATAGTTGCGCTCACTCCACTCAATGCGGCGGTCTATCACCCATATTGACGCTCCCACTCGGACATAAACACGGTCGAAAAGACACGCTGGGCATGGAGAAATATTGCAAAGCGAGCAGGACACAAAGAATTATACGCGCTGTCCATGCCGCTGGGTGGTAATCCACTAATTGGTCCATTAACGGACAGGGCTGTGACTGAATGCGCCAAGAAGCATGGCTTCACAGTAGGTAGCGACTTATATCCAGATGATGAATTCTTGTCCATTCAGAGGATGTGTGGGACAGAGGCACCCTCGGCTTCTGACATGCTGTTATACTACCAAATACGGGCAGCGTGCAGAGCTAGATATCAGGACTTCCCACAGGCTCCGGCTCCGCTCGCAGCACTAGAAAATGTTTTGGCAAATAACTCCCCCCCGGAAACTGATTACTCGTATCTATAGCATTACACAAGAGACCTCCCCAGTTGTTCTCACCACATCAAGGGCTGACTGGGAGAGGGAGGCAGACATCAAAATCACAGACAAACAGTAGCAATTCTGCTGTTCTCAATTGGAAAACCTATTGCCCAACTATAGGTTAAGACATGTACACTTCAACTATCTACATAGGACATACCGTACACCCACCCAACTACACCGTATGGGCCTGCAACAAGACGCAAGCTGTTGGAGATGTGGAGCGCCGGAGGCTTCGTTTCTCCATCTGGCATGGTTGTGCAATCCGATAGCATACTACTGGTCGGAAATCATAGGACACATAGGGCACATCATCGATATAGAACTGCGGGTTGACCCACTTGTGGCGCTCCTGGGATTGGTCCTGGATGTAGCCAATGCTTCTCGCAAACTGACGGCAATGCTACTATTATTGGCCAAACGTCAAGTGGAGTTGCACTGGAAAAAGTCGAATCCCCCTACAGTGGCGGGTTGGCTGCATACGGTCATATATTGTAAGGATCAATTGACGAACTATTGGGATCTGTTACCTAGCAGCTCTAGACCATCAGATATATGGTAACCATTCGTGACCTGGTTGGGGCAGGGAGGTTCTGATCTCTGCGCGGTTGGTCATGGTGAACAAAGATCCGTAGTTGGCTAGGTGGTTCTGATGTGGAGCATGTGTTACTTAACTTGTATATATTGACTACATTCTTCCTTTACAGTGGGGGTCTTGTCGCGACTAAGCCAGTGGGGTATTGTGTTGGGCAATTGTCAGCTAAAATGTTCACAGATGCAATCCTGTTATGTTAAATGGGCGATGTGGCAGGGTGTGATGGGGTTAATTTATAAGTTTGTACATATGAGTCTTATAGCGCACTGGACAATTTCTATTATGTATGATTTATGCAAGCTTCAGATCCTTAGTATATACACTCCTGACTTCCCGCAGGACCCCTGGGTTGTCGGCTACATGGCTGTGTTATTATAGAGAAAGTCAGTCACTTAAATGTTGCCAGCCCCAGGGTTGTAGGCGCACAGCTGTGTCACATGTGCGATAATTAATAAAGGTTTTTGGGGAAAAAAAAAACAACAAGCGGGTGGCAAAGAAAGAGGATTAGAACATGGAGGTGCCTATACTTAAAGGACATGGATGTCGGTGATTGGAGCATGTTGCTACTATGGACTAGAGGTTCATGGGATGTGTAGTTTTTTCCTTTATATTGTTGGTATTGGCTGTTGTTAATTTATGCTGTAGAGAGAGAGAAGCTTAATCGGAGCTTCTGGTCCTGACATACAATCAAGAATACCCGGAGGAACAAAGTAGAAGACCTAAGCCATCTGAGAGCCCAGCACTGAGGAAGAAGGAGAATCCAGAGCCAGAAGGCTGCACAACCAGGAAGAGGAGCCGACACCGAACACCTGGAGAGAGAGGGAGATGCCAGGAGACACCGAGGAGGAGGATATTTGGACGAAGGAGTGATAGATGCCACCAGTAGTTGCGGAGAAGACTGCCACTACTCATGAGAGTTGTGGCTACCCGCTTGAGTGCTTGTGAACCCGGAGGCAGAAGAAATTGCTATTTTTTCCCCCCTCTTCTCTGCCTACCATTATCATTTCATGGACACTGTGAGTTTTGGTCACTCTGGTATACTGGAGTGTAGAGTGTTCACCACTCCCGGGAATTGGGACCATGGATAGGATACATGTGGCATTGGAGACTAAATTAAGAGGGGGTGTAGGAAAGCTAGACTGTGATGTAGTAGGTGTGGATGGTCGCGAGATAACTATCACTTCCAGCTTGTGAGATACATAACCTCCTTCCCTGGGAAGGTAACCAAAGCACTTTTAAATGCATGTAGACTGTGTGGCGAAGGGGTGAAGTACAGAAGTGGAGAAACCTGAAAGCCACAGGGACTACAATAAAAGAAAAAGACAGAAGTATCAGTGTATTCAAACCACGTAGTGATACTTACTGGGGTGTTTGAATTTCCTCCCGAGGGGCGTTGGTGGCCTCGCCTCGCAATACCTCAAAAAACACAGAAGGCAAAGAAAGGCATTTCAACAATCACAAAAGGCGTATCATATCCTGCGAAGCAACACCAAAATGTTGAGAATGAAATGGACTTTAGTTTTGCTCCTTGTTTTGTTTTTGAAAGCACCATCTGTACTACACTACCAGACTTTATAATAGAAACCATAATTCACCAGCTAAGGTAAGCCTCCCAAACGTTATTTCCGACCATCCCCTACAGTGCTGTTAATGAATTTATACCTGAGCTCAGTAACTCTGGTTCGAAATACAATATTGAATAACATATTAAAAACCCACCACTCTGAATTGTTTGTTGCTTAGAGCTCAACCCAGCAGCGCTTTCACCACACAGGCGTGCAAGCATTAGCACGGGGGTTGGGACCACCCACACAACTCTACATATATCACAACACCTTTTAAATATTAAAAGGGCTTATTAGGAAGCTTCAATTTAAAACAGTTACAAACAATAACTGTAAAAGGAAGGTATGATCTAAGACTGATTACTCACACACAACTACAACAATGCCCTATTTTTGGACATATTCAACTTTTTATCAATTAAATATTACCAAGCAAGATAAGAGTTGTCTTTGAAATACTACTTGAAACACACATGGCAACTGACACCTCTGTCAAGAACAGGGTTTGTTTCTTTGGCAGGCCGCGCCAATGTGTCTCAAGCTACTCCGAATTTTAGCAGTAAAAATGTGATACCCAGAAAAGCCCAAGTGTGCAGGATGGCTCCCTGCATGGCCGGTGCCAGCAGATGAGGGCTGATGCGTAAATACGAGCAATATGCCCGTCGTACGTCTACACTGGGCCTGAGGTGCCCTGGCAGAGCTGTGTGTGAAGAAGAGGATATTCAGTTCACGACTGAGATACAAGCGGAGAGCTGGGTGTGTTCATTTCAATTGCATTTCAGGACTGAAGAGCACGGGCTGGGCTGGTTGGACTTCTGTATGAGTGGGTCGGGTTGAGGTACACTGGCACAGGCGCGCATGTACAGGGCATGTGCAGGTCAGGCTTTAGGCGACGTGTCAAGGAGGTTTGTGCACAATGTATGTGTAGGGCATAGTTGACATACACTAGCAAAGACTATGCAAGTCAATGCAATTATCATTATTCGATCTTAAATGGATCAGAAAAGTACAGGATAAAAAAAGACAATAATACATTTTTAGATAAAAGACAAATGTCATAAATAGCATCTCTTGGCACGATTCTCAGTTCATTCATGCTGAAAAACAATTAAAATCAAATAGATCCATCACATAAAACATATCGAATTAAAAAAGAAAATAAGACTATCCACTATGCAAGTCAAGCTTGACGTACACTGGCAGTGCTCTGTGTATACTAGGTATGTGCGGGCATGATTGGTGGGCACTGGCCCAGCAGTGTGTGCATTGCACATATATATTGAATCGACACACATTGGCAGAGTTGTGTGCGCACAAGGCCATGTTCAGATCTTGATTGAGATGCAAGGGCAGAGTAGCCTACAGAGCACATGCAAGTAAACCCAACATTCCTTGCAAAATCCAACTAGGGCACTGGCTGAATATTGTCCTGTCTTAATACTGTTGTTGTTATATTGTAACAAAACCAAATTTCACAACCTCTTCTCTGACTAGATAACCTTCAGGTGATGAACGTGATGATATAATGTAAAATAAAACAAAGTGCAACTTATGAATTAACTTTTTAGCTCCTGATAAACAAGAAATGTCACTTAATAGAATGGATAATGGTTAGGACTAGGGGAAGGTAAGTGTGGCTCACTGGTTAGAGGAGGCAGACCCTGAAGCAGAGGTCAGACCCGGGACCAGGGTTCAATTCCTGACGCGGTAGGGTCTTGAGCCCAAAATGTCCACGGACTCGATTATTCTCGCTTCGGTGCCTACTCGAATGACGGGTTAACACTCTGCAACTCTGGGCATGAGCTTGCTTAATTTCCACTATGGCCCCCGCGGCGGGATGCCTGGCTTTCACCTTGGGGATGCCCAGTACGGGTTATCTCACAGGGAAAAGCCAGGACGGGTTTCCAAAGCAAGCGCTGAGATGCCTCACGGTGATTCGAGCGTTATAAAAGAAGACATAACATAACAAAGGCAGTGGCCTATAAAATGTATGATACCATCCTGGTAGTGGCAGTAAGGGAGCATTTTGGGTACAGCCATAGTCTAGCAAGCTGCAGGGGAGCAGGTAGCACTGCTCCTTAGGTGATCTCAGAGATATGAAAGAAGTAAAGAGGAAAATACAGGGAGAAATAATCTCCCCATCAGAGGTGAGAAACAGCAAGCAGGAGTCAGCCATATTTTCAGACTCTGTATGGGCATTGAGACATCGCTCTGTGGGAAGTGAGGGGCTCCTCATAGTGGGTGAAGGGGCATTCCTTGTGGAGTCAGAGGTGATGTAATGTCCTTAGACCGCGGGTTAGCGGTCTTGTTGTTCGCGCACGTAGACGTGCGCATACGTGGGTGGGATACGTCACACCGCGTACGATATAAATAAAGGAGGCGTGGTCCAGGAGTTAGTCCGGACCACGCGGAGCACTAAGTTTGGAGTCCCGGGTCTTTATATAGTCGCGGCACTCACCACACTGCGCCGCACGGCCTAGTGACCTGACAATGGCGACGAGGGGTCAAAAGGACCCATGCTGTGCCGCACCTGCCGCCCCCGCCTGCACTCCGGCGGTTCGCCGATGATCGACCGGCACCCAAGGCCCCGTTTGCAGTGGGCCCTGGCCAGAAACACGTGCCTCAGTCACTGGAGTCAGCAGATGATGGCGTGTATCGCCGGTGGCCCCTGCGGAGGTACCCAGGGACGCGGAGAGCGGCGGCCAGGACAGCGACCTAAAGACAGGCCAATCCCCTTGAACAGCAGCACGGGGTAAGGACTGTAACTACCCGCTGCTAGCCAGTGGAGGCCCGCACCCTCTCAGCCCGCGTACGCTGATACCGCGCCACGCCTGTGGGGCCCAGTCGTCACCAGCATTGGGACACGAGCAGCGCCACGCGGCCCCCTTCAACAAGGTGAACAGGAGGGACTTCGCCCTTTGCAGCCACAGGGCCAGCGTCACCCCATCGGTGCTCTGAGGGACCCCACGCAACATATTGGCGGCCATTCCCCCCATCGAGCCGTTTGTGGTCGAAGGCGCAACTGCTTCCCTGGCGCCACGCTGGAAAGACTGGACAGAGCGGCTGCAATTCTACTTCGAAGGCGCTGGCACAGCGCGAGAACGCCGCAGGGCACTTCTCCTTCATCTGGGTGGGAAGGATATCCACCGAATTTACAAGACCCTGGTAGAAGCCACGCCACACACCTACGTCACACTCCTCAATGCGCTCAATGCACATTTCGAGCCAATGGCCAGCAAAGATTATGAACGCTTCATATTCAGGCAGGCGCGACAGGAGGCCGAAGAGTCACTCGACGCATTCCATGGCAGGCTCAAGGAACTCGCCAGCACCTGTGGTTATCTTGACGAACAAGAGGAGATATGTGGCCAAATCATACAGGGGTGCTACTCATCCAACTTGAGAGTGAAAATCCTCCAAGAAGACGGAAAACCGTTAGCGGACATTTTGAAACTAGGCCGTTCCAAAGAACTGTCACAAGCGTGAGCGTCGCACATGGAGGCGGCACTCCATAGACCAGCCAAAGTGGAATAAGTCAACACGGCCGAACAAGTCAACGTGGTCCGGCCCAAGTCATGCCAGTTCGGAGGAAAGAGGCCGCAGGAACGTCGAAAAGAATGCGGATACTGCGGAGGCGGACCCTATCGCGCTCAGGACTGTCCAGTGCACGGGAGAAAATGCGATTCATGTGGACGGATGAATCACTTCGCAGCCGTGTGCAGGTCCTCTAAGCAGAAACCCGAGGCAGCCCACGCCATCAGAGAAAGCCCCAACAGCGAGGACATGGATGATGATTCCGACGATTACCCAGTCCACTACGTGTTCGCCATCGACCAGCTACAGAGAAAGAAGAGGCGCCTCCCAAAGTGTTGCATCCGAATACACCAACAAGAGGTGAGAGCCACGATCGGCAATGGGAAGGATAGGAGACACAATCCCCAATCATCACACCTGGACTCCAAACAGCGCAAACCCCCGAAGAACTCTGTTCAACCGGAGGCAGTCAAATGATTATGCCAGCTTCCGACGCAGGGCCAAGGAACCATCAATTCGGGAAAGAGACCGAGTCTACGTGAAAGATAGTTATCCCGGGAGCAAGTTCTGGCTCCCATTTGAACCGAGGCCCTGGACAGTCACGCGCCGCACCGGCACCATGGTGACAGCTCAAAGAGGAAGGGAGACGGTTACGCGCAACATCTCCTTTTTCAAGAAAGCGTCCACCCCATCAGGAAGTCACCAATGCCAAGAGTCCAACCAAGAGCTGCCCCGTCTACCCGAAGAGGGCCACAACCTACCAGGAGCTGAAGATGGCACTCCAGGCGAAGACTCGGCTGCGACCCCCATTACCGCTGAAACGCCAAGAATAGACAGCCCTCACGTCCCCGCTGGACCCCGGTCTACCAGAACGCCTCTACAAGAGACCCCAACAAGGCCCCTATTCCGCGGGGAGGCCGCAAGCTATGGGCTGAGAAGGAACCCGGCCCCATCTTCTCAACTGGCAGACTTTGCCGTGGGCTGAACACAGACTTCTTAACCACCAGACTGGTAACAGGCGTGTTGGCCCTCATTTATTTTATTAACGCCAGTATTCCCAGTGACTCATGTGCAACGTTTTGTGTTTTGTTCAAATAAAGACATATTTCGTTCCTCCATAAATGCCTACAAAAGGGAGCTACGTAACACCAAAATCACATTCTATGAGAGCAGAATCAAAAACGCTGCATGCTCGGCCCACGAAACCTTCGCTGTTCTCAAGGAACTCCTTCACGCCCCAGACCCCCCCCCCGTTAAACCACTGGACCCCAAAGAAGCGGAAAGCAAATGTACTAATCTCGCAACCATCTTTGACGAGAAAATACAAAAAATTCTCTCGGCCATCCCCCCTCTGAACCTAATCACACGGACCGGGATCCTGTTACTCATCCCACCCACCCCTCCCATCCGCCTGACCGCCCCTCACCTTCCCTGGACGCCTTTGGTCCAGTCACCAAGGAAGAGGTTGCGGCAACACTGGCCTCAATCAAGAGTGGGTCCCCCTTGACCCCGCCCCCCTCCGCTTCATGAAAAAGGTGACCAGCACCATCATCCCCCCCCTCACGGCATTGATCAACGCCTCCCTCTCGCAGGGCCTAGTCCCCCCCAGCTGGAAAGCGGCAGCGGTCAAAGGCCTACTAAAAAAACCTTCTTTAGACCCACAGGACCTCTCCAATTACAGACCTATCTCCCTCCTCCCAGGTAATAGTAAGATCACGGAGAAGTTAGTGAACAAACAACTTTCACTATTTCTGGAGAACAACAACCTATTAGGGGTCTCCCAGACAAGGTTCCGTCCAGGTCAGGGCACTGACATCGCCCTCCTGGCAGCAGTGGAGAAGGCCAGAAGCATTCTGGACACGGGAGGATCAGTGGCAGTGATCCTCCTGGACCTCAGTGCGGCCTTCGACACTGTGGACCACCCCACCCTAATCCAACGACTGGGAGAAATCGGAGTCAGGGGTACGGCCCTGAAGTGGCTAAAATCCTTTCTAGCAGGCCGTTCCTTCCAAGTCTGGGAGAACGACAGCCACTCTCCTGTTATCCCTCTCCGCTGTGGAGTACCGCAGGGCTCATCCCTGATCCCAACGTTATTTAATATATACATGGCCCCACTGGAGAAACTGGTCAGTCCGTTCGGCATATCAATCATAAACTACGCCGACGATACCCAGCTGGTGGTAACCCTCTCACACCCTCACCATTCTCCCTCTGACCTCCACAGTTGTCTTACTGAAGTCCACAGTTGGATGAACTCCTCTTCATTAAAACTAAACAGCTCAAAGACCGAGATACTGATGCTCAGACACAAAGGCCCCTCCCTGCCGCATCACCTCTGGCCCACCTGCTTGGGTGACCCCCCCGCTCCCAAGGAACAGGTCAAGAGCTTAGGCGTTTGGATTGAAAACGACCTGAGCTTCAGAACACAGGCAAAAAAGACGGCAGGAATCTGCTTCGGACTCCTCAGAGCCTGCAGAAAGATCCTCCCCTTGCTCCCCACGAACGCCAAGAAACTCCTGATTCAGGGCCTTATCCTGGCAAGACTGGACTACTGCAACGCAATCTACCTGGGAGCTCCCGAAGCCACCCTCAACACCTTGCAGAAAGTTCAAAACGCCGCAGCCCGCCTTCTTACCGGCACACCTGCAAGATCCTCGGCAAAGCCAGCTCTCAAGTCCCTCCACTGGCTACCAGTCAGAGAAAGGGTTGCCTTTAAGGCTCTCTGTCTGGCCCACAAAACCCTCAACAACAACGGCCCTCCCCTCCTCAAGGAATTCATCATCCCCTACAAAGCGGAAAGGGCCCTCCGGTCCAGCGGGGAAAACCTTATCACAGTCCCCAGAGTTAAAAAAGCCAGGGCCGGTGGCCGCCGTTTCTCGGTCCACACGGCTAAACACTGGAACAACCTCCCCCGGAGACTGAGAACAGAACCTAATCTCCTCCAGTTTAGGAAATCACTAAAGACCCTCCTCTTTCCTCACCCATAATTCCCTTCATGGCTTAACCCCCCCCTCGAGATTCAGGTCTAGCGCTGGGATGCTTTAGGGTTACTACGCGCTCTATAAAACCTTAAAATAAATAAAATAAATAAATAAAGGTTGAAAGGAATGTAATGTCCTTAGACCGCGGGTTAGCGGTCTTGTTGTTCGTGCACGTAGACGTGCGCATACGCGGGTGGGATACGTCACACCGCGTACGATATAAATAAAGGAGGCGTGGTCCAGGAGTTAGTCCGGACCACGCGGAGCACTAAGTCTGGTGTCCCGGGTCTTTATATAGCCGCGGCGCTCACCACACTGCGCAGCGCGGCGTAGCGACCTGACAGGTAACAATATGGAGAGTGAGAGATCATTATGGCGAATGAAAAACCATGCAATGGGAAGTGAGTTTCGGCTGTTTGGAGGGTGAAAGGCTGGTGGGTTGGTAGTGAGTAACAACTCCAATGGGGAAAGAGAGGTCTCTTCACAAATAGTCTTAAGACACAATGGCCCTGATCACCAGTTTGGCGGTGCAGGGAGCTGTAATTACTGGAGCCAGAATCACAGTTTGCTAAAAGTAACTTCTGTGCCCCGGCACTCTCCAATTACAAGTTAAAGAAACTGAGATGGAGAATAACAATGCAGTTTAATTCATGCTGGGTCATATTATGCAAAGGTTTCTGGACACAGGTCTGTATAATGCTTGCATTTACCACCTTCTCTGAGCGGCAGGGTTGTAGGAGGTTATGAAGGGGGAGAAACAAGTAGGGTGGCTGCCATGTATCTGCCCAAATCTTGTGTCATGAAGTTGGGAGTGGTGCTATTGGATCATAGTGGGGGGGCTCAGTCCTTAGCGACCGCCACTATTCTGGAGTTCTGCTCTCTCCCTCTGGCATTGCAGCTGTGGGGACATTCAAGGGGTGTTTTTCAGGGCTGGTCCTTTTCGTCAGATAATTGGGCTCTATTGCTACTTTAGGGTGGTGCGTGGTGGTTTCGAAAGCCTGAGAATAGTTGTGGATGGAAAATTCCGCTTCGGTGGTTAGTTCGCAGAGTTTTGCCCACTCCACGCATGCACGAGTATTGTGGAGTTCCAGCAAACTCCGGCAAGAGCCACGTGGTGAGTTTATCCTCATGCACTGCTCGCCAATGTTAAATTGATGAGCACAAGAAAGAATTTGCATCCCCTGGTGTGATTTTTGGCAAGATTTTCTCAATGCGGACAGTCACGACAGGACGCAACAATTCACGTTGAGAAAGCTGCCACTTGAATAGAAAATCTACTTGAGAGCCAAAAGAAGCTGCGTCTTCTGGTGCGCCGCATGGGTGCCGTTCACCTGCAAAAGTTTACAGCGCAGAACAAGCTCTTGAGCTCAAAATCAGCGTGAGCAGCATGACGTGTCAAATTCCACCAGCAGAACTCTGCGGAATCTTGTGGAGTTTTATGTAACTTTGCGAAATTCCACAGAGTAAAACTTTGCGAGCTCCGCCCATCCCTACCATAGACATGCCCTGATGAGTCTGGGAAGATGTTGTCTACTCCTCTATTCCTGCTCGGCTGGTTGGGCCAAGTCTGGACTTTGCCTTTACTCACTGCCCCTGCCATGTCAGCAGCTCGCAATGTTTTATAGGGTGCGGATTCTCATTTTGAAAAATCAGTGCAGGTGTTTCCGCACCCAAAATTACCAGCCCATTTTTGCGGAACCAGTAATTTGAGGTCGGGAAACACCGGCCCACTTGAAATCAGGCAGAGTGGTATCCCCCCAGAAGATACCGCTCTGTCTGATTCATAATCAGGGGCCATAGCAAAGCATTTTTGTGGTTGGAAACGGCCTGATCAGGCTGTTTCTAACCTCACAAATGCTTTTTCTTATATACAAATTCCAAATAAATACTGATTCGGTATTTGGAAGGGGCTGTTTAGGGCATCCCTTCTAGATACAAAATCGCTGTGGTATGTATGAATGTTTGGCAACCAAATTATGGTTGCAAAACATTCATTGTTTACCGACATCTCAAGAGTGGCAAGAACCCTTCCCCTTTGTGAATGTTGAAACAAATACTTTTTAAGAGCGGGCAGTGGTCCAAGGGGCTTATGCCCACTCGTAATAAAATGAATCTGAAACATTAATTCCTTTTTTCAAACACATCCCATTTTTCTTTAAGGAAAATTGACTTCGTTTAAAAAAAAATATATATATATATATATTTCTTTATTAAAAAGCAATCACAAACATGGTGATCTGCTGACCCCAGCAGGGTACCATCCCTGTGATGGTTGCAATTCCTATTGGGTCGCAAACTGCGATCTACCTCATAAATATTTATGAGGTAGGTCTATTTGTGCCCCACTAGGACTGCCTAAATAAAATCTACATGTTTCTTACATTGAGAATCGCAATTTCCTAATTGCAATTCGTAGAAAATCACAATTAGGTAATAGCTATTCCTAAAATGTGTACATATGGCCCAGGATCTTTGTAGACTGAGAGACTGCACTATGATCATTCATTTGCCACTCTGTCTATGGGATGTTAGAGGCATCTCTGCTGGGATTGCACAGCCATTCAATGGGAAGTTTTGTGTGACGCCGTCAGTTAGTCCTGACTTTAAAGTGTCTTTGCATTCTGCATATCCTTACAATGTTGACAGTGACACTACGAATCCCAGAATCCAAAGTACAAATCAATTTTAACACTTGGGCAAAGTGGGCATTTGCTCAGGACCCGCACCTTCAAGTGCCCTCCCAGGGAAAATGATATTTCTCTCATCTGTTTTTGTGTGACCTCATTTCTGACATTTTGAAGTATAATTTAATATTATTTGTCATGATGCTGGAATAAATTAACAGAAAATGTGCAATAAACTTCTATGTTGTTCAAACAGGGTTCTCAAAATATGTCTTGCCCAGGGCCCCAAAGAGCCTTGAAACAACACTGATGCCATTTGTAGCTGGCATTATTGTATACAGGACAATGATCCATTCCCACTTTCAAGGTTATTGTAAGCACCACAGTCTTCTTTCCTTTGCACATCCCCATCTCCCTGGGCTGGATTAGCCATGGCTGAATTGACAATGCCGATGGGACCCCAGAAACTCAATCCACAGTTGGCCCTGGCAAGCAAACCTTCGACCATGGTCGAATGACCGGGCACCCTGAACAAGTGTAATGTCCAATCAGCTCTACAGTGAACCCTCTCAGTGTCACCCACAGCCTGGACTGCCTGTACTTAGAGTTGGAGTGATCCGGGAACTGATCGCCAGGGCTTGGATAGGTTCTTGCATGTGATGTGAGTACACTCCTACCGCCATAACCCGAATGACAGTCCGTTTCCGCGAAGCAATGATTCTTGAAAACTCTTGAGATGAAGAAAATGTTTGTCGTCACCAAAGTCGAATCATAAGCCGTGGCACAGGCATCGACGCAAGGGTTTTACCTACTGCCCTTCACTTCTCAGGTAAAGGTAGGGACGCTCTATCGTGATTATCTGTCTCAACATCGAAGCTCTCCGAAGTTACACCCGGTACCGCCTCCACCCAGTCGCACCCCTCGCTCCACTAATGGAAAAGCGATATTGACGCTCTCTATGCACCTGTTCACTTCATCCACGTTGACACCGCCTTTGTTGCAGTCCACTCTTGCTTTTCAATACCGGAGGCCTCAAATAGCCACCTGTCGCCATGGAAACCTCCCAGGCTGAGCAATGAAAGCAGCTGTTGTGAGACCTCGATTAGCCACATGAAAACAGAACATTTCACATTGTCCATTTTTTATCCTGTCTTCTGTTGTTTGCGATGTATTTTCTTTTTGCACCATTATTAACAGGCTTTGGCAAAACCAATAGCTTTTAAATGAAAGTGATCTTTGTGGCATTGATGGGTTTAGGAACTTAGTAAAGAATCTTTCATGTACTCTGTCACTTATCTTGCGCTTATGCATTCATTCAGCCATACATGACTCTTGCATCCACCCTAGGACATAACCACAATAAAACACACACAAACTCAACAACACATACCAGATAAATTAAAAGAATGCAAGTAAAACAAGTAAACATGCTGCTGTCTAGACACAACGGGCACATGCCTGCAGTTATGAAACTAAATATAACAGTTAGAGTCTATCTATTGTTCCTCTAAAATTCCAATATGGATGCCTCATTTTGAACCAACATTCTGGTCATCTTGGAATGAAAAAACAATGATACACTATAGACAACAGCATTCCATATTAGTCACCTGGTGTAGAGGAAGTAACCATGAGACATTCAACTTAATGTGAATGAAATAAGTGGCAAGCAAGCAGCATTTTAATTCTACGAGGGAAGTTGGACTATCCTCTTGAGAAATATTAAAATAAAAAGAGTAAAAGCAAGGAAATGAATGAGGAACCATAAGGAGTAAACTGAAAATTAACGGCCGAGCCAACCAAAAATGACATTAAAGCCAGCTCATGTTCGAATGGATGTGCCCATGTGATCAGAAAATGCTGTTATTCACGGCAAGAAAGCCAATGATTGATGTGGATTAAATCATTACTTGATGCAGTATGCTGTTATGGATGGAAGTGGAGTGTACATGACACTCAAACAGACCAATGACAGAACAAGACTCACCCAAAGGCCCTCTATGTATCTTTATGGATAGGTATGTATTATATATAGAGATGTATGTATTATTTAAATCTTTTTTTATTACAGCTACTGCTAGACAGCTTTTGCATGGGTTTATAACAGAGAGTAACCAACATCAAAATCCCTCCATACAGAGGTGATTTTAATGCAAAAGAATTCACTGGTAAAGGTCTACTGACTTTAACATATGTGTTACATAGTAAATAAATAAGGCCTACTGCCTTTGTCATAGATTTCATAATAAGCAGATCATTCCTATGGCATCTGAAATACCTTTTACTAGTGAGCCAATTAGTACTGTAGCTGTTATCACTAGCTTCGCCCCATACCCAACTCAGGCCTACTGGACTGAGCATAAATCTTCTCGCAAGTCAACCATCCGGCGTACAGTCATACCATTTCAATAGTGTTGAAAATTACAGTTGGAGAAGAGGGTCTAAACAAGGGATAGCATAGTACAAATCTTCTCTACCCACAGTTTATCTGGGGGGGGGGGGAGCGGAGGGATAGCATAGTACAAATCTTCTCTACCCACAGTTTATCTGGGGGGGGGGGGGCGGACAAAACAAAAACCTTTGCATACTATGGTAATCTTTAATATTCCAGGTAACTAAATACCTATTTGTAGACTTTAATATAGAGTAATGACAATACAACCCGTAGGAAATTGGAGTATTAGTTGAGAGGGGTGACAGCACAGCTTAAATAATAAACACATTCCTTATCAGCTTAACTCTCTGGTAGCTTGGCCCAAACACAGTCAGTCTTATCTTAAAAGCAATATGTAAATGTTTTATCTAGCACCCAAACAGTAATAAAGAGAAAACACAAAACAAGAAAATGTAATAAAAAATAACAATAAAGCAACAAAAATCCAATCAGTAGTACCGGTGATATTAGTGTTTCAATTTTCATGAGAAAAATGCATCAAAAAGCACAATCCGCCACTTGGGGTTATCTGGTTGTGTTGGGCCGGGGAATAGTCACAACTTCTAGGCGACCGTGATGGGGTGCAATTCATATCCAGAGTTCGTCTTACTGAAGAGTTGCCTTCTCAAGTCTACTTGAGGAGCCGCTCCTCACTTTGGTGGGGGCCACAAGGAGGTTGTTGCTGGTGCAAGGAGCAGGTCAGGCACTTTGGATGGTCACTGCTGGAGTTCAAAAGGCAGGTCATCACTGAAGCTTCGAATTGGTGGTTGATGCGGACTGTCACTATTGGTGCAAAGTGCAGATCTCGCTGGAGCTTTGCGCTGGTCATTAGATGTAGTACTATTTACTAGAGAAATGTATCAATCAGATGTAGGCCAATTTTACCATGATTAGATGGGAGAGCACAAGCACTTTATGACTGCTTAGCAGAAAAAAGAGGACCGAGTCCCAAAGGCCAACAAAAATGGTTTCAGTAAAAGAAGGCAAAAGTCTGGGATGACCTCGCAGAGACGGCCAGGTCCAACCCACCCATCAATGGTGACATTAACATGCTTTTCACAATCAATATGTCAGGCCTACTACTTTCATCGTAACCTTTCATAATAATCGGCCCACCGCTGGCGCGGTTGGTGGCCTCGATATGGGACCGAGTAGTACGGCGCCTGATTCGAGACAGAACGTTCGCCCTGGACATCAATCCTTGGTTACTGCCACCCTTTGCCCAAATTGAAAATGTCATGTTCATGGACAAGTGGAAGGAGGGGGGCTGCCTGATGTTGGCGGACCTCTACCCAGACGGTAGATTTATTACCTATCTGGAGGCAGTGTCCTCCTTTGAGTTAGGTCCGGGACAATTTCTCCACTACGCTAAACTAGCGGCAACAGCGCGACAGCTCTGGCCATCGTTTCCAGAGGCTCCGGAGCACACCCGCACTCTGGATACTATGTTGGCAATGGCGGGGCCTTTGCGGGAGGACAAAAAGTTGCGGCCCCTGGTGGAGGAGGACAAATGGCGTGTACGCAGGAGATTACCTCCCGAGAGTGGGAAAAAATACACGAAAGTGTGAGGAAGGGGTCAGTGAGCAACCGCTTTAAGCAGATCCAGTATAATATCATTTATATGACTAAGCGTGGGCGTAAAATCCGTTTCGTTCGCGAAAATTGCGGATTTTTGGCAAGTTCGCGGTCCGCGAATTACGCGAATTTGCCCAAAAATCCACAAATTTGCAAGCTGCAAATTATTTTGCTTGGTCGCGCTTGAAAAATACAATATAGCGTGCGCGGCGTTGACTTACCGTGATTCTGAGTCTGCCGAGTTGTTTTTTCCCGGTTTGCGTGTTCTGCGCCATTTTCGATCTTGCTGCGTGATCGCGCGAGAGTTTTTTGAACGCATTTACGTCATCGCGGCTCGCCATCTTGCACAGCGAGAGTTGACAACGCGAGTACGCCATATGGGCCCGCGATTACGCATTGCCGGAGTAAACAATGCCGAACACATAGATGTGGCGCGCAGCTGACTTCCGGCGGGAGATTTGAATAGCTTGCTGTCCCGAAATTGCAAAAATTGCAATTCTGCACAAGAAATCCACCGCAGGAAGCATAAACCTTCTGAAAATGATGATTTTGATCAGAATAACTCCTCAGATTGACATTTGGCTGCACTTTTTGGTGCAAGGAGTCCATTTTGGGGGAGGGGGATGAGAGGAAGGGAGTGCCCCAGAGTCTCCTACTTCCTGTTCCTGTCCAGCAGGCTCCTCCCAGTGCTTTGTCCATGTCCTGGTCACTTTTCATTTGTATCTGGAGCTGGAAGGATTACTTTTTGTGGCTGCTGCTGGATATTTGTATTTGAGGGCTTTTTGGACTTTGGACTTTGAATCACTTTTGGACTTGAGATTTTACAAGTAAGTTGGTGTTGTTTGTTTGGGGCATTGCAGTTGCTGCAACTACAGTTTTGAAACTTTTTTCACAACTTAAGAAAAATATATATTGTGGGTAGCCACTGTATCCAGTAGGCCCAGGGTTAGTCGTGGGTGCATGATACAACTGTTTCTGTGATTTTTTTTTTAACTTAATTCTCATTTATGTCATAGAATTTTAGCTCACTGTTATATGATGATTTTTTTTTAAATTTTGGGATGCCTGTAAAGCCTCACTAGCCAGTAGGCCCAGGGGGAGTGAGTGGTGCATGGACCAAGTCTTTCTGTGGGGTGTCTTGAATGTAAACATCATTGAGGGCATGGATGGCATTGGATTGTGGTGATTTTTGTGTGTTTTTCAACTTTTTGGGGTGCTGTTGGGGCCTGGCCATGTGGGTTGGGGCCATTTTGAGGCCTGGTACAGGCAGGGCCTGGCCATGTGGTGGGGGTCAAAGGGCCATTCTGAAGGCAGGCAGTGTGCTCAGGCCTGCACCCAGTTTGCCTTGCTTTCATCCATTATGCCCAGGGGTACTCAGTGGTGCATGGACCAAGTCTTTCTGTGGGGTGTCTTGAATGTAAATATCATTGAGGGCATGGATCGCATTGGATTGTGGTGATTTGTATGTGTTTTTTTACTTTTTGGGGTGTTGTTGGGGTCTGGCCATGTGGGTGGGGGCCATTTTGAGGCCTGGTACAGGCAGGGCCTGGCCATGTGGTGGGGGTCAAGGACCATTTTGAAGGCAGGCAGTGTGCTCAGGCCTGCACCCAGTTTACCTTGCTTTCATCCATTATGCCCAGGGGTACTCAGTGGTGCATGGACCTAGTCTTTCTTTCAGGTGTCTTGAATTTAAACATCATTGAGGGCATGGATGGCATTGGATTGTGGTGATTTTTGTGTGTTTTTCGACTTTTTGGGGTGTTGTTGGGGCCTGGCCATGTGGGTGGGGGCCATTTTGAGGCCTGGCCATGTGGTGGGGGTCAAGGGGCCATTTTGAAGCCAGGCAGTGTGCTCAGGCCTGCACCCAGTTTGCCTTGCTTTCAACCATTATGCCCAGGGGTACTCAGTGGTGCATGAACCTAGTCTTTCTGTGGGGTGTCTTGAATTTAAACATCATTGAGGGCATGGATGGCATTGGATTGTGGTGATTTTTGTGTGTTTTTTTACTTTTTGGGTGCTGTTGAGGCCTGGCCATGTGGTTGGGGGCCATTTTGAGGGCTGGTCCAGGCAGGGCCTGGCCATGTGGCTGGGGGTCAAGGGCCCATTTTGAAGCCAGGAAGTGTGCTCAGGCCTGCACCCATTTTGCCTTGCTTTCATCCATTAAGCCTAGGGGTACTCAGTGGTGCATGGACCAAGTCTTTCTGTGGGGTGTCTTGAATTTAAACATCATTGAGGGCATGGATGGCATTGGATTGTGGTGATTTTCGTGTGTTTTTCGACTTTTTGGGGTATTTAACTGATGTTCCTCTGGCTTCCATTGCTTTTAGGTGCACAAGAGAACCACCAGTGCCAGGAAGAAGTCCTGCAGCGGTGTGTGCAGCACAACGTCACATGACGTCATGTTTGGCCACAGACAAGACAACTCTGCAACTCGTGCAACTGCAGCCTGCTGTTCTGACATCTGAAGAAGATGGGCCCAAAGAAAGGTGGCTATAGCGCCTCAGCGAAAATAAGTTGCCAGTGCCACTGCTACTAAGAAGGAGCAGAAGAAGCAAGTGGCACCACCTACCAAGGAGACTGGTGTGCCCACAACACCTTTTTTGGGAGAAAAAAAAACTACGCCTGCAGCAGCAGCGGTGTCCACCGGGGACCAAGCTGGAAGCAGCACCTCTGCTTCATTGGGCTCAGTACCACCACCCAAGTTAGGTCCAAGAAAAACCAAAGGTGGTGATGGACGGAGTGTTGACAATACAAACACCCACCCACAGTCAACTGATCTGGGTTTAATCCATCACCGTTCTTTAGCTCACTCCGCCACCCCAGTTCAGACATGGCCATATGCAAATCAGTCTGACCCTGTGCCTCATGGGAACATTCCAGCCCGAACTGCCAAGGGTCCAAGGGTCCAAGAACATGAGTGCTGCTGAGGCAGCCACTTTACTTTCTCAATCACCATCGACCAGTGATGTTGGCTCATCACAAGAAAGTACCATCCAATCAACGCCGGGTGTAACTCAGCTGACGAGTGTTCAACAACCACAGCCGCAACGACAACCACAGGTGCAACTAGTACAAAGCGCAAGCACATGGGCAAGGAGAGGCGCAAGTAGAGGCGCAAGTAGATGCGCAAGGAGAGGCACACGTAGAGCCGCAAGGAGAGGCGCAAGGAGAGGCGCAAGGAGAGTCAAATGGACAGGTGCATGGATAGGTGCAACTAAAGGTTCATGGAGCGGCACAACTGCCTACAATGTTTGTTTCTCCAGAAGTAGGGGCACATCAGGAAAATGATATTCAAGAGGAGGTATCATCCGAGGAAGCCACTCCTCCTGATGATGATCCATTGTCTTCCAGATCCCCAGCAAGAAAAAGGTCAAGAAGGGGTACTACTACTACAAGTTCTTCTTCAAGCCATCTTCATTCTGATGACCTTGATCTTGATTGGAACCCACAAATGCAGTCTGAGAGTGAGGCAAGCCATGAGCCGACAAAGGTAGCTAAGCCTAAAAGGAAGGTTCTCGCAAGGCTTCGACTTATGGGTGATGACGACGGACAAGAAGTGGTGTCTTCTGCTGCTGAGGAACAGTCTGTCGATGACCCAGTCATCACAGTCGTCACTCCAGCCCCAGCGGGCATGCAGCAGACAGACATTTTCACCTTATCCTGAATGGCTGCTGAGCGGGATGTGGGTGGCGTGGCACTGGCTGGCTGGGTTTGGGATCCAGGGTCTAGCCCTTCGGTGGCTGGAATCATTTCTATCTGGGAGAACGCAGAGAATCCAGATGGGAGACAGTGTATCAGGAGTGGGAAGTCTGACCTGTGGTGTCCCCCAGGGCTCAGCACTATCCCCACTCCTGTTTAACATATATCTACAGCCCCTGATTAACACACTAGCGGGAATGGGCTGTTGAGTATTCAGTTATGCTGATGACACACAGCTGCTGCTGGGCATAGATGATACAACACATGCCCAGTTGCACGCGCAAGATATACTCCGATACACGGTCCACTGGATGTCCATCAACCAGCTCAAAATCAACCCGGAAAAGACAGAGGTGCTGATAATACCATCTAAGTGCACCTCCTGGAGCGATATGTACTGGCCCCAGGAGCTGGGCCCAACCCCACAGCCGGCAGCCACGGTCAAAAGTCTGGGCATTAAACTGGACAGTGGCCTCTCAATGACCAACCAGGTTTCCACCGTGGTTGGCACTTGTACAGGTCTTCTTAGACAGCTGCGTAAACTGGTCCCTCTTCTCTCCCAATCGATGCTACGCACAGTGGTCTCGGCCACTATAGTGTCAAGACTCGATTACGGCAATGCGCTATACCTAGGCCTGCCAAAAATATTAACAAACAGACTTCAGGTAGTCTTAAATGACGCCGCGAGACTTATCTTCAATCTCCCGCGGAGAACGCATGCCTCTCCATTATTAAAAGATCTACATTGGCTACCAATTGGACAGAGGTCTGTTTTCAAAGGCCTCTGCATAGCCCACAAAGCCATTTACGGGAAGGCCCCGACCTACATCAAGGAACGGATCGAGATATACAGACCGGAAAGAAATCTCAGGTCCTCTGATGCCAAACTCCTTGTATGTCCTCGTTTTAAGCTGGCCACAATGGGAGGGAGATCTTTTTCGGTTTTATTACCGGAGCTCTGGAATGCCCTGTCTGAAACACTCCGAAAGGAGGAGAATCTACTCCGCTTCAGGAAAGCCTTGAAGACCAGCTTGTTCTGAACAGCACTTAGTCCAGCTTAGGCACTCCACCCTTTCCCCTTCTCGGATGTTATGTTCTGTGGTCAAAGCGCCCTGAGACCTGTAGGTGACCCGGCGCTATATAAACCCATAATAACAATAACAATAACAATAACAATAACTGGTACCACCACCAACGCAGTTAACTACAACACCAACACGACCTACAGCTTCCATATTTTTTAGTCAGAAGGGCCGGCAGGGACCTCCATCCAGCTCGACCTCAAGTAGTGGTGCTGTAAGTCAACAACAGAAACGAATTCAGCCACGCCCATCCTCCACTTCATCTGGCATTGAAACTCAAAGTAGCACCTCCACCACCAGCAGACATCTCCAGTCCCCAGTTTGGGACTTCTTTACTGTTAGCCAAAGTGCGGAAAACATGGTTGTTTGTTTGATTTGCAAAACATTAGTTAGTCCGGGTAAGCTTGGTACCAACTATGGTACCGGAGGCCAGAGAGGTCATCTTAAAAAAACACCACATTATCCAGTGGGAGTCGCACCTTAGTAAGATCGAGGAAGCCAAAAGAAAAACAAATCCAAATGTATTAATTGATATTGCATCTGATGATGATGAGAGGCTGATCGTGAGGGGGGAAGTGAAGAAGCGACAGACATTTTTTCTGGTACACCCAGTACCCCAGGCAGCAGCACTGCAGTGATATCGCCCACACCCTCTACCCCTGCAACATGTATGAGGCACACTAAGAGACTGGGAGAGATACCTATGCGAAAAACGACATCACTGGGCCTAACTGGTTTGAAGAAGTCATCATCATCATCATCACGTAAAATGGACCAGCCCACCATTAGCGGAATGTTGTGGTCGGAGGCACCATTTGAACGCAACCACCCAATGGTACGTCTGTATAACGCAAAGCTGGCTAAAATGCTAGCGCTGGACCTTCTCCCTTTTTCTTTCGTGGAAGGGGTGGGTTTTCTAGAATTTGTGGCAACAGTCTGTTCCTAGCCGGTCCTATTTTGCCAGAGTTGTGGTTCCAACACTACATGAAGATGTGCTGGAGGTGATTGGGGCAGCTTTGCAGAAGAGTGCTGTTCACACTATACACCTGACAACAGACATGTGGACCAGTTGCCAAGCCCTTGATTACATGTACATCACTGCACAGTGGGTCTCTTTTGCAGTGGTCAGAGCAAAGATAGCCGCAGGTGTTGACCAGGATACAATTTTTCAAGCTACTCGGAAACATGCAACAGTAGCCATGTTTGCCATGGAGAAATCTCATACTGCATTAAACATTTTGGATGAGTTTAACACAAAGGTCTTTCAATGGCTGTCTCACAGAAAGCGCATGATTGGTTATGTTTCCACAGATAATGGCAATAATGTAGTTAAGGCCATGCAAAAGAGTGCCGTGTTTGGCGCACTGTATAAACCTGGTTGTGCAAGATTTTTTGAAAAAAGAAAATACAGTCAGCAAGTTACTGACCACCTGCTGAAGAATCTGCACACATTTCAGCCATTCTTTTATGGCCCGGAAGGAGCTGAGGCGCATGCAACATGAACGTAGACTGCCAGTCAAAGGACAAATCCAGGAGGTGGTAACACGTTGGAACTCAACCTGCTACATGCTTGAGCATCTGTCTGAGCAGTGGGTGGTAATCAATCAGTATGTCTTTGGACTGGGTTCTACTATGAAAGACATGTGGCTAGAGATGGAGGAATGGAAGCTAGTTAAAAGCCTGACAGACATGCTTCGTCCTTTTGAGGTCTTCACGCGTGAAGTCAGCAGGGAGGACTGTACTTTGGGCAAAGCTATCCCATTGTTGCACATGCTAGAGCACCAACTGAAGGAGGTGTCTTCAACGTTCAAAGATGATACTGGCAAGCAAGACGCATATCAGTTGGCGGAGAGCTTATTAAGCCGCCTAGTTGGCAATCAAAGGCTTAAAAACATACATACAGAACAACATTACATTTGTGCCACTATTCTGGATCCACGGTACAAAAAGGCAGTGGCCAGCAAAGCATTCATTCCTTTTGATGAAGCAGATGTTACAAAGTACAAACATTTGCTAGCTGTGTCAGCCACTCGGTTCGAAAAAGAGCGGCAGAAGATTGAAGGAAGCGGCAGTAGTAGTACTGAATCAGCAGGCCATCCAGCGTCAAGGTGCACTTCTGAATCTGTGGCCGAAGTGAGTCACTTTCCCTCTCAGCTGTTAACGACACCAGCAACCGTATCATCATCCTCACCTGCACCAGGCCCAGCCATAATATTGTCGGAAGCGGATTGGATAACTCAGCAAGGGTTTGCTCCTTCCAGAGATCAAAGGCCACAGAACAAAGTACGCAAAGTGGAGGAACCCTGGAGAACCTTGAGTCGATGGTGCAGGCCTATCTGGATAGCCCAACAGAGGTCTTTGTTAATCAGAACCCATTGGTGTATTGGCATGGGAAAAGCAATCTATGGCAACAGATCACCAACCTGGCTATAAATTACTTGTCTTGCCCACTCGCAAGCTTGTCTTCTGAACGTGTTTTCAGTGCTGCTGGTGGCATTGTAACCTCAAAAAGGAGCCGCCTCTCGGCCAAAAATGTGGAGAGGTTAACAATGATCAAGATGAATCAGCACTTCATATCACCAAATTACAAAATACATGAATGCACGGCGGAAGAAGAGGACACCGACTTAGATGACGGAAGTTCTTCTCTGTTACCTGACCTACTCCCGTCTCAATTCACAGAGTTTGAGGACGAGCTCTACTTACCTGACACGGAGCCCTGAAAATGACTTACTTTCTTTTTCGTTCTTATTCACTTTTATTCCTGTGTGTCTTTCTTTGTTTTGCAACTTTTACCACGACAAAACTTTAATCACCTAATCACAACAACAAGCCCTTCAGCAGAACTGTCTTCACTTGTTTCCCTATTGATTTGAAGGTGCCGCAGTCTGCACTCAGTCAAGCTCCTCTATCCTCCTCCTCCAGACTCCCCCTATCCATTTCCCTCAAAGCAAATGTCTGGATTCTGCACAATGAAGAAATAACTTTGTCTTCGTAGACGAGTCCCCTCAAGTGGGACTGGAATTACAGCGTCCACATTAATGATGGCTGACACAGTTACTTCAGAAATTGACAGGAGAGGCTGCCCTGTGGGACTTCACTTCCAGAAGAAGATGCGGACAAAAAGTGGAACAGGTAATGAATGAATAATGAGAAGATGGCATGCAGTGGACAGCAATGGCTGTCTGGCTCTAATGGAAGCAATTGCTGTTTGTTTGTTGTGCATGAAATGAATTTCTTCTGTTATTATTTAATCTTTTACACACTTAAATAAACTCAAGTCTACTATGCTTTTTTTACCATGTTTATTTCAAATTGTACTTCAACTGCAGGGCCCACTACGTTGCATTTTCCAATATGTTAAATGTCCTTGGACTCACTGTTTGCCAATATACCATGATGATTGATGATGAGTGTTGATGATCAAAGTGAACTAATATATTTTTTTTCGTTACAGTCACTCGCTGGGATGGATGGCTCATCATCATTGGTTTACGGAAGAAGTATGTCCAATTCGTGAGTTGCAAACAGGTAAAGCAGTCAACAACAACTACTACAGCAGAACTACATGTTTGTCTAGTCGTGGTGAAGTGGTCGAGCCAGTGTAGTGTTGTTATGCCAGGCAGAGTCCAGATAGCAGTTCATGTAAAATTGGGCTATGTTGTAGTTGCTGCATACAATTAGATATGCTGCAAGGGTGAAAAAAACAGAAAACAATCACAGCCTCCTAGAGGTGGAAGGGCAGGCCTCTGTGAGGTAGCAGTATAGCATGTTTTTGGGGGTCTGTTTGGGGGTCTTCTAGATTTTTGTGACTGGGTTGAGGGGTCTGGGAGCACTCGTGGGAAGGTCTAATTTTGATTGCAAGTGGTTTGAAGAAAATCCATGGTGGAAAAGGGGAGTTAGAGCCTAGTTGCAGAGCGCGCTTGGATTGATGTGGAAGTAGGCATCAAATTTTCTAAGTGTCACATTTTCCATTTTTGCTTTTTACGTATTTGAGGGTGTTCTACTTTTTTGAGGGTGGATTCAGGGGTCTGGGGGCAATGCTGGGAAGGTCTAATATCGGAATCAAGTGGTTTGGACAAAATCCGTGGTGATTTTTTTTCAATTTTCGCTCACTTTGTTGTTTTTGGGGGGCTGTTTGGGGGGTTCCTGGTGTTTGGGGGGATTGGGGGGTCTTGGAGCACTGCTGGGCATGCCTAATTCTGGTTGCAAGTGGTTTGAAGAAAATCCATGGTAAAAAAGGGGAGTTAGGGCCTAGCTGCAAAGCGCGTTTGGACCGATGTTGACTGGTAGGCCGCAAACTTTCTAAGTGTGAGTTTTTGCATTTTTGCTTTTTGCCTGTTTGGGGGTGTTCTACTTTTTTGCGGGTGGGTTCAGGGGTCTGGGGGCAATGCTGGGAAGGGCTAATATCGGAACCAAGTGGTTTGGACAAAATCCATGGTGATTTTATTTCTTCAATTTTCGCTCACTTTGGTGTTTTCGGGGGCTGTTTGGGGGGGTTCCTGGTGTTTGGGGGGGTTGGGGGGTCTTGGAGCACTGCTGGGCATGCCTAATTTTGGTTGCAAGTGGTTTGAAGAAAATCCATGGTGGGAAAGGGGAGTTAGGGCCTAGCTGCAGAGCGCGCTTGGATTCATTTTGGAAGTAGGCCTGAAATGTTCTAAGTGTTACATTTTCCATTTTTGCTGTTTGCCTGTTTGGGGGTGTTCTACTTTTTTGCGGGTGGGTTCAGGGGTCTGGGGGCAATGCTGTGAAGGTCTAATATCGGAATCAAGTGGTTTGGACAAAATCCATGGTGAAAATTGTTTTCAATTTTCGCTCACTTTGGTGTTTTCGGGGGGCTGTTTGGGGGGGTTCCTTGTGGTTGGGGGGGGGGTTGGGGGGTCTTGGAGCACTGTGGGCATGCCTAATTTTGGTTGCAAGTGGTTTGAAGAAAATCCATGGTGGGAAAGGGGGGTTAGGGCCTAGCTGCAAAGCGCGCTTGGATTGATTTCGGAAGTAGGCCTGAAATATTCTAAGTGTCACATTTTCCATTTTTGCTTTTACCTGTTTTGGGGTGTTCTACTTTTTTGTGGGTGGGTACAGGGGTCTGGGGGCAATGCTGGGAAGGTCTAATATCGGAATCAAGTGGTTTGGACAAAATCCATGGTGAAAATTGTTTTCAATTTTCGCTCACTTTGGTGTATTCGGGGGGGCTGTTTGGGGGGGTTCCTTGTGTTTAGGGGGGTTGAGGGGTCTTGGAACACTGCTGGGCATGCATAATTTTGGTTGCAAGTGGTTTGAAGAAAATCCATGGTGGGAAAGGGGAGTTAGGGCCTAGCTGCAAAGCGCGCTTGGATTGATTTTGGAAGTAGGCCTGAAATGTTCCGTCACATTTTCCATTTTTGCTTTTGCCTGTTTTGGGGTGCTCTACTTTTTTGTGGGTGGGTTCAGGGGTCGGGGGGGGGCAATGCTGGGAAGGTCTAATATTGGAATCAAGTGGTTTGGACAAAATCCTTGGTGATTTTTTTTCTTCAATTTTCGCTCACTTTGGTGTTTTTGGGGGGCTGTTTGGAGGGGTTTCTGGTGTTTGGGGGGGGGGGGTTGGGGGGTCCTGGAGCAATGCTGGGCATGCCTAATTTTGGTTGCAAGTGGTTTGAAGAAAATCCATGCTGGGAAAGGGGAGTTAGGGCTTAGCTGCAGAGCGCGCTTTGATTGATTTTGGAAGTAGGCCTGAAATGTTCTGAGTCACATTTTCAATTTTTGCTTTTTACCTGTTTGGGGGTGTTCTACTTTTTTGTGGGTGGGTTCAAGGGTCTGGGGGCAATGCTGGGAAGGTCTAATATCGGAATAAAGTGGTTTGGACAAAATCCATGGTGAATTTTATTTTCAATTTTCGCTCACTTTGGTGTTTTTGGGGGGCTGTTTGGGGGGTTCCTGGTGTTTGGGGGTTGGGGGTCTTGGAGAACTGCTGGGCATGCCTAATTTTGGTTGCAAGTGGTTTGAAGAAAATCCATGGTGGGAAAGGGGAGTTAGGGCCTAGCTGCAGAGCCCGCTTGGATTGATTTTGGAAGTAGGCCTGAAATGTTTTAAGTGTCACATTTTCCATTTTTGCTGTTTGCCTGCTTGGGGGTGTTCTACTTTTTTGCGGGTGGGTTCACGGGTCTGAGGGCATTGCTGGGAAGGTCTAATATCAGGCGCACGTGTTTTGGATAAAATCCATGGTGACATTTTTTTCCGTTTTTGCTCACTTTCCTGTTTTTGGGGGGCTGTTTGGCGGGCTTTTAGGTTTTGGGGGTGGGTTTTTTGGTCTGGGAGCACTGCTGGCACAGTCTAATTTTGATTGCATTTGTTTTTAAGAAAATCCATGGTGATTTTTTTTTCAATTTTCGCTCACTTTGGTGTTTTCGGGGGGCTGTTTGGGGGGGTTCCTGGTGTTTGGGGGTCTGGGAGCACTGCTGGCACAGTCTAATTTTGATTGCATTTGTTTTTAAGAAAATCCATGGTGGAAAAGGGGAGTTAGGGCCTAACTGCAGAGCGCGTTTGGACTGAATTGAAGGTAGGCTCTAAATTTTCTGTGTGAGTTTTTGCATTTTTGCTTTTGGCCTGTTTAGGGGTGTTCTACTCTTTTGCGGGTGGGTTCACAAGTCTGGGGGCATTGCTGGGAAGGTCTAATATCGGGCGCAAGTGTTTTGGATAAAATTCATAGTGAAAAAGTTTTTTCAGTTTTTGCTCACTTGCCTGTTTTTGGGGGGCTGTTTGGGGGGCTTCTAGGTTTTTGGGGGTGGGTTTTTTGGTCTGGGAGCACTGCTGTCACAGTCTAATTTTGATTGCATTTGTTTTTAAGAAAATCCATGGTGGAAAAGGGGAGTTAGGGCCTAACTGCAGAGCGCATTTGGACTGAATTGAAGGTAGGCTTAACATTTTCTAAGTGTGAGTTTTTACATTTTTGCTTTTGGCCTGTTTGGGGGTGTTCTACTTTTTTGCGGGAGGGTTGACGGGTCTGGGGCATTGCTGGGAAGGTCTAATATCAGGCGCAAGTGTTTTGGATAAAATCCATGGTGAAAAAGTTTTTCCGTTTTTGCTCACTTGCCTGTTTTTGGGGGGCTGTTTGGGGGGCTTCTAGGTTTTTGGGGGCGGGTTTTGGGGTCTGGGAGCACTGCTGGCACAGTCTAATTTTGATTGCATTTGTTTTTAATCCATGGTGGAAAGGGGAGTTAGGGCCTAGCTGCAGAGTGCGTTTTGACACAATTTGGAGTTAGGGTTCAACCTGGTAGCAGTATCGCATGTTTTTAGGGGGCTACTTGGGGGTGTTCTAGATTTCTGCGAATGGGTTCAGGGGTCCGGGAGCACTACTCGTAATGTCTAATTTTGAATGCAAGTGTTTTCTAGAAAATCCATCCTGGAAAAGGGGGGTTTGGGCCTAGTTGCAGAGTGCGTTTTGGCACGATTTGGAGTTAAGGTTAGCACTTTCGCATTTTTTCTGGGCGCTACTAGGGGGTGTTCTCCATTTTTGCGACTAGGTTCAGTGGTCTGGGAGCACTCCTGGGAATGTGTAATTGTGATTGCAAGTGGTTTAAAGAAAATCCGAGATGACATTTTTTGTTTTTTTACCAAAACTGCTTTTCTGCGGAGGGCTACTTGGGGGGTTTCTAGATTTTTGCGACTGGGTTTAGGGTCTGGGAGCACTCCTGGGAATGTCTAATAATCATTGCAAGTGTTTTGAAGAAAATCTTTTGTGGAAAAGGGGTCTTTTGGTTCTAATTTCAAAGTGTGCTTTCTGCTTGATTTTCAACTAGGCCTCATCCCCGTTGCAGTATTGCAGTATTGCATCTTTTTGGGGGCCTACTTGGTGGGGTTCTACATTTTGCCGACTGGTTTCAAGGGTCTGGGAGCACTCCTGGAAATGTCTAATTTTGTTTGCAATTTTCTTTAAGGAAATCCATGGTGAATCCACAGAATTCAACCATAGTTACTATTACTATCCTTGTAAAGGAGAACCAGGTTACGCACTTTTGAAGTGATGATGATTGTGTATAATAATAATGTCAGCTCTGAAAACTGAAAGTGTTACTTTTGCACTACACAGCATACCTTAGATTTTTTAAACTGGTTCACTTCCTGTTTTTTCCCATCAGAAATTACAGGACGGCTTTTACCATGTGCCACGGAACAAACGCTGAACTCAGACGCAATCCGCAATTACTCATCACCAGGCAGCCAGTGGACAGTGTGTCTGGTCACCAATATTGATCGACGGAGCGTAAGATGGAATGGAGGAGTATATTGCGAATAAGAGGAATTGCTGGATGCATGCAACTTCACGAATTCAACAGGACAACTACAACATAAAGTTACAGTATTCTCTCTTAACTTCTCCTTATCTTTTAAATGTTATTTTTGTAAAAAAACTTGAACTTCTACGAATGTGACTAGGTGTGTTTCTTTGTTCTCTGCTTCAAAGTCATCTCTCCAGCTATTTCATACGTTTCTTTGCTATTTTTATAACTAACTTAATGTACTAATAATAAGTGTTTATTCTCTATGAGGGCAGAAAGGCAAGTGAAATTGCGTAATTAATGCAGCCCTGTACTAGTGTCAATGTCAAATTGTTTCCTCATACTCACTAATAAGATGTAGTAAGTACAACTTTTCAGTAACCTAACCATCCGTTTAGCAAACAACTTCATGCATGCAGTAGTGGACTACCTTTATGCCCCTTAAAAGATTTATGGATATCTTCGAATCCAAAAATGTGTTTCTCTTCATTTGTTGTTTGTCCATGCAGTGTTTTTTTTTCTTCTCTCCACAAAACTTTTCCCAAAAAACCCCATTCCCATCCAATCTTCAAAAACCCTAACCCTCTTCCCCCGGGCTGTGTGGTTTTTCATTGAGGTATGACTATGACAACAAGAAATTCCACACACTCGCAGGGGAGGATAAGGTCTAAGCACCAGAAAAATGTTGGAAAATTGAACTTCATGTGCGACATCGTGGATTGAGCATCAAAGATCATGCTCGTACACATGACGAATGAAATGGTTAATTATTATGTTTAAGTATCCTTTGCCTTCATAATATTTCTTATAGTAGCCATAGTCCACAAAACTAGTACTTATATTTAGAATACTTTAGCACTACTTAGGCTACAATTTACTGCACTTTTCTGTAGTGTACTATCTATCGTACTGTTTCTAATGTTACGCTCAGGCCACTCAATGTTTCATTTCCGTTTTTTTCATATGCTGCTACTGCCAGTGTGTACCACTACTACTACCAGCACAACAATGATATTTCATCCGTCGAGTATTCAAGTCAACAACCAACCTTAATCACCATTTGCCATGCAGGCAGCCCTGTAGCTCCCCTATTCTCAAACACGAATCACAGGTAAGATAAGCATTTTGGAGAGGCTGAATAATGGGCTAGGACTGGGAGGAGAGCAGAGACTGCCAGTACTACTAGTAAAGTACTAGTAGGGCTACTGAATTCACTAACTCCCATTTGCTTTATATAGAGGTACAATACAAGGCTGCCCTTTTTTTCCTATTATTTTTATTATCTGTTAAACCTTTATTACGTTTATTACGTAATTCATCGGACAATATTGAAATTAAAGTTAATAACGTTATTTCAAAAACCTCGGTTTATGCTGATTATATTTTTCTCCATATTAGTGACCTCATTACCACTATACCCAGTATATTGCTCATTATACAGGATTATTCTTAACTCTCAGGTTACATACTGAATATTTATAAAACGTATTTCTTTTTTCTCTCAATGTCTATTATACTCCAGATACGATTAGTAATACCAACGTTATTTGGAATTCATCTACTCTAAAGTACTTACGAATTTATTTTTAAAATTCAATTCAGAACACTGTTGATATAAATTGTAAAATAATAATCCCTTGTGTTACACAGAAATTAGACAAATGGTCTACCTTGAACTTCAACTATCCTGGTGGGGGAAACTACTAGCAATTAAAATGGTAATTACACCTCAAATATTATACATGCTATTAAGGCTGCCTTTGTCATTTAATACTTCTTTTTATAAGACCCTCAATACAATTCTCATTAAAGTAATCTGGAATAACAAACCTGCAAGAATTAAATATAAAACATCACAACTTTCAAAACCAGAAGGGGGTAAGGTATTCCTGATTTTCAACAAAATCATTTCTCTTTTTTAACTGCACAGAGTGTGTATCGGTTTGCAAGCTCAGACGTGGTAACATGCCAAAATTGGGTCATCATTGAAAGGAATATTGCTGTTCCTTTTCCTTTACCTGCAATCCTAACCACGGACCTTGGTAAATTAGGCCTGAGTTCATCAATTCTAAATGTAAATAAATATGCTCTAAGGTTGATGCATTTTTTCACAATAAAATTATTTACTCTAAAAAAGCATCGCTATGGTATAATTCTAAACTCAAACTACATTCTCCTATCTCTTCTTGCTCTACATGGATTCATGCTGGGGTATTTTATGTTTCTGACATTTGTTACAACATGTTTTTTCCTTTTCAGATCTGTAATCCAAATATCATATTCCAGCATCTGAATCCTGTAGTAAAGTAGGATCTGCTTCTTATGGTTAAACCCACGTTTTGCTAGATGTTACACTGTTTTTTACTAGTCTGACTGGGATCCTGCAATTCAGGATCCCAGTCTATCTGCTTTCTCCCTAAAATGTATGACATATAGTTAGGCACATTCAAGATTGGATACTGGGGTACCCTTATCAGTCCCTAGTACATCGTTTACATGTACCCAGGGCATAGGTACCCCAGAGGCCTCCCTTGGGCTGAAGCATATATTATGCCACCCATGAGAGGCCATGCAAAATTGAACTGCAGGTCTGCCATTGCAGCCTGTGTAAGCTGATGCTTACTTCACTTACTTTAGATATAGGTTCACTACATCTATAGGTCATTAAACTTAAAACCTATAAGTCACCCTTATAGCAGGCCTTACCAATCCTGAAGGTAGGATGCTAGGTTTTATGTGAGAGGGTACCTCTGCATGAGCAGAGCCCCACTGCAGCCTTCGGAGACCATTCTCCTGGGTTGTCTGTGACTCAGCCAGACATATAGTTAGAGGTGCAGTATAACCTCGTGATAAATGCTATCTAGAAAACGGCTGAAACAAAACATGTTGTGTTTGGTATTAAACACCTTGGAATCATACCTTCACATCATTAACTGGTGTGGGAGGTATGATTCCACCCTTCTGAAGCCAGCTGTGTGGGTTCACTGGTCTTTCCGGTGCCAGCCTTCTCAACCCGGGCAACACAAAATGGTGGCTGTCGACCAGAGACAGATTTCTGCCCTCCTGCTGCTGAACCAAGCTTGAGCAAGTGAAGGCAGGACAATAGGGGTCCTGTCACAGGGTGGTGCGACCACCTCCCAGATAGGATTTAGTGTATTGGGGCTGGGTGGGTGCACTTCCAAAGTGCCTGAAAGTCTGCATCTGGGGCACACTTGGTGTCCCTGTGCATGGTCCAGCTCAAACCAGTTCTGGGAGCTGTTGGCTCCTGCTCTGGTGCAAAACTGGACAAAGGACATGTGAGTAACCTTCTCTCTGTCCTGAGCCTCCCCTAGGAGGGGCCCCTCAATCAGTCCAACCCTCTCCCGTGGGTACATAAGGGCTTACCTGGCTGTAGGACCTTAGATTTCACATGGACAAGATTCTGAACAAGAAACCACTGACCTTCGACCGTCTGAACACTCTGGGCTTCCCTGGACTTCGACTGGGCCTGACTTTGTCTCCATCTCCGTCCAGAGCATCGTCTGTTCCTGTGTACCATACAGGTTCTGTGCAGGACCTGTGGATCATCGAGGACATCCGAAGAATCTCCCTTGGAGTGAAGGAGTCACGCCCTTGCATTTTCAGGCACCATAACGCAGCTGACCAGTCTGCTGATCCTGAGCTTCTACAGACTCCGAAGGCTCCAGCAACATAGGAGGTATGTTCCAATGTTTTTTGAGGTTCAGCTGCCCTCTCACCAAGTTTGAGGCCAGTATCCCTCGTGGAGACTGCATAACCCGAACCCCTGTGCACCATGTACTTTTGCAAGTGCATATCCTTGTTGGAAATTCCTGAGCTTGTGCATTGGACTCCATGTAGTCCTGACCCTGAGCAATATTTTCACCAAAGAACTCTGGACTCCTTGCACCGAGTGCTCCGTGGGCTGGTACTTTGTGATCTTGCTTGAGGTCCCCTCGTGACTCATGGTTATTCAGCCTGTGGGTCCTCCTGAGGGACATCTTGAATTCTGATGGGCTTCACTGGTTGCGCCAGATGTGCTCTGACTCCCCATTGCTTGATGAGTCCTCTGGACCTTGCTAGTCAACAACGCAACCTGCTTGACCTTCCAGCTTGGGTTGCTGTTGCCAAGGCTTGTTGCTGCTCCAGCTGGACACAGACCCCTCAGCACTCGACATCCTTCGTGGGATAGCTCTCATTTGGCTCCTGGTCATCCTCAACATCTCCTGTTCCTCACGGATGCAGTGTCAAGCATCCCTTCTTTGCACCTGGAGCACCCAACATCGGTCGGCATTCGTCTACTGATCCCCTGGTAACTCCGAAGTGACCCAGACTCTGTCCCCTCTGCTTTCAGGCTCCTTCCATCACGAATACACCCTTGGATTCCAACTGACTCTTTCTTCCTTCCCGGCAGCATCTCTTCTTTGGAGTCCTCCTTTGAAAACGACGGTGGTTTCCAACACCACTTTAGACCTATGCACCCGGCTCCCCTGGGATAGGCAACTCAGGTACTCCAGTATCCATGGGTAGGGTGGCTCTCCAACCTCCTAAGTTCTAAAGGGTTTTCTCGAATTCCACAGAGAAAGGTCCTTAAACTTTAAAATTGTAACCGCGACTTCCCCGTAGAATTGTACAGAGCCCGCGATCGTGTTTGCACACTGCACTCGTCCTCCGTGGGTTCCCTGTTTACTCACTATGGGTGGTTCCTTGGGGTCCCAGTGAGTCACGTATTCTAGACACTGTCTCGACTCAAGTTGTGGTTTTTATACCACTATTTTAGTATATGGTTTGGTCTCCCCCTGGAGTCCACTGTGTATTGTGCTACTTACAACTGTTTATTTGATAAAGTATTGTGTACTTTGTGTGGTATCCTCGTGTAGAGGATACTCGAGAGAGTTATATAAATAGAAACATGTTTTTATAGCTACTGTGTGGTTCTCCTTTCATTTAAGTGACACTAAAGGTGATATTCTGATAAAATAAGCTGCTTTACATTCCTTCAAGATTAAGCCTGAATGCTGCTCTCCACAGCTACCACTAGGATAGCTTTCTAAAGGTTATCTTTGACCTCATACATCATAAGGGTCATTTGAACTGGTGCAAGGTGCCCACTTTAATTAGTGGACAGCATATACCAGGCCAACTTCTCACACATACCGTCAATTTATTATCTTATGTAATTCAATTCTCACTACCTATAATTGCTCTATTCCTCACCCTTCATGTTCAGATATGGAGCTTTTCCTTAATGTACATAGGATCTCTGGCCATATTGCATCTAAAACATATAAACAAACTAATACCTATTAATCCTTCCAGCATCTCTCAGCTGTGTCACTTGTGTGATCCTAATCTTAAAACCAATTATACCACATTAAATATGAAGAAAATGTGGCTCAACAATATTTTTCGTTGGTTACCTTTGTCTATCTGTCAATCTAACTAATTTCTTTCAAACAATTGCTATTGGTCTCCTCTGAAGTTATATGATGCACATCTTTCTGATAAACCAGATTGTTGGCATTCAAATTTAGAATCTGGTACTCTGAAATATATATTTTTTTGATAGTCCGTTTATTTTTCAATTATGGTCTAATGTTTGGGATTTTTTAAAAATATATTTAAGTTTGATATACCCCTAACTTTTAACATTATTATAAACAAATCATTACCCCTCCCTATACCTTTATCATATATGAATATGTAATTGTTTGATTTTCTTATTTCATGTGCAATTAAATCTATCACTATGAATTGGAAATTGTATTGTATTGTATTGTATGGTGCTTTTATAAAGAGCGTGGTTACCAGAAGGCATCCCAGCGCTGAGATAGAGTAAGACTGTACAAGTCTGGTGGGATTGGATTCTTTATATAAGGAAAGGAATTGATTTATCTTTTACCAAAACCAAAAAGTCTCCTTTAATTCGAACTCCTATTTGGAAAACATTGGATGATAATATTTCTTATTGAACAATTTTGAATATGTCTACTTTTTAATATTTTTAATTTGGTATTCCATATGTAGCCCTACCTATGTTTATAATTTCTACTTCTTTTTTAGGGGATTATTAATCCAATATATTTATTAGTGTACAATTACATGTCATATGTATATTAATATTGTAACTTTTCTCCAAACTTGTATTGATATTTAATGTCTCTTGAAAATCTATTTATAAAATGTAGTAAAATCAGCCGCGGTCTGCAGTAGGAGTTCTTGCAGGGCGGTGACCTGGGAAGGGGAAGGGGCATGGTGGGGGGTAGTAATATATGGATTACGGAGTTTAACAGGTAAGTAAACATATAATAAATAAAACACATTTTGTTGCGTGCGCTGCATCACTAAATGCGATGCAGTGCACGCAACGAAATTCGTTTTATTTATTTATATGTTTACTTACCTGTTAAACTCCCTAATCCATACATTACTAGCCCCTACCCTGCCCCTACCCCTCCCCACGTCACCGCCCTGCAGAAACTCCTACTGCGGACCGCGGCTGAGTAAAATATTTTAAACTAGCAGGAGGAAACCCTATCAATGATTGTTTTTGTACACAAAGGTGTCCCTCCCTGCACAAAAACAAACCTCAAGGCAATGCAGGCACCCTTGCACCATGGTGCAAGAGTGCTTGCATTGGCGCATTGTTGCTAATTGTGCGCCAGCGCAGGAGAACGCACAGGGATGCGTCAAATTGTTGTAAATATGACGCCTCCCTGTGCTTTTAAAATGATGCAGCACAGTGAAACAAAATGGCTAGCGGCGCCGCACTGCGTCATTTTGTTGTAAATGAGGCCCAAAGAATTTAGTATGATCCAAACAAACTAAAACCCTTTACTTGTGTAATGCATAGGTTTAGCAGTAAAGCTGCATAACCGAAGCAAATTTAGGGGCTCATTAGGATGACAGGCGGACTTTGTCCGTTCGCCATCCTGTCGGTATGCGGAACCACCCGCCATAAGGGCTGGGGTCCCGTGGGGGGTATTAGGATGTGCCCGCCACAGTGGCGGGCACATCCTGCATTTTTTAGCATTGTGTCGGGGCGGTGCTCTCTGCACCGCCCGCCACAATGCTAAAAATGCATTGTTGCATTTGAATAAACAAATCGGCAGGCACCGCACGGTGCCTGCCGCTTTGTTTATGCAAATGTGTGCACCCCCACCTCTCCTTCACTTTGGGGGCCCGCAGGGGGCCCCCAGAGTGAAGACTGCATGAAAGGCACCTACAGACGTCCATCATAATATGGCTGGCGATGTCTGCGGCGGACGGTCTTTCCGTCCGCCGAGGTCCCCCCGCCATACTAATATGGCGGGGGGGGGAAACGAGTGTGGATGTCGGGCGCATTGCCCCCTCCAGGCTGGCGGTGGCTATCGCCAGCCTGGCTGGGGCTATCCGCCCGACATCATCATGGGCCCCTTAGTGTTCATTTCAAAAGGCCATTTCAGTTGAAAATACGTTCCCTGTAAAAGGCAGCAGCGATCACACGATACTTTAATCTTATATTTAAGACAATGGTCACCACTAGACACGCATTACTTTCCATTCTTCTGCCGAATGGACGTGGCTCATTTGTACAGTTTGTGTTACAGGTGGATTTGTCAGAACCCCGCTGACATAATATTGATAGCATCACCCCAGTCTGAAAAGTGTTCCTGCCTCACTGTTAAAGTAATTAAATGTGAATTTAAAAAACCGTGGTGGGTTCATGGTTATGGATTTTCTGTGTTGATAGGTTGCTGTCATGAACTCTTTGCGATGACACTGGCAGGGCACCATGGGTTATTTTAGGGTCTGTTGTTCCCATTCACTCCATGAAAACAAAAGGGCGGTGGAGAACAAAGGCAGCCTCGAGCCGAATGCACGTGATTCGACTCATTTCCAGAGCGCGTGCTGTGCCCCTCTGCCCTGCCTTCCCTTCCGGCCGCAGGGAGCCGGCGGGGCCAGGGGAGGGTGGCACGTGCCTCACTATCATTTTTCACACAGGTGATAAGTAGAGGCTTTATCTCTAGAGCAGAGTGTTTCCATTTTTTGACTGAAGGCGCGAGCTTTGGAGCAGTGGTGCGCTGACTATGGAAATGACCACATGGAGGTGAATTGTACTTAAATGTATCCCATATGGACATCCTGACATCCCGGTGTTGACTTGGCCCTTGTTGTGACCTATGTAGGCTATGTTGGATACCCCGGTTTGGAGTATGCATGTTCATTTATGCCCACGTGCACCTGCATGGAGGCCAAAGCTGCTGCCCTGTACTTTCACCTACAAAACATGGCCACTAATGGATTAGCAAGCTGATTGTTTGACTCACCGTGGCTAGTTTCCAGCAGGCCAGCATTTTATAATCTGTACATGTTGTTCTGCATGTATGGGATTGATATATTGCAAATGTATCTATAAAGCAGTGGAGCGCTATAATGGAGGAGGTGTTTACATTACACTACTGGTGTACAGCAAGGGGGTACGGAGAGAGGTGTTGAAGGGAACAAGGCAGTGATAGGTGGAGGCTAAGGTCCCTCTTGTGAAACCAGAAGACCCAGGGTTTATCCGTGGCTTCCACACTTGATAAAGGTTTATGATCCTGAAGAAATCATGCAATCTCCATGTGTCTCATTGTCATTTATTCATTCACACGTTTAGGCACTCAAAAAGTCGTCATTCATGCTCCCTGGAACTCATGAATGAATGAATGAATGAATGAATGAATGAATGAAATAAAACTTATAATGCGCGAACTTTGCCCGAAGGCGTCAAGGCGCCTACAAAAGAAAAACAAAAAGGCAGGACCAAAGAGCTAGGGGTAAGCTTTGACAAAGAGCCATGTCTTCATGCATTCATTCATCCACTTGCTGACTCAGTCTTTCATTCACCCACTTACACAACCACAACAAAACACATATACATACTCAACAACATATTCTAGGCAGGCTTAGGCGTGCAATAAATGAAACATAGCAGAGGGTAGCCCTTTTCCAATGGGATTGCACACAGTTTATAGTTGTGTTAGAGCCAAAGCGTAATCCACCACCATAAACCAACCCATTGGCCTACTTGAAATGATAAAACAATTATATAATATAGAAAATACCATTCTTTAATGGTCCCCTGGTTTAAAAGTGGTTGCATGGGTTTTGATTTGGTGCAGATGAAATAAGCGGCTAGCAAGTGGCTTGTTAGCACTCTCTGGGTACTAGTAGTATGCTCTAAAAATGAAAATAAAAAGAGGAGATGATAAGACAAATTGAAAAGGAAAGGACTGGCCTGCCAGCCTTGGCACTGATGTACGTTCGTTTTCAGACAGGTGAGCATACGTGAGCAGAGAAATACAGTGGCTCACAATGGCAAGATGCCCAATTACCCCAGTGACAACATTTGAAAAGTGCTGCGCACAAGCAACAAAGAGAGTTGTGGATGTTGTCTGAACTGATAGACTGTTTCTCCTTAGGCCCCCACCCAACAGGAATATTCATTTAAGGTGTCCTAACCTGGACATTTTTGGTACGTTTTTGTGTTGGTTTTAAATTGATTTTTCACAACTTCTGGGTCTTGCTGATTCCTTCTAACATCAGGAAGCTGCGAACAGCCTAGGAACTGCCCTCATATACTCACCCCAGGTAATCTTCTAGACCGTGAGTCGTCCTGAAACATTACCCTGCAGCCGCAAAGACATACTGCACTATATGTCGGCACTCCCAAGGCCTATTGCTTCCTCACCACTCGCAGGGTTCTTCTGTGGCCATTAGAAGCTGGGGGTTAGGGTGTGCAGTGAAACCCTCCACAGGACCAGTGCCTTAAAGGCCAAGGAAACGTTCTTCTTCCAGAACCACAGCAGGTCCACCCACCACAGTCAGGATGGGCATAGTCACTGACCGTGGAGGCAGGGTCCTCTTCATGTACCAGCTTCTCACCAAGCTGGTCAGGCCTTTTTCAGTAGTTTTTTTTCTTTTCAACTGAGAATGCACAAAGGTTATGCCTGTGGTGGTGACGCGTTTGCACTAGAAGTTGATTCATTTCTTTGCGTTTCTGACATATTAGTCGGTAAAGGGCTTTTCCCTGGAGGCACTTGTGCAGCATTCATATGTTACAATTTCCTTTTTTTGGAGGAGTTGAGACTCCATGAGAAGTCCTTAATGATAATGATACCGAATTACACATTCCTATTTATTAGTGTGGTCCTGGACACTCAGACCTTGAATTTTTTTTTTTCGTTACATAACAGATTTCTGAACATTCATTGACACTAAGGCCCTCATTACGGTTCCGGTCAGGCGGACCAGCTGACCGCCGCGGCCATGATCTGATTCCCACTGCCGACGCCGGGAAAGCTTACCCTGCCCCTTTACTATGCAACCGCTGCTACCATGGCGGTTTCATCTATGGTGGTGCACATATCCTTGAATATGTCGCTGCAAGTGCATACAAACACTCATGAAACGTGATATGTACACACATGAATGACATATGTGGGGCTTTGCCTTGTGCTGCATGTATCCCATTTCTGGAGGGTAGCGATCTTTGCAGACTCCAGTCAATGGGGATACATACCACCTACAGACTTACCTGCATTCTGGTCCCCACAGGGATGTATTTTTCAGGGTTCAACTGCAGCGCTTTGGGGAGGACCTAGTGAAAGGGATCCACGTCGGAGAAGCTGATTTGGGTGAGTATGCAACCCAAATCCTTTGTTTCTGACGAGTCGAGGCAACCAGTCGTACCGCCACAGTTGGTTAGTCGGAAATGCACATCGTAATCCAGACGACAGTCAGCACTGCCTGTACAGCTCTATGGGTGCTGCTTTTCTCCGAATGCCATCTCAGCAGTCTGAGAAAGGCTATCAGAGTTGGCAGTCTTCCAGTGGTCGGTTGGGGTGCATTCAGCATGCATCATAATTCGGCTGTTTGTCCAACCGCTTCTGACAAGACCGTAGTGGTCCGACCAAAGCCAAAGAGGCCACAGATGTCGGTCCGACTGGCATCATAATGAGGCCCTAAGTTTCAAACTAAAGTCAACTCGCACGTCCAATTCTCTTTTTGCTGAGACTGATGTTCTTTTGTGTTTTTCCAATGCCTCAGGAGCATCTTTAAATGAAACAGGGAGTCAAATCTCATGCAACATCAAGAGTCTATTGACTGTTCTTAGACTGTGATTTAGACAATTCAGAGTGTGCCTCTCAGACAGACATTTTCACGGGCAGTGCTTTAAATAGGCCTGTACTGTGAGGTACTCACTACCTGCACTTCAGTATTTTGAAAGGGAAAGTACCTGCAGTTCTCAGAGGAGGTGCAATACATTTAATTTGAGAGTACCAGCACTTCTCAGAAGTAAATTGGCACTCTGGTATTGGATATCTGCTCTTCTATTTTTCCATTTCAAACACTGTTCTTGAGGACTGTGGGGATCAGTAACTTGTGGCCTGCCCACCAGCAATGGATGTAAATAAACATTTTGGAGTTGATGGCCAAACATCTGGCTGTATAGGTTTTTCTCTTGAGATTACAGGGCCAGCAGGTGCAGTCTCTGATAGACAATGCTGCTGTGGTGTCCTATGTTAATAAAAAGGTGTGGGCTCGCTAATTCCTGATAACCTGCATGAAAGTGGCATGCCTAAATTTGCAGGGTTCGAGGGCAGTGTCACCCTCAAGAACTATTAGGTAATGTGTCCCTAGATACATGATAAAAAAATAATTTAAATACAGTCAATAAGAAAGGATTGACTCAAGAAGTGAGTTTAGGATCAGAATTTTTTGTGAAACTATGAAGGTTTGTTAAAATTTAAGGTGCAATACTGAAACATGGAAGATGCAGTACTAATTCTCTTTAAATCAATCAAGGATACTGAATCAATTGCCATGAAGACTATTAGTTATACAAATAATTAAATAATAAGCATAACAAAAATTGTCCAAGCTTCAAATGTGTAGCAAATCAACAGTAAATCTGACAGTATCCTTATAAAAGCCCAAAATTCATGTCTCACTGCCTAATCCAGGGGTTTACATATTCAATTTCAGCATAAAAAATGATGGAAACTGCTAAATCATCATGGTGTGAGCAAAGGTATTATAATTATAATTTCAACAAATCCTACTGCACTATCCTAAAACTTCATATAACTCTACCGTCTTAGACCTAACCCACTACATGAATATTGATTCATCCCATCTGCATTAATGTCATCAAGAAGGGTCAGAACAAGCTAGTTACGTAAATAATAGAAAAAAATGTTAATACAATTTAGTGTTCTAGCAGGACCAGCCTCGGGAACTGTTAAAAATGTTTCTCCAGCAAGTTCTTTGGGAATACTACGTCATAAAATACACACTACGCACATCCTGCTGCATGTGGTGTCAAGCAAGAAACAAAATTACACAATGAACATCATGATACATTAACTATTTTAATAAAGATAGAGTTGAGGCCTAACAGAGGCTTTGTTGAGCCTAAGCCAGAGAAAAACAAATTTAAACACATTGGGCCCGATTCACAGAACTAACTTAAGACAAAATCCTAAACTTACTACTTTTGGTATTCACAGAATACACTTACTACTTTTGGTATTCACAGAATGCACTTACTACTTTTGGTATTCACAGAATGGATTTACGACTACTAACTTTACGTCCGCACTCGGGCTGGAAATTCCGGCCCGCAGGAGGAGCTTCCGGCTTGGAGGCGGAGCTTGTGGGCCGGGGGCAGAGCTTGTGGCCCGGAGGTGGAGCTTATGGCCGGGAGGCGGAGCTTCCGGCCCAGAGGTGGAGATTTCAGCCATGGCTAAATCCCCCACCTCTGAGACGCAAGCTCCGCCTCTGGGCCGAAAGCTCCGCCTCCAAGCCGGAAGCTCCACCTCCGGGGCGGAATTTCCGGCCCGAGTGCGGACGTAAAGTTAGTAGTCGTAAATCCATACTGTGAATACCAAAAGTAGTAAGTGCATTCTTTGAATACCAAAAGTAGTAAGTGCATTCTGTGAATACCAAAAGTAGTAAGTTTAGAATTTTGTCTTAAGTAAATTCTGTGAATCGGGCCCATTGTAATGATTTTGTTTCAATTGCAATAGCTCCATGTTAATGCACATTTATGAATTCAAATACACAACAACTAATTTCAACCGCAGCTCAGAACTGCAACAGTGAGTAGTGGTCATAATTTTCCATATTTGAGAAGGAAGCCCAGGTTTCTTTTTATCAATGCAGGAAGAGACGGTTTAGTGCAGGCAGCAGGCTGAACATAATTCAGTACTTTGAGTGCACAGCGTGACAAAGATTGGGGCAAGGTGTTTTTTTATGAAGACTCGAGTTTTGAGGGTAAAGTGTCAGAGATGGTGAGTAGGAGTGCCTACTGAGATCTTCAACTCCTTTGCCAGGTGGTGGGAATGATCTGAGTGTGAGAGTTTGTGAACTAGACGTGCAAGAGTAGTTATGAATCCTCCCTCAATAGGTAGACAACTCAACTAGAGCAAAATATGAGTATTACGGTCAATGTGGTCTATCCCAGAAGTAAGGCTTGTTACTGCATGCAAGAAAGCCTTGAGAAAAGGGAGGTGAATTTTAGGAATGCAAGAAAGAATGACATTTCCATACTATAGTATGGAAAGTACTGTAAGAGGCCCTGGGGTCAATGATGGGCAGATACCACGTTGCATTATACGTACTATTTAATATATATAGTTCACGAGCGCCGGGAAAACACCAGCTTCAACTCGGCTGGGCAACACTCATTAACCCCCGCCTCTCGCGCTCCCTGCGTTCCCTGCCATGACGCGGCAGGAACACTAGAGCGCCACTCTACATATCTCCCTCCTTTAACAACCTGCAATAAACAATAACAGGACAAATGCATTGTCCACAGATAGTTCGTGATAATAGGCGCTTAAGTTTTCATGTCGAACTCTTGGTACTTTTTGGGCAGTACCACTGTCCTGCCGGTGCGGGTGTGTTTCACAGGAGTGCCCGTATGGGCATCTCTGCTGCTGCTGGGGGGGCATAATTTGGTGTCTCTTGTGTTTGGCTCCTCCTTGCCAACTCACCCACTCCTTGATCCTCTCATTGAACAAGCATACCTTTGTCTTCTAGATTCTTCAGTGTGCTGGTGGTAGCCGTTTCTTCTGTACTGGTGCTCCTTATGTCGCTTCTGGATGATTCTATTTCTGTAGTGCTATCTTTCCCTTCTGGGTTCTGGTCGTCTTCTCTTTCTGGTTGCGTTTCTCTCACCCTGGTCCAATTCAACACTTTGTTGCACCTTGACATTCTGTCCTGCGATCATATCTTTCCGTCGCTTAGTAGGGCTGATCTTGTGTAGACTTCGCTTACTTGCAGGGGTGTGCTATACTTGCTGTCGCCTTTCCTTTTCATCTGAGCCAGCTTCACTCTGACCTATTCCCCCTTTTCCAGTGACGACTCTTTGACGTTGTGCCTCCTGTTGTAGTGGTCCATGTAGATCTTTTGCGCCCTTTCCAGGTTGCTACACACTACTGCTGGAGACCATTTGCTCTGTACTGTTCGTTGCTTCCATGCCATGTTGTTTCTTGTAAATGGGTCACGACCTCTCAGTATTTTGAATGGGCTATATCCAGTCGTGGTGGGAGTGATACGGTTCACCCATACTGTACTCTTGAGTTCTGCCTCCCAATTCTTCCCGGCACTGATTGCTGCCTGTACTGACCCCTTGATAACCCGGCTAAATCTTTCTGGTAGGCCGTTACCGGCCGGATGATATACCAGGGTGTGCTTAATCTGTATTCCGTTACGTTCCATATATGCGTTCTATTTGTCTGACGTAAATTGAGGACCATTATCACATGTTATGATTCTTGGTATTCCTTCTCTCAGGAACGTGGCAGTGAGGAATGCCAGTACAGTGTCGGTGTCCAAGGTTTCGCATATCTCGACTTTGGGCCTTTTGAGTATCTGTCTACCAACACAATTGCATATTTGGGCACACTCTGTGCATCTAAAATGGGGCCTAAGATGTCCACTGCCAATTCTTCCCATGGATTTACTGGACTGGCACATTTCCACAGTGGCGGTCGCAGAGTGGTCTGCGTCTTGTCTGCATTGCTACACTGTACACATTCCCTGACATGTTTCTCCACCTGGTTGTCTAGCGCCGGTCACCAGTATGCTTGCTTGGCTCTCTGCTTGGTTTTCACTATGCCTAAATGTCCTTCTTGCAGTATTGAGAGTAATCGCATTACCCTTTGGCCTGGCGGAACTACTTTATCTCCTCGCAGTATGAATACACTGTTGTCCCCGACTGATAGTTCCTCTGGAACTTTATAGAATTTGCGGTGTTCTGCCTCCAAGTGTTTCTTCTCTGGCCATCCAGAAACTATGAACCACTTTAGTGTTGGGAGACTTGCATCGTTGTCGTATGCCTCTCTCCACTTTTCTGCACTTATGACTGCTTCCTGGTCTTCTGTGAAGGCTATGGTGTATTCATGCTTGCCCGTATGCTTGGCACATCCTCTATTGCCACCGCCCTGCTGAGGTAGTCCGCGACCTTGTTCTTGGCGCCCGGGATATACTCAACATTATATACGAAGTCCAACGACCGCAGCGTCATTTTTGCTATGCGAGGTGTAGCACTCGCATGTCCGCTGGAAGTGAGCACCTTCACCAACGGCTTGTGATCCATTCTGAGCAGGAACCTGGAGCCCCAGAGGAATTTGCAGAATCTTTCCATTGCCCAGATCGCCGCTAGCATCTCCTTTTCTATTACGCTGAACTTTTCTTCATTCTGGCTTAGGGATCTTGACGCGAAGCTGACTGTCGTCATTTCGCCTTCCTCTGACTTTTGCATAAGGACTGCCACAAACCCTCTGTCACTCGCGTCCGTAGTGAGGATGGATAACGCTTGTTGGTCAAAGCCATGTAGAGGCACCGCTTCACAGATGTCCTCCTTTATTTGCCAGAATTCTTCTTGAGATGCCTCCGACCATGCAAAGGCTGTCTTCCCCTTCAGTAGCTGGCACAGATTGTGTGTTTTGGTGGCAAAGTGAGGTACGAATTTGCTATAAAATTCTGCCATTCCTAGGAAGGAATCGACGTCGTCCTTGCTTTTAGGTGTGGGAGCGTCCCTTATAGCTTTGGCATTCGCTTGTTTGGGTGCGACTCCTTTGTCACTGATCTCGTGGCCCAGGTACGTGACTGATTTTACTCCGAACTTGCACTTGACCCATTAAGCTGTGAGACCATTCTGCGCCAGAATGTGCAGGACTTTGATCAGCTTGGCGTCATGGCCCGATTTGGTTCTCCCCTTGACCAGGATATCGTCCTGGAAATATTGCACCCCTTCTGTGTCTTTGAAAAGTTTATGCATCAATCTCTGGAACAATGCTGCGGTGGACGCGAGGCCGAATGTCATCCGCCGGAAACGGTATCACCCAAAAGGCGTGATGAACGAGGTTAGTTTCTTGCACGTCGGGTGTAGTGCAATCTGGTGGTATGCTGAGGTCAGGTCTATGGTGGAGAACCATTTGATGCCTTTCGTCTGGGCCAACATTTCATTTATCCTGCGCAACAGGAACTTGTCTATTATGATGTTTTTGTTGAGCTCCCTCAGGTCAATGCACAGGCGTACCTTCCCATTGGGCTTCCTGGCTATGACCAGGGGTGCCAGCCATTCCGCGCTCTCTATGGGTTCTATAACTCCATTGTCTTCCAAGCGCTGCAATTCTTTTTGCACTGCGTCCCGACAGTTAAAAGGTATGTTCCGTAACATTGTGGTTCACTGGTTTGGCCCCCACCTTGAGGCATATCTTGTGAGTGAACTTCATCAACTTGCTTATGGTGCCTCCAAAGACCATTGGGAAACTTGTCTTCCACGTGTTGGCTTCGTCTGTACGTGCATGATCCGTCATCAGCACTTGCGTTGTGCCTCCTGGGTTTAGTTGGATCCCCAATTCTCCTCGATCCAGCAATCCCAGCACTGAGGGTCCCTTCTCTGCCACATATAGCTTCCCTTCAGCCGTGTGTCCTTTGAATTCAAACTGTAGTGGGTGGTACTCCACCATGGGAATGGGTTCTCTTGTGAAGGTGACCGGATGGATGTCCGGAGGAAGAAGGTGTGTGCCTACGAACTTCACAAAATCTCTGTCCCAAATGTTGCGTTGTATGATGGTGTATGGAGATCATGAGTCGGTGACCATGGAGGCTTGAATTCCGCCTATGGAAAGATCACACAACGCTTTACACTTCCTGGAGCAGTCGATGCCCAGGACCTGGTCATCTATGCATAGCACACTGGGGTCTTCATCTTCACCCCCTCCTTCCTCTGTCTCTGAGTCTTGCGCCACGTATTTGACTGATGTTTTCCGGGGTTTGCGCCTACAAACTTTCTCAAAGTGTCCCATTACTCCACAGTATATGCATGTGGCTCTGAAGGCCGGGCATCATTTGTCATTGGCCGCGTGGGCCCAGCTTCCGCATCTGTAGCAGCTTTTCTTGTCCTCTCCTTCGGGTCTCTGGTTCGTGGCCGTTTTGGTGACATATTTCTTGGGCTGTCTTGATCCTCCAGAGACTGGCTGCCTCCACTCTTGGGTACCGGCCTCTGTTACCTTGCTCACCGTGGCTCTGCTGGCACTGTTTTTATTGGCGGCCTCCGCACACCTCTTTGAGAGTTCCGCTTTTTTTACTATACTTACTATCTCTTTGAGAGGGGCGTCGCCGCTGACCCACAGCTTCTCCTGTATGGATGTATTCACCGTGTGCATGATGATTTGGTCCCTTACATGTGACCGCCAATCTCTTCAGCGCTGCTACATAGTCATCCACGGACTCCCCAGCGTTCTGTTTCCTCTGAAAGAAGTTGAAGCGGTCAATCGTGGTACACACCACTGGTTGATAGTGGGAATCCATGTCCTCTATGGCATGTTGAAATACATCGTCATCGTCTTGGGGCCTTGTCCTTTTCACTAGGTTTGTGTACATCCTGATGCCTTCTAGGCCAAAATTGTGTAGCAGGATCTTCTTTTTCCGCTTGCGCGGGAAGACTTCGCCCCCTTCGTCCTTCAGCGCCGACAGATAGTTCAGGTAGTATTCTTTCCAGGCTTCCCATTTCATGGCTGGTTCTCCTGGTTTTGGTAGGAAAGGAACTGGATTTGTGAGAGAGAAGGTTTGGGCGCACATGGCCGCTTGCCGTCTCGGTGGCTCTTCGTCCGTCCTGGGCGGGGGGCTCCCCGGGGCACATTGAGGTGCAAGGTTCTCTCCCCTCCTTGCCTGTCCTTGATGCGCCAGAGTCAACCGCCCCCGGTGGCTTGACATACTTCCCGCTGCTGGCACGTGGGGTGCTTGGCCTGGCTGTGTTTGGTGCTTAGAGGCACCCTGGGGAGTCCCTGGGTGTCTGCTTCTCTTCAGTGTCCTCCTATCAGCTCAGCTGTCTGGTGATGGGATACCACTTCAAGTCAAGTCAAGTTAGAATTTGTATAGCGCACTACTCACCCAGAGGGTCTCAAGGCGCTTGAGGGAGGGGGGGGGGGAGCGTTACTTATCGAATATCCAAGTTTTTAGTTGTTTTCTGAAGGAGAGGTGGTTCTGTGTAAGGCGGAGGTGGGTGGGGAGAGAGTTCCAGGTCTTGGCCGCTAAGTAGGAGAAGGATCTTCCTCCCATGGTGGATCTTTGGATGCGTGGAATCGCGGCGAGGGCTTGATTAGACGATCGTAGTTGGCGAGTGGGGGTGTAGAAGGTCAGGCGCGTGTTGAGGTATTTGTGCCCACTTTGCTCTCTCTGTGCCCTCCTGGTGAGTGTTGGGCAGCACCCCCTCTAGCACTGCTCACTGTGTGTTTCTTACTACTGTGGGGAAAGGCACTGCTTCCCCCGAGGGGCTGTTGCTGCTGGTTGCTGGGGTGGGGCTGGCCGGTTGAGGGTATGTGGGGAAAGCCCTCTTGGACCCTTTACCCTCACACTGTGTGGTTTCGGTATCTGTGCTTGCACAGGCTTTCGTTGTGCGCCCTGCTCTGCAACGTGCGGGGGTGTACTGCTGCACTCACTGTTCCGCCGTGCGCACGCACCTCGCGTTGTGCAGGTTAGGTGCCCTGCGTCTCTCCGGTCTTCTGTAATTGCTAGTCCGCTGCACTTTGCCGCCTTGACTTTGCCCCGATCTTCGTTGGCAGGTGGCAGCCACTCCGCTCCTCTGCTGCCACGCTCGTAATCAGGCCCTCCCATAGTCCGCACGTCGTCGTCGCACTGGGTTGCGGAGCCAGACGTAGGTGTGTCTGCCTCCCCCAGCCTCGTCGCCAATTTGTAAGAGGAGGACACCACGTTGCGTTATACGTACTATTTAATATATATAGTTAACGAGCACCGGGAGAAACACCAGCTTCAACTCGGCTGGGCAACACTCATTAACCCCCGCCTCTTGTGCTCCCAGCTTTCCCAAACATGACGCGGCAGGAACACTAGAGCGCCACTCTACAAGTACCAAGACTTGGACTATTTTTTTAAATGTCACATTCTGTCACAAGAGTTTGGTCCTCCTGATGAGTCTGAGCTGGTATTTGTGAAGTTTAAGAAAACTGTCTAGAGTAAATCCAAGAGATTTAACATTTTCTTTAAATGTGACCAGCTTACAACATTGCCTTAGTCAAGTGAGTTTCTGAATGGAGATGGTTGAGAAATAAGGGAGATGATTAGGATCACAGTTTCATGGAATTGGATGTGAGGTGGTGAGAATGAAGATCAAGAGTTCAAGTAGTATCAGCCAGCAGAGGTCATCAGAATCCAAAATGCAAAGAGCATCATCAATATTTTGCAGAATGTCTATGTCAGTACTAGAATCGGTTCTGAAATCTGACCAGTAGTCATTGAGAAGATTATTGAAATAACTATACTGAGTTGTACGTTTACACATCTTTTAAGAATTTTAGCAGGGAAGGTAGGGCTGAGACTCAGTGTAAGACCGTGGCGCAGCCGCTCACCTGAAGTTCGAGTTGTCTGCAGGAGCGATGAACTGTCCCCTCTCCTCCTAGAACACCTCTCGGCAGTACTGAATTCGCTACAGGAGTTCCAGCAGGTGACCTAAGAGGGAAGGGGAATGGGACGAAAAAAAGAGAGCTAACATTGCTACTCAACACAGCCTAGTCCAGCCCAGCACCCTCAAGGGGATCTGTTTGCGGAGGGCACTGGAAAACAAGAAGCATTAGCCAGACAAGCACAGGCACCAACATATACAATAACAAGAAACAAACATTGGCAGTGGCAAGAAAAGGAAAAAACAAAACAACTTAATGCACAGCAATGTGAACAAGCAGGGACCCCTGAGGGTGCTGACATACCAGATAGGACGGGGAGCTCCTGACACTCAGTAAAAGTAGTTTAGATCACGCAAATTTGCAGCATGTATTTTAGGAACAGGAGATACTTGTCCAATTTTCAGACTGCCCAGAAAGAATTAGAGATTGATATCTTTAAACCATTGCAGTGAAAAAATATGTCTGGATCAGTTTTGTTACGGAAGCTGATAGTGAGACAGCAAAATGATTGGAGGGGTTGAGTGTGGAAATAATGCAGAGTATTTCTATCTGTGAGAAAAGGGACCAGTTATCAGGAGACTTTTGACGTAGGGCGGTACTGGTGAAGTTTGGATGGAGTGAAAGTGAAGCTTAAATCAATCTGATATCGGAGTCAAAAGAAACAAGAAAATTCCACACATATGTTTTCCGATTCATACATGTGTGCTTGAGCATCAGATTCATTGGCAATATGATTATCATGAAGAGCTTTTAAGGTATTAGCCATATTGCTTCGAAATGTGATGGCTGTGGAGTTAGCATCCACAAAAATCTTTTGTGTAATTTCTTCCAGTGACTCAAAGGCATTCAGATTTGAATCTAGGCCCACTACACTGCAAGGTGGGCTTGGACTACCATAGGCATAATGTTCAAGACACAAACCTTTATAGTCATAAATATTTTCTTTGTAAGTGGATTGAAGTTGTTAGTAATCTGTTATGATAGGTTTAATGTTTAAAGGACTGTCAACATCCTGGTCTTCGGTAGGACAATGGAGGCAAGTTGTTGCTAATATGGATATCGATGCGTCTATCAATAAAAATGAACTATCATCGTTATTAATAAAATCACCCATCCTGAACTCCACATCTACCTCAACAAGCGGGTATGTAGTCAGGCAGGCCCAGGATTACTGATTGATGGGCCAAAGTGGGAGAGTGCGTAGCTGGCAGGCAAACACATGAGCAGGAAACTCTTGATAAAGTCCACAGATAGGCGCCGCGACATTACAATGGCCAGCGGAGATTGCATTCAATAAAACACACATGGCGAGCGGGGTACGTGTGCTTCTGGAAATACCATGAAGTAAGATGCCACATGAGTGAGGAAAAGACACACAATTGATGGACGGACATGAGTGAGGAACACATAGCCAATCAGGACCTAGCACACATAGTGATCACACTCCCCCTGCTGTTCATCTGGACACATACACCACTGGTCACACTTTGTCCAAACAAGGTCGACACCCACCTGTAGTAACCATTTGACCATTTATTTCTGACTCTAATGCAGCAACCAACATTCCTCACCATATTTGAGATGCCGGAAACTTTCATTGCTTTTTGTAAATTTGTATATAATTTGAATGAGAACCCAATGTAAATTTAGACAGTCCTCAGACCGTATGTCTGTAACTGTTCTCCTGAACGCACTGTTTGATTTGAAAAAATTGTTCCAGTTTTGCCAAACGCCTCCTGTCTTCTGTTTTTACTAAGGAATTCGAGCCTGTGCACTATTGTGAAACAAGCAGAAAGATCTTTAGGGTTTATGTTGCTAGTATCTGTGTAAGAAAGTACATCATCTTTTTTATGGTTACTATTTTCACCTGTCTGGGTTTGCTGGCTGTAACACCAGGGGCAGTATCTCTTCTAGGACGCTGGGGTCTTGACCCTCTACCTTTCAACTTAATAATACATTGCATCTGTCTTCCAATGCTAAATCTATCTGGCTGTCTGTCCCTGGTAGGGAGCATGAGCATGGCCAGGGTCAGGCAATGGAAGTCAGCCCACTGCGCATGTCTGGGCTTACCTTTTCACAACCCGTGAATATTATAGCAGAGTGGGCTGCTTAAAAGACGAGAATGTTCCTGAAGATATATTGTGTTACAGGGCGATAGATTCTAAAGTCCTACGTGATGCTGTCATCACCACACGTTTTGTTCCAGTTAATGCTCCCGTTTTATAGTCCATCTTTAGTGTTTACTTTAAGATAGAGACTGCCCAGGAACTTATTGCCTTTGAACTGATGGAGCCAACGAAGAGGGTATGTTGATTTAAATGAATGTATTTAATGTAGTCAAAGCATTTGTTAAGACAAATGTCCATTATTCAGCAGACGCACTCCACGCAGAGTGCAGACTAAAGACTTACAAGATGAGCATTAGCTCCTCCGAAGCAACAACGTATGTAGACTAGAGGTAAATATTTTTACAGTGAGGTGTTTTTGTGATAATAGAAGTCCAACACCATAGTACCTGTACGCAGTTGTATATTTATTATGTTAATGTTTCATCCATGGGTTAGAAAGTAAACATTTGAACTGAATATAGAACCCATCATTGCCGAATTTGAACTGAATATAGAACCCATCATTGCCGACAGCGCAAAATCCCTTGGTGTCATATTAGACAAAAAACTCAATCTAATCTCCCACATCAATCCCATTGCAAAGTCTGCTTGATTCCAACTGCGCCTTCTTTGGGGAATTTGTCGCTTCTTCCTGGAGCAAGACCTTAAAACCCTGGTCCAATCGCTGGTCCCCTCCAGACCGGACTACTGCAATTCTCTCCTTACTGGCCTCCCCAAATCCCACCTGTCCCCCCTTAAATCTGTTCTCCATTCAGCAGCTCATTTCATTTATGGGGCCAAAAGAAGCGACCACATCACACCCATGTTATCCACCCTACGCTGGCTTCCCATTGAGGCAAGATCTATCTACAAAACTGCCTGTATCACCCACAAAGCCTTGCACTCCTCCTCTCCTCGCTACCTGGCGAATAAACTGAAACTCTTTGGAGGCTCTAGACCATCACGTAATGTGGAAAATTTACTGCTTGAACCTCCCACTTTCAAGAGGAAAGATCGATGGCCCAATCCTTTTCAGACAACACAGTGAGAATCTGGAACTCACTCCCACCACAGCTCCGGACAACCACCTCCTCCCAGGCCTTCAAAACTGACCTCAAAGTTCTCCATCAAAGACACTTTCAAATTTAATTCACACCCTCTCTATTATCTTTAGGAAGACCTTCCATTATAGAAAATTCTATTCTCCATGACTATGGAAGTACCTTCCCAGTGTATTCTTGTGGTTTGAGTGTCTGCCATTTATTGCAGTATTATACTTCTACTTGTACTTTGTACGCTTTTGTAACTTGGACACATGCCACTTTTTCCTCCTGTAATGTACTGTTTGCTTGTATTTTGTTTGCTCACAATTGTCACTTTTGCCTCATGCAACTTAACCTTTGCTTTTGTAATTTGTTCACTTGTAATTTTCTTCTCATGTATCATTACTGTTCCTATTGTGAAATGCTCTGACACCTTCGGGTAAAGTCCACGCTATATAAAATTAACCTTTTTATATGCCTTTGTATTTATACAAAGGCCTACCTGCTGCGGAGTGACTCTTCATTTGCAGAGCCTTTGTTTGACATAAATCATCACAACAGCTTCGTCATGGAAGAAGCACCACCCAGCTAATGAGGAAGGAGCCGTTGGAGTAAGGGGCCGTCTGCACATGAACTTTCTAGTGCGAGATGGCGCAGCAGCACGAGAAACTACAAAGGTGATGCTTTCATACTGGGGCCCACTGGGGGCTTTAATATCACGGTGAGGTCAAGATAAATCCCTGTGAACTTTACAAAATGCTGGAAGCTACATCGCAGAACCCACTATGGGTTAATTGAAATAATACAAGTCCCACAATGCATGCTACCAAGCAGGTTGAACTGAAGAGCCAATAATACTGTGAGACCTGTGTACAGCTGCAAGCTTTCATCCCCCTGAGGAAAGAGCGCACACCTCGGAAACGCGTCGGGAAAAGAGACTGAATTACAGATGAGACTTCACCTTTTAACTGAAAAATAAAGTAAGGTTTTGGAACCTACCTGCTGCGGAGTGACTCTTCATTTGCAGAGGATTTGTTTGACATAAATCATCACGACAGCTTTGTCGTGGAAGAAGCACCACCCAGCTAATGAGAGAGGAGCCGTTGAAGTAAGGGGCCGTCTGCACATGAACTTTCTAGTGCGAGATGGCGCAGCAGCACGAGAAACTACAAAGGTGATGCTTTCATACTGGGGCCCACTGGGGGCTTTAATATCACGGTGAGGTCGAGATAAATCACTGTGAACTTTACAAAATGCTGGAAGCTACATCGCATGAACCCACTATGGGTTAATTGAAATAATACAAGTCCCACAATGCATGCTACCAAGCAGGCTGAACTGAAGAGCCATTAATACTGTGAGACCTGTGTACAGCTGCAAGCTTTCATCCCCCTGAGGAAAGAGCGCACAGCTCAGAAACGCGTCGGGGAAAGAGACTGAATTACAGATGAGACTTCACCTTTTAACTGAAAAATAAAGTAAGTGACTCTTCATTTGCAGAGCTTTTGTTTGACATAAATCATCACGACAGCTTGGTCGTGGAAGAAGCACCACCCAGCTTGGAGTAAGGGGCCTTTGTTTGACATATATATGTGTATATATATATATATATATATATATATATATATATATATATATATATATATATATATATAAGGCTAAAGGACGTCTTCAGGTAACAAGGCAAAAAGACAAGGCGAACTCACTGGATGGTGCGATTTTCTTTATTTCATGCCAACACCAAAACCACCATGACACGTTTCAGCCCGGAAAGGGCCTTGATCACATGACACAGTTGAAAAGGCGGAGTGCTCTTTTAAAGTGTAACAAATCATGACGTATTGAAATGCATCAGCTGCAGTGTTTGCAACTGATAGACATAGAAAACATACTGTCACATTTCCTAGCATTGGGTGTCATCTTATGTGTCAGAATATATATAATAAATGTAAAATACATTATCATAGAGCACAGTGAAAATGTCACCAAACTAGCAGCATATTGAATAAATATAAAAACATATAAATAAATAAATATATATGTTAGAACATAAATACCCAAAATCATGCTGTTAAAACTCTATGTAATTCTGACCACATCAACTCATATTAATAAATATAGAGATAGTAAGGAACAGTTAAAACCAATGTAAAACTCAGTTTCCCTCAGGCTATCCACATTATTTAAAATTCATAGGAGTGATATTGGATGGCACACCGTATGCAAACTTGTCCTATTTAGTTTGTTAGAAGGAACAAGTAAAATATAGCCCAAGTCAGCAAATGCCTAAATAACACATTCGTATTATACATAAATCGTGCAAAATCCACAAATAAATACAGTCATGAAGTAAAGTGCAAACCAAGTGCTAAACAGTGATAAAATACAAAATATTCAAAAATGATTAAAAAGAAGGGACCTAGTTAGTCTAAAGAAGGGGCAGCAGCAGGTGGGTACAATTTCTTAGAAAAGCTGATTACAGGTAAGTAAAACAATCCTCGCTAGAATTTAGTCCGTTAGGTGCTTTACAATCAAGGAGTATGATAGGTCTACTCAGTAATTTGCGCAGTAGTGCCTCACGGTCCCCACCTCTCCTCAACGGAGGGACTGTATCGATCATGAAGTATCTTAGATCTGCAGGGTTTTTATTGTGAGTTTCCTCAAAGCGCCTAGCGACTGGGTATGGGTATGTGGTGTCGCCGTTGGTAATGGCTCGTAGGTGCTGGAGTATCCTCTTGTGCACCTGCAGCTTAGTGCTTCCCACATAGCGCAGGCCACAAGGACACTCCAGCACATACGTACTCTGTCTTGCATTTCAATTTACTTAGGATATGGACAGGTTTCTCACTAAAGGGTGTCTTGTATTCAGTTTTGCTCACCCCATTTCTGCAGGCCTTACAAACTGAGCATTTAATGAATCCTTTGCTGCTGTTCAGCAAGGAGCTGGTTGACCTGACTTCTGGCCTACTGGATACCAAGCAGCTAATCATCAATCTCCCCCTTTTGTATGTGATACGGGGAGAGTGTGTTAGCTGATTGCCCAATATGGGATCACTAGCAATCAGTGCCCAATTCCTTTTCACAATTTTGCGAATGGTTTGATGTTGCCTGCTATAAGTAAAGATCAGCCTGGTCTCTGTTTCTTCATTACGGACCAAATTGTTATTGCTTGCCAATAGCTGTAGCCTGCCTGATGCATTGGCTTTGCATATGGCCTTATCCAAAAGATAGGGTTGCTAACCTCTCCTCAAAAATCTAGCCCTGCATTCATTCTGAGCCTCTCTACAGTCATAATCAGTACAGCAAATTCTTCTAATACGGAGCATTTCTCCGTAAGGAATGCGTCTTATTAGGTGTGCAGGGTGGTGACTAGATGCATGCAGCACGGCATTGCTGGCTGTAGGCTTCCTGTACAACCTAGTTTCCAATTTGTCCTGATGGATATAGATCTCAACATCTAGAAAGCCTATTGATTTCGCACTTATTTGGCTAGTGAAACCCAGATTCAGATTGTTGTTGTTCAGGTCACCTATGAATTGTGAGGCTTCACTTTCAGAACCGTTCCAAATAATCAAAAGGTCGTCAATATATCTCATCCATTTAACAACCTTGACAGACATCATTTCAGGATATCTGGGTATGATGACCTGTTCCTCCCAGTACCCATATGGAGACAGGCGTAGCTAGGGGAGAAACAGGCCCCCATAGCCACACCCCTCACCTGTTGGAACACCTGGTTGGCAAAGAAAGTAATTGTTTCCAGACAAAGGTTAATCATTGACAGTACCATTTTGTAATATTCATAAAAACAGGTTGGTCTCACATTCAGATAGTGTTGTACAGCTTTTAATCCATCCCTGTGATGAATACTTGTATATATATATATATTAATTCCTGTTCCATGGTTCCACCACTCACTCCTGCACTCCCAAACGTGTGCTTGGTCACGCTAGGGCAGGCTAGCCTCTATCTCACAGCTCTGAAAAAATGACCAGCACTCGCGGGGGTATAATCCTCACACGGATTTATTCGTACTTTTGAATAAACACATTTCAGCCGTTCTCCTTCTACAGTGTACGTGACCGAGGCCTCTTTTATTCACAGTGCATCATCTGTTTAAATTACAGGTCAGGCAGTAATTTAGCCACCATCTTTGAATAGTAATTCATTAGATTTTCCAAACAACTTTAATTTACTTGCAGTTACTTAAAAACCGGTAATGACATTATTCAACAATTATAATGTACATTCTCATATATTACGCAAATATCATTACTATGAAGTCCAACCTATATGGGCATTATACTCAAATTCACCATATTATCATTTGAATTTTCATTTCATCAAAATACTTATTCTTCCATTATTTAGCTCTGAATGGTCATTATATTTAAATCAGCTCCTTTGTCATACCAGTTTATGATTTCATAGAAACACTTGGCCTACTCATGTATTATATATAAGTGGCTCCGTATATACTGCACCAAAGTAAGGTACAGTGTGTACAGAGTCCAACAGTCCCCAGAGGTTTGGCAGAGCTTAAAGTTAGATATAACCTTAGTCTCTAAAGTGGCAGCTTGGTCGAGCAGCAAGGCAGTATCAGAGGACAGTGTAAAGCATTTGATGTACACACTCAGTCAGCAAAAGGTCTCACACACTCAAGAACTGAACTCTAGGCCAATTGTTTTGTATATAAAAATATATTGTTGTTTTATTTTAGGACCACAGGTTGGTAGAAAAATACTTTCTCAGAATGAGATGCTACAGTTGAATACTTTCAATGAGCAGAAGACTTTTGAATGCAATAGTTACAGGGGTTGCAATATGCAACATAAACTTAACACAATTATATCATTGAGCTCAATGGGAATTTTAAGCAAACAGCAATAACATTTACTTTACAAACATTTTTCTTACTCAGGGCTAAATCATGGATTCAGCCCTGGTGCATTTCCTGAAAACAGTTGAAGGAAATCGTTTTTATTATACAGGCGATTTTTAAGGAACATTTGTATGTTGCAAAAATTGACACTTAGAAGAATTTCTGGCAAAAACCAGCCAATGTTATCCTATGGGAGAAAATTAGGTTATCGGAAAATCACAGTTGTAATCACTTTTTCGGATCAGTGCTGGGTACTTAAATCCAGCACTGGAATCTCTCCTGGTAACCGGTGAGTAATCTCGTTTTCGTTGATGGCATGATTTTTAGTGAATATTTTAAAGTTTTAAAACTCAACACTTAAAAGAATTTCTAAGGGAAAGCCAGTCAATGTTACTCTATGGAGAAAATGTAAGTTAACGGCTTGCAGGTAAGTCCTCGACTGGCAGAGTTAAGGTCCTGGGGCAACTCTCAGGTTCAGGTTGGTACAGATGTTACACCCTCAGCGGCACAGGGGCAGAGAGAGTAGGCCCAATGTTAGCCTATAGCGGGCATGGGGCCTTCCGTTGGTGGCTGCTAGCAGGCAAGCCACACAACTGTGGGAGCGAAGCTCCTGGTCACTTACTCAGGGCAAGTGGGGAAGTTGAACAGAACAGTTGGTGCACTTCCAGTGGCACTGGGGCGGCTGGGTGCATGGTGCTTTTGGGCCGGCGGGCACCCAAATGGATTTCAATGGGAAAGCTGCAAGACAAACAAAGGCTGCAGGCTCGGGGACAGAGCTTCTTCAGGTGCGACCACCACTTTGAGTGGTAAGTTGGGAAGCTGTAGGCTGGGTAGACACCACCCAGGAGTAGGACACAGGGGGCCGCGGGGTGTAGATTGCAGGGGTGTCTTTAAGTGTCGGGAAATCATACCCTCTGGTGATCGCTGTTAGGGGGGCCCCAGGTGTTGAGGCTGAAGATGTCATCAGGAGCATTGACTGGAGTCCTTGGGTGCTGGATTCTTGGTCACAGTCCTCGGGGGGACGTCCTCGAGGTCTTTGCTCACTGGCTGGGCTCGGCGGGTGCAGAGTGTGCTGGATTCTCGGTTCCTGGCTGGCAACAGAAGCTGCATATGTTTGAGCAGAACCACTGCTCATGGAAATCCCAATATTTAGTTGAGCAAGGCAGTCAGGTCCTCTGGGGTTTTTTGAGGTTGCTGACCACTGGAGACACCGGGGTTTAGCAGGAGCAGGATCGAGGGTTGACAGGCTGGTATGGCTGGGGCCAAGTCAGGTGGTGTCATCCTCTTGTTAGCAGCTGCACGGCAGGTCTTCGTTCTTCTTGTTCTTCTTGTAGTTTCGAAATTGGGATCTGAGGAAAGAAGGTTCAGGGTGCCCCTAAATACTAAATTTAGGGGTGTAACAGGTAAGGAAAGGTCACGGACCAATGGGTCCCTTTCCTTGGATAGGTTTACCCCCTATCCTGCTGCTCTCCAGTGGGAGGGGGGGGGGCAGGAGACTAGTCCTGATTGGTAGGGCTACCCATCCTCAAGATGGCGATTGACCGGAGTTGTGCTTCACCTTGCCTCCCCAACCTGATGGGGGGGGGGGGGTTGGCAGAGGCTGGCACACCTCCTTTCCTCACTTTGGTATTCCCGACGATCTTCCCGCCAGAGTGGGGGTCAGAACCGGTGGGGGCCAGTTGCTGAGTACAACAAGTGGCCTGGAGAAACTCACTAAGGCGGAATGCCTTTGAAGCTCCCCCTTCCCACACTGGGGGAGGAGGCCTAGCACCTCGCCCAGTATGTGCATTGTTGCAGGCCCAAGAGAGCGAATGGGTCTCGAACAAGGGGTCCAGCAACATGTCTGCTGGGTGGCAGCCTAGGCAGCCTCTCAGTCAGGATGCAGGTTGTGGGTTAGTTTCAGGGGGCAACTCCAAGTTGCCCTCTGTCGTGCACTTTTACATTAAATTCCACACTGGCATAAATAAAAAATAACATTTAAAAAAAATTGAGATACCAATACCAGTTACAACATACCTATTCAGTAATACCAAGATGTACACACACATCCACTCAAGCACCAATAGTTATATACAGTGACTCATACATGTACTCACTCATCATATGTACTCATACATCTATACATCCTGTTACACACTGACACTAATCCATAGAGTTACTCACACACATAGTCACACATGCAAAGTTTCAAACATCGTTTTAGTTATAAATAGAGTTATACACACACCACTACACTTACTTCTACAGAAACTTACACATACTTACTCTCTTAAACAATCACTTATAGAAACACATACTTATTTATACAGGAACTCTTCCAATCTCTCACTCTTACATATACTCACTTATATACACCAATACTCACATATACTAGTTTAAAACATATGTAGTCATTCACTCACTAACAAACCCATACACACACTAACCCACCCATACAGTCCTGCACAGATGCTGTCTTCAACACATACAAACAGTGAGTCACTCATTCATGCATCTATGCACTAAGTAATACCTCCACAGAGCCATACAGACACTCATACTGATACTCAAAAAAACAACTAATAACCTATATAGGCACTCATGTAGCTACTCACCAACTCATGCAGCCACTTATACACAAAGTGAGAGACTGATACAGATATTTACATATTTAAATATTACTCACTAACCCATGTATTCACTAAGATACACTAAATCAGTCATACAATCAATTTTGCAAAAAAAATGCATCCATTTAGAAACACTTATATACCCATTTATTCTTCCATCGACCTTGAGATATACATATATAAAAAAGTGCATAAAGAAGGAAGACATGCAGAAAGAATAGAGGAGCAGAAAGAATCCTTGTTGCAAAATCATCCTGTACCCTTCACTTTTTCAGATGGGTACTGGTGGTAACTGACTGTGACTAACCAGTCCTAGAAACAGTGCTATGCTAAAAGACACTTAGAATAGAGGTAAAACACCTACATACACTAGGGAACACTATGCGTTGGGGCACCACTGTTATTAGCATGACCTCCTCTGTAGGCCCCTAGTATATAATAGGGCAGGGGGATTAAAACTACCTCTTGAAACGTGCCACAGGTTGCGTTTGCACTCTGGTGAAGGGAGGGGGGACTGAGCTGACATGTTCAAACACGCAATTTGGCCGTTTTAATTTGGTGGATAAAGTCCCCTTGAATCCTGAGTGTCTCCAAGTAGCCCACCAGGTATCTCCAGTTAGCGACACAGAGCTGCGTTGTAAAAAGGGGCACGGCCTGGACCACTTCTCTACAACGCAGCTCAGTGGCGCTTACTGGAAGCACTTGGTGGGCTAGTTGGCCCCCAAGGGCCCTGAGGATTGAAGGGGACTGATTTCCCCATCTTAAAACGCGCCACAGGACGTGTTTTCACACGTCACCTCAGGCCCCGTCCCCTCCCTTCCCCACCGTGGAAACAAGCCCTGTGTCAGTTTTAAGTTGAGAGATTAAGTGCCCTTGAATCTTGAAGTTCCCTAGGGTCAAAGTAGCCCACTAGGTACCTCCAGTAAGCGCCGTTGCAGAGAGGTGTAAAAAGTGGTACGGCGTGCACCACCTCTCTACAACACAGCACAATGGCTCTTATTGGAAGTACCTGGTGGGCTAGTTGGCCCCCAGGGGCTATCAGGATTGAAGGGGAATTATTTCCTCAACTTAAAACACACCACAGGGCTTGTTTGCACATGTCACCTCAAGCTCGTCCCCTCCCTTCGCCCCTGTGTAAACGCGCCCTGTGTCCGTTTTAAGTTGGGAGATTAAGTCCCCTTGAATCCCGAGGGTCCCTAGGGTCAAACTAGCCCACTAGGTACCTCCAGTTAACACCACAGAGCTGCTTTGCAGAGAGTTGTAAAAAGGGGCGTGACCTCCGAACACCTCTCTGCAACGCAGTTCCCTGGCGCATACTGGTGGGCTAGTTGGCCCCCAGGGACCCTCAGGATAGAAGAGGAATTAATTCCTCAACTTAAAAAGCACAACAGGGCGCGTTTGCACAATGGTGAAGAAAGGGGCCAGGGCCTGAGTAGACATGTCTGCAAACACACCCTGTGGCGTGTTTTAAGTTCGAAAATGAATTCCTCCTCAATGCTGAGGGTCCGTAGGGGCCAACTAACCCACCAGGTACCTCCAGTATGCGCCAGAGAGCACCGCGGCGATTACTGGAGGTACCTGGTGGGCTAGTTGGCCCCCAGGGACCCTCAGGATTGAAGATGAATCAATTCCTCAACTTAAAACGCTCCACAGGGCGTGTTTGCACACACATCACCTCAGGCCCCGCCCCCTCCCTTTACCACTGTGCAAACACGCCCCGTGGTGCGTTTTAAGTTGGAGGATTAACTCCCCTTGAATCCTGAGGGTCCCTGGGGTGTAACTAGCCCACCTGCTACATCCATAAAGCGCCACAGAGATTTGTTGCAGAGAGGTGTAAAAAGGGGCATGGTCTCAGAACACCTATCTGCAACTAAATCACCTGGCGCATACTGGAGGTTCCTGGTGAGCTAGTTGGCCCCCCAGGGACCACCAGTATTCAAAGGGAATTCGTTCCCCATCTGCAAATGTGCCAGGGGGGCGCGTTTGCATAGGGCTGCAGAGAGGGGGCGGGGCCTCCGCGCGATGCCGTTTTTTTTTACTCCATTTTTTTTAAGAAAGGGGGCCACACAGGCCCCCTTCTTTTCCTATTTTTGTTGCCCTGGGGACCCCATACCCCAGGGCCTGACCCCTTTTTTCTTTTATAAAAAAAAATAATTTGGAAGGGGGCCGCGTGGCTCTCCCCCCAAGGCCTTAATCGGCCCTGGGGAGCCCATCCCCCGGGCCATGGCCTTTATAAAAAAAAAAAATCTTTTGGAGGGGGGCTGCGTTGCCCCCATCCTCAGGCCACTTATGGCCCGGGGACCTCATCCCCCGGGGCCTAGCCCCTCCTTGGGTGCCTTTTTTAAAAAACATTTTTATATTTTATTTTGGGGAGGGGGCCGTGTGCCCCCCTCCCAGGCCTCTTATGGCCCTGGGGACCCCATCCCCAGGGCCTGGCTTCTCCTTGGGGACCATGGGTCCCCAATTCCCCCATGGCCCCAGCCGGCTCCCCGTGTGGAAAAGCAATTTGGTTTGCATTTTGAAAGAGAGAGCAGGTTTCCTTGCTCTCTCTTTGAAAATGCAAACCAAGTTTGGTATGGCAAGGCAGGAGCCGCAAGGCTCCCGCTCTGCCATAGCAAACTACAGTCTCCTGGGGGTGGGGGGCACCCCGGGACACTGCAGGAGCTGGCCCTGGGGGGTGGCGGTCTTCAGGGCCACAACAAGCCTCCAGGAGGGGGGAAGCGCAGCCCCCTCCCAATCTTTTCAAATCCCCAGAGGATGGTGATCCCCAGGGCTTGGGGGGTCCATAACGGACCCCCAAATTTAAACTCTTAGGGAGGTGATGGTCCCCGGGGCGTGTGGGGGAGGGGGCTCAAGCCCCCCCACACTGGTGTATTTAACCCAAAAAAGCCCTGGGGGTGGCGGTCCCCGGGGCTGCTGGAGGGCAGTGAGCCCTGCATATATTCTAATGAAGCCCCGGGGGTAGTGGTCCCCGGGGCTTGGGGGGGCCTTTGAGCCCCCCACCCACTTATATTAAAGCCCCGGGGGCCCTCTGGGCCCTCCATTCACATAAAAACATTGCCCCCGGGACTTGGCCCCCCCGCGGGCTAATTACCAACGAAGCACGGGAGCCCACGCTTCGTTTATTTTTTTATCGGCAGGATCTGTGTACCCTGCACGGATTTTGCCGATTTAAAAAATATATATATCTTTTTTTTTGGGCACTGGGGGTCCTTGTGGAACCACCTAAGCAGGCCTAGGGGGTTAGGGTGTTTCTACCCTGCCCCCTTTTTGCATTTTGCACATTCTTTTCTCTGCTTTCTTTTGCCTCAGTTCTAGCGAGACACAAGATGACTGCCAACACTTCCTGATTTGGAATGTTGACAGCTAATTAGCACACAGCTTGTGATCGGGAGGGTGCGCATAGGGTGCGCGGATCCTCCGCGTCCATAGATATATATATGATTTTACTTTAGATTTTCTCAGGAACTACTCAACAGATTTACACCATTTAACAAAAAGGCACAACTCTGAACCAAGGGCTACCTTTTTTGCCAAATTTGGTGTAATTCCGTTCAGCAGTTCGGGTTGTAGCTGCGGCTAAAGGTTCCTATGGGAAATTGCATGGGGAAAATGCGTTTTGGGACCCCCCTTTTTTCTCGGCCCCTGCTTGACGAATCACCCAGAGACTTTCAGGATAGGAGCGGACCGGAGCGGGCCACAAGTTTTGAAAATTTCACTAAGATTCGTCGACCGGCGCCAAAGTTATTGGAAATAGAATGTTGCGGATTGGATCCTTGGATCAATGTGGTGCGGCAAATCTATCACAGTGATGGAGCGAACTTGTCAGTACCAAAATCCAGCTTTGTCCTGCTGTGAGCTTTGGCACCAAAACCAGTGGCTACAGCAGGAGCTCAAGAACTAGGTATCTGACTTTGGGAACCCTCATTGGTTTCTGCCTGGAAGGATTTTGTCTGGCATTTCAGCAACTGATTCCTACGTTTAAACATTTGATCAGGATAAACCCCTTGGTGTAGCTGACCTGCACTCCATTGTGGTCTACCTGAAAACATGCCTTCAACCTGGTCAACCACAAACCATTGCTTTTCAGAGTCACTTTACTTTTTGCCTTCATTTTTCCTGTTTCCCACATCCAAATGTACTGATCTCTGTGTCCTTTTGCTTAATAATGTGTTCTCAATGTTTTAGGGTGGTTTGGGAGTTCTATTTTCTTGTATTCTGTAAGTTTTTCGCAACTACATCAATTTATCATGCATTTCCATGGGATAAAGTGTGCTGCTTGTGCCATTGCTACCAAGGTTTGAGCAGAATGTCTCTTAGACTTATTTGGAGACTTAAAAAGAGTGTTGTTATGTTATAAGGGTGTCTCCTTTTCAACATAATAATCCAAAATATGGTAATCCGTAACCAGGTTTTTTTTGAGGGGTTGACTGCAGGTCATGGTTTTAGAGAAAGACCCGGAGATAAGAATTTGATTGGGATCAGCTCAATCAACAAGAATGTGATAGTCAGCAAGCAAGAGATCATTCGTAGCAACAAAGAGATCTTGGGTGGAACCTTATCTATGACTAGATTTAGGACAGCATTAGAACAAGTCATTCTCAATAAGGAAGGAGGAGAGAGAGAGGAGCCATTATGATTCCCTTAGTGCAGATTAAAGTTCCCTGAAAATGTTATTGTTGTTGCACACAATCAGTTGAAATGTGATACATGATATGATCTATTCATCGATTAATGAAGGAATTATTGTCCCGCCAGTTGATTAAAGTATGTTGACTTGGTAGATCTTGTGACACTGAACTCAGGTCTACAATGAGGCATTGCAAGGTAGGATAGGAGACTGACTCCACATGTCAGCAGAGAATAATGGGCCCTAGTCACAAACTGTGTTTTGTAATACGTTTAGTAGTACTACAATAGTAATACAGACTACTAAATGCTAATCACAGACTTGCATGTATGGGTTCCACCTCTGCCTCTCCTGTCTTAAATGTGGGAGGGACAGCGGGGAGAGGCTGGAAAAAGGGCACTACTTATGACTAAAAGGGAGTGGATTAGGGAGAAGTAAGGAGGGGTTTAGGGAGTGTTAGGGAGAGCTTTTGTGAGGGCCAATGACCCACTCCCAAAAGAGTAAGCCTATTGCTATTCACAAACTGCATTTCTAAAGTTACTATAGCCGAAAAGAGCCCAAAAATAGTAGTAAGTTGCTTCAGAGCTGAAGTAAATCCCATAGAAAATAATATAGGTAGGGAGTAAAAATAACCCTTAATAGGAAATAATGTTAAATTAAATTATTTTGAAAAGTTCAACATATAAATAAATATAATTTTCAATTTAATGTTTTATATATTTGTGAATCTGTCAGAGGAAAGTGAGGCCCCAGTGGACTCTAGCATATTGCCTCAAACCAGTCAAATGATGTATAAATTGCTGCCCAAGCGGTCACTGGACACTTTGTAAAGGTTAGGTGGTCACTTTCAGTTACTGTTTGCCATAATCAGGCAATTTTAAAGGTGACACTTTTGCACAGATAGTGTAAACATCGCTAATTTAACCCTGGGAAGAGCTTTCATCTCGATCACAACCCTTAAATACTTAGCTGTAATTCTAACAGGATGCATAGAACATTTCCTTCCTGTGACAGTTTCTTGGAAAGGGCCAAATTCAACACCTATGCCCTGTCCAGGCTACGCCTACCACAATGAGTCTATTGCACGCCTTTTATTCTCCTGCCCAGCCTACAGATTGGCCAGAGCCAAGTGGCTCAAGCCAGTCTGCCAACTGATTGGCCCAATGAACCATCGTGCCGCACTTCGCATTTTGTGTACAGATACATCATCATTGACATTGATTTGCGGGGTGGCAAAGTTTTTAGGTTGTGCATGGCTGATACGTAATAAGATCTTGGCAAAAAAGGCGATATGTTCCATCAGCTTCGATACGCCTGGCTTATAGTGGGAACAGGGTTTTGGCTCAGAGCATCCTATGTTTAGTTTAACAGTCGTTATGTTCCTGCTATATTATATTTAGCTTGTGAAATGGATTACTCCTATATTGTTCAGTGTTTCCTAAATGATTGGATTTTAACATGCAAATCACAGTGTAAAGTATAGTATGAAGCACATTGTATTTTAATTGTTGTAAACCTTTTAATACTCAAACTTTTTAAATTGTATATGCTTTTATGATATTTTTATGTATCGAATAAAGCTCATACTACTACTACTACTACATTTCCTTCCCTGTCATGATTTTCTTTTTAATGTCACCAGAAATTCAGATTCACATCAGATACGCCGTTCTCAAAGCTGCAACTACTTTAACGTTGCACTTAGAATTTAGAAGAATCACAACTGCCTGGCTTCTCTTTAAAGTTCCATGTGTTGAGCCTAAAGAACTAATACATGTGAAAGGTGTCTACATGCATTTCTAATGTTAAGTACAAAGCATGCCTGGTTGTATATTAACATAGTGATTGTGCTTTAAAAAGTGCAGATAATAAATGTGTCTTTGATTACCAATGTTTTCCTAAACTAATGCTTGCAGTGAAGGACAATGGGCATTCTCTGATGCCTGCGCAGCTCACAAGTGTGGCAGCTGAAAAGTAGCTACAAGGAAAGATGACCTTGGATGTTCCAACATGTAGAGAGAATGAAGCAAAGTAGCAGTAAGCTTCTGCGTATGACTTATTTGTCTTTTCAATATTCTCTGTAACAAAACAAGAGCCAAGTGTAAGCTGACCTCTGTTCACTCCATAGAACAGCATGGATTAGAAAGATATATCAAATAACAATGAAGGAATTGCACACAAGCACCAGTTTCCAGAAGGGGCTGCTGAAATACACAGCAGGGACGCTTTCAGTGGCTTGACATATTTTGAAAATCTACCACAATCATGCTGCTTACAATGTAGGTAGTTTTAGGTGACTGGGATTGTGATGTGGCATAAAACATGTTCAGGTCTTATCTAACCTTTGTTCAAATATGTATGATAATTACTGAGTTCTTGAATACTATTCACATGTTTTAATAAAGCATATGACTTGCAAATGAAAAATGAATAATCATACAGTGTGTGTGTGTGTAGTGATTGGGACGTACAAGGTGTGTGGGACAGACACCCCCACCTACCAGAGCATAACTCAGTAGGAGAAGAATGAGAGACACATCCAAGTTTTTCTTTTGACTGAAAGCTTCCAGTTTCCAACTGGGTGGTAGAGAAGCTACCGGGTGTGAACCCCAATAATATGGGGTAGCACTTCGAGTGAGCCATGTACATAACCTATATAAAATGTACAATATTATTTGCAGAACAGTTAAAATGCATAGGGGTGCCACATAATTCTAGCTTCAGAGTTCCCTTGCTGCATAATTTATTCAACCACACTGCATAATTTGATCCTCCGTTGCCGCATAGTTCCAGTGGCTCTAGATATAGGATGCTGGTTTACTAGAAACAGATGAGGAAATCTGACATGACATTAGTAGCCAGTGTTAAATGAAGCGAAGGTCAAAGCAGAATCTGAAAGTCACTCCATAACTCAAATGTTGCAACAAGCAGCAAGGTCACCGAAGGAATGCTTGAAATATTCCCACACACTGAGCGACTGCTGGAGCTGCTTTCCATTCCATCGTTTTTCGTACACTGTGCCACTATATACAGACTGTGCTTTAAATGGAAAAAAATAAGTGCAGGTACTCAACAAAAAGCGCAGTGGGTGGAGTTTTGGGAAGGGCTAAGGTGGAAAAAGGGGCAGGGTTAGCTTTTTGACTTTGCCAAGGTTGTATGCACGAAATCTGCATGCATTGTTAGAATATCGAATATATCTGTCCATTAGTTATCTAACTAATAACTATATATATGGCACTTACTAATAAGTGTTTATTGCTACCCATAGTAGCCTTTTTTAGCATCCTTAAAATAAGAAAAGATTGAGAAAAACAGCAAGGTTCTAAATATATGCCTTCTTGTTTGCAGGCAGGTCCTTGCTGCAGGGTCATAACTCACTGAGCTACATTACAAAGATGGTAACTTTTGACCTGCAGGTAACACAAGGCTCTATGCAACAAAAACAGTGATCAACTAAGCTATCTACATTAAAAAAAAACCGAATCCGTGACTTACATGTTGCATGCTGTGCTTTCCAGCAGACACATTGATCCTCTATGCACTTTTATGGTAAGTTAAACCCTTGGTTAGAATGTACACAGATCTTTCTATCAAGTGCATTAACCTCCAGAGCTATCCACTCTATTGTTACTTATGATGCCTCAGCTTTCTGGTTCTCACTAATGGTGAATGCGCACCTGCAAAAAGCTTGGAATTCATATGGCACTATTTTCATTCTCGCTACTAGTGGGTGTTTCTGTCAAACCTGGAAACCAGAGTTGCTTTTGAAGAGACATACTGTGTATAACTTTGGTGAGCAGCATACTCTCTCTCTCCCTCTCTCTCTCTCCCTGCTACTGGATGAGAAATGCTGACACACAGGCACTAGCGATATTGCTGCTGGTGGCTCACCCTTTCAACATTCCATTTTATGTGGTTGACAAGGAGTGGTGGAAGGAGTAAACACGCTGCAGATAGGATATCAGAAAGAATGAAGAATCTACTGGGCTGATCTGGCTGCACTGTTTGTAATAAAAATACACATCATGATCCCAGATGTGTTAATTCAGCTAATAATTGATATTAGATGCCTCATATACTTACTATACTAAATGCCAAATGCATTCTTGCATTTGTGGATGAAATAAATATTAAAAAGAAAAGGAACAGGCTTTCAAATCACATTATAAATGGCAAGATGTTCTTTCTGAACCAAAATATAGCCAATGACGTGAAGTTCTGGTTAGGAGATGGGGCTTATTACATATTAAATATGGTTTGTACCACGTAATTTGTACAGACCATCACCTGGGAGCACACAATAAAATAAAACATGTATGTTTTCCTGCTTTTGGCATTCGATCACAGTGTTCAATAAAGTGCAGCCATGAGTGTGAAGAACACACACATACCTAGCCATGCAACACATTTACTGGCTTCTGATAAAAATGCAGCCATGTACATCCATGTGGCATGTAGTCCCAGGTGGTTTAACACTGGCTGCAAACATCCCTGTTTAAAGAGAATTTCACATTTTTCTAAGCATGGGCGAAATTTGCGAATTCGCGTTCTGCAAATTCACGGATTTCCCCGCGAAATCGCAAAAAAAATCAGCGAATTCGCAAATTTTCCCGTGAAATCACAGATTTTTTTGCGATTTGCCCTGGAGTACTTTCTACTGGTTAATCCAGTAAGTGCTCCCTCATTGGGTAAATGTATAGTGCTTTTACTACACTGCAGCTGCGTAAAGGGCCAGAAGATGTGTCTCCAGTGACCATGTGTGCCTGTAACACAGGCACAGGCACACATGGTCACTGGAGACACATCTTCTGGCCCTTTACACAGCCACAGTGTAGTAAAAGCACTATGGGGCAGATTTACAAGCCGCTTGCGCCTCTTTTGCGCCGCAGTTGTGTCATTTTTGTAACGCAGCAGCAGCACAAAAGATGCCCCATGGTGCTGGGTATTAACAATGTGACGCATCTGAGAGATGCGTCACGTTGTAAAGCCCTGCGCCATCAGGAGGCATTCCGGCGCAGGGAAGGGCGTTCCTGCGCAGGAACGCCTCCTAAGAGTGGCTGAGTGAAATCTACAAGATTTCACTCAGTCACTTTTAGGCCAATGCTGCGTCAAAACCCTGCGCCTGCTTGAAGCAGGCGCAAGGCTTGACGCAGCATTGGGTAAATAGGGCCCCCCAGAGCATTGCTGGAGCTGCGTCGTGCTTGCGACACAGCTCCAGCAATGCTTTGCTTTTACGGCACAGATGCATGACGCATCTGTGCCGTTTTTGCCACATGGTGCGCTGCATTGTAAATGCTGCGGACCATGGGTGGAGAAGCTGCGGCGCACAATGACTGGCGCATCCCTGGGGATGCGCCATTTATTGTAAATCTGCCCCAATACATTTAGCCAACGAGGGAGCACTTACTGATTAGACAGTAGAAAGTACTCCAGTTGAGTAGAGGTATTGCACAAAACGGTGGCATCTTCGTGGACAAACACGCAGGGCGGGATTCATTCTGCCCCCTGTTAGACTCGTTTTTTTGTGCCCTTCCGCCCTCTGTTAGACTCATTTTTCCCTTGTTTTTCTGCCCTTATGCCCTCTGTTAGACTCGTTTTTCCCTTGTTTTTCTGCCCTTCTTCCCCCTGTTAGACTCGTTTTTTGTGCCCTTCTGCCCTCTGTTAGACTCATTTTTCCCTTGTTTTCTGCCCTTCTGCCCTCTATTAGACTCGTTTTTTGTGCCCTTCTGCCCTCTGTTATTACCTTGTTTTTCTGCCCTTCTGCCCTCTGTTAGACTCGTTTTTTGTGCCCTTCTGCCCTCTGTTAGACTCGTTTTTGTGCCTTTCTGCCCCCTGTTAGACTCGTTTTTTGTGCCCTTCTGCCCTCTGTTAGACTCGTTTTTCCCTTGTTTTTCTGCCCTTCTGTCCTCTGATAGACAGTTTTTTTGTGCCCTTCTGCCCTCTGTTAGACTCGTTTTCCCTTGTTTTTCTGCCCTTCTGCCTTAGTTAGACTGCTTTTTGCGCCTTTGCATCACCACATCATCACTCAGCGCTACCCCAGCATCACTCAGCACCACCACATTATCACTCAGCACCACCACATTATCACTCAGCACCACCACAGCACCACCCAGCACCACCACAGCATCAATCAGCACCACCACATTATCACTCAGCACCGCCACAGCACCACTCAGCATCACCACAGCATCACTCAGCACCACCACAGCATCACTCAGCACCACCACAGCACCACTCAGCACCACCACAACATCACTCAGCGCCCACCACATTATTACTCAGCACCACCACAGCACCACTCAGCACCACCACAGCATCACTCAGCACCACCACAGCACCACTCAGCACCACCACAGCACCACTGAGCGCCACCACAGCATCACTCAGCACCACCACAGCATCACTCAGCACCAACACAGCACCACTCAGCACCACCCCAGCATCACTCAGCACCATCCCAGTATCACTCAGCACCACCACAGCACCACTCAGCATCACCACAGCACCACTCAGCACCACCACAGCACCACTCAGCGCCACCCCAGCATCAATCTGCGCAACCATTCAACAACAACTGGTTCAAATATGTTCTCTCAATGTTTCAAGCTTTATTACAAATGTCACAAAAAGCTGTTAGTATTTCACTTCTGTGCTTGGATTTTCGTCACAATAAAATACACTGAACATAATCTTCACAAAAGTTATATACAAAAGTTTAAGCCATTATAAATTAAAATCACTTTTATTTAAGTATTAATTATTTAAAAAAAATAAAAGCCATTGTAATTTGTAATATCAATACATCTAAGTCACGTAAATACAAAACATGTTGCGTTACAAATGCTATAGGTGTCACATTTGCGAAACTTATAACTTTTGGCATTGTAAATGACAAAGCTATTAATTTAGCTATTTTCAAAACCGACACATAAAAAAAAAATTGTCATTTACAAGACAAATAGCTCAAACTTTCATAATCCGAGACCAATTGCATTGCAAATGCTTGTTTTTATATCTGTCAGTGCTTCCTGTTGAGGTTTAATTTTCGTGACAGGCGCCTCATTGCCTACTTGTAACTATTCTCTGACCCTGCTTCAAGGGTCAGAGCAGGGTCAGAGAATAGTTGCAAGTAGGCAACGAGGCACCAGAAAGCACTTACAGGCTTACATTAGCAGGTGCCCAAGTTGAAGTTAATTTCTTTGTAACCTTTTTTAAAAAGGTTACAAAAAATTTGCTTCAAATTTTGCACCTGCTGCTGTAACCCTGTAAGTGCTTGGCTGAAAATTTGTCCCGCTGGTTCACGGATTTTACCGCGAATTCGCGAGATTCGCGGATCGCGAAATCGTGGAAAATCCGCAAATTCCGCGAACGGAACAAATTTTCAGCCCATGCTTACATTTTTCACCGGCCTGACAAGGTTGATAAAATAAGGATCAGCGAGTTTGGTAACAAGATCCTTTTTATTTACACATGCAAGTATTATAGTGTAATGTATTTGCATTTATATAGCGCAAACTACCCCTGGCGAGGCGTCAAATCACTTTTTCAGTGAGTAGCAGGCTACTTCGGAACTCATAAAGGATTAGTGTTAAATTAGTATATTGAAATATGAAAATAATTTGAGTGGTAGATATGTTAGTCAGTTATTTGGATTGAGAAGGATAGCGGAGGGATACAAGAGGGAAAAGGGTTTGTATTTATAGAGCGCTTGTTACCCCTGGTGGGGTGTTGAAGCGCTTTTTTGGCGAGTAGCACTCTACTCTGGAACCTATAATGGATTTGTTTAGTGAAATATGAGTGGACATGTTAGTCTTTTAATTGGATCGAAAAGAATACTGGAGGGATAGAAAAGGGAAGAATTTAGACTTTTTGGGGAGGTCATAGCAGTAGGAGGAGGCTTGGAATGAAAAAAGGGATGTGGAGGGAAAGAGTCAGAGGGAGGGGTTTAGAAAGGCTTGTGAACCACAACGTCCTTAAAAGTGAGGCTTGGGCACCGCGTTATTTTCACGCTGTGCTTGTGGTGAGTAGGGAGAAGCAGCAGCTGTGCCATCAGAAATTGCTGATCAAGGGCCACTGGTCAAATGAAGCCAACAGACTGGCTGCACCGCGATGTGACTCTGGGCTTTTAAAATGCCCTAGACTTTGCCGTAGGGGCTGAGCTTCTGGAATTCCTGCTGCAATCGAGGGCCAAATTACAAAACCACAGGGCAACTAAAACAAGTTCTTTTTGATGATACGATTAAAGTGAATATTGGGTCAGTCTCTGGCATCGACTTTCACATTTTACCTCCACAAAGGGAATACACACTTTTTTAGGTCTCGGACCGACGGCTGGCTTGCCAGCCTGAAGTCGGAGAATTAATGTCTTTCAGTGGGTGCTTTAAACCCGCCTCTCTCCTCGTCTCTCCTCCATTGGCTGGCTTCCTAACGGAGGCCAGCCATTGGAGGAGAGAGGCGTCCCTCGAAAGAAGCTCTGTCTCTTTCGGATTCGGGGCGTGTTCGTGCTGTTCTTTCCACTTTTTAGCCACGCCCCTTTTGGGGACGGCCGAACATGCCCCCGAATCTGAAATTTGCGGAGCTTTGCGGCCGCCATTTTGCCGGGAGAGGTTCTACACTGGGATGCGTCAGCAGCGTGTTGTCCTGGGCAGAATGGATGTCTCCTCTCTCTGTGGCCTCTGGCAGTGGTGATGTCTCGGCAGTTTGTGGCCCGCACAGCAGAGATGCCGCGGCCGTCTGTTAGTTTCTTGGCAGTAAGGATGCCTTAGCTGTCTGGCCCTTGAGGAGGTGTGCTTCAGCAGTATGTAACCCTTCACAGCATGGATGCTCCGGGAAGCTGTGACACCTGGGAGGCCTCCGCAGTGTGTGTCTGGAGCAGGGGTCGTAGAGACAGGACAGGAGGCGGAGAGCAGCGCCGGTCCGCACAGAGAACCCAGGAGAACAACCATGGCAGCCCTCCCCGCCCTCGCGGCTCTCCTCGCCCTGTGCCTCCGCCCGGGGGCCCTTGGATTTAACCTGGATGTTGGGGCATGGGAATGCAGGCTGCAGGCAGCAGACCGGCCTGTGAGCCGGGAGTGAGAGCGGGCTGTGTAAAGCCGGGTCTCGCTTTAAAGTCGGGGGAGGCCCAGCGTGTCTCCGAGCATGAGTAAGCAGACGGGGAGACCGGCCTCGGTTATTGGGTGTAGCGACTACACCCAACACGCTCTCGAAACCGGGGGTGTGGTTCAGACGGGGAACTTTGCGTAGTTTGATATTCGATATTCGAAGTTTAAGACCTATACTATACCCAGGGAACCGCACTGGATGAGGAAGGGTTTACTGTAAAGCCTCTATCGAGGCTTTGGTTGGAAGAGAGCCGGGAGATCCGGGCTGTACCCTATGCAGGTTTTAGGCGAGTCGGTTAGAGTTAAGACTACAAACGGACCCGAGGGACATTGCTGTATTCTCCGGGGCCGTGCCCCCCTTCTAGGCTGGAAAACAGCAGGAGCTGCACGTAGATTTCTTTTTAAGTGGGTTTTGCTGCAGTGTTAGTTTAAAGTGGGTTTCGCTGTCTGGCGTTGAGAAATAAAGGCTTTCAAGTGTCTCCTGCTTCCGCCCAGTGAAGGCGCTTGAAGAAAGCGCCAAACAAAGGAAAGAGCGGAAAGCCTGAGGCTTCCAGGCCCCTGCGGACCCTGCACACGGGCCTCTCTGGTATACCATGGTTCTTCGCCCCTCGCTCGGACTATACCCAATTCCTCACCACCCGTGTGACCCCCCACACTTTAGTCACCTCTTTTCTATACACATCTCCCCTATGACTCTGCCTGACTCATCTCAGCCTGTCGGGATCCCCCTCCCTCTTCGCCTCTCCACCATGTGACGCTTCATGACTGCACATATGACTTTCTGCCGTTAACTTGTGCGACGCTCCCGTTCCTTTCTGAAGTTTTCCACTCACCGACAATGCTTTTTCTTTATCCATCTTTAATGTCCTTTATCCATCTACCCTGCTCTTGTGTCCTCTATTTGCTTTCATGTTTAATTACCTGTTCCTCTTAATTTTTGGATCAGTCGGTCTCTGCCTTGTATTATAAGTTTCCCTCTTTTCAGCCCCTTCTACTGCAGTCACTCCCTTCTCTGTCTGCACTTCCCAGCTACGCGCCACGACACTTTACCTCTCGTGTAATCAGTTAATCGCGCATGTAAACAGCAGGCAGCGCCGTGATCTCGCGTTGCTTCCGTGTGCGCGTCCATGGCGTGCAGCCTGACATTTCACTGACCTGAGGCGCACTCTGGACAGATGTTTCTGCGGTCTACTTGTTCCAACGAGTGACTCACAATATGCCTTTCCATGTATATATATTTTTTTACAAAATGCCTCTGTCCACAGAACAAAAGAGAACGTGTACTTCCCAACTTTGAACAACGGTATAGGAATCGCTTCTGCCATGCTGACTCTTGGTCTCCGCCTGTCACGCTCCTGGCAGAGGCTGACGTCAGTGGCCATGCAACACCGGCTGTGCAGCCAGGCTCTCCCATGCTGGCTGCCGCATAATTCAGACCTGTCACGCTGACCGCGGGGCCTGGCCTCCTGTCACACCGTCTCTACACTGTCACACTGTCTCGGTGGTCCCTCTTGGTCTGTCATCATTAAAGAAGCTCGTAAAGCGTCCATGGATATGACGACATCTCCGTATCTATAATGACCTCCCAACGACGTCCAGTTTAATAGTTGAAGACACCGCTCTTTAACTTAACACTATAGCACAATGACGTAACAGTCCAATAGCCGGCTACCTTGCCACATCTGGACTGTCCTTGCCTCTAACCCTTTCCCACTGGCCCCTCTTTGGTCCTTAACATGCGCACATGCCTGTGAAGGTGAAAACAAGATTGACGATTTGGGGGGCTGCATTGGAGACTGCTTTATGCGCCTCACAGGTATTTAAAAGCTGTGAGTTTCAGTATCGGGAGTCAGTGTAGGCTTTGACACATGTATATGAGGGAGTGGCAAGAAGGGAGATGGCAAAGCGCAGGCGTTTGGATGGTCTGGCTCGGGGGTCTCCAACCTTTCCTGTGATAAGAGCTACTCGTGTTCAGTGAAAATCACCGTGAACTACTGATATTTTTAGTGTGGGTTTTAGTGACCACATTAGTCAAGGCTGCAGTAGCCACTGTATAAAAATTTACCACAATTGATCATCTCAGTCCGTCAGGCATGGTTGTCAAAAGTAATGTAAATAATGCTTTTGTCAATTCAGAATGCCTCTGCCTGGGTGAATAATACACTTGGTGCCAAGGTCATTATTAATGTGCCCCCTCAACACAGCATGATTTATCACTCAAATATAATCTTTAAGTACATTTTGGAAATGTAACCATTTTCCAAACATCAGTTAATCAGTTCTGAAAATACACACATTTATGTCTGTGCTTGCTTCCCTGCCCCCCTCACTGTGCTTGCTTCCCTGTCCCCCTGGCTGTGCTTGCTTCCCTGCCCCCTGGCTGTGCTTGCTTCCCTGCCCCCCTGGCTGTGCTTGCTTCCCTGCCCCCCTGGCTGTGCTTGCTCCCCTGGCTGTGCTTGCTTCCCTGCCCCCTGGCTGTGCTTGCTTCCCTGCCCCCTGGCTGTGCTTGCTTCCCTGCCCCCTGGCTGTGCTTGCTTCCCTGCCCCCCCTGGCTGTGCTTGCTTCCCTGCCCCCATTGCTGTGCTTGCTTCCCGGCCCCCTGGCTGTGCTTGCTTCCCGGCCCCCTGGCTGTGCTTGCTTCCCTGCTCCCCTCGCTGTGCTTGCTTCCCTGCCCCCTACTGTGCTTGCTTCCCTGCCCCCTGGCTGTGCTTGCCCCCCTGCCCCCTGGCTGTGCTTACTCCCCTGCCCCCTGGCTGTGCTTGCTCCCTTGCCCCCTGGCTGTGCTTGCACCCCTGGCTGTGCTTGCTCCCCTGCTCCCTGGCTGTGCTTGCTCCCCTGCCCCCTGGTTCCCCTGCCCCCTTGCTATGCTTGCTTCCCTGCACCCTCGATGTACTTGCTTCCCTGCACCCTCGCTGTGCTCGCTTCCCTGCCCCCTGGCTGTGCTTGCTTCACTGCCCCCTGGCTGTGCTTGCTCCCCTGCCCCTTGGCTGTGCTTGCTCCCCTGCCCCCTGGCTGTGCTTGCTCCACTGCCCCCTGGCTGTGCTTGCTTCCCTGCCCCCTCGCTGTGCTTCCTCTCCTGTGTGTGTATGTGGCTCTGTGTGTGTATGTGGCTCTGTGTGTGTATGTGGCTCTGGGTGTGTATGTGGCTCTGGGTGTGTATGTGGCTCTGGGTGTGTGTGGGGCTCTGGGTGTGTGTGGGGCCCTGGGTGTGTGTGGGGCCCTGGGTGTGTGTGGGTCTCTGGGTGTGTGTGAGGCTCTGTGTGTGGGGCTCTGTGTGTGTGTGTCTCTGTGGCTCTGTGTGTGTGTGGCTCTGTGTGTGTGTGGCTCTTTGTGGATAGCTTTTTTTGTAGGTGGCTCTATGTGTGGGTGGCTCTGTCTGTGTGAGGGTAGCTCTGTGTAGGGGGCTCTATGTGAATGACCCTGTGTGAGTGGCTCTGTGTTGGTGGCTCTGTATGTGTGTGTGGGTGGCTTTGTGTGTGTGGCTCTGTGTGGGTGTAAATGCAATAGGTCATGCATTTGCGAGCGATTAAGCTATTGGCATTGTAAATGACAATGCCATTTATTTAACGATTAAGCTATTGGCAATGTAAATGACAGTGCCATTTATTTATGATTTCAAAAAAAAAATGTCATGAGCAATGCCTGCTTCTTGAAATGGCTGCTGCTGAAAACAAACTCGGGATAAATGCCTATTTAAGACTCTTCTATGCTGCTCTTCTATCAGTGCTCTTACCACACCCACTCCATTCATGAGGTTGTGAAGAGCGTCACTTTCATTGTCCACATAGAAAGCGTCAGTTACCTCTTTTAACATGAGCACCAGGTAGTGAGCTTGGTGTGCGGTGCTTTAACATGTGGGTCAGTTGGAGCCTAAACCCACTTTTAAATGAAACGCTGCTGGTCAGTAATAACTAACATTTTCAACAACCGAAAAACACAGAAAGTAGCAGCAGACAAGTAGGCAATTCACACGTGTGGTAGGCAATTCTGATGTGTGGCGATAGTGAAAGCAGTAGCAAACGTTCTTTTGTTCTGTCCTGTCCACGGAATGTTCTATCCTGAACAGTGCGTCCCACCGCCACCAATTTGATTGCACAGCTCCTTTTCAGCCCCACTGTGAAGGATCAAGGGATAAGATAACAACTCTGCAGACCCCCCCTCTCTGATGAATTCCAAAGCAGCTCACGCTGCGTCCTGGTGACAAGAGCTCCCCTGATTAATTCCCTGCAGTGCTCGTTAAAGGTTGAGGGATGAAAGAAGTGCTGCCTGTGTTGAAGTCAGGTCCCATGAGTACCGGTACTCTCTTCATTTTAGGAAAAGTGCTGATACTCAAGGGGTGAAAATAAAAAAGCGCTGGTACTCAGTACCGTTGAGCACCGGCTCATTCAAAGCACTGTATACATAGACCTCCACCGCACCGAAGAATGCTGAAACCAATCTGGGGGTACTTGTGCTTCATTTTTAGAGAGAACTAGGCCTAGCATTTTGGGCTGGACAGTTCCTATTGGAGTAGGACCAAGGCGGATTTATTTATGGCTGGTTCGTACCCAAAGTAGAATGTTGGGCAAAAAAAAGGACTGGATTGTGGTCCAGAGTAATTATCAGTACCTAAGATTACTTTAAGCAATCCAACCTTCACTTTCTTGTTTCCTTAGTGCCAGTTCCTGTGTGCAATTAGTATAAATAGTTGTGGGTTCCATGCTCACAGTGCCAGAGAACTGAAGCTGCACCCTACTGTTGATGCCTAAGTAGTCCGAAACTTGTCAAGGGTTGCTTGCATTCTCATTTAGAGAGCACCAGACTTAGCAACTTGGACTGCATTGTTTCCATTGAAGCAGGACAACCGCTGATTGTCATATGGATGGTTCTTGTCTGAGCTAGTGTGATGATGGGATCAAATTATGGACTGACTTGTAGACAAGAGTAATTACTAGTGGCAGAGATTAATACAACCAATCCACCTGTCATGTTTAAATTCCTCACTTCCTACAGTAGGTCCTGCCATATATGAGATCTCAGGCCAGTGGTGGCTCCTCCTGATGGGCTGAGAGTCCCCGTTTAGTTTGTTTTTACTATAACAAGCGTGAATAATAAACTGTTATTCACTCTTGCTATCATATACATGCCAGCCGCTTTCAGTCAGGCCACAGTCTGTCTGACGGCTAGCACAGACACCTTTGTTCAGAGAGATATTACAAAGGCTGGGGAAACTCCATTCCTGTACTTGGGGCCCTGGCACTCCTCTTTGCCTTCCCCATTTGTGATATGCTAGTCACAGCTAATGGTAGACATGGGTGCTGTAGGCTTAAGCCCGCAGTGCCCATGGTACGACCAATCCGCCTGTCACCCCACCCTTTCCCAACTTGTCACAGAGTTGGGAATGAATGGGGTGAAAGAGCACAGACTAAAACTTCAAAATTGTGGCTGCGCAGGTTTGCGGTTTCAGTTTTATACCCATGTGATGGAATCTGAAAGAAGTCCAAACGAGACGTGCAGCAAGGTAAGTGGGAGAAATTGGCTCTAGCAACATCCACAGCCCTTGTCAGGGTGAACCAAAACGAGTCACTAAATTAACCTGTGCTTAACCATCTGGTAACTTGGCACAAAAGCAGTCAGGATTAATTTAGAGGCAATGTGTAAAGTATTTTATACTGCACACAAACAGTAATGAAGAAAACCCGTAACACAAGAAAAAACGACACAAAGTTCCACTAATGGTTATCTGGTCATGGGAAATTGGGTGAAAGTCGCAAATCCATGCCGACCGCAATGTAGTGCGGCCAGATAGAGGGACCAGGTTAGTCCAGCTGAAAAAGTTACCTTCTAAAGTCTAGTGTTAAGATTTCCATTCGTGGGCAGGAGGCAGAGCAAAGCAGGGAGAACTTCGTGGATGGTCAATCGCTGTAGCGTGAAGAGCAGACTAGGCATCATGGACGGTCGTCATTGTAGCACAAAGATCCTGTTGCAGACAGTAGTTGCTGGAGATTCATGGTGGTTTTTACTGTGAGCTGTTGCTGCTATGCAGATTTCTCTCTGCGGGTTGTCATTGGCAGTTTCTGTAGAGTGAAGACTCGGGTTCACTGGAGCTTCGTGCTGGGGGTGAGCGTGGGCGACTAGATCTTGGCGTGAACTGACCTGTTTGTGAAGAGCCCAAAAGTTCCGGATTTGTCTTTTTCTTCAAGGAGGAGCTCACCAATACCACACTAAGGGTCTAAAACCTGAGAGGCACACCTTGGGGGTCAGAAACTCACTCCAGCAGAGGCCAACTGTGCTCAGGCAGGTCCATTTGCAAGTCTAGGAAGGTCCAGCTGTAGAAAGTCAACTAAACAGTTGAAGAGAGGCCTCCAAACCTTGGTATGATCCTGTACATCAGAACAGGAGGTCACCCTGTTATGACCCTTGGAGTCACTTCAGCCTGGGATAAAGGGAGCAGGTCCAGTCTGCCTTCTCAGACAGTAGGTCATTCCTGATGCAGCCGGGCGGTTGCAGTAGGCCAGCCCTTCTTCTGTATCATCCACAGGTGCAGGAGTGAACTGAAAAGTTGGTCTGCAGGGCCCCATTTTTAGGTCTCGCTGAGCCAGCGCATGTGCTGCTCTGCGAGACATTTAGTAGTGTGCTTTTAAAAGTGCCACCCAGGCTTCTGCTGGCCTAGCGCTTGTGGTCAGGCGTGTGGACACGCACGCAGCCGCCAGCTTCCTGTGCCCGAGGCACCATCTGGAGCTGGGGCACGCGCGCACCACTCACGTGTTTGCCATCGCATGCGTGCGCCCACGCAGCCCTGCCTTCACTTTTGCCGTCTTGCTTCTTTTACTTTTTGCGCACGAGCGCATAGCTCCCTGCTGCAGCTTGCTTTTTTCATTGCGCTTGTGAAATCCCAGTCTCGCTCTGCCCCTCCCCAACCACAGAGCACTTCCCTGTGATCACTTTCGCTTTTATTGGCCGCGCGCCCGCGTTACTTTCATTGTCGCGTGAGCGGCCAATGCATTTTTTTTGTTGCTGCTTAACTTCTTATTTATAATGTGGCCACTCTCGGGACTGCCGCACACCTAAGACCCTCCTGGCCATGCCTCAGACACATGAGAACGTGCCTCCAAGCAATAGATTGAAGGCACTTTAAAGCGAAAGAGGGCCTCGTTTTGTAACGGGTAAAATAGCGTGGTATGTTGTGTGCCTACTGCGGAGATCAGTGTACCCTGCATGTCACCACTTTGGAGATCAATAGTAGAAGTGCCTTTTAGCAGTGCTGTTATTGAACCACCGGCACACAGTTCATCAACTTGGTAGTATGTTAATGTACATTATTATTGTTTAATACGCCCTCCAAAATGACACCACATCTATGATTCCGAAGAACCGTGCAATAGATTCAGTCCTCCTTTGTCATCTCGAAGGATCTGTCAGCGCCTGGGGCCCAGTGAATGATACCCCACCCTCATTCCCTGGAAAGAAAACACCCACGCACATATGGACCCAGGAGGAAGCAGGGAGGAAAAGCTGGGGTTGGAGGCAATTGAGCTCCTGGTGGGCCCAATTTAAACAAAACTAATAGACTTAAGGGGTGGAGGGAGCTGTGTGGTAGCTTTAGGAAGAACCCTCTCCTACGGGGTCTTCTGAAGGTTGGTTTCTCTAAGAGGCAACGAAAATAGTTGGAAGGCGTTTTTTGACAGTTTGGTTTATTTCCATGCACACCCTCTATTGAGGTAGTTTTTGGTTGTTAATGTGTGCTTGTACAGTGCCGGGTCAATGAACGCAGAACCACAGCGATTGGTATTATAACGAATTTAAATTGCACGTTTCTTTTTTCTTTTTTAAATGCTTGAGGAGGGGAATTTCTAGTATGAAACGTGTTCAGTTGAATCATGAATGAAGTTTCTTAAACGTCCACGCTGCGAAATGCATAGTGTTGTAGGCCTTGATCTTGTGCAACTGGCTGCGGGCACGTGTCTCCTGCTCTGCCTTGATAGTGCTTCGGAGGTCCAGGAAAAAAACCATTTGCAAAGCCAATCGGCTTGTCTATTATTAGTTTTGTAACAGAGCAGCACACACAAACTGGACTTGCCCAACCTGGAACATTGCTACTCCAACAGGACAATTGTTTCCCCCGCCGCTCCCCACGGTGGTGCACATGCATGTGGAGCTTCAAGTGTCTTGCTGTCTATCATCCAGTTTCACAGTTTGTAAGTAGTCTGCCACACAATTTGTGGTGCAATCTGTTTTAGAAAGTTGCCACTTTACTTCCCAAAGACATATTATGCAGTTAAAGTAAAGACATTTTTTTCTACAAGCCTAGATTGCACGAATAAGTCAAGTTGGTAGAATGTTATGTTATAGTCATATTTATCCCATTACAAACAAGCATTGGCATAGCCTATAGGTCTCGCCTTTGGGACCTTATAAGTGTTTAGCCATGCAACAGTTAATGTTGTTGCACCACGGATTTTGTGCTGCATAACTAAATACTTATAAGGTCCCAAAAGCGAGACATATTGCCTTTGCCAATGCATGTTATTCCTGGGGACCCCTTTAAAGTGGGAGAAGTTTCCCCAAAAGTGGTTTCTGAAATTTCCTGCCTCCCTTTCCTGGTTAAAGTCTGCCACTGGACATAGTAGGCTAGTGTGAAATCCATTGTGTGTGAGCTGGGCAAGCGCCTTTGAAGTGCAAATGTGGTAAGTGACAGCTCCGCCCCCCACATCAAGCCAGAAGGGCTCATCCTGCCAGGGTCCATACCCACTATTGTGTTATTGCCTGAGAATAATACACAAAGTCCAACTGCCAACTACACCTGTTCATGTGACCCAGGAACAGGCTGCAGGTACCAAATGGTTAGGACAAAAAAAAGCCAACGTTCTAAAAATTGAATTTTTAAAATTGAAACTTAAAATCCAAATTTATCATTCTAGAGAGTTTTAAATTACAATTCCTCAGACATCAAACAGGATATTCCCACCTGCTCCGAAACAAAAGTCATCATTTATTAAATGTAATACTGTTACTGTTAGACCTGGCTTGTCCAGCGGTTTATCCACAGACTTTTTTTGCTTTTTAGCCTCCTGTTTCTGACCTGTTTTTTTTGGTTTAATGACACTGGGCAATTTACCACTTCTGATCAGTGCTAAAGTGCATATGCTCTCCCTGTAAATTGTGTTTATGGTTTTGTGATTCCACGATTGGCATATTTGGTTTACTGATAAGTCCCTAGTACAGTGCACTGTGTGTTCCCAGGGCCTGTAAATCAAATGCTGCTAGTGGGCCTGCAGCACTGATTGTGCCACCCACACAAGCAGCCGGTAAATGTAACTCAGACCTGCCACTGCAGTGTCTGTGTGCAGTCTAGTACTACCATGTCGACTTGGCAGGTGTGCCCACTTGCCAGGCCCTAGCCCTCCCTTTTCTTACATGTGAGTCACCCCTACGTTAGGTCCAAGGTACCCCTGTGGGCAGGGTGCAGTGTATGTGGAAGGTAGGACATGTCCTTATGTGTGTGGCATGTCCTGGTAGTGAAGTACTACCAATTTCGTTTTTCACTATTGAAAGGCTATCTGGCTCATAGAAAAGAATGGGAATTAATTTATAAAATCTTATAAATATAACTTCGCATTGGGACCAGATAGGAAGATACAGTTTAGTATGCCTTAACTCAGAATCTAAAGACGCATCTTTTAGTAAAGGTGATTTTTACATTCTGTGTTTGAAAATACAACTTTTAGAAAAAAGGTATTTTCTTGCCTAACCACCCAGTGAGCCTCTGCTATTTGGTATATTGACTGTCTAGCTTTGGAGGGACAGGGGCTGGGGATGTGCATTCTGTTCAGACAGGTACTTGTGGGGGCTAGGTATGTCCTGTCTTTCCAGGGTAAGTCACGGCTGGGCTGAATAGACCTGGGCTGAATTCAGAGTAGGGGGAGGAGATTTCTTTCACACCTGAATGGGCCTGGTCGGCCTTAGGCAACGCTGTCTCCACCTCCTGCCAGGAAGCTGCACCAGAGAGGACATAACTGGTTTTGGCTGGGCAAAGAGCTTCTATGCCACAAAGAACAAAGGATTTTGTATCATAAAAAGAGGGGCAGAGACCCTAGACTTTTAGATCACTTCTGGGAATCAAGAGGAACCTTTGCCAAGGAGAAGAACTGGAGAAACTGAAGAGGAATACTGCCCCTGTGCTGTTTGCTGTCTGGGGTTGGCCTGCTTCAGGAAGATCTCCAAAGGCTTGAATAGCGCTTGCCTCCTGTTCTGAAGCCTCAGGGACGCAGAGACTTCACCCGTAGCTCCCCTGCACTTCCTTGCTGGGAGTTCTGATCTGCCAAGAGGTGCCTGTAGCTGTACTGGGCCTTTGGAGGTTGTTCTGCCTGCTGGGAGCTGGAAAAGCAATGCAACGATGAGAAGGGCGACAAAACTGTACCTGTTTCCGACACATCGCCGAAAAAAACGATTCAGCGCCTGCCCTTGGCTTGAAAAATTGCCACACCGAGTGCACCGATCTCCAAAGTACGAGATCACTGCACCGATTCCGACACAAGCCCTGCTGTGCGACTGCGAGAAGCCACACATCGTCCCAGATTGTTGCTTCGCATTGAGGCGTCAGATCTGTTGCATGGTTGGGGGACGCATTAAGAAACCAAAGCATCCCATCCACACGCAGTAAGAAACCAACACCTCCTCTCTTGTAAGGAACCGATGCATCACCTCCCTTGCGCAGCAGTAAGGAACCGATGCATGACCTCCCCCGGAGCAAGGAACTGACGCATCACCTTCCCTGTGAGCCTTTTTGTTTGTGTCCGCGACCCATCCAAGGTACTTTGTGTGAAAAGTGTTGCATCTACAATTTGCTTTAAACTGAACTATTCCTATCATTTGAAAGTCATATTTATATTACTTTATGGTGGATTGTTGTCTTTTTAGTCTTGTTTGCTTTAGATAAAAATTACTTATTTTTCTAAAGCGGTGTGGTGTCCATTTGTAGTGTTTTCACTGTATTAGTATATGTGTACTCAAATGCTTTACACACTGCTTCTGAGATAAGCCTATCTGGCTGTGCCAAGCTACCAAGGGGGTGAGCAGGGGTTATTTTAGAAGTATAGGAGGAAGGGTCCCTACTTGGACAAAGGTGCAACCCATTGCCAACTAGAGACCCACATTTCTAACAGTAATCCAATGCTATCTTATGGGAGAGGGAGGCCTTCCAAATAATGAAAAATGAATTTGAGAGTTTTCACTACCAGGACGTGTAAAACTTCAATGTACAAGTCTAACTCTTTAAATACAAGACACCCTGTCCTTTGGGCTGCTTATGGCCTGCCCAAGCGGTGACATATGCATTAACAATTAAAGTTTAGACCTGTTAAAAGGTTTATTTTGCCAGGTGGAAATGGTAGTTGAAACTGCACACAGCTGCAATGGCAAAACTGAAACATGTAAAAAGGCTTCTTAAGTGAGTGGCACAATAAGTGCTGAAGGCCCTCTAGTAGCATTTAATTTACAGGACTTGGGTACATGTAGTACCACTTTACTAGGGACTGAAAGTAAATTAAATGTGACAATTGGGTGTAAGCCAATTTGGCAAACACAAGGAGAAATGTTTCAGTGCTCCATCTGTATGTTTGCTTTGTAAGCTACATTTACTATCTTTGAAGGAGAGAGTACAAATACTTTAGCACCCATTAGCAGTGGTAAAGTACACAGAGTTGTAAGGTCAACAAAAAAATTCAGCAAAAATAGGAGAAGTAAAGGCACAACGTTTGGGCATGATCCAAGAGAGTGGGCCAAGTCTAACAGGAAGAAAAAAGCTTTAAAGCTTTTAAATGTTATATGCTATGCATGTGGGTCAGTGTGTGTGTTTGTGGGTAAGCATGTGTCTGTAATAGACAGTACATGAATGTGGGGTGCTTGTGGGTGTGTATGTGACATTCAGTGGAGGGAGTCCATGCGTGACAATAAGTAATAGGAAGAGTGAGTGAGTGTGAATGAATGATAGTGAGTGAAGGAAGATGACAATTAGTTTAACTGTGAGAGAGAATGACAGTGAGTGTAACTGTGAGGGAGAATGACAGTGTAACTGTGAGGTAAACTGACAGTGAGTGTTACTGTGAGGAAGAATGACTGAGGGTAACTGTGAGGGAGAATGACAGTAAGTTTAATTGAAGAATGGCAGTGAGTGTTACTGTTTGTAAGACTTAGTTGCATATTTGCAAGGAGTTAACGCCATGAGAATGTCAATTTTTGGACATTCTGGTGGCATTAAGTCCTTCGTCTTTATTTACAATTAACGTGGCTTAATACCACCTTGTAAATAATGCACTTAGCGTGAAAGTGTCCCTTTCTGCACATCAACAATCACCTCTGCAGCACAGGCAATCTTGCAAAAATGGCGCAAGGGTGCTTGCGCTGGGGCTAGGCAGCTTCTTCAGTGCCAGCGCAAAGGGGAAATGCAGGGGTGCACCGTATTCTTGCAAATACAGTGCATCTCAGCATTTTGAAAGTGATGGAGTGTGGTGTTTTCAATTTGGGAGTAAAACCTTGCTTCACCAGTTTCTATTAAATGTGCCCCTTAGTGAGTCACAGTTAGAGTGAGTTAGAATAAGTAAGTTGGAGTGAGAATCAGTGAGTTAGAATGAGTAGGACTGAACAGGAATTAGTGAAAATGATTGAGACTAGGTGAGTCAGTGAGATTAAATGAATCAGAGAAAAATGGACTGAGAATGAGTAAAAATGAATGGAACTGAGTAAGACTGAGAATGAGTGAGACTGAGTGAGTCACAGTATATTAAGTCAGAGAATGAGTGAGACTGAGTGAGTCAGAGAATGAGTGAGACAGAGTGAGTCTGAATGTGTTGGATTAAGTGGAAATGACTGAGACTGAGTGAGTCAAGGGGAGTCTGTTGCATATTGATCCCACCCCCTCCTGCTGGCATCCAACTCTATGAGCACTTCTTAAATGCTGACCAAAATGCCTTGCTGGTCCAGGCGTCCATATGATCGAGCCCAGGGCCGGACTGAAATCAGCAACCAGCCCTGGCAGGTTGCTTCTCCACCAGCCCTGGTAACTGGAGGGGAGGGGGTTATTACCCGCTAAGCACTTCTCCCACTTTTCTTACAGAGGGCCGATTTTGCAGCGCTGCTACAAAACCGACACCTTGTAAGAAAAGGGGCCCCCTGGGGCCACAAAACCGGCCCCCACCCCTCCAGCCCACCGGGGAAATGCCCGGTGCCCGCAACGGCCAGTCCGGCCCTGATCGAGCCACACTTAAGTCTCCTCCTAGCTTCCTCTGACAGTGCTATCTGTTCTCAAAATGGACAACCCCTTCCAAAGATACAGAATCTTGAGCCATTGAAGGACTGCGTAGTTTAGAGGCCCTGGAAATATTGACTGGATTAATAAAACCAGGAGACCCACAATCCTGGCCAAGACATGCAAAAAGATTTTCTTGGAGGATGATGTTTGTTACAATTCTTTCTTGATGGACACCATCTTTGAAGTTGGAAGTCTGTGTGGGGCTTGTATTGAGTCAACTCCAGAGTCTGAAAAGGGGTCTTTTTGAAGACATTTCTAATGATCTCAAACGTCTGAAGTAATTGGATCATCAAGAAGGGTATTCTGTCTTGATACAGGGCCATTATGATGAGATTGTCCAGAGAAACAATCAATCTCACTTCTTTCTCCCTGAGCGCCTCCACTTCTGGCCTTAGAAGCTTGGTAGAACACCAAGGGTCCAACAACAGGCCAAAGAGAAGAGCCGCAAAATTGTACCAACCTTGTCTCCTTTAGAACTGGAGAAATCCCAGGTGAGAGGGAAAGGTTGGCACTGTCAAGTATGCAATTTTGAGGTAGTGATGCACCATCCAGTCCGGAGAGGAAAGGGGCAGGTATCCTGCATGGGAGATCCATAGAATCCCAGTCTGTAACTCTGTAGAATCTCCAAACCCCATGCATCGTGTGTGAGCTTAGGCCAATTGTGGAAGAAGTGATTCACCCCACCTACCAGTATTATATCAGATATTGAGATAATCTTTATCTGCATAGGTGACGTCTGTTGTCATATTTCCACCTCGTTCTGCATGCTTTTGGTAGCGGTCATAGTCCCCCCCGGAGCTCTGGAGGGGTAGAAGGTAGTGTTTCCTGTGTTAGCCCAAGTTCCCCACCCTCTGTTGTTGAGGCCCCTGTTGGAGATCTGATAGAAACCAAGGCCTGGCCAGTGACCTGGGAAGTATCAGGCCCTGGCAAAAGGCCACAGTTGAATACTTTCTTGAGCGAAGTCTGGGCTTCATGCAGTGCTAAGAAAGTTGCTATGAACTTGAAGAGGTCTTTTACAAATGTGCCTCCTAAAAGGAGGTCATTGGCTAAAGGACCCACTTCAGAAGGTGCCAGTTATGCTAACTTAGGATCAATGTGCATCAACAGAGATCTGTCTCTTTCCAAATAAATTTGACACTTTGCATTGCCTAGAAGCCTTATGGTGTATTGAGCCCACCACAAAAGGATATCTGAAATGGACAGAAGAATTTGTGTCTTCGACTTGGACCGCCAAATCAAGTATTTTACTAAGTGGGCCTGATAGATCGAGCAGTTTGTCCTGTCATTTGCACCAAGTGTGGCCAATCCCTTTTTTGAGGTCTTAGGAGATTTTTTTCATGAAGACTGCCATGTTGGGGTTGATGTCAGGTGTGTCAGTGACTTTCCCCCACTAGAGAAGGTCTGGGGCATTCAGCTTGCAGTTTGGTGCGAACTACTTGTTGAAAGCTCTTGTGTAAACGAGTATGAATATAGTGCACAACTCCTAGGCTATGGGACCATTCCACTGATGTCCTTTGGTTTCAAGTCTAACACTCTGTTCTGGGGTTAAGCAGGACTTTCTGTAATGTGGTCCATTTTTATTTTGAGTTTGGTCACTGTTTGCTGAGGATCATCTGGTGAGAGATAAGATTTGGATGAAAAAGAGAAGGATTCATCAATTTAGAGGTCATCCCTTGGAATAGACCCAGACACTGCTGGCAAATTTGTGGCCCCATAAGCATGATCTAAAAGGATGGAATTGAATATCCACCTCAGGGTCTGGGAATGAGGCCATTTGGGTACTCCTTTCTGATCGCGGCTGAATGATTTGTCAATTTTACCTCTAGGAACGAAGCGGCTCCAGGGGGTTCTGTCCCCAACTCCCTCCATCCATAGTGCTTTAAGGGTTCGGTAAAGGGGTGAAACGCTAGCACTTGCGCTCTGTTGATAGTCCCTTGCACTGAATTATTCAAGCTTCAACCAGCTGCTCTTCTCCCCAAAAACCTCAGAGACGAAATATGCCATGTTGATGCAGTGCACCACACTTTGGTAACTTTCAGAGGGAGAAACAGGCTGGTGGGGACGGAGGGGGGGTGGCGACCCCAAGAAGCTCCACAGCAGGTAAAGATGTAAGTTAGTGGATTATGGTTAAGGAAGCAACCTTCAGCCCCGAAGGAAGTGCCTTGTTCAGGTTGATTACAACCCTGTCGGGAGTAAGAAAAAAATTCATGTTGATCATTAAAAGGAGGCGAGAGCAGTGACTGCTTTACTCAACCGTCCATCTTTGAATCGGCCATGGGCACCCCATGCAGATGGCTGCGCTTTACTCTGGGAAGAACACCCGTGCGTCCTCTCAGCTCCTTCACTCCAGCTCTGCACCAGCCCTCGCAAAAGGATCAGGGCCGGACTGGAAACTTATAACAGCCCTGGCAAAAGTTATAAATTCAGCCCCCATGTGCAGACATGTTAATGCACGCTAGAAGCAGAGCAACGCTTTCAAGTTGCTGCCGGGATCGCGTAAGGTGCACTCCAAGTGAAACCGGCCACCAATAGTCAAAACCAGCCTCCTGGGGCTCCAGCCTCCTGGGAGATTGCCTGCTTGCATGGCTGGCCAGTCCTGCCATGATGGAGATCGTGGGCTCCGAAACAATGATCAGGAAGACTATAACCTTGAAACAAAACCCGGGTGGGCTTCCCGATCACAGCACTCACATCGAAACTGGGACTCACACAGATAGAACGTAATCGCAAGCATCTACAATGAAGAGATACTTGTCTGTGGCAGCCAAGCAGCAGAGAAATAGGAAGGACTATGTGTGGTAACGGTCTAGTTGTTCAGCTAGACCCGGAACCGGAAGTGTAGATACAGGAACCGGAAGGTGGCAATTTTGTCTGGCGCCGGCCGGGCTTGGTGAAAGGAGGTTGTCCCGGCGCTCCGGGGAATAAAGTAGTTAAAACGAATATCGGCTCCTGTCTTGTAGTAAGGTGGTTCCTATAATGGAGACGAGGTGAGGCAAGGACCTGCGACACTGCAAAATAAACCTAAAATCACAACACAGGAACGCCGATGAAACCGAGTGAAGTCGGTGCTGCATTTTCCCACACAGGGTGAAGTGAGCGTTGTTCCCGGAGCGCGGCAGAGGGCGAGTGGCCGAGAACTGGCGAGAGTACTGCAGAGCGCCCACCACGATCGGCAAGCGGTGCCAACCTGCGCTCAGGGGCGTTACCGTCCAGCAAAAAGGACGCTATAGGGAGAGCGGTGCCCAGCTCCTGAGCGCCACGAGGTGCACGTGGCAGCTGCACTCCACGCAGCGAAGGGCAGTGACACTGCCTCACACAAGTTGGAACCCCACCACGCCACGCTGGCGGGTCGGCAGGAACGGGGTGAAGGGCCAAGCACTGTAGGCGGAGGAGAACGGCGATCGCTCCCAGCGACGGAAGGCGCATCAGGAGGAGCCACCAGCAGGGAGCACAGTGAGGAGGACGTGGACGCGAGACAGGCGCCAGGTAGCCCCCCCTAGCCGCGCGATCCCTGCACAAGCGGGCCCCAGAGGGAACGGAAGGATGGCGTCACAGTCCACTTCCCTCACCCAAATGGTACCATTTCTCCCGAAAAGAGGGGAACCCACGATGCCCTGGGAGGATTGGAAGCGATACTTTCTAAATTATCTAGAGGCATTGGAAGATGAAGGTGAGGCGGCGTATTGAAGCCCGAGGAGGAGGAAGATTCGGTTGCACAACCTGGGTCCGAAGGGGCTCAGAGTGTTTGACACCATCGTCAAAGGCCAAAGGGATGCGACCGACACCGATGTGTTTAGACACGCCATTGAGGATCTAGACGCGCATTACAGGCCAGTGGTGTGTGTAGCCATCGACAGACACAATTTCTTCCAGAGGAAACAAGAGGGCGGAGAAACGGTCGATGAGTATGTGGCAGCACTACAGAAACTTGCACTGACATGTAAATTCGGTACTCTCCATGATGAGCTAATAAGGGACCAAATCATAATGCACACTTCCAGCACACACGTTCAGGAGAAACTGTAGGTAAACGGTGATATCCCCCTGAAAGAAGTTTGGGCCTTAGTGAAGAAGGCGGAGATGTCCAAGCGTTGCGCTCAGGCAGCCCGAAAAGATGCAGGAGACACACAGACGGTCTGTAGAGACTCATGACGCACTACAAGGGCGAAAGAACCAAGCAGAAGGACCCACCAAAAAGCCAACAAAACAGAAGGAGCTCACAATCAGGAGGGGCAGCCCACAAGGCGGGAAGAGGAGGAAGACCAAGCTGCTACAGGTGTGGAAGCACATGGGAAACGACAAAATGTGCCCAGCATTTAGGGCAAAGTGTGCGTACTGCAGTGTCTTCAGCCATTATGAAAAGGTGTGCCGCCGGAACCCCAAAGGGGCCACTGTCAGATACATAGACCAAGAGAACCCAGAGGAAGAAGACACTCAGGTGGAGGAAGACGAATTGGAGGAAGTACTCTACATTGACGCCGAAGTTTTGGACGTAGGGTGTAAGGAGTCGGACAAACCGAGGCTCAACATGCACATAGGTGGAGTACCCATAGAGATAATAGCGGACTCTGGAGCCCCCATCACCATAATACAAAGACAGGTGTGGGAAGAGAAATTTGTGACCAAGGTAAAAGAAGAAATGCGCCCCATGGATGTAAGACCTGTCACGTACACGGGGCAGAGGATACCCTTGCTGGGCTACTTCCCGTTGCTCTTTGAATTCAGAGGACGTCAAGCAAACTGTAAATTGTACATTGCGGAAAAGGGACCGCCAGTACTCAGCTGGAAGGACCAAGGAGCGTTAGGAATACAATTGAACCCAGGTGGCATAGAAAAAGTGCTACTAATGAAAACGGAGGAAGGAGGCGAGGACGAAGCCTGGCACAGAGAATACCCCAAAGTGTTCAACGGACGAATAGGAGAATTAGCAAAGTACAAACACCTAATAAGGTTGAAAGAAGGAGCAAAACCAGTCATCCACAAGGTGAGGAACATTCCCTTCCGGTGTTGGGAGGCAGTGCAAGCGGAACTTGACAGACTGGAGAAAAGCGAGGTGATACAGGCCATAGAGAGTGCAGAGTGGCTCTCCCCCTTGGTGGTAGCTCAAAAGCCAAATGGAAAGGTGAGGCTGTGTGTTGATCTCAGGGAACTTAACAAAAACATCTTGATTGACAAGTTTCCCCTTCACCGCATAAATGAGATGCTTGCCAAGACAAAAGGTATCAAATGGTTCTCGACAGTGGACCTATCATCTGCCTACCACCAGATAAAGCTTCACCCATCATGCAGTCACCCTACGTCATTCATAACACCATTTGGGTGCTACAAATTTGTAAGGATGCCATTTGGGTTGGCATCGGCAGCCGCCGTATTCCAAAAACTGATGCACAGGCTCTTTCGGAAGGTGGATGGAGTCCAGTTCTTCCAAGACGACATCCTGGTCATGGGAGTATCCAAACAAGAGCACAATGAGAAGCTACACACCGTACTACGCACCTTGCAAGAGAATGGACTCACAGCAGAGTGGACCAAGTGCAAGTTTGGCGTTCCGTCAGTGACCTACCTCGGTCATGAAGTTAGTGAAAAAGGGATAGAGACAAAAAGAGCCAACATGCAAGCAATAATGGACGTGCCAGCTCCTGGGAGGAAGGAAGACGTCAGGTCGTTCCTGGGAATGGCCGAATATTATAGCAAATTAATTCCCAACTTTGCAACCAAGACGCATTGCTTGCGCCAGTTACTGAAGGAAAGAAATGGCTTCAAATGGAACAAGGAAGAGCGGGAGGAATCCGAGACATTGAAACAAGAAATGAGTGAAGCCATACCCCTGAAAGGGTACGACCCTGAGGCTGAGTCCATACTCACAACCGACGCCAGCGACCGAGGCCTGGGAGCAGTGCTAATGCAGAAGTCAGGCAGCGGAGAGATATCACGGTCAGCTTCGCCTCAAGGTCCCTGGCACCCAACGAAGAAAGATTCAGCATCATCGAAAAGGAGATGTTAGCTGTGGTGTGGGCGATGGAGCGTTTTAGACAATACCTGTGGGGTGCCAAGTTCTTAGTCCGAACCGACCACAAGCCCCTGATAAAGGTCCTTACATCAAATGGTCATGCCCACGCTACACCAAGAATAGTCAAAATGACACTAAGGTTGTTAGACTTCGTGTACGAAGTGGAGCACATACCTGGACCACAGAACAAGGTGGCAGATTTTCTGAGTCGAGCAGCGGCCAAAGAAGGGGCGGACGAGCAAGAGATGCCGAGGTGGGAAGGTTACATGGTGGCAACCATACAGGACACGGAGAAAGTGATCAGTGCGCAGGAATGGGAAGAAGCCTACAAACTGGATGAAGATCTTGAGGTGGTAAAGGGATATGTCGACCATGGGTGGCCAGAGAAGAGACACCTGAAGGAGAAACTAAGGAGGTACTGGGAAGTAAGGGATGAGCTGTCACTAGGGGACAACCCCCTGTTCCTTCTCAGGGGCTACAAAGTAATTCCACCCCAGGGGATCATAGATCATTTGATGGTGTTGTTGCATGAAGGACACCAGGGGATCACAAGGACCAAAGCCCTAGCACGACAAACGTATTGGTGGCCAGCAATCGATGCGCAAGTGGAACGATACGTAAGGCTGTGTGAGTCATGTTCCAAGGCGGACAAATCTCAGTCCATGTTGAGACCACCGTTAGGGAGATTCCCGGTGCCGGATGGACCCTGGGAGATGGTGTCCATCGACATCATTGGACCCATTTTGAATGTGGAGGGCATACAGAAGTACTCCATCGTTCTGATCGACAAGTACTCTAAATGGCCAGAGGTGGAAGTGAAGGACGCAGTGGACACTGAAACGGTGGTAACATTTCTGAGTGCCATATTCATCAAGGAAGGTATTTAAAAAATCATCACGTGCGACAATGGACCGCAGTTCACTTCTGCGAAATGGGAAGCTTTTGTGTCCAGGAATGGGATTGAGGTCAAGCATACCCCCATATACCACCCCGCTGGGAACGGACAGGTGGAACGTTTCAACAGGGTAATAATGGGCACAATACAAGCGGCCATAAATGATGGACAAGACTGGGAGAAGGAGTTGCCCAAGATGTTGTGGGCCTACCGAATCACACCAGGCAGTACAGGATACAGCCCCTTTAAGGTCTTAAGGGGGAGAGAGCCATTTACCAAGGACAATATGGCATGGAGGAAAATGGTTGTACAGAGCAAATGGTCACCAGCCATAGTCAGGAGGAATCTGGAGAAAGCGCAGGAGACGTACACTGAACATTTCAACAAGAGGCGAAATGTACATGGAGTGTCACTAGAAAAAGGTGACGGTGAGAGTGAAGGTAGCGACCATGAGAAGAAAGGGGTAGAGCAAGTTCACACCGCCCCTACAAGTACTAGAGCCATATGCCAGGTCGGCACTGCTCAGCGACGGCAAGATCTGGTCGCAAGACAGGATGGCAAGGTGCAGCAAGATCTTGAAGTGGGAAGCGGAGACCGGAGAAGAGGAGGAGAATGTAGAAAGGAGAAGCGAGGAATGTCGTGGAACAAGAACAGAGCAAGTAGAAGAAGGCACACAGCAAGAAGGAGAGAGAGACTTGGTATTGGACGGGAGTGTCAGAGATAGGAAGTGGCAGGAGCCGGAAAGGAACAGAGGAGGAGATGCCGGGAAGAATGCATGAAGGTGCGGAGACACGAGGCAGGGTGTCAGAGGAACAGGAAAGAGAAAGAGACGATGGAGTGAAAACGAGAGCTGGCAGAATAGTAAGGACCCCTGCGAGATTCAAGGACTTTGAAATGGACACTAAGTAAGAAATGTAATCTTGTTGTATGTGTTGTTTGCATGAAGGGGGAAGATATGTGGTAACGGTCTAGTTGTTCAGCTAGACCCGGAACCGGAAGTGTAGTTACAGGAACCAGAAGGCGGCCATTTTGTGTGGCGCCGGCCGGGCTTGGTGAAAGGACGTTGTCACGGCGCTCCGGGGAATAAAGTAGTTAAAATGAATATCGCCTCCTGTCTTGTAGTAAGGTGGTTTATATACTATGGTGGAAACAGGTCTTATAGAGTCGCCAGGGTCCTGTTTGGTGGTGTGGTGCCGATGGTATGGTAGTGACTCCCGGGATCTGTGGTTAATGGGGTTTTTTTGTACTGCGATTGGCTGCTGTGTTTAAGTAGTAAAGACAAGAATAATCCGAAGCCTCCGTTCCTGACATAGAATCTCTGGACACTCATATAAGTTACAAGTTGCAGAAACATGTACTAGAACAGGGGCCATGTCATATACGGGGGTATAAGGGCTAGGCCAGGGCCATAGGGCAGTGCAGGAGACTGAAGGTGGTGCTGTTCGGTCTGTCAGTGATCTTCGCTGGTGATAGGTTCTTAGAGAAGGATATGGCAATTAGATGCCCCATGGCTGCAGTCCACCTGCTGCTTTGATACGAATTAAGAATACTTCCCTGCTCCTGAGAATGGCTGCTAAAGCATGGTCATTTTTTATTTTTATTGTCGAAGCTTCACAATACCTGCATGGCATAAAAAAGTAACTTTGCACACTCCTACTTGTAGCAGTAATGGCATACTGAATTATAAATAGATATCTGGCTCTCTTAATTTATTTATTTATAAAGTTTTCTATAGCGCGAACATGACGCACGAGGTTATCGGAGCGCTTTACAATATACAATTATTAAACATTAGATGGTTGATGTAGTATACAAACACTTAAGTTTGCAATGGTATGCTCTGTCTAAAATAAGTTGGAGAATATCCTGCATCTGTATTTAATATATGTGGACTTGAAAGTCCTCTGCGTTTTCACGACTTAAAGTCCTTTTCTCAGTAATGATTTATTGCACTTCAAATAGACAAGAATCGATCTGGATACTGTCTTTAGGAATCACTCTCTGCAATAAACAGATACATTATAATGATCATATTCTCTTTGTATACTTGAGTCTCTCAATGTTGCAAAGTTCTCATTTGCATACCACTGAATGCGCTCCAGGGTGTGGCGATTGGCATTGCTGCCTCATCCGTTGTATGATGGAACAACACGTGCAACTACCGCGCATGCATTTACTTCGTCATAAATACCACACACGCATCATTATCACGCATGCATTTACAATGAAAATTGTTACCACGTATATGGCTTTACCATGCATGCCTTTACTACGAAAATTTATTTGTAAATGCATGCTGGGTAAAAATATAAGCACAATAAAAAGATACAAAAGCACACACAATCAAGATAGATTGTCCCCAGCTGGGTTTGCTGACCGGCGCTAGTTGGATGGTGCAGGTGTCGGTTTCGTAGCTCCGTAGGGGGTGGTCACAACAGAGGAGGGGCTGCTGCAGTAGGACTGCCCGTACTTTCTCCCTGTATATCCTCCAATGCGGTGGCATGTCACAGGGTTCTGCGTGCAGCCCAAGATGCAATGGGCAGAGTCAGGGACAAAACTCTCAGCAGCCCGGCCGTAAGTCGGGACAGTGTTTGCAGTCGGGCCTTAAAGGTGGGCACTAACGTCCACATCTAGGCCAGCGGACTGCTCACTAGTCCTCTGGTGCCCCCTGAGCACAGCAGCAGTTCACAGTTGGTGCACATGGGCTCCTGGCTCTGAGCTCTAACCTCCGCTTCAACCCTCTGCCCAGTTCTGAACCTTGAAACCGCCCCTTTTCCTGGCCCTGGACCCTAAAATCACCTCCTGCTCAACCCTGAACCTTAAAACCACCACTCTTCCTAGATCCTGGGTGTACAATATGGTCTTAACCATGCATCCTTTACAACAAACATGCATTTACCACCCATGCCCAATTTAGTAGTAAAGGCATGCATGATAAAGGCAGATTCGTGGTAAATGATTCATGGTAACGGACATGCGTGATAAAGGCATGTTCGTTGTAAAGGATGCATGGTAATGGTCATGGGTGGTTATGACCGCGTTGTAATGGCTGTTTCCCCTGCTCATGCCTTCCTTGTATCAATCCTTACTCCAATGAGTACATTAACAGCATTCCTCTTCCCCCAACGACTGGTTCCCCAAGCTGTTATCTATTTCAAATTAAAATAGAATAAAACACTTACTGTAAATCCCTTCTTCATTAATATCTCGTCCTAAAGGCAGTTGGAAGTTAGCATCCAGCACTTCCATGCTTCTCAGAGATGAAGAGGTTCTCTATGTTGGATTTGGTACCATTTGTTCGTGGCCTGGGGGTCCCCATGGCTGTCTTTTAACATGGGTAACATCTATTTTCATAACTATAATATGGTCCATGTAAATATGCAAAAATGTTTTAATTTTTAAAAACATGTTGCTGTGATTTTCCCTTCTGAAAACTTGTGGACAAATGGTATGGGGTACGTAATGGGCACATACCCACCTGACCCCAAAAACTCATGCATTTTAGGGGGGGAACGAGAGAACGGGTGCAAGGGGAAGTGAAATAGAGAAAGATGAAAGAAGTCTTCGCTATGCCTGTGCTCTATGTTAAGTTATGCGTCTTCTATTTTCTATGTAATAACATTAAAAAAAAAAAAATTATTTGTAATAAATCTTTGGTCCGTCTTCAGTTGTTAGATTTATTTTGTTTTCAATCAAATAACCTGAGCAATGCTTGTTTTCCTAATGATCTTGCTTCTTCGCCTAATTTGATATTAAGTCTTCTTTAAGATGGTTTTAACTGTTTGAAATTCCTTTTTGTTTTGTAGAAATCTCTTGACTAAACTTTCTCAATATGTGCCTGTTTTATTCAAAAGCTCTTATAATGGCCAAGTATTGTTGAAAATGTCAAGGTCGGGCTGACGTATAGGGCAATCAGCAGTGCCAAACAGAATGATCTGATAGGTTAGTGTGTGGGCTATTTTTTTTTGACTGTTTGTAGGCTGGTTTTATCGCCTGCTGGGCCAATTTTGTCTGTTAATTTTCCTGCTATCCAAACAAATATTGCCTGCTGCATGCTCACATTCATGCAATCTTTCATACCTTGCAAAACCCTTATACAATGTGCAGCGGCAGCTCCTCCACTAAGGCGGAGGAGCATCACCCCACAAGATAAATAAAATGATAATAACACCATGTTATCACACATTTTTTTCCCTAACAGCTGTGTGGGTGTGGGGTGGGGCTTGGCTGCCCACAGAGCAGGGGAGGAGTGGTATGCACTCTCAAAAATGTGCATGACGGTTTGGTCGGCCGTCTTGGGCCGGCCAAACAGTTGCGCACTTTGCATTCCTCCACCAGCTGTAATGCATAGCCTGGGTGGAGAACATGCACAGGCCCCCAGTTCCTGTCTGAGAGTGGAACCACTGCGTTCAGACCAATCACGACGCTGCTCAGCAGAGTCGTGATTGTCTGAGAGAGTCTGGAAGCCTGTGTGTTTCCTGTTTCCTACGTTGCAGCAAGAAGGACAGAGGAGAGGCAGCTGCACATAAGGTAAGTTTAATTTTCTCTCTTTTTTAATCTTTCCTCCCGCAATACCACTGCTGCCCCGTAGCAGCCGCTACTGACAGAGTGTCTTTAAAAGTTTAAAGCTGACCCAATTTAAAAACATGGCCCACTTTTTTAGCTATCATTCTAGGTCACTAATGGGGACTGTGAGGAAGTGGTGTATTATATAGTATGTGTTGCAAAGACGCATTCCTTTAAGATTTAAGACTTTTATTTAATCTTGTAGTGCAGACCACCAGCTCCTGCTGCCAGCCTGCTATCCTACTGGAGTTAAACTGACTAACTCCCAGGCTGCCATGGAGATGGAATTACCAGCACATGCAGTCTGACTTTGAAAGATCACAACACATCCCCCTTACAGAGGAAACAATAAAAACAATTTAACAAAAACAATATAAATGATACATATAATGGTTTGTACAATTGAAGAAGATAATGCAGATTACATGTAATTTCATACAAGGCAAATTAATAAAGAAATTAGGACATTTCAAAATCCTCATACCTTTTCGGAAGACGATGCATTCTAGGAGGGTGAGGTGGAGAGTCTCTATTGGAAAACTCTTCAGAAGTTGGTGAAGCATCTGGACATGATGGAAACATAGATCTGTCACCTTGAGACTTTACCAACCGAGACATACTCCACTTACCACCATTATGCACTGTGACTACATTTCTGAAAACAGCAGTGATAACAAAAGAACCCATGTAATCTGAGTTACCTTTCTTTTGCCATTGTGGTCTTTTGACCCAAACCCAATCTCCAATTTCCCATTTTACAATCCTGGTGGATTTTTTTTACATCATCCCTTTGTTTATACAAATCTTGATACATTTTGATTTTATTACCCACCTCCTCTTCACTCAAAATGGGACCTTCATTTGGAGGTAACCAACTAGGGTTAAGTTTAGAAGAAGCAACTCTGCCACGTAATATCTGAAATGGGGACCTTTGTAAAACACAGTTTACAGCAGTACGATGAGCCCACCATGTGTCCCTCAAAATTCCTTTTAAAGGAAGTCTCGATACCACAGCACTTTGTACACATGCCTTGACTACTCTGTTCATGCATTCAGCCAATCCATTGGCTTGAGGCGAATATAGAGCAGTTCTCTGATGTATTATGCCATACTCATTCAAAAATGCATGTATTTCCTGTGAAACAAATTAGAGGCCATTGTCAGTGACAATGTATTTAGGGACTCCATCAGTAACAAACTCATCTTTAAGAAAATCAATCACTGTTCTCGTGCTCACTGAACTAACACGCCTGGTAGAAACCCATTTTGATGAATAATTCACTAACAAAATTACAAATCTTTCTCCGGGGCTTAACAGCTCAAAAGGATCCATCAGATCTAAACCTAATTTTACCCTTGGTTCCTTGGGATCATCAACAGGAGAAAGTGGGATATTGCTGACAATCCTAGATTTATCACAAGAGCTACACTCACTGCACTCTTTAACCACTTTCTCAACTTGTCCATCCATTCTTGGCCACCAATACCTTTCACGTAAACAAGATTCGGTAAGTTTTCTTCCCAGGTGTCCTTCATGAGCTTAGGTCTAATTACATCAGGAGGAATTACTCTTTCACCACGCATGAGTTCTCCACGAGAAAGAGTGAGTTTAGACCTGACTGCCTAAAAAGGAAGCAAATCAGAATCTACACTTTTGCTGTCCGGCCAACCTTCCACCACTAAACGTGTTAATGTTGGAAACAAAGGATCCTCCAACCTGAAACTATACCAGTCACTTTCAGGGATGGTGGACTCCTTAACACAAGCAACACTGAAGGTATCATTGTCAACCAAATTCTCAGTGCACTCAATAGGTAATCTCGACAAGAAATCTGCTACCTTGTTAGCCTTGCCAGGGTGATACTCCACAGAATAATTATACTCTTCAAGACCTTCACTCCAACGTTTTAATCTCGGAGTATGTCTTTCAATTTCCGTAGAGTAGAACACTTGCACTATGGGCCGATGATCAGATCTAACCACAAAGGGAATGCCCCACAAGTAAAATCTAAAGTGTTTGATGGCCCACACTATGGCTAAGGCTTCCCTTTTGATGCAAGATTACTGTTGTTCTGGTTTCTTTAATGCCCTGGAGGCAAATTCTGCAACCTTATACTCACCACACTCCACTTGAGACAGAACAGCCCCTAGACCACTCAGACTTGCGTCAGTAGTAACAATACTTTTTTTTCTGGAGTCAAAATGACCCAAAGTCGGCATTTTAGCAATAGTTTGTTTGATAAGATTGAAAGCAGAAATACACTCAGCAGACCAATCAAAATGCACAACCTTTCTAAGTAAGATTCTTAAAGGTTCCACAATGGAAGCAAAACCCTGAATAAATTTCGATTAAAATTCAGCAAGCCCTAAAAAAGATCTAACTTGCTCTTTGTCGGGTGCAGCAGGAGCATCAACAATACTTTTTGCTATATCTAATTTTGGTTGAATACCCTCTCCTGAAACCACATGCCCCAAGTATGTTACAGAAGACACATCTATTTTACATTTCTTACGATTGACGGTTATACTACTGTCGGCTAATCTATGAAGAGTGCTTCTCAGAGTCATGTTCAAGATCATCCTTTCCTTATAATAAAATGTCAGCTTGAAAAAACATGACATTGGGAACATCTTTCAAATCCAGCTTCATTATTCGTTGAAAGCAAGCAGCCGAAGAGGCTAATCCAAATGGCATCCTGATAAATCGGAAAGCCCCAAGTGGTGTGACAAATGATGTTAGGTGTTTGGAATCTGGATGTAGAGGAACTTGACGGTACGCTGAAGATAAATCTAAGACGCTAAAAACTTTGCACCATCAAGTATGGCAATCAATTCAGAGATATTGGGAAGTGGTTGGCGATCCACCCATATACATTTATTTAGGCTTCTCAAGTCAACACACATCTGAATACTCTTCCCTCCATCCTTAGGGGCCACAACTACTGGGGCCAACCATTCTGATGATTCAATTTCCTCTATAATATTGTGGGAAATGAATCCATTGAGTTCACACTCAAGAGGTTTGAACATCATATTGGAAACCTTCCTGACTTTATGTACTACAGGTAAAGCTCTATCCTTGAGTATAATACGGTGCTCAAAGTTTTAAAAAAAGGCTCCACCGAGGATAGCAAACGTCACTGCTTCATTTGTCTCACAATTGAGATGAAGTCATCCGTGGGTCCGCTGTGGGTTGGCAGAGAGAGTGGGGAGAGCTGGTGCCAACTTGTTCCCGCAAGTTTTCCCTCGTCGCCAGTGTTGCAAAGATGCAATCCGGTAAGATTTAAGACTTTTATTTAATCTTGTAGTGCAGACCACCAGCTCCTGCTGCCAGCCTGCTATGTTCCTGGAGTTAAACTGACTAACTCCCAGGCTGCCATGGAGATGGAGTTACCAGCACATGCAGTCTGACTTTAAAAGATCACAACAGTATGCTTTTGAGACCTCATCGTGTAATGCCATCACAATACCATCTTGGGTCCAGTCAGGCTCATTTTTAAAACCTCCAGCTTCACCCTGGGCAGCTGTGGATTTGAGCAGCAACGCGTAAACAGAGGAACAAGTGTAAAGCATTTAGTAGAACTAAAACTACAAAACAAGAAAGTGACACAACACGAAAGAAATGCGACACCAATTTATAAAAAAAATTCTTATTTTTATGAATGTTTAGACACGAAACCAAACACCATCCACCAGAGGGTTCCATAGATATAGATTTTTAAGTAAACCATAAATCAGTGCTTTGTAAGCACAATTCTAATAAGCGTTGTTGAGCGTAAAGTTTGAAACTTTATAAAACTTTTCTAAAGTTGCGTTCTGCTAATCTCATCCACTTTATTTACTTTTATTTACTTGTAGGTTAGTAACGCGCTCGAATCGATTCCGCGAGGTGTATCTCTGCGCCTGTGACCTAAAGAATGCTGTCAGCAAGTCCAAGGGGAAATGATTTATGATTGAAACAAAAAGGTCTTAAGTTGTTTCCTGAAACTCAGGTGTTCTGTGCATTTCCCAAGGGGCAGGAGTAATCCATTCCACAGGGTGGGACCGGCTACAGACAAAGCCCTACCACTCTGCCTTACTTTCTTGGCGGCTGGCACTATTAGGAGCAGCTGGTTACTGGACCTGAGAGATCGCACCGGAATATAAGGTATAAATTTGTCTATCCAGTATGTTGGCCCTAATCCATTTAGGCTCTTATGGATAAGGCAACAGGTCTTGCTGCTGTATTCTGCACAACTTGGAGTTTGGCTTTAACTCCCTCGTTGGCTGACAGCAAGAGCCCATTGCAATAGTCTTGTCTTATCGACTGAGAACCAGAGCCTGCACCAAGGTTTTTCTGGTTATTTTTATTTTACAAAGGTCCTAGGTTTATAGTGATACTTAGAGAAATAATTTTCACAGGCTCGAGATAAAGACTGTGCTTTTCCTTCTTCAGTGTCCAGCCGGACCTAGAAGCATTTATTTGGAACACAATTTTGTAGTATAAACAGAATAGGGCGAGACAAGTCGCACATTAATAACTGGGCACAAGCCTGTACCTAGTCAGAGGGAGACAATACAAGGGAGAAAGAAAAAAGAATTTACAGGCAAACAAGGAGAGCAGGGTGGCTTATAATGCAATGCAAACAGTTTTTGAATAAGCTCAAACCCACAGTAACTGCCATGAAAATTGCAAATCATAAAACGAGCAGTACTGCAAAACAGTCGACGAACGTTTCGATCCCTATCTCCAACAATACAGTGGGATCATCTTCAGGACTAAAATGAGCTTTGCCTGATTGGTCGAGTGAGCCTGTAGGGTTTAAACAGGAAGGAAAAAGGGGGAAATGAAGATTCTTCATCAATTCGTTACATAGTGAAGGCTAAACAGCTAGTCAGTAACCACTCATTACATGCAGGGTGCAACACGTGCACATGCAGTTGTTCCAAAGGGCACGGGTGGCTATGTGCTCGTATTTGGAGATGACCGAGTAAAGTGGGACATACCGCGTATTGTAAATTGAGAGCAGTGCTCGGTGACGGGATACATGGTGCTTGTGCAAAAAATTGACAAGGTGGGGGAGTGTTGGTCACAACGTCGCCAAGGTTGTGAGTTAACCTTAATAAAAGAATTTGTGAATTACCACGAGCGAGGCAAGGTGGGCCGGACGTGGCTGAAAACACTTCAGTTGGCATTCAGGATTTGCTGTAGCTGATGCCTATAAGAAGGTATTTTTATCATAAACTTTGCGAATAACAGGTTTAATTAAATAGAAACGGAATAGGGTTACCGGGTTTACCGTTTTCGCCTAGCAATTTGTGCGCGGCGTCAGGGAGGTTACTGGCAACAACCCGGTTTGGTCGGTTCAAATTGGACCTGAAAAAGAGGTTGGTCAGAAATTAGGACCTACTGGGTGAAGCCGAGGTGGCGAGTTAAGTGCAGTGAAGGAACAGAATATTACCGTTGAAGCTTAGCATCTCTAGCGTGGCCTTGACGGGGAACTTCAATTGAAGTTAGCCTGTGAAAAAAACATGAGCGATTGAAGGTTGGAAGTGAGTGAGGGTGAGGGTGAAAGGCGGGTAATTACCATAAAATTCGGCTTGTGATCTCTGCAGGGCGCTAAATAGCGTGGGCCTTTTCCGTGCGAGCCTGTAACGAAGAAATATAGAAGGCGCACATAAGGCATATTGAACTGAAAGGGGCCCTCGTGGGAGCCAGGGTAGTGCATCAAGTCAAGGCTTACCGTAATTTGCTCGTAGTGGGGCCGGAATGGGGTCCCGTCTGGAGGCTCGATGGCCTAGTGCTGAGTGTCTGCATGCAGCGACGCCTAATGTGGTCCTCGATTGTGGTGATGGAAAGTGAGAAGGGACTAATCGGAAGTGACAGTGATTCCGATTTTGGGCGCCATCTTGGAATGGTCAACCCATCGAATGAGTGAGATAAGTGCATACAGGACGTGGTTTCTAACATAAAAAAGGTCACAAAAACCAAATGGTGATATAAAAAGGGGTATGAAAAGAGCGCATACAATTATATGGGCTCATGTAAAAGTGCGTTCAAAGCGCGGTTCTCAGGATAACAAGGTCACAAGCTATTTAAAAACAACTGACATTTTGGAAGAGTTAAAAATGAACACAGACAATTATGTAGGCTCATGCAGAGGGAAGAAAACATTGATGGCCAGCTTATATTAAGCTAGTCCAATCCTCTGTTCTGTTGAGGCCATCCTGAATAGAGTTGAACTGTATGATGGACTTCAGCTCTTCTTTATTGAGTAATTGTCCCATGTTGCCACCTCTCGGTGGAAGTCTCAGTACTTTCAAGACAGTCCATTTCAAATCGCTGTCAGAATGTTTTTGGGCTGCAAAATGTTCCACCAGAGGTGCATTTGGGGTGCTGCATCGGATGCGACTTCTGTGTTGCCCAATGCGAATTTTTACCTTCTGGCTGGTTTGTCCAATGTAAACTTTTTGGCATGGGCATAAGATTAAATAGATGACATTGCAGGTGTTACAGTTGGAGAAGGAACGACATTGTATGGTAACATTTTTAAAGGTAAAACTTTTTCCTTCTATAGTGCTGTCACAATTATTACACCCACCACATTTAGAATGCCCAACAATGGGGGACAGACCCCATACATTATCAAGTGTAGCCGGAGGTAGAGAATTGGGTGAAGCAGCCCTCACAAGGCGGTCTCTGAGGTTCTTACTCTTTTTGAAGGCAAAAACTGTTTTTTTAATGGAGAGGACACCTGTGTTTAATATTGGCCAGTGCTTGAGAATAGTCTTTCTCAGTTGGTTGGAAATTGGTGAGAAAGTCGAGACACAAGCTATGCGCTTAGAGTCAGCCTTTTCCTTCGGTGTAAGTAAGGCTTCCCTAGGGCAATACCATGCCCGCTTGGTAGCATTTTTTACTAGTTTCTTTGGATAACCCCTTTCCTTAAGTTTGAATGCTAGGGTGGCAGCTTCTCGGAAGTAGTCATCCTTACAGGAGCAATTCCGCCTGATTCGCAGAAATTGCGAGTACGGGAGTGAATCGCGTAATGCTCTCGGATGATTACTGTTGTAGGCCAAAAGGGTGTTTTTTTCGGTGGGCTTGCGATAGAGGCATGTCAATAAGAAGCCTTCGCTGTGATAAATCGTCAGATCCAAAAAGGAAATGGAGTCATAATTGGTGGTAATTGTGAAAGTGAGCCCTAGACAGTTATTATTCAGCCAGTGTAAGAATTGGCGCAGGTAGTCGTTATTTCCATTCCATATGATGAAAATATCATCGATATACCTGCACCAAAACTTTATCCCTGAGAGGAAAGGATTAGTAGGGTTGATGATCACATTGGTCTCTATCTCGTCCATAAAAAGTATCGCCACATTTGGAGCAAAAATTGCGCCCATGGCAGTCCCCTTGATTTGTTCATAGAAATTGCCATCAAAAAGGAAAAAATTTCTTGTGAGGCATATTTCTAGAAGTTGAAGGATAAACATGCTCGGTACAGCGTGGGGTCGAGGTCGTGAGTCCAGAATCTTTTTTATCACTAAGAGTGCTGTGGTCTGCGGAATATTAGTGTAAAGGGACTCAATGTCCATAGTAACCAGAGTTTCAATCATTGGGTTATAAGGGTGGTGCTCGATCATATTGATCATGTGCATCGAGTCCTTTATGTAGCATTGGGTCGAAGGAACAAAGTCTTTAATAAAAAAGTCTACATAAGATCCCAATGGTTCTAAGATGGATCCGCAGGCTGAAACAATGGGATGGCCTGGAGGATTTTTCTCATCTTTGTGCACTTTGGGCAGCGTGTATATTACCGGGATTCTGGGCGTTTTGACATTTAGGAAGTTGTACTCTTTTTTGGATAGGTATCCTGCCTCAAGGCCTTCTTTTGTGATTTTTTGTATTAGGCTCTGTATTTCTTTTGTAGGATTATGACTCAGTCTTTTGTAGTGCTCTTTATTCTCAAGTTGTGGCATTATTTCTGAAATATATGCAGTTTTTTCTTGTAATACGATGCCTCCGCCTTTGTCGGCGCTCTTGATTATGAGATTGTCATTGGCTTTAAGTTGGGAAATGGCATTTTTCTCTTCCCTAGAAATATTATAGGGAATGAACATTTTCTTATTTTGGAGGTTCTGCAATTCCTTCAGAATAACCTTCTCGAATGTAACCACTTCAGTGGGAATCATGCTGGCAGAAGGTGAAAAGATGGAAGGTGGTCGAAAGGGGGTATTGGTTGTCCTTTCTGATGTAGGATGTAGCTGAAAGAAGGCTTGTAGGCGTATACGTCTAAAGAATCTCATAAGCTCAGTTTGTAAGTCCATGTAATTGGGTGGAATTGTGGGCACAAAAGAAAGGCCTTTCATAAGTAATGATAGCTCTTCTTGTGCAAGTGTATATTTAGAAAGGTTAAAGATTGGAATGCTGTCAATTCTCTGTGGGGGAGTTGGTTCTACACTCACCACTGGTAATAGTTGTTGCGAGTTCTGCGCTCGCCGGGTGGGTTGTGCCATCGTTGGGGTTTCTTGACCTTTCCGCGTTGCGGTGGGTCCTGGGCACCTCTGGCTAAAAAAGAAGCAGAGTTTTGATGCAATCCGCCTCTCCTTGCCCCACTGTTACCTTCGCCGGGATCAGAGCTATCCGAAGATTCGGCAGAAGTGTCTGAAAATCCCACCAGGTTGTGGCGTCTATTATAGCAGCCCCACGGGCGGCTGTTTTGATAGCGAGGATATGTTTTATTAATGCAGAAATCCTTCTGCAGGTAAGGATAGGTGTTTTCAATATTATATAGTTTCACGTCCTTTTTGATTTTGTTGGACTTTTTGTTTTGTTCGATCCTGTGGAACTCAGACACAGTTTTGTCAATTTGTTCAAGTAGTTTTTTTGCGTCTGCACTAGGGTCAGAGTCTGTTATTTGTTTGAGGAGGTCTGCAATTTCTACTTCCAGGTATTTTAGAGTTTCACTCGCAATATCAATGCCCAGGGCTAGCCAGTGGCGTGAACAGGTAGTGCCTATAAAGCTAAAGTTTTGAATATATTTGGGATTATCAGTGAAAATTCCCGGAATGTTCCGGACCTGTAAACCCGAAGGGATTACGTTGGCCTTTAGGTAATCTGTCAGCATTAGGATCATGAGTTCTAATCGGACTTGCTTCTTTTTCAGTTTTTCTAGTTGGTCTGGAATAGAGTCATTTACTGAGATTGGAGCCTCTGGTGTCTCTGATAGTAGAGAAGGGCGTGAGCATAGTTGTTTAAGATAATCGTCTGTGTAGAGAGGCTTGTTAACTGACATGTTAGGGGACAAGTGTGGGGAAGAGTTTACACAATGTGGGGGATTAGAGAAGACACTGTGTCAGGACTGGCCCGCCCCCGAGAAGAGGTGGGCAAGGGAATGGAAAACCCTTGCAATCTAGTGATTGCGCTAAGTGTAGGTATTAGTATACAAGGGAACCCGTAATAATGGCCAAGGACCACGGGTAGTACTACTTATTTTTATTTTACAAAGGTCCTAGGTTTATAGTGATACTTAGAGAAATAATTTTCACAGGCTCGAGATAAAGACTGTGCTTTTCCTTCTTCAGTGTCCAGCCGGACCTAGAAGCATTTATTTGGAACACAATTTTGTAGTATAAACAGAATAGGGCGAGACAAGTCGCACATTAATAACTGGGCACAAGCCTGTACCTAGTCAGAGGGAGACAATACAAGGGAGAAAGAAAAAAGAATTTACAGGCAAACAAGGAGAGCAGGGTGGCTTATAATGCAATGCAAACAGTTTTTGAATAAGCTCAAACCCACAGTAACTGCCATGAAAATTGCAAATCATAAAACGAGCAGTACTGCAAAACAGTCGACGAACGTTTCGATCCCTATCTCCAACAATACAGTGGGATCATCTTCAGGACTAAAATGAGCTTTGCCTGATTGGTCGAGTGAGCCTGTAGTCAAGTCAAGTCAAAGAATTTATATAGCGCACTACATACCCAGAGGGTTTCAAGGCGCTTAGGAGGGGGAGGAGGATTACTTGTCAAATATCCACGTTTTAAGTTGCTTTCTGAATGCTAGGTGGTTCTGGGTGAGGCGAAGGTGAGCGGGGAGTGAGTTCCATGTTTTAGCAGCCAGGTAAGAAAAGGATCTGCCTCCCATGGTGGTCTTGTTGATGCGAGGTACAGTGGCGAGGGCTTGGCTGGAAGAACGTAGTTGGCGGGAGGGGGTGTAAAAGGACAGACGTGAGTTGAGGCATTCTGGACCGATGTCATAGAGTGATTTGTGTGCGTGGGTAAGCAGTCGGAAAGTGATCCTCTTATTGACGGGTAGCCAGTGGAGGTCTTTAAGGTGACCAGAGATGTGTTCGTTGCGTGGGATGTCTAATATGAGTCTGGCTGAGGCGTTTTGGATTCGTTGGAGTTTCTTCTGGAGTTTTGCGGTAGTACCTGCGTAGAGGGTGTTTCCGTAGTCCAGTCGGCTCGTGACCAGAGCGTGGGTGACTGTTTTCCTTGTTTCGGTGGGGATCCAGCTAAATGTTTTTCTGAGCATGCGAAGAATGTTGAAGCAGGAAGAGGATACGGCGCTGACTTGTCTGTTCATTGAGAGTGAAGAATCCAGGATGACGCCTAGGTTCCGTGCGTGGTCTGTCGGGATAGGTGCTTTTCCGAGGGCTTCCGGCCACCAGGAGTCGTCCCATGCAGAGGGGGATGTACCTAAGATGAGGACTTCAGTTTTGTCTGAGTTCAGTTTCAGACGGCTTTGTTTCATCCATTCGGCAACTTCTTTCATTCCTTCGTGTAGGTTAGTTTTGGCGGTGCTGGGGTCATTGGTGAGAGAAAGGATCAGTTGAGTGACATCCGCGTAAGAGATGATGTTGAGGTTGTGTTGGCGTGCGATGGCCGCGAGGGGGCTCATGTATACGTTGAAGAGGGTGGGACTGAGTGAGGATCCTTGTGGTACTCCGCAGATGACTTCAGAGGCCTCGGACTTGAATGGTGGAAGGCGGACTCTCTGGGTTCTTCCGGTGAGGAACGAGGTGATCCAATCAAGTGCTTTTCCTTGGATTCCGATGTTATTGAGGCGTTGTAAAAGGGTGCTGTGGCAGACTGTGTCGAATGCTGCAGAGAGGTCAAGGAGGATGAGGGCGACTGTGTCTCCATTGTCCAGTAGAGTTCGAATGTCGTCTGTTGCTGCAATGAGGGCGGTCTCAGTGCTGTGTTTTGCTCGGAAGCCAGATTGTGAGGGGTCGAGGGATTTGTTGGCTTCGAGGAAGGCGGCGAGCTGGTTGTTGACAGCTTTCTCGATGACTTTGGCCGGGAATGGAAGAAGCGAGATGGGGCGGTAGTTTTTGAGTTCGGTGGGGTCCGCTGTGGGTTTTTTTCAGAAGGGCGGTGAGTTCAGCGTGTTTCCAGTCTTCCGGGAAGGTGGCGGAGTTGAAGGAGCAGTTGATGACGTCTCGGAGGTGCGGTGCTGTGACGGAGTCTGCTTTGTTGAAGATGTGGTGAGGACATGGGTCTGTGGGGGATCCTGAGTGGATGGAATTCATCAGGCGGATGGTGTCTTCAGTGGAGATTGGGTTCCAGTCGTTAAGGGTGTTCACGGGGGGGAGATGATCAGCAAATGGAAGGGTGGGTTGGTTTCCGGGTTGGTTGTCAAAGCTGTTGTGGATGTCTGCAATCTTGTTGTGGAAAAATGAGGCTAGGGAGTCGCAGAGGGTTTGAGAGGGGGTGATGTCGTTGGAGTTGGCCGAGGGATTGGAAAATTCCTTGACGATGTTGAAAAGTTCCTTGCTGTTGTGGGCGTTGTTGTCAAGTCGATCCTTGAATGCTGTTTTCTTGGCTTTTCGGATTAGTTGGTGGTGAGTGCGGGTGGCGTTTTTGAAGGCGTCCTTGGTGCTGGTGGTAGGGTCTTTTTTCCAGGCCTTTTCAAGGGAGCGGCAGAGTTTCTTGGTCTTCTTGAGATCATCGTTGAACCATGAGGCCTTCTTGCTGCCAGGTTTGTTTTGACGTTTTTTCAGTGGTGCTAAGGTGTCAGCGGTGTTGGATAACCATAGGGTGAGGTTGGCGGCGGCTTCGTTAGCGTTAGAAGAGAGGGCTGGGGTGTTTTGAAGGAGTGATGCGGAGATTTGGTCCGTGGTGATTTTGTTCCAGTTTCTTTGCAGGGTAGGTTGGAGGTGGATGCTGGGTTTTTGTTTGTTGTAGGTGAAGTGAACGCAGCTGTGGTCAGTCCAGAGGAGTTCCGTGGTGTGGCTGAAGGAGACATGGTTGCTGGATGTGAAGATGGGGTCGAGTGTGTGGCCTGCGATGTGGGTGAGGGAGGTGACTAGTTGTTTAAGTCCGAGGTTGGCGAGGTTGTCCACGAGGGTGGTGGTGTTGCGGTCGTTGATCTTTTCGAGGTGAAAGTTGAGGTCTCCCAGAAGGATGTAGTCTTTGGAGGGGAGCGCGTGTGGGGTGATGAAGTCCGTGATGTCTTCACTGAATTTTGCGCGGGGTCCTGGTGGTCTGTAGAGGAGGGTGCCTCTGAGTGTGGTTTTGGGGTCGATGTGGATCTGGAAGTGAAGGTGTTCGGAGTTGGCGAGGTTGGCGTCAGAGCTGGTTGATATGCGGATTGATTTCTTATGGACGATCACGATTTCTCCTCCTGTGTGGCTGGTACGGTCCTTGCGTGTGATCTTATAGTCTTCAGGGATGGCAATGGTGATGTCTGGTGCGGAGGAAGCATTCATCCATGTTTCCGTAAGGAAGGCGATGTCCGGAGAAATGGTGTCTAGTAGATTCCATAGGTCAATGGCGTGCCTGGGGACCGAACGGGTGTTGAGCAAGATGCATTGTAGGTGGTTGGGGTCGGGAATCTGTGGTGTGGTCGTAGCGGAGGTGTTGTTGGTGCCGCTGAATTTGCAGGAGAAGCAGGAGAAAGGTCCATGGGTTTGTCCAGGGGCGGCTTGGACGCAGTTGGGGGCGCGACCGGGGTTAAGGGCTAGGAGGGTGGCGGCATCGTAGGTAATGCAGGGGGGCTGGGAGGGACGGGGGCCAGGGGGTCTGGCACTGGGCGCGGTCCAGGCGCGGACGGGCGTAGACGGGCTTACCTTTGGCGCACCTTCGGCGCGGGTTGGGTGCGGACGCTGCGCGTAAACGCTGCACGCGGGAACTCCTGTCATATAAGGATAGTGGAGGGGGGAGGGGCGAGGGCGGCTCAGCTGGGAGGCGTGGCGGGCTCAAGGGAACAACAACAACAGCAACAAAAACAAAATGGAGGGGAGGGCAGAGCAGGGCGCCGGGGGATAACACACGATGTCAATTACACAATGCAGGTAAATATTGGAGCGAGCAAGCAAGCATCCGTTGAAGCAGTGACCAGGCGGTGGGAAATGCTAATGAGTCCTGGCGCTGTTTAAATAAATAAATAAATGCTCAAACGCTATAGAATCTTTGCGCTATGAAAATAGATAGCAAAACAACACTGAAACGCGATTAAGTTCTGGCGCTGTTAAAATAAATAAATAAATCAGCTTTGCAGTACAATACCGCCTTTTAGCAGCAAGCAGGCAGGGGAGCGACCACTCGAGGCAGGAGCGAGGAGTGGATAACGTCGTAGGGAGGTCAGAGGGCGCTCTATAATGCTAGTGGGAGGGCGGCTCAGCTGGGAGGCGTGGCGGGCTCAAGGGAACAACAACAACAGCAACAGAAACAAAATGGAGGGGAGGGCAGAGCAGGGCGCCGGGGGATAACACACAATGTCAATTACACAATGCAGGTAAATATTGGAGCGAGCAAGCAAGCATCCGGTGAAGCAGTGACCAGGCGGTGGGAAATGCTAATGAGTCCTGGCGCTGTTTAAATAAATAAATAAATGCTCAAACGCTATAGAATCTTTGCGCTATGAAAATAGATAGCAAAACAACACTGAAACGCGATTAAGTTCTGGCGCTGTTAAAATAAATAAATAAATCAGCTTTGCAGTACAATACCGCCTTTTAGCAGCAAGCAGGCAGGGGAGCGACCACTCGAGGCAGGAGCGAGGAGTGGATCACGTCGTAGGGAGGTCAGAGGGCGCTCTATAATGCTAGTGGGAGGGCGGCTCAGCTGGGAGGCGTGGCGGGCTCAAGGGAACAACAACAACAGCAACAGAAACAAAATGGAGGGGAGGGCAGAGCAGGGCGCCGGGGGATAACACACGATGTCAATTACACAATGCAGGTAAATATTGGAGCGAGCAAGCAAGCATCCGGTGAAGCAGTGACCAGGCGGTGGGAAATGCTAATGAGTCCTGGAGCTGTTTAAATAAATAAATAAATGCTCAAACGCTATAGAATCTTTGCGCTATGAAAATAGATAGCAAAACAACACTGAAACGCGATTAAGTTCTGGCGCTGTTAAAATAAATAAATAAATCAGCTTTGCAGTACAATACCGCCTTTTAGCAGCAAGCAGGCAGGGGAGCGACCACTCGAGGCAGGAGCGAGGAGTGGATCACGTCGTAGGGAGGTCAGAGGGCGCTCTATAATGCTAGTGGGAGGGCGGCTCAGCTGGGAGGCGTGGCGGGCTCAAGGGAACAACAACAACAGCAACAGAAACAAAATGGAGGGGAGGGCAGAGCAGGGCGTCGGGGGATAACACACGATGTCAATTACACAATGCAGGTAAATATTGGAGCGAGCAAGCAAGCATCCGGTGAAGCAGTGACCAGGCGGTGGGAAATGCTAATGAGTCCTGGCGCTGTTTAAATAAATAAATAAATGCTCAAACGCTATAGAATCTTTTCCGCTATGAAAATAGATAGCAAAACAACACTGAAACGCGATTAAGTTCTGGCGCTGTTAAAATAAATAAATAAATCAGCTTTGCAGTACAATACCGCCTTTTAGCAGCAAGCAGGCAGGGGAGCGACCACTCGAGGCAGGAGCGAGGAGTGGATCTGGAAGGGTTTAAACAGGAAGGAAAAAGGGGGAAATGAAGATTCTTCATCAATTCGTTACATAGTGAAGGCTAAACAGCTAGTCAGTAACCACTCATTACATGCAGGGTGCAACACGTGCACATGCAGTTGTTCCAAAGGGCACGTTACTGTGGGTTTGAGCTTATTCAAAAACTGTTTGCATTGCATTATAAGCCACTCTGCTCTCCTTGTTTGCCTGTAAATTCTTTTTTCTTTCTCCCTTGTATTGCCATGGTTCTGTAATGGGAAGTCAGCCAACTGACTCTTGGACCTTATCTCTTCTGTCTAGGGTCTAGGCACTACATTTCCATGAGTCAGGCACCATAGCATGGTCCTGTCTTTGCTAGCCCAGAGATCAACAGGCGCAGTCCAGTGGCTGGTGCAGCCTCACATGCCAGGTCCAAGGAACAGCAGGATAGGTCTTCTTTAGTCCTCTTTCCAGCTCAGATGTGATCTAAGGTCTGGGTGCCATATTTATGTCCAGAAAGTGCCCTTGGCGGTGTGGTGGTCTTTAGCCAATGGGTTATTGGGTCTCTCCGTCTTATGATGACTTCTGGTAATTTGCAAATCTAGCTCCCAGAATGCACTATTCTGCCCCCTCCCAAGATTACTGAACCCTTCTCTTGGTCTGTGGAGCTTGATACCAACCCTAGAGGTGTGGCTTCCTGAGGGCGACATGCCCACTGAAAAACTGGTTCAGAAACCTGTTTCCTTTATCTGTCCTCGACGCCAACCCGCGTACCTGAACAAAAGAGCAGCCCTCTCATGTGTGTCCACCATTTCCCCTTCAAAGGCAGCTTTACCAATGAAGCTCGCCTTTTGAGCTCACATCCTGTGTGGCTGCTTGCCAATGAGAGGTAGCACCTCTTCCAATGGCATGCTTGTATCATTCACACTCCCCCCCCACAGTGACACACAGGTGGCCATGCCTGGTAACTAGTACTTACTTCAACTTTTGCAGCACTGCAGGCAGCTTGACTCTGGCATCAGGGACTCTGCAAGGCTGCAGGCCGGGAGCCACCTCCCACAGGCAATCATATTGGTTTGCCCACCCAGCAGGTTCCTGGCTGTCCTCAGTCCTGCTGTCTATCTAGGCAGACCGGGCTGCTGCAAGCAACCCATGTCTGTCCTGGCCTTGGGCTCTGCATTCATTTCAATCCATGAATTTGCAGCGGGCAAGATAATAGTACAGTCAAGACAGCCACAGAGGCGCGGGCAGCCCAGCCGGTGCGAGCAGCAGAGGCAGTGCTCCTGCAAGCTGAGCCACGCCCTGATTTCATTGTGGGCGGCGCAGACAGCCTGCCTGCCTTCCTCAAACACCCCACTCTGGTAGCACAATGTAACTGCCCCCCCCACAGCGCCACAGCTTTATGTATCACACAACCTGACTGGGCATAGCTGGAGAGCCATTGGGCACTACCTCGTGGCGCCAGACTGTGTGACTCAGAGCCGCCTGGTGCTTTGGCCAAACGTCTTGGGCCGACCACACAGTCATTCTCACTTAGCATGTTCTCCAGGGTGGAAAACAGGCCCAGGCCCCCAGTCCCCATCTGAGCGCTGAATGAGGGCGCTCAGTCGAATCACAACACTGCATTGCAGCATTGTGTTTGGCTTACGGGAGCCAATACCAATGCTGCATTGCAGCGTTGTGATTGGCTCAGGAGAGCCTGGCTGCTTCCTGGTCAGCAGACTGAGGAGAGACGACGTGAAAGACGAGCGGCGAGGAGGTAAGTCTATTTATTTTTTCACATCTCTTTATCCCCCTCGGCCCCGCCTTACCACCACAGATCCGTGCCGGCCGCCACTGGGGAAAAACTCTTTTCATACATATGGCCCCTTGTTCCTCAAAAGGAAGTCATTTCTGATATTTATCAATTTCCCTGGACTTCATTGCTTGGTTTTACTCACTTAAAAGTGTCAATCTAATTGTCACACTTTTGGTCATTGAATGTCTCTCATATGTATGCTGAAACCATGGAAATGTCACACACATAAGCAATCTGAAAACTTGGCAGCTATGTATACATTTTAATGATCAGGCTCGCAGGCCTCAGTGCTCTCTCGGAGTCGAATGTGGGTCCCAGGGGAAGCGAAGGCGCAGCCTAATCTTCCCCTGGGAGGCTTCACCAGGTTAAGTGACACAGCAGGACAGCATCGGCGGATTGCGGGAAGGGTGAGTTTGGGGGGTCATAATATAAGGAGTCGGGAGAGGGGGTTTCAGCCTCTTTCTGACTCCTCACACTACAGAAGGGAAACAAGTTTGTGAGCGAGATCGGTAGGTGACTTAGGTGAGGGCCTAGCTGAGGCGAGTGTGGGGATGAAAAAGAGTCACAGGGACAGAACAGGTGATACTGGACGGAATCCCCTGTTACACCCTCGGATGAGCTGGCCCTCGGTGCGTCGCATCTGGTAATGGTGTTGGTCAGCACGTTTTCCACCTCGGGGGTAATTTTCCTATTATGTCACTAAGCCGGGGAAGTGGCCTGCGGTCAGTTCGGAGCCGGTGGCGAGGGCAGTAGGACGTACAATTCTGGGCTGTGATGGCATGGGTTTATGGAGGCATCGAGCATGGGTAGGACACTCTCTCCTGCCTTTGGGGGACATATGTGACAGCCATCTCTCTTGCTTTGGCGGCAGATGGACAGACAAGTCACCTCAGGATTCGGGGGCAGCTCAGCTGCATGGTGTGATTTTTCCGTAGGTTTTACAACTGTGTTTTTGCCTGCACACGCCATTGGTACTATGCCTATGACAATCATCCACTAGGTGGCGGTATTGGTTTAAAGTTGTGTATGACCCGATGTGTGCAGTTTTTCCTGTGTACATTAATTTGAGTGAGTTCGGTGCAGTTTGTCTTCCTCTGTTAAGGGCATACATAAATTAGTTTAGCTGTTGGGGAAGATCCTGTGCCTCTGAGTTAGGCCTCAGTGAAATATTGGATTAGGCGGATACTTCGCATACTTTTGGTGTTAGGGTAGGTTTGGCATATAGGCATTAGCAGATTACTCACAGGCACCTCAAATGCTGTCGGTAGGGGCTAGCATTTTAGCGTGCACCCTGTGGTTTGGCTCTAAATTATTGTTCAGGGAATCGTTGATAGCAGAAAGGAATTTTCGAAATGGATCGCTCCTAAGCAGGGTAAAATGCAACCAGTCAATGACATTTTATTTATTTTATTTTATTTTAAAAGTTTTATATAGCGCTGGCTAGACCCGGAGGTATCAGAGCGCTTTACATGAACATCAGATCATAGTTACAGGTTAAATCGTTACAAAGGTTACACAGTTCTTAGAGCATGGCAACATAGTTACTTGTAAGTTCGAGATAAACAATAAGCACAAATACGTAAGGGGAAAAGCAGGCAAGGTGAGAGATTCAGGGGACGGGGGGTTGGAGCAGGGGAAGTAGACAGATAATGAAGGCGGGAAAGAGGAGGGGAGGGTGAGAGACACAGCATGGGGAGAGGAGGGGAAGGGTGACGGGGACACAAACCGGTAGACGAGTCAAGGCAACGTCCAAAGTCCAGTAAGCTGTGATCCGAGAGGAAGTGGTATCCCTTCCCTATCTCTATTGCGAGAGGCTCCCTTTACGCAGTGGACTCTCTCAGAGGGGTCTCTGAGACTCCAAGGCCTACATACTGGATCCTTCCCCAAAAAAGGGAGAGGGAGTGCTTTGGCAAGGGGCGCCATACCTTACCTCAGCTGTGAGTGGCTCCCTTCGCGCAGTGGACTCACTCAGTGGGTTCTCTGAGACTCCAGAGTATAAATATTGGATCTTTCCCCAACAAGGGGAGAAGGAGTGCTTAGTCAAAGGGGGAGAGGACAGGGGGGTTGGCAGAGTAGCAGGCAAGGGGAGAGATTCAGGGGAGAGAGGATAGGAGCTAGGGAAGAGACAATAAGGAGTGACGAAAAGAAGTCTGCCTAAAGACCGACTGGGTAGGTGCCGACCAAGGAGGGAATCCACGGCCCATCTCCCCTATAGCTAAACCAAGTAGCTCCATCGGGTATCAGACAAAATAGTTCAGTCTCAAAACATTGAGAGAGGAGGGAGGGAGAGACATAAATAGAGGGATGATGCAGTAGGAGATGACAGGAGAGACGAAAGGAAGTGCAACAATGTGGTTCAACAATATACCAGAAAAAGAACAACAAGTAATCATTAAATCAAACAGTCAGCAATACATTAGGGGAGGAGAGAAAGGAGAGAGAAAGTAGTGGGGGGTAGGGGAGGAGAGAGAGTGAGGATAAGGGAAGAGGCAACCGTAGAGACGAAAGGAAGTCTGTCTAAAGACCGATTGGGTAGGTGACGACCAAGGAGGGAATCCACGGCCCATCTCCTTTATAGCTAAACCAGGTAGCTCCATCGGGCATCAGACAAAATAGGTCAGTCTCAAGTGGCGAGGGAAGAGGTTCACAGAAAAACAGGGTGGGGACAAAGGGCAAGGGCATGTGAGGGCAGAGGACAGAAGCTGGAAAGAGTAGAAGCGGAGAGGGGAAGGGTTGGGGGAAGGGGGAGGGGGAATGTAAGGTCAGGAGAGACGCGGGCGCGTTAGCCAGAACTCCGGCTGGGTAGGTGATAGTCAAAGGAGGGAGCCCAAAGTCAATCTCCCCCATAGCTAGCGAGGTAGCTCCACCGGGCATCATACAAAAAGTATGCAGTTGGCCCCTCAATTCGTATACCCCAAGTCAGCAGTAGAGCTCCAGTCTGCACTCATACACCACTCGCGGTCAGCGCAATACCAGGGCATCAATATTGCATAGGGGGAAGGGCGGGAGTCACGCAGTACAGCGTGCCTTGCAGCCTGCACATCACCCCACCTCCGTGTTTTTGCTATTGTCTCAAGCATCACTGGGGTGGGGGCAGAGGGAGCTACAGGGAATGGAGTGCAACTAATTGAAAGGATCACATTTAAATATCACTATTTTATGCGCAATTAAGATACTGGAATAATGGTCACAAGTTTCTTTCCTAGCCTACACGTAATGCAGTATGCCAAGGGACGTGTGAGGCAAGTATATTGAATGTGGGGCACTACTCCAAAAGGCCTGCACTGGTATAATAGTGGTAATTTCTTGGCATAAGGAAGGCACGCGGAAGTGTACTAAACTTGTCTTTGCTTAATCGTGCCCCGCCTACTTTTCAGAGTGGTTATTATACAGTATAGATAGTCCTAACAACCAATTACTAGTAGATGATTGTTAGAAGGTGGTACTGACATTAAGGGCCGCCCTGATTTTTTGCTTTTTGAGGACCTAATTGTTGAGCTTTTACTGTGGGGGGGCCTCATAATCTGGGACACATCCACAGCGAACTCCCAATGAAGGAGACTGCATGGAGATTTTACTAGCGTCCGCCTGGCTTGACTTGGCCGCTGCGCAGCGGCTGGAGTATGGGACACCATGCTGGTTACATGCAGACACGGGTGTACATGCGTGTGCACACATGTAGGGGCTGCGCAGGGGAAATTCCTAGCGTGCGCAGTCCTGGAGCAGCTACAGAGTGAATGGTGTGGCAGGACTTATGCAGAATTGGGTGGTGACATGGAATAGGCTTTATACCCTGGGAAGGAACATGCCAGGGAAATTCAGTGTGTTTTACTGTGTTTTCACTTCATTATTCCCTATGGGGATGTGGGGCCCATGGCTAAAATGACTTCCACAAAGCCTACAGATTCCAGACACACACTACAGTCCAGTGTAGCGGATATGAAAATGAGTATTCTGCAGAGTCCAAAGTCATATTTGTACTGCTTTTGGGTCGTCCAAAAATGTCATATTTCTCTGAGTCCCCGGCTGGGGTCTGGCCCTGGCAGGTTAGATTAATGCCCTTTCTTCCCTGAGCAAAGATCTTTCCTCCAAGGAAGGGAGATAGGCGGAGCTACAAGCCAATCCATCAACCGCTGTCGCTGGGTGCCAGGCACCAAGCAGAAACACAGTAAACGCAGTGTGGGGGGAAGGAGTTGGGTTTCAGAGGCCATGTGGCCAGAGAAACTGGACGACTCCATTTTGAACAACCCAGAGGCTGGACAAGATGGAGGGAGGGGCTGGGAAGTGAGGTGTCGCTGTTTCATAGGACACACAGAGACATCCTGCATGCCCCCTACTCAACTTTAAAAAAGTACTTGCACAGGAAGAGAAGCTCTCTCTGGGGTGTGGTCTGCTGAGGTGGAAGGTGCTGGAGCCTGGCAATGGACAGTTGGAAGGAGAGACCCCCTGACTGTCACCCAGGCCCCTAACAGCACCAGAAGAAGCACCCAGGACCAGTGCGCAGAAGCAGGGGCCTCTGCGCAGGGAGAAGAGAGGCGCAGGAGGAGAGCCAGGCCAAAGGCTGGTGCAGGGAGCCAGTGCAGACTGCTCCCTGTAGAGTGCACCCTCTTGGAGACCAGGAGAGTGACGGAGGGTGCTCCCAGTGGCTGGGGGGTGCCGCTAGGAGCAAGAAGATGCAAAAATGGGGCAGATCGGACCTCCAGGGGCCCCCAGAAGGTGAGCAGCCTTGGACCTATGGCCCCCTGATGGCAAAGCGCGTGAGGTTCTGTCGCTGGTCGCTGGTCCAGGAAAGGCCTTCGCGGTGGGTCAGTTCCCGGGGGACTGCCCTCCAACATGGAGAGCCTGCGGGGGTCCCGGGTGGGACCGGGGCCCCAGACAAGGAAGGAGGAGCCAGCCGGGCCCCCGACCAAAGCGCGGAGCGGCCGGGGGTGGGCACCCCGCACCGCATATCCTTACCCGGGGGTCAGGGTGGGACCGGGACCACCACCGAGGCCCCAGGAAGCGGCGAAGCACCAGCGCGGCTCTCCCCGGCACAGCGGGAGAGCCGCTCATCTATTATTCAGCAGCAGGAGCTTGAAGCGCCCAATATTGCCTTGCCAGGCATGGGGAATGGATTGTTTCTGGCGTTTTGGTGGGCCCCAGAGGAGAGGGGTCACCTTTGAGTGTGAAAAGGTGCTGGGGGAGCTGCTGGAGAAGCGCAGTCTCGCCCCCAGCACAAAGCTAAGTCTCACCCTAAGTTTCTTGAGGATTTAAAAAGAATAACCCCTCAACACTCAGCGAAGATTGCATCACCTCCTAGGCTGTAACTTTTGTTCTACAGCTGGGGGTTCATTGAGAAGTGCATCAAAGATTGAAGGGCTGAGTTGGAGATGTCTCGAGAAGGGTTTCCCCTGAAGGTGAAATGGTGTAATTGCACTGAAATGCATTTATTAATGGTTATTTCTTTTAGAGGGACTGATGTTCAATGTGAAGTACTGGTGTAAGGTGATGTCACAAGCAAAGTGGATTTAAGTGGCTAGACACTCCTGCTAGGGTGTCTGACAGTATTTACAACTGAATCCTGTGATCATCTGTGATGCCTTTAGGGGCTGTAATTGCAATGCATTGTTGAGGATATCCAAATGTGCTGAGTACTGTCATTCTAAAGTGTGCGTAGACATGTAGTCTTGCTGCTGTGCTTAGGTGAAGACCCCAGACTGTTAGCCCTTAAGATGTAGAGGTGTATACTTTAGGGTCAGTAGGAGTCAGGTGTATCCCTGTTTAATGCTTGTTGAGGTAAGAGGAGGGGGACGCCACTGGGATGGTGCCAGTCAGCAGGGTCCTCGCTCCAGGATAGGTTCAACTAATTGCATTGGGGGCAAGATGATGTGCATACATGGGAGTGGTGGTACTAGACCCCACCCCCCCTGGGGCAGGGGTGGAGATGTTATGCAATGTCACAAAGTAATTCCAACAGCTTATGTATATTTGTAAATTGTTGCACAGTATTGAGTAGTGTGGGTGTTTAATAAATGTACTATTACTTTTATAAAGCAAATTAGAACATTGGAATGTTGGGAGCTCCATTGCAGACAATGGAGTGCTCCCTGCTTCTACGGGCCGTAATGGCCCGCAGAGCAACATTCCAATGTTCTACAAAGGCTTCTCGAAGCTCGACGGGATTTATATCCCCTGGAGCTTCGAGAACCCTTTGTTTAATTTGTTAGAACATTCTGCCCTCTAGTGGCAGAATGTTCTAATAGCCTTATAGCCCTTCGTAGCAGGGCTATTCCGGCAATTAAAGTCCCGCTGTCTCGTTAAAGTCCCTCGCCTTTGGCTCGGGCCTTTAACGATTCAGCGGGCCTTTAATAGCCGGTATTGCCCGCTACGGCGGGCTATAAGGCTATAGTACAGACTGGACAATCAATTATTGAGTGTTACTTTTGCGCACCTGCAAATGGCGATTACTAGCCCACACCACCTCCCTTGAGTAAGCCTCAGACTGCTCTTCAACGCTACCCTCTGAGAGTCAGGCGCTGCAATTGGGTGTTTGGTTCCCAGTGAAGGACAAATGTAGTCATGTTATTTGTGCATGCCTCACAGATGCTGCCTCATTTTCCAACATTGGCGGCGGGAAACATAGTATCCCATTCTGGTGTGCATTTATAGCATTTGATAAGTCCAGTTTAGCCATACGTTACCTATGCAGTGATGAGCAAATGGAAGAGCGCAAGGCTCTGAGAAGGGTTCAAAGTTTTGGTTATGTGAACTACAAGTATGTGAAAGGAAAGCCCTGTGCCCATATGTGCCATGTGAAGATATTATAGTTTAAATGTAAACTGTATTGATATGACAGGGCTATGTTGATTATAATGTGCTAGCAGGATGGTGCTTTCCAAGAAATGATTACATTCAAATGTTCTAAACCATATTGTACACCTTTGAACCCCAACACTACACCTGCATGGGGAGGGTGCCTCCTCTAGAGATAGGGACAGCAACTGATACCTACATCACAGAGGGGGGTGTGAGGGTGGATTGATCTTCATGGGGGACAGGTGAAAAAGGGGGTCCTGGGAGGTTCCTGCGCTTTTAAGGGCAGGGAGGGTTTCCACAGAAGGGGCCCCAGATATCCTTCCCCTGCTGAAAGTTTCTTGTTATTGGCGCAAGCCAACACCACTTGAAGGGTGGGGCAGGAGGTTTCTTCACCCCAGGCAGTAACACCCCAGAGGTTCCCATGGTGGGGGACCCCAACAAACTTTTCCCACAGTGGGAGGAAGGTGTGGTAGAGTTGAGTGTCCGGCAGGTCCCCCAGGTTACTTTTGCGCACCTGCAAATGGCGATTACTAGCCCACACCACCTCCCTTGAGTAAGCCTCAGACTGCTCTGCAACGCTACCCTCTGATATTCAGGCGCTACAATTGGGTGTTTGGTTCCCAGTGAAGGACAAATGTAGTCATGTTATTTGTGCAGGCCTCACAGATGCTGCCTCGTTTTCCAACAATGATCAATTGGTTCATTAATGTTTTACAAAGAAGGATCGGTGGGGCTGGGTTTGGATCAGGGACACGCAGCACTATAATGGCAGTGTTCGCCAGGCACGTGGGTACTTTCTCTGGGCCTTGGCAAGCCACGTCGAAAAGCGGTGACTTGGTGTTGCACGTTTTGTGGGGTCGGGGCCTGAGTATGGCGAGCACATTCCGTGCTGGCAGGGGCTGCCTAGTGCAAACAGGCCCCCCGCCCCTCTACCCCTGCACAGGAGGGTGCTTTTGACTGTTTCGCCACCAAAGTGAGCCTGGGGTAAGATGGCAGAGCCGGTTAAGGGCCTGTTGGTTACAAACACGCGGGAGAGGCACAGCTCCAGGGCTTTGGGGAGGATGGCATCCTGCAGCTCTGTAAGGGTTTTCATTCAGACTGAGCGAGTCACAAGGACACCAGGGCTCCAAGCCAGCTGGGGACAGAGAGCAGGCTATAAGGGTGCAAAGCCCTGTGTGGGGGCCAGGGTTGCTCCTGGGCCTGGTGGTGCGGGAAGACTGCCCGTTTGGGACAGCCAGGTGATGGATGGAAGGGACAATGCCCGCAGAAGAGGTGGGCAGGTGACTGGGGACACCAGCTGAGGTGCATGACGGCTCCAAATTTCTTGGTTAGAAGAAGTAGGGGCATCTGTGACGGCGTCCCCTACATCGTGGGATTGTCCACGCAGTACCTCAACTGCACTACCCACCTCAGTGGCGGGGTGGTACATGGTGTGACGAAGGAGTTATGTCTGTGCCATAGATGTTTGTTTGCTGTGAACGCTGGGGTGCATGGGTAGGATTGCATATCAGGGGATGGAACAAGTGAGGTGATGAAGGGCATGGGGACGTGATTGTGAGGCTGTCTGAGGTGCGAGGCCCTGCGGGAGGCAGGGCAATTTGACATGTCTGTTGGTGTTTTTCCAGAAAGCAAAGGCAGGTGGAGGGGACAGCACTGGGCAGCGGAAGGAGGTTTGCAGTGGAAGTCCCAACAGAATGGACATTGAAGTATTTTATGGCAGGTGAGATAGGCTGGGGGTCAATGTGATATGGACAGGAGGTTGGGGCCTGCTGGGTATGCAGTTAACTCAATTGGGGTTTGACCAGATAATTGAAGGTGTGGGAGAGGAAAGGGGGAGGCCAGAAGCACGGCTCCCCCACATTGGGCCGAGCAAGGCCCTGGGGACTCTTACACAGTTTTTGGTATGGAACTAACTGTGGAATCAGTAATGCAAGCATGGTGGTTTTTCAATACCTTACATGGGCATCGATGCCGACTGGTTGTAGGCTTGGTAGCAAGCTACGGCCTCAATCAATACAGCGAGTGCCTTTATATTACAGGTTTGACATGTCAACTGGGGCAACAAGGGCCAAGTAAGATTTTGGTAATTCAAGTGCATTTCAAGGGCCACGTTTGGCTCGGGTAGAGATGGGCGTGGGGGACAGGGTAAACATGAACAGAGAAATTTTGGGAAGACATATTTATGCAGTGTTATGAATCAGTGAATGGCCATGGGACAATCTTCGGCCTCAACTGGGGCAGGAAGGCGTGGCCTAATATAGTTAAGAATGTCAAGACTGGTCCGGCCAATGAGGACAGCCCCTAATAAACTATGGATGTTACTGGACCCACAGGATGAGCCACGTTGGCAAACCAGTGCAGCCTGAGGAATGTACTTACTTTGAAATCGGTCTCATATTTATTTGACCATGTTCACCTCACCTGAACGGGCGGGTGGGCCTCAGTATAGTTTGGCCTGATGGACACTGATTCGCCACAGTGGGTGGGTGGTTTGTATGCCATTTCTGGGTATCAGTTCACATCAGATATATGTAGTAACAGCGGCTGTATGGGTTTTGGGTGAGTGCTGGCCTTTGATTCGCACCCCTGCCCGCACAACGAGGGGCAGGTGCAATGATGTAAATACACAATTCAGGGGCTATTCTTTGCTCAGGTGGTGGGGAATGTGGGCCAGGGTATGTGTGTGCACATACATTGGAAGGAACTGCCTTGAAGAAAACAAGGCCCTTGCTCCATACTGCAAGGGTTTTTTTCTCTTACGGATGGTCATTTCAGATGCAGCTGAGTGCTTGCGACACATTGGTCATGGATCCACGGGATACATGGGGACAGAGGGTTTCCTGTTGCCCCTGGGTGGGGAAGAGAAAAGGGGGGATTCATAGCTGGTGCAAATATTTCCTTTTTTCGTAGGGTGTGAGCAGTCTCAGGAACGGTGGGATGGCGATTGGGTAGTGGGGACAGCTGTCGCCTCTGGGACACCAGGAACGGTATGGCACCGTTGAACTGGATTTTGGAAGACCAAGCAACGGACCTTATGTGCCCTGGTGGGAATGCTTGGGGGGAGATAGTATTTTGTTTTGTCGCTTTGGGCGACCATGGTGCATGAAAAGGGATGACCAGACGTGCTTGTGATACATTTGAGAGGAGGAAGGATTTTAGTCCGGCGCACAGGGCATGTGGTAATGCAACTTGGGGATGTGTTGTTATTCACATGGAAGCTGGCGGGGACTTGCTTGGATGGTCTGCATTGATTCCTTTACAGAGATGGATGGGAGGTGATAGCATATGCGCCCATCGAGGCCATGAGGACGATCTATTGAGCACTGAGAATTTTGGCCTGGACAGGGACATTAAGGTGGCAGCCTTTATGGAAGCAGTAGAAGGGAAATGGGTCTGTTTTGTTACAGTCAGGTATACCTCTCTGATCTGGGGCACAGTTCAGTATCTGTCGGGACTGAGGGAGATAATGGGAGATTTCAATGAGAAGTTGGTGATGATGGGAAGTGCGGGCTCAGGGCAGGTTGGGGTGGGACAGCAAAACGCCCTCTGGGGTTTTCCAGGGTGGCGGTAGTTGGGGTGGAGAGTCAGATGTGGGCGTCTCAACCCCTCTGATGGGGAGTGGGGGGCATATGCGAAGGAAGAAGGTGTGCGGGATGTCTGGTAGAGGACAAGGAGGCTTCATTGGAGGATGCTCGGGTAAAAGGAGTGTGAGAGACTGGGAATGGAAGGAGGTTATTGAAAGAAAGGTGAAAGGAGGAGTGAAGCAAGTTGGGGTGCTGAGGTGAAAGCTGGAGTTGAAGAAAGAATGGTGGGAAGATACAGGGTGTAGGAGAGTAGGGTCTGCAATCCTATGATCACCCAGATTTTTTTGCTTTTGTTTCACTGGTTTGCGACTTTCTCTGGCTGTGGGCCTGCCAATCAGACCCACAGCCTAGCTGTTCTCTCACTAAATTGACATGTGTACCTTAGGTGCATTATCCAATTGGAACTGGGCCACCTTATCAGACCCTGTAACTCAGGGCATAGGTGTACCCAGGGCCTACCAGGGGCTGAAGCATGTATTATGCCACCCCTGGATGGCCATCTAAATCTGACACAACTGGCTGCACGACAGCTGGGGCAAGGTGGTGTAATCACCCTTTGCTTTAGATATAGTAGACCTATATCTAACCACAGAATGGACACACAGATTCCTATCAGCCACTCCTATGGCAGGCCTTGACAATCCTGAAGGCAGAGTGCGTGGAATCGTGTGAATTGGCGCTGGCATGAGCCGAGCCCGGTTGCAGCTTGCCGAACCAAGTCCCAATGGCTGTTCCATGATAACGCGTACCACATATTGCTAACTTCGGTATCACGTTATCAAGACATGTCGAGTAAGGTGTCATACGAATCGGGATACTGACCCCTCACCAATACTGGCGACGGGATTAGCATTCCATCCTTCTAGAGGGACACGACATGTACGTAACTGTGAACCCCGGTTAAAGTTAACTGAAGCCTCAGCTCCACAAAATGGATGCTGCCACCACAGACACGAGTCTGACCTCCTGCTGCTGGGAGTCCTTCCAGCGAGGAGAGCTTGGACAAAGGGTTTCCTGTCCGGGGCGGTGCTCGCACCATCCCAGACAGGGTTTTGTGTATCCTGGGTAGGCAGGGCTTTACAGGAAGGTGACTGCGGAGTGGCACCCCGGTGCTCACTACGCATCTGCTAGCTAGAACCAGTTCCAGGGGCACACCAGCCCCTGGCCAGGGGAAAGTCCGGCATGGGAGAGGGGTGTAACCACTCCCCTTCCTGGTCCCACCCCTAGGGCAGGACCTAGTCACGTACCCACCCCTTTCTTTAGGATAAAGACAGGAGCGGGGACCCTTCCAAATTAGATCATCTTTGAATCAAGAACTACTTTCTACGTACGGAAACTCAAGACTCTTCTCAAGATTTCTCCCTTGTGGCTAAGGAGTAGTCACCCTGCATCCGCAGGCACCATCTAAGAACTCTGCGGTTTGCTGCACGTCCTTCCTCAGGAATCCGACTGCCCAGCTCGACGAGAACCGGCTTCCCTGGCACCTCTGACCTCTACCCACATCGTCAGCTCAGCTGAGATCCGTGGGTGCGACGAGACCTCGAGGGACCGGTCATCTTCAGAACCTGCACGACTTCTAAACCAGCACGACCGCCGAGGGATCCTCTGGTGAGTGGTTTGGGGTCCATGAATATAACCGCTTAAATGTTGATGTTTTCTTTGAAGAACATAAACGGAATACTTAGATGTTTTGACTTAACCGTTGCGCCAGGAGCCCCTGTGGGAGTTAAGGAGAAGACCAACTTAGCCCTCCTGCACCGGCAGGGCTGCGAGCAGCCTAGCAGGGACTCCGTTGACCAGGAGTCCCTGCGTGGAACACCTGTGGCCGCTCTCCCTGCCGGACACGCCCCAGACAGCGTAAAAGCTGCTCCGTGTTCACCTCCTGCGGGAAACCCTTTTGTTTGCTGTTCGAGGATCGAGAAATCACCGCCTGTTGTTGTGGTGCCCAGAGTTGAGGGGAGGACGCTGAACCTTGCCGGACCCGCTGCGCGGGTCCCGCTGCGCCAGGAGCCCCTGTGGGAGTTAAGGAGAAGACCAACTTAGCCCTCCTGTACCGGCAGGGCTGCGAGCAGCCTAGCAGGGACTCCGTTGACCAGGAGTCCCTGCGTGGAACACCTGTGGCCGCTCTCCCTGCCGGACACACCCCTGACAGCGTAAAAGCTGCTCCGTGTTCACTGCCTGCGGGAAACCCTTTTGTTTGCTGTTCGAGGATCGAGAAATCACCGCCTGTTGTTGTGGTGCCCCGAGTTGAGGGGAGGACGCTGAACCTTGCCGGACCCGCTGCGCGGGTCCCGCTGTGCCAGGAGCCCCTGTGGGAGTTAAGGAGAAGACCAAATTAGCCCTCCTGCACCGGCAGGGCTGCGAGCAGCCTAGCAGGGACTCCGTTGACTGTAGTGTAGTTCCTAGTTTCCCACTAGGCCCTGCGCATTGGAATAACATAAACAGTAGTATCGACGTGGAACTGCAGATATTCCAGGCCTCCACTGACTATGCTAAACTTAATTGGGTTGTGTTACCAACTAGCTCAGAGGTCACTGGAAACTTTCTTCTCTGCATAGGAAGTGATCAGCTTCCTTGGCACAGACAAGAAGGGATTCAGCTTTCCAACAACCGTGCAACATGACAACTTTGCTCCTCAGATCAAGAGTCAATCTCTAGGGTCGTGTGAAACAATAGACATGTATTTCACTCAGTCAGTCTAGTGCAGTTTACTTTCACGAGATGTAGAGAACAGAGAGACGGGCGTTTGTCAATAAAGGGTTAACATTTATTGAACAGTCTTTCTTCTCGTACAAGAGAAATGTATTGCCACAATTGCAATAATTGTTATTATAAAAAGTACGTTCAGTAAGATAAGTATTGCGAAATAGAACTGTAAAAGCATTGATATGGTTTCTTAGCCATACAATGGTTTAAAAGTAATAAAACATATATACAGTCATATATACATTAGGCTAACATACTCAACTGGTGCTTCTAACTAAGCCTACCCCAGTGTGCCTGACCTAAGCCTAACACGTGAAAGGGGAGTAAGTAAGTAGCTTTAAGTTAAGTTGGTTTTGCCAAGGTTTGTTTCAAGAATTCTCGTCTAAGGGTTTAGTCAACACCATACCTCTGAATAGAATGATGGAGGATTGGTATCTCCTTCAGGGGTCTCTCTCGATATCCCAGTCACCCGCGAGGGTAAACCGGAAGCGCCGGGACTGGATTTCTCTGCACGAGAAAGGCAGCGGCTTCTCTTCAGCGCGTCGAGGAAGGAGGGGGGACAGCGTCCGCGGGCAGCTGGAATCTGCTGGATGTCTTCGCAGAGGGACGGCTGTTCAGCTCCTTAAGCGTACTGCACCATAGTTCGCGCTGTAGCGGCGATAATGGTATCAGCAGCTTCACCACCACAGGATAGCAGGCTGCAGCGACAGAGTGCTAGATTTACCAACACAGGGTCTTGCAGGCAGCCAGCATCAGCAACAGTAGCTTGCAGCTCACAGCTCACTTTGCTTAAGGCAACGTTGGTAATATTTATACCTGACAGGTGCCGGGTTTGACGCAAGTTTGCTGGACATAAGACGTCAATTAAAGATGTCACTAGGAAGTGATAGTTATCAGTTGCTCATTAGAGTTCCATTACTAATCAAAACATAGCAAGCGGGGATTTCCAGGTTTGCTGAGTTTTTATCTTGTTGAAGAACTCGGAGTGTTATCTAGGAATATCAGATAGTGACTACTGCTCTGTCATTGCACTAATTGGTCGCAAAGGAAGTGGCAGAGAGAACTATGCTGGAATGTGGCTCTGTTCGTGTGAGGCCAGAGATGACTTTTCAGAAAATCGCACTTGAACGGTTATGCCAATATAGGGAATAAAGGGATTTATAGCCGAATAGGGGCATAAGGTCACAGTATCGATCAGGAACCTAGATAAACACGCAACACCCACTCCACGGGTTAATGTCCATCAAAATTACTAAAACTAAAGCAATTAGATGCATGTGTAACATTGCCCACCCCAAAATACATAAATGCATTCGAAATAGGCGTACTTGTAATACATGAATTTAGGTACTGTACGTTTTTTAAAGCATAGAAATCATTCAAAAAATTATTGCATATGAAATCAATGAACGATTATGCATAAAGAATTACACATGAAGTATCTCTGACAGAAGAAAAGCGAGATAAATCATCACATAAAAATGCATTGTAATAACATGTGTGCTAGAGGCTGGTGTAATGTTGTTATGTCTCTAGATGTGTTTAGAAATAGAAGTGTGAAGCTTCTGTTCTCTAAGAATAGTTTTTACGTTAAGCAAAGAATTGTTTGTGCCAAAAAAGGTCAATATAAGAAAAAATTGTCCAATTCAAAGAAAATAGATTTCCAAAGCTCTTGGCAGTTTTTGTTGATCAAAACTGAAGGCCGAATTCGGAGTTCTTGGGAACGCTGTGTGTCGGAAAAGTTTCTAAAAGTTATTGTTTCTGTATGGGTGAGAACATCGTATCAGACAGGCTCTCAAAGAATTGGTCTACAAATTCAGGTGATAGTTCAACCAAATTAGATAGCGCTGTAACTTGGCAGGTGTGAGAATGATTGCTGTCATCGAAGGTAGGACCAGCAATGCTCACAGAACGTTGTACCTGGATGATGTTGCTTTTGTCACTCGCTCCACTGTTACCACTTGGCTGTAGTACAGGAGTCTCCACGAATGCCGTCATCAGGATTGGTAGCCGCTGGGGACAACACAATGCGTGAGCCGTTATTGGACTGAGCAAAGTATCGACGTCCATTGGTACTGCTGATGGAAGTGAAAGACAGATGTCCAACACGCATTCATCGCCGCAAAGCATACACCGTAGCACAGGTAAAATGCAATTTTGCCATATCGGTCTGAATGAAAGGAACCAGGTCATGTTTAGATCTCTCAGCCTGGTCAATCCGAGGACGTTAGTTATCCTGTCTCGGTAGCGCATTGCTAGGATTGTCTCTTCCATTCCCATGGGAGCTATGTCTGAGCCGAGGCTTGCCATAACGAAGCAGGAGGGTCAAAAATAGAATCCCTGCGACGAGTCCCAAAAATAATGGTATGCCACCAAAAATGGAGTGCACAAAATTAGGAAAGATTCCCAAAATTGCCTGGAAGGGTGTTAGCAGTCCCGTAAAGACTGTCTTAAATATGCCTGGGATGCTTGTTGCACTAGACATGTTAAGGAGTTGGCTGAACATTTCTACGAAATGCACGGGGCAATTTGTTGATAAAAGGTCATGAACTTCAGTAGCTGTCCTTGCAACTAGAAGATCATACGTCTCTTTAGATGACGTTATAGGCACTGTTGTCTGTAAAAGTACAGATTTCATTTTGCTTAATGTATCAATTCGTATAGAATAGAGATTCAGACGAGGCCAGATGGGAGTCACTATGTCTGGAGGCCCACTCGGAAACAATGCTTGCATACAGCATTTGACCATGGATGTTACTTCTACTAGATAACTTTTCCCTGGCGCGAGGCCACAACATCTGTGATCCGTTCTAAGAATGTAACTCCCGTTTGCGAGTTGCATAAAGAAGGGCTCTATCTGAGTTGCAGGTGTGACTAGCTGGTGGCATGAAAGGTTGTTTGAATTTCCATCACATGCTCCGTGAAAATTAATACCCTGACACAAAAGTATACCGCTTAGTGAATGTTTACAATTTTCACCACTAAGAAATACATTTTTGTCACTGTCACTATAGCAAGAATGAGTGTATGGTAATTTCCATTCAGATTTTACATATCCTTTACCCAATTGTTCATATTGGCCAGCAGGTATGTACTCAAGGCACTTTTTAAATCGGAAAGTTGTTATCGGAATTGTGATAATTCCGTGTATTATCCATTCAATGACAGGACTCTCTGACATTGTCAATGGTAATCTCTCGAGTTTTTCGATGCTCAGGATTGTATAGTCTGCTCCTTTCTGTGCCAAACTGATCTGTTTATCAGTAAGGTTAAAACTGGAAAATAATGACGTTGTGTTGATTAAACGCCAAGGCACATAGCCTGAACGAAGATTTTGCAGCGTCCAGCCTAGTTCTATAATAGAGCGTAATTGAGACTGGCCATGTTGTAACATTAGCAAATCTCTGTCTATCACATCAAAGGCAGAGGATACAATATTGTCCAACGAATATATTCTGGAAGACAGAGTCGTTAACCCATTGTCTACCACAGAAAGTGATTTCTCCAAATTAATACGATCAATTTCTCGTATTTTTTCAGCAGTTTCAATTTGCTTTACTTTCCAAGCCTCGTTGTAAGCAGCATAGATACTGGTCGCTATGAAACGCTTTTGACGCTGTTTGCATGGCCCAAGAATGAAGTCGCGCAAATCAGCACCATCTTTTAGTAAAGACAAGTGTTGCTTAATTCCAGCCAGTGTGGATGTAGTTAGCCATTCTAGGCAGAGTTTCCCTACACTGTATGTTGTTATAATCCCTGGATGTTGTCTCTGGGAATATCTCGAGTCTAATCTGGTCATTTTTAAACCATGTGTTCTATTCAGGAATCTATCTTGACAGCTGTTTGTGTCAGTAGGCCAGATTAACCACTTTTTCCAATCAGGATGTGTTCTGTTGAAATGTAAAATTTGTGACACGTCTAACTCAATATCTGTGGTTGCATTCTCAGGTATTGGCTTTGGTATAGACGGTGTTTTAAGGTCTTTGTTCTTAGCTAGGTCAAGACAAGATGTTTGGTTTATTGTGTCATTTAAAAACAACATTTGTTCTGGTATCATGCAGGTTCTAAATAGTGCTTCAATGCCTTGCACCTGCCAATCTTTTGTACCCCAAATTGTTTTCGTTTCAATATTATTTTTCCAATAATCAAAACCAAATGTCATCATTTTGTCATAAAATGCTTCTGAATATATCAATTTAGAATTTGTCAGCATTGTTTTCATTCCTGTTTTATCTAACAGTTTGTAATAAAACGTTTCTGCATCACTGGTGTTAAACCCTGAGAAGTATTTGAATTTCTCAAAAAATGCTTTAGCACTGCTTTTAGGTGGTGTAGAACAATGTTCCCATTGATTATACATAAAAACATTTCTAGGCTGTGCAGATTTATGCAAGTAATGATCCCCATAGTGGGTGTAACAGAATAACTGCTCATAACTAGATGAACCTTGTAAATAATCATGATCTGTGAATCTAGCTGACATTACTAAATCAGACATCATGTCATTAATACTGTTAAAGTCCCAATCATCAGAGAATGTACTAGGAGTCACAAAGTCACTTAAGGAAACCTTTAGTTGATGAGGATACTTCAGGATTTCGACCGGACCATATATCTCATAGTCTGTTTTCTCCCATACTACCCCACCAGGTATTGGAATTGCTGTGACATTTACTGTAGACAGTTCTCTTTTCTTCACGTGGGATGATCTGTGTGGTTTCAGGACTAGGTTGATGTTCTGACTTGCTGTGTCCATTCAATTGTAATAAACTTTCCTAAAATGAAAACTAAAATTAGGCATTGTAGGAGTATGAATACCCCTGAGATAATCCAATGCTCAATCAACGGTGAATCCAGATATAGTTCTTTGATTTGTTGAAGGAGTCCTGTTGTATTTTCTTTAGAAATCTTTTTAGTTTCTGGCATCACTTCGGGGTCATTTAAATCTTCAGAGAAGTTGTCGAAGTTGATGAAATAACCAGAGGCAGTTCTGTCAATTGATGGGATTGTTCTTTCAATCTGTCTCTCTGTAGCACTTTCTGATGCCACATCATTGTAGACTGGTGTTGTTTCTTGACGAACTGTTTCAATCTGTGCTTCAAGAGGCACGAGTTCCATGGCATTATTGCATAGTCCTTCATTGTGCACTGCAGGCTGATCGAATGTGATGAGTCTTTCAGTTTGAACCTCTTGGATTGTTGCAAGTTTGGGTATTCTGTTGTTTCTTGGGAGTCCACTGGGCCTACTGTTGATTATAGGCCACATGCTTGTGGTTTTACCAGATCGATGGATACGACTCTGTTCTCCTTTTTACCAGCAAGGGGCGGTAGCACAACTGATCTTGTTCCGGTGACTGCTAAGACAGGTACTGCTTTTCTGTAAGAAGGCCCAAATTCCTTCTTAACACTTATTAAATGTTTGACCCACCCAGCGCCTGAACCTAATACCTTCGCTGTTATAGATTGCTTTATGTCCCGTTTTTTTCTTTCTACCACACTGTTCCCTTCCGGGGTATGACGGACAAGAATACCGCAACCCACTTCCCATGCTAGCCATGGCCCCCTTATAAGCTCGAGAGCTGAAAGCAGGACCCTGATCAGAATGGAACGTGGTAATTGCGTATGTGCCGATATTGACTCGCAAATCTTTTATAACCGTTCTAGCGTCAGCCGAGCGCTGGAGGCCTCATTATTTAAGTGCTTTTCGTCTTAATGGTGTACACTGGGACGCGCTTCTCTTCTTTGATTGCGCAGATAGGCCGCCTTATGCTGTCTAGAAGGGATCCTGAGACTACACTGGCCTGTTCATTACTGCGATCTCTGTTGCAGTCTTCACAATTTTGAGCAAAACATTGAATATCTATACTCATTCCTGGCCACCAGTACTCTGATTGTAATTCTTTCAGAGAAACCTTGATTGTTTGGTGTCTCAGACCCAACCCCATGTGTGCTTCCAGTAAGAGGAAGCCCCTCCTGCTCCTGTTTGGAATTACTCTGTCCCCCACTCCAGGGATTCGAGCAAAAGGAACGGAGTTTGCATCGATTATGTATGCATAATTGAGTGGATAGTTTACGGGCAGTGCTGCACAGTCGCCTTTTACGGTCGTTTTTACTGCCAGCATGGTTTCCCCATCTATGTATTTATCTGTACGCTTTTTTGTGGCTACGGAAGCCGGGTTAGTTGCTTCCGCTGTGGCTGTATTAGCCAATGAATTCCCTGCAACGTGAACGCCATCACGTCGAAGACTCTGTGCGTGAATCACGTGAGTCTTTTGTAGTTCTTTGTGTAAAAGAGCTACCTCGTTCCAGAGCAATTTATGCTTTATTGTGGCACCTGTGTCATCTTTGTAGTCATTTTCGATCCAACTCTGCAGTTTATTGTTGTAAGAGTTGACGCAAAAATGAGAATCGCACACTATAAGTGTCGGGAATTCACGTTCTGCATTTTCGAGCGCCATCTTTAAAGATCTGATTTCAGATCTCTGAACCGAACAGTTTCTTACAGATTCAGTTTTTGTTACTTTCGGTCTGAATTTACCGCACAGCCAACGACCTTTAATAATCGCACATGCTGCATTGTAGGATTTGCTCTCTACGTTGAAATGCTGTACAAAGCTATCTGTATAGATTATACAGGCGTATTGTGGGAGAGGCAGAATTTCGATTGGCAGAGGATATTCTTCTTCATATTCTAAATCATTCAGTTCTTCGTATTGCGGGGTGAAATTGTATTTCACGTCTTCCGCTCCTAGAGAATCTATACACTGTATCCATTTCGGATCCAGTGACACTGTAGGCAGGTTTACTGGGCTGAATAGCGCCTCGAAGGCGGATTCCGCTGTAAGGATATTAATCCGTTTGCCGTGTGCTAGTTCTCGTTCATTTGCTAATGCGATTTGCACTGCTTTCACAGTTCTTTCTGTGTGACTGAATGCTTTTTCTGCTTGTGTGTACAAGTGAGATTTAATTGAAATTGGTACCTTTTCTCCCTCATTAGAGGTTAGGTACGTGAATCCGCATCTTCCTGGGATGACTCGGATTACAAGATCACGTGTGTTGTCACGTGTATCTAATTTTGTTTTTGCTAACATGTCTGTTTGCAGTGATCTCAAAATTTCTGTGTGTTTTTGAGTCCAATTGATTTGTTTAAAATCAGGTTTAATTAGTTCGTAGAGAGGTTTAACCCTCTCTGCGTAATTTTGAATGTAAGTTCTTCCGAAATTCAGAAAACCTAGAATGGATTGTAAATTCTTCAGCGTTTTTGGAGCTTGGAGTACAGCGCACTTCTCTAAGAAGTTGTCCGCTAGGCTTTTCCCTTCACTTGATAATTCGTACCCTAAAAACAGTACTGTCAGATGGGCAATTCGGGACTTTTTAAAGTTGAATTTGTAACCCTCTGCTGCGAACCCAAGTATAATGGTGTTCACTCTTTTCAAGTGAGTATCCAAGTCGTCGTCTGTGAGATAAATATCATCTACGTAAGATAATGCTTCATCATCATAGATTTGTAGTAACTCTGTTACCCTAGCTGAGAATAGTCCTGGGCTGTTCTTGAACCCCTGTGGGAGTCAACAGAATTTTTTCTGTGACCCAAATGCGGAGAAAGCGGTCAAATATCTGCTTTCTGGTGCAATGTTTTGACAAAAGAAACCATTAGAAATGTCTAATGTCGTTTTATATTTTTTCCTAACTATGTTATTCATTAGGGCTGCACTATGCGAGTTTTGTACTGCAAAGGTTTTGCAACATGTATTAAGATGTCTGTAGTCCAAAACTAGACGATATGAATTGTCTGGCTTGGAGACAGGAAACAAAGGATTGTTCATTTGAGAGGTGCATGTTTCAATCACCCCCTGGTACTCAAGTTGATCTAAGATCTCCCTGACTTGTTTTTTAGCTTCTTGCTTTATGGGATACTGCCGTTGGGCAGTTGGTTCACTTTTTAGTTGGATTTTGTGAGGAGGTGAATCCTCATCCCATCCTACATGATTTTTATATAATGCAGGTGCCTGGGCTACTGCCCATTTCCTTGCATATGTATATTTTTTGTGAATCGGAACGTGATTCGAGAAGGCAGGCATAATCACTTCTTCGCCACGAGGGCACTCCCTGACAAACTCTGGGGGCCAATCTTTTTCAGCTAACAGAATATCATAGCCTTTTGAGAGCTTATCCCAAAATAGACCCTTAATTTTCCTAGTCTTATCACCCTCTATACGCAATGTTATTTCGTATATTTTATGGGGCTCGCTAAGTCTGGCGTCGGCAGTTTCAACCTGAATGTATTCATTCGTGTCCACTGTCTCCAGATGACTCATCAAGATCTTGCGCGCTATACTGATTTCTGCTGCACTGTCCAACATTGTCAATGCCCACTCCCCGTTTTTCAACTGTGTCCTCAGTATTCTCGGCATGGTTGATTACTCTAATACTGGCTACCTTCTTTTTCTGAAATTGAGATTTCTTATTTTGAGCAGGTTCCTTGTCTTTGGACTTGGTGTGCTCTCCTGGGTCTGACCGTCCTCTTCTTTCCGAATTCTGTGGAAGAGATCGAGAGGGACGTGTATCAATACTTTGATATCTATCAGGTTTTTTCAGATTATCCCTATTTCTAAGGTTATATCTTTTCTCAGAGGGCTCCCTCTGGGGAGACTGGCGTTCTCGAGTCGGAGTTCTTTCCCTCCGTCGAGGAGACCTTCCTCTGGACTGGAAAACTTTTTCCTTGGGAGTGGATTGTTTATTTCCATCCCAGCTCTTTTTAGGAGTATTTAAATTATTTTTAATAAATAATTTTTCAGGATTTTCGAGCAGTTGGGGCTTAACTGGTTTTCCACCCAAGCTGTCTCTACCTAATTCTTCATAGCATTTTTCTATGATTTTTGCAAGCTCAACAGGATCTTTTATATCTGTTTCCTTCAACTTCTGGCGGATCGCCACAGATGCTGCTTCTCCTCTTATGTTGGCTAATAATATAGCCGAGACCTGCTTGAAGTCTTTCAGTAATTTCATACCTAGATTTAAAGCGGGCTCTGGACCGAATTCATTTTGAATCTGTTTTAGCACTTCTGGTACTACCGCCATAGACGGAATACCGTGTGTTTTTGTGTAAATGGAAGCAAAGACTGTACCCCAAGTGTCACAGTCCTCCACGTGTGGTGCGATTCCCATAGGAAGGCAGATGGTCAAGATTCTGTGTTTCTCAATGGGGGTAGTATCAGGAAATACTGCCTCTATTTGAGTAATTTTCTGTGCTAACGAGAAAGGAATTTGTTCCCGTTTTACAGGTGTTTTACCAAGACATGACTGTATGTTCTGTGGTGTAATTTTATTTGTGTTCCCCTGATGAGGGGTCAGCTGTGGTATATTAACAGCTGGTTGGACTGTTGCAGTCCGCATTACATATTGGACTAATTGTCTATGTATTTTTATTAGTGTTTTGAGCTGTGCTAACAGCTCTTCTCTAGACCTTTTTACAATGTCAGGATGTGGTGTGTAGCTGGCTAGAACCGGCCACGTGGCTCCTGGTCTACCTAGTGGACCGAGCCTAGTTATGTGATCAGTATGTTTTAGGGCGCCATTAAACCAGAGCAGGTGCTCTTGAAATTTAAGTGGAATTTCAATCTCCTCGAAAGGAGCGTACTCTTCCGGAGGTTTCTCTATTTTGTAATAGTGAAACTCTTTTGTTATAGCGTTTACCGCTGGAAAGTTTATCCATGAATAGAATCCCTCTCTCTGCCGATACTCGTGAGCCTCTATCACGAAAATTACTGTACCGCCTTGTGGTGTCAGTCCGTTTTCTATAAGTTTTAAAGTTATAGATTTTCTTAAGTGGACCGGGATGATAATAGCATCCGGGTCTGTGTATTCGGGACCTTGCTGAGTCGCACCCCAGTGGTTCCGTTATTTTCTACTGACATTGTATAAATGCAGGTTTTGCAGAGTAGGTCTCCAAGGAGACAAAGATTAGGTGCACAATATTTTGGAACACTGTATCCTTCAACGTTGAATAAACCAGAGCTTTACATAGGAATCTCTTCCTACTAAGGTCGGGCGGATTTTAACCTTTCACCCACTCCAGACGTCTATTGGAGTATTTACGGGAGAAAGGGGTGTGAAATATGCACGACTGAGTTACTCTAACTGTCTTGCGTTAGTTTATCGCCTTACCAAACGTTGGGCGCCATGTAGTGTAGTTCCTAGTTTCCCACTAGGCCCTGCGTATTGGAATAACATAAACAGTAGTATCGACGTGGAACTGCAGATATTCCAGGCCTCCACTGACTATGCTAAACTTAATTGGGTTGTGTTACCAACTAGCTCAGAGGTCACTGGAAACTTTCTTCTCTGCATAGGAAGTGATCAGCTTCCTTGGCACAGACAAGAAGGGATTCAGCTTTCCAACAACCGTGCAACATGACAACTTTGCTCCTCAGATCAAGAGTCAATCTCTAGGGTTGTGTGAAACAATAGACATGTATTTCACTCAGTCAGTCTAGTGCAGTTTACTTTCACGAGATGTAGAGAACAGAGAGACGGGCGTTTGTCAATAAAGGGTTAACATTTATTGAACAGTCTTTCTTCTCGTACAAGAGAAATGTATTGCCACAATTGCAATAATTGTTATTATAAAAAGTACGTACAGTAAGATAAGTATTGCGAAATAGAACTGTAAAAGCATTGATATGGTTTCTTAGCCATACAATGGTTTAAAAGTAATAAAACATATATACAGTCATATATACATTAGGCTAACATACTCAACTGGTGCTTCTAACTAAGCCTACCCCAGTGTGCCTGACCTAAGCCTAACACGTGAAAGGGGAGTAAGTAAGTAGCTTTAAGTTAAGTTGGTTTTGCCAAGGTTTGTTTCAAGAATTCTTGTCTAAGGGTTTAGTCAACACCATACCTCTGAATAGAATGATGGAGGATTGGTATCTCCTTCAGGGGTCTCTCTCGATATCCCAGTCACCCGCGAGGGTAAACCGGAAGCGCCGGGACTGGATTTCTCTGCACGAGAAAGGCAGCGGCTTCTCTTCAGCGCGTCGAGGAAGGAGGGGGGACAGCGTCCGCGGGCAGCTGGAATCTGCTGGATGTCTTCGCAGAGGGACGGCTGTTCAGCTCCTTAAGCGTACTGCACCATAGTTCGCGCTGTAGCGGCGATAATGGTATCAGCAGCTTCACCACCACAGGATAGCAGGCTGCAGCGACAGAGTGCTAGATTTACCAACACAGGGTCTTGCAGGCAGCCAGCATCAGCAACAGTAGCTTGCAGCTCACAGCTCACTTTGCTTAAGGCAACGTTGGTAATATTTATACCTGACAGGTGCCGGGTTTGACGCAAGTTTGCTGGACATAAGACGTCAATTAAAGATGTCACTAGGAAGTGATAGTTATCAGTTGCTCATTAGAGTTCCATTACTAATGAAAACATAGCAAGCGGGGATTTCCAGGTTTGCTGAGTTTTTATCTTGTTGAAGAACTCGGAGTGTTATCTAGGAATATCAGATAGTGACTACTGCTCTGTCATTGCACTAATTGGTCGCAAAGGAAGTGGCAGAGAGAACTATGCTGGAATGTGGCTCTGTTCGTGTGAGGCCAGAGATGACTTTTCAGAAAATCGCACTTGATCGGTTATGCCAATATAGGGAATAAAGGGATTTATAGCCGAATAGGGGCATAAGGTCACAGTATCGATCAGGAAACTTGATAAACACGCAACAGACCAGGAGTCCCTGCGTGGAACACCTGTGGCCGCTCTCCCTGCCGGACACGCCCCTGACAGCGTAAAAGCTGCTCCGTGTTCACTGCCTGCGGGAAACCCTTTTGTTTGCTGTTCGAGGATCGAGAAATCACTGCCTGTTGTTGTGGTGCCCCGAGTTGAGGGGAGGATGCTGAACCTTGCAGGACCCGCTGCGCGGGTCCCGCTGCGCCAGGAGCCCCTGTGGGAGTGAAGGAGAAGACCAACTTAGCCCTCCTGCACCGGCAGGGCTGCGAGCAGCCTAGCAGGGACTCCGTTGACCAGGAGTCCCTGCGTGGAACACCTGTGGCCGCTCTCCCTGCCGGACATGCCCCTGACAGCGTAAAAGCTGCTCCGTGTTCACTGCCTGCGGGAAACCCTTTTGTTTGCTGTTCGAGGATCGAGAAATCACCGCCTGTTGTTGTGGTGCCCCGAGTTGAGGGGAGGACGCTGAACCTTGCCGGACCGCTGCGCGGGTCCCGCTGCGCCAGGAGCCCCTGTGGGAGTTAAGGAGAAGACCAACTTAGCCCTCCTGCACTGGCAGGGCTGCGAGCAGCCTAGCAGGGACTCCGTTGACCAGGAGTCCCTGCGTGGAACACCTGTGGCCGCTCTCCTTGCCAGACACGCCCCCTGCCCTGTCAACATCTTATATAACTGGGCGGGGCTGCCGCTGCGCGGGAGCGCGCGGGAGCGACCGGGGCGAAGACCGGGCAAAGAGCGGGCCGTTTGAGGCCGTTCGAGTGCGGCAGAGTCCGGCCTAGGCCCACCCCCCTTGGCCAGTCAGGAAGGCCCTAAGGTAGGTGGTGGGCTCTGTACTTTTAACTCCTGCCCTTTGGTGTTACCAAGACAACCTAAAACTCTCGCAAGACCCTCCCATCTGTGCCCCTCACAATGCCGCTACGGTCAGGCAAAGAACGGTCCGTGCAAATCCACACGACCAAGGGAGTCGTATCTGGCCCCCTTGATGCATTTATCTCACGGGCTACTGGAATCCTGGAGAAGGAAATTGCCATGGTGGAGAAAAGACTCTCAATAGATCTTATTAGTGGCAAGCGATCATCATTGGGGGCTTTAGCTACTTCTGCCTCCCCTGCACCCTCCGCTCCACATGCTGCCTTTAACTGTGTCCATACTTCCTCCACGGATGCCATCGTCCATCTAGAAAGTGTAGGGGTGAGTCCAACAGCCTGCATCTCGAAGGAAGAAATGCACAGTATAGATGTCTCTCAATGTAGTCAGGGGGATGACTCACAGAATAGTGGGGGGCCTGATCTCAGTCAGCTCTCCGGATACCTTCCCCTTGACCACTCTAACAACCCTAACCCTGTCGAAATTATAAACCACCCTGCATCCAATTCTGGTCCTAATGTTAAAAAGAGAAAGTCTGAATCCAGATTGTCGGGGGAGAGAGATCAGAAAATCCTTAAAACAAATGATGGCCAAGACGAATGGAGTCAGGGGTCTGGGCTTCCTCCAGACCCTTCAAACTCCTCTGTATTCGCCAACATGCTATGCCCTTCCCTTTCGGCCTTGGGTTCCTCTAGCACTTGCCCTATGTGCCTTAATAGTGACGAAGTTTTGTTAGTTAAAATGGAGGCCTTGTTCAAAACTTTATTACTTCCTGTTTTGGAGCGGTCAAGGCTCATGACCTCAAAAATTGATAGCATGGAGGCTATGATTAATTCAAACCATGCTATGCTACAAACTTTACTTGGCACCAACCATACGGGTGCTAGCAAAACACAAATAGCTACTAAGGCCCCTGCTAGTAATAACATGGCAAGGGGTAAACAACCACCTAACAATACCTCAGGGCCAAACACCATCATGCCTAAAGGGGGAGAAAAACTTAATACCACAGCTTCCAAACCGGGCACTAGCACCCTCACTCAGGCACCCAAGCCAAAGCCAACATCTATGGATAAGCAAAATACTGGTGGGCACCTAAGCATGGGACCTCCATCACAACCTACTACAAACCCTGCCCCCCCCAGCACACAAAGAGACCAACGTACCATCAATAATAACTTCAGGGAGGGGGGACGTAGAAGAATAATTACCTGACAGGTGTATCCCCGTTAAAACCTGGCAGCAAGGAGTCATATGGGGACCTTCGTAATAAAGTCATTTTTTTGGCTTAATAAAAACCGCCCCTTACCACCTTCCTCCCCTACGGAGATACTATTTGTGAGAAGAGTAGATTGGGTGGGTCATGGGACCAAAGACTTGGAGGGAGATTGCATTTTAATCTCGTTCAAAGATATTTGGGTGGTAGATGCCATCCAAAGAGAACCTAGGTTTGCAAGACAGGGGGATCTACAAACCCTAGCCCTATCATATTTTTACCCACATAGGCAAATACCCCCCCAACCCTACCCTTTATTTCGTCAGGTTCCAGCAGTAAGACACCCCTTGGCACTAACCCCTCTCGACCGCCAGCACCCTTTCCTTTTTAATCACTTTGGCCCCCTTTCCGACCTTGAGGCAATCGACTGACTTCACGACCCACTCAGTGAGCCTTCCCCTGTCAAAGTAGTAGCCCAAGAGTTTATTGGGCACAGCTCGGCAAGCCCATACCCACTCTGTAATCCAGTAGTTGTGGGCGAAGGCCCAGAGTCTAGGCTACCCAATATACCACTCCATAGAGATGCTCAAGAGACCTTGATTAAGGATGACCCTATAGCTTTAATAGATCACGTTAGGCACATCAAGGTTAATAATGATAGAGGGTATCCACAGGCAGTTACGCCGCCTTCATCTTTGCAACCTCCCCCTTTGGTCCAATTGAATGACAACTTAAAAATTTTGTCCTGGAACATAGCTGGAATTAAGGCCCGCTTTGCCTCTATTGACTGGTTGAATTTTGTGGACAATTACGACATCATCCTGTTGCAAGAAACTTGGGCAACTGAGCCAGTCTACAAGTTGGGTTTCATTAACTTCTTTAAACCTGCGATTAAAGGGGGCAAAGGGCGTGCGTCAGGTGGCCTGACGATTTGGGTGAAACAGTCTCTGGGTCTCCATCCAGCTGAGCTCTCTGTTCAGCATCCGGATCTCCTCCAAATCAAACTAAGCAAAGAAAATCAACGACATGTGCAAATTTTTAATATTTACGCTAGAGGCTGCCCAGTGGACGAAGTCCGCCCCTGTTGAACATTATCGACCACAAAATCTCCGAAATAGGCAGAGAGAATGACACTATCCTAGCTGGAGACCTAAATTGCACTATAGAGCCATTGTTTGATATGGGAGACAGTTGGAGCATGGCTGAGGACTCTGTTTGGGATATCCCCGATCTAAAAGTGGCTAAGAGGGCAAAGGCAACAGAGGCGGCAGTGTCCTGGATGGCATTCTGCCTAAATAGGGGTTTTCGTGCATGTAATGGCCGCTCAATCTCGGACAAAGAGGCTAATTGTACCTTTGACAATGGGCAGAGGCAGAGCCGCATTGACTATATCTTGCTAAATATGGAACATTGGCCATTATTAATTGACATGGCAGTACTATAGCGCCCGGAAAGCGATCACAACCCGCTGTCATTCTCATTGAAACTACCAGGCCTAAAGAGACAAGAGGAGTCTACCACTACTCATACAGGGGATGCCCTACTAACTAACGATAGGAGGAGACTGAAATGGTCCCGGGTCATGGAAGATGAATCTCTATGGGACAATATTAATACAGTGGTAAATAACGTGTATAATGAGATGTCGCAAATTGACTTGTTGGGGGCAGACCCTGGTTTGGCTAACAATGTTATGAAACTACACATTGGATGTTTTGATCAGTTAAAATCCCTACTTTCCCTCCCATGCAGAAGTGCTTCTACTAAAACCAATCCCTTGCCCCAGAAATGGTATAATAGAAAATGCAGGGAGGCACATTCGGCTCTTATCTTCTCTATTAAATCACGGGACATGGTTGCAGTTAAGGCGGCCAGGCTTCATTATAGGAAAACCCTTCGGGAAGCTAAACGGGAGTGGGAAGATAGGTTCTGGTCTGATCTTCTGGAGGCGTCCACCTCAAACAACCAAAAAAAAGTTTTGGGATCTAGTTAAATGGGGGAAAAACCCTGGCTCTTCCACCCCGGCTAACAATGTGCCCCTTGAGGATTGGGTATTATTTTACTCTGCCCAATTCAGAGCTGATGACCCCAAAGCTATAAATTCCCTGGGCAGGACACTCCCGTTGACTCCCCATGGGGAAAAAATAATTTTTTCAGTTGCTGAGGCAGAGCTGGCCCTGGCCCTGACTCTACGAGGGAAAGCCCCTGGTATGGATTTGATTCCGGCGGACCTATTTAAATCCAATCCCGCCGTGTGGCTCCCGTATATAACTATGATAGCTAACTCCCTAGCCTACGGAGCCACAGTCCCGAAATCGTGGAAGGGAGCTGAGATAGTCCCTATTTACAAAAAGGGCGACAAGTCCATACCAGGGAATTACCGCCCGATCAGTTTGATCGATTCTATACAAAAAGTAATAGCACGTATGGTCTTGGGACGGGTCCAGGGCTGGATCGAAACAGAGGGCATTCTATCTCCCATGCAGGCGGGCTTCAGATCGGGAATAAGCACCATAGATCAGGTGTTTAGACTCTGCCTGATCTATTGGAAGGTGGTCTGGCTCGGCGGCGGTACCATCTTTGCTGCATTCATTGATCTGAAGTCCGCCAGAACTACTAGACCTCATCATAAGATTCCATGAGGATAACTATGCGAGGGTAAGGTGGGGTGGCCAGGGACAAGTGACGGAAACATTTCCCGTAACTAGAGGTGTCCGTCAGGGGTGTGTTCTGGCCCCAACACTTTTCCTCCTTTTTATTGACCAAGTTGTTAAATTCTTCATGGATACCCCCACTGATGCCCCAATGTTGGCTGGGATGAGATTCCCCCTTCTCATCTTCGCCGACGACACTTTACTGCTCTCAAGAACACGTAGCGGACTCCAGCGGGCTCTGGACCGCTTCGAGGAGTACTGTGCCATTAACAACCTGGTGGTAAATGTGGGGAAAACAAAGTTTATGGTTTTTACTAAAAATCACCCAGTTCGGAGTTCTGTGAGGTTGAACGGAGTTAACCTCGAGCAAGTCGACACCATGACTTACTTGGGGGTCACCCTTGACAGCCGTTTGAGATGGAAAGAACAAATTAACATCCAACATCTCAAATTTGCAAGGCTGACTGGCTGCCTCGTTAAAGAGCAAAAGGAATCGATCACAAAGCGGGTTCTACCGGCCCTCAAGATCTATGACGTTAAAATCTCCACCGCCATACTTTACGGCGCTGATCTTTGGGGCTATATGGACCTGCTCAGCCTATTTAAAATCCAATGTAAGTTCTTTCGTAACTTAGTAGGTCTCCCACAGTCGACCCCCTCGATTCCCCTCTGCTTGGATCTAGGGTCCCCTCTGATCAACGAGATGGCTAGATTCAGGTTGGTGGCCCTCTGGAGACGTATATGGACGTATATGGACGTCTCCAGATCTATTTCTTTTTGCAAAAGAATTGGCTGAAGTCAGGTCTATCACCGGATCTGGGAAAATCCCATGGCTCTCTGCTGTAAAAACCATCCTTACTGATATGGGCTTAGAACACCTTTGGTCATCCCCCCAATCCAATGTCTTCCCCTCCAAACTCGAGTTTAAATCCCTGTACTGGGCCTCGATCCGTCTAAAAAGAGTCTCTCTCTCTAATAATGATAGTCTTACGGGCCGGTTTTTAACATTCAAACTCGACTTACTGCGAGAGCCCTATTGGGATATAATAACCAGACCACTAGATAAAAAACTGTACCATCAGTTTAGAGTGGGTTCTTTGCCTCTGAACTCTTTCACAAACAAATGGTTCACAGGGTTATCAACTAACTGTAAATGTTGCCCAGGTCATAATGAATCCGAGGGTCATTTTCTTTTCGCTTGTCCAAGATATGCTGCACCCCGAAAGAAATGGTTAAAACCTCTGTTCCAAAAATTACCATTTAAAACATCTGCGGAAGCAATTTGGGCGCTTAAGACTAACACCTCTGAACTTTTTGTTGTGAGTCTGGCAAAATATTTGGGCTGGGCCTGGCTCTTAAGGCTAAAACACATGTTATAGTTCCCTGGGCCACTCATACCGTCTTGTACCTTGATGGAATAGGTACCTGTTTAATCCACTTGTTATTAGTACCCTGCATTTGCATCCTTTGTATACCCGGCAAGAAAGGGCTCACTGATAATGAATATGATAATGAATATGAATTGAAATGCTTTTTTTAACATAGTTTACTCTTTCATAATTTTATTCAGGTTTTCCATTAATCGATATTTAATATCTTTTTATTCATTCTCTTTTTTTTGGTCTGTTTTTTAACTGTCTCTTGTATTTGTTTATTGATGGTTGTTTTTTACCTCATTTCTAAAAAGTTTTCGTGTTTAAAAATGTTGATTTATTTGTTTGATCACTTGTATTTTTAATGTGTCTTTTATGATTTGTCAAAAATCGAAATAAAGACTTGAAACCCTGACTTAACCGTTTAAAAGGTTCACAATTGCATTAGTATACATATTTGAAACAACAGTGGATCAACAAATGGTAAATACGCACTCAAATTTTAAACGCTCCTTTTTAACAAACATTTTACTGTTTCAAGATGACGCTTAAAAATAGTTAGCATAGTACCCTTTCGATCTCCAAACAATGCGTGCTTAAAAACTCGAGATCTGCGCTCGCAGCGTCTTGCTTGCTGAGTGAAGGCTGACACATCCCGCTATTTGAATCTTCAAGATTTCAACAGGTAAATGCTCCCTGGCCATGCGCTGAGTCCCTTGACTCACATATACTTTACTATCCCTGATATGGGTTGTAAATTCTCACCCATTTCATTCATTTTTTAGATCGTCCATTCCTGACGACTTTTTGACACACTGCGATCCGTTGGACGAGTGTACTAGGTGCGACAAATTCAAGAGGAAAGCCTTAATTGCTTACTTTCTCGCTATCCCCAAGGTAATAATATAACTACACCGATGTTAGTTCACCTTATTAAATGGTATAGAAGTAGGCATTGACAATTCCCTATTTTTTAACGTTACAGATTAACTTCTGTTCACCAGCCCAACTTCAGATATCAACTCCTTCCATCCTATGGAGTGAGGTTAATCGACTTTAGGTATCTATTGAACCAGGGTAAAACTAAAATGACATGTATACCCCAGGTCATTTAAACGACATAACTCTAAGTTACTTAATATTTTCAGATCCAGTATGAAACAGCACTACTAATGCCCATAGAATTTAAGGCACACGATATCTCAGTAATCGTCTCTTTAGGTATGTCTATATCTCTTTAATTAGCATACCGGAGTTTTTCAATTTGTGCTAAAATCAGTGTTCTTCTTTGTATCGTTTAGTCAAGTTAAAATATATATTTTTTTTTTTAAAAAGCCACTGTGCTTTGAAACGATCGCATTCACTGAAAATAATTCCTTTATAGACTAAATAGAATTTCCCTTTTCATTGTAAATATCGTTTAAATGTTAGTACATTTATGTCATGATGAATGTTTTTTAACACAGGTTGGATGTTTCCTATTTGTATTTATGTGTATCGCGCAAGAACGTTAGTAGATCTATGTCGTGATGAATGTATTTCAGTACAGGTTGGATGTTTTCTGTTTGTATTCATGTGTATAGCGCAACAACTAACGTTGGATTCAGGTTTCATGTCATAGTGAAAATGTTTTATTTTATCTTTAATAGGGAGTTACAATATTAATTCTCCTCTGTCCTGATGATGGTCTTAAAGAGTTGCCCATAAAGACCGAAACGTCGACTTTCAGCCTTATCCAAAGGAGAACTTTTTGCACTCGTATTTTGGATAGGCGGTTCACAGGCTTTACAGAGATTTTTGATTTGCTTTCTGATATTCATCCTGTATTCCTGTTGTGTATATATATTTTTTGTATTGTAGTTTTCCCTTTATAATTCAATTTCTGATAAAATCTATTATTTTGCCTATACACTTGTCCATTGGTTATTGTTTTATTGTCAAGTATTGTTATGTTTAGTTAGTCTTAATTATATGTATGTTTATTTAATTCATTGAAATTAATTTTACTCAGGACGATTAAGTTACCTGCATTTAAATTTATTTACACAACTAACTAAAAACTCAACTGGTACAACGAACTCCTTTGGAGGCAACTTCACCCATTCTATTGGGGTCCAAGAAGCCCCGACCCTGAGCAGCTCCAGCACCGAAGTTCAGCCTCCCAGCATCTCCACGATCTGCGTGGGGCCCTTCTGCTTTTGCCGCTCATCACGTTGTCTGGCTACTAGCCGCTGGCTTGTGGCCTTCTCGACAACGCCCGACAACAACGCTGTTGGTCTGGTTGCTCCAGACTGACCTTTGCTCCCTTCTGGAAGAGGAGCGACCCGGACCCTCCTGGTCCACTCAAGACGCCATTTTAGGTCCACCACGTGGCCCTGAATTTGCCAAGGCTTGTTGCCCCAACCCTGGGCCCAGCGACGCCGACAGCATCAACCTTCGTGGGACAGCTCGCACCTCCATCCTGGTCGCCGACAACGCCTCCTGGTCCGTGAGACTGCAGAGCCTAGCGTCGCCCACTCACCTAGTCGAGGTGACGATCATCCGGTACCCTCCTGGTACCCTCTGACTACTGGCTAGTAGTTACGAACTTGGTCCCCTCTGCTTTCAGGTATCATCCATCTCTGATCCAGGCTTGGATCACTACGAACTATCTCAACTGGTCGCCGGCCAGCAACTCCTTCCTTCCGGCTCCTGGTTCGTCAGCGAGGACTCCCGACGTCTGTAAAGACTTATGCAGCCGCAGCCCCTGGGCTAGGTAACTTCGGCATTTCGGTGCCCGCATAGCCTCGTTATCTAAGGGTCCAGAGTCACTGTCGCTTCCGACTTAGATCGTGCACTTGAAGTATTTTCCTAAGAGTTTTGTTGTGTGCTTAGTACCCTGTCCTCATAAAGAGTACAGGGCTGTTGTGATCTAAATAAATACACTGTTTATTTTCATAACACTTGTGTGGTGTCCTTTCACTTGGTGTTCAAGGGGTATATGTGATGGTATAACAGCTGGCTTAACGCGCCCTCTAAAGTTTAGCCCGAAGACTGCTCGTATCCACGCTACTAGGATAGCTGGTCTAAGGTTGACTTACAACCAATCACCATAAGGGTCGTTTGGACTGATGCATAGTGATCACTAGAATAGTGAGCACTGCATATCAGGCCAACTTCTCACATTGGTGAGCAGCGGTTGGGATTTGAGCTTGCTGTTGTTTTACCACGCGTATCCTAAGAAAATCTTGTGAAAGATCGCATAAGTACTCCAGGTACATATAACGTAGCTTAGAATACTCTGAGTTCTACTGAACCAGCTGTTGTAGCTCCTCAAGGCTTAGCACACCTTGGCTGCAACTCTTAGCAAGGGATCAGTAGGTAAACATATAGTGTAGGAAGGTGCATCACTTACACCACACTAGAAGCAGCATGTCAGACAAAGGTGGAAACTCTGAGTCTCCCCTTGTGTCAGTCGACCCTCCACAGGTCATGTCCAGATATGCTGCACTTAGCTTCCAACAGATGCGACAAGTCTGTACATCCAAGAAGCTAAAACAGGGTGCGAACCCTACCATTCCTTTTCTGATTGGTCTCTTAGAGACTTATGATGCAAGGAGGGCTGGTAACACAGAACCTTCTCATCCAGATGGGAATATGCCTCCCCTCGAGGGAACCTTAGGTGACCCTGACCTTATCCATCTCTCCGCAGAAGGTGAAGAGGAGGATGAGGATCTAGAGCCATCTGAGGACGAGGCAGACAAAGGTCCAGTAGTAGTTAGCCAGCTAACTAGGGACAACTTAAGCAGGCACGAGAATTGAACTAGGAGACCCCTGGGGCCCCTCTCAGGCCAGCTTAACATTGGGAACGGACAAGTTAGGTCTCTATCGAGAGGCTCTAATAGATCCGTTTGAACCAATGGCTCTCGAGGCTCTTCTCAAAGAGGGATGACATCCCCTCAGAGGAAAGTGTACGAAGCTAAAGTGAGGGAAGTCAATCTGAGGATCGAAAGGGAAGAACTTGCCCTGGCCAAAGAGAGACTCGCCTTTGCTAGAGAGCAAGAATTGAGTGGGGCAAACCCCACTGGTGGCAGCATTCGCCCAAGGGAAAACAGGAGTTTAGATACTAGACACCTGAGTAAGATAGTGCCCCCCTTCAAGCAAGGGGATGATATCCACAAATGGATTACTGCTTTGGAGAGGGCCTGCACTGTACAGTGCGTCCCCCAGAGTCAGTGGGCAGCTATCTTGTGGCTCTCCTTTGAAGGAAAAGGTAGAGATAAGCTCCTCACTACTAGAGTGGAGGATGCTAACAATTACCAGGTCCTGAAGAACACATTCATTGATGGGTTCGGCCTAACCACTGAGCAGTACAGGTTGCTGTTCAGGGATACCCAGAAAACTCAGTCTCAGGACTGGTCTGACTTTGTCGATTGTGCCACTAAGGCTTTGGAGGGCTGGTTGCTGGGCAGTAAGGTTACTGATTACACGGGGTTGTATAATTTGATCATGCGAGAACAGATTTTAAACAATTGTCAGAACCAGTTGTTGCATCAGCACCTTGTCGACTCGGATCTGACCTCTCCCCAAAAATTGGGAAAGAAGGCAGACAGATGGGTCAGAACAAGGGTTAAGCAAAACCAGGGCCAGAACCAGGGTGGTCAGAAGAAAGCAGACCAGAAGGGTAAAGATTCTAAGGGTGAACAAAATGACCAGAAGTCTTCGACAGGTCCCCAACAACCCAAAGAAGGGGGGGGGGTCAGGCTTCCCAGAAAAAGAAGAATCAAGAAGGCCAATCGAAAAGGTGGTGCCAATACTGTAAAAGTAAACCTCACTGGTTTAGTGAGTGCACCAAGAAAGGAGGGCAGACTCCTGCTACTGCAGCCCCTAAGGCACCTGTGCCCCCTAGTACAGCCAGCAGTAGTAGTGCACCTCCCAAGGGACTAGTTGGGTTAACCTTGGGTTCTGAGGGGTGTGAAAACCTAGTTGGCACACTCTCAGGCTGTCCTTGTCTGTACAGGGGATGTGGATATGTCCCCTGATGTCAGTCCCAATACTTTGGGCAAATACCGACAGACACCTTTAATAAATGGAAGAATGGCTCAGGCCTATAGGGACACTTGTGCCAGTGTCACCATGGTGACACCTAACTTTGTGGACCCTGGACAGATCATGCCAGGTACAGATTTCCTGGTGACCAATGCCAGCAACGTCACTACCAGTCATAGTATGGCGATTGTTGCTTTCTCCTGGGGAGGGGTAAATGGCCAGAAAAAGGTTGTTGTTAGTTCAGACCTCCCAGTGGATTGTTTGTTGGGCAATGATTTGGAGTCATCACAATGGTCAGAAGTGGAGCACCGGACTCACATGGAGATGTTAGGTTTGCCAGCACATGTGCTTGCTGTGACTAGGTCACAGGTCAGAAGATGCCCCACTGAACCGGTGCTGGATCCTGGAACAATGGACCAGACACCTCCCAAGAAGAAGAGCAGTAGGGTTAAGGCATCGCCTTCCCCCTTGCCCCAGGTTGAGGATCAAGTCTCAGAGGAGGCTGACCTCCAGGAATTGCGGGAAACTGAACCTAAAGAACTCGAACTTGATCAAGTTGAGTTTCTGGGCTCAGGGGGACCCTCACAAGAAAACCTGGGGAAGGACCAGTTAGACTGCCCTTCCCTTGAACCCCTCAGACAGCAGGCTGCTGCTGAGGCTGCTGGGAACGCCATAGGTACCCACAAGGTATACTGGGAGGATGGACTCCTGTACACTGAGGCAAGTGACCCCAAGCCTGGCATGACCAGGAGGCTGGTTATCCCCTTGTCTCAGCGTGGCTTCCTTCTTACCTTGGCCCACGAGATTCCCTTAGCAGGACACTTAGGCCAGACGAAGACGTGGGACAGGCTTGTCTCGCACTTTCACTGGCCTCACATGAACGAGGATACCAAGGAGTTTTGTCGCTCCTGTGTCATTTGCCAAGCCAGTGGTTAGTCAGGTTGCACAACAAAGGCCCCCCTTATTCCAATGCCTGTGGTGGGGGTACCCTTTGAAAGAGTGGGGATTGACATTGTCGGTCCAATGGAACCCCAAACAGCATCAGGGCACAAGTTTATACTGGTGGTAGTGGATCATGCCACCAGGTATCCTGAAGCTATTCCCCTTAGGACCACGACAGCACCTGTTGTGGCAAGAGCCCTAGTTGGAGTGTTCTCCAGAGTGGGCTTCCCTAAGGAGGTTGTCTCTGACAGAGGTGCAAACTTCATGTCGAGCTACTTAACTGCTATGTGGAAGGAATGTGGTATCAACTACAAGTTCACTACACCCTATCATCCACAATGCAATGGGCTTGTTGAAAGGTTCAACAGGACCCTCAAAGGGATGATTCACGGACTACCTGAAAAGCTTCGGCGTAGATGGGACGTCCTGATTCCCTGCCTTTTATTCGCTTATAGAGAAGTCCCACAGAAGGGGGTTGGCTACAGCCCTTTTGAACTTTTGTATGGGCATCCTGTAAGAGGACCCCTGTGTTTGGTGAAGGAAGGATGGGAGAGACCTCTCAAAAAGCCTGCAACCAACATAGTGGACTATGTGCTTGGTCTCCGCTCCCGGATGGCTGAGTACATGGAAAAGGCATCCGAAAACCTTAAGGCCAGCCAAGAACTCCAAAAAGCTTGGCATGACCAAAAGGCTGTCCTGACTGTTTATCAGCCTGGACAGAAGGTGTGGGTGTTGGAGCCAGTGGCCCCAGCAGCACTCAAAGACAAATGGTCTGGGCCCCACACAATTCTTGAGCAAAAGGGAGAGGTCACCTACCTGGTAGACCTTGGAACTCCCCGGAGCCCCCACAGGGTGCTCCATGTTAACAGGCTCAAAGCATATGTCGACAGGAAGGACATGAGCTTGCTCATGGCCATAGATGAGGGACAGGAGGAAGAGAGTGGCCCTCTCCCAGACCTGCTCACTCAGAATCCTGATGATGGGTCAGTGGACGGTGTTGTCTTTTGTGGCAGCCTCTCTGAACATCAACAGAAGGATTGTAAACAGGTTCTTCAATCCTTCCGGCATATGTTCTCTCTAACACCCAGTCAGACCAATTGGTGTACCCATGAGGTTGACACTGGTGACAGCTTGCCCGTCAAGAGTAAAATCTACCGGCAGCCCGATCACGTTAGAGACTGCATCAAAACTGAAGTGCAGAAAATGTTGGAGTTGGGAGTCATTGAACCCTCGGATAGCCCTTGGGCTAGTCCCGTAGTTCTAGTGCCGAAGCCTCACACCCCGGGTGGTAAGAAAGAGATGAGGTTCTGCGTAGACTACAGGGGTCTCAATGCAGTCACTAAGACTGATGCCCACCCAATACCAAGGGCAGATGAGCTTATAGATAGATTGGCTTCTGCCAACTACTTAAGTACATTTGACCTGACAGCTGGGTATTGGCAAATCAGGTTAGCTGAGGACGCCAAGCCCAAGACAGCATTTTCTACCCCTGGTGGGCATTATCAATTTGTGGTAATGCCCTTTGGTTTGAAAAATGCACCTGCCACATTCCAAAGGCTGGTGAATCACGTTCTCACTGGGCTGGATGACTTCTGTGCGGCGTATCTTGACGATATTGCTGTCTTTAGCTCCACCTGGGAGGATCACCTGGTCCACCTGAGGAAAGTGTTAGAGGCGCTGCAAGCAGCAGGTCTCACTATCAAGGCCACCAAGTGCCAGATAGGGCAGACACAGGTTGTATACTTGGGCCACCTTGTAGGTGGAGGCCAAGTTCAGCCACTGGAGAGCAAAATACAGTCAATCAGGGACTGGGCTCCTCCAACCACCCAGACTCAGGTTCGAGCTTTCTTGGGACTGACTGGTTACTACCGAAAGTTTGTCAGAAATTATGGATCGATTGTGACTCCACTTAATGAACTGACAAGTAAGAAAATGCCAAAAAAGGTTCAGTGGACAGCGAGCTGTCAAAAAGCATTCGATGACCTAAAACAGGCCATGTGCACGGCACTTACCCTCAAGAGTCCAGACTACTCCAAACCATTCATTGTCCAAACAGATGCTTCTGAGTTGGGTGTGGGAGCTGTTCTATCTCAACTGATTTTTGATGGTAATGACCAGCCCATTGCTTTTATAAGCAGACGGCTGACCCCCAGAGAGAAAAATTGGTCAGCTATTGAGAGGGAGGCCTTTGCTGTGGTCTGGGCCCTGAAGAAACTGAGGCCATACTTGTTTGGCACTCATTTCAAGATTCAGACCGACCATAAGCCCCTCTTATGGCTAAATCAGATGAAGGGTGAAAACCCCAAACTGCTTAGGTGGTCCATTTCCCTACAGGGGATGGACTTCACAGTGGAGCATAGACCTGGCACTGATCATGGCAATGCAGATGGGCTCTCCAGGTATTTCCACTTAGAGCAAGAAGACTCACCTGGTCAAGGTTAGTTTATTGTCCCAAAGTTTGGGGGGGGGGGGGTCATGTAGGAGAGTAGGGTCTGCAATCCTATGATCACCCAGATTTTTTGCTTTTGTTTCACTGGTTTACGACTTTCTCTGGCTGTGGGCCTGCCAATCAGACCCACAGCCTAGCTGTTCTCTCACTAAATTGACATGTGTACCTTAGGTGCATTATCCAATTAGAACTGGGCCACCTTATCAGACCCTGTAACTCAGGGCATAGGTGTACCCAGGGCCTACCAGGGGCTGAAGCATGTATTATGCCACCCCTGGATGGCCATCTAAATCTGACACAACTGGCTGCACGACAGCTGGGGCAAGGTGGTGTAATCACCCTTTGCTTTAGATATAGTAGACCTATATCTAACCACGGAATGGACACACAGATTCCTATCAGCCACTCCTATGGCAGGCCTTGACAATCCTGAAGGCAGAGTGCGTGAAATCGTGTGAATTGGCGCTGGCATGAGCCGAGCCCAGTTGCAGCTTGCGGAACCAAGTCCCAATGGCTGTTCCATGATAACGCGTACCACATATTGCTAACTTCGGTATCGCGTTATCAAGACATGTCAAGTAAGGTGTCATACGAATCGGGATACTGACCCCTCACCAATACTGGCGATGGGGTTAGCATTCCACCCTTCTAGAGGGACACGACATGTACGTAACTGTGAACCCCGGTTAAAGTTAACTGAAGCCTCAGCTCCACAAAATGGATGCTGCCACCACAGACACGAGTCTGACCTCCTGCTGCTGTGAGTCCTTCCAGCAAGGAGAGCTTGGACAAAGGGTTTCCTGTCCGGGGCGGTGCTTGCACCATCCCAGACAGGGTTTTTTGCATGCTGGGTAGGCAGGGCTTTACAGGAAGGTGACTGCAAGTGGCACCCCGGTGCTCACTACGCATCTGCTGGCTAGAACCAGTTCCAGGGGCACACCAGCCCCTGGCCTGGGGAAAGTCCGGCATGGGAGAGGGGTGTAACCACCCCCCTTCCTGGTCCCACCCCTAGGGCAGGACCTAGTCGCGTACCCACCCCTTTCTTTAGGATAAAGACAGGAGCGGGGACCCTTCCAAATTAGATCATCTTTGAATCAAGAACTACTTTCTACGAAAGGAAACTCAAGACTATTCTCAAGATTTCTCCCTTGTGGCTAAGGAGTAGTCACCCTGCATCCGCAGGCACCATCTAAGAACTCTGCGGTTTGCTGCACGTCCTTCCTCAGGAATCCGACTGCCCAGCTCGACGAGAACCGGCTTCCCTGGCACCTCTGACCTCTACCCACATCGTCAGCTCAGCTGAGATCCGTGGGTGCGACGAGACCTCGAGGGACCGGCCATCTTCAGAACCTGCACGACTTCTAAACCAGCACTACCACCGAGGGATCCTCTGGTGAGTGCTTTGGGGTCCGAGAAGCCCCGACCCTGAGCAGCTCCAGCACCGAAGTTCAGCCTCCCAGCATCTCCACGATCTGCGTGGGGCCCTTCTGCTTTTGCCGCTCATCACGTTGTCTGGCTACTAGCCGCTGGCTTGTGGCCTTCTCGACGACGCCCGACAACAACGCTGTTGGTCTGGTTGCTCCAGACTGACCTTTGCTCCCTTCTGGAAGAGGAGCGACCCGGACCCTCCTGGTCCACTCAAGACGCCATTTTAGGTCCACCACGTGGCCCTGAATTTGCCAAGGCTTGTTGCCCCAACCCTGGGCCCAGCGACGCCGACAGCATCAACCTTCGTGGGACAGCTCACACCTCCATCCTGGTCGCCGACAACGCCTCCTGGTCCGTGAGACTGCAGAGCCTAGCGTCGCCCACTCACCTAGTCGAGGTGACGATCATCCGGTACCCTCCTGGTACCCTCTGACTACTGGCTAGTAGTTACGAACTTGGTCCCCTCTGCTTTCAGGTATCATCATCTCTGATCCAGGCTTGGATCACTACGAACTATCTCCACTGGTCGCCGGCCAGCAACTCCTTCCTTCCGGCTCCTGGTTCGTCAGCGACGTCTGTAAAGACTTATGCAGCCGCAGCCCCTGGGCTAGGTAACTTCGGCATTTCGGTGCCCGCATAGCCTCATTATCTAAGGGTCCAGAGTCACTGTCGCTTCCGACTTACCTTATCGGGTTCGCCCGAGAACACTGAACTTTCCGTGCCCTCGGGCATTTGTGTAGATCGTGCACTTGAAGTATTTTCCTAAGAGTTTTGTTGTGTGCTTAGTACCCTGTCCTCATAAAGAGTACAGGGCTGTTGTGATCTAAATAAATACACTGTTTATTTTCATAACACTTGTGTGGTTCCTTTCACTTGGTGTTCAAGGGGTATATGTGATGGTATAACAGCTGGCTTAACGCGCCCTCTAAAGTTTAGCCCGAAGACTGCTCGTATCCACGCTACTAGGATAGCTGGTCTAAGGTTGACTTACAACCAATCACCATAAGGGTCGTTTGGACTGATGCATAGTGATCACTAAAATAGTGAGCACTGCATATCAGGCCAACTTCTCACACAGGGCCGGACTGGTGCTTTCGGGCACCGGGCAATCCCCCGGTAGGCTGGAGGGGGTGGGGGCCGGTTTTGGATCAGGGGGGCGGTTTTGTGTCTGGGGGCCGATTTTCGGTCCGACCGTCACAGCGTCAGTCACTCTCACTTCAGAGAGAAGAAGTCACGAGGTGTTGCGTGACTCGTAGCGCCAGCAGCAAGCCTGATTGACCGATGAGGGGACCACCTAAACAAACTTTTCAGGAGGAGTGGAGGAGGAGGTGCCTGTGCGCAGTGCGCAGAATTATGCCCTGCCTCCTCCGGCGCGTCTGCGCGCCTCTATGGTGCGGCTGATGTTCCCGTATGCACATTGGACAATTAACTGCGCAGTCTGCCCTATAGGTTGCAGCCCCAGCATCACGAGTGACGAGAGCGAGAGGAGTAGAGACCGTCACCGGAGCGGCCGGCCATAATTTAATTATTGGTACTGGCTAGCCCGCCGAAGTAGCCCCCCTGTGTCTGCCACCACCAACAGCAGTGAGTAAGTGCTTCTGCCCTGGCCCCGGTTATGCTACCAAATCAATTAATCATGACCTGTTCATGACTCATGAATGACTGTCTTAATGTATTCACAAACAGTTGGGGGGCGGGTCGTCGCGCAGTGGTGGTGGTCTGGATGGAGGGAGATAAAGATAATGATTCTAATCCGACCGTATTACCAGTGTGTAACATACAGAGCTGTGCTGTGCATATACGGCCACTCAGTGGTAAGCTACCACTGACCGTATATGTACAGCACAGCTCTGTTTGTTACATGAGGCCTCTCGTCAGCTAGAGCCTTGTTCAGCCTTGCCCTTGCTGCTTGCTTCTTCAATAAGCTAGTTACATTCTCTGGATCAGGCAATCCTTATGCCTCCATTGTCATATCCGGGCCCACCCTGGTCGTCTTACTGTACTCCAGCTCTGGCGCAAGCCCTTGGCTGCAGAGGTGTTTCCCAAAGTACGGGAGGAACATCTACTGCGGAGCACTGCCTGGAACTGGGCGCCACGGAGGTGAAAAACACTCTGCAGACTCGGCCGGTTAACAAAATCTAGCGCCTAGCTTAGAGGGAATCCAGTCAGGTTATCGAGTGCGCTGTAACAGTGCAGTGATTCTTGTGAAATTAGCATGTGACAATTGGCCGAGGTCTATGCCCGCAGTACAGGAATGCACTAGTGTCACTTACAAAGTGGAACCGTGATTTAAACACTGATGTAACAGAATTCAATTAATAATCAAAAAAATATTAACGATGTTTAAGGAGTGCGAACGTTAAGGCTGCGCTTAGTGTTATTCAAACAGCCTGTCCACGTAGGAAAAAGCACAAGCTTTTATTTCTGCAATAATATAAATATATATTTTTTAATTTGTTTCATAAATAATTATCTTTTTCGCAGTGGGATGTGACCCAAGATTGAAGTAGGAGTGTACACACTAGTTACAGAGTACTCCCATTTTCAATATTCTCTCATCTCTGGACACGCTCAAGTTCCCTACAGCGAGACAGGAAGGTACGGTCTAGCACCTAAATTGTGGACCGCAGGACAGGGACGCTTGTGCTCTGTCAGCTGCTTCCACACTTCACATTTTCACAAGCATTTTGTGCTATTGGTCAGATTACTTTACCCTCTGTGCCTTGTTTCATTAATTGTATATAGTTATATACCACAACCAGAAACGCTTAGAAACAGGCCGAATCTAGTACTGTGCGCTATGTGAATACTTCCACGTCTGAAACCCAGAAAGTAGACAGGTTGCTCATGTACAAAGCAGACGGTAACCCAGCCTAATGAAGTATGGTGGTTCTCAGCTCCGGAAACAGTAACCGGGTGCCCGCAAGTCACATGATCGCCCCAAGTCGGTTCTGAAAGTGCTCTCCTAAATCCCAAGGACTTAACTAGGGATAAGGCGTTTTTAGGATGTGCTTGCCTCGGAGCGCTTCATAATGAAAAACGCGGACAAACAAAACAGTAACCCTCAGATTGATATCCACTCGCACAATACAACCCCTCAATACATCTGTGCCCTGCCAAACCACCGCCATCAGTATTCACTATTCACACCTGCCCCATCCCCTGCACGCACCGCGCCAGCCTCCTTCATGATGAATGATCCTCTTAACCTGCACGATGCGGACTCTGGGGCTTCTTGTCGAGGCTCATGCTACCAATCTGACTTACAGCAGCTGAAGACGGCCCACTGTGTAGAACTGTTGAGATACTACCTAGAAAACAACATCCTACAATAGTTCTGTGCTGTGTTGCTACCTCGACGGTCACTACATCAACCTGTTAATGATATCAAAATGATCATAATTTTGACAAGGCCACTGCCTCGACCTCCCTTGATGATACCTGACCCCTGACCTGTCACCTGGCAATTTAAGTGATACTATCTACATCTTCACTAAACGTATCTAAGATGGAAAAATATAGAGACAATCTCGCCTGTGAGAGGTATTGGATTTCTCAACGTTGTTTAGCCATGTCACTCAGCAGCGTGGCCTCCCTCATCTATCATCTGCCGGCAGTCTCGGGCGGCAACACCCCGCTCCTCAATGCGTTTGCGGCAAAGGGCGAAAACATTCGCCATCATGTACACACATAGCTGTGCATATATGGAGGGGGCCCAGGCCCCTCAGCCTGAGATGTGCGCTCAGCTTAGCCTCTCACAGGAATCCTGTGAGAGGCTTGGCTGAGCGTACAACTAAGGCTGAGGGGCTCGGATCCCCTCCTTTATATGCACAACTATGTGTATACATGCTGATGACAGGACCGCCGCGGGTGCAGGCAATAAATAAAACATTTGTAATTATGATGATGAATCAATCATTATCATGATTACAATTTTTGCTTTGGTGCACATGGTGCGGGCAGCAAGGCAGGCAGGCCGTGATTAAAGTAGGAGAACTGAACTAAGCTAATGCAGCAGGCTGTCTGTCTGATTTGTTCATTCTCTTACTTTAATCACGGCCTATGCATGGGTTGGATTAATATTAGTCATCAGCAATTGCTGTAACTTTGAGGGATTGGGCATGGAATCTGTAGGCTGCACCAAGCTATTTTTGCTCTTAGTTTGAGAAACTATGCAGTGAGATGCAGACACACTTTATTGTTGCAAATCACTTGCAGAGCCAGAAAGGCCATCTTTGGAGTACAACTGTACACTGTGGTGCATCCTGCAAACCTGACCCCATGATGTCCATTGAAATTGCCATATCATGTGCCTTAGTGATAACTCCTAACAGTGAAATCAACTTATTTTTGACTAAAAACCCAGTTGTGTTTAAACCTTGGAGGTAATCGTATGATCACACATTTGTTTGCACTTTGAGGACCAAAGGAAAGTGAGGCTGACAAACGTGATGTAAAAAAGTTGTGTCTTCCTTTGGATCTGCCACAGTTTACAACAAGTTTTGAAATGCTGACTCAGAGGCGTCCAAGTTTGGTCAAGGACGGCTGGATCCTTGGATGGTGTTGGGATAAGCACAGACTGTGTAATGTGTTTCATTTCAGACTCGGTGGATGTCCATTTATCTCATGTCCATAACCTTAAAACGTCTCTATGACTATGGACCTTTTGGTTTAAGTGTTGCCTGCTGTCAATATTGGAACGTACAGGTAGCACAGTCGTGCTCTGTCTGGCATGCATGTTGCCCCATAGGTGGCTGAAGCAGAGCCAGTTGGGGGTGTAGAGATGAAAGGAAGAAGAAAAGACAAATGCGGACAGAAAAGGAAACAGTGTAATCTCTCTCTCGCTCTCTTATCTCTTTATCTCTCTCTAGCTCTTTATCTCTCTCTCTTTCTCTCTCTCTCTATCGCTCTTTCTTTCTTGCGCGTCTTTCTAGCCCTGTATTTCTCTACCCCTATCTCTCTCCCTCTCTCTATCTATCTCTCCCTCCCACTTTCTTTCTCTCGCCCCTCTCTCCCTTTCCCTCTCTTGCTCCCTCCCTTCCTCCCTCTCTCTCGCTCCCTCACGTGCTCTCTATATATCACTCTCACTCTCTCTATACCTATCCCCCTCTCTCCCCTTCTCTCTCCTTCCCTTTATCCCCTCTCTATCCCCATATTTCTCTTACTCTCTATCCCTTTCTCTATATCCTTTTCTCTCTCTTCCTCTCTCTATCCCTCCCTCTCTCTTTTTTCTATACCTGTATTTCTCTCTACCCTCTCCCTCTCTCTCCACCTCCCTCTCTCTTACCTCTCTCTCTCTCCTTTCTCCTCTCTTCCTCTATCTCCCCCTCCCCCTCCCTCTCTCTATCTCTCTTCTCTCTCCCTCTATCTCCCCCTACCTCTCGCTATCTCTTTCCATCCCACTCCCCATCTTTCTGTCATTCCACTCGTTCCTCTCTCTCATTCTCTTCCTCTTTTTCTCCCTCTACTTCTCCCTTTCACTTCTTCTGTCTCCATCTCTCTCTCGCCCTTCCTTCTCCCCTCTCCTCCCCAGTGGGTGGGTAACCTGATGTTCTTTAAGGTCATCATCTACTGTTTACTGTGCTTTGAAAGTTGATACAATTTGAATATGTAATGAAAAATGTGCTGTAAAATTCACCATTTTGGTCTGTCATTTTCCAAAAATTTCCAGGGGGGAGACACCCAAACCCCCCTATTAGCCATCGGGCTTGCTCGCTACACGCCGGACAGGCTGGCTCGCTGCGAGCCGGATGAGGGATGGTCTGGCAAAATTTACCAGGGCTGCTTTCAGTTCCCAGTCCGGCCCTGGGAAGATAGGGTTTGCGTCTAAAGATGTTTTGATAATTATGATAAATTGTTGACGTGTTTTAAGGTATGCAATCCTGTCCTAATAAATGGTCTTTTACGCATCATGGAGTGCAGGGTCTGATTACCTCGCGAAACACAGAAGCATTATTCTAAAACTTTGGAGCTGATCACGCAAAACGAGGCATTTCCTTACAGGGGCCACTTTTATTTTGGTGCCCGGACCTATTTCCTGTCCCAGTCTGACACTGTGAATTGTCAGTTTATATATAGCTCGATTTCCAGGCTTTATCTGAAATAAATGAATTTGCCTGTTTGTCTGAAATTTGACCGGTAGATGGCACTACTGTCGTCTAGTTAAAGCACGCATTTCAAAAGGAGAGAAGATACGATGAACAGGATCAAAACGAAGAGCTGCTAGCTGGGTTTCTAGAGAACCTGCTGCTCCGCCGATGATTTTTTAAGAAACCGATAGATCACTAACCATATAGATGCTGAAGCCCCATGCCGATTCACATTCCTTAACAAAGCATCTGAATGAAGTGCGACGGTGTTCACTGTGATCTGAAATCCGGCTGACACCAAAATTAGGCGGCACAGAAGGGAATGTCTGCTGAAGGCTGGGACGGGCTGGCCTGTAGGGCTATCAGGCAATGGCAGACGAGCTGGTCAGACACTTCAGTGCGTGGGCCAGTTTTGTTGCTGTCTATGGGTCTGTTTATAGTTTGGGGTGCTGACGTTGATTGTTGATATATATAACATTGCCACAAACATTGCCTGCAGCATATAAAATCCATGCAGTCCCATGCATTGCAAAATACCTATACAGTGACTTTACAAGTTTAAAATTGGTCGATTTGCAGATATGGGTGATTTTTTTAGCTATTATTATCTCTAATGGGACCCACTTTTAATTTTGGTGCGGGGGGGGGGGGGGGGGGGGGGGGGGCAATTTTGTGTCCCAGTGCGAAACTGGCTGAAGGCGGGGCACGTGCCTTGGACTTAGTGTGACCTATGACCCATTGTTGGGAAGTAAAACAAAGCAGTAATGAGACTTCAGTTATAAGACGTCATTGAGCGCCTCTCGCCCCCCCCCCCCCCCCTGCACATGCTACACAGCTAAATGCTAAGCACCTGAATGAAGGGCAGCTGTGCACGCTGCCCAGACACCAACCCCCTACCCTCCAAAGCTACTCTACACTCAAATGTCAGGTCGCCTGCTTCACCTTGCCATCCTCAAATGACAGTGAGCGCATTTTAACGGCAACTTGTGCTTGTTTGGTACGTTCTTGCAGTTCCCAAGTTGAAGTGGTCATTTGAAGTATTACAATCCTGCCATCCATTGAAGTCCTTCTGACAGATTATTCCACCCGATGAATCATTAATGTAGACACGACTTTTACTAGCGCAAACCCGTCAATTTTTCAAGACAAAAACGACGGTAAGATAGATGTTTAATGCACCTCTACCACCATTGGTCGATCGGAGAAATTGTGAGTTGTTCGCAGTAGTGGCTCAAGCTTATGGGAGTTGTGACTCAGCCTTCAATATTTTATTACCTTTTTTATTTCACCAGTAGTGAATATTGTGCTTGTACTGTGTTGACTTTTGTGATTTCTTTTAAATCAAAATAAAGTTTATAAATGAATATTACATCACTAACCACTGTGCTATAATAAAAAAAAAGCCAACCCAGTCGAGGTTTGAGCAGCAGCTTGAAGATGTGAATCTGTCTGATTGTGGGCCAGAGACACTTTGTCCCAGCTGGCTAACAAGTCCTGGCTCCAGGGGTCTGATTGCTTCGGTGTCATCCCGTTTCAGTTTCACATGTTGAGAAGTCAGCTCCTCTGCTATGGCAGATTAGCGTTGCCCCTCTGTTTTTAAGCAGTGGGAAGCAGAAACCTAAAATGATAATAACTTTGTGAGTAGGCAGATCTGATCTGCTCTTTGAGCAGGGCAGGGGTGGAGTGGTTTTCCCTCTCAACGGCGCAATGACTGGTCGGCGCTCTCTGGCCGACCAAACCTGTCATGCGCACTTTCCCCTTCTTCATGCAGGCTACATTGCAGCCTGCATGTAGAACAGGTCCAGGCTCCCATTCCCTGTTTAAGCGTCAAACCAGGATGCTCAAACCAATCACAACGCTGCATTGCAGCATTGTGATTGCTTAGTGGGGCCTTCTTCCTGTTCTTTGATGTGCTCGGCCGGTGACAAGGTAAGTTTATTTGTAATTTGTTTTATAATTCATCCATGCACGACCCCTCCATTTGTCCTGCTTGGTTGCAGGATGGCTGACCCTGCTTGGTAATGACATTAGTACCTATCGGGATACAATGATCACCACTGGGCTTGGTGGGAGATGTCTGTCAGGGTGGCAGAAATGTCCCCTGCCACCCTGATGAAGTGCACTCAGTCTGCCAAACTTAAATCTGGCCCACAGTTTTGGAAGTCAACTACCAGATACCAGCAAATAATCTCCAGGTGAGCAGACTCTATTCATTTAGCAGGTGCTGTGAGACAATGAGAGAGATCTTGCCCCCAAATCTGAGACTGTGTGTGTGTAAACATATATAGAAATAGTTCTGATCTTTAAAACTATCATGGGCAATGGCAAAGAGACTGCCATTTGGAAAATGGATAGTGAACATTGTGCTGTCATGGACCCCGTAGAGAACTACAATGAATGGGAGATAACTATAGTCCTTTGCCGAAGCCCATGAAATGTGATCCTCCAATGGGAGTGATGATTGGATAGTTTTAAAGATCGTGACTGTTTCTGTGCCAAGTATTTTTAATCAATGCACTGAGGAAGGCAATGTAGCTGAAACGCGTGTGCTGCGATTAAGTACATTTGAAGTGACCCAGTGAGTGCGCTGCAATTTCTTTTTGCAAGGTATATATTCGTGAGCCTACCCTCACGTCAGCAGCTGCACCTGTTGTGAGTTTGGCACAAGTGTGTGGGACCTGTCATGGAGTGTTAATTCATAAGTGCCTGAACCGCAGCGTGAAATATTTTCCGTCCTGGAAGATGGTGAGTTATTGAACTCAAGTATTCCTAGTTATGCAATTGGTACCTGTGGATAACCTTTCACAATGCGACAAACGAGGGGCAACCGGCTCGCTGCATGGCGGCAGGACTATGCACAATGAGCCATGATCAGCAAAAATGTCAACTTCCGTCTACATGTGCAGTTTACCCATGGAGGAAAGATCGAGTATGGTGGCATTTGAGTGATAATGAATGTCAAGAAAGGTAAAACACAGAGACTGCCATTTGAAGAATGGATAGAGAACATCATGCTGTCATGCCCCCCGTGGAGAACTACAATGAATGAGAGATAACTGTAGTTCTTTGCCGATGCCCATGAGATGTGCTGCTCCAATGGGAGTGATGATTGGATAGTTTTAAAGATCGGGACTGTTTCTGTGTCAAGTATTTTTAATCGATGTACTGAGGAAGAAAATGTAGCTGAAACGCTTATGTTGTGATTAAATACATTTGAAGTGACCCCGTGAGTGTGCTGCAATTTCTTTTTACATGGCATGTATTCGTGAGCCTACCTTCAGATCAGCAGCTGCACCCGTTGTGCGTTTGGCATGAGTCGGTGGGGCCTGTCATGGAATATATGGACATAAAGAAATCTATAATGGGGATTGGACAAAATCAAAGTATTTTGACCTCAACACTGTACCTAGACATCCAAGAGGAGGTAACAGGACCTCCCCCCTGAGAAGAATAGAATCCCAATACATACTGCAGGCTGGCTGGCTCCTCCTAGTGGGATTAAATAATGATGAAGAATTGTATACACATCTTTAAATTAGGTTTGGTTTTCCCGTAATTTACACAGTCCCAGGCTGGTTTTTTAACATTAGCTTGTATCTATGGTAATAACTTGCTTGTTCCTTGACGGTCAACTCCGGTTGTTTAGTTATTTATGAAGTTATATCAAGCAGCTTATTGGGAATTTGTGTGAAGGATAACTTGTTACTTTGTTTTGCAGAACAATTGGAGCACCTGTATGACTGTGAGCACTGGTGAAATGGCACTTAGGGAGTTAAACCTGCACGGAGGAGGCTGTACCCTTGGTGGAAACCTTTTTCTTCATCCTAGTGGACTAGAAGAAAGCTAAGATCAAGTATGAATCGAGAAGGTTGTATGCAGTTGGGGGGACGGTGTCTCAGTTATTGTACCTGGAAAAGATTGACTTGCAGTATGTTACTGTTATCCATCCCCCTTATATAACAGCTAAGTAGACGAGTTATAGGCTAATAGTTAACATAATTTCTATCACACCAAACAGCCATGCCATACTAATCAATGAGATTAGGGTACTTTCCCGTAAGCCACCGCTCACAGGATGCTATTTGGGTACTATACCACAATTAATGTACATACAATGTTGTTCAACCATATATTAAAACAAACATTTGCAATGCAGTAGGTCTCGCATTAGGAAAGTTTGAGCTATTGGTATTGTAAATGACACATTTTGTATTCATGTGTTGGTTTTGAAAATAACAAAATTAATAGCTTTGTCATTTACAATGCCAATAGTTATAACTTTCGCAAATGTGACACCTATAGCATTTGTAATGCAATATGTGTTGTGTTTACGTGGCTTAGATGTATTGATAATACAAATTACAATAGCTTTTAATTTTTTTATAATTAATACTTAAATAAAAGTTATTGTAATTTATAATGGCAATAGCTTAAACTTTTGTAAATACCTTTTGTGAAGATTATGTTCAGTGTATTTTATTTTGACGAAAATACAAGAGCTGAAGTGAAATATTAACATCTTTTTGTGACATTTGTAATAAAGCTTGAAACATTGATAGAACATATTTGAACCAGTTGTTGAATGGTTGCACAGATTTATGCTGTGGTGGTGCTGAGTGATGTTGTGGTGGTGGCGACGAGTGATGCTGTGGCGTTCAGTGATGCTGTGGTAGAGCATAGTGATGTTGTGGTGCCCCGGAGTGATGCTGTGGTGGTGCTGAGTGATGCTGTGGTGATGCAATAGATAGATAGAGTGGCTGCAATAGATAGAGTGAGGGCGATAAATAGATAGAGGGCGGGCAATAGATAGAGGGCAGGCAATAGATAGAGGGCGGGCGATAGATAGATAGAGTGAGGGGGATAGATAGATAGACAGATAGATAGAGTGAGGGCGATCGATAGACAGATAGATAGATAGATAGATAGATAGATAGATAGATAGATAGATAGATAGATAGATAAATAGATAGGTATATAGATAGATAGAGTGATGGCAATAGATAGAATGAGTGCAATAGATAGACAGATAGAGTGAGGGCGATAGATAGACAGATAGATAGAGGGAGGGCAATAGATAGAGTGAGGGCGATAAATAGAGTGAGGGCAATAGATAGATAGAGTGAGGGCGATAGATAGAGTGAGGGTGATAGATAGATAGAGTGAGGGCGATAGATAGATAGAGTGAGGGCGATAGATAGAGTGAGGGCAATAGATAGATAGAGTGAGGGCGATAGATAGATAGAGTGAGGGCGATAGATAGAGTGAGGGCGATAGATAGATAGAGGGAGGGCGATAGATAGATAGAGTGAGGGCAATAGATAGAGTGAGGGCGATAGATAGAGTGAGGACGATAGATAGATTGATAGAGTGAGGGGCGATAGATAGATAGATTGATAGAGTGAGGGTATAGATAGAGTGAGGGCGATAGAGTGAGGGCGATAAATAGAGTGAGGACAAAAACAAAATATGCACTATAGTTTACATATATAAACAGAAGCATAAAAAAATTAAGTGTGAGGACTTGTGTTCAATTTTTTACTACATTAATCAAGAGTGCCCTGTATGAAATACCATGAAAACATCCCATAAACAAAGCTACCTAGCGCATATTTATGCCACATAATGCACCTTGAATTGGATTGTAACGCTGACTAGTAGCAATGCTATTCTACTTCCGAGCAGTGATAATCGGAAAGCAATGTCTAGAATTAACGTGTTACTGACGCTTCTGCAGCGGAACATTTGAAGTACAATAGCATACACCTTTGAGACATCAGGAAATTCACACTGCAAAAACAATAAAGTCAGGCATTAGGGATACCCTGCTGCATGTCGGTCTGACCTTGGATGGTGGGGTGGGGGTGGGTTGAGGAACTTTTCAACACCATTAGGTCTTCAGTAGAGAGCCAAGTTCATTGTTTCCTTTAAGTAATGTTGTAGAGTTGATTGGGGACTCCACAAATGTATTGTTTCCAGCACGACAAGAAAGCAGTGCATTGGGGTGCTTAACTCCCTATTATCAGGAAAAACCTTTCAAGATAAGAATTGGGAGGGGCAAAAGATACACAGAACTTTACCCACTTTCAACAACTATCCTATTAATATATCTAAGACACTAGTGGTGACCCGTCAAAAGAACCAATTTCTTACGGTCCAATGTCAAAAGGGTAACAAAAAAAGAAATAAACAAGATGTAATTAATTGATCAGCTACAAAAACGCAAGGAATCTACTTTTAAAAATATAATAATGTAAATACTTCAAGCAGGAATAAGAAACAGTTTACTCCAAGAAATCCTCTTGTGCAGATTTCCATAAGTAACAAGCAAGATTAGCCAGGACGGAAGGCAACCCCAGCAGGCCAACCAACAAGATGAAAACAAATGTAAAACCATGATGGAGTAGCTTTTATTGCAGTTTTATATAGCGCAAACTCCACAGAAAGATATTGGATCACTGTGCGTGAGCACCGGTTAAATTACACAAGATCACATTCATGTCTTGAGGCACGGGGAGAAGTGATGTGCCCATAATCACAAGATTTTGAGCACGCTGAGATTTAATCACTGTTCTCAAATTCCAAATTTTGCAGTTCTGGTTGTAACGCCACAGTGAACCCTGCAGCTGGACAGACATGGAGATTAAGATGCACAGCGCCATTAAATGGAGCCTTGCTGGTGGTGATGTACTGAAGTGCTAGGGACATGCCGGCATACCCACCATAGACCTGAAACACAACATATGCTCAAGTACACAAGACAACAAAAAGAGCGCTTTGAGGGGAGGGGCAAATGTGGCGTACACCTCCAGCACTATAAATGAAACAACATTTAACTCTCACAACGCCCAGTGGGGTGACGGTCATCATGATAAAAAATTGTAAATGTACTGCAGCCACGCAGTGGTGCGTCGAGCAGCGCTGCCATGTCCGTAATACCAAAAACACAGGGAAACACTACTGCTCAGCTCCCTGTGTGCCATGACACATCCTCAATAATAATTCCCGGTGACAACTAGTGTCAGTGCTGGTGGTTGTTGGACTGGGCCATCTTTTGTGTCGGACTTCATCCCGACTGTCTTCAGGGCTGAGGTGTCACATGAAACCTTAAGCTTTTGGCTGCTGCTTCTCCAAGCTAAGCAGACAGAAGTCTCTGTGATATTTTTGTTTCACTGTAGCCAGCAGCACACCTTCAGCAGCTTTGCCTCAAACTGACGCTGCATGCTTGAAGACATCCGTTCATCTGCGACTGCCATAACCTAAAAAAACAAGCATTTGAATTGTGATAGGACTGGCATAGAGTGGGTCATGCAATGCGGCGCAGCTTCAGAGCTTTAGGCTGGAAAAGCTTGTGGGTAGGGTCCAGTGGTGACAGTGTGGAGGGGTGTGGGGCGGGGGCAGTAAGACAGAGACACGCTGGGTGGGAGGAGAAAGGGAGCGAGTGAAAGCACGACAATTGTTGTGCATTTGAAGCTCTCGGAGGGGGGTGGGGGAGCGGCTTGGGACGCAATAGAGTAGGGATGCACTATGACAGATCGTAAAAGGGATGGTTCACAGAAAAGCGAGTGGGAGCAATATATGAACGGGCATTGCAGCAACCAAGACTGTTGGGTGCACACACCACTACATCACAACACCGGAAACATCATGGTACATCATCATGAGAACTGTGTTAGAGTACACCAAATGGGAAAGTAGGGTTGAGACTGTGTTTGCTGTGGCGGGGGCGGGGTAGCGGTAGCGCATTCCTTTGAAGTCTGATGGGGGGGCGAGGGAGCGGCTTGGGAGCGGATTCCTTTGAGGTCTGATTCCAAGGCATGGTGTGGGATGTGGCTGGCGATGATGTGCACGCGCCTGCCTCACATGAACTGTACGCGACCCGCAGCTAGGTAGACTTTTCGGACCGCTTACTATAATCTCGCCTATCAATCCCTACGGGATAGAATAGGCGAGACCTAAAAAGAGTACTATACCTTGAATTATCTTGTACAAAGACACCGACTGTGGATTTAGATATAAATGCACGATACATGACTGTTTGATGTGTTTTTCTTTTTGTCTTTGGTCGATCTTCAGTCTTTTGTTCTGATATCCCGTCCCTCTCCGAGTTTTTTTATGAATCCTGAAAGGAATAAAAAGGAATGTGTATCAGTGTCCTAATATTTGTCAGGTTTCCTAATGTTATCAAGATTCCTAAGGTTGTACATCTTTTCAGAGGAGTCACGTTGGGTAGACCCACCCCTTGATCATGAATTATTTTCTTTATTGTTATTTTTTTTATTTTTGTTTTCCAATTTCTTTTTAGAAGAAGAGGGTGCTTGTTTTGAGTTGTCCTTGGCAGAACTACCCGCCATTTGTGGCTTCCCTGATTTGGTTCCCAAATTATGTCTACCTAATCCAGCATAGGTTTCTTCAATCATTTCTGGTAATTTTTGCTCCTTATTTATAGGTGCTATTTCCCTTAGGCGGCTGTGTATGGCCATTGCTGCTGACTTTCCCTTTATGTTGCTCAGCAAGATTGCAAACACTTGGGCAAAATTCCCCATCAGTGTCATTCCCAAGTCCATGGCAGGTCCTGTCCTGTACTCATTCTGTATCTGTTTCATTACTTCTGGAATGGCTCCTATGGAAGGGGTACCATGTATTCTGATGTAAACGGCAGCAAAGATTGTTCCCCAAGAAGTACAATCCTTGATCGAGGGAACCATCCCCATTGGCAAGCAAATGGTTGCATTCTATGTTTTTCCTGCAGACCCATATGGGGAAATACTACTTCCAGCTCTGCTTTTGTGCTATCTAGAACGGAATTTGCTCCCATTTGGAAGATATTGTACCTCTTACTGATTTCAGGGTCTGTGGGTTAATTGTAGGTGTGGTCTGATGTGGATCGACTGGAATATTTCTCGCAGGATGGACTTTTAATGTTCGCATGACAAACTGAACAATGTGACTGTATAGCCTGACTATGTCTTTGTATATTGTACAGACTTCATCTACTGGTAGTGTATCTATCTCGGGCTGTGGAGTGTATGTCGCTAAGACCGGCCAGGTCTCTCCTTCTATGCTGAGTGGATTGAGTCTCACAACAGATGTTGTGTGTGGGAGGGCGCCTTTAAACCAGTTTCTGTGTTGCTGGTAAGTTAACAGGACTTCAAAGTCTTCGTATGGAATGTGATTGTCTGGTGGTTCAACCACAATGTATATGTGGAACAATTTAGTCTGTGGATCTGCAGGCGGGAAATGAACTCAAGGATAGACTACCTCTGATTCGAAAACCTTGTGTTCCTCAATCACGAAGGTAACACAGCCACCTGTTGCGGGTATGCCGTGTTCTATCAATTTAATAGTTACTGCATTTCTATAGTTCTCTGAGCATGAGTGACTAAGCGAAAAGTACTGTACTGTTTTCCACAATCCTTGAGGAATCAGGATTGTCATGTTCAGTAGTTGCCAGAAACTACCTACACCACTGTAAGATACAGGGGGGTGGTAGTGGCACTGTAGAGCTAGCTGGTCTAACGGCTGACATATCCTGTGGGGGTGTCCGTAAGCGGTTGGGACACCAAACCCTCAGGTTAGGTCATCCAAAACGTGCAGGTCCTGGGGATTCCTAGAAACTATACGGCAATTCAACCTGTAATATGAAATTAAATTAAATGCATATAGTGTTGACGTCTTCCAGCTGATATGCACAGAGATTCTCTACCATTGTAGCAAAAAATGTCGTAACCAGTTGTCCTTTTGATGTAATTGAAACCACACTATATAGAGGTCAAATGTGTTTTGGATTTTTACATTTGACATTTTGTTACATTTTTATATTGAGGAAACAAAAAGTGATGGGTGGCTTGCTTAAATTAATCTCAGCTTCTGTTCTTTACATTGTGCCACATTCCATTCAGACTTCTTTTTTGCCCATCATGCCACCTCAGGCAGGAACCAGCCTTACGAATATCAGCTTTAGTCCTACTCCAATAGGAACCCGGCAGCCCAAACTGCCAGGCCACGTCCTCTCCGAATGGGAACACATGTAATCCCAGACCAGTTTCGGCCTGTGTGGGGCATGTCAGTAGGGTGAAGTTTAAGACCTACTGTATTTTATTATTTACCTGACCTAGGGTTTCTTTTGGCTATAGGGCTCGGGCTCCTATTGGTTACAAGAGCTAGGGTTTCCATTGGCTATGAGGATTGGGGTTGGAACGATTGATTTTCAGAGCTAGGGTTCCATTGGCTGTAGAGCATGGGTACCCACAAACTTTCTCTTGGGGCTACATTTACAGTGTGGTTTGTGGCAGAGGGCTGCACCATTGGGGGCAGACTCAGTGGGGGAGGGGGGTTGGGCTAGAGCAAAACAAAACTGTGGCCATGAGGTTGAACACAGGCCCCTGCAGCGGATGCCTTCGTCCACTGAGCCACCAGACCCTGCATACACACATTTATCTCTCTCTCTCTCTCTCTCTCTCTCTCGTTCTCTCTCTCTCTCTCTCTCTGTCTCCCTCCCTCTCTTTATCTCTCCCTCACTCTCTCTTTCTCCCTCCCTCTCTTTATCTCTCCCTCACTCTCTCTGTCTCCCTCTCTCTCTGTCTCCCTCTCTCTCTCTCTCTCTCTCTCTCCCTACCTCTATCTTTCCCCCCTCCTCTCTCTGTCTCCCTCCCTCTCTCTCTCCCTCGCTGTCTCTCTCCCTCTCTCTCTTCCTCTGTCTCCCTCCCTCTCTTTATCTCTCCCACCCTCTCTCTGTCTCCCTCTCTCTCTCTCTGTCTCTCTCCCTCTCTCTATCTCGTTCTCTCTTTCTCTCCCTCTCTCTCTCTCCCTCTCTCCCTCGCTCTCTCTCTCTCTCTCTCTGTCTCCCTCTGTCTCACTTCCTCTGTCTGTCTCACTCTCTCTCTCTCCCCTCTCTCTCTCTCTCTCTCTCTCTCTCTCTCTCTCCCAGTGTCTCCATCCCTCTGTCTCCCTCTGTCTCCCTCTGTCTGTCTCCCTCTGTCTGTCTCCCTCCCTGTCGCCCTTTTCCCTCTGTCTGTCTCCCTCTGTCTGTCTCCCTCCCTCGGTCTCCCTCCCTCTGTCTCCCTCTGTCTGTCGCCCTCTGTCTCCCCTCTCTCTGTCTCCCTCCCTCTGTCTCCCTTTCTCTCTCTCTCCCTCTGTTTCCCTCCGTCTGTCTCACTCCGTCTCTCTCCCTCCCTCTGTCTCCCTCTCTCTCTGTCTCCATCTCTCTCCCTCCCTGTCTATCTCCCTCTTTATCTCCCTCCCTTTGTCTCCCTCCCTCTGTCTCCCTCCCTCTGACTGTCTCCCTCTGTCTCCCTCTCTCTCTCTGCTTCCCTCCCTCTGTCTCCCTCTCCCTCCTTCTGTCTCCCCCTGACTCCCTCCCTCTGTCTCCCTCTCGCTGTCTCCCTCTCCCTCCCACTCTCTCCTTCCCTCTCTCTCCCTCTGTCTCCCTCCGTCTCCCTCTCCGTCTCCCACCCCATCTCTGTCTCTCTGTCTCTCTGCCTCTCTGCCTCTCTGTCTGTCTCTGCCTCTATCTGTCTGTCCCTGTCTCTGTCTGTCCCTGTCTCTATCTCCCTCCCTCTGTCTCCCTCTCAGTCTCTCTGTCTTGGCCTCTGTTTGTCTGCCCCTGTCCCTGCCTCTGCCTCTATCTGTCTCTGTCTGTCCTTGTCTCTGTCTCTATCTCTGTCTGTCTCCGCCTCTATCTGTCTCTGTCTCTGCCTCTATCTGTCCCTGCCTCTATCTCTGTCTCTCTCTCTCTGTCTCTATTTTGGTCTCTGTCTGTCTCTGTCTCTATCTGTCTCTGTCTGTTTCTGTCTCTGTCCCTCGGGCAGTGCACACGTACTGTGTCTATACGTCCCTGTCACCAGCCCAGAGACAGCCCACCCTCTCCCCCTCTCCCTGTGTAATGTAAAAGCAGCTCGTTTTCTCTCTGAATTTGCTGCTTCGCGGGGTTTGTGTCCCAGCACTGGGCCTGGGCTCATATCTGTCACTGGCTTTAATTCTTACTCTCACCCCCGAGCTGTCAGATCAAATCCCCCCTTTGGCGCTAGTAACCCGTCCATGTAGGTATGCATGCATCATTTATATAAAGCTCCAACCTGGCGACGAGCATTTGGGTGCTGCGCTGCCAGAGCAGAGACCAGGCCTGAGGTCAATTGCCTTGGATCAACCCTCTAACTACAGGCTGGCGGTAAACATCACATCAAAGGCTCTTGACGCACACCTCACCCGGCTCTCACTCCCTGCTGCCCTCCGTCACCTCACCCGGCTCTCACACCCTGCTGTCCTCTACCACCCTCTGTCACCTCTCCCTGCGTGTGTGGCAGTCGGGCTGAGACAGCTTCCTAGGCAAACACACAGCCTCACGCGAGTACTTCACAGGTCTTTAAAAGACCATTTACTTGTTAATGAGGCGTTGTTGTATTTCACCTCTTCTTAGCGCCCCTGCATCTCCCTTCTGACTATCGCTGGAATCGCCCGGGCCCCATAGAGCAGGGTCTCTCGGAGTCAGCGCTGCTGCAACCGGCGGTGTTTGCTGACACTCTTTAAAAAAAATATTTATATAGGTACGATGTCTGCAAGGTCCGCGGGCCGCCAAGGAAGGCTTGCTGGGCCGAACTATGAGTACCCGTGCTGTAGAGTGTAGGTCTTGGGCTCATATTGATTCCCAAAGCTAGGGTTTCTATTGGTTAGGGTTTTGGATGTTGTTTCCCAGAGAGGATTGACTATATATATATATATATATATATATATATATATATATATATATATATATATATATATATATATATATATAATTCACTGAAAAGACCATAGGTTTCACACCAGCTATAGTTAGGAATTAGCATTTAAAAAACCTAAGAAATTCACCGAAAAAACCATAGGTTTCACACCAGTTATAGTTAGCTGGAAATTTTACTGACATAAAACCAATGAAATTCCACGTTATAGTTAGTTGGACTCACTATAACTTGCGCGTGTAATGCACTGCTGATGACATCACATATTACATCACTCATGACATGGTCAGTGACATCACTCATGACATCACTCATGATAGTGTTGTATTGATGAGTGACTGTATGTATGAGTGATTCTATGGGTGAATGAGTGAATGTGTGTGTAGACCTAGGAATCAGTGAGTGCGTATGTAGTAACTGGTATTGGTGTGTCAATGGTTTCAAGAATGGTAGTCTGTATTTAACACTGGGTGTATCAAAGGTTATATTAGAGTGTGAGGAGGTGCATCGTATTATCACATGAATTATATCATCAGTGATGTGATCAGTGATGTCAAATGAGATGTCATCAGTGATGTCATCAGTGATGTCATTTGAGATGTCATCAGTGATGTCACTGACCATGTCATGAATGATGTAATATGTGACATAGTCATCAGTGGATTGCGGGTGCGCAAAATATAGTTAGTACAACTAACTATATAGGAGCAATTTCAATGGTTTTTTAAATGCTAATACTTAACTAAATTAGGCCTGAAACCTATGGTTTTTTTAGTGAATTTGCAAGGTTTTTAAAATGCTAATTCCTAACTATATAAGGCCTGAAACCTATTGTTTTTAAGTGAATTTGCAAGGTTTTTTTAAATGCTAATTCCTAAGTATATAAGTCCTGAAACCTATGGTTTTTTAAGTGAATTTGCAAGGTTTTTTAAATGCTAATTCCTAACTATATAAGGCTTGAAACCTATGGTTTTTTCAGTGAATTTGCAAGGTTTTTTAAATGCTAATTCCTAACTATATCAGGCGTGAAACCTATAATTTTTTTCAATAAATTTCAAAGGTTTTGTAAATGCTAATTCTATTAGCGGATAACGTTTATATATGATATCATCCTTCTGGGACCACCTGAGCAGCCATCTTGTTTCTCAGGAGAAGGGAGGCACAAGAGAGCACAAATCAAGAGTGGAAAACACAAAAAGGGGACAGGGTTGAGACCCCCTGACCCCCTAGCCCTTCTCAGGGGGTCCCAAAAGGACCACCAAGTGCAAAAATTTGTATTTATTTTTTAAATCGCGGGGTACGCGCACGGTACGCGTACCCTACGCATACGGTGCGCGTACCCCGCGATTTTTCAATTTTTTTTTGCCCTTGGGGGTCCTTTTGGGACCCCCTGAGAAGGGCTAGAGGGTCTCTACCCTGCCCCCTTTTCGTTTCGTACTAAATCCTTCATCCAGACACTTATACATCCACTCATTCTTCAATATGTAAGACATATTTAAACTCTACAGAAACATACAGTCACTGGATGATGTCATCAGTGATGTCACTGACCATGTCATGAATGATGTAATATGTGACATCATCAGCAGTGGATTGCGGGTGCGCGATATATAGTTATTGCAACTAACTATATATGCGAATTTCAATGGTTTTGTGCGAGTAAAATAAGGTTTGCTAATCCCTAACTATATATGGTCTATAACCTATGGTTTTTTCAGTGAATATATATATATATATATACATAATACCTACTGGCGGTCGCCAGTTGGTAGTTATAGTTAGGATTTTTTTCAATGTTAAATCTCAAAATTCTATTTGGAATAACTTTGGCGCCGGTTGACGAATCTGACAGAAAATTTCCTCAAAATGGCCTCGCGGAGCTCCGGTCCTTCCCTGAAAGTTTGGGGGGGATTCGTCAAGCGGGGTCCGAAATAAAAGGGGGGTCCCAAAACGCGTTTTCCCCATGTTAATTTCCATAGGGCGGTCGATTTCACTTTTAGCCCGAACGGCTGAATGGATTTACACCAAACTTGGCAAAATTGTAGGGACTGGTAGCCCGATGTGCCTTTGCTATGTCTCAAAATATGTGCTCCAGTGGATTTTGAGTAATATAGGTTCAAAAAATATATATATCTATAGGCGCGCCCCGGTACACGCACCGGGGAGCGCACCGGGCGCGCCATGTGACTTGCGCGCAGAAAGCTGATTGGCTCTCGGGTGTCTGTAAACATTCGAAACAGTCCGGAGCGGCCGCCATCTTGTGTCTCGGTAAAATCGAGACACAAGAGGTGGCAAAAACAAAGGGGGGAATTGACCATAAGGGGGCAGGGTAGACCCCCCCTGACCCCCTAGGTTTGATGTGGGGGCCATTAAAGGGCCCCGCGGGGTCTCAATTTTTTTTTCCGATTTTCGCGGGGGGAGCGCCCGGTACGCACACCGGGGAGCGCTCCTGGGAGCGTACTATGGGGGGGAAAAAAACACTTTTAAAAATTGTATGTTTATTAATTGTTCTTTTTGTTGTTTTTTTTTTTATTTAACTACCAACATGTAGGTATCAATGCAGAGTCTATAATTTAATATACACCGTTTCCTTTGTAGATATCTTGCATGTTGTTACAGAAGTTATTGTGGTATATGGAATTCATAGCGTAGTCTGTCAGGAAAGCAGAAACAACATTGAGGCAGGAGATGATAAAGAGATGTTAAATACACATTGGAGATAATATAGTGGGAGAAAGGAAGTAACTATGAGCAACATTTCTATGTAACACAAAAAGTTGCACAGTATACTATAAGTCTCACTTTATATTTTAAACATTTTTGATCTACTTGATGAATTACATATAAAAATGAATAATGGCTTGAACAATTTTTGATTATTAAATATAAATTTATTCTTCTGATTCTTTTTCATAATTTAATAAAACTTCTAATAATATATTGTCTGGAATCTCCTCATTTACATTCTGTGTTTCCATTGATTCCACACACTCAAGTAATTCAAGGTCCAGAGACTCATCCATAAAGTCAATGTTATCATTTTCAGCATTTTTCCATCATGGTTGTTGTCCAAAACAATTTCAAAAGAAATATTCTTTTCTCCTTCCATTTTGTTGCTGTAAATTGCATAAAAAATAATTATATCAGTAGAGATAGGGCACTGTTGGGTTTAAGTTCAGACATGTAGTTTGGATTTTTTAACAGTGAAGTTATCTTTGGGCAGTGTATGGTATCAGGCTGGAATTTGAAATATAACAAAGAGTATGTGATGAAGCCTAAGTAAATGTATAATAATACAAGGGAAGCCTAACTCAATCATTAACTATAACAGAGAAGCCTATCTCAATCTATAACTATTACAGAGGGATAGTATATAACTAACAGAATATTTTTTCTCAAATTAACTTAAAGTGCACAACATACTTCACTTTCCAAAATAACAACTTACCTTTGAGAAAGCAGTTGAAGTTGTCAGTGTTATTTCTTTTCAAAGGTACTTCAGGAAGCAGTAGTCAAAATGGCTGTGTTTTCTTCTCTTTTTTTTATTCATTCATGTACATAACCAATCAAATGTCAGGAAATAATCGTAGAAAATGAAAGAAACTTTTTAATTGGTTGTAAATTCTAACACTTCATATGTGTTTTGGTCATGTAATTTACCTCAGGATATTTAGACAGGCCTGTAGCCTAAATGTCTCAATGGAATTCCACCAAATTTGACAAATGGTAGGGACTGCTATGTAGTAGGGCCTATTCCATATTTGATGAAAGTGTCTCCAGTGGTTTTTCTGTAAATTACTTTCCCACCTTTTTTTATGGAGCGCTTACCGGTGCGCGCTCCGGTACGTGCACCGGCAGCGTAACGGGAGTCCTCCATTTTGTGTTTCGGTACAATCGAGACACAAGATGGAGGGCAAACAATGTTCGGAATGGGTAGAAGGGGGCACGGTAGACACTTCCTGACCCTCTAGGTTTTCTGAGGGGGGCTTAGGAGGCTCATAAAGGCTAAAAATAAAAAAAAATTCTTGAATTTTCCGCGGGGGAAGCGCCCGGTACGCGCACCGGTGCGCGTACCGGGAAGCGTACTTTGGTGAAAAATAGTAAAAAAAGATAGAAAAAGATAAACGTTTTGAATGATCAGAGGTAGGGTAGCTCTGAAAAGAGCTTTTGGGTTCTGTGGTTGATTTAGGTACCTACAAGTAGGTTCCAATGCACAGTCTTAAATTCAGTAGGAAAATTCTATTTCCCTCATCTGAGAAGTGCACACCATCTCCTCTGTAGATGTCTTGCATGTTGGAACGCAAGTTATTATTGTATATTGAACCCATTCCACAATCTCTCATGTAAGCAGAAACAGATTTATTCACATGTTTCCGTGCTTTCTCCAATTCTGGACAAAATTGGTTGGACCAGTTCCATTTCTGTCTTTGGCATATATTGGAATATACCAAGGCAGTTTGTGGAAAAAGTGTCATCAATTGATCAAAGATGTCCTTTAAAAGCATTTCCAGACCAACCCCAGTCATAGTGCCCAAATCATTTCCACCACAGTGCACTATTAAGAGGTCAGGGTTTGGCAGATGCAAAAAGGTTTTCACCAATGGTATCAATTGATGACATCTCAATCCTCTCTGGCCAATCCACTTGATTTCCAGATTTGATAAATCAAGGTTGTGATAATTTCTGCTGGCTGCATACCTTTGAGCCCAGTGGATGTAGCTATGTCCAATAATCCATACAGAATACATGATGTGAGAAGGTTCTGGTGCAGTCAGATGAAGTGTGGGAATGAAATGGAAGTTGGAACAGTAGGAGTTTACAAAAAATAATTGTGGAGTTTCTCTGCTCTTGAATCACACGCAATGATTGGTGGATTCAGATAGTTAAAACTGAAAGTTAGGGTGCATGGTTGTGTTGTGTGAAAGAAGCAATTTGAATGGTTAAGAAAAAGTCACTAAAAGCAATAATGCCCTGGATAAGCTGGTGTATTGAGAGGTCAAACATCCTTGCTGACTTAATTTGCAACATTGTAGAATAAACTTTTGAACCTGAGAGTTCAGTTAGGATAGAGTTGCTATGGTAACAGATAGAAAGATCTGAGAGGGGGAAGGGTGTTGGTTTGAAAATAGTGAGGGAAGACTTTTGATTGGTTGAAATAAGGCATATGTGTGCAACGTTAGAAATTTTCTATGCCAGTCTTAGTTTCAGTGTATTGAGTGCACACCTTTTGCTCTGCTAAAGAAAAATTGGGTGTGTGTGTCTGACACTGTTTTCAATCTCCCAAAGCATTTGTAAAGGTAAGTAATGATTTATTTAATTTAGATAGAGACTTGTTTGCTCTATGGAGAATATTTTGAAGCAGATAGTTAAGTTTCAGTAGTGAAAATGAATGCCTGTACCTCACTCCTTTAAAAGAAACAATACGAGTGACGAAGAGTTTCAGAAGGCAGCTAAGCAGAGCTTACAACGGTTCAAAGTAAGAGGTTACAGTGATGGGGTACTGACACAAGCTCTAATGAAAGTTAACAACATATAGAGAGACGAGTTATTGACCACTAAGAGTAAAAAAGCTAATAGTGTAACGTTTAGATTAGTTACCACATTTTCTGACAATGCAGGACAGCTCAAAAGGATATTACGTAAGAACTGGAATATCCTGCTCACAGATAACATCATTAGAAAGGATCTGCCTTCGAACCCTCTGGTCACTTTTAGAAAAGTTAGGGCACTTAAGGACCACCTGATTCATAGCCACCACGAGGGACAATCTGTCCAATGATCTCTGAAACCACTGAACGGTTTCTACCCATGTGGTCGCTGTAAGGCCTGTAAATACAGCAAACGTACTTTGACATATAAGGTGCCGGGACTAGCGACACCCAAGAAAATACAGAAATTCCTGACATGTTCCATGCCTTATGCCATCTACTGCCTGACATGTCCTTGTGGACTGAGATATATAGGTAGCACGACCCATCCGGTCAAAATACGCATATTTATTTATTTATTTATTTTATTTTCAGAGTTTTATATAGCGCGAACAAGATCTTTGCAGATATCAGAGCGCTTTACATAGACGGGTACATGAGGGAACAAAGTCAAATAGGTAGGTCGATAGTTCACAGAGTACAGAAGGGAACATGAGGGAACAAAGTCAAATAAGTAAATCAGTAGATCATACAATACAAATAATACAATTGGGTGGCTGCAAAGCAATCAAGTGGGTGATAAGACAGCTCGTACAAATAGATAAGGGGTCAAGCAAGTAATATAGATCATCGCAGGGTGTTGATAGGGTTCGAGATAGTAGTACAGGTGAATTTAGCCATGAGGATAGCTTTTACTTCTTTTTTGAAGAGTGTAGTGGAAGAGAGAAGCCTGGTTTCGGGAGGGAGTGAGTTCCAAATCCTAGGCGCCATTCCTGAGAAAGAGCGCTTGTATGTTTTCTCCTTCCGGAATCTTCGAGGTTTCAGCAGAAGATTGTTTGCGCCTCTCGTGTTTCTGATTCCCCCAGAGATTGTCAATTTCTGAGCAAGGTAGCCGGGTGAGTTTAGGTGTACAGCCTTGTGTGTCATGCAGGCTATTTTCAAATGTATTCTGGCTTCAAACGGCAACCAATTCAGGGATTTCAAGTCAGGGGTGATGTGGGAGTGCTTTTTTGACCCCGTGATGAGTCTCGCTGCAGCATTTAGAGATGCTTTTAGTGGTGCGGTTGTAGTTAGTGGGAGTCCGCAGAGGGAGGTGATGCCGTATTCAATTCGTGGGATGACTAGTGCTTGCACCGCTGTTTGGAAGTCTTTGGCTGGGAGGTAGGGTTTAAGTTTCCTCAGAGTATTGATCTGGAAGTTCGCTCCCTTTGTAGCTTTGCTGACATGTTGCTGCATGTTGAGATTGGTGTCGAGTGTTATGCCTAAAGATTTTGCTGATTCCACGATGGTGGGTTGGACATTGAGTGCGGTTAGGAGTTTAAGCCAATGTTGAGTGGTGGTTATCTTCGCTGGAGGTGCGATCAGAAGGAACTCTGTTTTCAGGGCATTGAGTTTGAGGTGATTGTCGGCAAGCCAGGATTGGGTGCATCTGATCGTTGAGTTCAGGAGCAGGATGTCATTGGGAGATTGCAGTTTGAGGTAAAGTTGGGTGTCATCGGCATACATGTGAAAGTGTACATTGGATTCTTGTAGCAAAGTGGTGAGAGGTTCCATGACTAGGTTGAACAAAGTTGGGGATAGAGAAGATCCTTGGGGGACGCCTAGCGTTACAGGTACTGGCGTGGACATCAGGTTGTTGCTCTTGAATTTCTGCGTCCTGTTGCGGAGAAAGGAAGTGAACCATTTGAGGACAGTTCCAGATAAGCCCATTCTTTTGTTTAGTAGTTCTAGTAGATTCTCATGTTTAACGGTGTCGAATGTGGAGGAGAGATCAAGAAGGATGAGGAGGCAGGTGTCATTTTGGTCTAGCATTTGAAGTGCGTCGTCAATTATGTGAGTCATAGCCGTTTCTGTGCTGTGTCCTGCTCGGAAACCTGATTGGTGAGGGTTGAGGAGATCGAATTGCTCAATGTGTTTAGTCAATTGTAGTTGTGCGCATTTTTCCAGCAGTTTGGCGAGAGTGGGGATATTGGTGATGGGACGGTAGTTGTTGAGATCCGCGGGGTCGGCTGTTGGTTTCTTTAGTAGAGGTGTGACCTGACCAACTTTGAGGGAGTCAGGTATGCTTCCTTGTTGGAGAGAGCTGTTGATGATTTTAGTCCAGAGAGGGAGAATCAGTGGGGTAAAATCTTTTACTGCGAAGGCAGGGAGGGGGTCCGTGAGGTGATTGGATGGTTTCAGGGTGCTGAGTAATTTGCCAATTTCTTCTTCCGAATATGTGTCAAAGGTCGACCATGTCGCATTGTTTTTTGGTTCAACGGGTGCTGGGCATTTGGGTTTGGAGTAGAGGCTTGCGTCAGTGAGGAGATCGCTTTTTATTTTGTCGGTTTTTTGGATAAAGAAAGCAGCGAAGTCTTCACATGAGGGTACCACACGCCCAGTGTTGAGTGGTTGTGGTAGCTCTTTGGATTGCGATTTGATTAGCTCAAACAGTTTTCTCGGGCGGTTCTTTGCTTGGTTAAGTTGGAGGCGGAAGAAGTCCGATTTTGAGCGTTTTATTTTCCTGAAGTAGGCGTTTCTCTTCTTCTTCAACTCTTTTAGGTGCATTGCAGAGGGGGCTGATCTCCAGGTCCGTTCTGCCATTCGCAAGTCTCTTCTATCTTTGTTGAGACTCCCGTCGTACCATGGTTTGGAGATTTTAGTGGCGACTCTTTTTAGTTGCATAGGTGCAGCCTCATTGATTATCGAAGTCATAGTGTTGAGATAGTGGTCAGTCAGAGTTTGGACGTCCGAGGCGCCTGCAGGAGGGAGTAGGAGATTGCAGCTGTTAGGGGGCAGAGAGCCAGGGTTGAGCTTTTTCGAGTTTCTTTTCCAGACCTTGGGCTTGGAGAGCTGCACAGGGTTGACTTTGACTTTTTCGTTGATAAAGAATGTGATAATGTGATGATCTGACCAGTCACAAGGTTGGATGGATTCAAGTTGGATAGACTGCTCCTTGGAGATGATCAGGTCGATGGTAGAGCCTTTCTCATGGGTCGGACTGTTGCATATTTGGGTGAGGTTCAGGGCATCGAGGACATTTTTAAGACTGTTTACCACTGCGTCGTTGCTGTCATTCCAGCGGAGGTTGAAGTCACCAAGGTATATTTGGGTGAGCTGGCGACCGGAATTGGTTGAGATCATATCCATGATTTGTTGGGAGAAGGTGAGGTTGTCCCTGGGTGGGTGGTATATGCTGTGCAGAGTGCATATCGGTTTGCCCTCACTAATAATGTCGAGGCAGATGTATTCACAGGATGTTGGGGATGGCAGGGATGTGGAATTGACTTTCTGAACAGAGAGGTTGTTCTTGTATATGCATGCGATTCCGCCACCTATTTGGCCTGTTCTGTCGAGCCTGATAATGTGGAAGTTGGGAGGAACCAGAATGTCCATTATGGGTGTCGAGGATTCAGTTAGCCACGTTTCAGTCAAGATGATTAGGTCAAGGCCCTGCGATAAGAGGAGTTCAGCAATGGCTGCTGAGTGTTTCGTCGCCGATCTGCAGTTGAGAAGCGCGCATTTGAGGCGGGGTGTGTAGAGGGTGTTAGATTGTTCTAGCGAGAGAGGGACTTCTCTAAGGTTATTGGGGATGGAGGCTCTGCTGTTTAATGTGGGTGGTCTAAGGGGATTTGGGTGTATCGTGGGAATGTTGCGGTGTGGGGTGCTTGTGTGAGTTTGGGGGGCTGGTTCATAGGAGCGGAGAAGGGTGAGTGTGTCGAGGTCAGAAGAAGAGTTGTGGGTGCGGCGAGGGCGGTTGTTGCGATTAAGAGCTGGGATTGATGTCAGCTTGGGGCATAGCTGAGTGCGAGAGTTAGTCTGAGAGGTGGGGGACACATTTGGCGGGGAGGTGTGGATGTGTGAGGCGTTGCAGGGGCGATGCTGGGGACTACGGGAATTGCTGCGCCTATGAGCAGGGTTTGAAGCCTGGTGTGGGGCGTGGTGAGGGTGGGGGACCGCCGGGGGGGGAAGGAGGCAGGTTGGGAAGGGGGGTGGAGGTGGCTGGGTGGTGTATAGGGCGTGTGGAGAGTCGTTCTTTGATGACCTGGATGTCTTCTTTGATCTGAGTGAGGGTGGCCATGATGAGTTCCATCGTAGGGTAGGTGGTGGGGGTGGGGGTGGCAGTCAGGGGTGATTGGCTGGCCAGGGAATTCGTGTGCAGGCGGGGGGGAGGGCTGGTGTTCGGGCAGGTCTGCGTTGTGTTGGAGCGTGGGATAGGGTTAGGGAGGTGAGAGGTTCTGGACTGTTGGGGAGTGGATGGGATAGGGAGGAAATTGATGTTATGGGTGGGGGCATTGGCGGTAGGCGTGGGGGACAACGTGTAGGCTGGGAGACTGGTAGCTGTGTTGGAAGGAGGATAGTAGGGGCTGAGAGTAGGAGGGGGAGTGGGAGTGGAGATGATCCTGTTAAGGGGAGGGGGCGTTAAATTAAGAGAGGGAGTACGTTCTGCGCAGTAGATTGGTGGGTAGTGAGGACTGAGAATGGGGGGGGATAAAAGGGGGGAATTGTCAGAATGCGTGTAATTCTGGTGCTGGACTAAGTTGGGAGTGTTAAGTGTGGGGATTGTGCTGTCAGCGCCGAGCGGGGTGTTAATGCCCGCTGTAGGTGTGAAAGGTGTGTTGAGGGTATGTGTGGAGGTCCGGACGTTGGTGGAGGGGGCGGGGGAACGGGCGGCGTATGAGGGGGAGCGATCTATGTCTGAGATGGGGTGCTGAGTTGGGATAGTGAGGTTGTGGGTAGGGGATGGGAGGTCAGGGGTGGTAGGTGTATCCCTGATTGAAAAGTATGCAGCTGAGAGGTCATGGTTGGTGGAATTGGGGGAGATATGCGTGTTTGTCCGTGACTTGGAGAGGTGTTCTTTGAAGGTGGGGAACATGTTGTCTAGCAGTTCCAGGTTCTTGTCTGTGGATTGTAATAGGACAATCCCGGTATTGTAAATAGTGATGGTGGCTCTGCCTGGAAAGACCCGGGATGGGGAGATGGAGAGAGTTTGGCTGTGTGCAGATTTTCTAGTCGAGGAGACGGTGAGTAGGGTGAAGAACGCTTTTCTCCATTGAGCTCTGCGTGTGGTGTGGAAAATGATATCGGTGTCAGGGATCCATTAACCGGTGAGAAGTAGGTGTCAGCGAAGGGCTTTTCCGAGTGTGACCTAAGGAAGTTGTGTTTAAAGCGTTTGGCGGCTTTTTTGGTGAGTGATGGTGGGTATATGATTTTGTATGTATGTTTGCCGATGGGGTCCATGTTGCGTTGCAGGATTAGGTGGGTATGGGATGATGCAGTAGTGGACTATAGTAGTACCAAAGTGCAGAAAGACAAGTTTGCAGAAAAACGGGTGCAAACAGTTGGAAACACAATGATAAGTTACAGCAAGCAAGATGTTATAAAAAGTGACACTAGTACTCAGCCAGCCTTTCCAGGCTATGAGAGTGAGCAGTAGGGCAAATACATACGGTAACTAGTAAGGTACAAGGTGTAATAATAGGCATAATACTGATAAAATATAAGGGTGGGGTACAATGGGTGAGTGCACTATACTATAGTTGATAATATTGATATTGGAAAGGATCCAGATACACAATTTACAAGACTCAAAATTCAAAAATCGAGGGTGACACTGATTGTCGGTTCAACTAGTGTGAGGTAGAAATCTGTGCATTTACAAATGTTCAGAATACAAGTGAAAGTGGCACTAGTGAGGGCTCCAATATACGAGTAATAGTCTGTGCATACAGGTGTTCAAAATACCGATATAGGTGTAGTACTGCAATGATGTGTAAACACTCTGGCCTATATAAGGTAGTAATCTGAGCAATACAGATGTTTAGAGTAGAGCTAGAGCGTACTAATGCAGTGATGGCAAACACACTTTCCTATATGAGGTAGCAGTCTGTGTAGTACATACATTCAGAAAAGGCTAAAAGGGCAATATTGCACAAATATAGTAATAGGTAGGCATTCTTTCATATATGAGGTAGTAATCAGGTCTAAACAATATTGGAACACAATATTGGAACACATGCGAGCTATCAATAATGTAGATGAAGCCTACCCTGTCGCGAGACACTTTAACAAGGCACATGGACATAATAGGGACCTATTGACCTATATGTGCCTGGATAGTGTTCCCGCGAGTGTAAGAGGGGGAGATCGCCTATAGAAACTCAGGCGGTTAGAATCGCAATATATTATAGACTTACAGAGTAAGATGCCGAAAGGTCTTAATATGCATGAGGAATTAGCAGTGCTTTTGGGATAAGCTGTACAGTATAATTGTGGTTTTCATCTTCCTTTTGTAACATGTATCTACGAATCTGCTGAAATGACTTGATGATAACGAGCGAGTAATGGATCGTATTTAATGTCAATATTGATTAATATGTTATTTGTGCTTTGTGGAATTGTGTTTACTATTGGACACTAAGAAAGCCCATCCAGGGCGAGATATGTATTTAGGAGGTCACTGTGTAATTGAATAATGCAGGCCATGCCCATCCCGGGCTTTAAGGAACTATATGCACTATAAGCACCTTATCGGTTTGTGTAACCGTGGCTATTTTAAATGTGGTGATGCGCTTATAATATAATATAACCCTGCAGTCTAGGCTTACGTTATATAACGTTTCTAGTATTGGTTTGCACGTTACACTATGGCGGCTAGCCACAATGTTCACGGTGTGCCCTCTTTTGATTTGATGTCAATGGTAAACATGCAACAGTTAAATAGCACTAATGGCCATGGCACCTACCGTGCAACATTTGACGAAGGCTAAACGCCGAAACGCGTCTTGATGTGCTGACGGTTTTCTAATAAAATATCTGCTGAAAACCACCCCCGTGAGTGCTGCGATCTTTAACAGGTTTATGACCTGTAGGATGTTTGGAGCTGGATATTGTTGACGGGTACACCCCCGTTACGCAGGCACCCGTTCTGGAGTGCGGCAGGCTGGTGTTTTGGATATATATATATATATATATATATATATATATATATATATATATATATATATATATATACATTTATCTCCCAAAACCAAGATCCCACACCGTCCAAAATCTGACGGAAAGAAAGGGTACGGACTCCTCTTTTCGTACCAAACGTCTGTTTTTATAGATTAGCTGCTCCAGCTTGTTTTGACGCGTTTCAGTCACTGCCGTGACCTTGATAATATATATATATATATATATATATATATGTGATCAAGGTTCCACGGAGCCGAAACGTTATGGCGGAAAAAGCACTGAATAAATAATTTAGCATCTAAATACCGTGGTCCATGTCTTTTCCGGTTCGCTGTTGGGAGGAAGAAGCCTCGGCGTGAGGGAGACAGAGTTGCATATATATATATATATATATATATATATATATATATATATATATATATATATATATATATATATATATATATATATATATATATATATATATATATATATATATATATAGACCCTCGATTCGGAGATGTACTCAGCATCAGAATTAGTGAAAGCGCACAGGCATTTCTTCCTCGGATACTTTCCTCAGCCTTATGCGTTTCAGAGCGACATTCTCCTTAGTCACAGGCATAACAGTCTCGGCGCAGTTCACACATAAAGTCACTCTACCAGCATTTAATTTATTCCGCCCTTAATTGGCAACAGGTAAGTTCAGTTAAGTACTGAATGCTGGGATTTGAAGTCCTTTAGTTATTGTTCCCTCATAGTAGGTACTGTGCTGATTCCAATTTGTTAAATTAATACTGCCCTCCAGTGGGCTTCCAAGATGAAAAAATGCTCCGTTATTTTTGCAGTCTGATCGGCCATACGGAGACACTTGAACAGTTCCATGTCTCAGGGGCCCCCTTGCTTTCCGTGGGGTGGTGCAATCTCTTCGGCTAGACAGCCGAAATTCTTTTTTTAAACAGAGACCCTCGATTCGGAGACGCACTCAGCATCCGAATTAGTGAAACCGCACAGGCATTTCTTCCTCGGATGCTTTCCTCAGCCTTACTCGTTTCACTAATTCTGATGCTGGGTGCGTCTCCTTGAGTCCAGTCAGGGTCATCTACTTAACCTTCAGCTCAATCCTTTGGTAACTATGGAACAGAGCAGCAAGGATTGAAACATTGTGTAAAGCTGTTAACAGCACCAAACAACAGAATAGGAAAATCACAAAAAAAGATAGAGACACAACAACAATTTATAAACATAAAACATATTTTTTGAAATTTTTATAGACCTTAATTATTAAAATCCACCACAGGGTTCCAGAGACACGGGTTTTAGAACTTTTTTTTAAATTTTCAATGCAACTGTAAACAAGCACTGGCAAATGTCAAGTTTGAAACCTTTTGAAAAGTTTCGAAAAATGTGTTACAGTGTTCAGGCCCAACTTGGGCAACCAAATCCAGCAGGGACAAGGTCTAGGGGGTCATAAAGGATACTTAGGACATTTACCTGGCCAAAAGGGCATTTTTGAAGCAACTTTACAGTCAACCTCTATATAAGCCAATGGAGTGGTCCTGGTGCTGAGGGCTTCAGGTTCAAAGATGCCCAAGGATGCGCCGAATGCTGTGAATTTCATGTCGGTGAAGTCCAGTCGAGTCCATGGTCCACAGGTGAGTGGGGGCAACTCTGTCCATGGATCTTGGGGGTCCCACAAAGTCCTCCATGCAGGGTCCCAATGGCTGCCAATTCAGACCTTGCGCTTTTGCAACACAGCGGTCCTGATGCAAATCTCTGCTGGGCTGGTGTCCACCTGGGATGATGAATCTGGTCGCAACCAACACTCATGGGTCCAGAAAACACAGGTGCACCTTTTGACTATTTCTGAAATGTCCTTTAGGGTGCTCGGCATCCAATAGCAGCAAAACCTCTGCCGTTGCTACCAGAGACAAGGGCTCCTTCAGCTTTAATTCCCCAGTTCCGGTTTGGGAGGTCAGCCAACTGACCATTGCAGTCACTGCTTTGGACTGGAGCTGGGAATCAAATGTTTCCAAAGCCAGGCACGTTGAACAGGGTCCAAACTCTGCTAGCCCAAAGTGTGGAAGGTGGAGTCGCTCTGACATTCAGCCTCTCTTTGTGCCCTATCTATAGGTGCAAAGTGGTCTTCTTCTCGTACTTCTTCCAAGTCCAGTGAGTACTGAAGTCTTGGGTGCCATGGGTGTCCATTATATCCCAGTAAAATGTCAAGGGGACAATTAGGTCCCTAGCTAAAGGGCTTGTAAGTCCTCTCCCAGGGCCAGCTTAAGCGCTGGTGACGCACAGTGTGACAATGTTTGTTGGCATCCCCCCCAATGACCTCCTCCACGGATTCCTTCACTCCCACCCTTTATTGGTTCCCCTCAAATCTCCATAACCACTGTCTCCTTCATGTATTTCTTTTGTTTTATAGAACCACTCATACCAGTGTTAGGTATCTGAGCACTTTACATCACATACACATGACACAGAGACAATGAATCATAAGCGTGTAAATCAGTGTATAGGAAATGTTACATCAGACAGAGGACTACAAGGTGTAGGACTCTAATCTATACCTTGCAGTTTGCTTGCAGCTCTTTGATGATAGTTAATAGCTCACTGTTTTATATTAGGATTTAAACGCAAAAACTGCAAGTAACAAAAGGGGCTCTCTGACAAAAGCAGTAATGCACTGACCTATTTACATTGTATGCACTTTGTGATATGCATGGGACACATGCTTTGCAGCAGGCATTTTAACCTCCCGCACTACTTTATGACAAGTCAAAACTTCCACTAGACAAAACTCAAATCTCTCTGCAGCAGGTCCAACAATCATCAGAGTTAACTTGACATTTTTTAAGGATGCCTGAAAATTACTAGAGACAAGGAATGCGGCAGCAGGTGCTTATAAATCCATATTGTACTTGAAAACATGCCCCCTCCTTAAGTCAGCACCCGGTGCGTTGGCACCGATCGCACTGCCCTGGAGCCAGCCCTGTCCTCTCTTATCTGGTGACACAGTTCCGGTGATGTGGTGCTCCTGGCATTCCTATAGTGCATCTAGAATGCCACAAACAACATGGCTGAAGGCTTCCACGAGTGTAAGGACCTTGATAACCCACTCCCAGAGGTGTGGTTACCATGGGCTGCATGCCCACTGAAAACCGGTTCTGAAACTGGTTTTACCTTCCTTTGCCCTGACTCTACCTTGTCTATGGGAAACAAAAGGCTTCCGGCGTGGGAGTGATGTTGCAGCAGCCCTTCAAAGGCAGCCTCACTTTTGATGTCTGCCTTTTGGGCTAACCCTCTTTGGCAGCCCATCCTGTGGGGTGGGGGTCACAGCTACAATGCGGCAACACCCTTTGTTCCTGGCCTGGTAATCGTTTATACGTCTCCCCAGGTGGGCAAAACCCTGTCTCAGTCCCAGTGCCTCTGCATAGTCAGTGGACCAGCTGGGTCAAAGAGTAGCAACTTCTGCAAAAGTTGCCAGCATTAAATTTGACATATATCTCGACTGTACTATGGAGTCACATTCAATGTCCCCTTCAATTTGATACCTTACATGCCATAGTTAGGTAGCCTTTGTCAGGAGTTAGATGCAATGGAATGCCAACGACTAACCCTGTAATTACCCTATAAGGATTCTTAACTGTCCTCAGCAAACACCAACACTTTAGGGTTTTGCTGTACAGACCTATCCAAAGATATATGTATATCTTAATATTATACAGCTCCTTGCCTTAGGGCATCATAGGCCTGCTTAGAGGAGACTTATACATATATATATAGTTAAGGGACTTGTGTACCTTGACACTATTAGTAGTGGCAAAGTCATGTGTGCAGTGCATGCACAGCCTCTTCAATCTGCAACGGCAGCTGAAAGTCAAGTTTTGCAGAGGCCGCCGCACCCGCCCGAAGGGTGGGGGAGGCTCGAAGGCCGGCGCCATAACCCTCGTGGTGCCACCAGCGGGGGTAAACTGGTTCTGGGCGCTTCGATGCGCACAGGAACCAGCGGAAGCGGGGTGCGCACCAGCCACCCGACCGGAAATGACCTGTTGACCTGAGCGCCCCCAAAGGGCGCCCAATGGTCAACCTGGCTTTGTTTGAACCCCCCAATCAGGGGGACTCACCTGAGACCTGCATGGAGGGCTCAAGAGGATTTAAGCGACGCCGCCCTCCCAGCAGAAGCACATCGCATTCGAGGAGCTGGGAGAACGGCGCGACAGCAACAACGACTGAAGCCCACCCACCCACACCTAAGGAACAGCAAAAGTCGCAGTGCTGGATAGGGGGAAGGGTGTTAGCGGAAATCCTACACTGGTTGGCTAAGAAAACACACCGGCGGGCGGTGTGTAAGAGGATGGCCACTCACTTTTGAATGCCGCACGGCAGGGTGACGTGGCGGCATAAAGGAGGGGAGTAACAGGAGGAGACGGCACTCGCGGCCCAGACCCGGCCGGACGGCAGGGCGCAATTTGGTAGCGAGCTGGGGACCTAACTCCCGACTGGAAAGCTCCCCTCCGCAACACGCAAAGGGCGTGGTCAACCAACCACTGGAGCACCAATAGACTGGCAACAAACTGGTTTGGGTACAAGCCCCATTTTCGAACTAAGGAGGGCACAAAGAGACTGACACCCGCTATCACAAGAGGGTGTCATAATGTGTAATATGCCAATTATGATTGATAATTATGATTGATGAGTAATGTTCGCAAAATGGAAGATTGCTTGAAACCAGTTTGTGTTATTAATATGTCTTTGGTTATTAATAAACTGCGGCCAACAACGACCACTAATGATACCAGGTTTTGTTGGCTGACATTATTTCCCACCTTTGGCAACAGCAGAATGCGGGGGCCGGTAAGTATGGAGACTGGGGTCTCCGCTGAATAGGCACATGCGAGGGTTATTCACTTTGTCACACACAGAGTGGCACAACCAGTGCTGCAGCTCTTGTGTTCACAGCCGGTCTTAAATGCCCTGGGTACTATATACTAGGGGCTTGTAAGTAAGTCAGCACATGCCAATTGGGGGTCACCCAACAAAGCATATATTTTTGGAAAAGAAAAGCACACTGTCACTGAGGTCTGGACTGCAGGTCTCAGTGTCGACAACCAGCAGATATTAGTCAAAAATAGGGCATGTGGTTGGGAGAACCTACAAAAAACCCTATTTTCTCGCAGTAGCCACTAGTAAGATTGGGGGAGCTGTTATGCCTAAAAGTTTGCTTTCATCTTGTCTGGATGAGGCATCTGCCTTACAATGTCTATGTCCACGGCAAGAACGAATCTGAATATGTAAACGAGAAAAGAATAACATTAATCTGACATCAACATAGCACCCTGCACAGAGCCTACTTAACCCCGGCTAGGCTGCATAAAATATACCCCCATGGCATCTTCTGCCTGACCTCGCTGTAAAGACCCAATGGCAGATATGCTACACATCACAGAAAGTAACATCACATAGTCCTAAGGAACTTATACTGAAAATCACAATCATCCCCTTCCACATTTGCTCTAACCACTTCCCCATCTCCCTCTCGGTTCCATGATGCCCGGATATGTCGCAAGGCATGAGACAAACACACACACAGTGAAACTCACAGTGCCATAATTGGGAAGACTTAGGTGCACATGCATCAAGAATCACTAAAGCGAGTCCTTATTAGCGAAAAAAAGGAATCGCAATTAAAAACTCTCAAACTGGGATGCATGTACAGATTCGGTAAATTTTAGCGATCCCGTAAAAATCGCAAACAAAATACCGAATACATGATTGCGAGTCGCTAACCCACAAACTAGCAAATAGCGAGTCCGCTAATACCTAAATCGGTATTAGCGAATTCGGTATTTGCAAAATCGCAAAAAGCGGGTCACGTTAGAAGCAGGCTGATGACATCACAACCAGGAAGTCATCCAGTCCATGCTTCATTCAGTGCCCTGAGGAGCTCAGAGGAGGAAGCAGAGTACTGAAGCTGAGCAGAGACAAATCACATTCACAATCCAACATAGCCAGGATGGACAAAAATGCTGCAGGGGAGAGTGCCACGCCCAGGAAGAGGAAGATGAAGTTCTCGGAGAGGGAGCTCGAACACCTGATTGAGGGGGTGAACAGCAGCCACAACAAACTGTTTGGCAAGTTGTCCCTGAAGGTGGCAGAGGCGGAGAAGCGCAAAATATGGCTGCGCATCAAGGAGAAAGTGAATGCTGTGGGAGTCACACACTGCAGCATTGAAGATCTGAAGAAAAGATGGTACGACCTCAGGAAACGTGCCAAGGAGCGCATAGCCGAAAGGGTGAAGGAAGCAGGTGGCACAGGAGGGGGATCATCAAAAGCACCCGCCAACACAGCCCTGGAGGACCTAGTTGAGGGGACGATCGAGCCCGAGGCAGTCGTGGGAGTCACCCAATTGGACATATCCGGCGCAGCATGTACACAACAGGGTAAGATGCATGCAAGCGCTAATACTCTGCGTACTGTAAATCCATGCACATACCACCAGGCAAATCAGTGTGCAGGGAGAAGACCATTCCACATTTTCCCTCATACACATAAAGCATCATGGGAGTTGAAGTCATGCGAGCCAAATGGCCATGCATAATCATCAATGCTTAATAAAACATACCAACACTTCATGTCAGACAGTGTGTTTAAATCAGTGATTTATTATTAGGCTGTCCGGTTTTAAACCTATATTAACTGATAAAACCCCACTGGAAGGGAAATAGCCCTCACCAGTGAAAACATATAAACACTGAAAAAACCCCTGCACAACCAAAGCTAAATGCCCTTCAAAGAAAGGAAAAGGAGAGTGAAAGCGTTATTTTTATTTCTTCCTGAATGGGCCAATACAATGTAACTTTGTTATATAAGGTAGCAGTAAAAAAGACTGGGCCAACATTATTCTGCTTGAGTTTTGTTGTTTAGGGATGTAACTAAAAATTGTTGCTTCATCCTTTTCAGTTATGTGGTCTTTGGTCTAAAGATACAGGAGTTAGAAGCAGGTTTTAGGTGTTGTTTATTTATTTTATAAACTGTAGAGAATCAGGAAATATCTAAATCATTTGATTTTTTGGCTTTGTTTGAGTCTTTCACTGATAGGAAAAATGTAGGTTTCATAAAAATCTTTCCCAATATGTATCATCACACTTACCCACAGAGATGGTTAACAACCCTTAATCCATCAGCCCCCTTTTCTAGTGAGTCCGTATTGATAGTAGGTGAATTGCCAAACACCCCAGGCTTTAAACATTCAATGCAAGGTATAGTGACAGGTATATGTGAAAAGAGTGCAGTCACAAAGCATCTGGGATACTGGTGAAAACCTGACACCAGACTTTTGGAAAAAATGGAATGCTGTGTCACTTGGAACGCTGCTGCAAACAGTTCTTACCAAGTTCAACAAAGATTAGAGTGAAATTGTTTGTATTTGCAGTGATTCAGCTACGTATATGAAAAAGTTGTGTGATGTCCTTTCAAAATCGATACCTGAGCTGAAGTGCTTCCCTGTAAGAGATCCTTGCCACTTGTTAGATGGCAATCTGAAAGCATCTTTGTAATCTTCAAAGGTAATGAAGAATGCTAGTGACTTTTTAGTCCACTCTGGTGCACTGTTTTGTTATGTGCAGGAACTAAAACACAAATATTTCTCATTTTGTGCTTTGTGTGGCATCAAAGAAAGAATCATCTCAACTGTGTCACTTAGCCAGTGGTTCTCAGTCCTAGAGGGCTTGAATGGTATATTATCCATGTGGCAACCGTTTACAGAACTTTTTCTGAGTGATGATGCAAACTGCAAGAATGTGAAGATCTTTGGTCACATATTGATGGTGATTTGAAAAAAGTACACTCTACTGCATTCTTAGATTTCAAAAACACTTTTTCTGCCAAGTGTTCAGCATAATCCGTGTGGATGTGAAACATCTCCTTGAGAGTAAGCTGGGTGATACTTTTAGTGACTTTGACACTGCACCATGTTCCATGTTCGAGTGCTTGCCACTTGGTAAGCAAAGAAATGTTGAGGAGCAATTCAGGAACTTTTATTTTACAGTGTTTGAGAAATAGCCCTTCACCAACCATGGCATTTGAAGTCAATGAAGCCTCTCTGTGACATTCTGCACAAGTTATAGATCCCTTCCGTAAAGGGAAATCTTCTCTGGAGTTTCAAAAGTGCTGCCTCTTTTTTGACTGCTTCAAGAACTCTAAAGGCATATGCACCCAGTTCAAAGCATATGTTGCAGTACCTGTCGCAGAGAATCACAATCTCCAGGTGCACCAGTATTGGCATAAAAAGCTATGCCAGTGGCCGGAGTTAGTAAATTGTGTACTGGTTATTTTGGCATTGCCTGTCTCAAGTACCAATGTTGAGAGGGCCTTTTCACAGATAGAGGTTTACATAAGAAGAAAAGAGTGAGCGCGCATCACCAAAGACTCACTGAAGAAGTATTGTAATGGTGTACTATGATACGTTTTATTTGTAAAAATGCATTTGGACCTCATATACACTGTACGTACACTGTCTATATACCATGCAATATCAGTGCAGACAGCAAGCAATAATAAAAGCAAAAAGTTCCATAAACACCGGAACAACACTGTTTCTGTTGTTTTAATGGCGCAAAAATGTGTAACCACTGATAACCACTGTTTTTTAATGTATTGAAATCACTGGAAAAACCCCATCAGAATTTACCAAAAATAGAAACTGAAAACAGGAAAGCCTATTTATTATGTACAAAGTAGGCTATGTGAGAAACAGATTTAGGACCAAACAAGACTAACACTGCACTGTTTCACACACAGATGCAGCTCAGGTGGACTCCGAGGACATTGACCGGCTCATCATCTCTGAGACCCCTGCAGAGACGTATGTAGAGACTCCTGTGGACCCTAAATGTACACCACCCCACCGCCAAAACACAGGGCACATGTAGCTGCACTGCAAGAAATGGAATCTGAGCCGACACCAGCACCCACAACAGTCCCCAGCCAGCCACATGTCCCTTCACCAGCTCCAACACCAGCAGAGGTCCGACTAGGACAACAGCGCAGGTCCAGACCAGGACCCGAACTTGAACAGGCTTCAAATGTATATGGGGCGTTGAGTTGCAGATGCTAAGTGTGCAGCTCCTGCAGGGCGCCTGCAGGGAGACTCATGGGCACAATCAACATCTAGCTCTCCAAGCTGGCCAAAAACTTGAGCACAATGTCAGACTGTGTGCGTGACCTAACAACTTTTGTTGCAGAGGGAAATTGACAGACAAACCAGAGCCTACAGGAGCTCACCCGTGCCGTTCTTGCAGGACAACGCACTAAGCGTCGGAGGCATCGCCAGAGCTTTCTACGTATGTCAGCTAATACAAGGTCCATCACCAAGCTCAGCAACACCACTGCAGTATTGGCACGGCGCTCTGTGTCATTGCAGATTGATCTGGGCCATTTATGTGGGGATGTTGCAAGGGCCTTAGGCCAAGTGACCACTGCTGTGGAGCACCTCCAGTCTGGGACTGTGATTGCCAGCAACTTGGAAGGGGAGGAGGGTAGTGAGGAGGCATCGAGCCTGAAGAGTGTGTCTGTGCCAGTGACCACTAACAGGAGGCGCAGTTCACGCAGCTCCACATCCACAGGCACACATCAGGCTGATGTTACAGAGTCATGCGACAGAAGGCAGGGGGTACGTGGCAAGAGACGCTAGCCATGCATATCCAGCTCTTTGGCCATGGTGGTGTAACCATGGTCCATTTCAACATTGTGATTGCCCTCCAGTGCGGTTATCTAGTTTTTTTAACTTAATCAACCTACCCAATCACCGTCATAATTTTCTAAACATAAATCTTTTGTTTGACATGTGCTCAAGTTAATAGAACATTCACATTCAAGGATATCTTGTGATGGCTGATTCTTACCTACCTCATAAATGATGTTGTGTGATGTGTGCACGTCTCCTCTGACCTTCAGCTGTGTTTGCCATATGTGCCTGCCGGTATTGCGCGTGAGGTTGGTTGTCACCATCATTGTCCTTCTCGTCCTTCTCGATTGGTATGCCTCTTCTTGTGGCAATGTTGTGCAGCATGGCACATATAGCCACAATCCTGCATCAGGTCTCGGGGTTATACTGTAACGCACCACCAGTCTTATCAAGGATCCTGAGGTGACTTTTTAGTATCCCGAATCTCCTTTTGACCACATTTCTTGTGCTAATGTGTGCCGCGTTGTAGCGCTGTTCCTGTGGTGTTGCGCGGTTGAGGTAAGGGTGTGAAGCAAATATTTAGCCGCAGTAATGCAATCACATTTGGTGTAATGAGGCAACAAATAGGTGTATGTATGTACCAAGTAAGTGTCCCTCTCCAAATTCACCACCGAGCAGACGACTGTGGATGCCACTGTGGCAGAATATATACGAGTCATGTGTGCTTCCGGGAAATTGTGCTACGATGTCCGTTATTATATGCTTAGCATTGCACACTACCTGGACATTGATGGAGTGGTAACACTTCATATTTCGGAAGATGTACTCGTTGGCTGAGGGGGGGCAGATAGGGACATACGTGCAGTCAATACATCCAATGACATGTGGGAATTGAGCGACGTGGTAGTGGTCCAGTTTGGTATGATTCAACTCCTGTGGGGTTGTGGGGAAGGTGATGTGGGTATGTATCATTGTCATCATGGCGTCAAGAAATTTCCAGAAGAAGCGTGAGAGTGTGCTTTGGGATACACCTCCGGCAACCTCTACGACACCCTGGGAACTGCCTGACGCCAGTAGGTGCAGGCTACATAGGACCTGAACGTGTGCAGGAATGGCATTGGTCCTATGGGTCTGGGACTGCAGTAGGGGTTCCAAATCTGCAATTAGGCGCATTATCATTGCACTATTCAGACAGTACTTATCGTATATTTCTTCATCATTTTGGCCCAGCATTGTCATGTGCACTCGGAATACCCACTCCTGTATCCTCCTCTTGCGCTGGGCTGCTGTATTTATCCTCATCTTCCTTGCAAGCACGTAGAGGGCTGTCATTGTGAATGGCTTACGGGGTCTCCTGATGCATTTTTAAAGAGTTTCAGATTGGTTGCACCAGTAAAAAAACAATTTGTGTGGTTTCTCAACTTTACCTCCTGGTTGAAATTCCCCTTATTCTGCTCTTGCTAAATAGCGATATTGATGAAAATCGCTATTTGCGAGTTTTTATGCATTGGGTTGCGATTCATTATTAGCTATCCGCTATTTGCAGGAGCAGTTTTAGTTTTTGTTATTATATAATCGCTATTTTGCTTATCGGTAAATTTGCAGGGGCCTTTTTTCCAATTATCTTGAATTTTCACTATTGGGTTGATGCATTGGAAAGTGTTGTTTTGCGGTCGCTTACAGGCTATTTTACTAATTCGCAATTTTTGCAAGGGAAATTTAGCTTGATGCATGTGCCAGATAGTCCGATGATACAGCACATTCTTGTTGAAGTTGACTGTTACAAAAAAATCGAATCCGACATTTGAAGTTGAGTTAAGAGCGTGTATTATTTTCTCATTTGCCTTTAATCTATCTTCCTTACCCCACTGCAGCTGGTTCACTCATTGTTTCCTATGCTATGGATCAAACTCCTGTACTTGACATTGTACTGCCACCAGTTGCGGCGGTATGACTCGCGGGCGGTGAGACGGAGGGTGGGGTCGCGGGGAGGCGGTCGAGCGGGTGAAGGTTTTATAAAAATAAAAATAAAAGAAATACAAGTTAAGGTTAACTTATCTTTGCCGTCCCATCCCACTCCGTTGGTTTGTGTCTTTTTGCAACCTCTCTACAGCAGGAAGCAGCCGCAGGCTGCCTCCCACCCCTCCCCATAGCCAATCACATCACTGCAATGACAGCGTTATGATTTGCTGGGATGCCGACCTAACAGGTGTCTATGGGGAGGCGATTTTATCTATATAGCCTGCATGCAGCCTACATAGAAAAAATGCAGAGTGGCTTGCGGACTGGTTTGGTTGGCGCTGGGGTCTACCATACAGTCAGTGCCCACAAAAGTGGGCAAGCCACTACTTCCCTGCCTGAAGAAGGACTGCCCACCCAAACCCTGCCATCTGCTTTCTCACAGTGTGAGAAGAAGAAATATAAAATGGTATTTAAAATACCATTTTATGTTTCTGCTTCTCGCACTGTGAGAAAGCAGTGGGGCGACGCTCCTCCGCCTTTATGGAGGAGCTGCCCCTGACTTACACTGTTCTGGAAGACCGGCATGATGTAATATGCGCCTGTACCATGCACCATAATGAAAAATTAGCCCAGACTGGAAACAAGCATCCTAAGACAGGTTCCGAAGTATCACCACTCATCAGCCCGAATAGCTTGACTATGGTGGTATGGTGAGAACGGTACCCATGTCTGGGCATCCCTGCCCCACTTAGGGCGACAAGTGCAAAAATAACAATTGATGGGCAGAATGCTGAACAATGTCAAACAATCCCCTCCAGTACAGAGATCTAGGCCTAAATCCATTCTTTTTGTTCTGCTCACCACCCCTTTCCAGTTTGTACCTAGCTATATTCAAATCCGTATTTACCCTGGTCCCCATTGGAACAGTCCAACCGAAACGGATGGACCAGATCATCTCCAGATCTGAAACAAGCATATTAGGACAGTTTTTGAGGTTCACCTCTCATCAGCCAGGATAGCTTGACTCCAGTGGCATAGTGAGCATGGGACAAAGCAAACACAAAGAGATTATGGACGAAGCGCTGAAACCTTTCAGACACTCAACCCCAGTCACAGGTCTGGGTTGAATCCATCATTGTTCTTTAGCTCACTTCGCCACCACACAGCTATATGCAAATCAGTCTTGACTCTGTGCGTCATGGGAACAGTCCAGCCCAAACTTGCGAGCCATGTCTTCCCTTGACCAGAAACAAGCATCCTGGGACCGGTTTTGGGGTAACACCCCTCATCAGCCAGGCTAGCTTGAATCCAGTGGCAAAGTGAGCAAGGGCCCCACATCTGGGCATACCCTGCCAACTTAGGGCGAACAAAGCAAACACAAGGAGATGATGGACGGGGCACTGAAACATTTCAGACACTCACCCCCAGTCACAGATCTGGGTTGAATCCATTTAGTTCTTTAGCTTATTTCGCCACCCCAGTTCAGTCCCAGCCATGTTCAAATCAGTCATGACCCTGTGCCTCATGGGAACAGTCCAGCCTGAACTGCAAAGCCATGTCTTCCCAGGACCAGAAACAAGCATCCTGGGACCTGTTTCAGGGTAACACCCCTCATCAGCCAGGCTATCTTGAATCCAGTGGCAAAGTGAGCACGAGACCCATACCTGGGCATACCCGTCCCACTTAGGGCGGCAGATGCAGAAAGAATAAATGATAGATGGAATGCTGAACAATGTGAAACACTCACCCCCCAGTACAGAGATCTGGGCCTAAATACATTGGTTGTTTGCTCAACATGCCTTTCATGTTTGGGCCCAGCCATATGCAAATCAGTATTGACTCTGCTCCCCAAGGGAACAGTCCAGCCAGAACTTTCAGGCCGGGTCCTCCCCTGACAGGTAACAAGCATCCTAGGACCAGTTTCGTGGTATCACCCCTCATCAGCCAGGATAGCTTGACTTCGGTGGCATGGGGAGCACAGGGCCTACGTCACTCTCATGAATCACTTGCCTATTGAAGGTACAGTTATTACTGGAAGGATGCCTGTGCCTAAGCAAATGATTTATTTTATTTTTTTAAATATTTTTATTGATGACATGAAGACAGAGTAGTAAACAGAATCACCATACAAAGTAAGAATCAGCTGACAATCGGGCAAGTGTAGCTAACAATGAAAATTTATACATATTAAAAAGACGAGAAATAAAGGGAAAAAATAAAAAAAAGAAAGAGAAAAATAACATTTCATAGAAACATTTCAGGCAAAAGTAATTTCCTATTTGCAATTACATAAATTCTCCCCAGATTTTTCCTAATTTACATAATGCTCTAACTCCCCTGATTTTAGCTAGTGCACATTCCATATTGTATGTGTCTTTAACTATAGCCCACCATTCTGCCGTCGATGGTGGGTCCCGTGTGATCCATGCTCGAGCATTAGCTAGTCTTGCACAAGCCAGTAAAATACTAATAAGCTCTCTCTGGGTATGATCGCATGGTTGTGGACCCAGTAGTATATCTGTAACTGTGAATGAGATAGATCTGTTAAGTTTGTAAGGCACAGTTTTTTTCACTCCACCACAGAATGTTATTAGTGACAGGCATAAACAAAACATATGCGCTAAGTCAGCTGCGAATAAATCGCATTTTGGACACCTAGTCTTATCACTACTTAAATTATTTGCTGCCCATTTCACAATCCATGCAGGGGTACAATATAAAGAGCAGATAGTTCTATATGATTGTAGCCTTAAACTAGAAGAGTGTACTGATTTGCAAATATTATCCAGCGCAAGGGATACAGAGTTAGTAGTAATAGTAGACCCCAATTTCTGACTCCATCGTATAGCTAATTTCCCACAGTCGTCTTCTTTTGAGAAATAAATCCTTTGTAATCAGCGCTAATCAGTGTCTATCTTTGGCTGAATGGATGCAATCCCACATGCTAGAATCTGCCAATTTAATAAGTTTCAGGCTACGTATAAGATAGTCTCGAACTTGATAGTATTTTAATCGCATGCTCTCCGTAACACTATAGAGGAGTTGAAGTCTCTCAAACGTTGAGAACCCGGTGCTATTGAATAAATCCCCTAAGCTTTTAATGCCCAGATGTGTCCATTTTCTCCCACCACATCGTGAAAAATTCCTGGAAAAGCTGCATTGTCCCATAAAGGAAATTTAGGATGGTACAGCGGTACTTGAAATTTGTTAACAATAGTCCCCAAAAGATATACTATGTCTCATGCAGTCTTGAATTTAACCCGCTTGAAATTATACGGATCGTTAATACGATATAGGAACATCTAAGACTCTGCCCCCAACATAAATGCATAGTAGATAAAAGGTTCATTGCTAGGGTGTAGTAAGCTGTGAATGCGTCCTAGAAAAGCCGACCAAAAATATACTTTAAAATCAGGAAAATGAAGGCCACCTTTTTCATAAGGTAGTTACAGTATTTCAATTGCACGACATGCTTTTTTGTAACCCCATATGAAACTGCTTAATATGCCATCTAGGCGCTTAAAAAAAAATTGTTAACACGTAAGGGGATAGATCGAAATAGATAAATACATTTTGGAAGAATCTTCATTTTGATTAAGTTAATTTTGCCAATTAGACTGAGAGGGACCTTATGGCATTTTTTTAATGTAACAGTTGTCTCTTTTACCAATAATTCATAATTTAATATAGCTATCTCTTCCGGGTTAGCAGAAATTTGTATTCCCAAATAGATAGCAGTTTTACACTGTCCCTGTATTGGTTCCATTTGTTTATAATTCATTACTATTTGAGTCTTGTTGGTGTTCAGCCTGTAACCGGAGACATCACCGAACCTCCTAGCCTCCGTGATAATCCACGTCATTGCCACCACTACGTCTGTTGAATAAACTGCAATATCATCTGCGTATACCGTTATTTTAAGGGTATACAAGCTAGATGAAAACAGTTTTATACATGGGTTATTTTGTAACGCCACTAAAAAGGGTTCATTAGACAAAGCAAATAATAGGGGTGAGATTGGGCACCCTTGACGGGTACCACACAAAATAGGAAATGTTACCATCTGTATTCCTGCATAGCAGACTTTAGCCAGAGAGTTATCATAGAGGGCCTTTATCCATTGCATATATGAGCCATTAATGCCAAATCTGTTCAGCACGGCCCAGAGATAATCCCACCCCATTTGGTCAAATGCTTTCTCAGCATCTAATAGTATCATACAGAATGGGGTGGATCTAGTCCTGGCAACATCAAAGCTGTGAAAGCCATATTTATATGAGTTGTGGTATCCCTGCCAGGTACAAACCCATGCTGTTGCGGGGATACCAAAGTAGCGATTATTGGAGCAAGCCAGGTTGCCAGTATTTTGGCAAATATCTTCGCGTCAGAGTTTATCAGAGAAATCGTTCTATATGACCCGCATTCGTCTGCTGTCTCATTCTTCTTTAAAAAAATATAATTTGCGTAATATTCCATGACTCAGGGGCCTTCCCACCGTGTTCCATAAGTCTGATCACTTGACTGAGTAGTGGGGATAATTCCTCTGTGCTGTGTTTATAAAGTTCTAATGGAATTGAATCTTCCCCAGATCCTTTGCCAGAGGGCAGAGCAGAGATTGCCAATCTAATCTCAGCTGTAACTCCATGGTTCAGCATATCTGCTTGCTCCTCGTCAATGCAGTTCACCGAGTTAGTTTGTAAATATGTGTGGATGACATTGGGCGTCGGTTGATTTTCAGGAGTGTATAAATCCATATAATATCTAGCAAACTGCTTGAGTATTTGAGGGGGGTTATTATATGTCACATTTTCAGGCCTTTAATAGTCCTAACTAATGTTTTGGCCTTACTTTCTGCCACCTTATAAGCTAATACTTTACCTATTGTTTCCCCACCCTCGTACTGAGAGAGATGATATTTATGCAATTTAATGAGACTTTTTTCTCTCAACGTCTGCTTTAAAGCGGACTTAAGATCAATTAAAATATAGCCCAGTTCTTCTACTGAGTTGAAACCTTGTAAGAGTGCTACTGCCAGCTGTTTCTCTGCATTTAGTATTTTAGCGGCTGTATCATCTACACTCTTTTTCTTTTTATAGTTCTGTCTAAATATATACTGCTGAGTGAAACCCCTAATGCTAGTCTTACAAGAGTCCCATACCACATTGTATGAGGCTGAGCCAATATTAAATTCAAGAAAATCTTTTATTTGAGCCTTGAGGTTAAGTATGAAATCTGCTTTAAGCAAAAGATGTCTTGGAAATGAGAAAGGGCGAGGGTATGGTTTCTTTGTAAGTATATTAAAAGAAAGGAGGATGGGATTGTGGTCTGATTTGACCTGCGGGCAAATCTCGATATTACTTGTCTCCAAAATACTGTCTGACGCCCAGGCCATATCTATGCGAGAGCATAATTTATGTGCTGCTTAATAGTAAGTATAACCGGCAACGTCAGGGTGTAATACCCTCCAAGCATCCTTTAGATCATGTATTCGCCCTATTTCTCTGATTGTGGCCCGTGTTTTTCGCATCCTCCTAAATGCCCCCCGTCTGGTAGTATCAATGTCGTAATTCATAATACAATTAAAATCACCCAATACCAGACGCTCACCCTCCCAATCAAGCAGTTCCATATTAACTTTATCCATAACGTTGGGATCGTCTATATTTGAGCCGTACACCACACAGAACGTATATTTCTTACCCGCTATAATAAACTAAGCAATAGCCCATGTACCATTTTTATCTGTCGAAGTTCTGGTAGTCTCAGCTTTTAATAATTTATGTTGTAAGATTGCAACCCATCGAATTGACAGAAAAGTCAGAGCTTATAATAACATTGTAACCTAGTTCTTTAAGTAAAGTGCGATCCTTGTGAGATATATGTGTCCCTGACAGTAAAACTATATGCAGGTTTTACATCCTTAGGTCCTCAAAAACTAAACGTCATTTATTCCTACTATTTAATCCTGCCACATTCCAGGCTAGACACCTTATTCTATCCATATCAATAGATTTCTCACCTCCCCCCGCCCCATACGCATTAAGAAAAGGATAAAGAAAAAAAAAACCCTTGCCTCTTATTGTCTCACTATAAACTTTACTCATGTCAATTTTTCTGATTTTACCCTCCTCCAAAACCCTCCCCTCCCTGAGCGCTCTGCTCAACCATCCCTTACCATCCCCGCCCACCCCCCCCCCCCCTTTTCCATAGAGGAGGATTGCTCTCTATAACCAGCTGCTGTTGGTTTAGGCAGCCAAAAGAGGCGCAACAGTGACAACCCCTCTCTCCCAAAACCACACCAGTATCTTAAATACCACCATGTACAATAAAGAAGAATATATCATTGATCCTAAAACTAAATGTCTACAATAACAAAGATGAGGGAGAAAGGTGAAAAAGAGGTGCAAAAGTTAAAAAAAAGGCAAAATCAAAAAGCAAATCCCTCTTTAAAAAAATGTTTGAGTTAGAGTATCACCTATTCCTACACCTCTTCCTGTGGCATTTGACCTTTTAACACTTTAGTCCATTGTACATGGTCAGGCATTTATGACATTATTCTACAGGTTGCTCAGTGGCTTCTCTCTGCCATTTAATCAGCATCTTTTCCACTTCTTGATCATCAAAAAGAAAAAATGTATGACCATTCTTAAATACTTTTAGTCGCGCCAGTTCTTGTAAATAAGCTTGACCACCCAAAGCCTTGATAGGGTCAATATACTGGCAAAACTTCCAGCATTTCTCCATTTTGATTTTGCTTAAGTCAGACCTGACAAAAAGGTTATTGACTCTGTTGTAACTGGCTTATTAGGTTGAGCTTTCAGTGACACTGCCTGCCTAAACAAAAAATTACCCATGTACATTAAAAAAGGCTGAGGATACTGGTTATCCTTGTTCCGTTGGACTAATGGTTGTCTATGGGCCCTTTGCAGTTATGAGTCAGAGTCCCAGTCAGATAGATCCGGGATTGCCTTTTGAAAAAGTTGAACCATGAATGCTCTCGGATCTCCACCTTCGGCCCCTTCTGGGATACCAAAGACTCGAAGATTTTGTCGTCTTTGTCGATTTTCCATGTCCTCAACGTTGGTTTGCAGGCTTGCAATCTGGATCTCATGTTTGCTAACACATACCTCTGTGCGAGTGGAGAGTTCCTCTGTATCTACCATCGTTTGTTGTAGCTCTGACATCTCTAACGTGAGGCCTCCTAGTTTACTTTCCAATGTATTTAGAGACCGCTGCATTTTATCGTTATTTTTTATCACTAAGAAGTTGAACAATGTCAAGTCAAGTCAGAAAATTTATATAGCGCGCTACATACCCAGAGGGTCTCAAGGCGCTTGAAGAAGGGTGGGGAATTATTGGTCGAAAATCCAAGTTTTAAGTTGCTTTCTGAATGCTGGGTGGTTTTGAGTGAGGCGAAGGTGAGTGGGAAGTGAGTTCCAGGTTTTGGCTGCTAGGTAGGAGAAGGATCTTCCTCCCATGGTGGTTTTGTTGATGCGAGGTACAACAGCAAGGGCTTGGTTGGAGGAGCGTAGCTGGCGGGAGGGGGTGTAGAAGGAAAGTCGTGTGTTGAGGCATTCGGGTCCAAGTTCGTAAAGTGCTTTGTGAGCGTGGGTTAGGAGGCGGAATGTTATCCTCTTATTAACGGGGAGCCAGTGGAGGTTTTTCAGGTGACTAGAGATGTGGTCTATACGCGGGATGTCTAGTATGAGTCTGGCTGATGCGTTCTGGATGCGTTGGAGTTTTTTCTGATTTTTTGCGGTGGTACCGGCGTAAAGGGTGTTTCCGTAGTCCAGGCGGCTCGTGACCAGTGCGTGGGTGACCGTTTTTCTAGTTTCGGTGGGAATCCAGCTAAATGTTTTTTTGAGCATGCGAAGAATGTTGAAGCAAGATGATGAAACGGCGTTGACTTGTCTGTTCATCGAGAGTGAGGAGTCCAGGATGACGACCAAGTTCCGTGCGTGGTCCGTCGGGATGGGTGCTTTTCCAAGGGCCTCTGGCCACCAAGAGTCATCCCAGGCGGAGGGGGAGGTACCTAAGATAAGGACTTCTGTTTTGTCTGAGTTCATTTTCAGACGGCTGTGCTTCATCCACTCGGCTACTTCTTTCATTCCTTCATGTAGGTTGGTTTTGGCGGTGTTCGGGTCTTTGGTGAGTGAGAGGATCAGTTGAGTGTCATCAGCGTAGGAGATGATGTTGAGGTTGTGTTGGCGTGCGATGGTCGCGAGGGGGCTCATGTATACGTTGAAGAGGGTGGGGCTGAGTGAAGATCCTTGTGGCACGCCAAAATGACTTCAGTGGCCTCTGATTTGAATGGTGGAAGGCGGACTCTCTGAGTTCTTCCGGTAAGGAATGAGGTGATCCATTCCAGTGCTTTTCCTTGGATTCCGATGTTACTGAGGCGTTGTAGCAGGGTGCTATGACAGACTGTGTCGAGGGCTGCGGAGAGGTCAAGGAGGATGAGGGCGACTGTGTCTCCATTGTCCAGTAGAGTACGAATGTCGTCTGTAGCTGCGATGAGTGCGGTCTCAGTGCTGTGTTTTGCTCGGAATCCGGACTGTGAGGAGTCGAGGGATTTGTTGGTTTCAAGGAAGGCGGCGAGCTGATTGTTGACAGCTTTCTCGATGACTTTGGCCGGGAAAGGAAGGAGCGAGATGGGGCGGTAGTTTTTGAGTTCGGTGGGGTCAGCTGTGGGTTTTTTCAGAAGGGCGCTGAGTTTGGCGTGTTTCCAGCTTTCCGGGAAGGTGGCGGAGTTGAGGGAGCAGTTGATGACGTCTCGGAGGTGCGGTGCTATGGTGGAGTCTGCTTTGTTGAAGATGTGGTGAGGGCATGGGTCTGTGGGGGATCCTGAGTGGATAGAGTTCATCAGACTGATGGTGTCCTCAGTGGAGATTGGGTTCCAGTCATTGAGGATGTTCAAGGGGTGTGGAGGTTCTGCCGAGGGTTGGGTGGGTTTGTCTTCGGGTCGGTTTTCGAAGCTGTTGTGGATGTCTGCGATCTTGTTATGGAAGAATGAGGCTAGGGAGTTGCAGAGGGCTTGAGAGGGAGTGATGTCGTTAGAGTTGGCTGAAGGGTTGGAAAATTCCTTGACGATGTTGAATAATTCCTTGCTGTTGTGGGCGTTGTTATCTAGTCGGTCCTTGAAAGCGGCTTTCTTGGCAGTCCTCATCAGTTGGTGGTGTATACGGGTGGCGTTTTTGAAGGCGTCCTTGGTGCTGGTGTTAGGGTCTTTTTTCCAGGCCTTCTCAAGGGAGCGACAGAGTTTCTTAGATTTCTTAAGATCATCGTTGAACCAGGAGGCTTTTTTGCTGCCTAATTTGATTTGACGTTTTTTCAGCGGTGCTAGGATGTCGGCGCTGTTGGATAGCCATTGGGTGAGGTTGATGGCTGCTTGGTCGGGGTTTGAGGAGTGGGCAGGGGGGTTTTGAAGAAGCGATGAGGTGATCTGGTCGATGGTGATTTTGTTCCAGTTCCTTCGCAGAGTGGGCTGAGGATGGTTGTGGGTTGTGGTCTTATTGTAGGTAAAGTGAACGCAGCTGTGGTCCGTCCAAAGGAGAGCTGTGGTGTGGCTGAAGGATACATGTTTGCTGGAGGTGAAGATAGGGTCGAGTGTGTGACCTGCAGTGTGGGTGGGGGTAGTGACAAGTTGTTTGAGTCCGAGGTTGGTGAGATTGTCCAGAAGGGTGGTGGCGTTGTGGTCGTTGTTCTTATCCAGGTGAAAGTTGAGGTCTCCCAAAAGAATGTAATCCTCGGAGGGGAGGGCGTGTGGGGTGATAAAGTCTGTGATGTCTTCACTGAATTGTGCACGGGGTCCTGGTGGCCTGTAGAGGAGGGTGCCTCTGAGTGTGGTCTTGGGGTCGATGTTGATCTGGAAGTGAAGGTGTTCTGTGTTAGCGAGATTGACGTCTGAGCTGGTTGAGATGCGGATGGATTTCTTATGGACGATAGCGATGCCTCCTCCTGTTTGGCCGGAGCGGTCCTTACGGATGATCTTGTAACCTTCCGGGATAGCAATGGTGATGTCTGGGGCTGATGTGGTGTTCATCCATGTTTCTGTTAGGAAGGCGACGTCTGGAGAGATGGTGTCAAGTAGATTCCAGAGGTCGATGGCGTGCCTGTGGACCGAGCGGGTGTTGAGCAGGATGCAATTTAGGTGGTTTGTGTCAGAGACTGTTTTGTGTCCGAGGATGAGGAGTTGTTCTTGGTGCCGTCGAACTTGCAGGAGTTGCAAGAGAAGGGTCCATGGATGTGTCCAGGAGCGGCTTGGACGCAATTGGGGAGACGGCCGGGGTTTAGGGCTAAGAGGGTGGTGGCGTCGTAGGTGAAGCGGGTGGGGTGGGTGGTACGGGAGCCAGGGGGTATGGCGCTGGGCGCGGTCTTGGCGTGGACGGGCGTAGACGGGCTTATCTTTGGCGCACCTTCGGCGCGAATGGGGCGCGGTCGCTGCGCGTGGACACTGCACGTTAGAAGATCTACCATAAGTAGTTAGTGGAGGGGGCGGGGCGAGGGGTGGTCAGCTGGGAGGCGGGATGCGGGGTGGAGCTGCAGGCTGGGACAAAACAACAACAACAAGATGGCAGGCAAAGCGGAAGTGAGGACGACGGGGCTGGGGTGGGCAGGGTCGCCGGTCTAGTCGGTACAGAAAACAGCCAAGGCAGCAAATATGCAACTAGCGCACCAAACGAGGATACAGTCCTAGGACACAACAACAATGCTAATCAAGCGCAGGCACAATAGCGCTAGCGTTAGGCTGAAATACAAAGTGCAGGCAAGCGTAGGCTACGTAGATTAAGTGATACATCCTCTTTACTAGAAAATGATTTATGAGCAAATGAAAGGTGCTCTAATTAGAAAGTCTAGGCTGAAGTCAGCTTGTGGGCCATTTAAAACCTGAATTCACGGAGTGTTGCAAGATTAGAATGTGTAGGTAGAGGAATGGAGGACATGGACTTTCATTTCCATAGGCAGTTAATGGTAGCAGACTGACTCATGGAGCAGTGCTCTGGCCCATTTAGTCGATACCTGTCAGTTCTGATAGAGTAAAATCCAGAAAAGCTAGTAGAGTTGTGTAGCAGACAAGGTTAACCACATGGCTGCTGCGGGGATTTTTGCGCTGTGCTGGTCATTCATATTTTACATTATTCATGACGAGCTCAGCTCGTCATCAGCACACGACACCCGTGGGTGATGACGAGCTGAGCTCGTCATCAGCATCGAAAGGGTTAACAGAGGACTAGAGAAGCATCGCTCAAAGCCATACGGAGAGAGGAAATATCAACAGGCGGGTTCCAAACTTGAGGGTAAGTATTCACCACATGCTCTGGAGAGGGCATGTGACCATCATCAACTGTCAAAGACACTGTAGTCTACTGACTGACAGTCTCTGGGTAGGGATTCCGCAGCTGCTACATCCAAGACCAGAGCCAGTTTGCTGCTGCACTTGCAGCCGGCCAGGGAATATTTATTAGTTCAATTGTTTAGGATTTTAGAGATACAGAAATTAACCCAAATAGTGAGGGTTAAATTGGGGCACAGTCCTGTGCCATATAGAGAAGAGCAAGACAGGGTCTGACCGAGAGCAGCTCCGTGGCCGGCATCTAAGGAGAACTGCTGTCTCCCACAGCGGACCAGTTATTTACCTGGCCGCAATCCTCCACCCGGCTCCATTGCAAGACGCGGTAGGACTGCGCTCCCGCCCGGGAACCATCTGATCGACCAACGTGTCACGCCTCACCGCTATTTAGCAGACAATACTCTTTAGCAATTGCCCCGTACCTAAGTGACCTCTATGCTACTCCACACCAAACGAGGTACATAATCGCGGAGTTGCAGACGATTCAAAAATTGAACACATCACATGAATGTGACTTCGTAAATAATTAACCCATCCCAACCCACAAGATTGAGCTCTGCCATTCAACCCAGACCTGCGCACCCGCTGACCCTCAGATGAAAGTGCAATCTGAACTAAGTGGCACCTACCACTCTACTAGAATCTCATATGGAATATTAATCTGAATCAAGGTGTTAAAAATAATCACTTTCAGGCAATATTAATCTCTTGTCCTGATGATGATCCCGTGATACTCGAGCTTGGGATCGAAACGTCGACCTCAGAGTAGTTCATACATGTACCTATATGATACCACTGTTTGTATGAATGACTCCAGGATACACTGCTAATGTATATTTAATGTCAGTGACCTGCTAGCTCACTTCTGTTTGCCTGATAACTTTCTTTCACTTACCTTTACCCTCCTGTCTTGCTCTTCTCTATATGGCACAGGACTGTGCCCCAATTTAACCCTCACTATTTGGGTTAATTTCTGTATCTCTAAAATCCTAAACAATTGAACTAATAAATATTCCCTGGCCGGCTGGTCAAGGAATCTTAAACTGTATAGAATTCCATTGTGATCTATATTATTAATTTTTGTCACCTAAGTATGGTCAGGACCTCCTGTTGTTTTGATAAATACTTGCTACCCAAGGTCCCGAGTGATTTAATGGGTTCCCCTTGTCCTCTTTAATGAATGCTGCACTTGCAGCCAGCACATGATTCTTCCAGACCAGGGAGCAGAAATCAGACACATGCTGCAGCCCCTACAGTGATTGTCTAAAAGACTCATATGGCGTGAAAATTTACATTGGGACTAAAAACTATAAAACTGGCTACATGAACTTCAAATTACCAGAGCTGTAGCACTGCACCAGTGCCCAAAACCTGCAACACTATCCTTGTACAAAATTAATGTGGGATAATTGGGACCATACATCCAAAGTAGAATGACCTGCATCAGTGGATTAATCTGTTTATTGTAGTGTGTAGTCCCTCATGTTTGAGTTACTTAAAGTACTGTCTTTTCTAAAAAACAAAATAGATAAGCACTGAGTTGGACAATCAATCAGTTATTGTGCTGCTGGGTGATTGTTGAGTTCTGTGCTTTTTTTTTTAGTTTTAGTTTCAAAAGTGTTTTTATTGAAAATTTCAACAGGCATATATTAAGACATCTCAGCAAGAAAAGGAAGCTCAGGGCATATATAGTGGGCGGGACAGACAAGCATGTCTTCCCTAGTACGCCAGAACAAGCAATGAACATATGCCCAATAGGTGGTTCGACATCGTGCGTGGAAAGGCAAAAGAATGACATGAGGAAAACAACAAGAACTAGAAACCCCCTCCCCCTCCCCCTGAGATCCCCCCAACCCCCCCCCGACCAGTGTGCCCATGAAAGTCAGTGTCATCAGCATTGTGCTGCAGAGGTGCGACGGGACCAAAAGTAAAGTCACCGAGAGTCATCGGTGGTGCTGGTGAGACGCAGAACCCTAAGGTCTTTGGGGCAGGTAATTTCATTGAACTCCTTGGACAGGAGAGTCAGCAAAGGAAGTCACGTTTTACGGAAGGCATCTGTGGAGTTAGTGAGAGTGGCGTGGATGCGTTCCATCCCAATGGTGAACCACAGTTTGTGGAGCCATCCCGTATGTGTAGGTTTGGTCATGGAGCCCCAAAGCGATAATATGTGTTGCGTGGCTGCCTGCATAGCAATGCCCATCTGTCGACCACGCAGCGATTTTAGGGGGAACATTAATGCATTGGGTAGGCCTAACACAGTGTATGCAGGGAATCTCGGGACTTCAGTTTTGAAGGTAGAGTCGATCTCATCCAGGACTTGTTTCCAAAAGTCTCCCAGTTCCGGACAGTCCGAGAGGATGTGAGTTAGGGTACCCTTTTCCCCGCACCCTCTCCAGCATAGTCCGTTGCGCTTCGGGTTCCGTTGGTGTAGTCGGGCTGGAGTAAGGTGCCAGTATATGGCGAGATTTACTGCTGTCTCTCTTGCCTTAGTGTTGCGCGTGGTGTGTGAAGCTCTATAGTATATGTACCCCCATTCTTTGGGTGACAAGGCCCTCCCCAGTTCAGCCTCCCAACGTCTTTGGCTAGGTGATTTAGCCAGGGCGGGTGAAGGTGTGAGCATTTTATAGAGTTCGGAAATGAGGTGTTTGTCTGTAGTTTTAGTAAGCAGCCATTTCTCAAAGTTCGTCATAGGGCGGCTCACTAGGGCGATGATGTCAGGATTAGTGAGCCAGTGTCGGAGTTGAAGGTATTGGAAGAGATGAGGATGTTCTATCTCATATCCTTGTTTAATGTCCTCGAGGGGAAGAAATCCGTTCAAGTCAAAAAGGTCACCCGCAGCTCGACACGCCGTGCCTCGCCACTGAGAGAATGCGCCTGCGCCATCACCTGGGGGGAAGTCAGGGTTGTCCAGTATGGGAGTGAAAGGGGAAGGGAAAGTAGTCAACCTGTGTTTAAGTGCCACACGATTCCACACCTGTAGAGTCGTGCGGGTGATGGGGGATCGTGACATGTATGTCGGTCTGTGGTGGTTAGCTAAAAATGGAATTCTCCACATCGGCGTTCGCGCCATAGCCCTATCCTGGGACAGACTGATTTGCATATAGCCAGATTCTGAGCTGGGATGGTGCAGTGAGATAAATAATAGTGATGGATCAAGCCCTGATCTTTGGACTGGGTAAGAGTGGTCTGCTTAATTCAGACACTCTGTTCATCACCACCACCTTTTCTGAATCATCTATCCTGGAAGAGCCATCTCTTCTCTGATTCGGGCCGGTATCACTCCACCAGGTATTGGAGCTGGGACGCCTGTAAATATCGCACTAGGTCTGGGACTCCGAGACCGCCCTCATCCATGCTCTTATACGTAAGTAATTTGTGAAGTCGTGCTCTCTTCCCTTCCCAGATAAAGCCAGACAGCAAGTCTTGCAGGGTTTTCAATGTGCCTTTTGGGGGCATAATGGGGATCGTTTGGAACAAATATAAAATCCGCGGCAGAATTGACATTTTCACAGCTGCCACTCTCCCCAGCAGAGAAAGAGGTTGTTTGGACCATCTCGTCAGGTCCGATCGGATCTGGCTGGTGAGAGCGGTGTAATTGGTGGAAACTGTGAGATCTGTTGAGGGAGTCAAGGTAATTCCCAGGTACGGTATTTGGGCAGCTAACTGAAGGCCACTATCGTGTCCTATTGCCGGGGCCCGTGGGCGCGCGTGTTTGCCTAGAGGTAAGATTAGGAATTTGGCGATGTTAAAGCGAAAGCCCGAAACCGCCCCAAACGAGTCAAGTTCCTCCATAAAGGCAGGTATAGAAGAATCAGGACGGTTCAGGGTGGCTATGACATCATCTGCGTATAGACTGATAGGATGGGGTTCGCGTCCGAAGTCGATGCCCTCTATCCTTGGGTTGTCCCGGATCCTCTGTGCTAGCGGCTCGATATACATTGCGAATAGGAGGGGGGAAAGGGGGCACCCCTGTCTGGTGCCTCGTTGGATCTCGAAAGGGAGCGAGTGCAGGCTCCCTAAGAGGACCGTGGCTTGCGGGCGATGGTAACAGCTCGCTATGCGTGAGCAAAAACGGTCGCTGAGTAATTCCAGTTTACGCGATCGAACTCCTTTTCTGCGTCGATGGCGAGTAGCGCAGAGTCCGAAGCCTGAAAGGGAGTCTTATCAATAGGGTGGAGCACCCGTTTAGTGTTGTCGCTACATTGGCGGCCAGGAACAAAGCCAGATTGATCTGGTTCCAAAAGACCGGGGAGGCACGGGCCAAGGCGTGCGGCAAGGATACCTGTAAAAAGTTTTAGGTCCAAGTTTAACAATGAGATAGGGCGGAATGCGGAGCAGTGCGTGGGCTTTTTCCCCGGTTTAGGAAGCACCACCACTTCAGCGGCTAACATGTCCGGAGGTATGGCTCCCACCCCCTCAAAGGAATTGAAAAGGTGGGCAAGCACCGGGGCCAATTGCCGGTTGAAAAGCTTGTAAAAGCCAGCTGAGAAGCCATCCTTCCCCGGGGATTTGAGTTGGCGCAATCGAGATATGGCAGCTAGGACTTCTTGGCTTATGGGGGTGTCGAGAGCCTCCGCAGTAGACTCGGGGATTGCGGTGATGGCCGCCGTGGCTAGGTATGCCTCAATATCCCTGGATGAGGTCTCCTCCTCCCCGTACAGGGAAGCATAGTAGGAACGAAATACCTCGGCTACCTGGGCGTCGTCCGCGAGCACCTCACCATCGTCACCTACCAAAGTATTGATTTTGGCCCGTTGGGTCTTAGCTTTTAGAGCACTAGCCATTAGACGACCCGTTTTGTTTCCTCCGACATAATAAGTATGTCGTAGGCGGAGAGCTGCGAATTCCGCCCGGTCTATATCCAGACTAGCGAGTTGGGCCCGAGCCGCTTTCAGCTGTTTCCACAGGCGAGGGGCGCAGGTGCGGCTGTGTACTCGTTCCAGTTCCGCTACCTGCGCCGCAAGGTCCTCCCGTTTGCTCTTGCGGTCTTTGGCCTCCGCTGCAGCAATAGCTATGAGTTCGCCCCGCACGACCGATTTCAGAGCTCCCCAAAGAGCCGTCACCGAGATGCCGGGGATGTCGTTGGTGGACAGGTAAGTGTCAATGCAGGCACTAATACGTTTTGTGACGGCAGGTCGCTGTAGCAAGGTTTCGCGAAGGCGTCACGGGCCCCGGGGGCGATGGAGTGTGTGGAAAGTGAGGGAGAGTTCCACTGCGTCATGGTCAGAGAGGGCCGCGGGTATTATGGCAATCTCCTCAAGGATTTTAAGGAGGTCCGAGGTACCCAGGAAGTGGTCAAGCCTGGCGTAGGTGCGGTGTACATGTGAGTAGAATGTGAACTGTGAGGTGGTCGGGTGTCGGGCTCTCCAGAGGTCTACCAGGTCCCTATCTGACAGCCATTTACGACCGGCGGACGACAAGGCCCCAGTGTCCCCGTGGCGGTGTCCAGACCGATCGGCGTGTGTATCCATAACGACATTGATGTCCCCACCCAGGAGTAAGGATGTATGTGGGGTTTGAAGAGCTTCGGAAATGGCGCCTTTTAAGAAAGTCTCTTGACCTGTGTTTGGGGCATAAAGGGAGCCAATTGTAATTGTCGTGTCGCCTAAATAAAAAGTGTGTACCAGGAGACGGCCCTTGATCTCCCCCACCTTGTTACCCACCCTCCCCCTGAAAGATCTAGAGATCAGAATAGCAACCCCGGCAGTCTTCGTTGGAAGGGATGAAAAGAGTTGCTGTGGGAAGGCTGGTGAGCTCATCCTGTGCCAGTCCCTTTGCAGGAGATGCGTCTCCTGTAGCAGGCAAATATCAGCTCCAGAGTTTTCCAAGTAGGAGAGAACAGCTCTCCTCTTGATCGGGTTGTTTAGCCCTTTTACATTGAGAGTGGGCTATAGTCGCGCTACGGGTGCACGCAGTGGTGTGTGGCAGGTTGTATATGACTGGGTGTCCCAGTGTAGCTGGACGCAGACAACGTGCGTGGGCGTGCGACCCATTTCGGTCCCCGCACCTCAGTGAAGTATCTCTCGGCGTATGAGCAGAACTGGCTTGGCACACTGGTCCCCACCCTGGATCCCTCCCTAACCCAACATCCCCCCCGAACTAACCCGAAGCCACCTCAGTAGGTAAGGCAATACACATAGATTAGAATGGCAGTAAGCGGTGGCTCTGTAACAAAGCCCCCTCCCCCCTCCTCCCCCACCCAGTCCCAACATCCCTGAAACTTGTAGTCCCAATCCTGTCAAAGCGCACAGGATCGCGGTAAAGAACTATGAAGGGGTCATCTCTGATGGCGGCTTCTCCGGACCCCACCCGACCCACCCGCGGTTAGAGCAAAGCATTTGCGATGTGCAGTCTCCCTAGCAGCAGCAGTTGTCACTCTGGGGAGGAGGTCTCCTTGATCACCTCCGCCACCGCAGTCTCACGCTCTCGGGAAATGATAGAGGCGTCCGGTTTGAGGCGCCGGTATGGGGAGCGCTTGTGGTGCACAGTCTGCCAGCCCCCCTGGAAGAGCCCTGTGAACTTCTGAATACCGGTTCAGTGTCAACTTGGTCCAAACCCAGGAGGTCACATGTGTCTTTGAGAGACAGCAGCTGTTGCAGTCGTCCGTTCCATTTAAAGATTATCCGGAAGGGATGTCCCCAGGAGTATGGAACCTCTTTCTGCCGCAAAAAGTCAGTAACTGGCTTGAATTCTTTCCTTTTCTGGAGAGTGATGGAAGAAAGATCCTGGTAGAGGGCGATGGGGTGGCCCTGAAACTGAATGGGCTGGGCTCGCCGGGCCTCCCGAAGGATCCGTTCCTTCAACGGGAAGTCCGGAAGGAAAGCTAGGATGTCTGGTGGCGGGGCCGGTGCTCTACGGGGCAACCCCACTCGGTGTGCCCTGTCAATGCGGATGGGAAAGTCTTCCGCCTCACCAAAGATGTGCCTGAAGAGGGTCTGCAAGTATGCGGCGACATCAGCCCCCTCGTCTTTCTGAGGGACCCCCCGGACCCGTATGTTGTTTCGACGGGAGCGGTTTTCAAGGTCCTCGGCATGGGCCTGGAGGTCCAGTTGCTGGTCAGTGAGCCGTAAGACCTCTTGTTGGAGTTGTTCAATTTCGGCACTCCTAGTCTGGTCAGCCTCCTCGACTGCGACCACCCGTTCACCCAGGTCCTCTACGTCGCGTCGGAGTTCCTTAACTTCTCCTGCAACCTCCTGTTTCAGAGATTTGAAGTCCTCGCGGAGCGAGTTGAATAACGTCTCCAAAAAGGATTTGGTGATGGGCACTTGGTCATCCATGGCCGTAGGCGGTGTCTTCCCCGTCCCGGGGGACGGAGGGTCTTTGCTAGACCTGGGCTGTGATTTAGCTAACAGTTCAGGGAGAGTTTGCGATCCCTTCCTACTTCTTTGCGCCCCCATGGCGCGGGAGGGCGTGAGGCCCCGACAGGCAGTAGGGCAATGAAACGTGCGGGTGGGAGCAGTGAAGTGACGGAAGGGGGGGCAGAGGGTATGAAGGTGCCCAGGCGGTCACTCCGGTTGATGCGCGGGCAAGGTCCGGTGTCGGGAATCAGTCCCACGTCAACTAGGGAGGCAGAGAAATGGCACCCACCCGGGTCGGCAGGCACCCCGCACAGCGAGAGACTCACGCGTAAGGAGTTTGGCTACACCACGATGCGAGGGAGGCACTCCCAGGAGGATCTCCAGTACCAGGCAGTGTGAGCCCACACAGATATCCATCCACCGGGGGCTCGATTGTGCCCCCCCCCGAGTTCTCCCCGCTCCCCTCCTCACTCTCCTCACCTGTGAAGCTTGTCGTGTCTGGGATTCACCGTCCACTAGGCCGGTCCAGCGTCAGGAGAGTAGCTCGCCGGTGCTGCAGGGCCACGGGACCAGTTCTGGACTGGTGGGGGCCACTAGGAGGTGTGGGGGAGCGGCAACTGGAGCACGCTGTGGCGGGTCCTTTCCGGTGGTCAGGTCGGCCCCTCCGCAGGGAGCCCGAGCTGGGCGGAATATAGGCCCGAAGCCGGGGCCTCAATTGCACCACTGCCGGCCGGGTCCCCTTGGCAACCACCGAGTCGCTCGAGTGGCAGCCGCTGCTCCTCTCAGTGGTTGTGGCGGCAGGGGAGGGAGCACAGCTCACTCCGCGGTGCGGGGGACAGCCCGACCCGCAGCTGGTTGCGCCGGCGGGCCGTTGGGAAAGGCGCCGATGTTCCGCGATTAGGCCCGAAGCCGGGGCCTCGCGTTGCAGTGCTGCCGGTCGAGGTTGGCCCCCCGCCCGGGCGGAGCGCCGGTGAGACGGGCAGTGTCCGGAATCCCTGCAAGTTTGTCGGCAGTGGCGGGAGGCAGCAGGGCGCCGCTGGGTGCACTGTATCACTCACACCCTGGGTGGGAGCTGCAGGTCGCCGGGAAGCGCCAAAGGAATCCTCACTCGCTGGTGCGGCCGCCGCCGCAAGGCGCCAAAGTTGATTTCTCGGAGATTCCGCCGCGGCAGTCACCGGGGGCCGCGGTATTATGGCGGGGGCACACCAGCAGGCAGTATCTCCTCGCCCCCAAGTGCAGGTCGGGGAGACTGTGGCAATATTCGGCGAAACGGCGGGATCGGGCAGGGAGCTCCGGAGACCTGCGTTCGATCACGCCACCGTCTTAGACACGCCCCCTCTTTTCTTTTTTTGAGTTTTATATAGCGCAAACTAGATCCGAACCGAATCAGGTATCAGAGCGCTTTACATAGCACCAGTTATGTTACATGAGGACACACGTTCATTTTTTTGTTAGGCACGGGGAGATTAAGTGATTTGCCCAGAATCAAAGGATGTTTTTGTTTAGCGTCTTTACCGAGACTCCGAACCCAGGTCCACAGGTCCGATGATTGTTCCTAGGGCCTGCAGTTGGCTGATTATTCATTCAGTTGATGTGTGTGAAAATGTGAGCGGAATTTGACTCCTCTGCTATTACTGAATACATTGTATTTACCCAGCTTCTTACCTCCACAGCAGAGCCACCTCTGGCATAATTTAATAGGATCACCTTGAACGACTCCTCACAGGCAATAATTAATTGCCAGTCGGGCTCACCATTACACCCCTGTCCTCCTCATAATTTGCTAAAGCCTTGCAAGTAGCGAATCTAATTTTGAACAAATTGTTCAGTCAATCTCTTAGTTTAGCAATGCTCCCAAAAAAATAGAAACAGGTGGTTCTGTTACTGAATAAGCAGACTGCGGATCCTATGATCTTGGCAAACATTAGACCAGTCTCCCTACTGCCAGCTGTTTCCAAAATGCTGGAGAAAATGATCCCTGTTCAGCTCACCCAGTATCTTGGAACTTATGATTTACTTCATAGCACTCAATCGCTTTTAGATCTACCTATAATACTGAATCGACCCTTCATGAGGTGTCTGAATTTAGTAAGATGAGTTGTGATCAAGGACATATACTGCTGCTTTACCTCTGGTAGATCTCTCAGTGGCTTTTGCTACCGTGTCTCACTCATCGTCGCTTATCCGATATGGGTGCATGGGTGCATGTGGCTCAGCATTGCTTTCTCTTAGGTCCTTCCTATCTGACTATTGCTGACTATCTGACTATTGCCAAACAGTCCATTTTCCAACTTTTTATTGACCTACTAAGCCACTGATACACTGTGTCCCACAGGGTTGTGCTTTAAGCCCTACATTGTTCAACATCTACATGGCTCCTCATGATGACATCATCCAGTCATTCGTCTCTGAAGTGGTGTCCATGCTGACAATACTCAACCAGCTTTCCTCTCAAGAAGCCAACATGAAATTCCAGGATGCCTTTAAGGCCAGCCTCACTAAAGTAGCTGATTGGATGTATGATAGATGTCTGAAGCTGAATTCACATGATACCAACATTTTTGTTTCGGTTGTTCACCATCTGTATTGTCCAGTGCCTGGTGACCAACTGAACTAGGAGTGCCTCCAGCCCCAGTGTATTCACTGAGGAACTTAGGAGTTAAATTTGGTGAGGATCTCTCCTTTTGCCCTTGGAAGATGAGTGTGACCGGCAAATGCTTTTCACCTCCTTGGTCTTTAAAAAATCTTAAAATTGAGTCTGAAAACAATCATAAGACCATTGACCACTACTTGATCACCTTGCAGTTGGACTATACGAATGCCCGATATCATGGTTTGTCACTCTACCTGGTCGGTAGGCCCCAGCTTGTTCAAAATGCTGCTGCAAGGCTGCTTCATAATCTTCCCCGGCAGCAATCTATCACTCTACATATAGAAAGGTTGCATTGGCTCCTGGTGCACAAGTGGATTCTGTTTAAGTGCTTGATGCTGACATTCAGACCCTTCTGTACGAAGGGCCCTAAGTGCTTAAGTGATAGACTTAGTCCATATCTCCCTTGCAGACCCCTCAGACCATCTCATTTGCACTAATTACAAATGGCAAAGTTTAGTTGTTCTGGGAAAGGAGGTCGCTTTTTTCAGCTTTTTTGGCTCCTAAATTGTGGAATGAGCTTCCCCTCTTTCTCAGTACCATTTCATGTAAACTTTCCTGAATTGAAAACATAGCTTTTTCATTCCAGCTAATTCCGCAGCCTTCTATTTAGCTCGAGGTACTTAACACAGGGATGTCCTGTTTGCCAGCTATTGCGCTTAGCAAATTTACACTCACTAAAACTTGTATTCATGGACCCCACACTATGTTTCTAAAATAGCTGTGACTGTTTGCCATTGCTACCACTGAGAGTCAAGTGCTGAAGGGGTTGTAGTTGGCCCAATTTGTAGAGCTAGAATAGGACGTATGTCGGGACATCAGAGGCAAGCAACCTTAGCCCCAGCGACTGTGGCCTGGGAGCCCCTGCTTGCCTTGTGGCCCAGCTGAATGGGCTCTGACGAGGAGTGAATTGTCTTAGGAGAAAAGCCCTTTCAAAATATTTGAATCACTGCGGGGAAGAGAAGTGTAATATGAGACTGGGTGGAATCTTTTTAACTTTATTTGTTTTAATTGAATCACAATATTGGCTATTTCACTGCCGAAACTAAAATCAACATTTTTTAGCACATGCCATGAAGCCCCTTGAATTACTCATAAACGTGTTGTTATTAACCATGGCAGTAGTGCTCAAATTATAGGTCTTGGAAGGATGGAATGCAGAGTAGGTAGTGTGAGAATGTTACCTTTCAAAATGTATAAGCAAATTAATCCACTAATCTTCATTGCCAGCTTAAAGAAAAAACATTAGTATCTTGAAGGAGGAGTATGTCTCCCATGTCCCAAAAGTGCATTCATTTTCAGCCCCAGAAATCATATCTTCATAGCAAAGATCGTGTGTTTTCCTAGCTCAAAGAACAATATTTACACATACACACACATAAACATAGTCAACAACTCATAACTCAGTCTTTGTAAAAGTAAAAAGGAAAACGAACACAATGAAATCTAAACTTTAACTGTGGATTCCATCAAGGTCTCAGAGAGAGGCTTACAATTCACTGAGCTTTCTTCCTAATTGTTGTGCATCTTAACTTCTGCAGTGCCTCATATTATTCTCAAAGTAGCTTCTAAACAAATACATGCTAAAAAAAATCAAACCGCGATGCCTAACATGCTGCGTCACATCTTGTGACTATTTACTTTATAGTCACTGTAATTATTGACAGTTGTCAGGTGGATTTATCCTGTCACCCTCATTTACATCACACATTGTGCTCTCTTCCACACACCTTTCTACTCGTTAACCCTTCCTTCTCTCTGCTGATGTCATTTCTCTCTCATTGGTTTTTAAAGCATGCAGTGGTCTTAAAATGTCAGCCTGTCAGGAATGACCAACACCAGCAACCTGAAGTGCTCTGACGTTAAGTCTGCTAAAACATTGACAACTCGGAACTTAAGATAAGACTGTACAGTCTATGGAATATTGTTGAGGCTAGTTTGTGGGTGCTTTTGATCTGTCCCTGATGAGTCTTAAGGTGGAATGTCACCACGCGTAGCTGACGGAAACCTGCTTGCACATAAGCTTCTTTAAGACCAGTAGACTCCTCAAAAACTCTTTTCTTGCAACAGTAGAAAATCAGAGCTATTTGTGTAAATTATAATTCATACTGTAAGACTGGGAAGAGAAACAGGATCAGGATCTGAGGGTGCTAAAGGGACATTTTGCTTTTTAAATTTGCAGGATGGCACTCCGGTCCACCATTTTAAAGAGAGAAAAGGCTGAGTTGTTTCTTCTGTTCCGGTCCTCCACTAATGTTTCTGCCCTCTACGTGGCAGCAGAGACGTATTAAGGCATGGGCAACGTGGGCCCTGGCACTGGGCACTAACCTTTAAGGGGTCCCCCAGCTAGAGCTATTTTTCTTCTGTAGATAGTCTTGTCCTGATGACCTTGAATAATTCTTAAACAGGTTTTTTACATTCCACGTTCTTTTAATTTATTTTTAGTGTGAGTGATGTATGGGAGTCTATTACTGACATTTTGCAAATAAATGTTTGTTTTTCACAACCATGCAACATCTATAAAAAAAATATTGTTTTAGATGAAAACAGGGAATCTCATTTGAGAGGTAGGAGGGGGTAGCAAAGATTATTTGCAATAATATTAGTGAACTGTTGCTGAATAATAATTGTTTTCCATTTTTACAGATTTTTACAGATAAATAGACAGAAAATCATTCATTTTCCTGTATGTATTTATTTTAAAAAGTGGATAAAAACAGACATTGGGATGTTTTTTCAGTGATTCTAAGTGTCGTCAATCATGACTGCCAGGCCCAATAGCTGTGTGGATTGACAAATAAAGGGTTAACAAAATTAAGAAATTTAAGTAAAGAGCCTTAAAGAGCAGTAGATATGCACAACCTTGGTACTAAAATTCAAATATTTTCCAATAAGTGCATATTTTATCATCTGAGTGTGTTTATATAATTAAAACTTGTGAATGGTTCTGGCATAAGTGCACATTTTTTTGCTTAAATAACTGTAAAAATATACTCGTTCCAGCTTCATTCTTTTCACAAAACCCAAAAGAAATGTGGATAAATACAGATAAAAGTATCAAAAAATAAATATGGATAAATACAGATGGAAATGTCCCAAAAGTAAATACCATATAACCGGGAGCCCTAATTACAATACACATCACTATCCCTGGATATTAGTTGTAAACAGATTTATAATTTGGAGCAGTGTGCCTGTGCAGTGGGCAAAGAGAGCACGAAAGAGCTGAAACGGAAAAATACATTCAAAGCTGGTTCGAACAGGGGACCACAAAATATGTTTGACCCAGGGCCCCCGAAATTAATAAGGTGTCACTGCCCTGCAGAGTGACCGTGGGCAGCAGTGAGCGATGCGCACTAAACAAGTGGGTATCTTTATTCGTATATAAAGCAAGGCTTGTATTAATGCAGATATCTGACGTCTTCACATTCGCTTCTGTCGGGAGCAGCCGGTCTTCGGATCCTATAGTGGAAGGCGAGCCCGGGGCAGCATTGCCATTCGCTCCCTGGTGGTGACGAAAGCTGGGATGGCCTCTCTTGAGTCTTTCTTTTACCTTTATTACCTCCTTCTTATGGATGGTTCCTTCACTCCTTACTCATCATGTACACCCTCGGTAAGGAATAATATGTTGCAGGGGGACTATGGCAAGGGTATGACATGAAAATCCCCACCTCTTCTCACATCATTAGTCCCTCAATAGCCTTCTCCTTCTATGTTGCTGAGACGCCATGGAAGGAATTAGGGATGCTAACTTTTTTTTTAAGTAAACCTTGGCTCATACAAAGCTGTTTACTTCCTTTCCCACGGAGCTGCCCGTGCGATTTGCCGGGCCCCGGGGGAAGCGGAGTCGCAGACTAGTCTTCCCCCGGGGTCTTTCGCGCAGGGGATAGGCCAGGTAGGGGAAGGGGAGGAGTTAGGGGGTGGGTATTTAAGCGCGGGGGAGGAAGGGAACTTCCTCTTTCTGTGCCTGGCACCATCGGGAGGGAGATCAAAAGGAGGTAGTTAGGACTAGTTTCTGTGAGGCGTAGTGCTAGTTTTGGTTGGATTTCGTTCGGAGCTGTTTCACGGCAGCTGGGTTTTCTCATTTCTCTTTGTGGGCAGCTTTTTGGCAAAGATGTCTGGAGTGTCTGCGGAGCAGGTCCGTGAGGCCTTGCTGTTGCTTGCGAGGGCCGACCGGGAAGACCTTATTCAGCCGGGGGTTTTGGATCAGGCCTGGGTGGGGGCCACCAGGGGCACGCGCGCTGCCTCGGCCGGGGTTAAGGCGGCGGTGGTGACCGGCCAGGATGAAGAGGTGGACTCTGCGGTGAGGTTTGACGGCAGGAGGGGGGGCGGTGTTCCCAAGGATCCGGCGAGGGGCGGGAAGCGCAGGAGCCTTTCCGCGCGGGCCTTCCCTCCGCTTGAGTTTTTGCCTGGGGCCTCGGGGGCGGCCGTGAGGGCCGCGCCCCCGCGCTTCCGCCCCAAGGGCCTCTGCTGGTGCCGGCCGGCGCCTTGCAGGGGGAGGGGCAGGCGGTCGTCCCTGTTTGGCCTGCTTTGGTACAGGTGGGGCTTCTGGGTGGGAGTGGGGCCCATGGGCCCGCCGGGCACCTTGCAAGTGATGCTGTTGGGGGGGATGGGCCTGGGGATGCCTTGCGGGAGCCAGGGGAGCTGGAGGAGGAGGCCCCCATTGACTTGTCCAGGGGTTCCAGGGCGGGCACCCCGGCCGTTGTGCGGCCGGTGGCGTCCGGGGATTTGGCGGGCCGGAGCGGGACCCCCGCTCTGGTCCCCATTGGCGGGCCTGGCTGGGTTCAGGGTTTTCAGCAGGTGGGTTTCTTCCCCCCGGGGGGTGAATTCTTTGGCTACTGCCCGCCCCCTCCCCCTCAGATCTGGGAGGACAGGGCCCGGGGAGAGCGGATCTTGGAGCAGATTCAGGAGGTCAGGTGGGCCGAGGCGTCTCGTGCCAGGGTGGGGGCGGTTTGGGGCCATGGGATTGAGGGCCCTCCCACCCCGACCTCTGAGGAGGAACGGGAGGCGGAGAGGCAGGAGGAGGAGGTTAGGAGGGCCAGGGCCCAGAAGGCAGTGCAGGCCATCCCTCCCTGGGGGGGTATGGCAGGAGTAGGGACGGCCGGGACGGCTTTGAGGCCCGATGGTGCTGGGGCCCGCTCAGGTTCGAGCGACCTGAGGGGTGGGAGGGGATCCAAGCCGGCGGTTGTCGGCATAGCCCGGGGGGGCCTGGCGGGGCGCAAGACGGCTCCAAGATGCAGGCCGGAAGTAGTAGGGCAGTCCGCGGCGGCTGTCCCTCCACCGAGGGATCGGGCAACTACGGCACGTGGCGGTTCTGTAATGCGTGGACGAGGGAGTGTACAGAAGGGTGTGAAGCGTGCGGTGAAGGAGGTGGACAGTGTGGGTGTGGATCTGGAACCGGTGCTTGAGTTGGATTATAGTGCTGAGAGTGAGGAGCTGGAAGACGGGGAGGTGCGGGATGACCTGGAAGGCATAGGCGGCGCAGCGGGAGACGACGACCTTGGTGTGTTACAGGTCAAGACTGTGGCGAAGACGAAGGCCGGATCGGTGGCGGTCCGGTGGGATGGAGTCCAGAAGAAGGCCCCGGGAGCGGACGCCGGCACTCACAGGTGAGGGCGTCTGGTGGGCAGCTTGGGATGACGCTCCACGGGGGGGGGAAGGCCGGAAACGGACCTGCCGGTCGGTGGGTGTGGGGGACGGTTCTGTGCGGGAGGGGGAGAAGCCATCGGGCGGTCCACCTGAGGAGGGTAAGAAGGTGGATGGTAAGTCGGTCACTTTGGGGGTGCAGACGGACAAAGGTGATGGTAAGGAGGAGAAGGGGGGGAAGGTGCCTAAAAAGCTGCCGTATATGGGGCTGGCGATGCCTCTTGGGTCCCATCTGTCGAAAAGCTCAAGGAACGAATCTGGAAACATGAGTTTGTGGACGTTTTTAAGTTACTTCATCGGGAGGTTCAGGCCAAGGCGGGGTCTAAGGAGGAGGAGTGGGAATTGACGAGGCGCCCTAGAGTGCCGGTGACTATGGAGAATTGGACGTCTGCTTTCCTGATCTATGCCAGTGTTTATTGCCAGAAGTATCTGGACCGGGCGATTGCGCTGTTTAAGTACATGGACATCATTCATAAGGCCCAGATGCAGTTTGGGGGGTTTGCTTGGTTAAACTACGACGAGGAGTTTCGGGCCAGGGTTAGCGCGAATCCGGAGAAGAGTTGGGGGGAAGTGGACCAGGAGCTTTGGATGCAGTGGATGGCGTCTTCGCACTCGACGGCGTCCACCCATACGGCCAGTGGCTTGCCGGTGTTGTATCGGTCTTTTCCGCCGCGGCCCGCCCAGGGCGGGGCGGGGGGTGGAACAGTGCCCAGCACCTTTGTCTCGGGACAACAGTCCAAGCAGGGGGGGGTTTCCACGGGGGCATGCTGGAGCTACAATCGGGGGTACTGCTCCAGGTACCCCTGTAAGTTCAAACATGAGTGCTCGAAGTGTGGCGGGAAGCATCCCCTTACGCAGTGCCTCACGCTCACCACCCCCTCTGAGCAATATAGGAACGTGAGGGGGCGGGGCCAGCCTGGACCGAAGGGCGCCTACTCCGGTTAGGGTGGAGGCGATGGCCCCGTGGCTCGCGTGCTATCCAGATCGCGAAGCCGCGGCGCAGCTCTTTTGGGGTTTCACTGAGGGCTTTAGGGTGGGCTACCAGGGTCCCAGGGAGCGTCGTTGGGCTGAGAATTTGAGATATGCAAAAGAATTGCCGGGGGTGGTGTCTGCGAAGTTGGAGAAGGAAGTGGTGGAAGGGAGAGTGGCTGGCCCGTTTACTGACTGGCCTTTGCCGGACCTGATCATTTCCCAGTTGGGGGTGGTGCCGAAGAAGGAGGAAGGGGAGTTCAGAATGATTCACCATTTGTCGTGGCCGGAGGATCAATTGGTGAATGACTTTATTGCAGTGGAAGATTCGAGAGTGCTGTATGCGTCGGTGGACGATGCGATCCGCCTGGTGAGGGTTTGTGGGCCGGGTGCGGAATTGGCGAAGTGTGACATCAAGTCGGCTTTCCGTCTCCTGCCTATTCACCCGGCGGATTTTTCGCTTTTGGGTATGCAGTTTGGGGGGGCCATCTACGTGGACAAAGTTTTTCCCATGGGGTGTGCCATCTCCTGTGCTCTGTTTGAGCTTTTCAGCACTTTTCTGCAATGGGTCATGGTGCGGGTCAGTGGGTGCCGTGCAGTCACCCACTACTTGGACGATTTCCTCTTCCTGGGGAGGTCGGAGTCCGGGGATTGCGGCAGGGCCCTGTCGCGGTTCCAGGCTTTGGCCTTGCAGTTTGGGGTGCCTTTGGCGCCCGAGAAGACGGCTGGTCCCAGCTGTTGCCTCACATTCCTGGGGATTGAACTGGACTCGGTGCAGTGGTTGGCGCGCCTGCCTGTGACCAAGGTGAAGGAGATTCTTGCATGTCTGGAGTGGGCTGTGGGGGAACGGCGGATCCCTTTGAGGGCGGTGCAGAAGCTTCTGGGTTTCCTTAACTTCGCGTGCAGGGTGGTGCAGGCAGGGCGGACGTTCTGCAGGCGGCTCGGCATGGCCATGTCGGGGGCTGTACTTCCGCATCACAGAGTGAGGATTTCCTTGGGGGTGAGGTCGGACTTGAGGACATGGATCACCTTCTTGCAGGATTTCAATGGGGTGTCCTTGGACTTTGACGAGGAAAGGGCGGTCTGGCAATGCCAAATTTACTCTGACGCGGCTGGGTCAGCGGGGTTTGGTGTTTTCTGGGATGGCAGGTGGTGTGCGGAGAGCTGGCCGGCCTCCTGGATCAAGCAGGGCAGGAGCATTGCCTTGTTGGAGTTCTTCCCTTTGCTGGTGGCACTGGTGGTGTGGGGGGAGGAATTTCGGAATAGGTCTGTGCTCTTCCACGTCAACAATATGACAGTGGTGGAGCTGGTGAATCACCAGAGGGCGAGGGACCTGCGAGTGCTGCGGCTGTTGCGAAGGTTCATGTTGGCGTGCCTGCAGCTGAATGTGGTGTTTCGGGCTAAGCATGTCCCTGGGGCGAATAATGACATTGCCGATGCTTTGTCTTGTTCGCAGTGGCAGCGGTTTCGACACCTGGCACCGGGAGCAGATACGTGCAAGACCGAGCTGCCGGCCCGCATCTGGGCCTTGGGGGAGTGAGGATGATTGGTCTGGTGGAGGGTTCACTGGCTCCGACCACGAGGAGGACTTATCGTTTGGCATGGTCTGAATTTAGTGCTTTCATGGGCTGGACGGTGGATGGTGTCGTGAGCGGGGAGTCGACTGTGGTGAAAGGGCTGCGGGGTTACGTGTTGGCTTGCATGGACCGAGGGTCGACTGCGGCTACGATCTCTGGGAAGTTAGCAGGGATATCTTTCTACTGTGTTTTGTTCCTGGGTTTTGACCCGACCAGGGATGTGGTTTTGGCTCGCATGTTGCGGGGTTGGGGTTGGGAACGGGGAGCTGGGGGGGGTCGGCTGCGAGAGGCGGTGACGTTTGACTTGTTGGTTCGGCTGGTTGGGGTGTTGCCGGAATGCTGTTATGACCCGATTGAGGTGGGTCTTTTTCGTTTGTGCATGGTGTGGATGTTTTTTGGGGCTTTCCGGGTGTCTGAGCTGTTGGGTACGAGACGGGGGGCGGGTAGGTTGTTTGAGGAGGTTTGTGTGGATGCGGGGCGCTTGGGTATTTGGCTGAGTTGCTCCAAAACGGATCAAATGGGCAGAGGCAAGTGGGTGTGGTTGAATGAGTCTGGCGGGGCGGTTTGCCCAGTTTTGGAGTGGCGGACTTTCCTGGGGACGGGTGGGGTGCGCTGTGGAGAGATTTTTTGCCATGCGTCTGGTGCGAGAGTGACGGCTGGCCAGTTGTTGGCAGTGTTGCGTATGGCTTTGAGGCGTTTGGGCATGGATGGGGCTGGTTTCGGCACTCACTCTTTTCGCATTGGGGCTGCGACTGCGGCGGCCCGGCTGGGTTGGTCCTGGGACAGGATTAAGAAGATTGGGCATTGGAAGTCGCGATGTTGTGAGAGGTATGTGAGGAAGTAGGTTGGTCCCAGGCAGGTGATTGGTTGTTTTACACTGTTTTTTGCTGGTTCTAACATCTTTTTCTTCGTAGGTTGCGTGGGTGGACCGGGCGGTAGGACGGTGACTTGGATTGTTGGGCACTCCTTCGTGCATTGGGCATCCAAATATGCGGAGCAGCAGGTTTACGGCCGTAACCTGGGACTGAAGGGACAATTGCACGAGGTGAAATGGTGGGGAAGGAGTGGTATGCGATGGGGGGCACTACTGCCCTGGCTCGCGAAGATGGTCCCACAGAGGGGATGCCCGGATTTATTGATCATTCACCTGGGGGAAAATGACCTGGTGCAACTGTCTGGATTGGCATTGTTACAACTCATGCAAAGGGACTTGGAGATTTTGAAATCAAGGCTTGCGGGGACCTGCATTGCCTGGACGGAGCTGGTCCCCAGGAAAGTGTGGAGAGGGGCTGTGAAACATGGAGCCATTGAGAAGGCTCGGAGGAAACTCAATAGGGCGATGAGACTCTACTGTGCGGACAGGGACATTAAGGTCATTGCACATGCCGGGATTCGACTGGAGGAACCGTTAGTTTTTAGGGATGACAGGGTGCACTTGTCTCAGCTGGGCAATGCGTACTAGATGATGGAGATGCGGGATGTGGTGAGCAAGTTGTGGAACGAGGCTATCTGGTGTCGCAGGGAGTGAATGGGGTGTTGGTGTCGGATGGGGGGCCCTGTGAGGGGGTGGGGCAGTGAACCACCCTACAGGGGGTTCACTGGTTGGCAGGATTTGAAGGGACAAGGGGGTCAAGAGCGGGCACACCCATCCCTTGGGGGGGGAGTTTGCATAGGACGGATAGAAGTGTGAATGGAATGACGCAACGACTGGGGGCTGGATGACGGTGATTGAGGGGCAAGAAGAAAGGTGGTTGGAGCCTCTAGGGCTTGGTGATGAAGCGGAGTGAATGAAACGAATGAGGGGGGAAGTGTGAGTGGGGGTTTGCTGTTACTGTTATTGTTGATGTTACTGTTATGTACAGATTCGCAGTTCTGGTCTAATAAAATGGCCTTTTACGCTGACACTGCGTGGTCTGTTTATTGCGCGATGCCGGGCCCCGGGGGAAGCAGAGTCGCAGACTTGTCTTCCCCCGGGGTCTTTCGCGCAGGGGATAGGCCAGGTAGGGGAAGGGGAGGAGTTAGGGGTGGGTATTTAAGCGCGGGGGAGGAAGGGAACTTCCTCTTTCTGTGCCTGGCACCATCGGGAGGGAGATCAAAAGGCCACCCACCCACCCGGCAACTGGAGGTGGTTTGTTTGGGTCGGTCCATAGCGTTGCCAGTTTAGGCCAGAGCTGCTGTAGGCAGGATTTGAAGGGACAAGGGGGTCAAGAGCGGGCACACCCATCCCTTGGGGGGGGAGTTTGCATAGGACGGATAGAAGCGTGAATGGAATGACGCAACGACTGGGGGCTGGATGACGGTGATTGAGGGGCAAGAAGAAAGGTGGTTGGAGCCTCTAGGGCTTGGTGATGAAGCGGAGTGAATGAAACGAATGAGGGGGGAAGTGTGAGTGGGGGTTTGCTGTTACTGTTATTGTTGATGTTACTGTTATGTACAGATTCGCAGTTCTGGTCTAATAAAATGGCCTTTTACGCTGACACTGCGTGGTCTGTTTATTGCGCGATCTGACTAAGGGGGTGGAAAGACTCTTCTGGGTAGCAAAGAGCAAGCAAATGGGAGCAGCTGCAGCCTGTGATTCCTAAAAGGCTTCTATGTGGTCTGCCACCTTACAATGAATGAACAATTAGGGTTGCCACCGAGGGCCATATTACATAAGGATGCAATGGGCAAACAAGGGATCACAGTTGAGACCTCTGTATAAAAAGGATCAGAGAGTCAATCTGCAGTAAAATGCAGGAGCAAAACAGAATCCGAAGTGTAAGGTCGGGGTAAGAACGCAAAGGGTCAAAGAGCAGGAGAGGAGGAAAGCCCAATCAAAAGTGAAAGAGAGTCCAAAGAGCAAGGGCAGTGTATTGTAAACAGACTAGGAGGTCAAGGGAACGAAGGGACTGCAAAGGGAGATGCAACAAAGGTGAGGGATGTGAACGGGGGTGGAACTAGCGACAGCGATGAGCTAACACAGCGCGAAGGTGCCAGAACGCTTCCTGGTGCTTTACCCAAGGGAACATACTGCTGCTCTCTGCTGTGATCTAGAAGTTCTATCCTTGTCCCCGGCTAGCTATTCACGGCGCCCCAGCTGCAATAGATCAGTATGCCACAGCCTTAAAGGAAAACATATCACTGCTGTTTTCGAAATCTTGCTAGAGCCTTGGAACCCCCGCTGATTCCAGATAGTCCCCCCTCCCCTGGCGCACCCCGCTGGGGTTGGTTTTTCTGGGAATTTTTAATGGCATGAGTCCTCTAATCTGAGGGCGTGCAGAAAAGTTACTGGGTACCAAGAGGGTTCCAGAAGTCCAAATTCCTTCCATGCTATCAATTACTTAACTGACCTCTCAACCTACTCGAAATAACTAGTTTCTACGTCAAATTGCTGGGACTCATCTTTTTAACCGGCTTAGAAGGGGCTGCAGGTTTTAGTCTGGATACATGAAGTACCGGAAGAACCCGCCACCCTTCTGGAGTGCTGAGGATATTGCCGTTTGACCAATCAGTCAGATTATAGCGATTGGGCCTGCAAATGGCAGTATAAGCTTAGAATGGAAGCAAGGTAAAGACAGAAAACAAGTATGTATAATTTATGTGGGTAAGCCGTTTTATTGAATGTTTCCTAGTGTTTTCAAAGCTCCTATTCCACAGAAAAGTGGATTATTTCTCGTAATTTACATTGCTGAATTAATTTGCTAGCTATTTAGCTTCCATAAAAACAAATACAGAGAGGAGCTGACCTAACGGCTAGGGCGGTCGATGGCGAATGTGAGAAACTGGGTTGGAGTCTCGGCAATGACGCTGAATACCCTGTGATTCTGGGCAAACAACTTAATCTCCCCATGCCTACAAAAATGAATGTGTCCTACTGAGTGGAGAAGTGTGGCTCACTGGTTAGAGCAGGCAGACCCTGAAGCAGAGGTCAGACCCGGGACCAGGGTTCAATTCCCGACGCGGCAGGGTCTTGAGCTCAAATGTCCATGGACTCGATAATTCTCGCTTCGGTGCCTGACCTAATCATGGGTTCACACTCTGCAACTCTGGGCATTAAGCTTGCTTAATCTCCACAACGCAACCCCCCCCCCCCCCCTCCACCCCTCCCTGCGGCGGGATGCCTGGCTTTCACCTTGGGGATGCGCTGTAGGGTCTCACAGGGAAAAGCCAGGACGGGTTCCCAAGGCAAGTACGGAGATACCCCTTCGGGGGTCGATTCTGGCGCTATATAATAATAATAATAATAATAATGAAACTGGTGCTATGTAAAGCGATCTGATACCCGATTCTGGATCAAGTTTGTGCTATTTAAAGCTCTGTTAAATAAATAAATTGATGGTTAACACAGCATTTTATCAGTCTTTCAGTGTTAGTAAAAAAAACGCTATTGTTGCTTCTAGAGCACTTGAAAATCTCACCCTTCAAAGTCCATTCTTGATGCACCACAGACTCCCTGGATAGAGCCATGGCTTCTAAGGTAGCCCTGCATTACCACTCCTGGTTACAGTCCACTGGCTTCTTGGGGGATGTCCCATCACCGATTGACATGCCCTTGGATGGCTTGCACTTTTTTGGTGACAAGGCGGATATGAAGCTCAAGCGCCTTCTCGAAAGAAGGGTTACTGTACAATCCCTTGGGCTCTCTATCAACCCAGCCACAACAGCAGTTTTTTCGCCCCTTCTGCAGATATGGAAGGGGCAATTTTGGGCATGCACAGTACCAGCTGTACCCGGTAGGGCAGCTCACCCAGTCCATTTGGGAATGCCCAAAGAAGACATGGGAGCCAGCCCCAGGGTGCTGCCCAATCCCACGCCCCTCCGCCATGTGGTATTTCAACAAACAGGGTGGGGTAGAGTCATGGACCCTGGCCCAGGAGGCTCTGTGCCTCTATGACTTGGCTGAGTGCCAAGACATTTCTTGGCGGTGCAGAAGCTGGTGGGATTTCTGAACACCAGGGCAGGCAAGCTCAGTCTTTCATGTCTCACGGATCATTAATGCCAGCTGCATCTGAAGGTGGTGCTACGCCTCTTCTGAGACTGGGTAGGACCTTGGCTCGATCTGTTAGTGACCACCGAGGACACGCAATGTCAGCACTTCTGCGAGCTGGAGTTTACAAAGCAGCTCTTGCTCGCGAATACATTCCATCTTGAGTGGACTTTAGGACTCTCTACACCTTTCAGCTGATACCACTCATTCCCGAAGTTTTCAAGAAGATCAGGACTGAACAGGCCTAAGACATCCTTGTGACTCCAGATTGGCACAGAGAGGATGGTACCCCGAACTCCGGAGCATGAGCACTTGTTCTCCAGTCAGGCTGCCCCTTCAGGAGGATCTCCTGTTGCAGCAACATGACAGGGTCCTGCACCTGAACCTACAAACTCTCCTCATGCCTGGAGATTAAGCTACAACCGCTGAGGGTTTTCCATCGCCCTCCAGAAGTTTGCAATGTCATCCTGGCAGCCTTGAGCCCATACAGTAAAACTGTCTATGCCTGCCATTGTGAGTAAAGTTTGTGGCTTGGTGTTTCTCATGTCTTGTGGACCCCTTATCTGCACCTCTGTCGGAGGTTTTGTTATTTGGTCTATTCTTAGCTGGCAGGGCTTTGCCCTGGGCACCGTTAAGGTTTACTTGTCTGTTATTTTGTCTTTTCTGTGGCTGCCAGATCAAAGCTCTCTGTTCAAGTCACCATTTGTGACTCTTTTCTTGAAAGATTAACAACATTTATTCCTGCTTACTCCCTTTGTGATGCCCCAAGGGGACCTTAATTTGGTCCTTACGTATCTCACGTTTTCTCTCTTTGTGCCACTACATATCTGCTCTCTGCAGCTCTTAACCATCAAAAAGGTTTTCCTAGTGGCATTTCATTAGCCACGAGAGTCAGTGAGATTCAAGCTTTCTTGTTACACCCTCCCTACACCAACTTCTTCCCTGATGAATTAGTCCTTCAGGTCTTGAGGTCCTTCTGAAGGTGGTCACCCTGTGTATGTTGGCCACAGCATTACTCTACCTGCTTTCTACGCTCTGCCTTATCTTTCCAAGGTGGAGGAGAGACTCCATTGTTTGAATCCTCAGGGAGCTCAGTCGTGTTTGCACCAAAGACCATTGGTTGGATGATCACCCCTTATCTGGGATCACAGGAGCAAAGAAGGACAAGGCCGAGCAGAAATGGACTATCTCCTGATAAATTGTAATCTGCATAAAAATCTGCTATGTACAGGTGGAGAAGCAACAACCGGGATGCTTGTGAGCTCACTTCACCAGGACCATGGCTGCCAATGCAGCATTAGCATGCAGGGTACCTAGCATGGATATCTGCCAAGCTGCCAGATGGGTGTCCTCCCACACATTCACAAAGCACTACTGCTTGGACAGTCAGGAGTTTCTCAGATATACTGCATTCAATGTATATAATGCAATACATGTAAATACTCACTTGAGGGTTTAGACATACATAGTGCTACATGGGATTTTGGGCAATTGTATCCTGAGAAGTTTGTATTTTTGCCAAGCATGACTATTGTACTACAATTACATACAAATATCAATTAGTATATTCAAGTACAAGATGTATAGATGAAAGCACATGAAACACATCTAGTATGTCAGTAAGAATCTTAAAATCTGTCTGTTTATACCAATAACATGCATTTTTTCTGCAAGAAAAATTGATTTTCATACCTATGGTTAACACTGTACATATTTGAAATGTAATAAATGCATGAACATTCTCAAGGTAAGACACTTTAACTCCTAAACTCCCTTTCCATCCTACTGACAACCATAATCCACAACAAAAGCTCTTCACAATATCAAAAACCTTTAATAGCATCATTCACTTTCAATCAACCAGGGTATTGTAAAGCGCGGTTACTCACCTGTGAGGGTCGCAAGGCACTGGGGGGTCGGGGGGAGGGGGGCTACAGGTCTGTCTCATGAGCTCTGGGTTCATTCGAAGAGCCTGGTCTTGAGGTCCTTCCTGAATTGGGACAGCGATGTGGACTGCCTGTGGCAAGGGCATGGTGTTCCAGGTCTTGGCGGCAAGGTAGGAGAAGGATCTTCCTCCGTTACTGGTCTTGCAAATCCGTGAGTCAGTGGCCAGTGACAGTTGGGCAGAGCAGAGGGGTCTGTTGGGAGCGTGGAATGAGAGGCAGTGCTTTGGGTATGCTGGTCCGGCGTTTTAGAGGGCCTTCTATGCGGGGGTGAGGAGCTTGATGTTATTCTTCTGTCAACTGGGAGCCAGTGGAGTTCATGCAGGTGTTGTGTGATGTGGCTGCGGCATGGGATGTTTAGGACCAATCTGGTTGCGGCGTTTTGGATGTTCTGGAGCTTCCGGAGGAGTTTCTGGGTGATGCCAGCATAGAGTTGGTTGCCATAGTCGAGTCTGCTGCTGATGAGGATGTGGGTGATTGTCTTCATGGATTCTGTGGGGATCCATCTGAAGCTCTTTCAGAGCAGGCAGAGTGGTTAGAAGCTTGAAGAGGTGACAGCGGTCATCTGGTGGTTTATTGTGAGTGAGGAGTCCAGTATGATGCCGAGGTTTCGGGCGTGGTCCGTGTGTGTGGGGGTATTCACAGTTCAACATTATACAAAAGCACAAACTTGTTAAACACATTCATACTTTCATTCTTACTGTGAGAAGTTGGCCCGATATGCAGCGTTCGCTATTCTAGCGACCACTATGCATCGGTCCAAACGACCCTTATGGTGATTGGTTGTAAGTCAACCTTAGACCAGCTATCCTAGTAGCGTGGATACGAGCAGTCTTCGGGCTAAACTCTAGAGGGCGTGTTAAGCCAGCTGTAATACCATCACATACCCCTTGAACACCAAGTGAAAGGACACCACACAAGTGTTATGAAAATAAACAGTGTATTTATTAGAATCACAACAGCCCTGGACTCTTTATGAGGACAGGGTACTAAGCACAGAACAAAACTCCTAGGAAAATACTTCAAGTGCACAATTAAAACAAGTGCCCGAGGGCACAGAAAGTTCTAGTGGTCTCGGGCGGACCCGATAAGGCAAGTCGGAAGCGAGGGACTCAGGACCCTTAAGTAAGGAGGCTATGCAGACACCGTAGTGTCGGAGTTACCTAGCCACAAGGGCTGCGGCTGCACAAGTCTTACAGGCGTCGGGGGTCTTCGCTGACGAGCCAGGAGCCGGAAGGAAGGAGTTGCTGGCCGACGACCAGTGCTGAATAGTTCGTCGAGATCCAAGCCTGGATCAGAGATCGTTGATACCTGAAAGCAGAGGGGACCAAGTTCGTACTACTAGTCAGTAGTCAGAGGGTACCGGGAAGGCACCGGATGGCCGTCACCTCGACTAGGTGAGTGGGCGACGCTAGGCTCTGCAGTCTCACGGACCCGGAGGCGTTGTCGGCGACCAGGATGGAGGTGCGAGCTGTCCCACGAAGATTGATGCTGTCGGCATCGCTGGGCCCAGGATTGGGGCAACAAGCCTTGGCAGATTTCAGGGCCACGTGGTGGGCCTAAAATGGCGTCTTGAGTGGACCAGGAGGGTCCGCGGTGCTCCTCTCGTAAAAAGGAGCAGAAGGCTAGTCTGGAGCAACCAGACCCGCAGCGTTGGTTGTCGTTCGTCGTCAAAGGGTCACAAGCCAGCGGCTAGTGATCGTACAACGTGCTGAGCAGCGGCAGAAGGGCCCCACGCAGATCGTGAAGATGCTGGGAGGCTGCACTTCGGTGCTGGAGCTGCTCAGGGTCGGGGCTTCTCGGACCCCAGAGCACTCACCAGAGGATTCCTTCGGTGGTCGTGCTGAGTTAAGAAAGCGTGCAGGTTTTGATGATGGCCGGTCCCTCGAGGTCTTGCCGCACCCACAGATCTCAGCTGAGCTGACGATGTGGGTAGAGGTCAGAGGTGCCAGGGAAGCTGCTTCTCGTCGAGCTGGGTCGTCGGATTCCTGAGGAAGGACTTGCAGCAAACCGCAGAGTTCTTAGATGGTGCCCGCTGATGCAGGGTGACTACTCCTTAGCCACAAGGGAGAAATCTTGAGAAGAGTCTCGAATGTCCTTTCGTAGAAAGTAGTTCTTGATTCAAAGATGATCTAATTTGGAAGGGTCCCCGCTCCGGCCTTTATCCTAAAGAAAGGGATGGGTACATGACTAGGTCCTGCCCTAGGGGTGGGACCAGGAAGGGGGGTAGTTACACCCCTCTCCCCTGCCGGACTTTCCCCCGGTCAGGGGCAGCGCGCACCTGGAACTGGTTCTAACCGGCAGATGCGTAGTGAGCACCGGGGTGCCACGCCGCAGTCACCTTCCTGCAAAGCCCTACCTACCCAGAATACACAAACCCTGTCCGGGACGGTGCGAACACCGCCCCTGACAGGAAACCCTTTGTCCAAGCTCTCCTCGCTGGAAGGACTCCCAGCAGCAGGAGGTCAGACTGTCTGTGGTGGCAGCATCCATTTTGTGGAGCTGAGGCTTCGGCTAACTTTAACCGGGGTTCACAGTTACGTACATGTCGTGTCCCTCTAGAAGGGCGGAATGCTAACCTCGTCGCCAGCATTGGTGAGGGGGCAGCATCCCGATTCGTATGACACCTTACTCGACATGTCTTGATAACGCTATACCGAAGTTACCAATATGATACGCGTTATCATGGAACAGCCATTGGGTCTTGGTTCCGCAAGCTGCAACCGGGCTCGGCTCGTGCCAGAGCCCAGTTCACACGATTCCACGCACTCTGCCTTCAGGATTGTTAAGGCCTGCCATAGGAGTGACTGATAGGAACTCGGGTGTCCATTTTGAGTTTAGATATAGGGATACTATACCTACAGCAACGGGCGAGTACGCCACGTTGCCCCAGCTGTCGTGCAGCCAGTTGTGTCAGATTTAGGTGGCCAGCCAGGGGTGGCATAATACATGCTTCAGCCCCTGGTAGGCCCTGGGTTCACCGATGCCCTGAGTTACAGGGTCTGACAGGGTGGCCCAGTTCCAATTGGGTAATGCACCTAAGGTACACGCATCAATTTAGTGAGAGAACAGCTAGGCTGTGGGTCTGATCGGCAGGCCCACAGCCCGAGAAAGTCGTAAACCAGTGAAACAAAAGCAAAAAGTCCGGGTGATCATAGGATTGCAGACCCTACTCTCCTACATGACCCCCCCCAAACGTTGGGACAATAAACTAACCTTGACCAGGTGAGTCTTCTTGTTCTAAGTGGAAATACCTGGAGAGCCCATCTGCATTGCCATGATCAGTGCCAGGTCTATGCTCCACTGTGAAGTCCATCCCCTGTAGGGAAATGGACCACCTAAGCAGTTTGGGGTTTTCACCCTTCATCTGATTTAGCCATAGGAGGGGCTTATGGTCGGTCTGAATCTTGAAATGAGTGCCAAACAAGTATGGCCTCAGTTTCTTCAGGGCCCACACCACAGCGAAGGCCTCCCTCTCTATAGCTGACCAATTTTTCTCTCTGGGGGTCAGCCGTCTGCTTATAAAAGCAATGGGCTAGTCGTTACCATCGAAATTCAGTTGAGATAGAACAGCTCCCACACCCAACTCAGACGCATCTGTTTGGACAATGAATGGTTTGGAGTAGTCTGGACTCTTGAGGATAGGTGCCGTGCACATGGCCTGTTTTAGGTCATCGAATGCTTTTTGACAGCTAACTGTCCACTGAACCTTTTTTGGCATTTTCTTGCTCGTCAGTTCATTAAGCGGAGTCACAATCGATCCGTAATTTCTGACGAATTTCCGGTAGTAACCAGTCAGGCCCAAGAAAGATCGAACCTGAGTCTGGGTGGATGGAGGAGCCCAGTCCCTGATTGACTGTATCTTGCTCTCCAGTGGTTGAACTTGGCCTCCACCGACAAGGTGGCCCAAGTACACAACCTGTGTCTGCCCTATCTGGCACTTGGTAGCCTTGATAGTGAGACCTGCTGCTTGCAGAGCCTCTAACACTTTCCGCAGGTGGACCAGGTGATCCTCCCAGGTGGAGCTAAAGACAGCAATATCGTCAAGATACGCCGCGCAGAAGTCATCCAGCCCAGTGAGAACGTGATTCACCAACCGTTGGAAGGTGGCAGGTGCATTTTTCAAACCAAAGGGCATCACCACGAACTGATAATGCCCACCAGGGGTAGAAAATGCTGTCTTAGGCTTGGCGTCCTCAGCTAACCTGATTTGCCAATACCCAGCTGTCAGGTCAAACGTACTTAAGTAGTTGGCCGAAGCCAATCTATCGATAAGCTCGTCTGCCCTTGGTATTGGGTGGGCATCAGTCTTAGTGACTGCATTGAGACCCCTGTAGTCTACGCAGAACCTCATCTCTTTCTTACCGCCCGGGGTGTGAGGTTTCGGCACTAGAACTACGGGAATAGCCCAAGGGCTATCCGAGGGTTCAATGACTCCCAGCTCCAACATTTTCTGCACTTCAGTTTTGATGCAGTCTCTAACGTGATCGGGCTGCCAGTAGATTTTACTCTTGACGGGCAAGCTGTCCCCAGTGTCGACCTCATGGGTGCACCAATTAGTCTGATTGGGTGTTAGAGAGAACATATGCCGGAAGGATTGAAGAACTTGTTTACAATCCTCCTGTTGATGCTCCGAGAGGCTGCCGCAAAAGACAACACCATCTACCGATCCATCGCCAGGATTCTGAGTGAGCAGGTCGGGGAGAGGGTCACTCTCCTCCTCCTGTCCCTCATCTATGGCCATGAGCAAACTCATGTCCTTCCTGTCGACATATGCTTTGAGCATGTTGACATGGAGCACCCTGTGGGGGCTCCGGGGAGTTTCAAGGTCTACCAGGTAGGTGACCTCTCCCTTTTTCTCCAGGATGGTGTAGGGCCCGGACCATTTGTCCTTGAGTGCTGCTGGGGCCACTGGCTCCAACACCCACACCTTCTGTCTGGGCTGGTAAACAGTCAAGACAGCCTTTTGGTCATGCCAAGCTTTCTGGAGTTCTTGGCTGGCCTTAAGGTTTTCGGATGCCTTCTCCATGTATTCAGCCATCCGCGAGCGGAGACCAAGCACATAGTCCACTACGCTGGTTGCAGGCTTTTTGAGAGGTCTCTCCCATCCTTCCTTCACCAAACATAGGGGTCCTCTTACAGGATGCCCGTACAAAAGCTCACAAGGGCTGTAGCCAACCCCCTTCTGTGGGACTTCTCTGTAAGCGAATAAAAGGCAGGGAATCAGGACGTCCCATCTACGCCGAAGCTTTTCAGGTATTCCATGAATCATCCCTTTCAGGGTCCTGTTGAATCTCTCAACAAGCCCATTGCATTGTGGGTGATGGGGTGTAGTGAACTTGTAGTTGACACCACATTCCTTCCACATAGCAGTTAAGTAGCTCGACATGAAGTTTGCACCTCTGTCGGAGACGACCTCCTTAGGGAAGCCCACTCTGGAGAATACTCCAACTAGGGCTCTCGCCACCACAGGGGCTGTAGTGGTCCTAAGGGGAATAGCTTCAGGATACCTGGTGGCATGATCCACTACTACCAGTATAAACTTGTGCCCTGATGCTGTTGGTGGTTCCATGGGACCGACGATGTCAATCCCCACCCGTTCAAAGGGCACCCCCACCACAGGCATTGGTATAAGGGGGGCCTTTGTAGCGCCACCTGACTTACCACTGGCTTGGCAGGTGACACAAGAGCGACAAAACTCCTTGGTATCTTCGTTCATATGAGGCCAGTGAAAGTGCGAGACAAGCCTGTCCCACGTCTTCGTCTGGCCTAAGTGTCCTGCTAAGGGAATCTCGTGGGCCAAGGTAAGGAGGAAACCACGCTGAGACAAGGGGATAACCAGCCTCCTGGTCATGCCAGGCTTGGGGTCTCTTGCTTCAGTGTACAGGAGTCCATCTTCCCAGTATACCTTGTGGGTACCTGTGGCGTTCCCAGCAGCCTCAGCAGCAGTCTGCTGTCTGAGGGGTTCAAGGGAAGGGCAGTCTAACTGGTCCTTTCCCAGGTCCTCTCGTGTGGGTCCCCCTGAGCCCAGAAACTCAACTTGATCAAGTTCGAGTTATTTAGGTTCAGTTTCCCGCAATTCCTGGAGGTCAGCCTCCTCTGAGACCTGATCCTCGACCTGGGGCAAGGGGGAAGGCGAGGCCTTAACCCGACTGCTCTTCTTCTTGGGAGGTGTCTGGTCTGTTGTTCCAGGATCCAGCACCTGTTCAGTGGGGCATCGTCTGACCTGTGACCTAGTCACAGCAAGCACATGTGCTGGCAAGCCTAACATTTCCATGTGAGTCCGGTGCTCCACCTCTGTCCATTGCGATGACTCCAAATCATTGCCCAACAAACAATCCACTGGGAGGTCTGCACTAACAACAACCTTTTTCTGGCCATTTACCCCTCCCCAGGAGAAAGCAACAATCGCCATACTATGACTGGTAGTGACGTTGCTGGCATTGGTCACCAGGAAATCTGTACCTGGCATGATCTGTCCAGGGTCCACAAAGTTAGGTGTCACCATGGTGATACTGGCACACGTGTCCCTATAGGCTTGAGCCATTCTTCCATTAATTAAAGGCGTCTGTCGGTGTTTGCCCAGAGTATTGGGACTGACATCGGGGGACATATCCACATCCCCCGTACAGACAAGGACAGCCTGAGTGAGCGTAGCAGCTAAGTTGTCACACCCCTCAGAACCCAAGGTTAACCCAACTAGTCCCTTGGGAGGCGCACTACTACTGCTGGCTGTACTAGGGGGCACAGGTGCCTTAGGGGCTGCAGTAACAGGAGTCTGCATTCCTTTCTTGGTGCACTCACTAAACCAGTGAGTTTTACTTTTACAGTATTGGCACCACCTTTTCGATTGGCCTTCTTGATTCTTCTTTTTCTGGGAAGCCTAACCCCCCCCCTCTTTGGGTTGTTGGGGACCTGTCGAAGACTTCTGGTCAGTTTGTTCCCCTTTCGAATCTTTACCCTTCTGGTCTGCTTACTTCTGACCACCCTGGTTCTGGCCCTGGTTTTGCTTAACCCTTGTTCTGACCCATCTGTCTGCCTTCTTTCCCAATTCTTGGGGAGAGGTCAGATCCGAGTCGACAAGGTGCTGATGCAACAACTGGTTCTGACAATTGTTAAAATCTGTTCTCGCATGATCAAATTATACAATCCTGTGTAATCAGTAACCTTACTGCCCAGCAACCAGCCCTCCAAAGCCTTAGTGGCACAATCAACGAAATCAGACCAGTCCTGAGACTGAGTTTTCTGGGTATCCCTGAACAGCAACCTGTACTGCTCAGTGGTTAGGCCGAACCCATCAATCAGTGTGTTCTTCAGGACCTGGTAATTGTTAGCATCCTCGACTCTAGTAGTGAGGAGCTTATCTCTACCTTTACCTTCAAAGGAGAGCCACAAGATAGCTGCCCACTGACTCGGGGGGACGCACTGTACAGTGCAGGCCCGCTCCAAAGCAGTAATCCATTTGTGGATGTCGTCCCCTTGCTTAAAGGGGGGCACTATCTTATTCAGGTGCTTAGTGTCTAAACTCCTGGGTTGCCGTGGGGGAATGCTGCCACCAGTGGGAATGGTCCCACTCAATTCTTGCTCTCTAGCAAAGGTGAGTCTTTCTTTGGCTAGGGCAAGTTCTTCCCTTTCGATCCGCAGATTGACTTCCTGCTCCTTCGCTTCGTACACTCTTCTCTGAGGGGATGTCATCCCTCTTCGAGCAGAGCCTCGAGAGCCATTGGTTCGAGCGGATCTGTTAGAGCCTCTCGACAGAGACCTAACTCGTCGACTCCCAATGTTAAGCTGGCCCGAGAGAGGCCCCAGGGGTCTCCTAGTACCAATCTCGTGCCGGCTTAAGTTGTCCTGAGTTAGCTGGCTAACTATGACTGGACCTTTGTCTGCCTCGTCCCCAGATGTCTCTGGCTCCTCGTCCTCCTCTTCGCCTTCTGCGGAGAGATGGATAAGGTCAGGGTCACCTCGGGTTCCCTCGAGGGGGGGGCATCTCCACTTCTGGATGAGAAGGGTCGGTGTTACCCGCCCTCCTTGCATCATAAGTCTCCAAGAGACCAATCAGAAACGGAATGGTAGGGTTTGCACCCTGTTTTAACTTCCGAGATGTACAGATCTGTCGCATCTCGTGGAAGCTAAGTGCAGCATATCTGGAGGTGACCTGTGGAAGGTCGACTGACACAAGGGGAGACTCAGAGTTTCCTCCTTTGTCTGACATGCTGCTTCTAGTGTGGTGTAAGTGATGCACCTACCTACACTATGGGTTTACCTACTGATCCCTTGCTAAGAGTTGTAGCCAAGGTGTGCTAAGCCTTGAGGAGCTACAACAGCTGGTTCAGTAGAACTCAGAGTATTCTAAGCTAAGTTATATGTACCTGGAGTACTTATGCGATCTTTCACAAGATATTCTTAGGATACGCGTGGTAAAACAACAGCAAGCTCAAATCCCAACCGCTGCTCACCAATGTGAGAAGTTGGCCCGATATGCAGCGTTCGCTATTCTAGCGACCACTATGCATCGGTCCAAACGACCCTTATGGTGATTGGTTGTAAGTCAACCTTAGACCAGCTATCCTAGTAGCGTGGATACGAGCAGTCTTCGGGCTAAACTCTAGAGGGCGTGTTAAGCCAGCTGTAATACCATCACATACCCCTTGAACACCAAGTGAAAGGACACCACACAAGTGTTATGAAAATAAACAGTGTATTTATTAGAATCACAACAGCCCTGGACTCTTTATGAGGACAGGGTACTAAGCACAGAACAAAACTCTTAGGAAAATACTTCAAGTGCACAATTAAAACAAGTGCCCGAAGGCACGGAAAGTTCTAGTGGTCTCGGGCGGACCCGATAAGGCAAGTCGGAAGCGAGGGACTCAGGACCCTTAAGTAAGGAGGCTATGCAGACACCGTAGTGTCGGAGTTACCTAGCCACAAGGGCTGCGGCTGCACAAGTCTTACAGGCGTCGGGGGTCTTCGCTGACGAGCCAGGAGCCGGAAGGAAGGAGTTGCTGGCCGGCGACCAGTGCTGAATAGTTCGTCGAGATCCAAGCCTGGATCAGAGATCGTTGATACCTGAAAGCAGAGGGGACCAAGTTCGTACTACTAGTCAGTAGTCAGAGGGTACCGGGAAGGCACCGGATGGCCGTCACCCGACTAGGTGAGTGGGCGACGCTAGGCTCTGCAGTCTCACGGACCCGGAGGCGTTGTCGGCGACCAGGATGGAGGTGCGAGCTGTCCCACGAAGATTGATGCTGTTGGCGTCGCTGGGCCCAGGATTGGGGCAACAAGCCTTGGAGATTTCAGGGCCACGTGGTGGGCCTAAAATGGCGTCTTGAGTGGACCAGGAGGGTCCGCGGTGCTCCTCTCGTAAAAAGGAGCAGAAGGCTAGTCTGGAGCAACCAGACCAGCAGCATTGGTTGTCGTTCGTCGTCAAAGGGTCACAAGCCAGCGGCTAGTGATCGGACAACGTGCTGAGCAGCGGCAGAAGGGCCCCACACAGATCATGGAGATGCTGGGAGGCTGCACTTCGGTGCTGGAGCTGCTCAGGGTCGGGGCTTCTCGGACCCCAGAGCACTCACCAGAGGATTCCTTCGGTGGTCGTGCTGAGTTAAGAAAGCGTGCAGGTTTTGATGATGGCCGGTCCCTCGAGGTCTCGTCGCACCCACAGATCTCAGCTGAGCTGACAATGTGGGTAGAGGTCAGAGGTGCCAGGGAAGCCGGTTCTCGTCGAGCTGGGTCGTCGGATTCCTGAGGAAGGACTTGCAGCAAACCGCAGAGTTCTTAGATGGTGCCCGCTGATGCAGGGTGACTACTCCTTAGCCACAAGGGAGAAATCTTGAGAAGAGTCTCGAATGTCCTTTCGTAGAAAGTAGTTCTTGATTCAAAGATGATCTCATTTGGAAGGGTCCCCGCTCCGGCCTTTATCCTAAAGAAAGGGGTGGGTACATGACTAGGTCCTGCCCTAGGGGTGGGACCAGGAAGAGGGGTAGTTACACCCCTCTCCCCTGCCGGACTTTCCCCAGGTCAGGGGCTGCGCGCCCCTGGAACTGGTTCTAACTGGCAGATGCGTAGTGAGCACCGGGGTGCCACTCCGCAGTCACCTTCCTGCAAAGCCCTACCTACCCAGAATACACAAACCCTGTCTGGGACGGTGTGAACACCGCCCCTGACAGGAAACCCTTTGTCCAAGCTCTCCTCGCTGGAAGGACTCCCAGCAGCAGGAGGTCAGACTTGTGTCTGTGGTGGCAGCATCCATTTTGTGGAGCTGAGGTTTCGGCTAACTTTAACCGGGGTTCACAGTTACGTACATGTCGTGTCCCTCTAGAAGGGCGGAATGCTAACCTCGTCGCCAGCATTGGTGAGGGGGCAGCATCCCGATTCGTATGACACCTTACTCGACATGTCTTGATAACGCTATACCGAAGTTACCGATATGATACGCGTTATCATGGAACAGCCATTGGGTCTTGGTTCCGCAAGCTGCAACCGGGCTCGGCTCGTGCCAGAGCCCAGTTCACATGATTCCACGCACTCTGCCTTCAGGATTGTTAAGGCCTGCCATAGGAGTGACTGATAGGAACTCGGGTGTCCATTTTGAGTTTAGATATAGGGATACTATACCTACAGCAATGGGCGAGTACGCCACGTTGCCCCAGCTGTCGTGCAGCCAGTTGTGTCAGATTTAGGTGGCCAGCCAGGGGTGGCATAATACATGCTTCAGCCCCTGGTAGGCCCTGGGTTCACCGATGCCCTGAGTTACAGGGTCTGACAGGGTGGCCCAGTTCCAATTGGGTAATGCACCTAAGGTACGCGCATCAATTTAGTGAGAGAACAGCTAGGCTGTGGGTCTGATCGGCAGGCCCACAGCCCGAGAAAGTCGTAAACCAGTGAAACAAAAGCAAAAAGTCCGGGTGATCATAGGATTGCAGACCCTACTCTCCTACACATACAACATCATATATTAACATATCCACCATCATAAACCCTTTCACCAAACATCATTTATATTCATATTCACATCAGCATGTGTCCTCTGACAGTACTGTACACACACTCACCAACTCTCAAACCAGCACTAATCCAAACACAGCAAAAATAATTTATGCTCAATCAACATTACATGTTTACTCACACATCTTCTGTACAGCAATCATCATAGTTACAGAAAGTATTATATATTAATCCTAAATAAAACTACTAACACTTATCATTCACAATATGCTAGACTTGACATCTTTGGCGTGGTTTCCCATGACATTTTGCCTCTACGTCCTGTATTTTTGATGCTGAGCTGGATTGCGTTTTGGCTGGCTTAGATGCTTTGGGCACATTGCCACTACTGATCAGTGTCAAAGGGCTAGTGCTCCATTTGGAAGTTGCTATTATAATTGGTTCTCCCCAATTGACATATTTGATTTACTGGTCAGTCCTTAGTAAAGTGCACTTAGTGTGCCGGGGCTGGTAAATCAAATACTACTAGTGGGCCTACAGCATTGATTGTGCCACCCACAGTAGGTAGTCCTGAAACGGTGTCTGTGCGCAGTTGTTAACTGCTATGTCGGATTGGCAAGTACACCCACTTGCCAGGCCTTAACCCTCCCTTTTCTTAAATGTCAGTCACCCCTAAGGTAGGCCCAAGGTACCCCGGTGGGCATGGTGCAGTGTATGTGAAAGGTAGGACATGCCCTGGGGTGTGTGGCATGTCCTGACAGTGAATTACTGCCAATTTAGTTTTTCAGTGTTGCAAGACTTCATGGTCCCATCGGACAGAATGGAGAGTTTGTTTATAACATCTTATAAACATAACTGCCCCTGGGAACAAGGTAGGAACTTCAAGTTTAGTATGCCTGAACTCAGAATGTTTAAATGCATCTTTTAGTGAGGGTGATTTTTTCATTCTGTGTTTGAAAATAGTTACCACTTTTAGAAAGTAGGTATTTTTTTGCTTAGATATCCAGTGTGCCTCTGCTAGGATGTGGGTTGAATGTCAGGGTTTGGAGTGTCAGAGGCTGGGGAGGAGCAGCGGCTCCAGGGAGCCTGATGAGTCAGGGCTGGGCTGAATAGGCCTGGGCTGCCTTTAGATTAGGGGGAGGAGATTTCAATTCACCTCAATGGGCCAGGTCTGATTTCCACAATGCTGTCTCCACCTCCTGCCATGAAGCTGCACCAGAGAGGACAGAACTGGTTTTGACTGGGCACAGGGTTTCTCTGAACAAAGAGAACAAAGACATTTTGGGGTATAAGTATTAGACCTAAATCCCTACTCGCCGAGGTGCAGCCTACAACACCATGACACTATGAATCTGCTCACCTCAAATGTCTGTTTTTCTATCAAAGATTTTAGGCATAGGATTAGCACAGTGCCATTCACACTGAGCTAGAAAGTGAAACACTTTTTGCCATTTTGACATCAAAGTTTTTAAGCATAGGCTTGTTAAGTGGCATTCACGGCAAGATGGAAAATGGCAAAAGCCTTTTACCATTCCAGGCCCAGTACTACAGCTATGGATTGATAAAATACCATCCTAGCCAACCTGGAATGAATATAAGCATCCCCTCACACATATGTTTCGCTCTAGTTAGACCTCATCAGAGAGGTATAGCTTTGTCCAGACCCAAGGAAGCACTCAGTATAAGCCAAGACAATACTTTTTGAGGCTTAGAGTGTTGCATATATTATTCAAAAAAGGAAGCAGGGACCTCTGTGTAGTTCCCGGGTTTAGGTGGAGAGCACCTCCTTCATTTGGAGCACCGAACAACACCCAAAACACTTAATCTGCTCACCACAAATGTCTCTTTTTTTGCTGAGTTCTTAAGCAAAGGATTAAAAAAGTGCCATCTACGCTGGGAATAAAAATGGCAAAAGCCTTTTACCACTCCAGGCACAGTGTTCCTGCTATGGAGTGGTAAGATACCATCCAAGCCAACCTAGAATGAATAAAAGCCTCTCTTGACCCTTATTTCACTCCAATTAGAGCTCATTAGAGAGGTATTGCTTTGTCCAGACAGAAGAGGTCACCCAATATAAGTAAAACAAATACCCCTTTAGGCTTAGAGTGCTACACAAATTATGCAAAAAAGGAAGCATTGAACTCTGGGAAGTTCCCAAATTGAGATGGTGAGCAACTCCTTTATATGGAGCACCCTACAACACACATTGAATCTGCTCCTCTCAAATGCATATTCACCTAATAAAACAGCAGGTAAAGTGCAGTTATGGTTTCGATTAAAATACAAAACACTTACGTTTTTAAGTTATGGTTAAAACCAAAATCCATACCTCGAACAACAGTCATGCAAACCTTGAGTTACACTACAACTGCAGTGCTAATGCCGCGAACTTTAATGAGACAGATGCAACCACATGTAATAAATTTTCTTCCATATTCATTTATATAACGCATTGCACTTACCCCTTTGAGCGGGGTGACTATGACTTTACTAATACTCATTGATTTAGGTATGTGTTGTTATTTAATTATAATTTTCTTTTAGGCATTGTTACTTATTGCTTTACATATTGGGAGGTCATAAGTATTCCATTTGCTGTGTGAGATATGCATTATGGCACAAACCATAAAAGAAATTTAGGAGTTCTGATGACATTGCAGCCTTGTGATATATGATGTCACCAGAACTCCTTGATGGCAGTATTGATCATATATGAACTGCATACCAATTATCCCTTGGATTTGCTAGAAAACATGGTGGTGTAGGAGGTTTGTAATTCTCTCATTTTTAAATGGATACAGCTCATATTTCAAAAGAGAAATGCTAAATCTGAGGAGAATTAACCTTTTATGCATCCTTCAAAGTAAAATAATATGTATCGGTTTGCTCCTTACTTTTGATATTTTTGTACCTATCAAATATTTGAGTAACAAGAGGATGTGATTAATTTTCATTTTTCTTGTGACTGATACACTATGAAATAATTGTGACATTTAGTGTGCGAAGTAAGCCGATGTTTTTTTTTTTTAGTTCAGTAAGATTTTATTGAATTTTTTGACAATGGAGAAGTACATAAATACATACAAAAAAGTGAAGAAATAATTCATTAAATTACAAAGAAGCGAAAGAAAACAATCATAAGAATACATTCATCAGTAAAATACATCGCAATATAATATTGTCAGTTAAAGGAGAACTTAAGAAGGGGAGAAGGGGAAGGAAGGGGAGGGAGAGAAGGGAAAAGGGAATTATACATTTCATAGCATAATGACTTAGATAACAAGAGTTACCAATAAGATATTATCAATAAGAGAACAAAAATCATAACTGTACATACTAATCTATAGGAGACCAAAAAGATTGAAAATGTGAAGAATTATGACGAACACCTTGTAACGATAATTGAGCACCTCTTCTTGTAAAGATAATCCAAGACCACCAAGCATGGACTGAAAGAGAAGTAGCATCCTTCCAACAAAAAGTGATGGATTTTAACGCAGCCGAAACCAAAAAATTAAATAATTTTGCTTCATTATCATCAAGGGGCACACTCAAAGCAACAGATTTACATATGATTAAATTATAAGAGGGTAAATCAGAAATAGGTAAAATGTTCAATATTACATTCCATACTTCAGACCAAAATTTCCTAATAGTAGGACAATCAAATAACATGTGACGTAAAGAACCAGGATGCAAGTTACAATGCCAACATAAGTTAGATGGTAATAAGTTAGCTTTAAATAAACGCAATGGAGTCCATAAGGAATTAAATAAAATATAAGCATTAGTTTGATAAATTGACACTGGCAAACATCCTGAAATACAATGAGTCCAAATTAATGACCAAGAATCATTTGACAGAGATAAAGATAACTCATTATTCCAAAAAGTGGAAATTGTATCAACATTGGAACCTAAGGATACGGTAAGTTTCTTATAAAATACAGACACCGCTTTAGAGGACAAAGAAACAGTATTAACATAAATCAAAAAATCAGCTGTCATTTTAGAAGGAATACCATTTGGGAAGGAATCTAAAATAGAATTACAAAGAAATTGATATTTTAACAAATCTGAGAAAGGCAGGTTGAATTTCAATTGGAGTTGAGTAAATGGAATAAATGCATCATCCAAGAAAACATTTCTAAGATAAAAAATACCTTTATCAATCCAGGAAGACCAAAAAGAGATATTCCTATTTAATTTGATTAAGGCACTATGCCATAGGGACAAATGCACCGTAGAAAGTAAAGGGGATTCAAAATTGGAGTCTAAATCATTAAATATTAATCTCGATGATTTGATTATGGAAGAAGAATGTACAATCTTAGATATAGGAGACATGGTTAACAAGGACAATAAAGGAAAAGGTTTTACAAGGGATGTCTCAATATGAAGCCAGATAGGGGGATTAACCATAGGGGAAATATTAAACCATAACGAACTTTGTTTAAGGATAAATGCCTTATGATACAAAAAGAAATCAGGTAGGGCAAAACCAACTTGACATTTGGGAATTTTAAATTTTTTATAAGCAATACGGGGAGGCTTATTATTCCATAGAAATTTAGATAATAGTTTGTCAATATCTTTATAAAATGTGAGTGGAAATTGAGTTGGTATCATAGCAAGAGAATAAAATATTTTAGGGGCAATAGTCATTTTAATAGATTCCATTCTCCCCCACCAGGAAAGATGAAGGGAAGACCATTTGGAAGTTTTTTGCTTAATATACTCAAGAATGAACTCACAATTTAATTTCAAGGTAGCATGGAGGGATGATGAGAATAATATTCCAAGGTATTTCAATTTACTCTTTTGCCAAACGATATCTGGTGAGGGTAACATATCAGGAGTACATAACATATTTAGCGGAAAAAAATCAGTTTTACTAACATTTAATTTATAACCTGACACAATGGAATATTTAGAAATAATATCAAGCAAAAATGGAACAGATGAAACAGGATTACTAATAAATAATAACACATCATCAGCATACGCCAAAGTTTTAACAGTAACATCATTGATAGTAATTCCATGAATGTTGTCACATTTTCGAATGTAATTAAGAAATGGCTCTATACCCAATAAAAACAGAAGAGGGGAAAGGGGACAACCCTGACGAGTTCCTCTGAAAAGGGAAAATTGGTTGGAAATCTGGCCATTAATAAACAATCGAGCAGTGGGAGCATAGTCAGACCCCCCAGGATATAGCGGCATGGATTGGCAAATTTAGCGGCACAAAAATGAAAATTTAGCGGCACAAAAATGGAAATTTAGCGGCATTTAGCGGCGTTTTATTTTGGGTTTTTTGCAACACCAAACACAGATATCTTACTGTTTGAGTTATTTGACAACATGGAGGTATGTACATGTTGTTTATTCACAATTCAGCCCATTTGTTTTAGTTATAAGGCATGTTAATCTTGGCCATGTACGTTCAGTTCTTCTGAGCACTCCACAATGCGCAACATTAAAAAAATCTGCCTTTCTGCCTGTAATTTCGCTTCCCCCGGTCTCTCTGCCTTTGGGATTCGCTCTTTCCCTTTCATCAGCTGCCATTTTCAGCAGCATGGAGAGTTCAGCAATAAGAAATTCGAACTCCGTAGCAGGTACTTTTAAAGCAAATTTCTTTTTTAAAAATAATCAGCAACTTCCACCCCAACCTCAGCTTTAGGTGCGGCTGAATCAAACGGTTCTCTGTGACAAAAGAAGCAACCCACTGAGCTATCTACATATAATGCAGTTCATTACAATACAATATGCCGTTAGACTTTCTTTGCAGTATGCATATAAACTCTCTGCTATACTTAACAGTGAGTGAAAACAGCCATGAGACGAACTCTGACAGCTCTCTAGCAGGGATATTAATCATCTGCCTTAACTCTGACTAAGCAAGTCTCACAGTGCTGCGAAAATAAAGGCTGCTGCTTGTAGTACCACTGACAAGTAAGGATATTAAACCCTTCAACTAAACTAGCAGTTTGATGATGTATTAGTGCAGACAAAACTCAGAGATGGCCTGCATTTACAACACAAACAGACAACTTCAGTGTACCCATTTCCAAAGCGCTATGCTGTGCTGGAGACCCCCTCCCCAATCTCTTAATAAACATTTTGAGTTTCATTAGCGAATTATTAAATGCATATCTGACTTACCTGGTGTGGTCTCTTGATAGTCAGAATGATCCACTGAGAGGAGCTGCCTGCCTGAGTGTCGCAGCAGAGATTGTTAGCCTGTCTCTTCTTAAGAGAGTCAGACAGACAGCCGTGCTGCAGCCTCAACCTGTGCCACCTGCTCTCACTGTGAGAATCACGGTTGGGTGGTGAGTCCAGCCATGGGCACTAGTTGGGCTGACTGGCTGGGCAGGGTACAGCAACAGTATGTGCCCAGGTCATGAGGAGGTGAACAGGTGATCGATTGTCACCGGCGTCCTCCTTTCACTCTGGGCCATGTATCAGGGCGTGCAGAGGAACAGCAATGAATTCCTCGGTGCCTTGAGGCCCGACTGGCAGGCAGGAAATGAAACATCCTGTCAGACTGGTACAATCGAATGAGTACTTAACAAGGCCCGGGAACATTTACTAAAAATAGTTGTGGCGCTAGGTTCTTTGGCATAAGAAAGCCTTCGTTCCATTGAGCAATTATTGCATTGTAAGTATGTGCCTCTGCAGAGTTAGAGACGAGCAACAGTAAGCTGCATCTCTCCTCGATCCTTTGTCCGTGCACCGACCCTTCCCTCCCATAGAGAGAAGCTGTCACACCAACCTCGGAGGGGTGGGGGGGCCAGGGCCAGGGGTAGAGGGACGGGAAATTAATAAATCCTCTCGGCTTGTTCTGTCTCTGCCCCATGCTTACTGCGCCAGTGAGCCTCGGTAGAAAATAAACAGCCATTTAGGAAAGGGAGGCAAAACGCTTCATGCTCTCTCCCCCTCTTGCTGGTGTGGTGCTGGTCTCCTCCCTCTCTCGGCCGCCGTCCTCGACCTACTCGCTCCTTCTCTTCTCGCCGCGAAATCAATCCTGGGGGGAATGGTAAGGCGGAAACGGGCGGAAAGAACGGGCGGAAAGACGTTGAACGGCGGAAACGGCAAATTTCGCTGCCTTTTTGCCAAATATCGCGGCATTTCCAGAGATCAACCGATTTCGCGATTTTTTTGCAAATCGCGAAATCGCGATAAGCTGGAGGGTCTGCATAGTATAAAGCAGAAATCATACGAATAAAGGATGGGCCAAAATTAAAAGATAATAAAGTTTTAAATAAAAACTGCCAATGGATTTTATCAAAAGCTTTTTCAGCATCTAATGCCATAACACCAGCAGGGATAAGGATAGTGGAGCTTTGCTCAATAATATGTAATAACGTTCTCGTATTATTAGCAGAGTATCTATTTTTCAAAAAACCAGATTGGTCGGGGTGAATGATTGAATGAAGGACAGGTGCTAACCTAGAAGCTATAATTTTAGCATATAATTTACAATCTTGGTTAATCAAAGAAATGGGACGATAATTAGCAACAAGGGTAGGGTCTTTATCAGGTTTAGGAAGTACGGCAATTAATGCTTCAGAAAAAGAACCTGAAATGGTACCTGATGATGAAAAATGAGAAAATTTTTGGCACAAATAAGGAAAAAGATGATGTTGGAACTCTTTATAAAATTCGGCAGGGATACCATCAGGACCAGGGGATTTTTTCTTTGGAAGTGATTTAATGGCTGAGAGAATTTCATCATTAGTAATAGGTAAGTCTAACTTAAGTTTATCAGAGGAAGAAATATGAGGTCAATCAGAATGTTGTAAAAAGGCATCAATTATAGATTCATCACAAAAATCTGGTTTATTATATAATGTGGAATAAAAATGTAAAAACTCTTGAACAATATCATTATGGGAAAGTGCAATTTTACCTTGAGGACATTGAATGGAGGTAATCTATGTTTTATCTCGTTTAATACGTAAATAATTAGCCAGAAGTCTACCAGACCTATTGGTGTTAAAGCGGAATTTAGCATTGGATTTAGAAAGTTGAATCCCAGCTCTTGTACTAAGAATAGCATTAAATTCATACCTTAGCTTTTGTAACTTTAATTTATATTGAGGATCACTAGATGTAATAAATAAACGCTCAAAATGAGCTATTTGTTTCTCTAAAGATTTAACATGAGAATTACATTTCTTATTTTCATGAGCCATAATAGAAATAGTAGTACCCCTGACATAGGCTTTAAATGCCTCCCATCGAGTGGTAACGGAGGTAGAGCCTTCCGGATTGAATGTAAAATAATCCTGAATTGCTTGGAACAATTTGGGTTTATGAGTGTCATTAAGGACAGTAACAGTATTCATACGCCATCTCGACTGTTTAGTAAAAGAAGATGAAACATTTAAAACAAAAGAAATCATTGCATGATCTGAAATGTCAATGGTACCAATGGTAGGGTTATTTGCAAATTGAATGAGGGAAGGGGAAAGGAAAAAATAGTCTATTCTGGAATGGGAATTATGAGGATTGGAGAAAAAGGAAAACTCTTTACCAGTTGGATAGTGCAATCTCCAAATATCCGCTAACTTGGTGGTTTGAAAAAAAGTCTTAAAGGCATGAAAAGTCTTGGACGGTCTAATTCGAGATGTAGATAATCTATCCAACAAGGGATCCACAAAAACATTGAAATCTCCACCAAAAATCAATGGAACATTACCCAACTTTAGAACTTCAGTCGTAACAGTAGCCCAGAAAACAGGATCCTCAGCCGTAGGGCCATAAACATTAATCAAAAAGAAAATAGAGTCATGAATTTTAACTTTGGCTATAATATATCTACCTTCAGAGTCTGAAATCTTATGTAAGACTTGACAATGTAATCTTTTGGCAAAGAAAATAGTGACCCCGTTCTTTTTACCTTTAGCAGGTGAAGAGACAATAGTGTCAACCCACTTTTTGTTCATATAATTTAAAACTTTATGATCAACATGTGTCTCTTGGATAAAACAAATATCAGCCTTAGAGTTACCTAAATAATCTAGAATTTTCAAACGTTTTACTGGGTGTCTTAAACCTTTTACGTTAAGAGAAACAAGTTTAATATTATGAACATTAGCCATTAGGATAGAAGAGAAAGTAGAGAAAGGAATGAGAACAAGAAGAAGGCAGAAAAAGACAGGTTAAAAGAGTAACTCTGAGCGAAAAATAGGAAAGGGAGAAACAAAAAAGAGAGAGTAAGGCACAAACAAGCAACATAAATAAAGACAAGGAAACGCACACCCGTTCCTCAAGCATGGCCAGTTACCGTTGGAGCCCATGAAGAAATCTATGCATGAACATGCCACAAGAATTCAGCGAAATCAAGTCAAGAATTAGGATCTTGTGTATCCATTGATGGAGGAGCCTGCTGTTCAAGGAAAAGACGAAGATCTTCTGGACGCTGAAAAGATTTAGAGACATTGTCTTTCCAGACACGCATTGTAGAAGGGTCAAATAGGCCATATTTGAAACCAAGGCTCCTCAGCAGTGGACGAAGGGAAGAGAATTCCTTACGAATAGCCACAGTTTCTTTAGCAAAATCCTGATGGATGGAGATTTTGGTTCCATTCACCAACAATGATGGGATTTCCCTCACAGCTTTTCGAATAAGAACCAGATGATGATGACGCAGGACCTTAAATATCATCTGCCTTGGCTTAGAATGACGAGGATTGCGATGTGACGGAACTCTATGAGCTTTATCAATCTCAAATTTTTCAGCGAACTTAATATTCAGGACACCAGGCAGAAGAGATTCAAGATAGAGCCTACAATTGGTCCCTTCAATTTCCTCAGGTAAGTTAAAGATGCGTAGATTATATTGCCTATTGCAATTTTCCAAGTCCAGCAGCTGATTATGCATTGGAATAATTCTTGTCATTAAAGGTGTAAAAGCATCCAACTTATTCTTGTTATCTTGAATTTTAATGGTATTATCCGACACCTTCATCGATATAGAAGCCATATCTTTACGAACATTTTTCACTTCTGAGGCAATAGTGTCAGTATTTAAACGTAAGGCTTTAATTTCCTCCAAAATTAGGGCCAAAGAAGGTTCTGAGGATTCCACCACCTTAGATTTGGTTGGAGGAGGGGAAACCTGCTGCTTCCTTTTATTAGTGGAGGAATTCTTAGAATCCATTTTGAGGAGATAAAATATGCCTTAATATGTAGAAGAATAGAATAAGACAAAATAACCTCAAAATGTGAAGCAAAATGTAGTAAATAGGGGCAAATGCATCAGAAAACACTGAAAAACCCCAGGTGCAGCAGCTAAACAGTACAGTAGGCGGAGCTAGGCCCAAGCCAGCCTCTTTCATAAATAACTCTCCGCCCCCAGGTTCACAATTCCGGCAGTACCTTGAGGAGCAGCAGGGAGCAGAAACCATGGAAGGTGAAGAAAACACTTCTGTCGAGCAAAGTCGTCAAAAAAGAATTCCACAGGTAAGTAGAGGCATCAGGAGGCAAGCGCCGGTATTTTCGCTGGGTTTGTGACAGGAATTCGTCGTTTAATTAACTGAAAGGCTCCGAGGAATCACGGAGCTCCGGTGGCGGCGGCCATCTTGGTTGACGCGCTCGTAAGCCGATGTTTTTAACAGATGGGTTACACATTCTTTGATTTACAGTGACCTTTCTCCTTTAACACTGGCCTCATTTTGTGGTTAGAGGAATAAAGTTGCTTACTTTTGTCTCGTAGAGACTCCATCTAGCTGCATATTCCACACCTTTTGAATATTACCCAGGTGTCATACTGGATTCAGAATCTTTTTTCATAGTACCTCTGTGCTGGAAGGTGGCACCATGCAGCTCCGCACTGACGCCGTTCTGGTTAAAAAATGATGAACAGAGCCTATAACGATGTAGAGCCTCACAGAAAATTGGTAGATCAGTGTGCAAATTCCAAGACTTGGGATCTTATTAGAAATGGATGGAGCCCAATCACAGAACAGCGGACTTGGTGAGGACCTACGCCTAAATAGAGTCTCTACCGGATGTATGTCGTTACTATGCATGCTTGTACAACGCCTGCCTTTACCACGCAGGTTTTACAATGCAAGTCGTTACAACGACTTGCGTTGGGGGGCGCTGGATAGTGAATAGTTTAATTTACTATTCCAACTCAAGTCCCCGTGGATAGTAGGGAAGATTTTGGATGGTAAATTAAACTATTCCCTATCCTACAGCTCCCCCCAGCGCAAGTCGTTGTAACGACTTGCATTGTAAAAGTTATGTGGTGAAGGCACTGTGTGGTAAAAGTTGCGTTGTAAACGCTGTTCCCGTCTCTACCAGAAAAAGTATTATCGAAGGTAAGTGACTTGTTCTTCTGATGGAGACTTCTAGCTGTAGTACTTCGTCATTTGTTAGATATCAATGGTTTACCTAAGGGAAGTGAGCTGTGGATGGACTAAAACAAGAAAGTCCTGCAGGTCCGATGAGGCAAGTAAGTGCCCTTCTCCAAGGACTTGGATTTCCAGACATTAGTGCCAATGAACGTATGGAGGGACACCTACGTAGCTGCCGGGCAGATGTCTAGGACATGGATGCCACATGCTATGGTAGTGGTAGCAGCTTTACCCCTGTTGAAATGGGGATGCAGACCTAAAGGAGGACGCTGTCATGGCAGCCCCGCCGGCTGACGGACGCCGGCAGGCCGGGGCAGCGCTTAGGGCCATTAAAGGGGATGGTCTGTGATTGGAACGCGCTTCGCGGACCCCAACAAGCCCTACTGCAGTCCCGAATCCTCCTGCACTTACCTGAAGTTTTCCTCAACAGTGCGTCGGGTCTCAGCAATTCCTTGACTCCTTCCCTTCCGGGTCACAGATCTTCATCCGGGTCAGCAGCTGTGTTTGTGTTTCTTCTCCGTCTTTCTCTGTTTTCTTTTGTTTCTTCATGCCAGCTCTCTTTCTCCGCGTAGTTTTCCAGAACCTGCAAGGAAGAGTCAGAGAGAGTTTATTTAAAGAATCCTTACTTCCAGGTTCACCAAGTTCTACAATATAATCTATTGTCACTGATTTTCTTCAATTCATGCAGTTTAGAGGGTTATCTTCTTCCTTGATTTTCTTCAGTGTCTTCTCATATGCTGTTAAATAGGAGAGTGGCAATTAGTTATTTATTTGTCAATTCTAAAGATAGTTTGTCTTAACCTCTTCCGTGCGTCGGATGGCCCACAGCCGTCTGACGTCACGGTGGGCATGTGCGGAGGATGGCCGTCCGAACCGCGCACGCTTCAAATTCCTCAGCACCGCAGGGAAATTCCGGCCACAGCGAAGCGGTTAATACAGAGCCAGCACCCTTTCGTGTAACTTTTTTTGTTATCCTGTCTAGGAAAACACGTTTTTTTCTAGTAGTTCAGGATAGATTTAACTTTGGGTCTAGCGAATCCTGATGGTGGTCTTCATTAAGGTTAGTACAGTTCACTCTTGTCTTGATTGAATGCCTAATTCAGCAGTCCTAATGTGAATTGTGTAGTACTTATCTTTTCTTATAGACACAACTGTTCTAACTTTATTTCCTACATGTCCTTATCTTCAATTGAATTGGAAGTGGGATGTCCATCAGGTATATTATCCACCCTGACAATCAAATAGCCTGCCAAGTGGTTCACCACCATGAACATTTCTTTTAGTCCAGTCATTTCGAGAGGCACAAAGGTCCTGGCACAGGACTTGTAAGTCCTCCCCACCTTGTTTGTTGCAGTACCACATGGTGATGTTGTCCATTAGCACTTGTATCAGCCTCTCCTTTTTGGGTAGCAGGAAGGCTTTCAGCGCCAAGGAGATGGCCATCAACTTCAGAAGGCTGATATGGAACCAGGACTCTGGAAGAGACAAAAGGCCTCTGTTCACCTAGATGGCTGCCCCAACCCAGAAGCAATGCATCATTCACCACTTTCAGTTCTAGGTGGGGAAGGGAAAGCAGCATGCTGTTGACCCAATCGTGGTGTAGTATCCACTACTGCAGACCGTTTGCAGTCTCCTCCGAGATCTAGATAGGGTCAGAGCAGTCCCCTTGATATTGGGCCCACTGGGACTTCAGATTCGAATCCAGTGCCCACATATGCCACAGGACACGTTTGATTAGGAGTATGCAGTAAGCCATCAGTCGCAGCAGCCTTGGAGTTGACCTCCCTGAAATCCAGAACTGAGGCTGAAAGATCGGAATTATAGCCTAAATGTTGTGGATCCTTTTCTCCAGGGAAAAAACAACAAAATCAACCCTTGTCGAGAATGGCTCAAATAAAAGGGAACATCTGAGAAGGAGTCAGGGGTAACTTTGACACTTTGTCAGTGCAACCCAATGACAGGAGATTTACCGTATGGGGATGGTTTATGATTGCCTGGAGTGAGCCCACCTTTGGCAGCCAGTCGGTGAGACCAAAGGGGAGCATAGCGAATTGAAAATGCTCCTCTTCCGCCATAAACCGCAGCTGGAGCTGATGAGTTGGCAGGACAAGAATATGGAAATAGGTGTCCTGTATGCCCAACGGCACAATCCAGTCTCCTGGATTGAGGCTAGACAAGATCCGGGACAGGTGAGAAATTTTAACTTCTCCTTGCAGAGGAAGAGATTGAGAGGTTACAGATCTAGAATAGGCCGAACAGATTGTTTCTCCTGGGGCACCAGAAAGTAGCCAGAATAACAACCAGATCTTACTTTTGGTGCTGGCACCCCCTTAATAGCTCATTTGGCCAAAAGGGCTTGCACCTCCTTCTTCAAAATTGAGAGATTACCCTGCTTCAGTAGTTGGGTACATGGTGAAAGGTGCAGCAGGGACTAAAGGAAGGGTAAGGTGTAGCCTTTGCAAACAATTTGGAAGAACCACTTGTCCGGTTGCCTGCCAGCCCAGATAGAATCAGTGAATTCTGCCTCCCACCGGGTGGCTGTGCCCTGTAAGAGTACATTAAAGGAGCTATGCAGTTGGGGATGAAAGACAGGAGAGGGTGGTGAGGGGATGTTGGACTGAGCTTCACACTGACCCCGCAAAACTACTGAGTTACCTGTTGGAGTGTGATAGGCTGGTGATAGGGAATGCCTCAGCCAAAGTCATGAATGGAATTTTGGAAATGTGGCAAGCGAGGCTGGGTGGAAAGGCCCAGAGAGGGAGGTTTGACTTTTCCCGAGAACCCAAGGTTGGACAATTCCCGAGAACCCAGTTGAACATGGCCATGCATAGTGACAAATGACAACACTGGTGCCCATAGCCTGACTAATGGAGTTGGTGGTGTCCAAGTCACAGTGAATTATTAGCTTGGCCTCATCACAAACACTATGAATGGCCTGTGACAGAACAGGGCGAAGATTTTCAGGAACAACTGGGAGTACTTGTTCCACTGAGTCAAAGAAGGCATGAGTTTAGTGGCCCAAGAGGCATTTAATGGACCATAAGTTCAAAATGGTAAATGTAAAGGCATTTACCGAACGTCTCCATGCACTTCGGCTCCCCGTCTCCGGGAGTGCTAGTAAAATGGTTGGGGTTGATCTGGCTGTCAAAAGGTCTACACCATGAGGATCTCAGGAAAAGGGTGCTGTAAAGAAAAGGCCTGGCGCAGGACAATGATGTCTGTCAATTTATCGGTTAACCAAAGGGTTGGTGCAAGGCTGAGCCCAAGCCCCTAGAAGAGTATCTGTCAAGACCTCATTAAAAGGTAAAAGAGGCACAGAGACAGTCTGGCCAGGCTGCAGGACATCTATCAAGATGTTCATTTTCACCTAAAAGAGGGAAGCTGGAGGTGAAGTACCTCAGCCACCCTAAGCATAACCATGGCATAGGATGTAGAGCCAGGTGGGGAGAAAAGGGCTGACTTTGGGAGGTGTCTAAGCCAACAAGTAAGTATCTTGCTAGTCATCATACCAGTTGTCATATGTATAGGACAGAGTGAATGCATCACTCTGATCTAGATCGTTGTCAGAGTATGTGTCAAAAAGACAGTGTAAGGAGTGATGACTGCCTGGTGGTAAGTAGAGAGCAAAAACCTTGATTGAATTCCGTTGAGACATCAATCCAATTTGGACTGTCATTGAGTCAGCACCAGAAAGAACAATGAGAGCCACCTATTTGGGTGGTGAAATCGCCATCAGCATCAAAGTGCCTGGATTGGGTAAAGCCACTGAGGGCGGCGTCAGTACTGGAGCCAAGAGTGGGGGAGACACAGAGGTTCCTACTGGGGGCAAGGGAGAAACAGACAGTGGTAATCTAGGTGGTAGATCCCTTGGCCTTGTGATGCCCGCATGCGCACCAGAGGGAAACGGAAATAATCCAAAGAGCCAGAGCATGGGTAAGCGAAACTCTTACATTTTGTGTAGTGTGGCTGAAGGTCCCCAATACATGAGTTGTGCCAGAACCAGCTGCAGAATTGGCTCCGAAGTCAGCTGACTTCTGGAGCGGGAATGAGGCCATGGGTGCTGCCCGCGCACTTTAACAGGGGAGTGGACATGGCGTACAGGAGCGGAACTCCACTTCAACGTCATATATTTCTTATGCTTACCTGAGGATTTGGAGCACGATGAAGACCGACCTTCGAGAGTGGCTCCATCAAGTCCAGAAATGGGAGAAGGATCGGAAATGAGCCTTCCCCTATGAACGGGATTTGGAACTGTCCCGGAGCTGCATCTTCTTGTGCTTGGCATCCCTTAATGGCCTTCAAGTTCATCGGCGAGCAGCCCCCACAAGTCTTGGATTTGTGGCCCGACCTCATACACCACAGACAATCCTAGTGGGGATCTGTCACAGACATCTGTTTGTGATAGTCCTTTCAGGGCTTAAACCTGTTGTTTTAGGGGTTGACACCCCCTGCACACTCTTGAAAATTTGAAGAAATAGCTCACCAAAGCAGTCTCTAGGAGACATGATTAAGCTCCGGATCAACATCAATAGACATGGAAAGATAGGAACTGAGGTCAGCACACACGTGGTTTTTTTAAAGACCCCGCATGTGCCTTTCCAGAGGTTAAAAGCATCAGTGCGGAGCCACACAATGCCACATTCCTGTGAACCATGTACCATGAATTATTTTTACGGATCCAATCTGACACCTGCGGAGTATTAAAAATTTGAGGAATCTGTGGCTAGAAGCCTCTATCAGAAATGCATCAACCCTTTTTTATGCATAGAGCAAATGGCAGAACATTATTTCACAAATCTGTTTATTGCTCGTTCTCCATATGAACTGATTCAAAGTTTTAGGGGGGTGCTGTAGCATCTCCTGTACCACTAGTTCCAGCATGACCACTGTGCACCTGTTATAAAGTTGTAAATAGGTGTAAATTATGGGCCCGATTCACAAAGGTAAACTGAGACAAAAGTCTAGCTTTACAACTTTTGGTATTCACAAATGGCATTTACGAGTAGTAAAGTTAGACTTTTGTGTCAGTTAAACTAAAGTTTTGGTCTTAAGATTAGCTGAGACCAAAAGTCTAACTTTACTACTCGCAAATGCCCTTTGTGATTACCGAAAGTCGTAAAGTTAGACTTTTGTCTCAGTTTATCTCAGTGAATCGGTCCCACAGTTTTTAAGTGTGTGCCTGAAAGTATTGTGTTAGAAATGGGGGTCTCTAGTTGGCAGAGGTAGGTACCTTTGTCCAAATAGGGACCCTTGCTTCTAGTCAGGGTAAGGGAGATACACACTCTAGATAACTCCTGCTCACCCCCTTGGTAGTTGGGCACACGCAGACAGACTTATCCCAAAGGCAATATGTGTAAAGTATTTGTACCAACACTCAGAGTAACACAGTGATAACACCACAAATGGACACAACAGCGGTTTAGAAAAATAAAGTACCTTTATCAAAACCTAACAAGACCAAAACAACAAAAATAAAACATACAAGTATTAAGAAAAATGATTTTCAAAAGAGTTTAGCAACTGAGTCCATAGAAAACTATGGATGCCTAATATGCCTAATATCTTGCAAAGTACCTGTCGTTGCGACAAAATTCACCAAGCCAAACAGCCGCTGAGATGGGAAGTGATGAAAAACAAAGAGATGCGTTGATTCCTGAGACCTTTGTGGATGCGATGCAACAGTTACGCTGGACACAGAGGAGTGGTGCATCGGGTCCGGTCTGTAGGGGGAAGCGATGTGTCGACTCTGAGACGACTCCGATCCGCAGGTGATACGTCAGTGAAAAGTTGTCGCTCAGGGACGATGCGTTGAAATCCGGGATGCAGCGGCGAATGATGCGGCGGTATCAAGCGGTGCTGCATCGATTTCATCAACCGCAATCCCTTGATGTGTCGATTCTTGCAGCTGTGACAGGCGCTGCGTCAGTTTCAGCAGCGGTGCGTGGAGATTCTTCTCACACTACGGCGTTGTGTCGAAAAAACAGTTGCAAGAAGAGCGATGCGTCGATTTTCTTGAAGCTGCTCCCCGCCTAAACTGCATAATGTATGCAGCACTCTAAGCCTGAAGCCCTTAAAGGGTATTGTCTGGACATGTTAGATTACATTGCTGATGACATCACGGATGATATCTCAAACTATATCATTGATGACATCATCCCACTAACAAACGAAATGCCTACGATGGAGAGGAAGCTTGCATGGTGGGTACCATGGAGTACCTCGGTAAACATTACAACAACCCTCTGCTTAGCCTGGCAGAAAACCCTGCTGCTTTCCTAACACACATGGCTGAAGACCGTGTGCATGGGGTGATAGCTGAATGTAATGAAGAAATCCCTGATATTTACGGTAAAGAACAAAACTTAAAGTGACTTTATAGTTTGTAATGGTAATAACATCTTAGCCACTGTTAAACAAACCCCAACCCTCAGAAATATACTGAAAATAAAAAGGTTAAAGTGACTATGGGGTAGCATGCACGGTTCTTCTGTTAAGCTTGCACAGTACCACGTACTGTGGGGTCAAGCATGAGTGTTGAGGAAGACAATAATAAAGAGATGCTGATATAACTATGATGATGTATGATAATCACTTTGGCAAAATGTGCATATATACGTTTGGAATTCCTATTTAGGAGCTACTGTAACATTATATGTAGTATGAACACATTTAAGAATATCAACTAAGAACAATTAGTTATTCTTTTTCCTTAAAACGTTTTTTTAATGTATTGTAATAATGGAACACATTCTATGCCTTGTTTCTATGTCTATCGACTAAGATCAAATAGTCCTTTTTCATTGTTCCTTTTTCATTGTCTTTTTTTCCCTTTCTATGTTATAATGTGGCGTCTATTTTTGTGAACAAACCAAGTTGTGAACTAAGTGAAAACAGCGTTACCTGATAATTTTATTCCAATAAACCATAATATTGAGCTTCAGAATTTATTTGACTGCTGCAACTTTAGTTACTCGACAGTTATGTTGGGTTGCATTAGAAAAGTGACACATTTCTGACACAGTGGGCGTAGCTCGGCGCCTGTGAAATTCCATTTAGATTTGGGATTGATACAATTCTAGTTTACGCACTAAGAATTTATTCTCAAATATATTAAGGACACAGAGGCTCCGATTATGCTTCTCTTTCCTTACTGTTTATTTGACAGCAGCCAATAAGAAAATATTAAAGTGAAAAACTGCATTTTCCATTGTCATATCATAACACAGTCACATGTACCAATGATAGAGCACCAAGCCCGATATAACAGCAAACCAACATCTTATGTCATCATTAATGGCCCATCAAACAGGATATCAAGTGTTGATAACTCTGGAATCCTTCAGCAGCAAAACATCCAGCTAACTTGAAAATCCATGTAGGAGAGTAGGGCGGCTTCCTATGGTCACCCCCACGTTTTGCTGTGATTCTCTGGTTTTTCAACTTTAATGTGGCTGTGGGACTGCTAATCAGACCCACAGCCCAGCTGTTCTCTCTCTAAATTGATACCATGTACTTTAGGTGGTAAACAGCCTTCGCAACGAAACTTTTACAACGCACTACCATTACGACGCAACCATTACAACGCAAACCATTACAACGCATTGCGCTGGGGGGCGCTCTAGGATAGGGAATAGATTTAATTTACTATCCAACACATTCCCTACTATCCACGGGGACTGGAGTTGGAATAGTAAATTAAACTATTCACTATCCAGCACCCCAAAGCGCTATGCGTTGTAATGGTATGCGTTGTAAAAACTGCGCTGTAACGGCATGTGTGGTAAAAGTATGCGTTGTAAGGTCATACATCCACTTTAGGTACATACAAGATTGGTTACTGGGTCACTCTTGTGAGCCCCTGTATAGTGTACCATAGGTACCCAGGGCATAGGTGCACCTTAGGCCTACCAGTGAGGTTCCGTGACAATTGTAAGTGGTGTTTTTGACTCGCACGAATATGGTCGAGTCTGGTATCTATGAACCGCAAATGACGAGTTTAGTGGGTGTACGCGTTTTCGCTGTGCTAACCTAACCCGTTCGTTTGTTTAGTGGGTTTCTTCATCTGAACCCACGGGTTCCATTTTTGATACGGCATCCATTTTGTTTCTTGCCCTCAAGTAGCCAGCGAACGGACGCTGTCCGCTTCGCGACCCTGGGATTCCCAAACTCTTGCGGAAGACACGTGTTCCTTTGAAGGTGTCTTTATGATGAGGGGGATGACACTGTAAGGCAGATGGCCCCGCTCGAGGCTCATCTTGCCGTGCCGGTCTATTGTCATTCATTAGGCACGTCCCCTTTGATGCCTGCAACTCGTGTTTCCTGATACCACCCCTTTTTACACCCTCTTCGATCTGTTCACTGTCCTCGTCTTCCTCTGCACCTGTTTCTGTCTCTTCCTCGATTCGTTTACAACTGAACGGAATGTACTAATGGTGGGAAGATGTACTTTTACAGTTGGGAACTGCCAAATGTTACTGTAATTATGTTCCGGGCCCTGAATACATGAAAGCGACCCCCTATGACCTTTACGATGGGAACCAAGTTGTAATCATTTGTGTACCATGTTATCCTATGCCCAAAAACTGTATAAGAAGAGCGATCCCCAGATACAATTTGAAACAGACTCCTCGAACCTGCACACGTTGTACTTCCTGTGACTTCTGTGCTCCCTGCAGTAATAAACCTCGAATCTTTGACGGCGAAGGAAGTGTCCTGTGTCTCTGTCATTTGTACGCCGGAACAGGTTACCCACGAAGGTTTTAGGTCTTATCCCTGGCACCGCTGGGTATTAGAAAAGCCCAGTCCTTTAGTTGGCGCCCAACGTCGGGCTGCATCAGCGGTACCGGTCCAAAGCCCGACGATCGTGAGGAACTTCGTGTGAAATCTCCGAGGGAAGGTGCACCCCGCTTCATCGATCCTGTTGTCGAAACAAGTGGTCCGACGACTTTTCCCGCGAAGATCCCCGCCTCCTGACGGCTGCGACGGACTGCTGCCCTGACTGTAGACCTGTTTTGGCGCCTGGCGTAGACCTTGGTACAGCGAGACGATTGACGGGCCTTCCTGGTGAGGCCATTGATCTTTGAGTTAAGTATTTGTGGGTCGCTCCCAGAGTCCTTTGTTGTGGGTGCTTAGTTGTTGCATGGTTCCATTGCATTTGTGGTTCTTGGTATTTTGTTCTTTGTTGTGATATTTGACGTCTGCAGTCGCCAAAAACCGAGGGTTTTTGCTCTTTGCAGGGACATTGTAATCCTATAACCCTTGACGTTTGTGAAACTCGGCTAGTGTGCACGATGCCTGGCCGTAGTACTTTGTTCAGTTGCTTTAGAGGTTGTGGTGCGGATTCCCGACTGGAGGACTCGTGTCTGATACCTCCGGTTGGAACTCCAAATTATGAGTTGTATAGTCGACACGGTTTGGGTCCTATTACATTCAATGAGTGTTGAGTTCGTTACACTAAAAAAGACGGTGTCCTTAGTTGGCCACCTAATGGTAGTTTTGAGGCCCCGATATTAGATAATCTTGAAGCTAAGTTGTTCCAAAGAAAAGCAAGGCCGGCCATGTTTGATTCCTTTCGCTTGTGGCGGAAAGAAGCCAAGCAGAAAGAAATCAAGCAGCTTAAACGTGATAAGAGAGAAGGTATCGCTTCAACGGAGAAAAATGCAGAGCAGCTTCAGCGTGATAAGGAGGAAAAGGAAAAGGACGTTTTTGATAGGTTACAACGAATGACTATCGATAAGTGTTATCCCGCTTTACCGACGGGTACGGATAAGAAGGGAGAGGAAGCAGTAGAGGACTCTTTGTTGTCTTATCTCTTGAAGTTACCACCTCCGTATGCACAGGGTACCGCAGTTCCTGTGGTTCCCCCTGTTCCTGTTCCTCCACCTGCTCCGGTTCCTGTTCCCCAACCTGTTCCCGTTCCTCCTTCTGTTCCTGCTACCTTACCTGCTCCCGTCCCTACTGCTCCCCCACTTGTACTTCCCCATACTCCTGCTCCCGCTGCTCCTACTATTCTGGTTACTCCTGCTGGTCCTTCTGTCTCTGACACTTCTATCTTTACCCCCTTGCTTCTCTCTTCTTCCTCGTCTGTTGGGCGGCGTATTCCTCATATTGCTGCCAACTTCTTCTCTTCTCTTGGACCAGTTCTTGGGTCCGCTGGTTCTAATGCTCCCCAACTACGGAGTCAGCTTCCTGGCGGTAGGGAGCGTGATACTCTGATTAATATGGCGACAAGCTGGATCAAATACCCCCTTAGGAATCCTCCACGTGTGGTTGCTGACACATTCTCTCAATTCAATGAGCCGACACAAAGATTCGTGCTTGAAGAAATGTGTAAGTTCTTACGCGATGTGATATCGGCTGATGCACCTGACGATGTATTGACTGCTCTGACTGACCTTCAGCTTCAGTTTTCGAGCGGAATACTGTCTTTCCGTCCTACTATGACGCCTCGGGCATTGTTTTTAGAAGACATTGAGGAACCGCCAGCAGCGCCTGGTCAGTATCCCATGCGCGAGTTTCCACCAGTATGGATGCCAGGTAACCCTAACGCTAATCCTGCAATCCTGCCGCATTTCCAGAGAGTGTGGATACATCTTCCGTGGAAACGGTCAGAAGTTTTGCAGGTGAAGCAATCTTTGCCTGACCCTCGCAAAAATCCTGCAGGGTATTATAAAGAATTGTCGCAGCTAGTGGATGCTACGATAATGAATCTTGCCGACATCGATATGGATATGCTATTTGGCAATGTTGTACCGCAACCGGTATGGGCAAAGATTCGTCAAGAAGATCATGCAGCAGAGTTAGGCGGTGACTGGGCTGCACTTCTTGCTGCGGATGCCTTGCAAGTTGGTGGGGCTAAGCCCGAACAGCTGATTACCAATCTCCCCCAGAGAATAATAACTCTTATGAAAACGCTTATGCCAGCTATGAAAGTGAATTGGGACAAATTGTCCGCTTGCAAGCAAAAGAAGGATGAGAGTGTCTCTGATTTCTTTACGAGATTTGAGGAGGCATTCATTGATCATAGTGGTCAAGATATGGGTACGGAGGGAGGCCAGAGATTGTTCGTGGACAAATTTGTGTCGAATTTGTTGCCGGACCTCAGTAACAAATTAAGGAATTCAGAGAGTGCGTGGGCTGTTTCCACTTCTGCTCAGATATTGGCTACGGCCCAATATTATGAGAATAGGGAGAAAGAGGAAAGTGATCGTGCGGATAAAAAGACGAAAGAGCTCAAAACGAAAGTGTTGTTGCAACAAGCGTATCCTCCACGTTCGAATCAGAATGATTCGCAACAGCGGAATCGATCGCAGTCTCAGTCGAATAGGTTGCAATCACGAAATGACTCCTCTTCGCAGAGATCTACGTTGGGGTACAATCAGTGTGCCTATTGCAGAAACGAGGGTCATTTGAAATTTGATTGTCCAGTTTTGCGTGATCGAAATAGTGGTAATTCATCTAGAGGAGGCCGTAGTGGTCCTCAACAAGCATCACGTGGTAGAGGCCGCGGTGCTCAAAATGATCGTTCTGATAATTCTTCTGATTCTAATAATTGTTTTGATCAGCGTGGATCGTCGCAAGGCAGATCTGCACAGTACAATGTGGACGATTATTACGTCGATCAGAACACTGACGACGGTAATTACTAGGACAGCCATAGACAAGGAGAGGGAGTAGTATCAGTTCCGGTTGATCAGAGAGGGCCTTACATCGCAGTTGCCACCTCGGGCGTCGTTGAGCCTTTTCTGTTGGACACTGGTGCAGCGAAAAGTTCCATCATGCATTCGAAACTCCCTGGCGCACCTTTGTCTGGCTTAACAAATGTTTCCGTTGGATTCTCTGGCGCCCCTGTTAGCAATCCGGTTTCGCGCCCTTTGCCCCTTACAATTGGGCCTCGTGAGCTGAAATCTCCTTTGATTTTGACTACTGGTTGTGGTGAAAATCTTTTGGGCCTGGATTTGCTAAAACGTCTGTATGCGACTTTGCATTGTTCTCCTGCGGGAGTGAAGCTTACGTTGGGTGAGAGAGTTATCTCTCCTATGTACTTGTCCATCGATAAGCTTCCACCGGAATTGAGTTCTCTTCCTGCATCTTTGTGGGCAACAGGTCCCAATGACGTGGGCCTGCTTGACATCTCCCCTTATGTTGTTCACTTGAAGTCCAATGTGCGTTTGCCACGTATTCCCCAGTATCGTATCTCCCTTGATGGTGAGCGAGCGCTGTTAGCGATCATCTACGATTTGATTGAGAAAGATGTTATCGAGGAGACTCGGGGAAACGTGTGCAATAGCCCTGTGCTGCCTATTCTGAAACGCACTGATCCATCGAAGCCTCCTGTTTATCGTTTTTTCATCGATTTACGGGAGGTGAATAAAATTGTGATTCCTCAGTTCCCTGTAGTGCCCGACATAACGGCTCTACTGACTCTGATTCCAGCCTCTGCATCTTGGTTCTCAGTGATCGATCTGAAGAATGCTTTCTTCAGCATTCCGATTGCTGAGGAGAGTAGGGACCTTTTCGGTTTCTCTCTAGGTGGCCGCAGCTTTAGGTTTAAACACGCTCCTCAGGGCTACTGTGAGAGTCCATCGATATACAGTCAAGCCTTGAAGAGTCAACTTAATGCGTTTGCGTTGCCGGCCGGTGCGGCTTTGATCCAATATGTCGATGACTTATTGGTGGCTGCGGACACTCAGGACATTTGCAAGATTGCCACGGTGTCGTTGTTGCAGCATCTCTGTGACTTACATCACAAGGTGTCACCTTCTAAACTGCAATATTGTTGCCAAGAAGTAACCTATCTAGGTCACTTATTGTCAAAGGAGGGACGAAGGTTGACCCCAGAGAGAATTGCAGCGATTGCTCGAATGACCGTGCCAACAACTCAGAGAGATGTGCGGGCCTTTTTAGGTATCACGTCATACTGCAGGCAATGGATTCCAAATTTTTCATTGCTAGCGAAACCATTGGTGGCTCTTACGTGCAAGGATGTTCCAACTCCTTTACCATGGACGGAAGAATGTCAGAAAAGTTTTTCTGAACTGCGTGACGCATTGTGCTCGGCCCCTGTGTTAGATACTCCTGACTACAGTAAGCCGTTTACACTATACGTTTACGAGAGGGAAGGTTGTGCGTTGAGTGTTTTGACGCAACAATTCGGTGGTAAGCAGCGTCCATGTGCATATTTTTCCTCGACCTTGGACCCAGTAGCTAGAGCATTGCCGAGTTGTTTGAGAGCAACAGCGGCAGCTGCGGTGTCCATCCGACAATCTGCAGGATTGGTCATGGATAATATGCTTACGGTGATGGTTCCGCATGCAGTTGACACTCTCTTGAATCGTACGAAAACCCAACACCTGACGAGAGCAAGGTTGTCTGGGTATGAGCTGACGCTTTTGGCAAGTCACATTCAAATAAAACGTTGTAATGTTCTGAACCCGGCGACTTTGTTGCCAATCAGTATGGAATCAGATGAGGTAGCACCCCACGACTGCTACTTACGAACTGAGGAGGAAACAAAAGGTCGTGTGGACCTGAAAAACACTCAATTGGAAAACCCCGATGGTACCCTGTATGTGGATGGTTCGTGTTTTAAGTTGCCAAATGGTGATGTGACGACTGCGTATGCTGTGGTAACGTTGAGTACGGTTGTGGAGACTGCGAGATTGAATCAGAATTCTGCACAGGCTGCAGAGCTGATTGCCTTGACTAGAGCGTGTGTGTTGTCGAAAGGGAAACGGGTGAATGTGTTTACGGACAGCCAGAATGCATTTGGTGTTGCGCATAGCTTCGGACGTTTGTGGAGAGAGAGAGGTTTCATGACGTCGCATGGTGCAAAGATTCAGCATGGACAACTTGTGAATGATCTTTTGGATGCACTTACATTGCCCGAGCAGGTGGCGATTATTAAATGTAGTGCACACCGTAAGGTGACGGATGATGTTGGTCGTGGCAATGCGTTCGCTGATGAAGTTGCTAAGGAGACTGCTAGGAATCTTAGCACTAGAATGTATGTGACAAGTTCGGTAAGGTGGCCTGCAGAAACTGGTATGTGTGAGGACACTATCGAGAGTGTGAAAGCGATTCAGAACGAGACCACCGAGACTGAAAAGACGAAGTGGAAAGAGAATACGGGAAAGTTGGATGCGAATGGCTGCTGGATTGATTTGTCGGAGAATAAAAGGTGGATGTTGCCGGATGCATATGTGCTAGCTGTTGTGACGATGGCACACGGCTTGGCACATATTAGTGAGAAAGGTATCTGCAAGTTGTTGTCCCCTGTATGGAAGAATGATGGTATCGCTAAGTGTGATGAGAGATTGGTTAAGAATTGTATGATATGTATGATGTACAATCCTGGTAAGGGAACTCCTACACCCCCTGGCCATTTTGCTCCCCCTTCATGTCCCTTTGAGGTAATTCAGCTAGACTTCATCCATATAGAGCGATGCAATAACTTGAAGTACGTTTTAGTTGTGGTTTGCGCATTCTCCCGATGGATTGAAGCCTACCCTCTTAAAGACAACACTGCTCTGTCCACTGCAAAAATCCTACTGAAGGAATACTTTCCTCGGTATGGAATGCCACGGATTGTATGGTCTGATAACGGAAGTGAGTTTGTGGGGAGTGTGATGAAGAATGTGTGCAAGGGCCTTGGAATTACACAAAAATTCCACAGCGCCAATCATCCCCAGTCAGCAGGTTTAGTCGAAGGGTATAATGGCACCCTTAAATTGAAACTAGCGAAGATTCAGGCTACGACTGGTCTCTCGTGGCCTGACGCTTTGCCCTTAGCTCTTCTGTCAACCAGGGCGACTGTACACTCTCGAGTAGGGCTCAGTCCTTATGAAATTGTGTTCGGCCGTCCTGCCAATGTTTGGGGGATCCCTAGACCCAGTGTGTTTTCTGATCTTGAGTACCCAATGTTGATCGATTATCTTCATGATCTGACTGCTAAACTGAGGTTAATTCACCAACAGGTCTTTGAAGCACTGCCGACGCAGACGGAGGGTCCAGGCCACCAGCTCCAGCCCGGAGATTAGGTGGTGACGAGGAATTTTGGCCGAAAGCGCAACCTTGAGCCTCGTTTCACCGGACCCTACCAGGTGCTCCTTGCCACGAGGACTGCTGTTCGTTTGGAGGGGCGTAAGCACTGGGTGCATGCCACCCATACAAAAAAGGTACCTATACCTTTACCAGCGGACTCGTGGGTCAGGAAGGGCATCGCCTCGTCTGAAGTTGAGACTGTGCCGAACTTTGTTCCATTCAGCGGCGCTCAGCCTGTCGGAGATACCTCTGTGCAGCAGAACGATATTGTTGAACATTTGTCATCACAAAACTCAAGATCTGAACAATTGACTGGTCAACAGAACTCTGTGTCATCATCGGACCAATTGTTTGACGAACAGACTCGTCCTGGGAGAAGCCGATATTTTCTTCGCTCCAATACTAGAGACTAATAAAAATATCTTTGCTTTCTCCTCTGACATCCACGTTACCCCATTGCCACTATCCAGTCTGAACGCACTTGCATAATTGTGATTTTGTAAATTTTGAGTCTTTTTCCATGTATGTGTTGTTTCTACAGCTAGGAGATTTTGTATATATTGTTGATTAAAAATACCTTACATCCGGGTGGACCGTAGGGCCGCGCGGGTACTTCCTTCTGGTTAGTAGGTCTCGACACTAAGTCAGAGACCGTCGATTCCTAGGAACTCCTGGGGATTGACTACTGCTACACAGAACGAAGTGCGTCAAGAACGTTGCGGACGGTTTTAGAGGATGGCTTTCTCGAAGCTGTCGGAATTGGAAAGGGCTCAGGCCCAAAGATTCGAATTGCGTAGAATTACACGTACAAAATGCTTCATGTTTCAGGTGTTCCTCCTATTCCTAACTGTTTCTTCATTATTGGTGGGTGGGGTGTATTACATGATACAGTCATTGTTGCCTTCTGCCTCACCTACCCCTTCTTCTGAGCCTAAACCTACCTCCACTGTCTCTCCTCATTCCTTCCACATCTTACCCCAACACGAGCAGGTTAGACGTGCGGAATTCATGAACAATTCTTTCGTTCAGCTCCTTCATCAGCATCAGTTGGTGATGAACACTACCAATTGTTGGGTGTGTGGTTTAATGCCACATACCACCGATAAGGGAATTCCGTACTTGGTCCTTCCTTATAGTTCCCAGGGTTCAGCTCGAGCATTCCAAACAATGTTTCGAAGCGCACTAGATTCTTACCCCAATCGAGAGCCACGTTCTCCACACTTTGGTCCCGGTCCGTACCATAAGTCTCTGGCAATAGCGATTGCTGATTTAGATAGGGATATCTATGAGGCGTCGCTCATCCCAGAGGAAGAGGTGCGAGCCTATAGGGATCTGAGTGAGGCTGAATATAGTGTGCTCATGGGCGATAGACAGCTTAGAAGCTCATCTCCAATATGGATCGTACCCCACCTTGGTAATTTCTGTCTGAAAGGCCGTGGCCGAAGCCCGAGAGCTCACCTCGGGGAGAGTGCTTGCTCTGAGACGTACGTTTTACCAATGCTCTCTTCCCCTGTTCTCCTGAATGCCAAGGGTACGTACTTTGTCTGTTACGACCGTGCATATACATGGTTGCCCCTTGACTTCGCGGGCACCTGTTATATTGCAAACTTGTTGCCACCGACTTTTACAGTCGCCTCCGATTATCACAAGACCAGAGTTGTGAGGGGCGTGATTAGCAAAGAGGACACTGCCGGTCAAGAGGCAGGAGACTTTTTCAAGGGTTTCTTGCCTTTTTGGGGGCCTATGATTAATAGTAGGAACCTGAGACAGTTGACTCGAGTGGTGGAATCGACAGCTAATATCACTGCCAGTGCCCTTGGTAATATCACAGCAGAGCTTCAGGCGGATAGGCTTATGACGTTACAAAATCGTATGGTTTTAGACGTTGTCTTAGCAGATCGAGGTGGTGTATGTAAGGTGATCCATTCGAGTTGTTGTATATTCATTCCAGACAATGCTCCGACTGTCTATCAAGCCATCTCGAAGTTGCATAAGATCTCTGAGTCCATACACGTGGACGTAGGGGATTGGACGCTTCTTGGGTGGTTTTGGGGCCTAATGTCGACTTGGGGTTGGAAGATTCTGATGATCATTGTTTCTGTTCACGTGTTGCCTTTGTGTGCAGTGTGGTCCTGCCTTATGTGGCCTCTGTGCTACGACGTGTATAAGGCGGCCGCCTGTTACCAAAGGTACTCTGATGGATAGAATTATGTTGCAGCAGCATCTAGATGGTCTGATGAATATCGAGATCGATTCTGATTCCGACTAGTGCTTGCCTACATGAGGGCAAAAGGAGCGTCTGAGGTTCCGTGACAATTGTAAGTGGTGTTTTCGACTCGCACGAATATGGTCGAGTCTGGTATCTATGAACCGCAAATGACGAGTTTAGTGGGTGTACGCGTTTTCGCTGTGCTAACCTAACCCGTTCGTTTGTTTCGTGGGTTTCTTCATCTGAACCCACGGGTTCCATTTTAGATACGGCATCCATTTTATTTCTTGCCCTCAAGTAGCCAGCGAACGGACGCTGTCCGCTTCGCGACCCTGGGATTCCCAAACTCTTGCGGAAGACACGTGTTCCTTTGAAGGTGTCTTTATGATGAGGGAGGTGACACTGTAAGGCAGATGGCCCCGCTCGGGGCTCATCTTGCCGTGCCGGTCTATTGTCATTCATTAGGCACGTCCCCTTTGATGCTTGCAACTCGTGTTTCCTGATACCACCCCTTTTTACACCCTCTTCGATCTGTTCACTGTCCTTGTCTTCCTCTGCACCTGTTTCTGTCTCTTCCTCGATTCGTTTACAACTGAACGGAATGTACTAATGGTGGGAAGATGTACTTTTACAGTTGGGAACTGCCAAATGTTACTGTAATTATGTTCCGGGCCCTGAATACATGAAAGCGACCCCCTATGACCTTTACGATGGGAACCAAGTTGTAATCTTTTGTGTACCATGTTATCCTATGCCCAAAAACTGTATAAGAAGAGCGATCCCCAGATACAATTTGAAACAGACTCCTCGAACCTGCACACGTTGTACTTCCTGTGACTTCTGTGTTCCCTGCAGTAATAAACCTCGAATCTTTGATGCCGAAGGAAGTGTCCCGTGTCTCTGTCATTTGTACGCCGGAACAGGTTACCCACAAAGGTTTTAGGTGTTATCCCTGTCACCGCTGGGTATTAGAAAAGCCCAGTCCTTCACCAGGGGTTGCAGCATGTATGGTTTGCCTTCCAAACTGACACCACAGGTCTGTTCACACAGCCTGGGTAAGGTGGTGTAATCACCCCTTTCTTAGATATAGTATACCTAAATCTACCTTTACATATAGACACATATTCACCTATAAGCCAATCATATGGTAGGCCTCAACAATCCTGGAGGCAGAGTGCTTGGTTTTATGTGAGAGGATGCCCTAACATGAGCTGCGCCCCTCTGCAGCTTTCGGAACAATCTCCTTATAGCTGTTCTATGATATAGCCTTACCATATACTCTTAAGTGCATTATAATCCTCGCGGTTAATGCTAACTGTGGTTTGGCTTTATCAAAACATGTTGGGTAAGCTGTCAAACACTTTGGAATACTACCCCCCTGCCAAGTCTGGCGGCGGGGGGTAGCATTCCACCCTTCTAGAGGGAGAAGACATGTAGTTAGTGCGTTACCCGGTTAAAGTTAAACAGAGCCTCAGCATCACAAAATGGATGCTGCTGCCACAGACACGAGTCTGACCTTTCTGCTGGATGAAAGTCCGGCAGGGGAGGCCTGGACAATAGGTTTCCTGTCCAGGGAGGTGCTGGCACCTACCCAGACAGGGGATTTGAGAATTAGTGCAGGGAGGGCTGCATTCAGTGAATGCTTCTAGACACTGCCTGGGGCCAAAGGTGCTCCATGCATAGCTGGTTCAAACCAGTTGCTGGGGCACGCCAGCCCCGCTCTGGCGCAAAACTGGACAAAGGGAAAGGGGTGTAACCACCCCCTTCTCAGGTCCACCCATAGGAGGGACCTAGTCAGATAATCCAGCCCCCATTCATAGTATAAGTATAGGAGCTGTGTCCCTGGGACTTTATATTATCCTGGACAAATCTTTGAAAGACATATCTTGGACCTTCGACATTCCATTCTGACTGGAAGATGGAAGACATCTCCCTTGTGGTCAAGGAGTGACCACCCTGTTCAAACAGGCACCAACAGCAACTTTGCTGGTCTGCAGTTTCAAGGCTCCTGTTGGAACCCGAAGACTCTGTGACACAAGAACTGGACTTCCAGACTTCTCTGACCACGACCCACATCCACAACAAAGCTGAGACACGTTGCGGACACAAGAGACGGAGGACTGGACATCTTAGACATCCGGCATTTTGCTACCTTGGCTCTTTTTCTGAAGCCTCAGTAAGTTGTGCATTGGGGTATAAGAAGCCCCAGCCCCGGGGACCATTTGCACCAAAGCTCAGGCCCCCACACTCCGCAAGTGTCCCGTGGGCCCGCCTTTGCATTTGAGCTTGATGCATCTTCCCGGTTCCTTGCCTGTTGGCTTGTGAGCCCCCTGAAGACCTTACTTTGAATTTAACTTGCTTGCCTTGTTACTCCAGGTTTGCTCCAGCTTCCCTGAAAAGGAGAAGTGCCACAGACCTTGCAGGTCTGCAACAGAGCCAATCTCGACATCCTGTGTGGGTTGCAGTTGCCAAGGCTTGTTGTATCCAATCCAGATACAGACACCGCAGTCATCTAGATCCATTCTGGGACAGTTTGAATCCAGCATCTGGTCATCGTCGATGCCTCCTGGACCTTGTGGATGAAGAGACAAGTTTGACCACTTCACCTGAAATCACCCATAATCGCCTGGTTCCTTCCTGGTTCCTTCCGGGTCACTGACTAGTGACCCAGACTCTGTCCCTTCTGCTTTCAGGTTCTTCAGATCGTTGATCCACCCTTGGATCCACCCGGGCACTTTTCCTCTGGTCGCCTGCAGCACGTCTTTGCAGCTCTCCACAAAAAACGACAACGAAACCCGACACGAAAAGACACTTATGCACCCGGCTTCCCTGGGTGAGGTAACACGAGTGCCCCAGTGCTCCCGTGGGTCTTGACTCTCGAAGTGTCCTAGTTTAAAAGGGTTCCATCCTAGTCCATCTGGAAGTGTCCTTAAATTGTGTATTTGTAACTGCTTCGGTTCCCATAGAAAATCAATGGTAACCCGCGTCTGTGTTTAGACACTGCACGCGTCTCCCATGGACCTCCTCCTTCCTATCCTTTGGTCGAGTAGAGTAGCCCCATCAATTCCAGAGGCCCCAGGACTGCTTTCTAACTCTCACGTGGTACTTATACCACTTTCTTAGTATTTGGTTTTTGAGACCCCTAGGGCATAACGTATACTGTGCAACTTATCATATATTAACTGTGTGACTTGTATTGTATTTTGACCTCTGACCTCATAAAGAGTGCAGAGGGGTTGTGTTTCAAATAAATACATATATATTTGATATATACCTTGTGTGGTGTCCTTTCATTTGGTATTCAAGGGATTATATATGGTAAAACAACTTGCTTAACTCGCCTACTGAAGTCTTAGCCTGAAGACTGCTGGTTCATGCTACCACTCGGCTAGATTTCTAGAAGGTTGACTTTACAACCACCATCAATAAGGGTCGATTAGACTGGTGCAAGGTGCCCACTAGAAATAGTGGACATCATATGCCAGGCTAACTTCTCACAATCCACAGGACTCAATTGGAGTCCAACTCGAACACCTTCACTCCAGGGCGTCGCAGAACCTCCTCTCAAGGAGAAACCAGACAGAAAAAAGGCCATTAAATGATGAACTAGAACCTCCAGCCATTGTTTGAACTCATTGTGGTTCCTGATTAGTTCTGCTCGTTTCCTGTGATAAAAGAAAACTGAAGTTGAAATCACTGATCATCAAGAGTATGACTCCATATCTCAGAACAGGGTGGGTACTTAATAACATCTCAGAAAAGAAAAGATGGTTGACAAGAAGCATGATGAAGGTCCAGTGCCTGTGCTCCTAAATAATAAATCAATCAAAATAAAGGGGCACTGTTCCTGAGAGAAGACAGATGGAGTCGTTTTAGAGAGATAGGAGGGGAAGTCTGCGTGACTCTTACTTGGTGCCCTCACACATTCCAAGGGATGTCATGCTTCATCACAGGGTGGTGCTCCTCGTCGGGCAGGCGCTGCAATGCCCTGTGGGTCCAAAGGGTTGCTTTGGCAGAGATCTTTTTTTTTTATTACGCCATATGATGGGTGCGAGGTAGTGCTCACCTCACCCTAGGATTACCACCCTTGTCTGGAGCTGGGCACTGCAAATGGCACTGGCCGAGGGGTGTGGTCATGGGACTTCAATACTGATTGTCGGATTGGGTCACACCAGACAAAGGAATTTAAGTTGCATATTATGCTGCCAACATTGTGAGCATTTTGGAAATCATAAAACACTGAATGCAGTATTTGATACCTTATTTAGATTACCAAGGCAGATGTCCCTTGAGGAGAAAAACATGATTTATGTGGCAGGAGTTCCTGAATACGTTTGGAAGGCGGAATCGCATGATTTACATTGTTTTAAGGATCGGTTTTAGTCCGTGTCGTTTGGTTTATTTTAGCTGAGGACTTGAATTGTATTCCAGTTTTACGAATTCCATTTAGATGCATGAAGGGACTGTGGAACAGAATGAATTCTTTTAATCATACGAATTGCTCTCTGTGGCACTTGCTGAAAGATACTTTTAGGTGAACCTATTTAAAGCAATACCATTGTTGCCATCACAAAGGGGGAGCTATATTAATGTTTTAAAGCTGTACTGCACACTTGTTCTACATGTGTTCCTACCTGGTTACTGCTTTAATCAGGGCATTGTTTATGTCTATGGTTGTTAATGTTTAAATAGAGCACCAACATGGCGCATTTTAGATTGAAAAAGGCAGTGTTACTGCCGAAACGCGCCTCTCTGGTATTTCAGTGACCGAGGTTACCTGACTCAATAAACAGGACTAATTCCCATAACTTCGAAACAGGTCTAATTCCCATGACTTCGAGTACACAAGAAGGAAAAGGAGAGACATTGCCCGTCGCTAGTTCTCAGTTCCCTGTTTTCCTCTCAGGGAATACACTGAGAAAAACACACTTTGCGTCTTGAATGTCCACATAGATCCTTTTTATTGCACACCCTTTTTTTCCAGGGTGGAATAATCCTTGCCTCTGTGTCCTTAATAGAAATTAAAATTCTTATTGCGTAAACTAGAAGTCATTTTATTCTGTGTGAGGACCGGAGACTCTGATTATGCTTGTTCAAGGGTGAGCCACGTTTACAATGCGCCACGTTGTAAATTTGTCGCAAAGTGGCGCATTGTTTATGACGCTGCTGCGTCAAATAATTGACGCAATGGCAGTGTAAATGGGTCGCTAGGGGCTTGTAAATCTGCCCCTTGGTTTTTATTTTATCAGCTAGGCGTTTATTGGTTCGGAGTGTTAGAACTTTACTCCGTGCCCATTTCCGGGCCCATAAAGCGCTAACTGATTAATCGAAATTCAAAACTGAGGCTGTTCAACAAACCAATGCATTCATATAACATAAACACATTAGGGTCCATAATAAAGGCAGAGAATGGTTACGTTTTAAAACATGAAGGTTTATTAACAGGCAACATTTACAGAAGGCAAAATTAATAAAGTTAGTGGCAACTCATTCATGAATACATGAATGCCTCAGTTAATATGAAGTTCAAATTAATTTCAAAGTCATGTGTGACGCAATGGCGGCATAAATGTGTCGCAAGGTGCTTGTAAATCTGCCCCTAGGTTTTTTTTTATCAGCTAGGCGTTTATTGTTTCGGAGTGTTAGAGCTTTATCTTGTGCCCATTTCTGGGCCCATAAAGCGCTAACTGATGAATCGAAATTCAAAACTGAGGCTGTTCGACAAACCAATGCATTCATATAGCATAAACACATTAGGGTCCATAATAAAGGCTGAGAATGGTTACGTTTTAAACATGAAGGTTTATTAACAGGCAACATTTACAGAAGGCAAAATTAATAACGTTAGTGGCAAATCATTAATGAATACATGAATGGCTCAGTTAATATGAAGTTCAAATCAATTTCATGTAAGAAGGAGGACGAATTCGCATAGAGTTGACTCAAATTAAAGGGTAAAGAAAAGTCAGTTCTCCCATAAAGAAAGAACCCCAAACCTCCTACACTGCTCTGCTCTAATCTACACTTAATAAATATCATTTAAAAATAATATGTTGTACTCTGCTGTAGCTTATAGCACACATTTCTCATAAGTGCTATGCATACACACAGTTCTGATGAAGCGATCCAATCAGGGCAAAGAGAAGTAAATTATTTGTAGGCATTTTAGTTTCCCAAGATCTTCACAACGCAGCTTCTCAGCGTCCCTCAAATTTACCCTATCTGTAGCAATTTAGATACAGAGACCAGCCTATACCCGGTTGGTGTCTACTCATTATGACATTCCACAATTATCATGGTAAAAAGAAAACATTATTCGCATGGGAATCAGAGCAAAAGAACATCACGTTAGTAAATTAGTACTTAAGCTTCACCTAGAAATAAAATATTCAAGTGTCACAAGGCAAGATGGCAAATGATGTTAGCCATTTTTAAATGCAGATCTACAATAACTATGGTCAATCTAAACATAAATGAATATAGTTAATGTAAATATAATGCAAAACATGTAATATAAAAAACACTTTCAGGAGCACAGTCAAGTCTGAGTCCTTGGTCAATGAGTAGACTCTTCCCAGTGCCTCTTATATTATCTGCTAAATAGTGCTAAGCCCCGAAGATCATCCACTTCTATATGCACACTTAAAACCTGAAGTGGAGAAGGCTGGCAACAGGACACTGGCAGCAAAAGTGTCACCTACCTTCTCTGGATTTCCATTGCCCTATAACGAGGACAGCAAAAGGCAGATATCACAATGATAGGGCCTCTGCTAACTGGATTTATCCTCCATGGGTTTTGGCGCCACCAGCAATCACAGCAGTTTGACCACCAAAACTATGGCAACCAGTCAACCCCTATTTTTTCCAGTCTCGAAAACTACATCCAGCACATTTGCCTTTACTGAAAAGGGCAGCAACGTCTCCTGGAACAGCTGGGAATATGCTCTAAGCATGTCAGTAGCATCTCAAAAGTGAGTGGCAGCAATGGACTATCAACTTGGAGGTATGTTTCCAGGGCTCAGTCACAGTGGTTACAATTTCAACCACTACCACAATGGATGTTTTCCTCCAAATTGGCTCCTTCATTTGTGGCGGTATGTACATTGGAGGAAACCATATTTTTAAAGACAGCGGTACCTCCATCTCGCTGGCAGTTGGAGCGCTTGCCCTTAAAGATCTAGATCTGGCGCTTAATCACTATAGATGAGCGCAGTGTTTGTGTCACTGTCTGAATAGCAGAAGTCACAAGCCACTAAGAATGGAAATAGAACAAATGTCCACATTCTAACCCATCCAAATCTGAAATTGCTTTTCTTTGTTGAGTGAATTCACCATTTGCCTTGACAATGCATTAGCCAGGTAGGCTATTTTCAAAAGTGCCACTTTAATCTATTTCTGTATATTGCTAAATATTAGTTCATAAATTCACTATTTTTGGAAAGCCCTTGTCTGGGCATCATAGTTCTCTTATCTGACGTAAGATGATTTTGAACAGACTTTCACATGCCATGTTTTTCAGTAGATGTAAAACCCCATACTTGTTCAATTGACAAAAATATGAGTCAAGAAAACCAAAATATTTGTTATTGTGTAAAAGCAATCATGCAGCCTCCCCCCCCTGTGGCATCACAGATGGTCCTTGCTACATCAGAGGGTTTTTATTTTTTTACAATGGCAGTTTCTGTATAGATTTAGTTACCTTTCCATAGTCCTGCACGCACCACGGTATATCTGTCACCATTCCTCTAATTAGCTCGAACAGTTTCCACTCTCATTCGTCATTTTGTTGCCATCTACATTTTCTGCTTACTCATGACTTGTCTGAAAGGTAGAGGGAGGTGGCATCCGGTTGTAGTCAAGACTCCAGAACATTTGTAATGGTTCTAGAACCTTAAATAGGGAAAATAGTTCTCTGAGCTCCACCCCTGCAACTCTGGAACACTCACAATTGTAAGACATAAGGTCCACCCCTCTGACTACCTCTTTTGCCCTTTGATCGATTCCTTGGTTGGAAATTCTACCCCTCCCGCCTTTTAAAATGAATATTATACACTTCCTTCCCTACACTCCAGATATGGGACATTATACCATCCACTGGGGGGACGAAAGCCCGTATGGCCTGTGGCCCATGTAAATCACAAAATGAACCTGATAGGTGTATTGCGTAAGAAACAATTGATGATTCAGAATCAGACACGATTTGTTACAGGTCACCATGGGGCAGGGTGGGAATGACATAAAACCTGTATTGGGAACTGCTCTTTTCTTGCACCCACTGCAGTGCATTGGATGAAGAGACCCATCCTATAGGTCGGACCAGTCTGGTTTGAGTTGGTGCTTCAGGTAATGCATTCTGTGCACCTTAAGGAGCGTTAAGGGAGATAGTGTACCTTTCAGTCTAAGCTGATTAGAAGACATGACTTTTGAGGCCTCTCCAAAAATCTTTCAAGAATCTTTTTTTTTTTCTTCTTTTTTTTATCACTGACTTAGACTAGTTGATGTGTTGCCCAGAGAAGCGCCCAAACCTGATCGTCTCTCTGATCAGCGGCTCAAGATTTACCTCGGGGTCCCGGACATATAAAATGACGTCGTCCACATACATGAAAACTAATAGCGGGCCAGTGTTAAACTGAAGACTCCGCTGTAAATGCCTCTGCTGGAAGTGACGGACTAATGGGTCCATAGCCAGGATGAACAATAAAGGCGACAGAGGGAACCCCTGTGGTGTGCCTCGGGAAAGATAGAAGGGTCATGCCAAAGTGATATTCATACGTATTCTGCCGGATGGCTTACGATATAATAACGCCGTGGTGGCCACAAAGCCCATGGGCATCCCCATCCAGCGCATCATCGACAAAATAAAAGGCCACTCAAGGGAGTGAAATGCTTTCTCGGCGTCCAGCAGAATCACCGCAGCAGAGACGTCCGGGTTGATTCTATGTTGGACACGAAAAGTGTCCTGAGATTTAGAGACGTGGATCTGTGAGGGATGAATCCTGATTGCATGGGGGAGATAATGGATTCCAAAAGGAGAGATAAACAAAGGGCAAGCATCTTGGCCAAAATGTTGTAATCTAAATTTAGGAGGAATAATGGCCTATAGGAGCCACAAGAGGTAGGGTCTTTACCCGGTTTCGGCAAGAGGACAATAACTGCTTCCCGAAGCGTGGGAGGCAGTTCATTTTTCTCGAGGGCTTCCGCATGTACCTCCACTAATTTGGGAACTAGGAGAACTTTGTAGGTTTTTATAAAAGTCCCCGGTGAACCCATCGAGGCCAGGGGTAGTAGAACCATTGAGAGCCTCAATGGCGTTGATTATTTCCTCTGCGGAAAAAGGTTCAGCGAGAAACTCCTGTATATTTTTTCCAAATATACCAGGTCAATTTCAGACAGATAATCCTCTTGTGCTGATAAGTTCCACTCTGTTCTAGTAGAGTACACTGTGTTATAATAGTTGAGAAATTCTTCTTGAATGGCTGTAGTGTCCGTGAGGACACGGCCGTCCGGGTGTCGCAATTCTGTGATTTAGGCTTTAGTGTATGGGGGTCGGAGCATCTGCGCCAACGTGCACCCCGGATGCCCACCTTTCTCATATCTACGGGCTGTTTGATACTTGCTTAAAAAATTGATCTCCCAATCAGCTGCATCTCTGTAGTCGGTGAGTAGGGATAGGCGACGCTGAGTGGAGTCTGAGGCTGAACCCCCCCTGCATTTCATCGTTCAATTGAGCCAAATCCACCTTCAATACTAGTAATGGTGGATCAGAAATCCTTCAAAATACCAGCTTGTTTGGAAATGCATACACCTCAAATGTAAGTTTTAAAAGCCTCCCATAAGACCACCCACGAATCTATGGATCCGGTGTTGATCTTTAAATAATCTTCCATGGCCTCTCCAATCTATGAATGGAATAAATCGTCATTAAGGGCTCGACTGGGAAATTGCCACTGACGTTCGCACCCCTCTGGCCGGGGGATCTTAAGATTCAGAAGCACCGGGGAATGATCAGAGAATGTTCTGGCAGGGCCTTTACGGAACTTAACCATGTGTAAGTGTCAGGTAATAACAGTCAATAATCAAAACGGGTCCACGTGTCATGTTGCCCTGAGTAGTGTGTGTATCCGGGCTCGGAGGGGTAGCGACATTGCCACGCATCTAGAAGGGAAAAAGTGTTGCAAAGGTCCAGTAGTACCGATCTTGCCCGAGGCTTGCCAGCAGCCGAGGTGGAAGTGGTATCCAGCATAGGACAAAGCAACAAATTTGAATTGCCTCCCACCAGTAGTGTGGTGATTTCGAGTGTAGCTAGTTGAGCATGTATAGAACGGAAGTCACTAGGATCGTCTGTGTTGGGTGCATATATACATACAAGGGCGAGTGCGTGGCCCATCAGATTTCCTGTAACAATTGTATAGCGACCTTCATTATCATTGAAGGGTAAATGCATGTGGAATGAGATACTCTTATGAATAAGAATCGCCATACCTCTGGCATAGCTACTATAATTAGCAAAATATCTATGTGGACCCCAGCTTGATGCGAATTCCATTGAAATAGATTTGGGGAGGTGAGTCTCCTGTAGGAATGAAATGTCCACCTTGTGGCACTGAAGATAGTGAAGGACATGTTTTCGTTTTTGCGTATCATTAAGACCTCTAACCTTCCAGGATATCAACAAGAGATCTGAAGGGGAGGAGGCATCGCCATCATCCACAAGAACACCATCCGCATCACGACCAGCACCGACAACTCCCCACCCTCCGCCGAACACCTGCACTTCCAGATCCACACCGACCCGAAGACCACCCTCAGAGGCACCCTGATCTACCCACCCCCGGGACCACGCACTCAATTCAGCGAGGACATCGCCGACTTCGTCAGCCCGCACGCCCTCCCCTCCGCCGACTACATCCTCCTGGGGGACTTCAACTTCCACCTGGAGAACAACAACGACTGCAACACCAGCACCCTGCTCGACAACCTCGCCAACCTTGGACTCAAGCAGCTGGTGTCCACCCCCACCCACCTCGCTGGACACACTCTCGACGCCATCTTCTCATCCAGCAAAGACATCGCCTTCAGCCACGCCACAGAACTCCACTGGACGGATCACAGATGCATCCACTTCACCTTCAGAAGAACGACGATCCACCACCACCAGCAACAGGCTGCCCGAAGAAGCTGGAACAAGATCACAGCCGACCAGCTCGCTGCCTCCCTGAGCCATCACCCTCCGGCCAGCTCAGCGAACCCCAGCCAGGCCGCCGACAACCTCACGAAGTGGATCAGCGACTGCGCGGAGGAACTCGCCCCACTGAGGACCCCGCTCAGCAGACCCGGCAGCAAGAGAGCCCCATAGTTCACCGACGAACTCAAGAGCTCCAAGAAGAACTGCCGCGCCCTCGAGAAAGCCTGGAGAAGGGAACCCACGCCGGACAACAGGACCACCCTCAAGCTCGCCACCCGGAAACACCACCAACTGATCCGCATCGCCAAGAAGACGGCTTTCAAGAACCGACTGGACAACAACGCACACAACTGCAAGGAACTCTTCAACATCGTGAAAGAGCTCTCCAACCCCAACGCCGGAAACAACAACATCACCCCTTCGCAAGACCTCTGCAACTCCCTCGCCTCCTACGTCCACAACAAGATCGCGGACATACACAACAGCTTCAGCACCCATCCGACCCACGCCACGACCGCAGCAACGCCACCCACCACCACCCTCCGCGCCTGGACCCCGGTCAACACCGAAGACACCGTCCACACGATGAACTCCGTCCACTCCGGATCTCCGACCGACCCCTGCCCTCACCACGTCTTCAACAAAGCCAACGCTGTCATCGCACCCCACCTGCGGGACATCATCAACACCTCATTCGACACCGCCACCTTCCCCGAGAGCTGGAAGCACGCCGAACTCAGCGCTCTACTCAAGAAACCTACAGCAGACCCCACCGAACTCAAGAATTACCGCCCCATCTCTCTACTCCCGTTTCCAGCCAAAGTCATTGAGAAAACCGTCAACACACAGCTGGCCGCCTTCCTCGAGACGAATGGATGCCTCGACCCATCGCAATCCGGATTCCGGGCCAACCACAGCACCGAGACCGCCCTCATCGCCGCCACTGACGACATCCGAGCCCTGATGGACAACGGGGAAACAGCGGCCCTCATCCTCCTAGACCTCTCCGCGGCCTTCGACACGGTCTGCCACCGCACCCTAGTACAGCGCCTCAGCAACGTCGGAATCCAGGAGAAGGCGCTGGAATGGATCGTCTCCTTTCTCGACGGAAGAACACAAAGAGTCCGCCTACCACCGTACAAGTCAGAGGCCACCGAAGTCATCTGCGGCGTCCCTCAGGGATCCTCACTGAGCCCGACTCTCTTCAACGTCTACATGAGCCCTCTCGCGGCCATCGCACGCCAACACAACCTCAACATAATCTCCTACGCCGACGACACCCAGCTGATCCTCTCCCTGACCAACGACCCCGCCGCCGCCAGAGCCAACCTGCACGAAGGGATGAGAGAGGTAGCCGAGTGGATGACGACGAGCCGTCTGAAGCTGAACTCAGATAAGACGGAGGTCCTCGTCCTGGGCTCCTCGCCCTCCGCCTGGGACGACTCCTGGTGGCCCCCCGCCCTGGGCACCGCACCCAAACCGACAGACCACGCACGCAACCTGGGTTTCATCCTGGACTCCTCCCTCTCCATGACCAGGCAAGTCAACGCCGTCTCCTCGTCGTGCTTCAACATCCTGCGCATGCTTCGGAAGATCTTCTGGTGGATCCCCACAGAGACCAGGAAGACCGTCACCCAGGCCCTCGTCACCAGCCGACTGGACTACGGCAACGCACTCTACGCCGGAACCACCGCCAAGATCCAGAAGAGACTCCAGCGCATCCAGAACGCCTCAGCCAGACTCATCCTCGACATCCCACGTCACAGCCACATCTCCGGACATCTAAGAGACCTGCACTGGCTCCCGGTCAACAAGAGAATCACCTTCCGCCTCCTTACCCACGCACACAAAGCTCTCCACGACCAAGGCCCGAGCTACCTCAACAACCGAATCAACTTCTACGCTCCCAAACGCCACCTCCGATCCGCCAGCCACGCCCTCGCCACCGTCCCACGCATCCGCAGAACCACTGCTGGAGGAAGGTCCTTCTCCTACCTGGCCGCCAAGACCTGGAACTCCCTCCCGGCCGACCTGCGCCTGACCCAAGACCACCTCTCCTTCAGGAAAAAGCTCAAGACCTGGCTGTTCGAGCAGTAGCGCCCCCCCCCCCCCCCCAAGCGCCTCGAGACCCTACGGGTAGGTAGTGCGCTCTATAAATTTCTTTGATTGATTGATTGATTGAAGGGCCGCAAATATTACCTAATCGGCCCATAGAGACCTGTTATACAACTGTATGCCGTGTGTCAATCATAAGTTGAAAGCAAATAAGACAGTGAGCATTGAAAGAAATAAACATGAACCAGTAACTCTGTACCCTAACCCTCCCACCTCCCTCTCCCCCTCCTCGCTCCCCCAAACGTGAGGACCAGACCCCATTGAACCATCTCCCACAATGACGGTATCATCAATAGAAAATTTCCATCTTGAAATAATTGATACATCAATTTAAAACAAATCTCAATGGCATAGGCCATACGGCGCAGCGACGCTACGCCAGGCAACTGACAACCTGAAAAAAGGACACATTGATAGAAGAAGGTAATATCCCATTAGGAAGCACGACAGCAATAGATACATATTGAACGAGACAGATCATCTAGCCAGGGCCACTGCTTGAGAATAAATCCGTACTGGCGTTGGAGCCGCTGCGAGGGGGAGATGTTTCTGCAGCACCTGTAGGAGGATGACTATTATTCTGCCTGTATGCGGGACAAAATTCCTGCACCTCTTTGGGAGAGTCAAAGATGCGGGCTCGCCCTGCAACGTCCACCTGAAGCCGGGTCGGGTAGAGCATTCCGTATTTCAAGCCAAGGTTTCCGAGCATAGCTTTGACCACATTGTATTTACACCTGCTCTCCTGCACCATGGGTGTGAACTCTGGGTAGAGCGCTAGCTTAGACCCTTGCCATGTAGTGTCGCCCTTTTCTCTAGCCAGACGAAGGGAGGTATCACTGTCACGGTAGTTCATGATCTTGGCAATGATGGGTCTAGGCGGGCATCCCAGGTAAGGTCTGGGGCCCAGAGAACGATGCGACTGCTCCACGACAAACCCAGGAGTGAGGATTCTCTCCCAAATAGGTCACTGAGGACAGTCTCAACAAACAGATCTAATCGTCCTGTGTTGGTCAACTCTGGTGCCCCCAAAATTTGTATGTTGTTTCTGCGGCTATGCGCTTCAAGATCCTCATTCTTGATCGCCACTTCCTTGAGGATACGCTCAGTGCAGTCCAGCCTTTTAAGAGAATGAGCCGTGCCATCTTCAATGTCTGAAATCCACACTTCTGCCACATCTAAGCGCTGATCATGCACCTGTATTTTGGATCCGAGAGTCTCAATCGGTTTCTTGAGGGCGTCAAAACGACCATCTAGGGCCCTAAATCCAGTTTTCATTTCTTGTAGCAAGGATGCGGACAGGGCTGTTGCATCACTATTAGTCTCAGAATTCTGGCCACCTTCCACCATTTCTGGATGCTTGTCCTGTGACTTGTCAGTCAGCTTCTCAAAAGGCAGGGTCTTTTGCCAGGAGTCCTTGCGGCCCATGCCGCCCAGTAGGCCATGTGGGGGGACTAGCACGAGCTGCCCGGGTGTCGGTTGCAAAGGCCACAGGCTGGTAAGGAATAATGAAGAGATTCCCAGGAGGACCAGGCCAAATGGGGGGGGGGGCAAAGGACGCCCGCCAGCGATCAAACTCTCCCAAATGTTAGCATCCGTGAGGCTAGCAGAGTGTCAGGGCTGAATTTTATGTATTTATTTATTTACAAAGTTTTGTATAGCGCTAGCCTGACTGGAGGGTATTGGAGCGCTTCACAACAGTTACAGAACAGAACAAACGAGAGCAGAACATATTACAATAAAGCGAGCAAAAGAGAGCAGAACATATTGCAATAAAGTGAGACACTCCGGATGAGAGTCATAGTAAAGAAGATATTGAAGAGTTCCGTTAGAAGGATTTGTTAGCCCACAAACGAGAGCAGAGCATATTACAATAAAGCGAGCAAATGAGAACAGAACATATTGCAATAAAGTGAGACAATCTGGATGAGACACATGGGAAAGAAGATGTTGAAGAGTTCCGTTACAAGAATTTGTTAGCCCCCAGCCGAGAGAGGTTCAGTGTCATTTTCAGCACTCTGACTGTTCCTATCTAATTGCTAGGGATCGATCTAGGAAAAGGATTTTGAGATGACTTTTGAATTTAGCAAAGGAGGGCATAGTTCTGATGTGGGGGGGATAGAATTCCATATTTTGGGCGCATTTCGGCGAAGGATCTGGCCGCTGTTTTTTGTTTTTGTGGTTTAAGCGGGATAAGAAGTAAGGTATTAGAGCTTCTGAGGTTTCTGTTCTGACCGGTTTTTTGAGTTTGGACGCCAGATATTCGGGTTTGCCTGTGTGAAGGGCTTTGCCCACATTTCTATTGGTAGCCAATTGAGTTTTTGGAGTGCAGGAGAGATATGGTCAAATTTCATTATTCCAGTGACCATTCTGGCAGCTGCATTGAGAGTTGTTTTCAGCGGAGCAAGGTGTGTTTTTGCTATTCCCGAGAGGACTGCATTTCCGTAGTCCAGTCTTGACAGCACCAATGCTTGAGTGGCTTGTTTGAGATCTTTGGGTGGAATGAAAGGTTTTATTTTGTTTAGTAGCTTCAGGTTGAGGAAGGCGCTCTTAGCCGAAATCTTAATGTGTTTGGTCATGTCCAGTTTTGAGTCTAGCGTGATGCCTAATGATTTAACAGAGTCAGCCAGGATGAGGTTCCCATTGAGCGCATCGATCTCTTTTAGCCACTCGACCATTTGTGGGTTCTCATCTTTGTTCGAGATGAGGAGTAGTTAGGTTTTGTCCGGGTTCAGTTTTAAGGGGATGCTTGACAGCCAACATTGCACTTCCCTTAGTGTTTCATTGAGTCTTTGGATGTCTTTAGCAGAGGAGATTTTCAGGAAGGTTTGGGAATCATCAGCATAAAGCTGAAAGGGGATGTTAGCTTTTCTGAGTAGGGTGGCGAGGGGTTCCATGTAAATGTTGAAGAGGAGAGGGGAGAGTACGTATCCTTGGAGGACTTCCCTCATGACTGGCTGAAAGTCGGATTCAAAGCATCAAAGCTTCTGATTTTGATTCTCTGGGACCGGTTGTGTAGGAATGAGGGGAACCATTTGAGGACCACCTCGTCTAGATCAGCCATTTCTTCGAGAACTGTGAGGAGAAGTTTGTGGTCAACTGTGTCAAATACTGCTGATAGGTCTAGGAGAATGAGGAGGCAGCATTGGTCTGAGTCCAGCGACTTGTGTATATCATCAATTATGTAGAGGATTGCGGTTTCTGTGCTGCACCCTTTCCTGAAATCCCACTGATGGGGGTCAAGGAGGTTGGTATTGTCCAGGTGTTGAGTTAGTTGTTGAAGTACACATCTTTCTAGGTTTTAAGAGAGAAGAGGAAGGATGGAGACGGGTCTGAAGTTGTTTAGGTCATTTATGTCCAGGCCTGGTATTTTCAGCAGCAGGATGACTTGTCCCACTTTTAAACAATCTGGAACGATTCCAGTTTTTAGGGAGCTGTTTATAATTCTACACCAGCGTGTAGCTAGGGAGAGTTACAATTTTTTGGTGAGTAGAGCAAGGAGAAGGTCTAGGGTGTGAAATGAAGGTTTAGAGGTGGAGATAAGTTTGGCTATCTCTTCTTCTAGAATGGGATGGAAGAGTGACCAGGGTTTTGTGTTGGGAGTGAGAGCGTAACTAAGCACCCCAACTGGGCTGCTAAGGGGAGGGGAGGCGCAGTTGGTGATCAGAGAGCACTCGATCATGGAGATCTTGTCATTGAAGAAGGTGGCAAAGTTATCGCACCATTCTGTGGAAGCCTGCCCCAAGGACATATCTGGTTTGGAGGTTTGTTGTCTGATGATCTTGAAGAGCCCCTTGGGTCTGTTTTGTGCGCAGTCCAGTGCAGAGCGGAAATATACAGACTTTTTGTTCTTGATATGGCTGTTGTATTTCTTCCTGAGAGTTCTGAGTTGATCGCAGTGGTGGGAAAGGGGCATGTTCCTCCAGCGTCTTTCTGATGCTCTAAGTTGTCTCCTTTCTTCATTGATGTCAGAGTCGAACCAAGATCAGGACGGAATGGCTCGGTTTTTTCGAAGTTTCAGGGGTGCTAGTTGATCCAGCAGGGTTACCATATTCGTGTTATAAAGCGAGGTGAGATCATTTGTGGAGATATCATTGCTGCTGGGTAGGAGGAACTTTAGCCATTCTTCCATGACATCCAGGGGGATCTGTGTGAGATTTCTGGACCATTTGGGGGGTCTTGAACAGGAGGCAGGGATAGAACTCTTTTGTTGATGTGGAATAAGATCATGCAGTGATCCGACCAGTCCACTGGAAGAATGTTGCCAATCATGATTGCGTCTCGATGGGCAATGATGGCATCCAAGGTCGCTCCTTTGTTGTGAGTTTCCTCCGAGCAATGTTGGAAAAGGTTATTGTCACAGAGGAGCTTATTGAGAGATTGAATTAGTGTGTTATTGGCTTAGTTCCAGCGGAGGTTGAGGTCCCCCAAGATTAGATAGTTAGTGTATTTTTATGAGCGCAGTGGGCAATTAAGTCAGATAAATGTTCCCCAAATGTGGGGGTGTTACCCGGTCGGTGATGGAGAAGGTGACCGACTAATGGGCTGTTATCCCTAGTTTTGATGTTGACAGTGAGACATTCAAAGGAGCTATACTTGCAGGAGTCCATTACAGTGATGTCTATGTCATCTTTATGGATGATGGCTACACCTCCACCTCGTTGGTGTTTTCTATCTTTATTGATGATGGAGAAACCTGGGGGCACCAGCATATCAAAACAGGGAGGGGAGATCTCGTTCAGCCATGTCTCCGTGATGAACACAATATCTAAATCCTGAGTGAGGATGGCTTCCTCTATTTGCGTTGCGTGCTTTGGGCTGATCTACAATTAATGAGCATGCAGTTGGTGGATAATTTCATATTGCTCGGATACTCTCCTGATGGGGCCATAGGTATTGAGGAGAGGGAGGGCGGGGTCTTGAGATTTTCGCAGGAGGGAGGTCTCTTCTGAAGCCTGTAATCACTTGAATATTGGAATTCGGGGAAGCTGAGGGAGGAGGGTCATAGGTGGAGGTTAGGCCAAATGCTTCTTCAGCGGACATTGCTGCTTTAGTTCTGGAAGGTCTTTGTGACTGGATCTCAGCATCCTTACTAGGAGGATTCTGTACACAGATGTTGGGGCTTTGATTCTTATGAGAGACTGAAATGGGATCTCAGCGTCGAGGAGGATGGTGTCAGTCTGAGAGGAGTACCTGGGTTGTGATTGCTGGGGCTTTCGAGCCTTGCCTAGGTTGGTTAGAATTTCATCTAGGCCCCTAAATATTATTTCTAGCTGACTTTCCAATAGGGTCAGCTGGAGCGCCATATTCTCCGGGGCTGGGGGCATGCAGTTTTGGGTAGCGGCATCACTTGGGGTGGGGAGCAGGGTCAAGTTGTGTGGCCTAATGGTAAGTCGGTCGTCCCAGCTGTCTCTGTTTGCGACAGTCGAAGGGGGGTCTGAATGTGGGCTCTGCCTCAATGATTCTGCGGGAAGAGTAGAGAGGTCAGTAGACCGAGCCCGTGGGATGGTGGTGTGATGATGAGGAAGATGAGTTTCAGGGGGTGGTGGGGTCTGATCAGTCTTGGAAGATTGAAGGTCACGATTCGTGGGGGCGGAAGAGTGGGAGGAGCTTCTAGGGGTGCGGCTGAAGGATCTCATCGGGGGAATGGGAATAGGTATTTGCTTTGTCTGATGGGACATGTTGACCAGAGAATGGGGTTGGGGAGGAGCGGTTCGAAGAGAGTGTAGCAGGGCGGAACGCAGAGCAAGGAAGAGGGAGTCGAAGGCCTTTAGGTTCTCGTTGTTAGCCTGTATCAAAACTGTGCCATTTGAATAAATGGTCACTGATGTGTTCCCGTTTCTAGTAGCCTGGTTGGGGAGAGAGGTTGTCAATTTACAGCTATGTGAGGTGATCGTCATTTTGGATATGTGAAGTTGCATTCTTAATGTGGTGTTCCAGATCTCAGGTCTATCCGTTTTTAGAAGATGAGATCCATCTTTATCTGCCCTTTGGAGGTGCAGTGGTAAGTGTCCACAAATAGCGTTTCTGGGTGCTGTCTGATTAGCTTAAGTTTCAAGTTTTTTCTCGCTTTTGGAGAGAGGCTAGGGGGCAAGCTAATAGCGAAGGCATTAAGTCCGTTTGGTTTCTATTTTTTTTGTGTTTTTTTTTTGGTAATCCTCATATATCACAGATGGAACTCTTGATGGGAAACTGGCTCCTCATGCACCAATGGTCATTCTGTACTGGCGCTTGTTGATTTCGGCCAGATGCAAGTTGGTTTGCCCGTACCCTCAAGTAGCCACTACCTTCCCCTCCATACTCCTTTTTTCGCCGATCTTTGGGCGCACCATGCTACTTAGGAGATCGGGGAACCAGCAGGGCTCCAGACAAATCATTGGAATACCAATCATCGAGATTGCCATGCCGCCAAGGCCGCCCAAACATTCGTCTCACTTCTGGGATCACATGCCACATCTGATTTGCTAGTTATCATAATCTGCCTCAGGCAGTTAGCAAAGGTGGGGGGAGTTGGATCTTTCCACACCCTGCAGATCTCACGCCTTGCTAACAGGATAATGTAGAATAAAAATTTCATGGGAAGATCATTCACCTGATAGTTCGTGACAAGCCCAGACATTACTGTAAACCTTGGGACTGATATAGACATTAAGAGGACTTCTTCTAGGAATTCCTTTATCTTGCTCCAATATTCCACCAATTCAGGGCAATCTACGAACATATGTACATCATCTGCCTTCAGAAGGCCACACCTTGGGCAGTTGTAGTCTATATTTGAAAATTTGGCCAGTTTTTTAGGAGTTATATAAACCCTGTACATAGTGTATATATGATTTCTTTTCAGCGCTGCTGGCTTGATTACAGCGTTTAACACCCTGAAAGAGTCGTGCCAGAAATCCATGAAGGATCCGCTGGCCGGGGTAAAAGCGTTGCACCACAATTTGCTGATTTCAGCCACCGTAACATCCTCACCCTCTAACATTGCCGAATACCAAAAAGATATTTGACTCTTCCACTTACCCCTTCTAGTTACCGCATCAAATTTGGGGTTAGGGGGGTTGTTATCTCCGGGTGTCACAGGTCTCGTTGCCCACCAACCTGATAGTTGATAATATTTAAACCGCGTCAGAGATCCCCTAGTTAGATTCGACAATATATCCCAACTTAAAAGTTGGCCATCTCCCTGCAAGTCTCCCCAACTCTCCAACCCTGCCTGCTTCAATGGTAAAGATAAATGATCATTTAGACAGGCTGGAAGACCTGGTGAGTCCCATGTGGGTGCCTGCGGCGCATAATAAGAAATATTTAGTTTGTTCCTTACAAATACCCAATTTTTCAAAGCTGACCTCAAGATCTTCAACCTCACTTTTTTAAAGAATTTTGGGTCCCCAAACTTATAAAGGAAGAACCTTAATCCCTGAGGAACATCTTTTAACAAGGCAGAGAATAGCAAACCCATCGATGATTGGTCCAAACGGCCCGCCATGGTTCTAAAATGCTTCAAATGAAAAGCGTGGCTATACAACAGTAGGTCAGGGAAGGCTAGCCCTCCTGTCTTGAGACCTCTTCTTATTTTTTTCCACGCTATTCGAGGGCCTTTGGCATTCCAAATAAATGAACCCAATTTTCCTTGGAGTTTTTTGATTAAAGGTACTGGAAAAGATAATGGGATAGCATTAAATAAAAAAGTAATTTTAGGAAGGACTATCATCTTCAAGAGGTTCACTCTCCCGTAGATATTTAAAGGTAGAGAGGACCAGCGTTGTAATAGAGCGATTGTGTCTTTCATGACCCTTTCTAGATTAGTTTTGGGAATTTCTTCAATCTTGTTGACCAGATGGATTCCCAAGTACCTCATTTTATTCTTTTTCCCCATCGAGCTAATCAGCTGATTCCATTCCATTATTTCAGTTTTTTCAGCATTGATAGAATACCCTGAAATATTACCAAACCCCTTAGCAAGATCTAATAGTCTGGGTATCGCTACATCCGGATTTGTTGTATGCATTAGCAAATCATCAGCATACAATGCAAGCTTCAACTCCATATCCGCGATCTTAAAGGGTTTAATTATTGGATCCGCTCTTAACAGACAAACAAAAGGTTCTATATACAAATCAAACAAAAGGGGGGATAAGGGACATCCCTGTCGTGTGCCTCGGGAAATAAAAAACTGCTCAGTCAGGGAACCATTTACTAGAACCTTCGCTGTCGGGGCTGAGTATAGGAGCTTAATGGCCGTTATGTAACTCATCGGAAAGCCAAATTTTTCCATCGCCATCCAAAGGTAGTCCCAGTATACCTGGTCATATGCCTTTGTGGCGTCGACTGCTACTATGGTCAGGGGCTGCTTCTTTTCTTGAGCAACATCTATCGCTGCCACAACTTGAAAGGTCAACTCGTTGAGCTGCCTATCCCGAATGAAGCCACTTTGGTCACAATGTACCACCGATTTTACTACCTTTGCTAATCTCGTTGCCAGCACCCCCGAGAATATCTTATAGTCCACGTTTAATAATGAAATGGACCTATAGGACTCTATCCTACTCGGGTCCTTATTTGGCTTCAACAGTAATGTGACCGTCGCCTCAGCCCATGACCTAGGGACCTGCCACCCCCGGAGTAAGATTTCGTTAAACAATAGAGTCAGAACCCCTATAATCTGCTCTAAAACGATCTTGAACAGTTCCACTGGAAGCCCATCTGGACCTGCGGCTTTGCCCTTAGCCATTTTCACCAACTGAGCCCTGACTTCCCCTTCCTTGATTTCTAAACTGAGATAAGACCTGTCTGAATCCGACAACTCAGGGAGCTGTACATTTGCAAACCACGATTCTGCTTGTTGCCTACCCAGAGAAGGGTTAGTTAGTCCGTGTGATTTCATATGGATCAGCATGAATGGGTCGACGGAGGTTGGAGGGCCCGGTGACATTGTTGCGTACTAAATAGACATGGGTTGCCGAGCTGCTGTTAGAGAGGCGAGAATCCCTTGGTCTGGGAGTGGCGACTATGGGCAACTGAACACGACTAGTGATTGGCAGGCACGCGAGGGACCTCTCTGCTATGTGAGCCGAGGGACTCCCTTGGGTGAGAGGCCATTGCGTAGCAATGGGAGAAAGAGGATGCTATGGGAAATAGTTGTCACAAAAGGAGTCGGTGGTGTTCCGGTTACCCTGGTCTGGAGTGATATGGCGGGAGACCCTATAAGTGAGGGAGCCTATCGGTTAGACTGGGAGAGTAGTTGCTGCTTAATGGAGAAAGAAGTGAGGGTCATTGGGCTCTAAGTGTCCTGATTGGAGGTGGTCGGAGGGCCGAGTCAACATGAGTGGGAGAGATAAAGGTTCTGACTTCAATTGCAGAGATGCGAGCAATTATTTGAGGCGCATTTCAAGGGGATATTTCAGGATCGTCAGTTGTGTTCGGCAGAGCTTCATAGTCGCGGGGCCATTTTGGTCGGCGGCTAGGCCACACCCCCATCTTTCTTGACTCTTTAATACTCAGAGTGATTGTTGAATTGAAATATTTGCACATTTTGTAACAGACTAGGTGGCAAGGGGATTTCGGTTGGCAAATAAATGCCCTGGTAGGATTGCAAGATCATAGTGAGCCATCAAAAGAGTATGAACATGTATCATCGTGGGGACTGGGCACACTTTTTAACCCCTCCCATGCTCGTGAGGGAACCGTTCCGTCACGAGCCTCGGGTGGGCTGTGCTGGTGACGGAACGGTTCCGTCACGGCCCGCGGCGCAAATTCCACGCCTGCGCGCCGCGTTCTATTTTGTGGGCGGGGCTATGACGGAACCGTTCCATCACAAGCACAGCTCACCCGCGTGGCGTGACGGAGCGGTTCCATCACGAGCCGGGACCGCCGCGCGGCCCCCCCACCCACTTAGCACTGCAGCGGAATAGCCGCCGCATTGAAGGGGTTAAAAGTGTGCCCTCTTTTCTACTGAAAGCCAGTGAAGGACCATTATTTGCATTTGGTTTCTCAGGCTAAAAATGAGGTGGACTTTGTGGTCTGGACACTTTGAAGTTTAGAAAGTCCTTCATTGAAGCTTTTGAGTAGAAGGCATTGCAGTAGTGACTAACTAAGGAACCGCTCTTATTAATATGGTGAAGATTCAAGAGTGATGATTCCATGTTTTGGCTATGTAGATTCCTGCCTGTCCATAGCACAGGTGATTGACGCCCCACCCACTGCAAAGAAGACTGCAGTGAAGGGTGAAATGGTGGACTGCTCTGGGATTTTTCCGGGACGCGAGAAATGCAGAACTGAGGGGGGCCACGACTGGGCTCTCTAATCGCTCGTAATTGAAATAGCAGCAAGTTTACTCAAGCAGCGATTATGGGAGCTTAGCTGAGATGCCGCCTGGCTCTGATGTCCCCCTGAGCAGCCCTGAACACCCGCAAATCCAGCGTAATTATTAAATACGGAGCTGTGGAGCCTGGATTGTCAACAATTCACAGGGGGGAAAAAGAAGGCGGAAAGCTAAAGGCTGAAGGAGGCGAAAGGCAGATGGCTGCTGTTAGCATCGGTAAAAACAGCATCTGTGCTTAGTAAGAGTGTAAAAGCATATTTAACAGCCCAGTGAACATTACTGCTGAGGTGTACGCCTATGCAACTAGATTGGGGGGTTCTCTTTTTACAGTAAAAAGTTACAAATCCCCCGCCAGGGAAAACCCAACTGTGATCATATTGTGATTAAAAGAACTAGCAGCAGCAAGTAGGAGCTGGAAGAGAAGTCAAGAGTAGTCAAGACTGCAAGTTGGTGAGAGAGGAATTGGGTATTATCGCTGGGTCAGCGAGCAGTTTGAGGGTTTTAGAGAAATTCAAAATTCAAAATAAAATGGGCAGACATCAGAAACAAGTTCACACTGTAGCAAAAGTCGATGGAGCGACCGAGCTGAAAGCAAAAAAACACCTGGTACAAGCTAAAGGGGCATGGACTTTGGCCAAAGACCCAGGCCAAAGACCCAGGTGTGATCAGTTGCGCATGACTGAATTCAAGCTCCGAGAGCTCCACAGAAGATCTATTTGAGTCACAACCTGAGCTACAGCATAGGGGAGAGGACCTCAGTCTTGTAAATGTCGTAATTAATGGACCTAATGAAGGGGAAAAGGGATAGTTTAGCGATTCTACGCCCAGAACTAACAAGACAGAACAATTTTAAAAAAAAGATTTTCCCTTGTTCGTCAAGAATATCCAGTTGTTAAATACTCAAGGCTCATTACATCCAAGTACTGCTCCGTTAGTAACTATAGAAGTAGAGACAGTGAGTAATCACCTTGGGAGGCCAAATATTTCCCTATCTTCCCAAGTCCCAGCTGTAGCTCTGGCACCCTCAACATCTTCTTACTTAGAGGGGGGAAACTGGTCGCTCTCTCAGGCCAGTTCACCTGTCTCATCTGACCAGCAGTCGCTACCTGAACAGTCTTCTGATATCGAATACATCTCACAATAGCACCATCTCTGGCTGAAAAATATTGAAGAATCCATTTTTGGTATCCCTGTTAGACTGGAATAGACAGAGTCAAGGATAGCTCATTTGGAGGATCAGATGAGCTCTACGATCCAGAAAATCAACTTAGTGACGGCAGACAAGATTGCCCTGGAGAATAAATTGGAAGATTTGGAAAATCATTCATGCCGCTCTAACCTTCGAATTGTGGGAGTACCGGAGGGGAACAAGAGGACCACCACCCTCCTCTGGGTCCAAGCACTCATTAAGCAAAAAGTACTACAGAATTTTACTGGTGATCTGACATTAACTAGGGCGCAACGGGTTCCTTCGCATCCCACCCCTAATGCTAAGTATACTTGCACAATTTTATTCAATTTCGCTGATTACAGAATCAAAGAGAATGTCCTAACCAAAGCTATTCAGCAGAGACAGTTTGTTATTAGCGATGATATTAAATATCGGATTTTCCCAGATGTATCTGTAGCAGCAGCACGCAGACATAAAGAATTTGTTACGCTTTTGTATTTATTTAAGGCACAGGGATCCCAGCCGTCCATCACACAACAATCTAAATTAAAGGTGGTGGTCAAAGGAAAGTTTCATACGCTTTCGCATGTAGAGGAAGCTCAGGAGTTATTGATTGAGATTACTGCTTCGAGATGAATCGGTGTTGAATTGAATTCTTGGAAATGACTTCAGTTTGATCTATGCTCACTCGGTCTTCTTTGTTGTTTGGGGGGTAGATCACCTAGGGTGCAGATACAGGGCACCACATAGGCCAAAGGGAGGGAGAGATGTGGGCTGCGGGACCTGAGCGGATGACCACATCTCTGGGGGGGTGAGGGGGGTGAGTGGGTGAGGGGTACACAGGGTGTGAAGAGGGAGCAAAGGGGAAAAAAGGAGATAGCTCAATTGAATCTAAGATACATACAAAATGAAAAATATACCGGACAGCATACGACGGAACGGAAGGAAATTGTATAACAGTCACAATGGTCTGGTGAGAGATTTGAATAGTACTGTAATTATTATGCACTTGGGCGCTAGTTACACTTTAGAGCTAAGTTATTGTGATTATGGATATTTGGTCATGTATTATAATTAGATGAGATTTTTAGGTAGTTTTGCTAAATTTAGTATGCATTTAAAGCACTGTAGGCATTACATTGTTTTTTATTGCACTTCATTCACCTTAGGCCCGACGATAAAGGATCTTCAGCACTTGAAGGCTATATTCTGGTTAGAACTCTTTCCAATGCTGTACTATATATATCGTCCGCATTTGTAGCAAATTTTAACTATGTCTTCAGGGAGCCAAAGGATAGTATTACTAAATACTTATTGCACTATCACTTCAACGTTAATCTGTTGTAGAGATAATGTCTTTTTTCCTATAGTATGCAATTATGTATTATGCACTAAGCACTATGCACTACACACTTTATTCAGTATTGTCACTTTATATTTATAGTTATTAAGATATTGATAATGAACACGCCTTCAGGGAAATTACGAAGCTGCTTACTCCAATTAAGACTCTTGACAGCACTAACACTTCATTATATTACTTAACGGTTGTTGATTGTAAACAAATCTGGGGGTGGGAGTGTTATGTAAGAAATATGGAGATTATTTTGGGAAAGTTGTTTTATAGTTTAATATTGATGTAATTTGATTGCACTGTCACTTTATATATTATTATTCACAATGCATAGAAAAGATTTAGTAATAAGCATGCCCATCCGAAACCGAATATTTACTTTTATCAGTAATGGTACCTAATCAACTAGAGACGGGGTTAGAATTCTTTTCTTTAACGCTAATGGCTTCAGTAATAAAAACCAAAGCGAGGGCGGTGGAAGAATGGCTAAAGGGCTACTCCCCAGACATTATTATTCTGCAGGAAACACACTATATTGAGAATAAAACGCTTTGATTTAGAAGTGGGCTGACAGCAGCTATCTATCATCGGCAGGCACAGCTCAAAGAGGAGTGGCCATATTTTTAAACACATTTCTTCCTTTTCGGCCAATAGACAAAGAGGGAAGGTAGGGATTAGTCAGTGGCACATTAAATAAGACTAGGCTGACTATAATCACGATCTTTGCCCCAATAGAAGATAATGCTGGCCCCCTACTGGATCTGTTTCATGCATTGCTGCTAATTCCCGGACTAATTATTTTAGGCAGGGATTTTAATTATTTACAGAATCCAGGATTCGATTCATCTTCAGGGATGCAGAAAGAAAAAAAAACACGAGTAGGGGCAATATTAAAGGAATGTAAAAAGTTAAATTAAATCTAATGGATTGTTGGTGGTTAAGATACCCTGAGAAAAGAGAGTACTCGTGCTGCTCGACAAAATACAATTCAGCTGCCAGACTCGACTATTTTTTAGGTTTAAAGCATTTTATTAAAACATAAAAAACATGGGGAAGGGAAGTAGGAGGTCAAGTTTACATACAGTACAAAACAAGACATGTTGCAGCAATTCTGGTGGAAAGTGGGGAGGTCGGTAGTCCCGGAGGGGAAAAAGGCATATGCTGTAAGGCAATAAGGCAGTGCGAGTAACCCTCCAATAGTCCCCGACCTCCCAATCAAGGCTAAGCACGAGCAGCGTCCCGCAACACAGCGAAAACAACACAGTCCCTCCAAGCCCCCGGTCCCCAGAAAAGGAAAAAGAAGAAAACAATACCCCAACATCCCCGTCCAATAGCCCGTTATAGAAACATTCACCCCAAGCCGCCTACTCTCAACCCCCAGTCCCCCTGATCCCATCCCTCCTAGTCCGCTGGAGCCGCCGGCGGCGTCAGCCTAAGAAGGCGTAGGTACCTCGGACATGTGAGCTCACGAAATTCCGTGGACAGCAGTGCCAAGAAAGGGTGCCAGAGCTCCTCGAACTGGTCTACATTCCCAGCCACAGTGAGCGACATCTTCTCCATACCCAGTACCTGCCAGAGTCTATGCAACCAGCCAGTGATAGAGGGGGCAGTGGGGGTGCGCCAGTGTACAAGGATATTTTGAACCGCTGAGCCTAGCGCAATAGCAATCTGCCTACCCCTGCGGGACTTCAGCGGGTACATCAAGTCGTTGGGAAGGCCTAGCAGGACGTATGCTGGGAAGCGCGGGAGTTCAACCTCAAAGTGCCTGTCCACCTCATCTAAGACCTCCTTCCAGTAAGCAGACAGTACCGGGCACCCCCAGAGAATATGCGATAGAGTACCCTCCTGTCCGCAGCCTCGCCAGCAACCCTTGTCGGTGAGTTTGTGCATCTCGTAGAGCCTCTCCGGGGTGTAATACCAGTAGGTGGACACCTTGGTGAAGGTCTCCGTCAGCCCAGTGTGGTACGCAGAGTGCCTCGCCCGATATGCGATCTTGTCCCACTCCTTGTGGCTCAGGGTTCTGCCCAACTCCCTGTGCCAGCGCTCTCTCCCCGGGTTGTGGTAATGAAACGGCGGGGGTTGGAGAAATTTGTACAGATCGGTGATAAGCTTGGCATCCGAGGTCCGGGTCACCAGCCACCGCTCGTAAGGTGTGATTTGACGGGCTGCGACGTCGCGCACTTGGGGTTGGAGAGCCCAGTGACGGACCTGCATATAACGCAGTCTGTCCACCTCCGTCAGACCAAATTCCTGTCGGAGTTGTTGGAAAGGGAGCACGCCCTCCGGCCCGTAAATCTGAAAGAGCACCCTGCAACCCGCACTCACCCAGTGAGAAAAAGCTCCCGGTTCTAGGCCCGGAGTAAAGTCTGGGTTACCAACTATGGGTGTAAACGGCGATGGGAAAGTAGTTAGCTCGCGGAGCTCACAAACCGCATCCCACACTCGCAGTGGAGCCCGGGTGACAAAGGAGGCGTAGAGATTAGCCGGGCGATGTGCGCGCCGCAGGAATGGAACCTCTTGAAGGGTGCAGCCTGCAACCGCCTGATCTTGAAAGAGCCAGTGCTTGTCCGATTCCCACCTGCTCCATTCCACCAAGTACCGGAGTTGCGCCGCTTGAAAATACTTCCGGAGGTCCGGAACACCGAGACCCCCCGCCTCCGGGGCAAGCGTGGAAAGAACCCTCTTCATCCGAGGCTTGCGGCCCTGCCACACGAAACGGGAGATGTCAGCCTGCGCTTGCTGTATCCAACCCACAGGGGGCTGGAGAGGTAGAGCGCAAAAAAGATACAAGATCTGAGGCAGTATCGTCATCTTCACCACTGCGATACGGCCCAGCCACGAGAGCAGGCCCTTGCCCCATCGGCCGAGTTCCTCCTTAATCTTCTTGCTAAGGGAAGAATAGTTGGCTTTGACCATTTCAGGCAGCGAAGGAGCAAGAAGATTCCCCAGGTACGGCACCGTGGAAGAGGACCACTGCATAGGGAAAAGACGCTGGAGGTCTCGCCTGGTGTCCGCGGAGAGCGACACATCCAGGGCAGCCGATTTGGACATGTTCATTTTAAAGCCGGCCACGCGTGCAAAGGCGTTCAGTTCCTGGATGCAAGCAGGGAGTGACCGCCTGGGGTCATCCAGGGTCAGCAGGACATCGTCCGCATATAGGCTAACAGTATGGGTATACTGACCCATCTTAACCCCAACAGCGTCCGGATTGTCGCGAATCCTCTGGGCGAACGGTTCCATATAGAGGGCGAACAAGAGCGGTGAGAGGGGGCAGCCCTGTCTCGTACCACGTTCAATGGCAAAACTACTAGAGCTGTGTCCGTTGACTCGCACCGATGCTGACGGTCTCTTATAACAATTGAAGACCATGGTGCGGAACTTCTCGCCGATCCCCAGTTTCCCGAGAACCAGCTCAAGGTACGGCCAATGAACCCTATCAAAGGCCTTCTCCGCATCGACCGACAGTAACATCCGTTCCCCCGGGACGCGTGAGGCCTTTTCTAACACGTGCGTCACCCTTTTGGTGTTGTCGACTGTCTGCCTACCGGGCACAAAACCAGCCTGGTCCGCCTCCACCAGGCCCGGTAGGTGCAGTCCCAGTCTGGCCGCCAGGATCCCTGTGTAGAGCTTAAGGTCCACATTCAAAAGCGAAATAGGCCGATATGAACCGCACAGGGTCCGATCCTTCCCGGGTTTCGGAATAACCGACACCGTCGCGGAAAGAAGGTCCGGCGGGATAGCCCCCGGCTCAGAGAAGGAGTTGAACAGGCGAGCCAGGATAGGCGCCACAGTGGAGCAGAAGGTCTTGTAGAACAAGGCCGTGTAGCCATCCGGACCCGGGGCCTTACCGTGCTTCAATCGTGCGATAGCGGAGATGACTTCCTCCACATGGATTTCCCTCTCCAGGTGGTCCGCCTGGGCGGGCTCCAGAGCCGGGAGGGTCATAGACTCCAGATAGGCCTCAGCTTCTCCCGGTGGGGAGGGTTCTGCGGCATATAGCGCCGCGTAAAAGCTACGGAAGGAATCCGCCACATCCGCGTCACCGGAAACCGGAACCCCATCTGCACCCACTAGCTCCTTCACCACATTGCGTTGCTGCGCAGCCCTGAGCCGATGGGCCAGGAGCTTCCCGCATCTGTCTCCGCCCGTATAAAAGGCATGCTTCAGACGCAGCGCTGCGTATTCCGCCCGATCTAGATCTAGCGCAGAGAGGAGTTTCCTCGCCGCTTTCAGCTGCCTCCAAACTCGAGGAGCCCCCGTTCGGCGGTGAACCTGCTCAAGTTCTCTGACTTGCGCCGTCAGTTCGTCCCTCTTACATTGCCGCTCTCTGTTCTCCGCCGAGGAAATGGAAATAAATTCCCCCCTGAGGACCGCCTTCAAGGCTGCCCACTGCGTCGCTAGAGACGTGTCGGAGTTGCTATTGTGGACCAGATACTCCTGAATGACCTCCCCCACTCGCTTCACCACCGACTTCCTATGTAGAAGAGTATCCCGAAGCCGCCACATCCCTCTGGAGGGGGGGGGCTGCCGGCCAAGCAAAGACTCCGGAAACCGGGGCATGATCGGACAGGGATAAAACCCCGATGTCTGCCGCCGTGGCGGCCGAGCGAAGCGGTCCGCTCACCAAGAGGTAGTCCAACCGCGAATAAGTGCGGTGCGCGTGGGAGAAGTATGAATAGTCCCTATCGGTGGGGTGCATAGTGCGCCAGAGGTCATGCAGATCCATCTCCGCAATCCGGTCCTGCACCGCTCGGGAAAGCTCCCCCGTCTGCGGGAAGCGTTGGGCAGACCTATCCATAGCTGAGCCGAAGACCATATTTAGGTCTCCCCCCAAGACAACATGGCGATCAGGCGAGGCAGTGACGTCCACCAACACCGATTCCAGGAAACGATCCTGATGGTCATTCGGGCTGTAAACGGAGCCAACCGTGAAGGCGATACCCCCAAGCCGCATGCGATACACCAGGAGCCTCCCCTTCTGCTCGGCATATTTGTACAATACCTCGCCCCTGAAGGAGCTGGCTAAAAGAATGGCTACACCTGCAGTCTTGGTCGCCGCCGAAGAGAAGAATTGGGTGGGGAACTTGGCAGAGCGCAACCTGTGACAATCTTTGGAAAGTAAATGAGTTTCCTGCAAAAGGCAGATGTCCGCTTGCGTCCCCTCTAGCAGGGAAAGGATCGCCCTACGCTTCACAGGGTTGTTCAGACCCTTAACATTAAGGGTCACCACCTTCAAGGACGGCATCGCTCCCAGGGGATCAAAGCGCTGTGCAGCAAGCGAGGGATCAGCGGAGGGGGCGCGCGGGGCAGGGGCGCAGGGAAGGCCAGAACCGGCCTCTCGTGTGCATGGGCAGTATCGGACGGGACCCCACCAACAACAAACCAACTCCTAAGCCCTCCCAGAACCATCCCATGGCAACTAGCCAAAACCATAGAAAGAGAAAAACACCCCATTGTCTCAGTCCAGCCCGAACGGGCAAGTCTGCAGAAATCAAACAAGTGGATGTTCAGCCATTCACCTCCAACCGCCCCCCCCCAACCCCCAGCCCCAACTCAGCATCGTAGAGGCTAAGAATCTCTCCCCCCGAAGTGAAGTTAGGCCGTCATGGCCACGCCGTTGGATTCAGGCAAGGTCCTGGCCGCCGTTCTCAGGGCCTCCGCCATATCCGCCCTGATGGTAGGGGAGTCAGGGCGGCTCGCAGTCGCCGGCGATTGTCGTCTCCTCGATCTTCGCCGGCTCCGTCTCTCCGGACGTCTCCATGCGGGCGTCGCTCCGTCTTCTTCCGTGGCTGTGAGTCCCAACACCCCGCAGACGTCCTGGAGGGAGCGCAGCTGATGTAACACCCCATTCCATCGGAAGATTAGACGGAAGGGGTGACCCCAGGAGTAGGGCGTCTCATGTTCCCGCAGAAAGTCCGTAGCGATCCGGAAGGACCTACGCTTCTGCAGCGTGATGGCGGACAGGTCCTGGTAGAGCGCCACGGGCCGCTCTCTGAAAGTTAAAGGCTGCTTCCTGCGGGCCTCTGTCATAATGCGCTCCTTCAAAGGGAAATCTGGCAGGAACGCCAGAATATCAGGGGGGGTGCCGATGACTGGCGCTGTCGGCCCACTCTGTGCGCTCTGTCTATGCGGACCGGAAAGTCCGTGTCTTCTCCCAAAATCTCCCGGAACAAGTCCTGCAAGTAGGCCACCAGGTCCGTTCCCTCATCCGCGGATGGGACACCCCGCACCCGGATATTGTTCCGCCTGGACCTGTTCTCGAGTTCCTCAGAGTGGGCCTGGAGCTCGACACACTGCTCCCGTAGGCGGAGAACGTCCTGCTGGAGATGTACTATCTCCTCATCGCTGCGCTGGGCTGCCGTTTCCACCGTGTCCACACGTTCGCCAAGGCCCTCGACCTCTCTGCGTACTTCTCGGACCTCGCTGGCTACCTCGTTCTTGAGCGTCTGGAAGTCCTCTTTGAGGGAGCTGAATAATTCCTCCATGAAGGACCTCGTGACCGGTGGCTCGCCCCCAGTGGCGTCTGCCGAGGCCCGAGAGGACCCCGGGGACGGTTGTGTCCTGTTCCGCAGCTGCTGGGCCCTGCTGAGCATGTCTGGTAGAGTGCGGTCTCCCCTTTTCGCGCCTCCTCTCCCAGTCATCTTGGCCTCAGCAGTGGGCAAAGCTCAGGGCTGGCCGCTGTAGATGCGTCCAGTCGCTCGAGGGCACCAGATGTGAAGGCCCCGCCGGGGACAAGGGTGATGCGTCACAGGCGACAAAATGGCGGCTCAGGCCGGGGCGAGACGATCATAGTACCGACCAGGGCGGCAAACAGGGCAAAGTCAGGGTCCTCCAGTAGTTCACTCCCAGGGAAGGTAGTGCAGGAGCCAGGGTGAAAGTAGGCACCCGTACGGCAAGGGCGCGGGTGAAGGTCGCCAGCTTCAGCTCCTCAGTGACAAGATGGCGGCAGGGCGGAACCCGAGAGGGCGGCCCAGGCCGGCAAGACCGCCGGCGACCCTCGGGCTGCAATGGGCCAGGAAAGTTCAAAGCCAGTGTCTCACAGTTGTACCGGCGGGTACACCCAAATCGGCCGCCGTTCAAACGCCTCCGTCTCCTGCCTCCAGGTTCGGGGTCCACGTCGTATCATATATCGACATCGGTAGTGAAGGGGCACAGCGCCAGCGAGGGTCCAGGGTCCGCTGTGCAGCGGTGACTCCGGCCACGTAGGCTCCGGCCGGAGGGCACCCGTACTCTGCGGAGCACGTCGGGTCCGATCCCTCGGGATCACCAGCTTTCAGCACTCGGCCCAGCCGAGGCGCTCGGACAGCGCCGCAATACGCTCCGCCTCCCAGGCCCCTCTCCGTGGTCCGATCCAGGCTCTTCTCCGTAGTCCGATCTTTGAATAAACTTTCAGGGCACTTCCTCCAGGGCGATGGGAGTCAGAGTAGTATCAAAATGTGCCCCAGGAACTCCGGCACAGTCCTCTCGCCCGGAAAGCAGCCGCGGGGGAGAGAAGCGCAGAAATCGGGGCTCGAGCTGAGCTGGGCCGGAGGAGCTACGGGAGGAAGCGTCCGCTCACCCCGCCATCTTGGCCACGCCCCCCCTCGACTATTTTTTAATTTCTAAAGAATTGCCCCAAACTAACTGTACCTATATACAACATAGTTTTTCGGATCATACACTATTAAAATTAGAACTATCAGGAATAAGCAGGGATGTAAAAACCTTAAAATGGACATTCAATAGAGTACAGCTGGACGATGAAGAATGGTGTAGGGAAATTCAGGGGGAAATAGATGGATTTTTTAATAACAACAACAATACCGCTTCGCTAGAGAATGTATGGGAGGCCTTTAAGGCCACAATCCGTGGGGTAATTTCATCGAAATAAATTGCTGCCAGGTGGGCGCAAGTGCTACAGAGAAATCTTCTTGAAGCAAAAGTTAAGTTTACAAATGAGCAATATCTAAAGGATAACAACACTAGTAATAAGAGGGCCTTAGAAATAGCACGCCGGGAAATGCAAGATGATTACTACACCAAAGTGTATGCCTCTAATTTTGCTTATCTGCAGAAAGTGTTTGAGGAGAGAGAATTTACAAGTAGATTCATAGCCTGGCAAATTAAGGATAAACAAGCTCAAGAATAGGGTGCATGCATTGACTAACAAGCTCACTAAGAGCCGCGTCACAGATGAAAGTATGATACAGAGCGAATTTATCAGGCATTATGAATCCATTTACTCCAAAACACAAGAGGTTGATAGCAAGAAGTTAGATCTTTTTTTAATGGACTACAAATTCCAGAATTAACTTCAGATCAACGTATGAAATTAATGGTTGATGTTTCATCGCAATAAATGGAAGGGGCGGTTCAATCAATGGCCAATGGTAAAGCCTGTGGGGAAGATGGTATTCCGAATGAATAAAAAAAAAATGTTGGCGCAAGTCTGAACAACGAGCTCGTAAATTTGGCTAATCATATTCTGCACAGCGGGGAAATACCATCTTCCTTTCGCACTGCAGTGGTCGTTAGCTTTTTAAAAAAGGAAAAATATGAAGAGAATGTAAACTCATATAGGCCTATCAGTTTGCTGAATTCAGATTATAAGATCATAGCAAAATTGATAGCCAATAGAATAAGCAACTGTATAGGGTCAATAATTCATAAAGATCAGTGTGGCTTTGTCGCAGAGCGTCAACTCTCTTTTAATTGAAGCTTTGGACTATTTTATACAAAATAAAATTCCAACCCAGATCATGCTTTTAGAAGCCGAAAAGGCTTTTGAATTGGTATGTTGGGAAAGCCTCTTTTATTCACTAGCAAAGTTTGGTTTTCCCCCTGAATTGGTTTCAGTTATGTCAACATTTTATGAGGGGGCTACGGCCCAAATAAGAATGAATGGTAAGAAGGTGGGGGCCGGCAGAGTAGTCGGGGGGCCCAGACAAGGATGACCCCTTTCTCATATGCTTTTCGCCTTCATGATAAAACCTCTGGCTATAGCCATTCGTACTGTAGGTAATACAACATCTTCAATGCCGGGAATGACTAATATTAAGCTATATGTTGATGACATGGCCATTTTTTTAAAACCAGAAAGGGAAGTGCAGATGCAATTTTTTAATTTATTTAAGGTATTTCAATCTGTCGGCGGTTATAAAATAAAAACAGCTAAAACAGAGATTCTGCTTTGCAACTGCACACCTGGGTCGCTATTGGTGGACTTAGTTCATTTGATTAACATGCAACCCAAGAGGTATTTGGGGATATACATAGCAGAAAACATTAATGATCTTTATGTTTTAAATTATATTCCCCTTATACATAACATAAAGAAAAAACTGTCAAATTGGAAAGATCTCCCAGTTTCAATAATAGGCCGAGTAGCCATAATTCGAATGATGATACTACCTCTATGTAATTTTCTCTTTCTGACCATTCCCAATGCAGTCCAAATGAAGTTTTTTAAGGAAGTTCAAGGTCTTATTTCTACATTCATATGGGCAAATAAAGCGCCTAGGCTTTCAATGGATACGTGTTTTAGACTAGCCTCAGAAGGGGAACTCGCTCTTCCTGATTTGAAAGAGTACTATTACGCTAACTTTGCAGACACTACATATAGAACTGTGACGGTACTAAATATTAATAGGTATGATCATTTTTTTCTAGACTTAATTTATAAGGAATATCTAATCCAAGATATTATGCGATTAATAAAAGCTCCCAAAAAAGTAAGGTATAAAACCCTTAAATGGAGCATTAAATGGAAAAAACAGCTATATAAACATTATACGATCCCTACTATAAATGAAGAAACCCTCCTCTCAGATATCCAAATAGGGCAAGATCCATTATTAGAACCAGAAATGATGTCCAATTGGAAAATCAGGGTTTCAGTAAAATAGGTGATTTTTTGATGGGAGGCTTGAAGACATAGTCTGAAATAGAACCAATGCTTAGACACCATAGACTCATTCTGCAATGGTCATTCGCTAGGGTAAAAAGTTTTCTAATGAATCTGAAACCTACCCATATCTGTGATGCTAGCGAGATTGTAAAGCAACTAGTAAATTACACTCATTGCTTGTCAATAAGTGTTTGGGTTTCTTTGTTCCAGACTCAAGGGGCAAACATATGATATCAAAAAGCACAAAAAAATGGGCAAACCAGGAAGGTTACATATTTCAAGTATGGACTGAAATCAGAGCAATAAGTACAACAGCACCTTGCTGAAAGGGGCTAATTTTAAGCGTATGCAGTTTTATTCCAAGTGGCTGCAATATCGCACCCCGGATTTCCTACACAAAATTAATCCTCAGATTTCATCAAACTGCTTTCGATACAATTCAATGGGAGGGGGGAACTAGACTCATATTATTTGTGAGGGGCGTGGCTTAGCAAGCCACGATGGCGGCTGTGTCTTGCTGAGGCTCCGCGATCGGGCTAGCATCTTGCCCAGTTCCCGTGATCGCTGGGAGCCTCAACCTGCCCGAATCAACGCTCGGGATGCCCCCGCACACTGGGGCACCCCCCGAGTGACCAGCAGTTACAGCGGGCGGACAACACTAGCCGAGCTGTATCCTGCCGGGTCCGAGGGACGCCGACCCTGGAAAATGGCGGGCGCTACCTGAACCTGCGGATCTGTGAGCCGCCGAGACCCGGCTCCCTGGACAGCGGTGCCTGACGACGCGACCAGCAGCGGCCACAGAGGAGCCTGCAAAAGGGACGACGCTGACCCACGGAGGGGCTTGTTGCATGGCGCCTCTCTGCGCTCCGGAGCCCTGACACGCAAGATGGCGGCCGCCGCCCCGGGGCTCCGATGCATAGAGGCTGGACACCCACCAGACGCCTGATCGGCTCCCGGACCCGGACGGCCTGTCACCGCTAACCACGAGAGGCCGGCGTGCACGCCACCGATGCGGAGCAGACCATCCCAGGTGTCCGACGCCCTCATCGTGGGCGGTGAATGGTGGTCTCTCCCGCCCCACCCCCCGGAGATCCTGACCGCGGCGCCTCAGCCTCGGACCCTTGAACCCCCGGGCGCTGGATCCCTGCACAGCGGCCCCAGAGAGTTCGGCCAGCCGGCGACCGGGTGCCACCCCTGCGAGGGCAGGAACACCGAACGGAGCCCTCTTTCACCCCGGAGCCCCGGCTCCCAAGATAGCGGCCGCCACCCCGGGGCTCCGACGCCTCGGAGCTGTTTCCCTGCCAGGAGCCTGATCGGCCCTCAAACCCTGACGGCTTGCCATCGCGGACTACAGGAGGGCCACCACTCACACGGAGCTGAGCGCTACGGAGAACCCGCCACTGCCATCGGTGAGTGCTGTGCTGCCATTTCCCCTCCTGCTCCCCGAGGACCTCAGGTCGACACCCCGGTGGCCCCTTTTCACGTCCACCCACGAGGACAGCCACAGAGCACGCTGCCACCCGACCAGAGCACCCAGTTCGCACTCACATGTACAAACTGCCCAGTGAATCCGAGTGCCTGACCTTGATATGGCGCCTGTGCAGGCCTAACACCGGGAACAGCCACGAGCCCCGCTCTGGGGACGAGAGCATCCCACTTGCATTGAAGACATTGTCAGCGCCTCCCCTAGCCCACGCCACCCGACCTTGCCCTGCCGGTCAACGCGGGCACTGGACCCCGCCCCGTGGAGTGCAGAGGCCCCCACGCGGTCGAATCCACCGACCCCGGTAACCGTGTACCACCCTTGACGCCCTTGGTGGTGGCCCCCCGGGGTGAAACGAGCCTCGCCTTGGACCCGGAGGAACCGGAGTGGCGGACCACTCACCCACCGATACCACGTGGCGACGACCTACCTCCCACAACACACGCGACGACCGAGGGGAAACCCCCCCCTCTTCCCCTCAGCAGCACCCATGGGGAAACCGAGGAGCACCCAGGGGACGGCAGTCCCAGAAACGGCTGTCGAGAAGATGCCCCAGACGAGGGCATGGACACAGTCCAATACGTCGCAAGCCGACCCTACGCTATCAACGAAGCTGGACCAGGTGCTGGCAGCAATAGAAATGTCTCGCCTCTCGATGGAGGAGAGATTGGGCACCCTGGCAACAGACATTAGCCTAATCCGGGATGAACACCGTAAACTGGCGGATAGAGTGAAGGAGGGTGAGCGGATCGTGACTGAATTGCAGCCAACGGTGCAATCGCAGGCAGCAGATATGCAGGAGATCCTACGCCGCGTGACGACCCTGGAGGAACGCACAGTGGATTTGGAGGGGCGCTCGAGATGCTGCAACATTCGCGTCCTGGGCCTACCGGAGGGGATTGAAAACTCGGACCCTCTGACCTACATGGAATCCTGGACTAAATCGTTCACCCCGGACTGTGACCGGTCGCCATACTTCTCCATCGAGAGGGCACACAGGGTCCCGGCCCGGGCACCCAAACCTGGTCTTCCCCCGCGGCCCATGCTGGCCAAGTTTCTGCACTTCCGAGACCGGGATGCGGTGCTTCGTGCGGCCCGGACGGCGGGCCCCCTACAGGTGGAGGACCAACACGTTATGGTGTTCCCAGACTATGCCAGGGAGGTTCAACAGCATCGATCCACGTTTCTAGAAGTCAAGAGGCGCCTCCGCGCAAACGATCTTCAATATTCCCTGCTGTTCCCTGCCCGCCTCAAGGTGATCCACAAAGGGAAAGCCCTCTTCTTCGACACGGCGGCAGACGCACAGGACTGGACCAAATTTCACTGCCCGCTGATCCCTAAACCCGGACCCCGGAAGGCGCGCAATAATGACTCCAGACGGTCCAGGAGACGTGGCGCTACCCATGAGCGATCTGGCCACCCCAAGAGCCAGACGTCCTCCCCAGCGGGCTCACCCGATCTCACCCAAATCATGCAGGAACGACGAGACGCCCTGCGGGCGGTCACTGAACTACATTCGTCACCCCCTGCTTCGGACTTGGAAGGTCAGCCACACCTATTCACCCCAGAGAAAGATCGGGACAGCGATGGAACTATGTCGGGATTTGGCCCGATCTCCTCCCCCCTTGTTGTGGCACACACACTGGACGCTGCCCTAACCAGCCAACCTGTCACTTCCTCGTGAATAACTGAACTGTCACCTGACATATCCTTTTCTTGAATGCCTGTGAGGATGCGCGACGTCTAGAAGCCTAGACTGATCTACTAGATAAACGTAAGCGCCAGCGAGCGATAGATACTTCTCCTACTAGAGCCCGACCCGCGCACAGGCCCAGCAACGACACATGCTGCCACCCCCGCAAACTTCTGTTGACTTTCTCCCCTAGTGGGACACTAGTTTGGATATGCCACCCCCAGTGACGTATCCTCAGTATCGGGACAGTTACCCACCCGAAGTTCTAGTTGCTGTTCACCTCCCCAGTCCCCCCCCCACGTTTAAGCTAGCTTGGCGCGCAGGAACATACACGACACGCACACATGGGCGGCACACGGGAACTGTAGAGGTGCCCCTCCCCCAACCACGTCACCCTAGAAATGGCTGTCCCCCACTCTGACGTTAGTATCCTTACACTAAATGTACGGGGCCTACACACGCCCAGCAAGCGCTACTCTGTATACTCCTACATACGGCGCATGGCGGCCAACATAACGTTCTTACAAGAGACGCACATTAACGCTACTGAACTCATTCGCCTACAAGCCAAATGGCGAGGGACCATCTGCGCCACACAATATTCAGCGTTCGCACGCGGCGCATTAATCTGGGTGAGACCTGCTACTCCCTTCCGGGCGCTCCGGAGAGTAGTAGATAGAGAGGGCAGATACGCGCTTCTAGAGGGAATTCTTGATGGGCAAGGGGTACTTCTTGGCAGCATATACGCCCCTAATACGGATCAGGACCGGTTCTGGGATCACCTTACGGGCGTCCTGGCCCAGTTCACCACAGTCCCATGGGTGCTGGGAGGCGACTTTAACTGCACACTAGACCCCTCGCTGGACCGCTCACATCCTCCCCCCACGCACTCCCCGGCCCCCCGGCAGGCGGCCCTCTTCAGGGCAAGGACCACACACTGGGCGCTCACTGATGCATGGCGACACCTACACCCACTGGCTCGCATCTACTCCTTCCACTCGATTCCACACAACCTTCGGGTCCGCCTAGACCGTTTCCTCTGCTCTGCTCCGATCCTCCCTAAGGTTACATCTACAGATTACCTGGGACGGATCCTCTCAGATCATGATGCCCACATAATACGGCTTACCTGGCGCCCCCAGCATCCACCGGTCCCCACCTGGCGCCTCCCCAGAGACTGCCTAACGGACCCGGTCTTCAGGGACGCGCACAAAACCAGCATACGCGACTACTTTATGCACAATGAGAACACAGCGTCATCGGTACTAGTGGAGTGGGACGCGTATAAAGTGGTGGCAAGGGGAGAATGCATCAAACAGATAGTGGGGGTCCGCCGCACCTTAGAACGGTCGCTCTTAATGACGGAACAAGCTCTAGCTGCTCTCACCAAACGGCCTGACGACTCGGAGGAACACGCCGTACTCACGGCGGAGGCCAAAACGGAATATCAAACTGCCTGCGCTGACCTCCGTAAGATTAATTTCAGGGCATACGCCTCTCGGGTGCACAAAGACAGAGACAAAACCGGGGCGCTTCTGGCCTGGATGGCGAAGCAGGACACCGAAATCAAGCCGATCACGGACATTCTCAACCCGGAGGGTGTACTGGTGCAATCACAAGCTGAGATTCTCCTAGCATTCCAACGCCATTATACACGAGTGTACGAAGCCCCGGCATGCTGTACCCCGTTTACCGCGGATCAGTTTTTAGACCCTCTGACGCTGCCCACGATATCGGATTCCGACAAGCGCACACTAGACGCCAAGATAATTCCCTCTGACATCACCCAAGCGATACGCGCCATGTCCCGAAATAAAGCACCGGGACTCGACGGCTTCCCACTAGAATACTACGCAACATTCTCTCCCCTGGTGGTTCCCCGTCTGTCACGGGTGTTCGGGGCATCACTCCACTTGGGGAAACTACCCCAGTCGCTACGGGAATCCGTGATTGTCACCTTTCTTAAGCCCCACAGAGATCCACTTCCATGGGGTCATACCGGCCTATCACACTCCTGTCGGCTGATTGTAAGATACTGGGGAAAATCCTAGCTGATCGTTATGCGCAGGTCATACGCCCGCTGGTCCACCCCGACCAATGCGGCTTCGTCCCCGGGAGGAATACCTCCCAGAACCTCCGCCGAGTCTTCCATATCCAAGATCAGGTACGCGACAGATTTCCCCGCGCTGCCTGCCTCATTCTGGACCTGGAGAAGGCGTTTGACACCCTCACCTGGCCCTACCTATTTTCGGTCCTGCGGCGCCTTAATCTCGGCCCGACGCTCATGGCATATACCCGCCTCCTATACACCGACCTCACTACTCGAGTTCGTATCGGGAAACGTATCTCACCGGCGTTTGCAGTCCGACGAGGCACAAGACAAGGTTGCCCCTTGTCGCCCCTCTTGTTCGCGCTAGCGGTCGAGCCGCTGGCGGTTCGACTGCGTCGGGAAGGTGTGGACTGGGGAGTACCGCTTGCAGACGGGACCCATTGTGTGTCCATGTACGCGGATGATCTCCTCATATATGTCCGAGACATTGAAATGGACCTAACCCCCATAGGGGCCACATTGGCGGACTTTGCAACTGCCTCGGGTCTACAAGTCAACTGGGACAAGTCCACGGTTTACCCCCTACACCCGGACCTACCCCCCCGAGACATCGACCTTGGACCACATAGGCTTTCATGGTCCACGGAAGCTCCCCGATACCTCGGCGTCCGCTTATACCATTCTCCGACGGACATCTTTGAAGGCAATCACCGCAAGGTACTCGAGAGTCTGCGCCCGACGGTCGCCTTCTGGAATAAATTACCACTGGCCCCGATTGGACGGATAGCCCTTGCTAAAATGGTGATGCTCCCCCGGCTCCTCTACCATTTCACAAACCTGCCGGTGATACCACCCAGATCCTTCTTTCGCGACGTTGATTCCCTCTTAGGAACTCTCATCTGGGGAGCAGGCCGCCACAGAGTCGCCCTGAAAACTCTTCAACTCCCCACAACACAGGGGGGACTCGGAGCTCCATCCTTCGAGGCATATTTCCTCGCAGCACAGCTCCAGTGGCTGTCCTACTGGACAGCGGACCGTTACCCTCAAGAGACGGTTACTCCTACTGGTAGAATCACGACTCCGGAACTCACCCGTCTGCTCCTCCCGGGCACCAAGCCACGGCGCACTTACCCCCTCCAGGTGACGATAGTGCGCCGATGTATGCTGCGGATACACCGGCTGTCCCCCGCTAGACCCCCATACTCCCCGCTGCTGCAGCTAATAGGCGGCCCCAAGCAGGATTCCTACTTCGCGGCCCCACTACTCGCCGACTGGTCCCGCTGTGGCATCACAGATCTAGAATCACTCTTCGAGGAGGGTCAGCTGAAACCGCTGGACCGCCTGGTCGCAGAATACGGGCTCCCCCCAGGCCAATTCCTCAGGTATAGGCAACTACTCGACGGATACCGACCCCATTTCAATCTCCAAAATGGCGAGCCAGACACGCATCCAGTAATACATACTATCCTACATATGGGGGTGGGTCGCCACCTGGTCACATGGCTATACAAATCCATCCGGGAACTCTCATACACCCCCCAGACGACCCTACGAGCCACTTGGGAAGAGGACATAGGCCGTGTTCTGCACGACTCGGAGTGGACTAAAGCTCTTGAGGCCCCTAAACGCGTCTCTAGGAACGCCCGCTTCAAAAATATTCAATATTATATATTACACAGGGCATATCTCACCCCAGCGCGATTTCAGAAGTTCTACCCCTCCACGCCATTCCTGTGCCCCAGATGCTGTTCCCCAGCTGCGAACTTCCGTCACATGTTTTGGGACTGTCCCAATCTCCAACCTTTCTGGCAGGGGGTGCACAACACACTACTGGAACTCACGGGTCTCACTACACTAGCCACCTGGGAGTCCAGTGCATTAGGCATCCTCCACATCTCTAAGCGTGAACCGGTGCATAGGCGCTTCGTGTCCTTAGCGCTCCTACTAGCCAATAGATGTATAACCATGCGCTGGCGATCCCCAGAGGGTCCCCCCATAGCACAATGGAAGGGGGCGGTTAGCAAATGGACGCTTTAAGGGAAGAAGAAGCCAAGGGCGCGCGCAAACTTCCCATCTCCATGGAATGGGCCATGCTCCTTCACAGCTTCCGCCAGTCCACGCAGGCTGGAGACCCGCCTGACCCTTCCCCTCCCCCCACCCAAGAAGACCGGTAGCCTTCACATGAAGTGAGCCACCCCAGAGTCGGACTCCGATAACCCCCTACGTCCTAGGCAACCTCTCGCATGTCCGGCCATCCGTGGGTTTCTATCCCCCCCCCCCCTCGACACCCGCCACCATTATCCCCCTACCTAGACCCTGCTAGCGCCTACATGCTTCCCTCCCACAGTTCCGTTACCCCCCTGTTCACTGGTAACACTGTTATGTGCACAGTACAGATCCAGATCCGGCGCTGTTACGGCATGAAAGTACCCATCTGATCTTATTCATCGCCCCTATGGCGATACCGTCCCATCGCCTCTCAGCCTGCAGGAGCCTTTACATGATTATAATGCACTGATTCACCGAAGTCATGTTTATGTGTACCAGTTCTATATAGTAAGAAAATGTTGCACACATAGCTGTTCGTAGCTGAATGTTGAGGCCACGTCGGCGGACTGTTTATTCTGTACTGACATACTTTACTGCAACAATAAAAACAAATTTAAATAAAATAGACTCATATTATTTGTGAATGCCCGAAACTAGGTGAATTCTGGGAAAGCGTTAATAGATATTGTTATGATATATTGAAAGTCCATCAACCACTGGATACCCAGATAATAGTCTTAAAATATTCCACAGGGTTTACAGCTACTATGCTACAGAAAAAACAGATATTTATCCTGGTTTTAGCTGCACGGTCTCCGATCCTTCAAAATTGGAGAACGAAGGATATTCCTATGCCAACTATTTAGCAAATTTAATAGAATTAAAGAGCATGAAAGGAAGTATGCTTTAAGAGCTGTCTCCTATAAGAAGTTCAAGGCTTTGTGGGAAGACTCGGATTAAACTATAGTGGTAGTCTGCTATTTTCTTGGATTGGATAAGCTTTTAAAATATGTGAATTTTTGTACATTTTCGACCTTTTAAGTTCATGAACGATGTATGGCTGTTAATCATCAGTTGTAATCATGCAAATACATCAATTCTGTTCTCTTTTTAGGAATTTTGAACTATTGATTAGATGAGCTATCTCCAAATACAAAATATAATTTAAAAAAAAAATAGTGATGATTCCACATAGTTGGAGGAGGTAATGAAATACACTCTTGGAGGTTTTATTTAACAGGGGACTGAAGAAGAGACCCATCTCTAAGAACATCCCTTTGTACTTTCATGGGACTATAACACTGAGTTTGATAGATGAAACGGAAGGGTCAAGTGTCCACTGGGCCAAAGGGTAGAACCCCTGTCTTCTGACTTTTGGACTGTATCCAGTGCTTGACATGTTTCAAGTATTTTCCCAATGGAATGGACCACAGTGGGTATCATCTGTGTGCTAGTATTGCTTTAGGCGGTGAGCGTTGAGAATGCAGGCTAGTGGGACCATGCAGATGTTGAATAGAATTGGAAAGCATGATTATCATTGTAGCACATACAGGAGCGTGCACCTGTTCACGGAGAATCTCAACTCATATAGGGTGAGCAGCACTTTTAGACAACTGTAGCATGTGCCTCTTACCTGTCCCACAGAGTCAATGAAAATGCAAAGGCTTGGACAAGACTAACACGCTGTTCTTCTGCAGTGTGTGTTCTTCTCTGTCTAATGGTACAATTTTACACTGGATTGGAATTCATTTAGTAGTAGTTGATCTTTATTCCTCTACTTCCATTTAGCACCCATCCACCTCCTCTATACTTTCATACTCAAACCAGCTTCCACTTCCCCCAAATTACATTGACCAGCCAATTGTAATTATCATCCCTTCTGCTGTTGTAGCAGCTACTTTCATAACCATTTTCCTGATATAACTCCGCCCATCACTGCAGCGCCTGGTGCCACCATAATACACGATTTCCACCTCTAGAGCTCATGGTTGTACTATATACTCATAAAACCCTGTTATGTCCTGGTTACTGGGGTAAACATAGGAATTTACACATCATTGTTTTCACTTCTGGAATTCACAGAACCAGATTCTGTGAGTTGGAAGGTCCTGTCTGTTCTGTTGTGACATTTGGTATTGTGCTCCTTGCTTAATAAAGAAGAGAACTAAACTGTCTAGGACCCTTTTTCTAATGTGCATGCAGCATATATTTGGGAATGAGTAGACTTGTGCAAGGGGCGTGTTCTAAAAGTATCAACCACTGAAGTTGTTCTACAGTGGGACTCAAGGGGTTGTATTATAAATGGACGCATTGTCACTAGTTGTGCCATGGTACACCTTCAAATTGGCGCACTGGGCACAAAAAGGGGCCATGGGCCCTCTTATTGATAATGTGCTGCCTCCAGGGCAGAGGCAAACTCATGTCTGCCCTGGGGGCTGCACATTAGTTAAAGACTGAGTGGCTGATTGAAGCAATTAGCCGCCTTTCACAGTTTCAAAGGCACAGATGATGTTTCCAAAGGGCGGCCCTCAGGTGCATCAACTTTTCATGGTACACAGTGAGTGCGCCTCCTAATGGCATCTTTGCCTCCATGCCCTTGTCCATAATTTGGTGAGGGTACAGAGGCGAAGTGTTTCCCTCATTTGCAAGGGGACCAACACTTATGCACATGGGGCAATGCCCTCTTAATCCCTTCGCTGCGGGGCGTTTTCACCTGCTGTGCGGGGGGGGGGGGGGGCGCGCAGCGCCCCCATGCTGGTGATGAGCTGAGCTCGTCATGAGGCACAGCGGAGCTGCCCTCATGATGAGCTGAGCTCATCACGGCCACACCCATTTTTAGAACGTTCAGCACAGCGGAAATGAGCCCCTCGTGTGAACGTTACAACGGCCGTGGCGAGCTCAACTCGCCATGAGTACAGCTCAGCTGTACTTCATGACGAGCTGAGCTCCAGCATGGATGGTGTTAAGATAGCTATTTTGCTGTACATGTACCAGCACTGTTTGTATTACAGAAGGGGTTGCACACACATCTCCTTCTATAATTCTACTGTGCATAAAAAGTGAGCAGACAATACCATTGCTCGCCCCCCTTACCCTCCCACCTTTTTTCCAGGGCACCATCTGACCCGAATGAGTACTTTTTTCACTTACAGCTATTATTGGGGTCCCTGAAGTGGGTTGGATGGGCCACCTGCGGATGCAAGGGTCTCCCCTCTGAGGCAGTCATGAGGAGGTATACAAGAGCGGGCAGCTCTGGCTCATGAGAATGTGGCCAACTTGGACTCCACCTTGATGTCCCCTTAGATATGATGTGGTGTGTGGGTCACTAATTCGACTCCTGAAGGGGTCAAGGTGGTTTTCTATGTGCCTGAATATCAATGCCCTCTCTCTAATTGGGAGAGGGTTTCCTCTTTTGGGGCAGTGCGCTTGGGAGTGGAGTGAGGCTCAAAATTGGAGAGTTGTTTCTTTAATCTTCCTTCAGTTGGTCGTTCTCTCTGTAACATCCTCACCTCGCAAATCAGTAGGTTATGAGATCAATACCCGTTAGGTTTCCTCAGAACAAGACAAAGTTCTCTCCACAGTAAATTTTCTTAAAAGTGTAGTGCAGTTGACCTGCTGGATGCTTAATGGACGCCAGTCCTCTCACCTGTGCCTTGGGTTGGCTGGGCCACCTGGTAGTCTTTGGAGCTTGAATTTTTGGCTCCATGACCTTTGTGTTGCAGAGGCAATGAAGAACTTTAGCCACACCCTTTAATTTTTCCAGGAGAGGACTTATTTGGTCTCTTCTGCTGCTCTTATGGGAATAGTAAAAAACTGTCATTCGTCAATTTCCATGTAGGTTTAAGTAATATCTCTCTCTCCTGCCTTCTTGAAAATTGCTGTCCTCCTTTTGTGTCCTCTAACAGAGTATGGGATGCTTTAGGAAGCAACATCCTCAGGGTAGGGATAAGGTATATTTTCACTTGCCCTATTTTCTTTCCAGGGGGTGATAGACCGCCTCTTATATCTTCTTGGGTGCTGGGCTCCTTGGGCTCTTCCATCTGGGTTGTTAGGATCGCTTGATCTCTACAGAGGTAGCAATTTAAGGTCCTTCATGGGCAGGGAACTCGTGCAATACCGTTACCCTCTCACATGCCCTGAGGTGAAGCCTTGTGACACTCTGTGGTAGATAAGTAAAGTTTTCCCTGGATCAGATTCGCTGGATTGTGGTCTGATCCATTCTACTTGTCCACTGGCGTTCTTATGTTGCCCTCTCCTGAATTGTTTTTACTATTAGAGGCCAGTTTCTTTCCGCTTGGGAATACGAGGCCTTGAGAGGCAAGGTGTTTTATGATTGACACTTCACAGTATGCCTGGTCATTATGAGATGTGCTTGTGGGGCCCGACATAAGGCTCTGTTTCTTGTGGCTTCAGTAGCATAGCATGATGCCGTCACATTGTTACTGGTGTGCTTGCTGCATTTTTGGGAGTGGTTTGCTTCACCCATCATATTTATTGTTACCATTTATGACTTGCCTTAAGTAGGCCACCCTGGAAGTTCTACTTGTAGGTTCTAGGGTCCTTCCTTGTGAGCATCCCTGGTCTGGTAGCTTGGTGGGTACAACATCTACTGCTCTTAGGTTCCCTCCTGTTGACACCTCCTGTAGAGCTGGGACCCACGCTGTTATCAGAACTCCAGCATTGCACTGGGGGCCTTAAATGGACGTCCCTATCCTCTTGTACTATATGTGTTGTTTTTCAGACCCTGGGATAGGGTAGCTAAAGTCGGGTCTGTGGTTCTTAGCAATTGAGATTGTGTCTGTGGTCAGTACAAGTTGGCTATTCATGCACATGGTTTTTAGTCCTGTTAGTTCCTCTTCCCATATGTGGATGATAGGTTTTTAGTTTTTTTTAGTTTTGCACTTCATGGTGCTGAGAAAGCTAATTAGCAAGTTAAAAATGTACTTGACATTATTTTTAGTTTGCCAGCTGTAGGCACTTAAATAAGTGCACAGAAAAAAAGTGCATGAGTTTTTCTCTGTGTATAACAGAAAAATACCATGATTTGGTTTTTAAAAGATGGTCTTGCTCGTCTGTGTACCTTTTCCTTAGCTGACAAGATGTAACTTTTCAAAGCTAAAAGCAGTGGCTGTTGGCAGAAGTGAACATGTTATTGTCTGTTGTGAAGTTTTCTTCAGCATGTTACGTGACGATGTGTAGGGGAATGAATTCATCCAATGTATTTTTAAGTTATAATTTTCGTTTTGGTGGCAAAGATTATATGAATAATTTATTTTTTGCACCAGTATTTGTAGTGTAATTATAACTAAATACACGTGTCCAGGCGGAAAAGCAAGAGAATTGTATTTCATTTGAAGTATCACCTCGTTTCCTAAATCCCTATCTAACAGAATGTTATGTATTCCAAAATGACACAATATTTGCCTGTATAATCGTATATTGTCAACAATATGATAAAGGGCCTTATTTTATTTTTCTCAAGAGCTCTCTAAGACTCTTCTGTTTGCTCAGATCCCTGCTGCTCTTTTTTATGTGGATATATTTTTGCTGGAAGCATTTAGTTTTTGTGAGTCTATTTATTCCTTTGCACATCTGTATTTTATTGCTTAGAGCTCTTTTGACTGAACGCTCTCTCTCTAACTTTAATTTACTTGGCCCAAATAACACTACTTTTTATTTAAGTTAATATCAAACTTCTTGACAAGTGCACATGTGTTCTGACCGACTTTTTCGGCCCTCCTTTGAGGGAAGATGATTGGAGGTGACCCCAGTCTAATATCATTCTAGTGCAAGGATTAGAACCATAGACAGGGCCTATTCACAAGGCATAGTAATATAGTTCCGTACCCTTTTTCTTAGATCAGGGCTTATAAACTTATGTTAGGGGATAGATTCATTAGTATTAGTGCTTATACGTCCTTTTGCAAGAGTGTTAGTATACCTTCTATGGAGTTATGCTTATTTCGGGCCTTGTAGGCCTCAAACGGGAGAGACTCCATCTTTCTTTCTGCCCCGGCAGCTTGAGATGCTTTTAGGTCAAATGTAATGTTTAAGTTACGACGTGTTGTTCGCTTGGAGAGAACCGGCTCAGGCTGGCCCTTATCGAAAGACTGTATTTTTCTCCACTCCGAAGACACAACATCAGGCCGGCCGGCTGGGAACGTGTCCTTGGTACGGGGAGGTACAAGAATTTGGTGGGCGGCAGGTTACTGTCCGTAACTTTCCATGAAGGAACAAGCTTCCATATTAGTGAAAGCATGAGGCAGTGAATGAGTCAGTCTGTAGGCGGCAGCTAGCCGTTAGCATCAATGCCATTAATTATTTCCAGGCAGACAGTCGCCATTTGAAGTCCGAGAAAGACCAAGAAGCTGATACTCTCTTAGAAATATTGAAGTTATTTTAGCTGGAGCAGTTGGCGAGCTTTGACCTATAAGATCAGAGCATTCCGAGTGAAGCAGTTAGTCAAAAGAACGAATACCAGAGTGGCTGAAACTGAGTTATAAGATCGAAGCCGAGAAGTGAAGATGGTCTGTGATTGAGAGGAGAGAGGAGTAGTGCAGAACAGCCAGAGAGAAAGCAGCTAATGAAAGGAAGGTTCCAGTGACTTGGAGGGAAGCAGAGAAGACAGAGCATAGCGGTGCAGACGTGTATCCGTGACTGCAGAAGTGTGACCTTAAGACGAGCCAAGGCACAGACGAGAAGGGAACCTAGATGACTGCTGAATCCAGACTTCACATTAATCAGGTGACGTCGACCTTTTTCCCCTTAGTGTGCACATTCTAACCTTTCACTTTCCTTTGCAGGCTATATGTTATAGTATAGTATTGTGTTATTATGATTATTGTAATAAAGTACCCCAGTTCTTAGTGAACCAGCATGTGCCTTTTATTCTTGTGTAATCAGGGTAACCTGTTCTTCTAGTCAGACATTGTTTTCGTGAACGGACGTGCTTCCCGGTCAGGTAAGGAGTGACTGAGCAATGAGGGAGAGAGGGGCCCCTGAAGTGAAGAATAGGTTGTACATCATCTAATTCGGTAAACCGTTGTGTGATCTATAATATTGTAGTATCATATCCCTAGTAGATAATGAAAGATTCCTTCTAATGGTATTCATAGGAAAGTGATCGTCGTTGGTAAGCGGCGTTATACCCGCAGGATTGCGGCTTGGAATGTAAGTAAGAGAACACCAGGAGGGAAACTTGTGATTATACCCGCAGGATTACGGCTTGGGATGTAAGTGAGAGAACACCAGGAGGGAAACTGGTGTCTATACCCGCAGGATTGTGGCTTGTTATACCCACAGGATCGTGGCTTGAGAGGGCACTGATTGTGGTCAGTGTGTAATGGTAGCTAATCAGAACTGCCCTAGGGTAGATTAGTCTGGGCCCAAACTGCCGCGAGACTAACTGGTGTGAGAGTGATAATATAGAAAACTTGTGCATGTACATTGTTAATTCCCCCATCCTTAGGTACAAGACATAGATACCTGTTGTAAATAGGTCCTGAGGAGGGAGGTGATTACGTTCCGGCTGGGTTGGTGGTGCTCTGAGGAGCTGATTCTATCTGGTCTGAAAATCCGGTCGTTACATCTGGCGTCACAAACTGTTTACGAAGCCTGTGTGCGCTGTATTGTTTTTATCTTGTTGGTTTGCGCTCGGCTCGTACGTGGTTTATTTTGTATATTGTTTGTTTATAGTTGTATATATCTTTTTGGTTTGTCAAAATGTTTTCGCGAAAGTCGAAATCTACTTTCAAGTTGCCTGTTGAGATTCCCGGCTGGGAATCGACGCCTTACGAGGCCTTGGCCCGTGAGTGGGCCGAATCTACTGGTTTGAGTGAGAATTGGACTTCTTGTTTGGAGCTGGCGGAGCCGGCTGATGTGATTTCTTGCTTACAAAAGGCACCAGTAGTGAAGGGTGAGGAGCTTCCTATTTTAGGACGCAGAGGTTGGATTGTTTTGACTGCGTACAGGATTGTACATGAGAAGTTTTTGAAGTTACAGCAACGATTTGTGGATATGGAAGAAAAGTTTGTTGAAGTGCAGAATGCGCATACTCTTTTGCGATGTCAAAATAAATTTCTTGCCGACAAACTTGAAACTTATCAGACAATTGCCGAAAGGGCTACTGTTCGCATTGCGAAATACAAATATAAGCATCGTCGCAGTCGTGTTTGTAAACGGAAGGTGCGTCTAGTCGTGGCGAAAGCCGGACTGGACTGGAACCCCGATGAATGGGATGGTAATATCTGGGACTCGAATGATTCTGGTTCCTCGGCTGAGGAGTCTGACAAGCGCGAGTCTTCTCGCTCCGGACGTGACTGTATGTCTACTTCTTGTGACACACATGATGATTCTGGCGACCTTGGTCGCTCTTCCTGTTCTAATGACGTTTCTCAATCTGATTGTTCCTCTAAATCTATGGATCGGGCTTCTTCGGATGCCCGTCCGGAGGTTTCTGCGCATCCGGTTTTTCGTCGGAAATTGCAACAAGCTCCTGGTAATCCGAATGGTGTTCATTTGGATAGTATTGAAGATTTTACTCAACAGGAAGTTAGTGACATTTTGCAGCATTTTCGGCAACGGCCTGGTGAAGCCTTACTTACGTGGATGGTACGCCTTTATGAATTGGGCGCTGCTGGTATCATGTTAGATGCGGGGGATGGCTTGAGATTTTGCTCTTTGAGTTCCGATTCTACTGTACAAGATCATTTTCGGAATTTTAATGGTGCTGGCCAGATTAATCTGCTTCAGTTAGCGACTGATGGCTGTAATCACAAATACCCGACTGAATCTGATTGGCCTGTGAATTACAAGCCGTGGTACACCTTATGCGATGCGTCGCAACGGCTTAAAGAGGAGGTGATGAAAACTGCAATTTTTCTGAGCACTGCTGACAGGTTGTTGGATGGTTTGTTGACCTCTTCTGTGCGGAATCGCATTATCCGTTCTTCCCCTGTTGCTTATAAGCAGGTTATGATGACTTTGTTGATTAATCAGACAGGCAATCCTTTGTCTATGGTGCTTGAATCTGTCCGTCAGCTTGGTGAGTTGGGTGACTGGTTTAAACCTGAGAGACAGTCTAGACCGGAGGGTCGTACTGCTGGAGATTATAAGTTCTCTAGACGTGATATGTTTCTTGCTCTGTTGGATGATGGTGTGAAAAAGGAAGACATTGATGGTGAACCTAATAATCGCTTGTGGGACATGTTTCGCAAGCGTGGTTTGGATCGTAAGGAGGGTGCCCGACGTGTGCGAAAGAATGATTGTGATTGTTCTGATGACAGTGGTGACGACAGGCGTCGTGTGGATTCTGATTGTCGTGGTGAACGGCGGTATGAGCGTGATGTGTCCCCTCGTTGTGAGAAGGAGAGGGGGCGTGAGGGGGAAAAAGAAAGGGGGAGAGATGATCGTGTCTACAACAGATATAGAGATGAAAGGGATCAGTCTCCTGAGTTGAGAAAAAGGGGGGATCGACATAGACTTTCCGATCGGAACTCACAGTACCATACAGATGACTGGAATCCGTTTCGTAATGGAGATGGATATGAATATGATGTTTTGATACCCCAAAAATATGAGAGCATTTACCCTGATTTGTCCTGGTTGACAGAACGTAGTAAAAATGACTAGGAAATAGGTCAAGCTCCAGTACGCAGGTGGGCTCACAAAGACATTAGACCCTATGTAGATATTGAAATTTTTGGGAAACATCGTAATATCCAAAGGGCCCAAGCATTGGTAGATACAGGAACGGAGGCCACTCTTATTCATGGAAAATCAAAGAAATTCAAAGGCCAATTTTTCACAATTACTGGTTTAGGTGGAAAGGAAACTCCCGCAGTGCAAACTGCACTTGAAATGAGAATAGGTAGAATTCCCCGAAAAGAATATTCTGTATTGGTTGTACCACTCTTGGAGTACATAATTGGAATTGACATTCTAAAAGGAATGACTTTGCATTTGGATGACGGCTGTTATCAATTTGGAACTAAACATTATATATCATCCAGACCCGTACGGGTTGGTCGTTTAAGAATGCCCCCCATAAAAATCCCTCAGGCTACAAAAGTTGTTTCCCAGAAGCAATATCGTATCCCAGGTGGCCATGAAGAGATTAGTGCTACTATTCAGGATTTGGTTGATGCAGGAGTTATAACTCCGGTTACTTCTGCTTGGAATAATCCCGTTTGGCCCGTGCGTAAGAGTGATAACTCTTGGCGCATGAGTGTTGATTATCGCGAGCTGAACAAACATACACCCCCTTTGGCTGTTGCAGCACCGGATATTATTACTCTAATTGAAAGAATCCAAAAACATCCAGGTACATGGTATGCGTCCATTGATATTGCTAATGCTTTCTTTTCAATTCCGATTGCCCTCGAGTGTCAGGAACAATTCAGTTTTACATGGAATGGACGTCAAATGACATTGAGAAGTCTTCCCCAAGGCTATGTACACAGTCCCACGATCTGTCACCGGCTGGTGACGGAACATTTGTCTGAAGTACCTGTACACCCGCAAATCCAGATATGTCATTATATTGACGACATTTTGATTCAAGGTGGGACACAAGATGACGTTCAAACCCAATTAGATCAAATCCTTGAGTGCTTACGCGAGAAAGATTGGGAAATCAATCCCGATAAGTTACAAGGTCCATCTCAAAGTGTAAAGTTTTTAGGCATCAATTGGCATGAAGGTCACAGAGAGGTGATTCAACAGGTTAAACAAAAAGTTTTGGATTTTGCAGTCCCAAGAAACAGGAAGGAAGCCCAGAGCTTCATTGGTTTGTTTGGCTTTTGGTGCCAGCATATTCCACATTTGAGTCAGATATTGGCCCCTTTATATCGAGTCACTCGCAAAAAGAATGTGTTTGAATGGGGTAAACCACAGCAAGATGCGTTCAATTTGGCAAAAGAAGCAATTCAGTATGCTTTGGATTTGTGGCCTGTGTGCGATGGTGATGTGGATTTGAATGTGTCTGTGCAAGGTCTTTATGCAAGTTGGAGTTTGCGGAAAAAACAAGGCAGACAAAAAGTACCATTAGGTTTCTGGACCAAAAAGTTACCTGAGGCTGGTGACCGTTATACACCTTTTGAGAAGCAGTTGCTTGCATGTTACTGGGCTCTGGTGGATACCGAGCAATTGACTCTGGGACATGATGTGATTTTGAGACCTGAAATTCCTATCATGCAGTGGGTTTTGAGTTCGCCGAAAACTCATCGAATTGGACATGCTCAAGAGGCGAGTGTGATTAAGTGGAAGTGGTACATTCAAGATAGGGCACGTGTGGGACCGAAAGGTGTAGCATCTTTACATGAGCAAGTGGCGCAGGCGCCATCGATTGAGACTGAGAGTGATTGCTACGTACCTGTGGTACAGGAATGTCCTGTTAAGTGGGGTAAGCCATTTGATGATTTGTCCGTGGAGGACAGAAAACATGTGTGGTTTACGGATGGTTCAGCAAGGTTCATAGGAGAGAAACGGCATTGGAAGGCAGTGTCCTATAATCCGATCACACAAAAATTGCTGAGTACAACCGGTGAGGGAAAGAGTAGTCAATTCGCTGAATTATATGCAGTTTACCAAGTTTTGAAACAAGAATTACCTGGCACATGTCATATTTTTACTGATTCTTGGTCCACTGCTAATGGACTGGCAGTCTGGTTACCAACTTGGCATTCTCATAATTGGGAATTGCATTCAAAAGAACTGTGGGGAAAAGAATTAGGGCAAGAAATGTGGGAAATGCTCCCACGGAATACTGTGACAATCTTTCATGTGGATGCTCATACCCCGATAGACTCCCTTGACAAATTCTTTCATAACATTGCAGATGAGAAATCTAAAATTGCTGAGGCAGTGGTGGACATGCAAGATTCTGATTTGGCGGGATTGGCGAAATGGGCCCACCAGAAAGCAGGACATTTTGGAGAGAGAGCCACTAGCAGGTGGGCCGCCGATCGAGGAATTTATATTCCTTTAAATATCATTAAAGATACCATTTTGCATTGTCCCATTTGTCAACATTCCAGACAACGAAAAGTACCACAAATTGTTAGAGGTCATTTACATCGAGGAAAATTGCCTGCTCAAATTTAGCAGATTGATTATATTGGTCCACTCCCTATGAGTAAAAACTGCCAATACATTTGTACAATTGTCGATACATACAGTGGCCTTTTAGTGGCCTTTCCCTGTAAACAAGCTACCCAAGTGAATACCATTAAAACATTGGAATTGATTATGCTCTACTATGGTGTTCCATTCCAAATTCAATCTGACAATGCATCCCATTTTCGTGGAAGATTGGTACAGGAATTTTGTGTGGAAAATAACATTGAATGGGTGTTTCTTATACCATATTATCCACAGGCATCAGGCCTTATTGAGAGAATGAATGGTTTGTTAAAAGAACAATTGCGAAAATTGACTGACAATAAATATAAGAATTGGAGAGATTATTTGTTTCGAGCACTGTTAATATTAAATAATCATCTCTGATTGAATGCTGAATCTCCTTTAATACGTTTGTTTCCTCCAGCTGTTGATGCAAAACCCAATTCCATTGGCAATACTGTAATGTACTGGGAAATTTCCCCCGGAGCGCTGGCTCCATGCAGAGCAACCCCAGGTTCCGCAGGCTTAGACCTGCATGCCATGAATGACACTGTAATTAAGAGTAAAGATTGAGCTATCATTGAAACTGGTGTTGGTGTCTGTATACCAACTGGAAATTTTGGACTGATTGCCCCTAGATCGGGCCTGGCCTTATAAGGCATTCAAGTACTCGGAGGAGTCATTGACAGTGATTATCAGGGAGAGATTAAGGTTCTCCTGCTGAATAGCAGTGAGGTTGATTTATCGATTCAAAAGACTGACCGAGTTGCTCAGTTGCTAATTATGCCTGTTTTCAGTGGCGAGATTCAGAAAGGCACTGTCCCCAACGTTGCTAACTTTGCGAGGACAGAAAGGATTTGGCTCTACGGATAATCCGGGAGCGAGAATATGGGTGCAATCCCCTAAAAATCCCCCTGAACAAGCTGAAATCATTGCAACAGGTCATGACAACACCATTCTAGTAATGAGACCAGGGAAAGATAGCTGGGAAGCTGTCCCAGCTGACAAATGTTACCTACGAGAATGAATAATGCCTGTATTTGATTTTCTTTCAGATCATTCTCTGGACTGTTGCTGCAGGATGTGCCGGCGTTGGACTCCTTTTGGTCTGCTACGTCGGGAGAGAAGGGAACCCACAGACTTTGGTTGATTCGAGAACCCGAGTATCGCGTTCCTTTGCTGTGTGGGATTCATCATCTAACTTTTGGACTACTTTAGCTAAACGAGTGACCAATTCTCCACATTTTTGCCTGACACCGATGCGTTCGGTGACTGACATTCTAGCGACCTGTTTGGTTGCTGTCCCTGCTTCGTTAGAAACATTATCGCATATTTTTATTATATCAAATGCCTGGCCCAATATTATTCTCGGTGATTTTGCCGCACACAAATATTGTCCCTTATGTACTATACTTTCAGATTCAATGCCCCCGATTCATTCCCAAATCACTACATATAATATCACCCAGGGGGACCTGTGTTTTTTCCTTACTTGTGATCCTAATGCAATTACTGAATGTGTACGGTTAAAGCTGAAGGCAGCAACTTCTTTTTCAACCCATGAACGAACTTTGTGCTCCCGAAGACCTCCAAAGTCATGTACTTCTGTTAAAAATAATATGACCTGTAAGAGTATAGTAGTTGCCCCTAGCCATTATCGCACGATGTTGTTACCTTCTGGATGGCTTTTTTCCTGTGGCAATACCTCCTGGCCTTATATTCCTGCAAATATTTCCGGAGGCCCTTGTGCCATCACTAGATTAAGTTTATTGATGTTTTCTTCACATCCTAATACCTATTCTCGTGTAGTTCGTGATGCTATGATGTTACATGAGGATTGTGATTCTTCTTTACATCTCTATTCCAAGTCTGAATACCTTAGTTTAGCTATTTCAATTATTGGTGTTCCAGCATTGGCTGTGTATAATGCTAAATCTATTGGGAAGATGGCCTGCTGGATGGTCAAATCGATCAATCATACTTCTACGATTCTATCTGACATGTTATTAGACACCCAGGGTGAACGCAGAGCTATTCTGCAAAACCGTGCTGCTATCGATTATCTTTTGCTTAAACATGGACTTGATTGTTCTGATTTTGAAGGTCTTTGTTGTTTTAACTTGTCTGATCACACTAAATCCATTCAGGCTCATATTGACAAACTTCATGACTTGACTGAAGAGGTTAGAAAACACATTGACCAGGGCTGGTTTGACTGGCTCTTCAATTGGTTACCTGACTTACATTCTGTACGACAGATATTAGGGGGTATTATGATTGCTGTTAGTATCTTAGTAGCTATTTGCTGCTTTATTCAGTGCATTCCTTCCCTACTCCAATACTGTAGATTCGGCACGAGAAATAGATCAGTTAGTTTTGTTTCATATTATTCTTCCACAGATGTGAGTTCCATTTAACGAATGATTAATAGACTGAAGTCAAGGGTGAAGTGTTCTGACCGACTTTTTCGGCCCTCCTTTGAGGGAAGATGATTGGAGGTGACTCCAGTCTAATATCATTCTAGTGCAAGGATTAGAACCATAGACAGGGCCTATTCACAAGGCATAGTAATATAGTTCCGTACCCTTTTTCTTAGATCAGGGCTTATAAACTTATGTTAGGGGATAGATTCATTAGTATTAGTGATTATCCGTCCTTTTGCAAGAGTGTTAGTATACCTTCTATGGAGTTATGCTTATTTTGGGCCTTGTAGGCCTCAAACGGGAGAGACTCCATCTTTCTTTCTGCCCCGGCAGCTTGAGATGCTTTTAGGTCAAATGTAATGTTTAAGTTACGAGGTGTTGTTCGCTTGGAGAGAACCGGCTCAGGCTGGCCCTTATCGAAAGACTGTATTTTTCTCCACTCCGAAAACACAACATCAGGCCGGCCGGCTGGGAACGTGTCCTTGGTACGGGGAGGTACAAGAATTTGGTGGGCGGCAGGTTACTGGCCGTAACTTTCCATGAAGGAACAAGCTTCCATATTAGTGAAAGCATGAGGCAGTGAATGAGTCAGTCTGTAGGCGGCAGCTAGCCGTTAGCATCAATGCCATTAATTATTTCCAGGCAGACAGTCGCCATTTTGAAGTCCGAGAAAGACCAAGAAGCTGATACTCTCTTATAAAGATTGAAGTTATTTTAGCTGGAGCAGCTGGCGAGCTTTGACCTATAAGATCAGAGCATTCCGAGTGAAGCAGTTAGTCAAGAGAACGAATACCAGAGTGGCTGAAACTGAGTTATAAGATCGAAGCCGAGAAGTGAAGATGGTCCGTGATTGAGAGGAGAGAGGAGTAGTGCAGAACAGCCAGAGAGAAAGCAGCTAATGAAAGGAAGGTTCCAGTGGCTTGGAGGGAAGCAGAGAAGACAGAGCATAGCGGTGCAGACGTGTATCCGTGACTGCAGAAGTGTGACCTTAAGACGAGCCAAAGCACAGACGAGAAGGGAACCTAGATGACTGCTGAATCTAGACTTCACAGGAGGAGGAGACGGCGTTGACCTGCTTAGTCATGAAGAGGGTGGAGTCGAGGATGATTCCTAGGTTGTGTGCATGGTCGGTGGGTGTTGGTGCTGTTCCCAGTGTGCTCGGCCACCAGGTGTCATTCCAGGCTGAGGGGTTACCTCCGAGGATGAGGACCTCCGTCTTGTCCGAGTTCAGCTTCAGTCGGCTGTTCTTCATCCATTCTGCGACTTCGGCTTCGAAGCGGAATGGGGGAAGCGGACGCTCTGTGTTCTGCCAGAGTGGAAGGAAGTGGTCCAGTCCAGTGCCTTCTCTTGAATCTCATCTTCGTGGAGGCATATTTGTAGTGTTTGGTGGCAGACCGTGTCGAAGGCGGCTGACAGGTCTAGGAGGATGAGGGCTGCTGTTTCTCCGTTGTCTAGCAGGGTCCTGATGTCGTTGGTGGCGGCGATGAGAGCTGTCTCGGTGCTATGGTTGCTTCGGAACTTGGATTGGGACGGATCCAGGATGTTGTTCTCCTCGAGGTAGTGGGTCAGTTGTTTGTTGACGATTTTCTCGATGACCTTCGCCGGGAACGGGAGTAGGGAGATGGGCCGGAAGTTCTTGAGATCCTTAGGGCCAGCCTTGGGCTTCTTGAGCAGGGCATTGATCTTGGCGTGCTTCCAGCTTTCCAGGAAGGTTGCTGTCTAAAAGGAGAGGTTGATCACTTTCTGGAGTTGGGGTGCGATGGCTGTGTCAGCTTTGTCTGCTTTATTGAAGATTTGGTGTGGGCATGGGTCTGATGGTGATCCTGAGTGGATGGAGTTCGTGATCATGCGGGTGTCATCGTCGCTGATGTTGGTCCAGGAGAGCAGGCGGTTGGTGCGGGTGGTGGACACGGCGGGATGGAATCGGTTGTTGTCGGGGTGGTTGTAACGTTGAAGCTGTCATGGATGTCGGCAATCTTACGGTGGAAAAAGGTGGCCAGTGAGTCGCACATTTCTTGTGAGGGTGGGATGTCGTTGGTGTTGGAGCTGGGGTTCGAGAGTTCCTTCACGATGTTGAAGAGCTCTCTGCTTTCGTGTGCATTGTTGTCTAGGTGGTCTTTGAATGAAGATCTTTTAGCTGATCTGATGAGGTGATGGTGTCTGGGGGTGGCGGTCTTGTGGGTCGTGTAGCTGTCCGGTGTTCGTTCGCGGAGCCATTTCTTCTCCAGTTTCCGGCATGCTCATTTGGAGGCCTGGAGTTCTTCGGTGAACCAGTTGGCTTTCTTGCTGGTGCGGCTTTTGGAGGGTTTCTTGAGCGGGGCGAGGGTGTTGGCGCAGTCGTCGATCCATTGTCAGAGGTTGCGTGTGGCGGTGTCGGGGTCTGTGGGGACGGTGGGTCGGTTCTGTGCGAGGGTTGTGGTTAGCTGGTCTTTGGTGACTTTGCTCCAGCAGCGGTGGGGCATCTGTTGGGTGCGGTGGTGCGTGGTGGCCTTCCTGTAGGAGAAGTGGATGCAGCGGTGGTCGGTCCAGCGGAGTTCTGTGGTGTGGTTAAAGGAGACGTGGGGGCTTTCAGAGAAGATGGGGTCAAGTGTGTGGCGGCGGCGTGGGTGGGTGCAGAGACGAGTTTTCCGAGGCCGAGGTTGGCGAGGTTGGCGATCGGGGTGGCAGAGTTGGTGTCGTTGTTGTTCTCAAGGTGGAAGTTTAGGTCCCCGAGGAGGATATAGTCCGTGGAGGCGAGTACGTGGGTGCTGACGAGGTCGGTGATGGAGTCACTGAACTGTGGTCGGGGTCCGTGGGGTCTGTAGATCAAGGACCCTGTGAGGGTGGTGTTGTGATCTGAGTGAATCTATAAGTGCAGGTGCTAGGGGGTGATGAGGGTGTCGTCGGAGTGGGTGGAGACCTTGAGGGTGGATTTGTGGACGATGGCGATTCCTCCTCCAACTCCATTGGTGCGGTCTCTGCGGGAGATCTTGTAGCCGTCCGGGATGGCTATAGCGATGTCGGGTGCTGCTGAGGAGTAGCTCCACCACCAGGTCTCTGTCTGGAAGGCAACATCTGGGGCAGATGTGTCGAGCAGGTCCCATAGTTTGACAGCGTGTTTGCGTGCGAAGCGGGTGTTCAGGAGTATGCAGTGGAGGTGGTTGAGTTCGGTCCTTGTTGGTGGTTTGGCTGCTCTGTCGCAGGAGAAGCTGCATTTGTGGCTGGAAAAAGGACCATGGGTGCGTTTGGGGGGGCCTGGAAGCAGCTGTGGTCTTGACCGGCGTTGAGTGCGTGGAGGGTGCTGGTGTCGTAGCAGAGTCTGGCATCGTGGCGACTGCGGGGACCAGGGGTTCTGGTGCTGGGCGCGGTCCAGGCGCGGACGGGTGTAGACGGGCTTGCCAGCGGCGCGCCTGCTGGGCGGGACCTCGCAGCGGCCGCCATATCAGGGGGAAGTGGGTGGGAGGAACAGCTGGGAGGCGGGAGCGGGGCGGCCCGCAGGGAAGGGGATGAAAATTAAACAAAACAGGAGCAACAGTGGAAAAAGGCAGACAATACTATAAATCAGAAAAATACAGATAGTAGTTTAACACCAAGGGGCACACGGGAGCAAACAAGGGAAAGAGACACGGGTGCACTGGTGGTGCTGTGCCGCTTGGGGAGCGGCCTGACCTGTGAGCAGGGTTACGGGTCGCTCTCACTGCCGCGCAGCGGCCGCCACATCAGGGGGAAGTGGGGGGAAGGAGCAGCTGGGAGGCGAGAGCGGGGCGGTCAATGGGCGGGTGAGGGGGCGGGGTCACAGGGTAGCAGCGGAGGGGACAGCGATCGGGCGGGGTACAGAATGAAAAAAGGGGGCGAAAATTAAACATAACAGGTGCAACAGTGGAAAAAGGCAAACAATACTATAAATCAGAAAAATACAGACAGTAGTTTACCAGCAAGGGGCACACGGGAGCAAACAGTGCACAGGAGGCTCGGGGAGCGGTGAACTAGAGGCAGCAGTGGGGGAAAGAGCCGTGGGCACACTGGTGGTGTTGAGGGGTGGGGAGCGGCCTGACCTGCGAGCAGGGTCGCAGGTCGCTCTCACTGCCGCTCAGCGGCCGCCATATCAGGGGGAAGTAGGAGGAAGGAGCAGCTAGGAGGCAAGAGCGGGCGGCCAATAGGTGGGCGAGGGGGCAGGCCGCAGGGAAGCAGCAGCGGGGACGGCAATCGGGCAGGGTACAGAATGAAAAAAGGGGCAAAAATTAAACAAAACAGGGCCAACAGTGGAAAAAGGCAGACAATACTATAAATCAGAAAAATACAGACAGTAGTGTACCAGCAGGGAAGCAGCGGCAGGGACGGCGATCGAGATTCCTTGTGTTTTTGCTCATTTCAAGGAGAAACCTAGCTCATATCCAGACTATACAACGTCTCTTGGGTGCCCTGTCAACAATGCTGACTATGCATTTTGCAGAGGTAACTTTGTTGATGGAACTATGCCCTCCTTCCCCTTACTGGAGTGGTTTGAAGTTGATGACAAGACACTATCTTATTTCCCTTTTACTGAGCACGCATGTGGAGAAGTCTTTTGTGGGGTGGCTGCTGCAGTTCTCTCACTCGTGATGTGGTTCTTCCTGTTCTTGTAGTACTGGTTAGTCAATGCCTTTATTGTATCTGCTGACTCCTTCTTCCACTGTTCAGATAGGTTGGCCGGCGGCTGTGCATCCTACCTCTCTTCCTTGATTGCACCTTCATGATGGTAGTGCAAGGAGTATCCTTCTGCTTGGTCAGAGTGTCCTTCTGTTGTGACTTGGTAGGACATTTGGGTTTCCTGCATAAAGCCTTTGCCTTTGTTCTGCCAATTGCTTTTTCTTTTTTTTACTATTTATTTCTTCCGTTGTGCAACATCTGTATGTTGGTTTTACATGTATTTTTAGCCTCTCGGACCTGTTCCTGGACTGATTGGTGTCTCTATACGACTTGATGGGGCAGGACTTGGCAGAGACCTGGAAAACAATGGGTTTCTTTTTCTCTCTGCTGAGTGTCCTAACCTGGTTGCCATTCTGGGCATTGTTTCTGTTCCTTGACATTGGCTACAACAGATTTCCTGGTTTCCAATGTTTCGGCGGTTGCTGCTTACAGCTTTTGCCCTTCAATGTACTGTGTGCTGGCATCATTTTCCGTGTTTCTCAATGTTGGTCGATTTATTTTATATCTCTGTCAATATTTGAATGGCACAACTGGTATTAGAAGTGGCATTGATTCAAGGGGTACATTTTTCCACTCCAGGCTGCCCTTGAACATAACACTTTTTAAAGCTTTGTTATACCCTTATAGAGTAAAACTGGGCCAAGAAAAGAGATGAAGAGGTAATGGTTGCATTACTTACCGGTAATCTTCAGTACTCAGATTCTTTCTTCCTAGTTGCAGTACTTACATTCCCTCCTCCCATGAGTGGTTTGTCTGAGATCCTGTGGATTGCTTTGCATGTTGCAGGATGAGCTTAGGGCAGGCCACCATGTAGATGGTGACCCTGGACAAGGACTGAGGAGAAAGCTTTGTGTTTTTCATGGATTTGGGTAGCTTGTCATTAGGGGCATGAGTGAATGGAGTGTTTTCCTCATAGAGTAAGTGCAGGGATTAGAAAAGGAGAATCAGGGTATTGAAGATTACCCATAAGTAATCCAACCAATACATTTCACGTAGATACAAGAAAACAAGACAAACATAATTCAAGTAGAAAATCGTAAGCACTGAAATACGATACTCCACTTCACTTGCAAAAAGAAGCCGGAGGGCAGTGCACCGGGTTCCGGGGGAACAGGGTGGTACCTGATTTCACAATTGCTGCATCAAACTCCAGTTTCACTATGTGAGGCTATTTTAGCTGCATCAGCTTTGCTCGTCCTTCAGTTTTCTGTGGGAGTTGCATTTTAACAAGTTGCCACTCATCACTGCTTGCTTAAGTGCACACCCAATGTTGATTGTGAAATACCCGTCTATTGTTAAATGCCCTGTAATTATTATCCTAGACTCGGTATTTTGCAAGAGTGAGTGCTTCCAAAAGGACCTGTAAAACAAGTAAAGATTATAATTGGAGTCAAACCGTGAGATTGTTGGCTTCATTTGATTGATTTGCCAATCCCAGTTGGATTGCTCACATCTGCATTGAAATGTGCACACCTGTTCTGGCAGACCTTGCAGCATGTACTTGTTTTTCTACAGTTATAGTATAGCTTTTTTGTGAGAGGGTGATAGATAAGAGTGTGGAATCCACCAAATCTCACCCTCCTTTGAGACAGAGTTCTGGTAGATACTCACAGCACTAAATCATGGCTTATCCTGTGGTGATCCAAAGCCCATTTGGGGCATCTCCACCATACCTGTCAACTCACCCGCATTTCACCGGGACCACCTGTTTTTTACCTGACAAACAAGATGTGCCCATAGATTTAATGGGATCACCTGCTTTTTAAACCTGTATCACCCTCTTAAAAAGTGTTTATTCCCCATGGACCTTGATGGATGAACCACTCATATTTATAACAAAGTCACTTTAGATTTGTGTATATTTCAGAAGCCCTTCATTGGGAACAGTATAATTCTCTTTGGAAGTATTTCTCCCGTATTGATATGTGTAGCTGCAAAAACAAACTTCACAGGATGGACCTTGGGTGCCAAAAATGAATATGGAAATAACCTAGGTCCTTCAAGGTGACATTGATTGCCACCATGAGAGCTGCATCCTCATCCCTTCTCCTACGGCCACATGCATCAATGGTTCCGTTTGCGATTCCTAAATTGCGAAAATTAAGGAATCGCAATTTAGAAATCGCAAATGCATGAAAAAATCGCAATTTTTTTTGCGATTCGGTAATTTTCCTTAATTGCGATTCACAATTTGCGAATCGCAATTAAGGAAAACCCTTCCCATTGATTCCTATGGGCCAAGAGGCCCATAGGAATCAATGGGAAGGCATTTATAATTTGCGATTTTCAATTTGCGAATCGCAAATTGAAAATGCAATTTCAAGGGTGCGGGGGGGGGTCCAAAGAACCCCTCCCTGCACCCCTGAAATTAAACTTAAGTGCAACCTACACACACACATGTCCCAAGGACATGTGTGTGTGTAAAATGCAACATTCATAAATGCATTTTTGTGCAGGTTTGAAGGTTTTCGGTAAATTAGCATGAGGTCCAACCTCATGCTAATTTACCGCTTCCAAATTGAAAATTCGCAATTTAAAAATGATCATGCATTGCATTTCAGAAATCTAAAATTGCGATTTCTTTAATGCAATCGCAATTTTAGAAATCGCAACATGATTGCGATTCCTAAAATTGCGAAATACATGATGCATTCCAATTTTGATAATTGCATTCACAAACGGCCGAAAATTGCGATTCGCACCGTTTGCGAATGCAATTATCGTTGATGCATGTGCCCGCTAAAGCCTTCAAAACACCCGGTCATATTAGGCTGAAAAAACCCCTCCTCTCAGTTTATACGGGCCATGTGACCGCCATCTCTGGGCTAAGAACATATAATGTCTCAGTACCTAGTCCCATGATCAACTTGTGAGTCTGCTACACCCCAATGTACTCAATTGCCTGATTACTCTAAGGCAAGCCCTCACTAGCCTGAATAGAGAAACAAGCAATCACAGCAAAACCTTTACATGAACTTTTTTTGTTGAACACTATTAATTTAAGGCATACAATCAAAACAAACACACATACATATCCTGTTCGCAACTAGGCATCTTAGCTGCTAAGAGCATTCACTAATACCTGGGGCTGAATCACGAACACAGCACACTTTTCTTGTGTGCGCCACGTTGCATCTTTCAAAAGGTGCGCCCTGCACAAACAAAAAAAGTATGCCATATTAGATTGAACGCGCTGCCCCCAGGGCAGCTGCAAACTTGTTCTCCTGAACATCAAGGTCATAGGACTCTCACCTGTGGTCAAGTGAGGTGTTGAATGATAGGACTGTAGGGTAGAAATCAATACAGTTTTTAAACTATTGAAAGGTCTGCCCGATCTGAGAGGAGGGATCATTCACACAGTAGAACGGACATTTGATGAGCCCTGAAGAAGTCCTTAAACAGGACAAAACGCGTTGGCTACCTCCGAAGAGAAGAACATGTATATAATAAAAGAAATTTGTCCCAACCATATCTTGTTGGAACTCCTCCTTTCCCCTTTATGTGTGCTGATCAAATCTTTATTGCAACAGTTTTTAAACTGGGCCTCTCAAGAGTTGTACGCTGTACTGCTTTGTTTAGTGTACTCATAAAATGCTCAATGAGTCAGTTAGCCTGCGGCCATAAAGTTGTACTCTTCTGATGCTTTATGGTCAGATGCTCTAGGAAATCCTTGAATCCTTCACTGTTAAAATGTAGGCCATTATCAGATTTCAAAATGACTGGAACTCCCCATGTCGCAAAGATGCCATCTAGTCTATCAATGACTCGCTCGTGAGTTGTGGATGAGAGATCTAATAATGGAAACGGTAAGTACTTGTTCACAATTATTAGCAGAATATGTCCATTATCGAGTGGACAAAAAGAGACTATGGCTATTCTCTGCCCTGCTTGCTTAGGGAGTTCTGACATGTTATGTTGTGTTAATTGGGTATTTATAGAGCGCACAGCTACTCAAAAGAGTGTCCCGGCACTAGGAACCCTGTGACGGAGCTAGAAGAATCGAAGTTAAGCTCGAGTGCTATTGCTCAAATAACCAAGTTTTTAGCGACTTCCTAAAAGTGAGAAGGTCGTGCATTTGTCTAAGTGCTACCGGCATACTGTTCCAAAGTTGTGCAGCTTTCACACGGAAAGAACGCCCGCCTATCCGCGCACGATGGAACTTGGAGGTGCGCGCCAGTTGCAACGTTGAGGACTTCATAGTGCGGTACGGGCAATAAAACTGGACTCTTTTTCTGATATACGAGGCACCTGTGCCGTGGAGAGCCTTAAAAGCCAGCACCGTCGTTTTGAAGCGGATTCTTCTGCGGTTCAGGAGCCAGTGTAAGGATTTCAGGTGGGGGGAAATCCGAGTTCTAGGGCAGAGCATTGCAGTGGCCACTGCATTCTGAACCACCTGCAGATGTGTCTGTCAATAAATACTCTGGTAACCCTAGGTACAGGATGTTTGCATAGTCTAGCCTATCAAAGCCTTGTCCACTATTTCCCTGTGTGTGACCGTAAGAAGGAGCAGAAACTGCTTTAACATTTTAAGTAAGCGGACACATTTTCCAGCTACTGCTTAAGTCTGGGCATTCATGGATAAGGTGCGCTCCAGCTTCACTCCTAAATTTTTGACTGTCTTTACAGAGGTAATAGGAGGAGAAATGTCCATAGGCCACCCGTTTCGCCACATTTTACTAGACGGGAGGCCTCTGCCAGGCCGGTGTTAATCACATCTCCGCAGAAATCTGCTCTCTGATGCAGGTGAAAAGCAACTGCGTATCGTCCACGTACAATACTAATTTTGCTCCATGGGCCTCTGCCAAATTCACCAAAGGTGTCATGTAAATATTAAAAAGTGTAGGGCTCAGAATCGATCCCTGCAGGACTCCCACCTTCAAGGGGGGAATAAGGGCAGAGAACGGTGAGGCCCAAACTATTTGCTGACGTTCCTTCAGAAAGGAGGAAAACCACTTGAGTACCGTGCCCCCAAAGCCGCACTCCTGGAGTCTCCGCAGGAACCGGTCATGCTGGACGGTATCAAAGGCCACAGATAAATCCAACAGTATCAGCACAGCTTTATATCCTTGATAGCTTCTGAAACTTCCAAGAGCGCTGTTTCAGTGCTGAAATTTCTCTTGAAGCCGGACTGACTCTGATGGAGTAATTGGTTGGTTTCAACTTATGTGGTGGTAACAAGATTTACATATTTTTCCATGGCTTTGGAGATGAAGGGGAGCAGGGATATAGGCTCGTAATTTGAGGATAACTGATCGGTTGACAGCTTGTTCAAAAGGGGAAGTATTTGCGCATTCTTCAACCTATCGGGGACCAGCCCGTGCTGCAGTGAGGCATTCAGAAACCGATTCACTGTCGGATTGATTATCTCCGCTATTGATGCCAGAACGGTAGTTGACATGGGTCACGTGGTGAGCCTGATTTCAGAGCTTTCATGATTTCAAGTGATTTTACCATGGGGAGGGGGGAGGAACTGTGTGAAGGACAGTCCCCTTACCTGCAAGGATGGGGACATAAGCTCTATACAAACATCTTGAGCAAGGGGATGAACAGGGAAAATGTCTTGCATATTTTTGATTTTATCAAAGAAGTACGAGGTCATGTGGCCTGTCCATGTCTCAGAGGGGGTAAACGTCCTGGCCACCGCCTCTCGTAGATGAAAATTTTCTAACCAGTTTAAATATCTCCTTACATTTATTGTCTGCCGTTTTAATTTTCGAGGAGAAAAAAAGTTTTTTCTCCTCATAGACTTGTATGTAATGAGACTTCAGCGCCTGTTTATAAGCTACTTATTCGTTAATATCAAACTTCTTGTGCCAGACCCTCTCCAAGCGTTTGCAGGCGCTCTTACTTTTCCTGAGTGCTGCCGTAAGCCGTGGGCCAGAGGCGCGAGCGGCCTTGGCGGAGCGTAAGGATGGGGGTGCCAGCTCCCCCCGCGCGGAGCTGGAGCCAATTAGCCAAACAAACCACACCATCCTCAATATTACAGCTGAAGGAAAACAGGTGATTACTAAGAGCAGTGAACAGAGCATCAGATGTAATTAAATGAAAAGGTCTGAAACTGCTTGTGTGGGACTTCCCATAAAACTTGGGATGATTGGGTTCCTTCTTAATTGTAAAATCGAGAAGGAAGGGAACAGACCACACGACCGGGAGGGGATGGCCCCTTTCTATATTTACAGTGGAGAAGACCTGATTCAGATTGTGTCCCTTTTCATGGGTAGGATGCTGGATGTATGGAGTCAACTTGAAAATCTCCAAGGACTCCAGTAGGGATCACTTGTACCACACTCTTCAGGAAATCCTTTGTGTAATACTCCAATGTGAAAGTGTGCTCACAGGTTGTATGACCCACATACACATTTTCATAATACGTCTGTGGTCTGTGAAGGCACAACTTCCCTTTCTGCACCTCATCTAAAGCTATCGGACCATAACTTCCCTTTATCTTGTGTAACTTCTCCTCATCCGTCCAGTCAACTTTACCTTGCCCTGAATCTTGCAACTATTTTTGCTTTTTGTATCTATCTTCCACTTGTTCTATGAACTTCTTCTCTATCGCTGATAATGAGCATGTCAAATTGTGTCGGTGAGCATATGAGGTGTCTAACTCTTGTGTTGGAATGAAAAAATATCCAAGTCTGTCCTCTGACTTATAATAATCAAACTTATTCAGGTGTTTATAAGCAGGGACTTCCGGAAGCACAGCATCATAATTCGAAAAGAAATACTCAAAATAGTTTCGCCCATAAAATATGCTAAGCAGCAAACTACATGAAATTCCATATGTCAATGGAAGGTGATGGTATCTAATACCTTTGTCTACTGAAGCCGGCAGTTGCATGCACACATAACAATCTTTCGCATCCATTGCATCAATGTATTCATACAACAACTTTGCATACGCATTTTGCCCAAAATTGCCTTTAGATAGATCTGCATGTAATCTACAACTCTCTTCTACTAGCAAAGCCTTCTCAGCTCCTATTTTTACCTCTTTCTGGCTAGGAGTGGTAGGTGTAGGGGTTCCCTCGACCTCCACTGCCTGCTCTTGTGGTGCTAAATAAGAAACTATAACTACTAAGAATATAAAGAATATCACTCCACCTATAAGTGTGCCTACAATGCACTTAGCCCTACGGGTCGGATTTCCAGCCTCCATGGTCTCAGAACAGTGTGGTTCGTTTTCAGCAACAACACAAAGTCTCTTTCTTGGCTTTTGAGAGTTCTCGGAAGCAGAAATCCCCTTTTAGTTCTTCATTTACATCACGTCAGACAACCCTAATCCTTCTCCGTCCTCTAAGGGAAGTCCCTAAATTTCTTCTTCTTCCACTCGGCTATTTACAAAGTCTTTAATAATCAATGATGATATTTGCTCCAACTGCACATAGCACATAATCCAAAAGTTCCATGCGAAGGACAACCGCTTCATAAGCCGGTATTTCAGGACCAAATGTAGGAAAAATCTGTCTATCCAGGATTAAATCACGTATCTTGCTTAGGTAAGGGGGATTAGCAATTGTGAGTGTCAGTACGCCTTCAATTTCCAGTCCAGGTACCAACAGTATCACTTCCAGCTTAACGTTTGGGATCGTACTGGTCACAGTCACTGACCTCACCCTCCCAGACCTCAATACACCTGGCATTTGTCAAAGGGTAGGTCCACTCAGGAGAGGCGTATCTTCGACAAGGTACTCTCACCCTCCTTGACCTTCTCGGACCTTTTTGCTCTGACTCCTGTTTTCCCTCTTCCAGGTCTGATTCTTCAGATACAGGTGCAAGATCCTTTCGGGGGCCAATCTTATGTTCAGTTGCCTTCACCTCTCAGGCCAACTTGTCTCTGTGTTACTCACTCCTCTGCTTCTCATTTGCACACCCTGCTCATCACTGCTTTCAGCTTGTTCTGGATTCAAATCACCTTCACAGCAACTTCCCCATTCAGAGGCAGATTCTGTGTCACTGTCGTCGTGATTTCCTTCAGCTCGATCGAATGAGTTACCAGCACCTTCAGACACCCCCACAGCTTGACTTGTCCCCTCTAGTGGATCTTCCTCCACTGCTGGATTTTCATCAACAAGAGGAGCTGTTTCTTCCAGGGGTGCTGGAACTCTTCGGGTGTGAGAAGCATGGATCCAATTCGGCAATCCACCACACTTCACAGCGGTGTTCGTCACCAAGATAACTTGGAACGGTCCTCTCCAGCGCACATTTAGGCAGCTCTTCCTCATGTGTTTTCGCACCAATACCCAATCACCTGGACACAGGTCGTGACAGAGGTCTCTAGAGGTCGGAATTTCAGCCGTCTGCACCTGAAGAGACACAGAATGGATGACATCAGAAAGTCCTTAGCAATAATCAAGAATCAGATCATCTGTGATATTTAGCAAGGCTGCTGAAGGGACAGACGGCAATCTCACAGCCCTCCCCATCAACACCTCGTGGGGTGAGAGACCAGTCCTCCTGTCTGGCGTACTACGTAAGCTCATTAACACCAACGGTAATGCATCCGGCCATTTCAGGGACGTAGATGAGCATACTTTCGCCATTCGGGCCTTGAGTATTCCATTTATTTGCTCCACTATGCCAGAAGCCTCCGGTCGATAGCTACAATGCAGTCTCTGGTCAATGTTCAGTGCAGAGCAGAGCATTTTCACAACTTCACTATTAAAATGCGTCCCTCTGTCCGATTCCAAAGAGGTCGGGACCCCGAATCGTGGCACTAACTCCCTCAACAATAATTTTGCTACTGTGAGTGTATCGCACCTACGAGTTGGGTATGCCTCAACCCACCTGGAAAACACACACACAATCACCAAGACATATCTGAGGCGATTACACCTCGGAATTCAATGAAATCCAGTTGCATCCTGTTGAAAGGTCCACCGGACCTTCCAATATGACTCAATGTGACTGGTGTTCTTTTCCCAACATTCATTTGTTGACATGTAACACACCTCTGACATACTGCTTCCGCAGCCGTTCGAAATTTTGGGTTATACCAAGTCTGCCTGAACACTCGCATCATTGCATCTCTTCCCAGATGTACATGACCATGTATCTGTCGTGCCATCGGACTCACCAGCTCATTCGGCAACACAGCTCTCCCATCAGCCGAAATCCACAAATCCAACTCTCCTTTGACACAACCAGCTGTCCCCCACACCTTTTTCTCGTAATCTGACCCTTGCTCCTGCATTTTCCTCAATTCATCCCAGGTATCAGCCACTTCAAGTATCATGTTTAACTCGGTCCCTCCCTTTGTCACTTCGACAATTTGATCAGTAAATGAGTATCCCTGTTCGGCACAGTAGCGTGCAACTTCATCAGCATAACGATTACCCAGGGACACAAAATCAGTACCTTTGCTATGTGCTGTGCATTTTACCACCGCTATCTCTGCTGGACCCTGCAAAGCCTCCAGCAGTAACCTGACAAATTCTCCATTCCGGATAGGGGAATCAGACGATGTCATGTAACCCCTTTGAGACCACAACTGACCGAAGTCATGAACCACCCCAAACCCATATTGGCTGTCAGTATATATGGTGATCCGAATCTTGTCTGCTGCCAAACAGGCATGTGTCAACGCAACTATCTCAGCCACCTGAGCGGAGTGTACTCCTTCCAGGCAAGCCGCTACGACTATCCCATGAATAGTACAGACAGCAAAAGCTGCTCTCAACTGACCAGCATTGTCTCTTACGCATGAGCCATCAACAAAGTAAATTTCATCAGGGTCCATCAATGGCTCATCAACAATGTCCGGTCTAGGTTTGGTACACAGTTCTGTCACTTCAAGGCAATCGTGGTCTTCACAATCATCATCTAAGGCATTTGGTAATGACATTAACGTAGCAGGATTCAAAACCGAACACCTCTTAAGGGTCACATTCTCCGCGGCAAGTATGACCTGCTCGTAGCGTGTGAGCCTATTATTGGTCAAGTGCTGCGTTTTGGTCCTGGTCATCAACGATTCTACTGAGTGTGGAACATGTACTATCAGTGGATGTCCCATCACAATGCTTTCACATCTTTCAATGCTGACACCTGTTGCAGCAACAGATTTGAGACATCAGGGCAACGCTGCGGCTACTGGGTCTATGGTAGCCGAGAAATAAGCAACTGGTCTACGGACACCTCCATGATCTTGCGTTAAGACTGAAGGATTCGGTACCACTGGACAGCAGGGAACAACTATGTTGTTCACCTTTCTTAAATCCTGCACAATCCTGAACTTCCTGCTAGGCTTCTGCAAACCCATGATCGGGGAGTTGCATGGACTGCCCATGACTTCCTTCAGAATTCCCTGTCTAATCATGGATTCGATCACAAGTTTTATTCCTGCAATAGTTTCCGGTGTCAACTTGTATTGGGGGGTTCTTGGAAACTCGGCATTTGGTCTCACTTGAATCTTAACTGGCTCTACTCCTCTGATCAAGCCGATCTCCTCTCCTGTAAAGTCCCACACCTCCTGTCTGACTGTCTCCCTCAAATCCCAGGGGAGTTCCTCCACCGTTAACGCAGGATACAATTCTATGCACACATGCGTGTTTGCAACCTTAAAGGCAGCATCATCATCATTGGTTTGTAACTCCACACCCTTAGATGTACAGTAGATGGTACAGTTAAGCTTACACAGGAGGTCTCTTCCTAACAGACACACAGGGCTGGAATCGCACACCACGAACTGGGGTCTGTCCCTGAAGTTTCCTATTTTTACTGGGACTGGCTCAGTCAGTGGGTTCGTCATCCTTCTGTTTGCAACTCCTACAACTTGGATAGTCTGTCCGGAAAGCGGTAGGTTAGGGACTACTGCAGACCGTACAGTAGAGCGGGTAGCACCCGTATCCACCAAAAAGGTGGTGAGGTGTCCATCCACATCTGCCTCTACAAATGGTCCCTTCTGGTCTACGTCCAGTACTGCCCCGAGGGTACAGCCCTCCTCTCCACTCAGGCACCGTCCTGTCACTGGGTCAAAGTAATAGTATTCATCCCCTTCAACTATGAAAGGCATCTGCTGGTAAACCTTGCTCCCTGACGCAATCGTCGGTGGCTGGGGAACCGGAGCCCTAGGAGCTGAAGTCCCCCCTTTGGCCACCTTGAACTTGGCTATTGTTGCTTTCGGCGCCGGAGGAGCCTGAACCTCCTCCTCCTCTTCCTCCTGTACTTGGTTTTCCGGATTATGAGGACACTCGCGTCTCCAATGTCCGACCTCATGACACTGATGACACTTAGTCGTCTTTTTCAAAGTCGCCAGGTCTATCCTTGGCCTTGGACCGTCCTCACTGTCCCTTTTCTGACCACCCGATTTTCTTCCTAGGGTTCCATTTCCTGACTGACCCTGTCCTCCCGGTTGCATCTGGACTAACATCAGCTTATCCTTAAGCTTCCTTGTCTTAGAATCTATCTCATCGCTGCAGTACCTCGCGTACCTCAGAATCTCATCCAGAGGCTTGTTCTGCCAACAAATTAAATGTTGTTGTATCATGAGACAGATATCGGGTCTCACTCCCAAAACAAACTTGGACACAAACTGTCCCATGTCCTTTGGATCCATCACATCCAATCCATTGTACTGCTTGAATATCTGCAATAATCGCTCATAATACTCATGGACTGTCTCTTTCGGTTCCTGCCTAGTCCGATCTATTTTCACCCAGTCGATGTCCTGTGGTGGTACCTTAGTCTTCAACCACGTGATCGCCTGTTCATACTTTACCATCACCCTGAGTGAGGGTCCATTCGTGGCAGCATCTCGGTCTGGCTCCACTGTGGGCCATTCAACACTGACCTTACATGCTATCCACAGGTCTCCTGGAACCACAATATCAAACAATGTGTTCAGATCAATCCACAGTACTTTTGAGATCTTAACGAACCTCTCTACCTGCTTGTACCATTCAACTGGACTCTCCCGCAACTTCGGAAAGGTGTTCGTAAAGGCAGCCAAATCTCCCCTACTCCAGGGTACATGCACATACCCCCCATGAGCCACCTCCCTCAAGGGGTACGCCTCCACATTCATCGACCCCCCTCCCTGAGATGTCTCAATAACGCTCCGCCTAACTCTCTTTTTCCTCGACCACCTTTACTCCCATTTGTCCAATTGGACCCATGTTCGGAGTCCCACAATCAATTCCCTGATGTGGGTTTTTAATCCGATCACCCTCTTCTCTTCTAGATCTTGGTCTGAGTACTGCAGCCTACGGCCACCCTGTAATGCTTTCGTTCTTGACAAATCAACTGTGTACTTGTTCGCTAGTTCTGATAAATTCTCATGGGCTGTCCTGGCCCTGCGAGTAACATCTTTCGCTACGAACAACAGTTCATCTGGTTCATAAATTTCTATTCTCTCTAGAGGCAATGTACCTTCCACTATTTCCTCCATCTCTGATTTAAGCCTCAGCACATCAATTCTCCTTGCTTTTATTGCCGCCCTCAATGTACCTTGACTAGAGGTATCACTAGAATCCCTCCCTTTACAGTCCTGACTCACTCGTCTGTCTTCCTCAGGTGTGTTATGGGGAACCCTTCCTCTTTCCCAGCTTTCACGTTCCCATTCCTGTCTTCTTCCATTAGACATGCAGTGAGACACCCCCCTATTCTCCTGACTTCCATGACCACAATCGTCCCTCGATCTGTCACTCTGGGTATCCACAACCATCTCCCAAGTTCGCAAATCTGGCCTTAATTCCCAAATCGACCTTGGCCGTGGTCCTCTCAGATCCATCGGTCCTCTCCAACCCCCCTGTTCTCCAGATGAGTCTGCTGATGCTGCCAAAGGGGTGCTCCTTTCTATAGGCCTTGGCAATTGGCTCCACCCGTCTGCCACATTACTCCTTCCTTCGCTGGTACTCCTCTCCCTGTCTACTTGTGGCAGACCCTCGCTTTGTGTCTGTTCTGGATTGTACACTGATACTATGGGACCTATGGTGACAGGTACCGTAAGAGCGTCTGGCAGTCTCTGAGAACTGACCCCCTCTTCACTGCGTACCTTCTGTACCGTAAATCTTCCCACTACCCTCGTTTCTGGAGAATGGTGAGGTGCCCTCTCTCCCTCCTCCGAGCCAGGCCTGTCCCCTACTGGGCCCAAGCCGCTCTCCATTAGGACACCACCGTCCCCGACAGATGCTTCCCTGCCCATTGCTGATGCTGGCCTCCCCTCTATCTCAAGATTATGCGGAGGTGGTCTCTCCGACAACAGTCTCTCTATCAGGCTGTCGTCCGTCTCACTGTCGTCGTCCTCTGTGCTCTTTCTCTGCGCATCCCCTGCATTGACCAACAACGGGTATAGCCTGTCTCCTTCGATGGTCTGCACTCTCCACCTCTTGGCCAGTGCATCCCATCTTGCATCTTGGACCGCCCTAACTGATCTCTTCACTCTTTCCTGTCTCCTATCTCTATTCTTTTCATAGGCTGCCCTGATCCACGCATTTAATGCTTCAAACTGCGTTGGTCTAGGCAAAGGCCGCAAAAAAGCCATAGTCGCTTTTCACTGGTACAGCACCTCCAATCTAAACGTTCCGTATCTAGGAAAAGTCAATTCCTCGCTTCCATCGGTCATCTTACACCAGTTCTCAAGCCACAATATGGTATGCAACCCAACATTCGTGGCCATGTAATGAGCTGGCGTATCCTCGGGTGGAGCCTCTTCCCCACCCGAGGTTCAAACTTCTTTTCTCCCTTGAAACAATTTCGCAACACTTTTAACCATTTCATGATGAAAACCACAACGTTTCTTTGTTTACAGCGCTCTTTTACTTCCCGATGACATTCCACCAATCCCAGCGCGGCTTCACACTAACCGCCCTATCCCAGCGCGGCTCTCTCTGACGTCACTCGCTTCACACTAACCGTCCTATCCCAGCGCGGCTCTTTCTGACGTCACTCGCCTCCGCTTCACAGCAGTTCCCTCCTCTCTCAGCTCGTCTCCCGGTCACGCATGCGTCCCAATCATACACTTGAAATGATCACTTCCGACCAAGCAACCACTTCCTTGACTGTACGTCCACAGTCTGACTGTAATTGTCACCTGAACTGGCAAATTTCTGTCCACAAAAACTACCGGACAATTGCCTCAACTGATAGGTTACAAACACACGGCAACTTCCGACCAGCGTCCGTTACCCACACACTCACACATTCGTTCCCCCTATCTCGGTCCTGCGGGCGATCAATGGTACCTCATGATCCCCTTACAATGGTCGACAATTACTATAGGTGTTCGAATCACCCGAACCACCTAAACTCTCCTTGAACCTAAGATTTTCATCGTTGCGCGCGCTCACAACCTGATCTCCTTTCACACTACAGGCACTCAACTCCGCAAGACAATCCACTTCAACAATACAATGCACACCGCAATCTAACACGCATGACCCTTTTCATACTCACTCTCTCACGACCTGCTGCTTTCTGCCGCACCGTCACTTTCCGTAATTTTCCATGGAACGCCATCCTCCATCCGCGGTCCTCTGGACGCTCATCACCAGATCTCTATGGGCCTTGGGGAAATCTTAACCTACTCTAGATTACCCTCACTCCAGAAGATAAACCATGCTCTGCTACCAACTGGAAAGGCGGGATTATTTCTCTAAAACCAGAATATCATTCTCCAGAATCCCGTCACAGGTCGACTAGACCTTTTTACCTGTCATAGAGTGTAGAAGGCAATCTGTCCAAACAATTTGTCAATAAATTTCAATTTTTCCCATTGTTTTCCCCAAAGAACCACTGACTAAGGACCAAGTTCAAAGATTTATTACAAAGCCAAAAACAATTGGGTGTATAAACACCTCAGCAAAAGGTTCAGAAGATAAACAGGCACTAATACAAACATAATCCTACGGAAGTGTCTCAGTCGGCTTAGAAACAATACAAGAATCAGTTCCAGAATCATCAGGCTAACAAGAATTGCTAAGACCTTAGTTTTAGTAGGCATTTGAAAAAAGAATAAATCCAGATTAATCTGTCCCTACACTATACTAAGTGACATCCCTACTCAACAAGGTTCCCTCCTAACAAAGGTGTCAGCCGTGGTGACTTCCAAAGAAGTACACTCACTTTCTTCGGACTTAGTCTAAGAACTGCTGCCTCATAGCAAAGATCTCTGCCTGATCAACCGCTTCCTTTCGCCCTCATACGCATCTGCTCTGTCTTACCCTCGGGGTGCTGTCCCTAATACAAAACCCCACAATACAGACGACACGCCCTAAGGTACGCCCCTCTCGAAGGTGTTGGTTTTCAGACTTTTCCACCATGGCATCTCTCCATCCTTGTCCGTTGAAACGTCCTTGGGTCCCAGACTCTTCTTCTCTTCAAGTTGCTTCCCTAAATTCCTCAGTCACTCCCCCATGTCTGAGTCTACCATCCTAACACTCATACACAATGGGCCCTTCTTCTGCAATCTCTACTTAGTCCTGCACCTGCAAAGGAACGCATGCGAATCGGCTCACAATTTCATAATGTTGCAATTGACTTTAACTAAAAGCAGCTTTCTCAAAAACATTTCTATGGTTTATTGTCAAGCAAGCATTTTCAATCCGGCCTGCTCGATTTTCATGAACTAGGCCTCTGCACGTTTATGTGTATCACATTCTAACACGAGCAATACATTTCGTTCTTTAGGCCTTTATCCTTAAAGCAAAGATACATTTTTTAACTTAAGCAATTCTATCACGTTAAAGGAATACAATAATGATTGTTAATAAAGCAACTAATACAATGATGATCTATTGAACATCTCTTAATTAGAGTAATTCTTCACTGCAAACGACATTTCTAAGTTAATATGGCATTAATGCTTTTCAAAACACTTTACGTTGCTCTAAGTTAAATACGATTAATAAGTCCTCTATATATGTGGGTGCTGACTACTGGTGTATATGATGCACCCCTACAACTTTTTCTTTGGCTTAGCGCTCTCTCAGAAACAATACAATATCTTTCACTCACTCACTCGTGCTTGCTTTTCTCAGATCACACATAGAATGATGATTGCAATGGTTTTAATATTTCTTTTATTCGATCAAACGCCAGTCTAGTATGAAATATATCAGTTGCACAATCAAAACACAGGAGCAAACAAATGTAAACGCTAGTACCAAAATCGTAAAAAGTAGATATATTTCTACCTTAGTGCTAATAAGATAATAAAAACATATTATATACAACCATAGCATTGACGTACTCCTACGATGCATCGCCTACCTAAATGTACCTAGCCTAGGTATATGGTTGAATCCTGTGTATGTAAGTGTCAGGATAGATGCTAATGGAGCCAAGAATCCCTGGGAAACCTCTCTGCTCTTTATTTTTCGCTGTAGCTCTCTCTTTTCTGCCTTTTTTGCCACTTCCCGTTCCCGCAACTACGTCCCCTACATCCCATGCAGCTCGCCCCCTCGCTCGCCCATTCGTTTCCGCACCCACCTCCCAGCCGCTCCTCCCTCCCACCTCCCCTTTTTAATGGCGGCCGCACCTAAGGCAAGCCCGTCTGTGCCCGTCCGTGCACCGTGCCCAGCACCAGGCCCCCGCGAGTGCCATGACGCCCGACACCGCTACAAAGAACTTCCACCTCGATAACGCCAGCAACAGCAACTCCACCACCCTGAGTGACAACCTCACCAACCTCGGACTTAAACAGCTCGTCACGACACCCACCCACTCTGCCAGACACACACTCGGCCCCATCTTTTCCACCAGCAACCACATCACCCTCAGCCACACCACTGAACTCCACTGGCCCGACCACCGCTGCATCCACTTCTCCTTCAAGAAACACACTGTGCACAACCACCCGCAATGGATCCCCCATCGCAGCTGGAACAAGATTATTGAAGACCAGCTAATCACCACCCTCGCCAATGACCCACCAACCGACCCCACCGACACAGCCACCCGCAACCTCAAGCAATGGATTGACGACTGCAACAGCACTCTCGCCCCGATCAAGAAACCCTCAAACAGCCGCACCGACAGAAAGGCCATCTGGTTCACCACCGACCTCCAGGCATCCAAGCAGACTTGCAGTAAACTCAAGAAGAAGTGGCGACACGAACAGACACCAGACAACCACGCAGCCCTCAAGAACGCCAGCCGCAAGCACCACCAACTCATTCGATCCGCCAAAAAGACCTCCTTCAAGGAACGCATCAACAACAACGCGCACAACAGCAAAGTGCTCTTCAACACCGTGACGAAACCCGCCAACCCCAGCTCCAGGTCTAACTACATCCCGCCGTCGCAAGACCTCGGCGACTCCCTAGCCACCTTCTTTCATCGCAGAAATCCACAACAGCTTCAGCATTCAGAGCCCCCGACAGCCACCGACACCTCAGACTCACCGCCCCCCAGCCACACCGACCTCCTGCTCACCTGGAACCACATTAACGACAACAACACCATCAAAATCATGAACACCATCCACTCCGGCTCAACGTCCGACCCCTATCCTCACCACATCTTCAACAAAGCGAGCTCCATCATGGCACCTCAACTCCGGAAAATCCTCAACAGCTCCTTCGAGACCTCCACCTTCCACGAGGGATTGTGGGAACGGCAGCAGTTCGCACTGTCGCCTTGGAAGCTTCATCAGCCAGTGAATTCCCTTCAACGTGTATGCCATCCCACTGATTACTCAATGTGTGAATAACTTGCGCCCGTGCAGGCATGCTTTCAACTTTGCCACTTGTTCCCATAACAATTTGTGTTTTATCTTGCAACCCTTACAGTCTCTGAACCCATTCTGCCCCAGTAGTGAAGATATTCATTGTAAGATTGCACACAGTAAAACGAATCGCACACAATCAGTGTGGGGAATTTCCTATCTGTATACTGTAGTCAAGGTATCAGGGCTTTCAGTTCTGCCAGCTGCGCTGCACAATCTCCCAGAGATTGCATAGTTGTACTGCTAAAATGGAACTTGCCGTCCCACATTCGAACTTTCACTAAAGCACATGCAGCGCTATATTGCTGTTTACCTCCAATAGCCAGTTGGGCAGAACCATCAGTGTAAATTATGTATTCATACTGATCAAGAGGCAAGAATTCATTCGGGAGAGGGTATTCTTGTTTGTACCGCAGAAATACTTGTGTTTTCAGTGTAGGATCATATCTGTATTCTACATCTGTTGCAGTGAGAGAATTAGCCTATTGTATCCAACGTGGATGTAATGCCTTTGCATTTGGAATGCTGGCTTTTATTACCGCTTCTAAAGTCGGTATCGGGGTCACAACAATAATGCGTTTCCCTTGTGCTAATGCTCTTTCTCTCCCTACAGCAGTCTGTACTGCCGTCAGTATTTTTTCTGTTGCTGCAAATCGATTTTCAGCATTCGTGTACAAATGAGATTTGTACATGATTGGAATTGTCTCCCCTTCATTGAACATGATGTAGGTATACCCTGATAACCCAGGGACGACCCGTATTACCAGGTTGCAGACATTTACTCGTGTCTCAAAGCTACCATGTCAGCTTGAACTGAACGTAGAGTGCCTGTATGTTTTTCAGTCCACTTGTTTGCTGTGAAATCTGGTCTGATTAGGTCATAGAAAGGTTTTACTCTTACCACGTAGTCTTGAATGTATGTTCTGCCAAAATGTAGAAATCCTAAAATCAATTGTAAACCCCTCAGAGTTTTTGGAGGCTGGATTAGGTTGCGCTTTTCTAAAAAGTTTGCAGCAAAGCTTTTGCCTTCACTTGACAGTTCATATCCCAAAAATAGGATGCTGAGATGGGCAATTTCTGCATTTTTTTAAGTTAAATTTGTAGCCCAAATAGGCAAAACCAACAATTATGTTGTTCACCCTGAACAAGTGTTCAAGTAATTCATTGTCTGTCAGATAAATATCATCTGTGTAGGACACTGCCTCTTCATTGCAAGTTTATAATAGCTCTGACACTCTTGCCGAGAATAACCTGGGGCTCTTCTTATAGCCTTGAGGCAGGCAACAAAACTGACCCTGAGTGCAGAGGGCTGAAAAGCCTGTCAAATATCAGATTTCAAGAGCTATATTTTGCCAGAAGAATCCATTTTAGATATCTAGTGTTGTTTTGTATTTTATCCGCACAATGTTATTCATTAATGCGGCACTATGTGCGTTCTGAACTGCAAATGTTTTTGTGCATGTGTTCAAGTGGCTGCAATCTAAAACCAAACGATATGTGTTGTCGGGTTTCATTATGGGAAACAAAGGGTTGTCCATTGGTGAGGTGCAAGTTTCAACCACACCTTGGTATTCTAGTTTAAGATTTCTTTGACCTGTTTCTTTGCTTCATTTTTAATAGGGTACTGTCTCTGTGGAGTAGAAGTAGTTTTTAATGGGATCTTGTGGTGTTTTGACTCCACGCCCCATCTTACATGGTTGCAGTATAATGCTGGAGCTAGCGCCTGCGCCCACTTCTGCTCATATGAGTGTTTTAAAGAAACAGGAACAAGGTCAGAAAAAGCAGGCAAAATAATGCTTTCACCTTTTGGGCACTTCATTATAAATTCAGGTGACCAATCTTTTTCTGCTAACAGGATGTCATATCCAAATGTCAAATTTTCCCAAAAGAGACCTTTAATTTTTCTTGAGATGTCCCCCTCTATTTGGAGATTAATTTTGTGTAGACGATGTGGGACACTCATTCTTGCATCACGTGTTTCTACTGAGATGTATTCATTCAATACTGCTGTCACCAGAAGCTGAGTCCTCAGTATCCTGGACATTTCAAATTTTTAAGCCACCTATTTTCTTCTTTTTGAATTGAGACTTTGTTTTAGGTTGCTCTTCCTGTTTGATAATGAAATCTGAAGTGCGATGTGTTTCCCTTTTTCTCTTTGGTCGATCTTCAATTATTTGTATGACCGTCCTATCCTCTCCGAGCTTTTTGATGAACCCTGAAAGGAATTAAAGGAACATGTATCAGTATCCTGATACTTTTCAGCTTTCCTAATTTTATCACGATTTCTAAGGTTGTACCACTTTTCAGAGGACTCCCGTTGAGGAGACTCTTGATCGCGAAGTGTTTCCATTATTATCCTTTTTAGATTGATTAATATCCCTTTTGTTTCTAGAAGAAATTGGTGTTTGCTTTGAGAACTACTCACCACTTGTGGTTTCCCTGGTTTGGCTCCCAAACTATCTCTACCTAGTAAAGCATAGGTTTCTTTGATAATTTTTGGTAATGCACACACTTGATTTGCAGGAGTTGTTTCCCTTGAGCGTAGACGTATGGCCGCTGCTGCTTCCCCCTTGATGTTGCTCAGCATAACTACCAAGAGTTGGTCAAATATACCCATCAGTTTCATCCCCAAGGCCAGGTCAGGTCCTGCCCCGTACTCATTATTTGTTTTATTTTTTAAATAAACTTTATTGCTCTATTCAATGATAACATCATGCATTGTGCCTACAACCCAAGGGGCCGGCGGTGTTAGGAAGGAGGGAGCAGTGAGCAATCAAATCAATTAAACACAGCCGTTCAGCCGACAACCCTGAGGTCCGGCGGCATGTCAATCATTATTTGCAAATCAAGTCAGTTAAACGTAAGTTGTAGTGGGTCATGGTGTTCTCCATTATGTTAATGTCAGTGTACACCTGCGCGCCCGCTACCCCCAATCGCTGTGTATCTGCTCTCACATTCTCCAATCCCTCCTATCCCTGGCAGCAAATATATTAAAAAAGGAAACTCAACTACCCTACCCTCATCCACCCTCTACCCTGCACAACCTCCATTGAGTAAACTATGTCCTGAGTTTGTGGGCGCACATACTATTATGCACTTAAGAAATGACATATCAATATCCGGACAGGGCCCAGGCAGGAACTGTAGGTCTAACCTGTTACTAGGCAGGGACCTGGTAAGAGATTTACCCCTGTCGTTTGTGTTGTTATGCTGCTACTTGGGTCACTACGCACCCGTCCCGCCCTCTATATCATGTATCGCTAGAATCCCTTATGTTAATCACTATAGTTTGTCAGTGCTCCGGTTATAAACAGCCATGGTGTTTGAGTGGTCACCGTTCCATGTCTAGTGTCGGAGAGTGAGATAAGCGCGGGCTGTCGTCATTGGGCTCCTCCGCCACCACCAACCCAGCGTCATCAGCCTTCGAGTGCGTCAAGTATAGACCCCAGAAGTTCTTAGGTCTACTCGTAGGGGGCAATAGCTCACTGTAATGTTCAAATTGTATACAGCAATACAATAGGTCGCGAGACCAGTGTTTAGTCGTCGGTAGTGGGCCTCTCATCCAGCAGCATGCAACTACCCGCCTGGCCATGAGCCTACCAATGCCTACCAGTCGTCGGCTGGCCGTCGGTAATCCCTTAGAGTATCCAAGCAGCGCCAGCGCTGGGTCAGGTGACAGGTCAAGCTCCAGTATTGCATTCATGGTAGTGTAAATTTCGTCCCAATATTTTTTCACCCCTGGACACTGCCAGGCTAGGTGCATAAAGTCCACGACTGCTTCAGGGCAACTCTCACATGCCGCCGACTGTCTAAGCCCATATCTGTGAAGCCGCTCAGGGGTGTAGTATATTCTTTGTAAACATTTGAAGTGGATCAGCCTGTGTCTACCGTTAAGGGAGATCTTTTAAGTGCTTGTGCAGCAGTATTTCCACATATCGTCATCTATAGTGACCTGTAGGTCTCTTTGCCAAGCCAGTCTAGCCTTAGAGGATAGGAGCTCTTGGTGCGACATTGCCGTTTTATATAGATTAGTTATCTGCTTCCGAGGCGACTCCGTTTTAATGAAATATGTGAGTTCTAGAACTTCCGGTGGCTCCGCCATGTCCGGCCCCAGCAAATTGAGCATGGCTGTTCGCACCCTGTGATATTGAAAGCGCAGGAGTAGCGAGGCAGTTTCCACCCCTGTCATAGTCTGTTCCCAACTCTTGCCGTCTCCGTCTAAGAACAGGTCCCCCGCGACCCGTATGTTTAGTGCATGTAGTGCTTGCACCACCCCCTGCTCTCTAAGTGGCTCCAGCCATCAGGCCCACTCCAGGGGCATGACCGGTGAGTATGGTAACTCCGCGCCCTGGGCCTGTATCAGCGAGTGCCAGGCTCGATTCGTGACCGTGATCGAGTTCAGAATGCCCGTGCGTCGGTCCACTCGCTCGCAGATCATGGCCGGCAGGGATAGCGGTCGCGCAAAGACGCGTTCCATTCACAAATGAGGAATATCTGGAGCACCATGTATCCATGTGTGCAGATGCGCGGCTTGCGCCACCCTGTAATAAAGTTACAGGTCTGGGGCCCCAAGTCCACCCATGCTGTATGGTAGGGTGAGTGTTTTCCACTGCACTCTCGGTTGTTTGCCCGCCCACGCTAGTTTGATCATCATCCGTGTCATGGTCTGAAAGAAGGCTTTAGACAGTACAATAGGGATGGCGCTGAAGAGAAATAGGAACCTGGGTAAAATCACCATTTTCATTATGGCTATGCGCCCCATAAGAGTCAGCGGCAATTTGCACCAAGCTTCGATGTCGTCCTCCAGCCTGCTACACGCCACTCCATAGTTTTCCCGGAGTAAGGTATCTGAGTTCGGGTGTATCCTCACCCCTAGGTATCTGACCGGGTCTGTTGTCCACTGGAGTGGAAACTCCATCTCAAAGCTAAAGGTATTAGGGGTAAGCGGGAATGCCATGGACTTAGACCAGTTAACTTTAAATCCTGATAGTGCACCAAAGCGGACCACCTCTCTTAGCATTGGCAATAAGTTGTTCTCAGGGTCTCTAACATACAATAGGGTGTCATCAGCATATGTAGAAATCACAATTTTGTATGATGGGAAATTAATCCCCTCGTTTGCGTGGTACTCTCGCATCGCACAGGCAAGCGGTTCCGCCTAGTTCTTCTGCTTATGGGGAACGGGCTTGTGACAACATTTCCCACACGGATTCTCACCGTCTGAGTGTGATAAAGTGCTCCCAGCATTTGCAGGAACGGTTCTCCCAGACCTAGGCGTCGTAGTACCTTAATCATGAATGGCCATTCGACAGAGTCGAAGGACTTCTCCATGTCCAGAAAGACCGCTATAGCTTTGGTTTGACGTGCTGCAGCATACCTAAAACTGTGCGGATGTTATAAGTAAAATTTCTGTTAGGAATGAATCCCGCTTGCTCTGGGGCAACCAGCTTAGAAGCTAGTAGTGCCAGTCATGTTGCTAGGACTTTAGCAAATATTTTCGCGTCCACATTTAGGAGTGACAGTGGCCTATACGAGCTTCATTCGTCGTGCGGCTTATCAGGCTTAAGTATAGTAACTATAAGGGCTTCCCTCATTGAGCTAGGCATGCTGCCCCCTACGCAAATGTCATCGAACAGCTGGGATAAATGGGGCATTAGCTTGTCCCGGAACGCCTTATAAAACCCACCGTGAGTCCATCAGCGCCCGGCACACTTCCCGATCTCATAGTCGCTAAAGCCTCCGCTATTTCATCCTTCTCAATCGGGAGCATGAGGAACTCACTGTGAGTGTTTGTCAAAGAGGGCAAGTCTATATGCTCAAGGTAGTCAGCAATGTCCTGCGTCGCCCCACCTCCTCTGGAAGAGTACTGGGCGGAGTAGAAGTCTCTGAACTCAGATGCTACGTCCGTTTTATCCGTGAGCACCCGTCCGTTTGATCTTCTCAGCTCAGTTACTTGGGGTTTTCGCCTATTCCCGTTCAGCAATCAATCCAATAGGGGACCGGGGCCTCCCCCTCTCCATATGTTATGTTATAGGTTGTTTTGTAGCGCGCTCTGCTACAGGGGAGTATCCTGGCGCGATGCGGAGGTGACCAAACATAACACAGAGAGACAGCCTAGACCTAACAAACAAACAGATGGGTCTTGAGATCCTTCTTAAACTTGGATAGACACTGGGCGGTACGCAAATGAAGAGGGAGAGCATTCCAAGCCTTCGCAGTTACCACAGAAATAGATTGGCCGCCCAGCCTTGCCCGCTTATAGCGGGGAAGGGTCAGTTTGGCCAGCGAGGCTGACCTGAGACAGCGAGAAGGAGTGTAGAAAGAGAAACGCTTCCTCAGGTAGCCGGGGCCAAGCTCGTGGACAGCTCTAAATGACAGCACGAGAGATTTGAACATAATTCTCTGAGCTACAGGCAGCCAGTGAAGTGCGCGCATGTGTGACCGAGCACTCTGCCATTTCCGAATGCTAAACAAAAGGCGGACCGCGGCGTTCTGGACAACCTGCAGTCGTTTGACCAGATACGCCGGGATACCACAAAACAAAGCATTAGCATAGTCCAATCTGGACAAGATGAGGGCACGCGCAACCGTTTCCCTAGCTTCTCTGGGCAGCAGAGGGAAGAATTTTCTTAAAGCCCTTAGCGTAGCAAAACAGGTCCCTGACAGCTTCTTGATATGGTTCTCAAATCTGAGGTCTTCTCCAAACCAAATTCCGAGGTTCTTAGCCGGACCTCCCATCACCTTGGGACTAGGAAAATCAGGGGGCCACAACTCATTCTTAAAGTTGGAGGGGAAGGACCCATAGAAGAGGACCTCTGACTTATCCCCGTTGCATTTAAGCTGGGCCATCGCCAGCCAATGAAACACCGAGGAAAGACAGAGGTGAACAGCCGTTGTATCCAGCTGGTCATCCGGCCAGGTAAAGAGCAGCTGGGTGTCATCAGCGTATCCGATGGCCTTAGCCCCAAGCTGTTCGGCCAGGTATATCACAGGGGTGATGTAGGCGTTAAACATCAACGGGCTCAAAGTGGACCCCTGAGGGACCCCTGTGCAGAGTGGTTTGGCCTTTGAGGCAAACAGCGGCATCCATACTTGCTGCGTCCTATCAGAAAGGAAGGATGACAACCAAGCCAGTACCCTGCCGCCAATGCCAATCTCAGACAGTCTAGCAAGGAGGAGATTATGGGGGACGGTATCGAACGCAGCAGAGAGGTCTAAAAGAATCAGGACCGCTCTGCCGCCACCATCCAAGCACTCTCGAATGGCCTCCGTCACCTCCACCAAAGCTGTCTCTGTGCTAAAGGCCACCCTGAACCCTGACTGCGCAGGGTGCAGGGCATTGGATTTTTCGATAAAGCTGTCCAGTTGGCGAAAAGCCACCTTCTCAGAGATTTTCGCCAGGGCAGGTAGCAAAGATATAGGACGATAATTCCCCGGTACCGTAGCCTCAAGCCCTGACTTCTTCAGTAAATGGAGCAGCATAGCTTGCTTCCAGCATCCCGGAACCGTGGCAGAAGACAGTGAAAGGTTCACAATCTGGGTGACCTCAGTACATACAGTAGACGCCACTCCAGAGAGAACCCGGGCAGGGCAAGGGTCAGAAGGTGAGCCCGATTTCAGGGACTGAAGGAGAGCCTGGACATCAGGCTCCTCTGCCACTGAAAAATCCAGAAACTGCTGTGAGGGGCAGTGGACTGCTTGAGAGACAGTAGTCATCAGAATATTGCCTGTGGGCAAGGCAGCGAGCAAATCCCTTTGAATTTTTTCAATTTTTTCACTGAAAAAACAGGATAGCTCCTCGCACCATTGAGAAGAAGAGGGAAGCAATGGTGAGTCTGCCACAGGGGATAAAAAGCTTTTAACAATAGAAAAGATCTCACGGCTATTGTTACTAGCTTTAGCAATCCTCCCAGCATAGTAACCACCCTTAGCTAATCTGATGGCGGCATGATATTCCCTCTGGGCAGTCCTCAGGATTGCTTTAGCCTCTGGCTGATAGTCTCGTCTCCAAGCCTGCTCTAATTTCTTACAGCCACATCTCAAATCCCTTAGATCGGGCGAAAACCATGGCTGAGAAGGGATGCAGCGAGGTCGGGACGGGGCATTAGGCTTTGTGGATTCTTTGACCGCACATTCCATCCACCCATTAAAGCCACTATCCGCCTCTACCAGCTCCCCTCTGATTATTGGTCGGGACTCAATTAAGGCTCGCTCAAAGGAGGCAATGTTGATCTTTGGAGGGAGGCCCAGGACCGGACCCGTGCTCACTCTATCGAGTCCATCCACCTGCCAGGCAAAACTGGCCAATTTGTGGTCGGACCACGTCACTCTATCCGATCTAAGTGCCACAATGGGAAAGTTGGAACAGACCAAGTCGAGTAAGTGACCCCCCCAAATGAGTCGGACCTTCCACCCATTGTTTGAGTTGGGCCAGTTCCAAGATCTCTGCCAGGCGGCTGGCCATAGATGAATCATTGGCATCCATGTGGATGTTAAGGTCCCCCAGTAAAAGGTACTTTGAAAAACTCAAGACTCTGGGCACTATACACTCCTCCAGTGACTCAATAAAGGGACCAGCATATCCTGGTGGTCTGTATACTAGAGACCCCCCCAGGGTAAATGTCCTCACGATCGCATATTTCCCCATATGCTGCACTTCTCTGTCAGCCTCCTCATTATACTCTATATATAAGCAACTTCATCTCTTCTGCCACGGCAGTATCATGTGCTGTCCGCTGTTGCAGCTCCAACTGTGACAACTGCTGTACTAATGTAGCAAGTCACTGTCTAATAGCCTTTAATACGCTAGAATGTTTGACCATAGCTACGCCCCTGATCCAGACCTTAAAAGTTTCCCATACCGTCAAAAAACTGTCAAACGTCCCTATGTTCATCTCAAAAAAGGAGTCGATCTCTCCAGCCAATTCGCCTCTAAACAGCGGGTCGAGGAGCGAATATGGGGGGAAGCGCCATGTGAACGGAGGTATGCACTTTGCGGGTGCTTCCAACAGAAGCATGAGTGGGAAGTGGTCCGACAACGTGCGAGGCAAAACCTCACATCTTTTAATGCGACTTAGCATGTGGGAAGGTGCCAACATGTAATCGATCCTAGTATGAATATCGTGGTAGGCGGAGTAATGTGTGTAGCCTCCCTGCGTCGGGTGTTTATGTGTCCACACATCCTCCAAGTCCATAATGACAAGTTCCGCAAGGATAGCCTGTGCCACCGCAGAGGGTCGTCGAGACGGGCCCAATGACCTGTCCAAAGCTGGATTAAGCACCAAGTTAAAGTCTCCCCCCCATATCATCTGTGTGGTGGGGTAGTTGCGTGCCGCAACAGCCAAGTTTTTATAGAAGTCGGGGGAGTCAAAGTTCGGGCCATACACGTTAATGACCACCAGGTCCATACCCATCCCCACGCAGCGAGATATGACATACCTACCCTCTTGGTCTGCTTGTAACAATGTTAATGTCAGCTTAGACTTCGGGTTGACCCATGTTATCACACCCCGTGAGTGCTTGGTAAATCCCGCTGCTGTGGTATTGCCCGTGAGACCTCTGCTCTGTAGCATTTTGCTTGTTAGTGGCAGATGTGTTTCTTGTATTAAAGCTAGATCTACCCTGTGTCGCTGTAAATAGCTAATAACTTTGCAGAGTTTTCTGCAGTCATTAAGGCCCCACACGTTCCATGTGAGTGCCCTAAGTCCTGCCGTGTGTTCCTGTGTCAACGTCTCGTGGTGCTCATCTATAGATGGAGTAAAGTGTATCGTGTGTGCGCCGTGTTTCCTTACTCTCCCGATGGTCAATGTGTGGGTGTGCAATAGGTTTCAAGCCCCCCCATGTAACAAACCGAACTCCTGAGTCCCGATGCCTCCCTCCTCCCACAGCAGACCTCCCCCAAGTTGGCCTTGCAGATCCCAGTTCCCCCATCCCTCCCCACCAACAATGTAGCCCACAACTTTTTCACAAACACCTTAAGAGTGGGAAATGGTGGCATTGTGCGCGGGGGCCAAGGTTGCCATGCCACCTGTTGTCAATGCTAACAAGCATCTCACGTTGGTCGCATCTCACGCCACGTGCCCTGGCTGATATGTGACTCTAGCCGCCCGTCAGACATGCAGTGTGCCCCCCTCAATGCTGTGTGCATCCTGTTATACTGTGATTCAGCCAGCGACCCAGTTCCGTGCCCGCCCCATCTCCCTCCTCAACCCTTCACCATCCATATTGTCATTGACTATTAGGCCCCCGGCCCAGTGGACAGTGTATAGTGCCGTAGTTCAGAAATACGATCTGTGAGAACACATACCCAGGCCATGTCTGGTGCCCCCATCAGCGTAGGGGGCGGACTCCCAAATTTGGTCTCAAGTGAACAAATACTGCACAGCCAGCTTCGACATCAAAAAGTCACTAGATCTGTACCTTGTCGTCTCGCCGGCTAACCGTCAGCTGACCATCAGTCCTGATCATCCAGTTGACTTCCATTCCCAGCGGCATCTCCAGTGTCCGGAGTGCCATCACGTTGCTTCCTTGACCAGGTCCTGAGCACCTTCTGCAGACCCCGGGGATTTGTGAATATGTGCGAGTGGCCTTGCCTGTTGACTCTAAGTCTGGCCGGGTACAACATTGCGTAGTCTAGCCCCAAGTCCCGCAGTTGACGTTTAAGTGGGACGAAGGGCTTGCGCGCCTCTTGCACTTTGGCAGTAAAGTCAGGGTATAAGGATATTTCGGACCCTATGTATTGTAAAGTTTTATTTTCCCTTGCCAATCGCAGTGCCGTGTCTCTATCCCTATAGTTGAGCAGTTTCGCAATGATCGGTCACGGTGAGGTGCCCGGTCGCGGGCGCGGTCCCAGGGAACGGTGGGCGCGCTCCACCACAAACATATGGGAAAAAACCTCTTCACCTAGTAGGGTAGTCAGCAGCTTCTCAATGAACTTCTCCATATTTCCCATGGGTGTGGACTCTGGAAGTCCCGTGACCCGTAAGTTACAGCGACGGGACCTGGCTTCTAAATCTTCGGCCTTGTCCTGCAGGGACTGCATGAGTCTCTCGATATGTTTGTGTCCAGTGTTCAGTTCGGGTTGTGCCTCCTCCACCTCAGTCAGTCTCCTCTCTGACATATCCAGTCTTTCCGCGTGTTTATCCACACTCTCTGCCATTCTATCCATTCTGTAGGAAAGGGCGTCGATTTTGGTGCCCAGGTCTGACAAACTGGTCTGCAATCCCTTTTCCATGGACAGGAGGATGTTTTTAAGGTCCGAATCTGTGGCCTGAGTATCGCTGTCCCGGGTCGCGTCTCCCGCCATGGAGGTCGTGTCTTGTGTTCTTGGGCGCAGCAGCTCGAAGGAGATTTTCGGTTGGTTCTTGTCACCTTTCCCCATCTTTAGGCAGCTCCGAGCAAGCCCCCCGGTGCCTCAGATGGATCTAGCGCAGCGTCTCCCTGATAAGGCCTGGGCACCCAAGAGTATTATCTGGCCTGGGCGGGTTCCAATCAGCGTCTCGCTACCTGGTAAGCGTACCGGAGGCGGTGGGGCATGTACGTCGGGTCTGGTGTTGGGGCCTTGTGTGCCGCAGTAGGTGTCACTCTCCGCTCTCCTGCAATGGCGGGTGATCCACGCCACGTGGTCAGTGTCCCCAAGCCGTCCCCCCTCTGCCGGCCCAAGGGTATGAAGCTAGTCTGGGGCGGGCGCTTGTCGCGGTACCTTCTCATTGGTTGTGGAAGCGTCCACGGGCCCCTGCAGTATCCAGTGCTCCCACAAGTCTGCCTTAGCAATGGCACATTTGGTCCTGGCCGGTCAGAAGGCACCCGCCCCGTGAATACCAGGATAGTTGCTGGTTATAACACTCTCTGTGGCTGTCAGAAGCGCAGCTCAGTCCCACTGGGTGTGCTCCTTAGTAGATGTAGAGGCCAAGGGCGAAGTTCGGGGACCTCCACCTGCGTCCGTGACACACGCGGGGGGCCGCCCGGTTAGTGCCTCCACTCCGTAATCACTGCTTCTCTTGTGCTGTGTCCAGGTTGCTCTATGCCCGTGCCTCCACTCGCCGCGGCAGCTCCCCCAGCGCAGCTACACTCTATGGGCAATCCAATTAGCCCTCCGCAGCTCTCCGGTTGTGTCTCTGGCCGATCCCGGAGCCGGGCAGGCCCGGCTCACCGCTACGGAGTAATATACACCCCACTGCCGCAAGTCGAGTGACGTCGCACGGGGTGAGGAGCCACTACAGGCCGGTGCTTTGAGGCCTACTGTCCGACGTCCAAAACCGCGTCTCGGTTCTCGAGTCCCCGGAGTTGTGTTGCGTGCAGGGACGGGTCGTGCCTTCACCACCGCAATTACAAGGCGGGGGAGCCCTCCTCAGTCCTCGGGTGGAGGTCTAGTGCAGGATTATTAAAGATCATCTGTTGGCACGTAGCGGAGCAAAGGGCTTAGGCAGCCATCTCGGAAGCCAGCAAGCTCCGCCCGCCCCGTACTCATTCTTTTTCTGTTTTAATGCTTCAGGAATAACTTATATGGTTGGGGTACCTTGTATTCTAATGTACACTGCAGCAAAGATTGTTTCCCATGTGGTACAATCCTCCAGTGAGGGAACCATTCCCATTGGCAAGCAAATTGTTAACATTCTGTGTTTTTCCTGCGGACCTGTATGGGGAAACACTGCTTGCAACTCTGCTATTTTTTTGAGCAATCAAGAATGGTACTTGATCCGTTTTTTCATTGGAACACACCCATTATTGCTTTCAAAGTTTGTGAACTAATTAATAATGTGTGATGGGACTGGACTGAACGAGGTGGAGCAGATCTCGCAGGTTGTAATGTGAGTGTTTGCATAACGAACTGGACAATATGTCTGTATAGCTTGACTACTTCTTTGTAAAGTGTACGTACTTCCCCTATTTGGAGTGTGTCTATCTCAGGACGTGGCCTGTAAGTCACTATGACCGGCAATGTCGCTCCTCCTATGCTGAGCTGACTGAGTCTTACGACTGAAGTTGTGTGATTTAGGGCGTCTTAAAAGCAGTTTTTATGTTGCTGGTATGTTAACGGAACTTCAATGTCCTCGTATGGGATGTATTCTTCCGGTGGATCCACTTCAATGTATTCGTGAAATAAACGTGTCTGTGGAACTACAGGTGGGATTTCACCCAGGAATACAATACCTCTGTTCCGAACACCTCGTGTGCCTCAATCATGAAGGTAACATGGCTACCTGTTGCAGGTAATCCATGTTCTAACAATTTCAGAGTCACTGCTAGTCTCAGGTTCAGTCATTTTGGAAGGGGAGGAAAGTAAAGGTTTTAAGAGGTAGGGTTTTGCACAATATGGAAACCTTTAATCTTTACAAGCTTGTCCAAACCTTCAGCCAATACATAGGGTGTACTTGCTCAGCTGAGATGGATTATCCTTCCCACTTCAGACGTCTATGGAAAACAGGGCCGGACTGGCCGTAGCGGGCACCAGGCAATCCCCCGGTGTGCCGCACTGGTGGGGGGCCGTTTTTGTTACAGGGCCGTTTTTGCAGAATAGCTGCAAAATCGGCCCTATAACAAAATCGGCCAAAAACCGGCCCCAGCAAAGTGCTCGGCGGCACCCCCAACCCCCCCCCCCTAGGGGGAGGGGCCGTCGAGCACTTTGCCAGGGCCGGTTTTGGTTCCCAGTCCGGCCCTGATGGAAAATGTGAGTAGGATTGTCAAAGAAAGCACAATTGAACTGCTATGATTTTACTGTTAATATAAGAACCTAACCAACGTTGCCTGCGCCATGTTGTGTAGTTCCTAAGGTGCCCCAGGATCTGTGCATTTTGGATGATGTAAACTGAGGGTTTGGTGTGCAAACAGACTCGGGACACCCCACAGGATGAGCCAGGCGTTAGTCTAGCCAGCTCTACGGTGCTCCTACCACCCCCCCTGTGTTCTACAGTGGTGTATGTAGTTTCAGGCAACTACTGAACATGACAACCCTGATTCCTCAGGTATCATGGAAACAATACGGTATCTTTCGCTCAGTCACTCATGCTTGCTTTTCTCAAAATACACATAGAATGACGATTGGAATGGTTTCAATACTTTTTTATTGATCAAGCATCAGTCTACTATGAAACATATTAGCTGCGACAATCAAACGACAGGACCAGACAAATGTAATCGCTAGTACCAAAATCGTAAAAAGTAGATACATTTCTACCATAGTGCTAATAAGATGAATAAAAACATATTATATAAAACCATAGCATTGACGTACTCCTACGATGCGTAGCCTACCTAAATGTACCTAGCCTAGGTATGTGGGTGAAGCCTGTGTATGTAAATGTCAGGATAGAACCTAATGGAGCCAAGAAATCCCTGGGAACTACTAACTCCTCAACTGATGGTTCTGAATGAAGGACCCTGTCTCTGCGTCGAGGATGGCACCCCGCAAGGGATGTCAGGTCTCTGCCTGTCGAAGGATCAGCTGCAGAGTCTCGGTCCAGCCTGGAAGGAATTCTCCTCTGTTCTGTAAGGGGGAGTGAGGGTCTCTTATACTAAAGTGGTCACTCCAGGGTTTTTCCAGAAGCTGTTTGTTTTTAAAACAATCACCAATCCTTTGCTAATCCTTTTCTAAACAAAACACTCATGCACAACTGGCTGTTAGCCATGGATGAAAAAAGTGGTGACCCTTATACAGAATAAATCTACCATGCCTGGGGACATGTTTATGTACATCAGGGACAGGGATTAAGATAGGATACCGAGAGCCTGGTTGTCAAAGAGACAGAAGTAAGCTACTAAGTAAAAGGTCACCTGTGTTTAGGACCGTTATGTTGTGTAGATGGGACACAATGTATGTAATTGGTATGTACATGATGGGACTATCCTAAAGAACACGAAAACGAGGGGGTTTTTATGCGGCAGGAAGCGCAGCCTCTGCACGGAAATGCAGAGCAGGCGGCCCGCTGATGGACCAAAGGCAAGCCCCTGCCCCTTTTGGCCCCATTATTTATCTAGTACAATCTACTCAAGGGAAGCGCTCCTTGGATTGAATACTAAAGGTAAGACCCAGGGATGTTTATGCCTAAACCCTTGCGCTGCTACTCAGGACAAAATCTATGTTCGTACCAATTGTGGTGTCACCCTCAAAAGGTTAAATGAAAAGTATAATGTTTACACCTGCCCAGCTTTTAGTACAACCACATTTACTTCCACCGAAAATGTTAAGTGAGCACTCCTTAACACTTTTGCTGCCAGGCCTTCTGCCATGCACTTTGTTGATTATTTGGGGTAATTCGCTTCTAGGCCTCCATTACTTTTTGTCCACATAAAGTATCCACGCCAAATTTGTGCCCTTTTCTTCCAACACCTTGATAATTCTAAAGGTAACAGGTGTTTTGTGGATAACTCTGCAGGAGACTGATAAATTGGGAAAAACACAGCTAAATTAGTTTTTTTTGGGGGAAAAATTGGGATAAAAGGGCTGCCAAAGGAAGCATATGGTTTCTTCGCTGAAAATATTATCAGTGAAAGGTTTGTGGTGCTAAAATCTGCATCTTCCCAGCTTTTAGAAACAGGAAGACTTTTGTCAGAAGACCAAAATGTTCTACACAGTTTTGCTATTTTACTGGGACATGGCCTATTTTTCCTATTTTTTGTGCGTTCAACCTCCTTCCAGTTAGTGGTAGAAATGGGTGTGGAATCAATAATAGATTCCAGAAAGCTATACCTTTCTAAAATGTAAACAACATTTTAAATTCAACAAGGGGTCATTTGTGTAGATCCTTTGAAGTTATCCAATAGAAATTAACATTTAAAATAAGATAATATTGAATTTAGTTGACAAAAACAGCCATTTGTGCCTTCATTTGTACCTGTAAATTCTTTTAACTATGGTAGATTTTTGAAAGCAGCATACCGTTATGTCTGCAAGACCCTTCTTTTTGTGGGGTTATATGAGGCTTGTAGGTTTACTAAGAACCCGAGGTACCCAGAGCCAAAAACTGAGTTGCACCTTGCAATGCTTTTTCATTATGTACCGGGTTTACAGTAATTCATTTGGCAAACTATATAGAGTGAAAAATCAGTATCAAGGAAACCTATGTATTTCTGAAGTTCTAACAAGATATGGAGTTTAGAAGCACAGATTATTTGTGCATCTCTGAATTTGTGGGTACCCATATTAGCATGGGAATTTTAGGGTATTGTTCAAAATGACTTCTTTTTTACACACTGTTCTACATATGGAAGGCAGAAATGATTAGAAAGGCAAATAGTAATAACACTTGTTCTACTATTGTTTCTTTTCTTAAGTCTCCTGATAAAAATAGTGCCTCACTTGTGTGGGTAGGGCGAGTGTCTGTGACAGGAAACTGCCCAAAACGCAATGTGACACATCACGTTTTTCCAATGAAAATGGATCCTTTTTTGCAATGTGCCTTACTGTGGATTTTGGGCCCTAGCTCAGCTGGCACCTAGGGAAACCTAGCAGAACGGTAAATTTTTAAACTCTAGACACCCATGGAAATCCAGGATTTGGTGACTTGTGTGGCTCTCACCATGGTCTGTTACCCAGAAGGTCTTGCAAACCTCAAACTTTGTCCCCAAAAGGGGTTTCCTCACATTTCTTTGATTGAAAGTTCTAGAATCCGTAGGGAGACACAAACTTCTACCCAGCCATCATTACCTCTAGTCTCCTGATAAAAATAGTACCTCACTTGTGTGGGTAGGCTTAGGGCCCACAACAGGAAACTGCCTCAAACACAAAATGAACACTTCACATTTTTCCAGTGAAAACTGACAATTTTTTGCAATGTGCCTAGCTGTGAATTTTAGGCCTGAGCTCAGCCAGCACCTAGGCAAACCTAGCAAAACCTGTAGATTTTTTAAAACTATACACCCAGGGGAGACCAGGATGGGGTGACTTGTGTGGCTCTCACTAAGTTCTGTTACCCAGAATCCCTTGCAGACCTCACACTTTGTCAAAACAAACCCATTTTACTCACATTTCTGTGATTGAAAGTTCTGGAATCTGTGGGGAGACACAAACTTCCATCCACCAGCATTTCTCCAAGTCTCTCGATAAAAATGGTACCTCACTTGTGTGGGTAGGCTTAGGGCACGCAACAGGAAATGGCCCAAAAGTCAATGTGGACACAAGTCATTTTTCTAGTGAAAACTGCTCCTTTTTTTGCAAGGTGCCTACCTGTGGATTTTAGGTCCTTGCTCTGCCGGCACCTTAAGAAACCTAGAAAAACAGTAAATGTTTGAAAACTAGACACCCAGGGGACTCCAGGAAGGGGTAACTTGTGTGGCTCTCAACAGGTTCTGTTACCCAAAATCCCTTGCAAGCCTCAAACTTTGTCAAAGAATTAATTTCCCTAAAATTTCTGTGATGGAAAGTTCTGGAATCTGTGGTTAGCCACAAAATGGCACCCAACCAGCACTCCCCAAAGTCTGCTGATAAAAATGGTACCTCACTTGTATGGGTAAGCCTAGTACCCGCAAGAGGAAATGGTCTAAAACTCAATGTGGACACATCACATGTTTACAGTGAAAATTGATTCTTTTTTGCAATGTGCCTAGCTTTGGATTTTGGGCCCTTGCTCAGCCAGCACCTAGGGAAAACTGAGGTATCTTTTTTCTCAGGAGACTGAGTGGTAGACAATTTGTGCTGGCACAGTGATCCGACAAATTTTCCACACCGAAATGTGAGGAAAGTGTGAATTGTTAGCTAAATTTGAGAATTGCAGGGGATTCTGGCTAATAAAATGCTGGAGGATTCACGCAAGCCACACCTTCAGCCAAGCCCCATCCATGCATACAACCAGCCAAATGCCATCCATGCATACCACCAGCCAACAGTGGCGGCTGGTGACATTTGAAAGTTGTGGGGCGTATGGTATGGACACAGGCCAGGGACAAAAAGCACAAAACATGAGGGCACCTGGGGTTGCATAATTACCAAAGTTCAGCGAGCGGAGGAAAATACAGGGCACCAGGCACCCCACGCCGACCTCCCCATTTAAGGCCCTGCCAAAGCAAACCTTCAGGGGCTAAACATGTCAAAGCTTTGTATCTTTCTGAATTAATTTGACTATTTATTGATCCGTGAGCTCTCCCTCTACCCACACTCAGCGCCGAGCCCAGGGGCCGACCATGTACTCCCCGCTCTGCCTCACCCAGGTAAGAGGCGCGCTGGCTGTCTGTCTGCGCCTGTGTGTGCGTGTCTGTCTGGCGCTCTGCGCTGCCCTTCTGCCTGCCTCTCTTCTGCTTCCGAGTTCTGCCTGGTGCTCTCTCACTCTCTCCTGCCTCCCTCGGTCTGAGAACTAAGCTCTCCAGCCAGCGCACATGCAGCTTTCGGAAAATTAACTTTCTTTCCATGTTGCTGCATCTGAGCTCTGCACGGCCATTAATGCTACGGGCACATGGCTAATGGCGCCTACATATTTATGCTGCAATATAATATTTCAAGACAACTTCTGGCTTGCATGCAAACAGAAGGGGGGAGAGAGAGAGTCAGTGGATTCAGTCTCCCTGGTAATCGGAGCAGCGTTGAGGGGAAGGCAGGCGACTAGCTTTGCAGTAACCGTTGCTTTACTGAGCAGTATGGAAGGATCCCCCAATAACACGCATAGGCTCATGAGGTTATGAGATTGAGAACAATAAGTTTTCTTCAAACGCCAATTGGGCGCAACTGAACTCACCTATATATAAACATTGTTAGGTACATTACACATTGTTGTAATTCTTTTTTAACACTTTTACATCTGCATGTGAGTAAGGTGAGGATATGTGCTTATCCTTGTCCTGAAGAAGGAGCCCCTGCGCTCCGAAACATGTTGACACTTTAAAGTGGTTGTAATACCCTAACACGTATATTTACAACCCCACTCTGCACCTTTTTTTAATAATACCACCCGAGGACTTAATAAAATTATATTTTTTACCTACATGCCAGGTATTTTTTAATAATTCACTTTCACCTCACCTCACTCACTTTTTCTTTAGTAACACACCCCCTCACATAGTTCACTACTTAGTGCTCCTGCGTAGTCGTGAGTCGTAGCACGCCGCATCCCGTAGAGGGGTGCGAAGGCCCCGATGATGAAGCATGACACCAAGGGGCCTGTTGGTGTGTGAGGGGCATTTAAACAACACTGTGTGTTCCCCATCACTTTAGGGACCACCACTACTCTGAGTGGATTCCACTTTGTTTATTCGAACTTCTGGCTTGCATCACATGATAGTATTGCGGTGCGCGCAGTGTTATGTGGGGAGGGATTGTCACACAAATGCACCCCTGTCAAGTTCGTAGCAGCACCCCTCGGGAGATGGCACTCGTGCAGACTGCTTTAGGCAGCTGAAAGGTGCAGACGTTCTAATACTACTCATGCCCCCGGCGAGTGCACATGCCACCAGGGCATACCTACAGGGCTGCAGCGCCGAAGGTGCCTCCACATCGAGAGGCCCTGCGCCTCGAGTTCCAAGCGGAGAGGTCACTGATTCCCTGTGGACCTGCGTGGTGCAACCTAGATGCCCGAAGCTGCATGTTATCCGTCTCTACAGAAGCATGCTACATTCTGACTCAGACTCAGCTGCAGCTGTCCTACCTTCTGACTGGTTGAAAGTGCTGCTAGTTCATGCCTCTCTTTATCCCGGGAGCAGTCGCGGCAGGCATGATGACGGGGGGAGGGGGTGCGCGCGGGGGTGGGGGAGCAGTCAAGGCAGGACACTCTGGTTTTAGACACTGAATTTTAGGGAAAATATTGTCCTTCCAATACAAAAAAAATCTACATCTGACTGAGAGCAAAAAGAAGCGGATTTACCAATGATTGACCAAGGATGGCGGGGGACGCGGGTCAGCTGGACTGTTTGACAGCCTCCGTTTCTTAAAGTATAAAATATACGTCAACTTTGTTTCATAAATTACCCCAAATGTATAATACATTTAAAGATCCCAAAAATGTGTCTCGCCGGTGGTCCCAAAAAACGCTTAAAGTGCCACTTCACATGTGATCTTCCCGTGCTGCACGGTCAAGTATAACACCCCACATGACGCGCACACGTTGATCATGTAGGCTGAGTGAAGCCAAGCGCTGGTAAATAATACAATACGTTGGAGTAAAATGCAATAGCTGTTAATGCAGAAACATGAATACATGAAATATGCATCCCATAAGGCATGACGGAGGGAGGGAGGTATACGCGCGGGGGGAGCAGTCACAGCAGGCATGACGGGGGGAGGTGGTACGCACGGGGGAGGGGAGACTAAATTAAATTAAAAATACATTTACAAAAGTTACCAGGATATGGCATCGCCTCCGCCGGTCCCACGTCCCGTCAAGCTGCTCCCCCCTGCCCTTGAGTAACACCACCCACTCTAACTTCTGCTTTCTCGCCGTGCGAGAAGGCAGAAACAAATGGTAGTTATTACGGTAATAACTACCAATTGTTTCTGCCTTTGCGCACGGCGAAAAAGCAGTGGGGCGGCGCCCAAACGCCCCCATGGACGAGCCGTCCCTGCCAGCCAAGCACCATCCACGCACACTGTCAGCCAAGCACTATCCAAGTACATCAGCAGCAAAGCGACAGTCCACACACACTGCCAGACATATGCCATCCATGCAGACCGCTAGCCAAGCAACAGTCCACACATACTGCCAGCCAAGCGTTAGTCCACCCACACTACCAGCTAAGCACAAGTCCACACACACCACCAGCAAAATGCAGGTTCACACACAGTAAATGCCAATAAACAAAGACCGTCAGCCGTACTCCAGTTCACACACATAGACACACACAGAAACTATTGTTAGTTCCTAGTGGTTTTCTGCCCCCCTTGAGAGCAGGTGTACCTATAAATATCACTGATCTGCCCCAATGGGGGGGGTAGAATCAGCCAACATGTGTTCACAAAAAACAGGGTGCAACCCTTGCCTAAGAGGCTGCTCCCTGAGTTGCCCATAAACATATCTCTGGTGCCTAGTAGGCTTTCTGCCCTCCAGCGGGGGCAGAAAAACTGCACCTATTTTTTGGAGGCATGGGGGCATTACAATACTCAATTAGGGCAGCCAAACCCCTATGGTTTAAAAAAAAAAGAAAATCTGGTTTCTAGAAGGCTTTCTGTCTCCTCCGGGTGGGCAGATCAGGGGTAATAACTCCCATCTGCCTCCTAGGGGGGCAGAAAGTCTGTCCCGTTTGTGTTGGAGTGGGGGCATTGTCATGCCCATTGTGGACAGGCCCCACCCCTTGTAGTGTAGTTCCTATATTCGCAATAGGCTCTGCGCATTGGAATAACATATACTATAGATTGGACGAAGGACTGAGGTTGACTAGGTCTCTATCGAATATATTAGACTTAATTGTGAGTGCCAGCTAGCTCAGAGGTCACTAGAAACTTTCTCGAATGAACAAGAAGGGATTAGTTTCAGGCAACTGCATAAACATGACAACTTTGTTTCCCAAGAATAAGAAATGTATCTCTAGAGTCGCGGAAACAATAGATAGTTATTTCACACAGTCAATCGTGCATGCTTCGTTTCACCAGAGGTTGGGAGAAATAGAGAGACATGCATTTTCAATAAAAAGGTATTTATTGAACAGTCTTCTTTCTCATGCAGAGGAAATGAACTGCTACAATCGTAATACTGGTTGCAAAGTACAATGCGTACAGTACGAAGAGTATTATAAAATAATACTGTAAAAGCATGATCTGGTTTCTAAGCCATAAAATATAGACAATACCTACATTAATAAATAAAGACTAAAAAGTACTCAACTGGTGCTTCTAAAATACGCCTACCTCGGTGCACCTAACCTAGGTCTAGTACAAGGGAAGAAGTAAGTGAGGTGTAGCTTAGTTTCAGTATTCTTTGCCAAGAACCTATCCAAGAATTTTCTAAGGGTCTAATCAGCTCTGTACCTTGGTTTTAGAATGAAGGAGGTCTGGTATCTATCTCTCAGGACTCGATTTCCCAACAACCCGCAAGGGTGGCTTGGAAACACTGGAGCTGGATTTCTCGGCAAGAGAAAAGACAGCGTCTCTCTCAGTGCGTCTGCTGGAGGGTCGGCTTCCTTCGGCACTTGCTACGGAGAGCTGTGTTGTGTAGGTAGATAGTCGAACTGCTCCAAACCACAGTGTATTTGCCTGGGCAAAGTGTGGGCATATTTATACCTTGAAGGTGCCCAGTTTGACGTAAGGTTGGACATAATAACGCCATCAAAGACTCAGTTCTTTGAAAACTCCATGAGTTCTTGGTTAAATCAATATTCAAGCAAGGGGAAGTCCCTGACTGCTGAAGGTGGGTTTTTCCAAGAAATCGTTGTGGATTTTCAGAACTAGTGGAAGTAGCCTTGCCGTATTTGGACTGCATAGGCTAAGTCTAAATATGGTTATGATTTCTATGCCTATATAGGAATAGGGTGATTTATACCTATATATGGGCATGAATCGGTAAAATTACACTAAGGTCCTAAATTCATATACAACACCCACTCCACTTTATTATGTTTAACAATACTAAATTATAAGTACTAAAACATATCTAAAGCATGTGTTTACAATCCCACCCAAAATACACAAAATGCATTTGATAAGGTTGCACACGAAAAATGAGCATGTGTACAGTACGCATATAAAAGCAATTATTTCATCCTAAGCATGTAGTATGATATCGGCAATGCTAACTGAATGAATCATGAGTGTACATTTTTATGAAATGGCTCTAGGTTTACAGAAGAAAGGTCGAGACCATTCCATAGCAGAATATATAGACTGTTATTGTTTTTGGGGACAAGGTAAAATATTGTCTCTAGGAAGTGTTCAAAAAGAATTTCCTGTTCTCTAAGTATAGATCTACTTCAAGCAGATTACTTTGTGCCAAAAATAGTTCAATTTTGGAAAAAGTCAAATCAAAATAGTAGGAAAATTAGAGTTTCAGAAGTCAGAAGCTTTGTTTTTGAAAAACGAAGGCCGAATTCAGAGTTCATGGAACGCTGTGTGCAGATTTCAAAAGTTATTGTCGGTGTCAGGAGAAAACATGAAATCGTCTACGCTGGCAAATAAATCGTCTACCAGAGTAGGTGAAAGTGGAACTACTTCATCAATTAGATAAATCGTGCACAGATGAGAAGCATCGCCGTCAGCGTCATTCGCATTAGCAATGTTCGCAGCAGATGGTACCTGTGTGCCTGTTGTTCCACGTACCTCACCATTAGCTGTAGTTGCTAGTGAGATCTCCACGAATGCCGTCAACAGGATTGCCAGCCGTTGGGGGCAACAAGTTGCATGAGCCGTTACCGGACCTAGCAAAGTGTCAACATCCGTTGGCAGTGCTGATGGAAGTGTAAGACAAACGTCCAACACGCATTCTTCTCCGTAAAGCAGCCATTGTAGAACAGGTAAGATGCAATCTTGCCAGATTGGTCTGAACGAGGGAAACCATGTGGTGTACAGATCGGAGCAGAAGAACCAAAAATAGAATTCCTGCAACGAGTCCCAAAAGAAGAGGCAGGCCGCCGAACACAGAGTGCACAAAATTTGGAAAAATGCCTAGGACTACTTGAAAGGGTGTTAACAGTCCCGAAAAAAACTGCCTTAAATACATGTACAATACCACTGGTATCAGACATGTTTGAGATACGACCTAACATTTCTGCGAAATGTATTGGGCAGTTTGTTTATAATAGAGCATGTATCTCCACGGAAGTCCTTGCGACTTGCAGATCATACGTTTCTCTGGACGAGATCAGTGGCACAGTTTTTTGCAAAAGAATGGCTTTCATTCTGCTTAAAGTATCTATTCGTATAGAAGAGATATTCAGTGAAGGCCATAAAAGTGATTCCCCGTCTGTCATGCTTTTAGGAAACAATACTTGCATACAACAAGTGACCCTGGCTGACACACTAACGAGATAGGCTATACCTGGCATCATTCCACAACAGCTGTGATCACTCAACATTATGTAGATACCATTGCATAGCTGCCTAAAAACTGGGTCTGTCACTGCTGCTGGTGAACCGTGCAGGTGACAAGAAAGGTTATTTGAAGAACCCTCGCAGGCTCCGTGTAAATTAATACCTTGACACAAAAGTGTACCACTTAGCGAGTTCTTACAATTTTTTCCACTAAGAAATACCTCCTCTACCTACTTTACCCCACTCCAACATTTGTGTGTGTATGGTAAATTCTAGGTCGACTTAATGTACTGTTTACCCAACCTTTCATACAAGCCCGCTGGTATGTGTTTTAAGCAATACTGAAACTGGAAAATCGTCACTGGTATTGTGATGGTGCCATGTATTATCCATTCCTCGACTGGTTTCTCAGAAACAGTTAATGGTAATCTTTCCAGTTTTTCTATGCTCAGCACCGTATAGTCTGCTCCTCTTTGTGCCAAAGAGATTTGTTTATCTGTAAGGTTAAAGACAGTAAACAATGACGTAGTGTTCATTAGACGCCATTGCACATAGCCTGAACAGAGTTTTTGTTATGTCCAGCCTAGTAGCATTATAGAACGTAATTGTGACTGGCCATGTTGTAACATTAGCAAGTCCTGCTCTATTATGTCAATGGCAAAGGATACAATGCTGTCCAAAGAATAAATTCTGGAGGACAGAGTCGTTAACCTATTGTCCACTACAGAGAGAGCTTTCTCTAAATTAATACAATCAATTTCTCGTATTCTTTCTGCAGTTTCCATTTGCGTGACTTTCCATGCTTCATTGTAAGCAGAGTATATACCGGCGTATATAAAACGTTTTTGACGTGGTTTACGAGGTCCAAGTAGGAAGTCTCGTAAATCAACGCCTTCTTTAAGTAAAGTAAAGTGTTGTTTAATTTCTGGAAGAACAGATTTCTGTAGCCACTCAAGGCATAGTTTTCCTACACTGTATGTTGTAACTATCCCTGGATGTTGTCTCTGGGAATATCTTAGATCTGGCCTAGTTACTTTGAACCCTTGAGTCTTGTTCAGGAATCTATCTTGACAGTTATTTGTGTCTGTGGGCCAGATTAACCATTTTTTCCAATCAGGATTAGTTCTGTTCTGTTGTAAAATCTGTTTTATGTCTACTTCCTCATCTGCAGTGCTATTACTGTCAGTTGTGGGCTTAGGTATAGACGGTTTGATTAAATCTTTTATCTTATCCAAGCCAAGACAAGATGTTTGTTGAATAGTGTAATTTAAAAACATTATTGGTTCCAGGATAATGCAGGCTCTGAATAAGGCTTCTAAACCTTGTACCTGCCAGTCTTTTGTGCCCCAGACAGTTTTTGTCTCAATGTTGTCTTTCCAAAAGTTAAAACCTAATGTAGACAGCTGAGTATAAAAGTTCGCAGAATAAATTTGTTTAATATTGGTCAGCATGTTATTCATTCCTGTCTTATTCAGATTTTTGAAATAAAAAGTTTCTGGATTTGTGACATTAAAACCTGAGAAGTACGGAAACTTTTCATAAAATGTTTTTTAACTGCCTTTTGGCGGTGTTGGACAATGTTCCCATTGATAAGTAAAAACATTTCTAGGGTTTGAAGATTTGTGCAAATAATGGGCACCATAATGATTAAAACAATACATTTGTTCATAATCTGATGAACCTTCTAAGTATTCATGTTTTGTGAATTTAGCTGACATTTCTAAATCTGCCATCATGTTATTAACAGTTTCAAATTCCCAATCATCAGAAAACGTGCTGGGTGAGACAAAGTCACTCAAATAAATCTTAAACTGGTGTGGAACCTTCAACAGTTCCACTGGGCCATAAATGTCATAATCAGTTGTATCCCATGCTATACCACCAGGTATAGGAACATCTGTGATGTTCACTGATGACAGGTCTCTTTGCTCACCATGAGATGATTTGTGAGATTTCAGGAGCAAGTTGATGTTCTTACTTGCTGTGTCTATTGTACCAATGTAGGAGAAAAAGTACACCTTACACAATCCATAATTCAACCCATGGTGAAACCAGGTATGTTTTTTCAAGTTGATGTAAGAGTTCTGTTATTTTTTCTATGAAAGGTTTATTAGCTGGCGTAGTTTCAGGTTCACTGGGATCCTCTAAAAATGTATCAAAGTTGATGAAATAGCCAGAGGCAGTTCTGTCAATTGTTGGAATTGCATCGGGATTGTTTGAAATCGTTGGAGCTGCTTCTTCCTTTGTCATATTTGTATAGTCAGAGGCTATATCATTGTAGACAGGACTTTCTTGACAAACTGTTTGGGTCTCAAGAGGCACAAGTTCCATTGCTTTGTTGAATAGTCCTTCTTTTCTTACTGCAGGTTTATCAAAGGTGATAAGTCTTTCAGTTTGAACCTCTTATATTGTAGAAAGATTTGGTCGTCTGCTACATCTTGGGAGTCCACTGGGCCTACTACTTATTATCGGCCACATGATGTGGTTTTATCAGGTCGATGGATACAGACCTGTTCTCCTTTCTTCCAGCAAGGGGCGGCAATAACACTGTTTTGATCCGTGGATTGCTAGCACAGGTACTGGTTTTCTGTAAGAAGGCCCAAATTCCTTCTTATCCGCGATCTTTTCTCTGACTAGATCCGCAATCTTTGGAATCCGGACAGGCCTTGCTGTGACAGGTGGTTTCTCTTCAGTGGTCATTGGCTTTTGTGTTGTGTTGCTCAGACTTCTTCTTGTTTCATTTAAGTCCTGTAAAGGAGCCAAACGTTCTTTGATATCAAAGGGTTTTTGTTCCACCACTGAAGTTTGACGATCAAGATCCTGGATGATCATTCTAGTCCCAAATAGTAATTCATATGGAGTGATTCCACCCAGAGAATTTCTTGGCAGATTATTGCAACTACGTTGGACACTAATTAGATGTTTGACCCACCCGTCACCTTAACCTAATACCCTAGCTGGTATAGATTGCTTTATGTCACGGTTTTTTCTTTCCACTACCGCATTTCCCTCAGGATGAAATGGATTTGAGTACCGCAATGCAACGCCCAAACGAGCCATGGCCTCCTTGTAAGCTCTAGAGCTAAACGTGGGACCCTGGTCAGAATGCAGCTTGCCGATTGCATATGTGCTGATAAAGACTCGCAAGTCTTTTATAACAGTTCGGGCGTCAGCCGAACGTGGAGGCCACATCCAAATGAATCTTGTCTTAATAGTTGTGGGACCGCATTCGTCCATTGTGACGTTTGCATGTAGATAGTCTAATGCTGTATAACAATGGTTTCTGAACCGGGCTGGCTACACTGTAGTCAGGTATCTGGTGGTTTTCAAAGCTATGCTCTCTGTAACAGACATCGCAATAAAGTCCAAATTCGTAAACTTGGACGCTCATTCCCGGCCACCAGTACATCTCTTCTGATTCTATTAGAGATTTTAAGATCCCTTGATGTGTCAGACCTCTCCCATATGTGCTTCGTGAACCAAAGCACCTGTCCGGTTCCTGTTTGGAATTACTCTATACCCCACTCCAGGGATTCGAGCAAAAGGAACGGAGTTTGCATCAATTATGTATGTATATCCGAATGGATAATTTAGAGGTAACGCTGCATAGCTGCCTTTCATTGAGGCATTTACTGCTAGCATTGTTTCACCATCTATTTTTGTTTTAGAACGAGTGATTGCAGCTACGGAAGCCATTTGCGCAGCTGCCTTTGCGGCTTCATCAGCCAATGAATTCCCTGCAACGTGAACGCCATCACGCTGATGACTCAGTGTATGGATCACATGAGTCTTTTGTAGTTCTTTTTGTAATAGAACTACTTTTTCCCAAAGCATTTTATGCTTAATTGTGCCACCTTTTGCGTCTTTGAAACCGTTTTGAACCCAGTTCTGCAGATATTCATTGTAAGACTGGACGCAGTAATACGAATCGCACACTATGAGTGTGGGGAATTTGCCATCGGTATTTTCAAGCACCATCTTGAAAGCCTGTAGTTCAGCTCGCTGAGCTGTACAGTCTCCGAGTGATTGAGTTTTAGTGACCATTGGTCTAAATTTACCTTCTCGCCAGCGACCTTTAACAATCGCGCAAGCAGCACTATAAGCTTGTTTAACCCCATTTGCGGGCTGTGCTCATCCGTCTGTATAGATTATACATCCGTAATGTTCCAGATGCAGAATCTCAGTTGGCAGAGGACATTCATGTTCATATTGTAGAAATTCTTGTATCTTTAAGTAGGGGTCAAAAACGTTTTCAACGTCTGTTGCAGCAAGAGAATTAACCCATTGTATCCATCTCGGATGTAAAGCCATAGCATTTGGAATGCTTGCTGTTGTTACTGCCTCTAAGGCAGGTCCAGGTGTAACGATCATTATGCATTTACCCTGTGCGAGAGCTCTCTCTTTTGCTACTGCAGTTTGAACCACTGCCAGAATCTTTTCTGTTGAAGTGAATTTCATTTCAGCCTGTGTGTACAAGTGTGATTTGTAAGCTATTGGTACCTTTTCACCTTAATTAAAGGTTAGGTATGTGAATCTGCATCTCCCTGGGATGATCCAAATCACAAGGCTGCGTACATTGTCGCGTGTCAGTAATTGTGTTTTTGTTAACATGTCTGTTTGCACTGAACACAACATTTCTGTGTGTTTTTGAGTCCAATTAGTTGATTTGAAATCAGGTTTTATTAGTTCGTAGAGAGGTTTAACCCTTTCTGCGTAATTTAAAACAAAAGTTCTTCCAAAATTCAGAAAACCTCAATCAATCAAGTAATTTGTAGAGCGCGCTACTCACCCGTTAGGGTCTCAAGGCGCTGGGAGGGAGGGGAGTCGCTACTGCTTGAACAGCCAGGTCTTGAGTTGTTTCCTGAAGGAGAGATGGTCCTGGGTCAGCCGTAGGGGGGTGGGGAGGGAGTTCCATATCTTGGCCACCAGGTAGGAGAAGGAACTTCCTCCGGCGGTGGCTTTGCGAATTCGTGGGACGGCGGCAAGAGCGAGGTTGGCGGATCGGAGCCGGCGGGTGGGTGTGTAGAATGTGAGGCGGCTGTTGAGGTATTTGGGGCCCATGTCGTGGCGAGCCTTGTGTGCGTGGGTGAGGAGTCTGAACATGATCCTCTTGCTGACGGGGAGCCAGTGCAGGTCTTTCAGATGGGCAGAGATGTGGCTGTGATGGGGGACGTCCAGGATGAGTCATGCAGAGGCGTTCTGTATGTGCTGGAGTCTTTTCTGGAGTTTGGCTGTACTTCCAGCGTAGAGGGTGTTCCCGTAGTCCAGTCGGCTGGTGACGAGGGCCTGGGTGACCGACTTCCTGGTGTCGGTGGGGATCCACCGGAAGATTTTCGGAGCATGCGCAGGGTATTGAAACAGGATGACGAGACGGCGTTGACCTGCCTGGTCATCATGAGGGATGAGTCCAGGATGAAGCCCAGGTTGCATGCATGGTCCGTGGACTTGGGGGCGGTGCCCAGCGCAGAGGGCCACCAGGAGTCGTCCCAGGAAGAGGGGATGGTCCCAGGATGAGGACTACCGTCTTGTCTGAGTTCAGTTTCAGTCGGCTGAACCTCGTCCATTCCGCGACGTCTTTCATCCCTTCCTGGAGGCTGGCTCTGGCGGTGGCAGGGTCGTTGGTGAGGGAGAGGATCAGCTGGGTGTCGTCAGCGTAGGAGATGATGTTAAGGTTGTGTTGGCGTGCGATGGTTGCGAGAGGGCTCATGTAGACATTGAAGAGGGTGGGGGCTGAGCGAGAATTCTTGAGGAACGCCGCAGATGACTTCGGTGGCCGCGGATTAGAAGGGGGGAGGCGGACTCTCTGGGTTCTTCCGGCGAGGAACGCGTTGATCCATTCCCAGGCCGTTCCTTGGATTCCGGTGTTGCTGAGGCGCCATATCAGGGTGTGGTGGCACACGGTGTCGAAGGATGCTGAGAGGTCCAGGAGGATGAGGGCAGCTGTATCCCCGTAGTCGAGCAGGGACCTGATGTCGTCGGTAGCTGCGATGAGGGCCTTTTCGGTGCTGTGGTTTGCTCGGAAGCCGGACTGCGAGGGGTCAAGGGATCCGTTAGTCTCGAGGAAGGCGGCGAGTTGTTTGTTGACAGTCTTCTCGATGACTTTGGCAGGAAAAGAGAGGAGCGAGATGCGGCGGAAGTTCTGGAGGTCTGTGGGGTCCGCGGTGGGTTTCTTCGGGAGGGTGCTGAGCTCGGCATGTTTCCAGCTCTCCGGGAAGGTGGCGGATGCGAAGGAGCTGTTGATGATGTCCCGGAGTTGGGGTGCGATGATGGAGTCGGCTTTGTTGAAGATGTGGTGTGGACAGGGGTCGGTTGGGGAGCCGGAGTCGATGGTGTTCATCATGCGGGCGGTGTCTTCGGTGCTGACCGGGGTCCAGGTGCAGAGGGTGGTGGTGGGGGGTGCTGGTTCGGTGGTAGGGTGCGTGGTCTGTTCGCCGAAGCTGTTGTGTATGTCGGCGATGTTGTGGTGAAAGAACGAGGTGAGTGAGTCGCAGAGGTCTTGCGAGGGTGTGATGTCGTTGTTGCAGGCGCTGGGGTTGGAGAGCTCTTTAACGATGCTGAAGAGTTCCTTGCTGTTCTGGGTGTTGTTATCTAGTCGTTCTGTGAATGTTGTCCTTTTGGTGGTGCGCATCAGCTGGTGGTGTTGGCGGGTGGCGTACTTGAGGGCTGTCATGTTTTCTGCTGTCTGGTTGCGGCTCCAGGCTTTCTCGAGGGTGCAGCAGGTTTTCTTGGAGTTTTTGAGGTCGTTGGTGAACTCAGAAGTTTTCTTGCTGCCAGGTCTGCTGGGAGGGTTCTTCAGTGGTGCAAGGTCATTGGCGCAGTTGGTGAGCCACTGTGTGAGGTTGTGGGCTGCTTCGTTGGGGTCCATCGTGTTGGTGGGAGGGTTCTGGCTGAGGGAGGTGGTGAGTTGGTCGACGGTGATCTTGCTCCAGCTTCTACGAGGAACCTGTTGCGGGTGGTGGAGGGTCGTAGTTCTCCTGAAGTTGAAGTGAACGCAGCTGTGATCTGTCCAGTGTAGTCCGGTGGAGTGGCTGAAGGAGATGTGCTTGCTGGAGGAGAAGATGGGGTCAAGCGTGTGGCCGGGGTAGTGGGTGGGGGTGTTCACCAGTTGCTTGAGCCCGAGGTTGGCGAGGTAGTCCATCAGGGCGGCGGTATTGCTTTCATTGTTGTTCTCCAGGTGGAAGTTGAGGTCCCCCAGGAGGATGTAGTCAGGGGAGGTGAGGGCATGTGGGCTGACGAAGTCTGCGATGGCTTCGCTGAATTGTGTGCGTGGTCCCGGGGGTCTGTAGATGAGAGTGCCTCTGATGGTAGTCTTAGGGTCGGTGTGTATCTGCAAGTGAAGGTGCTCGGCGGCGGTGAGGGTGTCGTCGGAGTTGGTTGTGAGGCGGATGGTGTTTCTGTGGACGATGGCGATGCCTCCTCCGGTTTGGTTGGCGTGGTCCCTCGGGGTGATCTTGTAGCCATCCAGGATGGCTACGGCGATGTCAGGGGCTGAGGAGGCGTTCATCCAGGTTTCTGTTAGGAAGCCGACGTCTGGTGATGTTGTGTCGAGGAGGTTCCAGAGTTCGACGGCGTGCCTGTGGATGGAGCGGGTGTTGAGCAGGATGCACTTGAGGTGATCGTTGCTGGCGCTTGGCTTGGCGGGTGCGGTGCAGGTTCGGAGGCAGGTAAATTTGCAGGCTTGACAGGGGGAGAGAGCGAACGCTGGATCAGCGCTGAGGCAGGCAGTGGGCAGCAGCAGGCAGCAGCGGCGTGGTGGCGACCTAGCCTGAGGGCAGGGTCAGAGGTCGCTCAAATTGAAACCTAGAATTTAATGTATGTTTTTCAGCGTTTTTGGAGGTTGGAGCAGCACACATTTCTCTAGAAAGTTGGCTGCCAGGCTTATGCCTTCACTTGATAATTCGTAGCCTAAAAATAGGACGTTGAGGTGGGCAATTCGTGATTGCTTAAAATTGAATTTGTACCCTTCAGAAGCGAACCCAAGTATTATGGTGTTCACTCTTTTCAAGTGCACGTCCAAATCATCGTCTGTTAGATAGATGTCATTGACATAAGATAATGCCTCATCATCGTATGTTTTTTAGTAACTCTGTTACTTTGGCTGAAAATAACTCTGCACTATTCTTGAATCCCTGGGGGAGATGGCAAAATTGTCGCTGTGTCCCCATTATTGAGAAAGCGGTCAAGTACCTACTTTCTGGTGCAATGTTTTGACAGAAGAAAAGGTTAGAAATATCTAATGTGGTTTTATATTTCTTCCGCACGATGTTATTCATGAGTGCTGCACTATGTGCATTTTGTACTGCAAAAGTTTTGCGACAAGTTTTTAAATGTCTATAGTCCAAAACTAGACGAGATGAATTGTCTGGTTTGGAGACAGGAAACAAAGGATTGTTCATAGATGAGGTGCATGTTTCAATCACCCCTTGGTATTCAAGTTGATCTAAGATCTCCTTGACCTGTTTTTTAGCTTCTTGCTTAACTGGATACTGCCTCTGTGCAGTAGGTTGATTTTTTAACTGGATTTTATGATGAGGAGTGTTCTCATCCAATCCTACGTGATTTTTGTATAATGCTGGAGCCTGGGCTACTGCCATTTTCTGGCATAGGTGCATTTTGTATGAATTGGGATGTGATTAGAGAAGGCTGGCATAATTATCTCTTTGCCATGTGGGCACTCCCTGACAAATTCAGATGGACAGTCTTGTTCAGCTAAAAGAATGTCATAACCCTTAGATAGCTTCTCCCAAAAGAGTGCTTTTATTTTCCTAGTTATGTCCCCCTACATCCGAAGTGTTACTTCATATAACTTATGGGGTACACTAACCCTGGTGTCGGCAGTTTCAACTTGAATGCATTCATTCAAGTTCACTGTCTCCAGATGATCTTGCGAGCCATGGTGACTTCTGCTGCGCTGTCTAGCATTGTCTGGGCCCAATCCCCGTTCTTGAGTTGTGTCCTCAAGATCCTCGGCATGTCTGATCTTTAGACTTGCTACCTTCTTTTTGGTGAATTGGGTCTTCTTATTTTTCGGAACGTGCTGTTCGTCTTTGGACTTCACGCGTTCTTCCTTTTGCTCTGATCGTTCTCTTCTTTCGGATTTGTGCGGGGAAGTCTGAAAGGTATGAGAGGAACGTGTATCAATATCTTGATATCTATCAGATTTTCTCAAATTATCCTATTTCTGAGGTATACCTCTTTTCAGAGAGCTCCTTTTGAGGAGACCTACCTCTGGACTGGGAGCGCATCTCTTTAGGAAGCGTCTGTTTGCTATTTTCCTACTTCTTTTTAGGAGTAGTGAGATTATTTTTAATAAAAACCTTTTCAGGATTTTCTGTTAGTTCGGGTTTTACTGGTTTCCTCCCCCAAACTATCTCTTCCTAGTTCTTCATAGGATTTTTCAATCATTCTTGCAAGTTCATATTGTTGCTCCGTTATGTCAGTTTCTTTTAGTTTTTGGCGGATTGTCACGGATGCTGCTTCAGCTTTGATGTTAGCTAATAGTATAGCCGAGACCTGTTTGAAATCTTTTAGTAATTTCATACCAAGATTTAAGGCAGGTTCTGGTCTGTATTCATTTTGAATCTGTCTTAGGACGTCTGGTATTACCGCCATAGACGGAACACCATGTGTTTTTGGGTAGATTGAGCAAAGACTTTACCCCAAGTGTTGCAGTCCTCTACGTGTGGTGCAATCCCCATTGGTAAACAGATTATCAGAATCCTGTGTTTCTCATGAGGTGTACTATCAGGAAATACTGCCTCTATTTGAGTAATTTTTTGAGCTAAAAAAGAATGAAATTTGTTCCCTTTTTGCCGGCAATTTACCAATGACTGATTGTATAGTTTGTGGTGTAATTTTGTTTGTGTTCCCTGATGAGTGGTGTGCTGTGGAATCTTTATAGCAGGTTGGACTGTTAACGTCCGCATGACATATTAAACCAAGTGTCTATGTATTTTAATTAATTGTTTTAGCTGAGCTAATAGTTCTGGACCTGTAATTTGTTCAATGGCAGGATGGGGTGTATAGCTGGCTAATACCGGCCATGTTGCTCCTGGTCTACCTAGTGGACCGAGCCTGGTAGTGTGATTTTGATGTTGTAGGGTGCCTTTAAACCAGAGCTGATGCACTTGGTAAGTTAGTGGAATTTCAACATCCACAAAAGGAACGTATTCTGCTGGAGGTTCCTTTACTTTGAAGAAGTGGAACTCGTGTGTTACTGGATTTGCTGCAGGAAACAGAATCCATGAATAGAATATCTCTGTTTGCCGATACTCATGTGCCGCTATTACAAAGATTACTTTATCACCTCTCTATGATACTCCATTATTTATAAGCTTTATAGTGATTGTTTGCCTTATATTTACCGGGATGTGTATAGCCTCCGGGTCATTTTGTTGGAGACTTGTGTCATCTAAAACTGCATGAGCTGCTGCTGCAGCTCTCTCCCTTTCATCGTCACTCTCTGACATTTTGTTGACTGAAAGTTTGCAGAGCAAGTTTCAAGGAAACAAAGATAAGGTGCACAATATTTTTGGAACACTGTATCCTTCAACGTTGAACAAACCAACAACTAATACATAGGATTTTCTTCCTACTCAGTTATGGCAGATATAATATCCTTTTACCCACTCCAGACGTCTATTGGAGTATTTTACGGGAAAAAGGGGTCTGTGTGAAAAGCACGACTGAGTTACTCTAGTATCTAGCATTAAATTCTCGCCTTACCAAACGTTGGGTGCCATGTTGTGTAGTTCCTATATTCCAATAGGCTCTGCACATTGGAATAACATATACTATAGATTAGACGTAGGACTAAGGTCGACTAGGTCTCTATCGAATATATTAGACTTAATTGTGAGTGCCAGCTAGCTCAGAGGTCACTAGAAACTTTCTCGAATGAACAAGGAGGAATTCGTTTCTGACAACTGCATAAACATGACAACTTCGTTTCCCAAGAATAAGAAATGTATCTCTAGAGTCGCGGAAACAATAGATAGTTATTTTTACTCAGTCAATCGTGCATGCTTCATTTCACCAGAGGTGCAGAGAAATAGAGAGACAGGCGTTTTCAATAAAAAGGTTCTCATGCAGAGAAAATGAACTGCTACAATCGTAATACTGGTTGCAAAGTACAATGCGTACAGTACGAAGAGTATTATAAAATTATACTGTAAAAGCATGATATGGTTTCTAAGCCATAAAATATAGAGAATACATACATTAATAAATAAAGACTAAAAAGTACCCAACTGGTGCTTCTAAAATACGCCTACCCCGGTGTACCTAACCTAGGCCTAGTACAAGGGAAGAAGTAAGTGAGGTGTAGATTAGTTTCAGTATTCTTTGCCAAGAACCTATCAAAGAAATCTCTACGGGTCTAATCAGCTCCGTACCTTGGTTTTAGAATGAAGGAGGTCTGGTATCTCTCTCTCAGTACTCGATTTCCCAACAACCCGCAAGGGAAGCTTGGAAACACTGGAGCTGGATTTCTCAGCAAGAGAAAAGACAGCGTCTCTCTCAGTGCGTGTGCTGGAGGGTCGGCTTCCTTCGGCACTTGCTACGGCGAGCTGTGTCATGTAGATAGATAGTCAAACTGCTGCAAACCACTGTGTGTTTGCCTGGCTTAAAGTGTGGGCATATTTATACCTTGAAGGTGCCAAGTTTGACGTAAGGTTGGACATAATAACGTCATCAAAGACTCAGTTCTTTGAAAACTCCATGAGTTCTTGGTTAAATCAATATTCAAGCAAGGGGAAGTCCCTTACTGCTGAAGGCCGGGTTTTTCCAAGAAATCGTTGTGGATTTTCAGAACTAGTGGAAGTAGGTAGCCCTGCCGTATTTGGACTGCATAGGCTAAGTCTAAATATGGTTATGATTTCTATGCCTATATAAGGATAGGGTGATTTATACCTATATATGGGTATGAATCGGGAAAATTACACTAAGGTCCTAAATTCATATACAACACCCACTTTTCTAAAACAAATAATCATCCCTGGTGGCTAGTGGGCTTTCTTCCCCTCCCCAGGGGGGCAGTTTGGGGGCTATTACCCCATCTGTACCCCAGGGAAGTAGAAAGACTGTGCCAATTTTTGAGGGGCGGGGGGGGGGTATTATAATGCGCATTTAAGACAGCCGCCACCAATGAGTTAAAAAAAATCCCTGGGGTCTCGTGTGCTTTCTGCCCAGGGAAGGTAGATTGGGGGCTACTGCCCCATCTCACCCTGGGAGCAGAAAGCCTGAATATACCCAAAATTATAAGGGGGAGCAAATGTGCTTGCCCAAGGGGCTTCTCGACTCTCCCTGGTGTCTAGTGGGTGGATCCCTGCTTGGGTGATTGTCAACCTGCAGCGATCCCCAAGCAGGGATCCACTAGGGAAGGGTACCATGGAAAGGGAAGATTCTCCCCTTTCCAAAGATACCCCTCCTGGTTGCCTACATGTTCAAGAGGCTGAGATAGACCCAGGAGCACATAGACAGTGAAAGTGAAATGAGCGTATCGGCTCATTTCACTTTCTTTTTCATTGTAATGACGTAAGCACGAGATGCACTTTGATCATCATTACTCTGAGCAAAAAATTCCTCAGGCAGCTGGGTAAGCTCTTCCTCAGCTCCCTAGGCCGAAAGAAAAAAAAAGAAATCCATCTGCTCTTTACAGCAGAGGGATTTCTCTGTTGTGCCGAGGACATAATAGTTACATCCTTGGCACGGCATCACCACAGCCAAGGACGTAACAATTACATCCTCAGCATAGAAGGGGTTAATGCCAGATCTCTGATAAAACATAAATTTGAGTTTCTGGATTGAATGGATAGCCATCAAATTGATATAGCATGGGTTACTGAGACCTGGGCCGACCAAGCGTCTGGACCTGACTTAGCTCCAGCGACCCCTCCCATCTTCATTCTACACTATGTAGGTAGACCTCTGAAACGAGGTGGGGGTCTTGCCATGATTCTTAGGAATAATCTGTCTGGGGTCATGGAACTCATCCATACTCGTCCATACTCAAATGTGAAGTCTTAAAATGTAATGTGCTACTTTCTAAAACAGAGTAATTGAGGGGCAGTTTAGTTTATCGACCCCCTGGACCTAGGAACACTTTCAAACAAATTGTGGGTTCCCTTCTATAGGAAGGTCTGACGGCCAAGGACATCACCTTACTCTGAGATTTTAACTTTCATATGGAAAACTCTGAAGACAGCAATACTGCCACCCTCACTGAGAACTTTTTTTTTTTAAACTTCCTCATACATGCCACCAGATGATGAATGCTCTAGATGGGAACTCCGCGTGCCTTTCATACTGTCAATCTTGGTTACTGCCCTGGACTCAGTGTGCAACACATAGGAATCTCCCAGAGAAAGGCTGTTTCCTTGTCCAACTCCCATTCCCTCTGATGGAACGCCTTGGAAACCTGGGAGGACAGGACCCACACACCTCTGGCATAATCATTGGACCGCCTTTAGCTCTTCGACCAGGCCACCAGTGCCGACCACACCCTATCTGCGCTCTCTGCTTGACAAGCCATATCTAGCTTACTGACTGAAATGTTTTTTAAACAGTCAGCAAACCTTGGAGGGGCCTCCGACTTCCATTCTCTACAAATTTCTCTCCTTGCTATAACCATCACATAGAATATAAATTGTGAGGTAAAACTATTAAGGCTATAACCACATGGCAAACCTAAAAGAACTAATCTAGGAGAGCATATAATAGGGACAGATGAGACCTTTTCCAAAAAGCTGATAACATTATTCGAATATTCAAAAATCTTTGGGCATTCTAAAAACATATGTTGATCATCGGCTGCGGGGAGTTTGCATCTACGGCAATAGTAGTTGTCTGACGTAACCTTAAATAATTTAGCCGGGGTCCAATATACCCTATTAGCAGTGAACAGATAATTCCTTCTGAGATTAGCGGGTTTTATTAGGCTCTGGGACATGGAAAATGAGTCTGTCCAGATCTTTAAAGTTTCCTCCGGGCAATCTGATAAAACATTACCCCAGAGGCTCGCCAACTCTAATTTTAACGTTCCTTTTACCCCTATTAGCAACCTGTACCAAAACGATACCTCTCGTTTCCATACTCCCTCCCTGCAGACAGAATCGAGGATCCCTGTTTCATCCTCAAACTCCAACTCCTGCCTTGACCACCAGGCCGAAAGTTGGTAAAATTTAAATCTTGTTAATGACCTGTTAGTTATGGAAGATACAGAATCCCAGTCTATAAGGCCTGAATTAACATAAAGATCCCCCCATCTGCTCAAACCTGCTGATTTTAATGGCTGAGACAATTGATCCTGGAGACATTCCGGAGTGCCCAGAGAATCCCAAATTGGGGCGTGAGAGTTATAATATGGGATCCCCAAGGAACTCCGGACAAATAACCAGTTCCTAAGTGCTGTCTGTAGGATCTTAAGTCGAACCTTTTTAAAATACTTCTGGTCACCAAATTTAATAAGGAAGAACTCCTGGCTCTGTGGTTGGTCTTGCAACAACGCCTGAAAGAGGCGGCCATGTGAAGAATAGTCCAATTTATTGGCCAGTAACCTAAAATTTTTAAAGTGAAAGGCGTGACAATATAAAAACAGATCTGATAAGGCCAGACCACCTATCTTCAACCCCCTCCTTAATTTCTTCCGGGCTATCCTAGGAGATTTTGAAGCCCATATAAAGGATCCAATCTTCCCTTGCAGGATCCTGATATCTTTCGGGGGAAAGGGTAATGGGATGGTATTAAAAAGGAAGGTTAATTTGGGAAGTATGGTCATTTTAACAAGATTAACTCGTCCATATAAATTCAGTGGCAGATTACCCCATCCTGTTAGCGTTTTAGTAATCTCTTTCACTACTATCTGCCAACTGATTTTAGGTATAATCATTACATTTTTGAGTCAGATGGATTCCCAAATACCTCATTTTGTGTTTGCCCCCCTGTATAACCGTACAGTTATTCCATCCCATTATTTCTGATTTCTCCTTGTTAATTTGATACCCAGAGAATCTTCCAAATTCCTCTGCAAGTTGAAATAGCCTAGGAATTGCCTCTACATGATTGGAGGTATATAAGAGAAGATCATCCGCATACAGAGCTGTGTTAATAGATTTAGTGGGAGCGTGGTATTTTGCTTTAGAAGTCCGATCAAAGGTGTAATCAAAAACCAAATTAAAATCACCCCCAAGAATCACCGGGGCTGATGTCTCAAGTAGCCCTGTCCTCAATTTAAAAAGGGGGCCAGGATTATCGTCATTAGGACCATAGTACACTGCATAGGTGTATTGAATGCCGCAGATCGAGAGGGCCGCCACAAGCCACCTACCTGTCTGATCTGTATCCCATTTTAACAACCTTATCCCCCTGTTTGCCCTGATAATTTTTGCGACCCCCCTGGTTGCCCCCTTCTGTCTGCGTTTCTTAAAAATTCGCAGACCCTGGATTGTTTTCTTCCTTCTCCTATTCCGTTAATATTCCAGGAGAAGATTTTTATGTTCGTTGAGCTAGTCATGTTCCGGCACCTACTTCCCACGTATCTAGAGCTTTAGGTAGATAAGATATCTTTTTTGCGTATGAGGGCATTTTTTCCCTTTTTCCCGCCACCCAATGAACCCTCCCAAACTCACCCCCAAGGAACCCTCCCAAACCCACCCCCAAGGAACCCTCCTTTCATACCCGACGATGTAACTGCCTTTAGGGCCTCAGGGGAACGGCCAGTGGCTGAGCTATCTTAAACTACAGCTTCAGCGGCATGATGTCACAACTCCTAATATTTGAGGGGATGGTGCTAGAAATAAAACCATGTTTTTTATAATTTATTGTCTCCCTTTATTCTCCTTTAATTTTATTTTTCTTTCTTTATTATTATTATTATTATTATTATTTTTTACTCATTTATCATTATCACTTTATTATGACTCTTGCCCTTGTGCTGTCCCCTTGTGCTATCCCTAGTGTTTTGTTCATTCTTCATTCTTTATCTTTCCTCCCACTCTCTCCTCCCCCTTTCTGCTTTCTCATTGTGTTGTTATTTCTGCCTCATCAGGGAGAGGAGGTCATCTACATCCTCAGGCTGACCACAGTTATACATTTTGTTTCGCCACATGATCTTCAATAAGGCAGGAAATTTCATCTGGACTTGCGCTCCAAGTGATCTCAGTTCTGGCATCCTGCAACCCAGTTCCAACGGCCTCTGAGCTGTCCTCCCTCCAATGTCTGATCTAATTAGATATGGGTTTGCTCGATGATGGAGGACAGACTTAGATAAGCATCTTCCAAGAATTAGCTCCTTAACACTATATGACTAAAGTTCCCCAAAAATTTTCTGGGAGCTTTCCTGTCTGTTCGTGGCTTAAAGGGGTCCCTATGCACCCTTTGTATGTCTGCCTCAAAATCCATGTCAGGCCGATCTTTTAGGACACCTTCCCTTAAAAGCTTACAAACAAAACCCTTGATAACCTCCTGTTCTTCCCCTTCAGGTATTTTCAGGATTCTGAGATTGTTCCAACGCGCTTGCGTTTCTAGTCTCTCCAGATCCATAGCAAGGTGTCTGTTCTGCAATTTCAGGGTGTCGATGTCCTTGGTGTTCGGTTGGACAGATTCAGATAAGGCAGCAACTTCGACTTCCAAATTTCCAGTCCGAGTAATTACATCATCTATTTTGGACTCCAATAAATCGAACCTGTCTTGGATAGCCTTTTGATTACTTTCGGAGATCTCAAATTTAGTCATTAGATCTCCCCTTAATGATTGAAAGAGGGAGCCCAGCCTGTCTCTATCTCCGTCTGAGATTTCGGACTGCCTCCGATCTCCCTGCGCCTGAACCTGAACCAGATCTTTTAACTGAGTAACAGCCTGATTATAAGTGTTGCCCCCCTCTCCTGATAATTGTGGCGAAGGGACAGCTTCTGTCACTGAGACTCTTGAGGGATTCGGGTAGTCTCATCTAGTTAAAAATCCTACACCCAAGGCAGGACACACTCTAGATAGAGTGTTTTCCAATAACCTCCAAGTAGTAAGGATAGTTATGATTCCCCTAATTTGGTCTGACTACCTTGTGGTGATGTTCAACATAAACCTTAAATTGAAATCCACCCCTGACAGACTTCTTACTTATGCTATTAAATTTTGTGTGTGGAATAAAATACAGACAGAAGTCTTTAATAAAACTTTATATAGCACAATACCTTCCCCCTCTGACAATTCGGAAGACTCCTCTTTGAAATACATAGATTAGTTCACCCATGTCCATCTATGCGCCTCTTAAAATCCGGAATTCACGGAGAGGTAAACCCTCTGCCCATTGATTCATGGAGAATCTTAGACTTCAGAAACCAGCATGCAGAAGACAAGTGAGACAATGGAGGAAAGAGTACAATAGGGCAGAAAAAAGAGAAATACAGGCCCTGCATGAGCAAGTATAATGCACTTATGCTGAAGGAAAAGACCTTATTCGTTACACAAAAAATATCTGCAGCCAAGACTTCCTCCAAAGACGTTTTCGGGTTGTGTCCAATTTGGTCTCACCCCCTAGGAATAGTCTGATCGATAATAGTCAGGATTTCAGTGAGACCCTGGCCGATTTCTTCAGAAACGACATTGTCCAGATCTTTAATAAATGTGATCTAAATATACCCACTAGTGTGGAAGGTCCTCCCCAATTGACCTTACCTGAGGAGCACCCCAAATTCACAGACTTTTCATCATTATTGATAGATCAGGTGACCACATTTATCAGAACTACTAAATCAGGCTTGCAGATGGGCCCTTGTTCTTCCTCAATCATCAACCTGGCCACATACACTTTGGCCACCTGGGTGACTAGTACTTTTAATTCCGTGTTGGAATCAGGATATTTTCCTACAATATGGAAGGAGGCTTCCATCCTTACTCAGCTAAAAAAGTCAAATTTAAATCCCAGTGACCCAAAACCAAAAACTTATTGAACTATTTTCCGTCTACCTCTTTCAGCCAATATAATAAAAAAGGCTTCAAACCAGCAAGTAGCTTAGTTTCTATCGGACCACCAGCTGCTAGATACCCCCCAATTTGAGTTTAGAAGCAGCCACAGCACCAAATCTGCCCTCATCAAAACCACTGAAGAGATAAGAGCAATAGTTGATTGTAGTGGTAGCGTGGCGCTCGTTCTCCGTGATTTATCGGCAGCCTTTGATACGGTCGTCCAAAAGATCTTGGTCGACTATCTCCGGGCTGTGAATATCGAGGGGTCAGCTCTTAAACTTCTGGAATCTTTGCTATCTCATAGAAAACAAGTGATAGACCTAGATTCGCTTTTGTCTAAGCCTTCACGTATGCCATGTGGGGTCCCACATGGGTCCTCACTCATTCCAATGCTGTTTAATGTTTATGTTAAAAAACTTGAACACTCTTATAAAATAATTTGGGCTGGGCCTTACCTCATTTGCTGATGATACCCAATTAGTGGTAGCAATGGCTTCTCCTATTATTTTATTCAACATCATCAGAAAGATGAATACAAATATAAATACATGAGAAAATTCATCCAAAAATGTAATAAATGCAATACAATATTGAGAGAGCATGGGATCTGAATGCCGTCAGTTCAAAAGCAACAATTAATATCATATGACATGCTTATTAATCTTGACCTGTCACCTGGCCCTTTTTCCAGCTTTAAATCGGGGCCTAAATACACCTTCCTAGTTTTCTTACCCTCCGTCCCTTACTTTCATAAACCCTCTTTTTAAGATTAAAAATAGATAAAAGACGTGCAAGCCATTGTTGAAAAGGTGGTGAGAGTGAATCCAACCAGGCTGTTATTCCTTGACTATTGGTCCCTAGCAGCTTTAGATCTGATGTTAACATTACTTTTACTTTCAGGTATTGATCTAAAAATGGTTTTAAATCCTACTTCAGGATTTCTGGGAGGGCTCAAGTTGAGAAATGTATTAAATCTTCTTCGGTACTACTACAGTGGGGACAGCAAACCGCAGCTTGACCCCCCCCCCCTCCATTAAGCTATCTTGGCTGGGGTGCAATACAATGAGAACATTGTTTTGTAGTGTTGTGACTGTAACCCAGCCGAGCATAGAATAATCTGACCTAGTTTCAATGAATCTAGAAAGCTAACACAGTGTGTGGCTAGCTTTGGTCTCCATTTCTCAACTTGCTTCTCAAGGCCGTCCTGCATCAGTTGGGTCACACCCGTATATATGATTAATAGTGCATCACTCATAATCCCTAACCATCTCCATAATAGAGTCTCTGCAAAATCCCTTTGGTCCCCCTTTCTTCTTGGCTAAAAAGCTCCATATTTGCAGATACTTAAAAAAATCTTTCCTATCGACCCTATAATTGATTTGAACTTCCTCAAATGACTGAATTGCATCTGCGAGGTCCCCAATCCTCCAGATTCCTAAATCCTCCCAGCGTGACAAAGCCACGTCATGGTCATGGAAAATTTCAGGAAGTGCTGTATTCCTGAAAAGCGTAGTATAAACATTCATCCTGCCAAGCCCTATTTTCTCTTTAGAGCCACCCATACCCGAAATGTGGCTGATAGTTTTAAATCTGACTCTTGTAACAACTGGGTTTATTATATTTCAGGAACCAATTTTGAGCCGCATCTTCTAGTAACAGTTCATAAGTATCAGGTGACCCCCTCCTATTCCATCGATCTGCAGATCTCCCCCCCCCCCCCCCCCCAACACTGGGCCATGCATCTACTGTAGCACTGCAGCCCAATAGTACATTCTTAAGTCTGAGACAGCCCATCCCCCTCTCTCCTTAAGAAATGTTATTAACCTCAGGGCTCTCCTTGTGCTCCCAAATGCCCATATAAACCTATTGATCATGTCTTCGATCCCCTTAAACCAATGTTTTTCTATTTTCAACAGTATTGCTCTAATGAGGTAGAGGGCTTTGGGTAGAAAGATCATCTTCATTATATTGTATCGGCAGACAATAGACAGATGAAGGTTATACATCCTATCAAAATCCTTCTTCCCTTTCTGGATGACCTGGGCTAGGTTTAACTCCACAATTTGCTCCAACTCTGATGTTATATATTAATCCCTAAATAAATTGTAAACTGTGTCACCCGAGGGTTCTCCAAAAATACCATGCTATTTGTTACTATTTGTGTTTTTTGCTGATTGGGTGAATACCCAGAAATCCTCCCAAACAGCCTGGTCTCTTTCTTGATTTCCGCAAGAACTACCTAGGGGTCAGATGCTACAACCACCAGATAATCAGCATAGCCCAGAATTTTGGTGTCGTGCCCTTGAAAACACATAGGCTTAATACTCATATTGTCCTCAATTTTCCTAATCAAAGAATCTATGTAACATTAAAAAAGGAGGGGAACAAGGACAACCCTGTTTAGTCCCCCTCGTGATCAAAATTAGTTCTGTATGATCCTCATTCAGACGAAGACGGGCAGCAGGGGCCTAATACATTACTCTATTGCGTCGAGAAAACCCTTCCCTATACAGAACTACTCTAGAGCAGCTCAGAGCTAATCCTAGGAAACCCTATCAAATGCTTTTTTGGTGTCAAACAAGATCAGAGCCATAAGGTACCCAGCGATTTCAGCCACATCAAACAGTGTAACCACCCTGCATACGTGATCTGTGATTCCTTTGCCCAGTATAAAACCATGCTGCCGGGGAGAAATCTTCTTACCAATAATGAGGCTTATCTGGCAGACTAATACCTTTGAAAATATCTTTGTGACGCTGTTCATGAACGTTATGTGTCTATAGGACCTGGCTTTAGTTGGAGATTTCCCCTTCAAAATAATAATAATGGTGGCCCAGTCCCATGACTCTGGGGGGACACCCCCTTTTGCGCCTGACTTAGCGTATTTACCAAATCGCCATAGAATAGTGAGAAAGGTTTTATAAAATTCCAGTGGAATCTGATTGGGTCCCACAGCCTTTCCAGAAGGGAGATCGATGAGTGCTCTGTATATTTCTCCTTTTGAGAACAGAGTATCTAAGAGTTCAACGTCTTTTGGAGAAAACTGCTCCGTTTTAATAAAACTTAAGTAATGTCCTCAGAGCTCTGATTCTTGCAGTATAATTTCTCATAGTACTGGCGGAATTCCTCCTGTATGCCTGTATAGCCAGTAACTCAGTTTCCCCTTTCATATTTAATCTCAAGGATCTCACCCCTAACTGCTTTCTGCCTAGTCCATGCTGCCAGCATATGTCTGACCCGTTCGTTATACTCGGGCCAATCTTGCCGCTGTGCAAGGTACTTTTCGGCTCCTCTTGCTGCTGAAGTTACTCCTATTGTGGCTCTTGCCAGAGCAAGTTTGAGCAATATATTCTATACAAATGCCCCCATACTATAACCCTAACAATTTCTCCTCGATATCTGCCAACATTTTATATAATACCTTTGGGAGCTGGGTTTTCTTATTTTTGCGATGCAGGATAAAGCTGAATGTCACCCCACTTAACCCCTGTCTTAAACGCATCCCAGACCATACCACTACTGGTACTGCCCCTATTGATCTCTATGAATTCTCCAATCCATTTTTTCATGTGTGATATATAGCCCTGATCCTGTAACAACCCCCTTTCAAATATCCATGTAAGGTCAGCTCTTTCCACCCCCTTAAAGGTAACTTCCAAAACCAAGGGATTATGATCTGACATGACTTGGGGATATTTTCCAATGTTACATCTTGCGGTTTATGGCTGCATGACAAAGAAATATTCAAGGTGCACTACAGCTTTATGAGGGGCTGAAAAATATGTGCTACCTTGGTAAAGAGGCATTAGATATGGCCATTAATCAATATGCCCTTTTTCTAATGTCATGTGTATATGAGCCTTAAAAACTTTGTTTTTACGTCTGACATAATTACCGGTGTTGCTGCTCCAGTGCCCATCCATGCTGTTGATATTCAAGTCGCCACAGAATATAATCGGAGTGGGCCATAGCGCAAGTTCTGTATTGAGAAATTCCAAAATATTAGAGTAATCTTTAGTAGAATCACATACAGAGCAAATGGTAAACACATGTTTAAAATAATAGCATCCGGCTATCGCCCAACGCCCATATTTACCCGTCAAGCGCCTTTTGAATATTGTATCTCCCCTCTGAGACAGAATGGCAACCCCTCTTGTTTTGGTTCCTTGTGTTGCATAAGCAATAAGGTTATACCCAAGCTGTTCCATTAACTTTTCCTCACATCCTCAATATGGGTCTCTTGGAAACATAAAATATTGTTGCAGAAAACTTTTAGGTCTTCTGCAACTTTGTCGTTTAACATGATCATTTAGATTCATAGTTTCTATTCGGATTCTTGTTATCCTGGGCTGTATACATTTTTATCTAAGTGGACAGCATTCGCAAAGCCTACAGGCCCGTCTCCCATCATTAACTTCCTGATCCTTCCCAGCAATCACTTAAATTTCCTCATGTTCCATTGTTTTCCTCTTGTTTTGCCCCATATGCTCCGCCTCCCATGCCCATTACTAACCCCCGTCCCCCAGCCCACTGTAACCCACCCTCTAAACACCCTCAAACCCCTTCGCCCCACCCAACCCTTGAGGCAAACAGACCAGGGTGGTCTGGGTGATGTAGTCTGTGCTCGGATGTGCCCCAGCCGCTCGGGCCATAAGACTCCAATTATACCTGGGATTATAAAGAGACCACCCACCATCAAAATTGCAGTCCTATATCCTGCTACATCCTATTACACAACCCGCAAAAAAGCACTAAACACAAACATGCTACACCATTTCATCCATATATTTTTTCGCTTTTATCTCTGAGGTAAAGACTCTTGTTTTACTATTGTACATTATTTTCAGGCTGGCAGAATGAATTAAATACGCTTCAGCCCCACGTGTCTGACATGGTTGGATTAGCTCTTTTAGCCTCCAACGTCTCTCAACGGTAGCATGACAGAAGTCCGACATCATAAAAAAGACTGTCCATCATAAATCCTTTTACCATCCGGACGGACCTTAGCAAACAGAGCTTCGCAGAGCAGAAAGTTCCCGAAATAAATAATTAAGCTCCTGGCATCCGTGCTTCTCCAAGATGTGTCTGGCCAGATTTCTTCATCATAAATGGATAGTGATGCACTCCCTGGATTTACGGCTCCCAATTCCATTGTTGGAGCTCGGGGAAAGCCCTCTTCATCAGATTCAGCATGGTGCCCCAAATGTCATTCCCTTTGACCCCTTCTTCAATACCTAAGATTCTCAGGTTATTGCTGCGCTGCCTGTTTTCAAAATCTTCCAATTTCCATTGAGTATTAGTGATTTGCATGCCTTGTGCTTCTGTCTGATTTTGGACCCCAGCCGTTTTCTAAAGTGGCTGTCTGTTCTTCCGTAGTCTCTCACTGAACTCAGCACATGCTTTGGACACTATCCTGAAAGCCCCTTGCAGTTTTTTCATAGCAAGCCTGTTTTTTTTGTCATCAGCTCAGGTCTCTCCTTGTTGTTGTTTTATGGACTTAGAAATCATTTTTAGAGAGGATTCCTCAACTTGTGTGCTGCCCTGGCATCACTGTTAGTGCCTTCTTGTAAATTGGGATAGATTTTCTGTGTAGCAGAGTAATCACACTTTAGAGTGGCACCTGGCCCTTGTTTTTGTTATCCATCGGGGGCATGTCTTTGCTGCGGAGCATCTTTAGTCCGTCTAGATTGCTTTTTTCTTCTGATCGCAGTGCCAGGGCAGTCGTGTTGGCTGCCTGGGCTGGAGCTAGAGGTCTGGAGAATACACTCTGAATCTCCAGAGCTGATGTCCGAGCCACCAGATAGAGAAAATAACTTATCCTAAATCCTGGGAGTTCTCCAGCCCTCTAATGCCCTTTGCTCCTTCAACCAGAGCCCTGATCTCCGTGTTACTCAAACAGGGAGTTGTGATGGCTGAACTGCTTGATTGCTTTCTGTATTTTCTACCAGCTGACCGCCAGCGTCCATTACCTTATGTCCCAAGGGGGTAGTGGGGGTAGTAGTGTGTTCCTGCTTATCCCCCTGTCCTGCCCCTTGGGCAAATTCATCTGGAGATTTTTCCCATAGCCTAAGGGACACCCACTGACCGTTTGCCGATGTAGCAAGCTTGCTGGGGAGACCCTCTGCTCTACGGTTCGCCCTCACTGGATAGCTGCTATTAACCAGAAAACTGTCACCTTCACCATCTCTCTAGGTTCCCTCGCACCTGCTTCCACCTGGGAGTTTCCTGCGATTACTGTTACTGCCGGGAACAATTCGGTGATGATCTGTTGTTGCTGTAACTGCATTTGATTACCCTGAGAATCTTCCTTCTCCCCCGGTAGAATGTTATCATCCTTTTTACCACCCGCTCTGATGGCAAATCCCGGGGCCTTTCCTATACCTTTGACTGCCTTGTTCCTACTGGTGGTAGTTGCACCTGCTTTTGCTGGCTTGAGGCCTTGGGTGTGGGTTAGGCTCCTATTCACTGGCAGTGCTGCTGCATCAATTGTTTTTTTGCGCACAGGGCAAGCCGCTGTAGAAGGCATCCTATTCTCGATGCAGTCCCTGGTGCAGTCCTTAGCCACACCTGGACCTCACTGCCCCTAAAACCGAGAACTAAGGCAGTCTTTGCCAGGAATTGTCTAACACGGCAGGTCACCAGAGCTCTTGCTGCTGAGGCCGCCGACGACAGCCATATGGCAATCCCAGGCCAGGACGAGAATTGCGGGTAGGATATTTATGCCCCCAGCATTACTTCTGCTGTTTACACCAAACAGATGCCCTTTTTTCCCTTATGCAGAGCTCCGAGCGGCAGACGAGCGGCCAACTTGACCAGTTGCACAGGCGCCATCTTGTCTTCCATGGGTACAGATCTCGGTGTAATTGATTTTACAACAAAATTAATTTTGGCTGCAGCCGTCTTGGATAGAGTACCCTGACCGTGTAATAGCACTCTGGAAGAGAAGCCAACAGGGTTTTGATCCTGCTCTGGATGATGCACAATGGTACAACTGTACTCTTGTACTCGTAGTCCTCACTATTCAATGTGAGGAGACATCTTGGCTTTTGGATTACCAAAGACAGTCAGTAAAGGTTGATGATCAGTTACCAGCTTAAAAGGCCAAACCTTTCTCATGTTGTGAGTGAGCACGCCCTCTCTGGGACAAACTTACACTGGCAGATGCCACAATATGCCTTTGGGAATTTAAGTGTCCGTGGTGCTATTCATGGATAGTGCTTAACACTACTCGGCTAAAGTCAACAACAACCGCTGTATGAAGCTTTGGATTAAAGTAGGCCATTTCAGCAGCAGTTGCAATGGCTTGTTTCATTTTCGTGAAACTTCTCTCACATTCTTGTGACCACATGAATTAAACATTTTTCTTTGTTAAATTATGTAAGTGAACATTAATAGTAGCAAATAGCAAAGTCTTGTATGTATCTTGAACAGTAACTGGCCATGCCATGAAATGAACGTATCATAGAAACATCTTGTAGGGCTCAGAATTTGACAGTACCTGTAATTCTGCAGGATCAGATGTCATACCGCATCTGAAAAGATATGGCCAAAGAACTTTAACTTTGTCTTGTGGAGTACTGGTCTGCCTTCAAAGTCAAATCTACATCAGTTCTAATCAACATACTTGTGTGAGAGATTTATCATGCTCATTCTACGTAGCTCCAAAAATCAATGTTATTGCTATAATTGTATGTATTCACAACAGGCTGTATGACACATCAAATGACGTCTTAGAAAAGTTCTGCAGCCAATAACACACCAAAACTGAGTCTCTTGCATTGAAACAGACGGATATGTGTAGAAAAGGTTGTATTATGCCTACAATCTTCTTCGAGTTGCAACTGATAACCTTTATTTAAATCAAGGTGAGAGAAGGCCTTTGCACCATTTAATTTTGTTAGCATGACAGCAATGTTTGGACCTGGATGTCATTCTTGTTCAATTGCCTTGTTTACTTGACAGATAGCAGCACTTATGATTACAGCTCCTTCACTGTCCTTTTTGGGCATTACCACAATGGGAGAAACCCATGGCATTTGACCAGTTGAATGCCTAATAATGTCATGTTTGAGTAACAATTCAAGTTCTTTTTCAACAGCTTCTTGTAAATGAAAAGCAATTTGTCTATGTCTCTATACAAGAGGACAGACATCTTCATTAATATGCAACTTTAATTTCATAGTCTTAAGTTTGCCTAAACCATGAAACAATTAAGGGAATTGACTTTCATGATGAGCATTCATGTTGTAGTTCATCGATATCAGTCCCATATCAGCAGCTTGCTGAAACTGAGCAGACAAGCACCTGACGCTTTACCTTGAAGGACATGGATGGATGTTTGCACCTTTGTTTCCTTGTGTTGCATTGTCGCTACAAACTAACCTTGACTTTTTATGGGCGTCGATGCAGTCCATGTATACACTTTGGTTTTTGATGGCATAAGTCATGGCAATGGAGATAATTCATTGTATTTCTCGTCCGGCATTAGGTTTATCAATGTACCACTGTTGATAATGAAGGGTATCGAGCAGCTATTTATTTTCAATGTAATCTTCGGACAATGTTTGTATGTCTTTGGCATGACCGCTTTTCTTTGAGTGACATTTTTCTCAAATTCAGCCAGTCGGACAGGCGCACAATTCTCTGAGGTAAATATCGGCATGGCACAACTATCTTCCTCACTTTTACTTGATATTGAGGCTGACGAACTGTTTGACGATTATTTAGATGACGATCAACTTCGTTCAGTGTCAGTTTGCTTCAATTGATGTCGCCACTTGGCCTTGTGGGTGTGCATCGAACATTGCTTCTGGAATGTTCTAGAGGCCATTTTGTATTCACTCCGTGGTGCACTTAGGGCCAGATGTACAACATGATTTTGCATGCGCAAACAGGATTACGAACCCGCTTGCACATGAAAAATTACTGTTGGGCGTGTACAATTCCTAATTAGCGACTCGCAATTTATTTGCGACTCGCTATTTAGTAATTGCGAGTCGCAATTAGGAAGTGGCGTTGCCTTCCTAATTGCATGCTCAATGCTATGTATGAATGTTTTGTGACCGCAATTGCGGTCGCAAAACACTTGCAAATTACCACTCTCTTCAAAAGGGTGGTAATGCAGTCGCAATTTGGAAGGGGTCCCCAGAGGACCTCTTCCACTTTGTGACTGTCTCTAAAAATACTTTTGGAGTGCAGGCAGTGGTCCCAGGGACCACTACTTGCCCTTAAAAAATGAAAAAAAATTTTTTTCTTTAAATGCATCCCGTTTTCCTTTAATAAAAAAAGGGTCTTTATTAAAAAGCAGTCACAGACATGGTGGTCTGCTGAGCCCAGCAGACTACCATCCCTGGGAGTGCTGGCATTCCCAATGGGCTCGCAAATTGCCAGAGGCTCATTAATATTAATGAGCCTCGCAATTTGCGACCCCATTGGGAATCGCAAGAACACAGTACATTTCATTTAGCACCTAGCAATTTGCGACTTGCAATGAGTCGCAAATTGCGAGGTGCTAATTGAAAGGGTCGCACATCTGGCCCTTCCTAAGCTTTACAACCCATCACAAAATGTTTCTCTTTACCCCAGCCTATACATATCTGTCCTTTGGCAGGACATTAACATTCTTGTGGAAATGAAAATCCACATCTAAAACGGAAATTCTTTTTACGTGTAGACATCACTTTGTGTCCTTCAGTATTTTGCTTCGGTTTACTTTTTACACTCATGACTGATTCACTCGGGGCACCTTTGGCCTCCATGTCAGCAGTAAGTCTGGGCGAAGTGACAAAAAAACTGCCGTGCTATGCGGAGTTCCACGAGCGGTGGTGTGCGTTAGGGTAATGCCATTCGCTGTGATTTTGAGCACCAAGTGCTTGTACCGCGCAGTAAAATCATCGCAAATAGCACCATGCACAACACAAGAGGGTGCAGCTTCCTTTCAACTGCTCTAGTAGATTTTCTATTCAAGGGGCAGCTTTTTCAATGCGAACAGAAGGTTTCTCAACGTGAGTGGTCACGACTTACCGTGAGCACTCGCATGGAGAAATCTGACTACCCGCGTTAAGAAATCTCACCAGGAGCTTGACTTTCCTCACTCTTCAACTAGACCTTGGTGAGCGCGCGCAAGGAAAAATCTTGCCTAGAAGTGGATTTTCCTCACTCGAGCACGCCAAACTTGACGCTGACGAGTGTGAGCTAGGAGAAAAACTCTGCTCCGCTTCGCAGAGTTTTTGGAAACTTTGTGTATTCCACAGAGCGCGGAGTGCGGAAGACTCGACGAACGGAGCGGAGTTCAACTCCCATGGTTAGTCAGAAGCTTGTGTATCAGCACGTTCTTCAGCACTGGCAGCTGCTAACACTCGCTCCAAACTAAGACATTGATTATAATGGAGGACAGATTTCCTCCGCAGGACTGGCGGGGGAAATCCGTCCGCCATTCTCCCTGCAATGACCCCCCCGCCACATTAGGATGGCTGGGGCGTCCGCGGGGGACGGCAAGACCGTCCGCTGCTTTTCCGCCGGTCGCCTTTGGGACCGGCAGAAAAAGTGCTCACATATGGTGGCGGTGTCTGCGAGACACCGCCAACATTATTAGGATGCTGGCGGTCAAATGCCTTTCCATGGCGGCATTGCCGCCGTGGAAAGGCATACGGTCTTTCCTTTGGGGGCCCGTTGTGGGCCCACAGGGTGAAGGGGGGTGGGGGGTGCACATGGGGGTACCTATGATATCCCCCTGCAGTTGCATGCACAATGCGGCAGGCACTGCGTGGTGCCTGCCGCTTTGTGCATGCATTTTTAACTTTACGGCGGGTGCTGCTTAAAGCAGCACTCGCCGCAATGTTAAATATACGGGATGTGACCGCCAGGGTGGCGATCACATCCTAATTCCAGCGAAGGGAACACCGCTGCCCCTGTGGACGGTCCCTCCACCTCGGGGGTGGCGGACGGACGCAGGTCCGTCCACCATCATAATCGACCCCTAAGAGTTTCTCTCAGCATTTGTCATCTGAATGAATCAGACAAGCATCCATCAATAAGTCTAAGATGCATACCTTTGTCATCACTACATTTATTGAACTTACAGTGCTTAATGAGTATATCAAGTCCATCCACAAATTAATCAGTGGTTTCACCAACTTTTTGGCATTCTTGACTGAAAATATATCTTTTGCAATCAACATTTGGCATTGGATTTAACTTGAAATTTTATAATTCTTTAATCTGATGTTATGTGATTTCTTTGCCAGTTCATGGCATTTTGGGCGCTGGGTCAAGACTGATTTGCATATGGCTGGGTTCAAACTGGAATGGCATGTAGAGCAAAAAACAATGGATTTAGGCCCAGATCTCTGTACTGGGGTAAATGTGTGACATTGTTCTGCATTCTGTCCATCAATTGTTATTTTTGCATTTCACATCATCACCAGCAAGATTTATGCGATACTTGATAATCTTTTTTGTGATCAGTCTCTTTAAGTTTATCAATAAAATTAAATAATCAAATGTCTCTATCCAAGCAGTCCATCTATCTATGCTATTGTTTTGCTTTTTGGCTGTGTCAAAAGGTGGTGGTCATTCCAGAAAGGCGGCAGCATGGAAACTGGTTATGGGAGTGGCTGACATTGAGGGTGAAGCTTCTGCTATGGTTGGCTGTCCATATGAGCATGCTCCATTTGCTCTATTTCTTAGGGCTTCGAATGGACCCGCCTCTGGTCAGAGAAACTGTGAGCTCCTCCTTGGTCTCCATCAGAGGCCCTTCACTTGTAGAAGACCTCTAGAGTTGTTCTGAGTCATCATCTGGCAGCTTTGGTGGTGTGCCACTTCAGGTATCTGACAGCTCAGTAAGCACAATCCTTGTGCTGAGGTGGTAAAGCTCGCCTTGTGGAGGGTCTGGTATGTGCAATAAAGATATACTTCTTTCTCACTTAGTCTGTCAGCCAGAACTTCTATGTATTTTGTTAGAATTTGACTTCTGCAGTGTTTAAGCTCCTTTTCTTGTATTAATACACAACTGTTGTTTTTAGTATTGCTCCGTATAATGTACAATTAAATCTTGCGTGGCAGTGCGGTACCTTTATTTATGGACTGACCACCAGCTCCTCGCCATAGACGTGTAGATACTTTTTAACACTTCCATTATCTTCAACTACTTTACAGCAACTGGATATGCACTTTGACTCCACAAACATGAAGCATCAATTCCCGTCTTCAATAGCGACACACATGGCATGCACAAGCAGTGTGCTTGGACCACAGCAAACTCTCTGGGAGAGCATAGTCATTCTTCATGTAACTTATTCCCTATCTTGTCACCTGTTGTAGCTTCCTCCCCAGCCTGGGTACCCGCCAAATGACAATGCCACACACAGAGCTTAATATTAAATGTCTTTATTTGTCCACGTTTAACTGTGAACACAACATTCCAAAAACAACCTTGCATTGCATTGCGCTATGACACCTATGTCACAGCTCTAAGGAGTCCATTAGCAGCTAATAGGGCTCCATTATAAAACTTGCAAGACACTACACACTGTGCAGGTGCAACCTGCCTGCTCCTTTAAGAGGGATTAGAGATCACTTGTAGGCAAGTGTAGTGAGTGACTGTACCTACCTATAGGGGGATGTCTGAGGTGTCTGTGAGACCCCTTTTCCCTCCCAGATGTCTGTCTTAAGGAGGCACACTGAAAGTGCTCCACCTTTTTGTGACACACTGTCAGTGAACCTCTGGGAGGCATTTTTGCCTCAGTGCCCATGCCAGTAATACAGCATGAGCACAGAGGCAAAGTGTTTCCCCACTTTTGCATGGGGCCATCAAATGAGGGAACCCTCTCTCATGACAGCGCTGTGCAACATGTACGCCAGCGCTACCTGAATTACAGAAAGGGACGCACACGCGTCTTCAGCCCCTTATGTGATACCATTGTGTCGGGGGGGCATGCAAAGAGGACACACACACCCCTTGCAGCCCCGGGGTACAATGTATAGTAAGGGCCCTGGTTGACAGTGGCATCCACTCATATCAATGCAACCTCTTTGTACTTAACTGTGAAAGTCAATCTAAAAATTCAAGCTGGCAGACGTTGCCCACATTCAATTGTGCAAGGAAATCTACTGCCAAGGTTGTCTCTTCATAGGATATATTTTGACTAATCGATTACAAGTTCGGCCACTGCTTAATTTGTGCTCTAATTAACGACATTCTACCCCCAAAATAATCTTTTTTACTTCTTGAGTCATTCTTGATGTTCTTTCTATGTTAGAAATTGGGTTTCTGGTTTGCTAGGGTATGTATCTAAGTCAGGCAGGACCCACCACTTAAGTCAGGGCAAGTAAGTTACACAGCAAAGATAATCTGTGCTCACCCTCTGGTAGCTTGGCTCAGAGCAGGCAGGCTTATCGTCAGAGGCAATGTGTAAAGTGGTTGCACAACACACTCACACAGAAACACAATGAATACACCACAAAAGAGACTCCACACAGAATTATATAAAAATATATAGTATATTGTACATAACATGGACCATAGTTACAAGAATTCTAAATACTGTGCATATTAACCAATTGCTAAAATAGTACTTGTTATGCTGGCAATGCAAGATTCAAAATGCCATACATTACACATCAGGGTGATGTAGCGGAAACCGCATTTTATTTGGAGGGGTGCATTATTATCGCATGTGTAGAGCACACCCTCGTATTATCCTTTGTTGTATTAAAATGAAGTGTTAGAATCTTGAAATGTAATAACGTGAACCGTGATATGTTCAGGCCATTGAATGGTAACTTATAGAATCCATTTTCGAAAGTAAAGGTAACCTGGAGAAAACATTTATATGAAGAACTTGTGTTGTGCAACTGTCAATCATTCCTGTACTAAATATTTGTATTAATGTGTCATTTTTACATGTAGGTAGGTGTATTAATTAAATGTGCCCTATTTCCGAACATGGCACTTTACAACGCATGTGTTACAATGCGTGTCATTACAACACATTTTTTACATTGCAAAATCCATTACAACGCATGTGTTTACAACGCATGTCGTTACAACGCATACTCCATTATAACGCAATTACTATTCTAACTCCGCTGGGGCGTTACTTTGGGGAATGTGTTGTAATGGATTATGCGATGTAATGACATGCGTTGTAATGGATTTTGCGATGTGAAAAATTCATTGTAATGACACGTGTTGTAATGAAACGGGTTGTAAAGTGTGCGTTGTAAGCGATGTTTCCCCCTATTTCCTATGCAATTCCGTAAAGCTTACATGCCGTTTTTTATTTTAGCTTAATCTTGTAGACCTGAAATCCAATTTCCCTTGAAGCTCTAGCTTTAGGATTTACAGTTTGAATTTCATGTGTGCTGTGGATCTAGTTCTTTCTCATGTTTTGTATTGCAGGTGGAAGAAGCGCCCTTGCTAGCTAGAATAATGTCTTTGTGTTTTAGTCAGGCAAGGAGAGAGAAGGAGATACATCGTGAGCTAAAGTCGATAAGGGAAACTGTTGTGTTTTCACACCGGAGAAGGCCTGGGAATCAAGGTCAACATGTTGCAGTTCAGGAACACCACTGTCCCATGAACAATTACCTAAACGATCGTGACCAGAGCGAATGGCGTTCCCTGCAAGGACTCTTGGGAAAATGCATGTAACAGTGCAAAGTTAGAGTAGGGAATGCACCCACATCTTTTCTGCCTTTGGAGAGAGAGCATCCTAGAATGAGCTCTGTCTCAATAGCTATAGGCTATCTGATCGATGGTGGAGAGACTTCTTAGGAAGTTTCCACATGCTGACACCGTTTTCATTTCCTTTCCTGAGAATGCTTGAGTAGACATGTCCTTTAATTAAAACTTTACTCTCATCAGCCCTCGATGCAAGGAAACTTGGACTCATGCTTTTTGATCCTCTGCATCCTATTTATTGAGTTAATTGTGTTGTGCATTCTGCAATGCCTCAACTTTACTCACAGATTTGTCTTTATGCTTATTCCAATGTATTTTTAAACTCTTGTTTTGAGGTGTCTTTGTGTCCAGTTATTTTAGGCTTTGTAATAAACTAACTAATCTTACATAGTTGTGAATGGTTACTATGTGGCAAGATAATTTCTGGTTGAATTGATTGGCATTAATAACAATATTCTCTCTTCTACGCTTACATGTTGCTAAAAAGAACCATCAGATTTCGATTCTAGAACGGGTCCAGAACTTATGTGCCCGACCCTTTCAAAGGCATAAATGCAGAAGTTAGATTGAGGCATAACAAATAAGCCACCAGACATCACCATAGATACATAGGGTGCAGCTTCCCTGCACTCCTACTACACTACTACAGCAGACTGGAGTGCGACACACGTGCTGACTCTGGCCCTTTAACAAGTGCCTAAGGGAAGAATCCAGAGCAGCTCTGGCTACGCTCTGGGACTGGTACAGGACACATGGCTCACATGCAGTGGCCAGTTTAAGCCAGGGAATTACACTGAACTGTGAAACGCGCTCCTTGTTGAGGTACACTGCTACCAGGCTCACGAAAGACCGAGCTGCACGGCAGTTGTGCAAAATTGAAATCTTTTATGACCCTGAAATTTCTTTACAAGATGCAAGCATAAAAAGCCCTTGGAGTTCATGAGGTGAGCAGATGTAGAGGGCAGTATCCTTCCCTCTCTCACTGTAGAGGCAGCAGGCCGCAGGCCAACACAGCAGAGCACAGTGCAAAGTGGCAGCCCCTACTGGCAACACAGCTATAAACTTGTAGCATGCCAACACAGCAAAACATTTGCACCGTGATGGTCCCTCCTACCAGGGCAGCTCCTCTTAGTTGCAGAATATCCTCAGGACCCCAAAGTGAACTAAATTCATGTGGTTAGAGCCCCTGAACTTATACTCCAAAATGTCTTTGCTCAAGAGATGACTTCAAAAGAAACCTTAGAATGCACAACATCCTCTTTCAGCTCAGCCCAACTCCAGACATCAGTAGGGGGTAAATCAACCCTACGTGTGAGGGCAGAATACAGCCTTTACAAATGTAAAGTGTGAACGCCCTCCCCCTCCCAGCCCAGGAAGACCATCAGTATGCAGATGAATGAAGATGTAACCCTGTCACACCCAACCGTTCCCATGTGATGGCTGTCAGGAAATTATGCCCAAAGTGGAGCTGTCATTCAGACATGGATTGGAGTCAGGCTACAAAGCACAAAGAGTCATAAGCGTAGAGAAATGCCCACTTTCTAAAAGTGGCATTCCTAAAATAGTAACATAAAATCCAACAACACCAGTAAGCAGGATTTATCACTAGCATTCTAAACATACCAAACATGGTAACGCTACTCCTTTCAGGACAGAAATCATCTCTTAAACAGATATAAGGGAATTCCTAATGCTAGCCTATGAGAGGAGTAGGCCTCACAGTAGTGAGAAACAAAATAGACTGGTTGTCACTACTAGGACATGCCACACAATAAGGCACATGTCCTACCTTTTACTTCCACAGCAACCTGTCCATATGGCTACCAAGGGCCTAACATAAGGGTGATCTATATGTAATAAAAGGGGAATTTAAGGTCTGGCAGTGGTTTCAAATGCCGAGTCAAAGTCGTAGCAAACTGCACATGCAGGCCCTGCAGTAGCAGGCCTGAGACAGGTTTGAAAGGCTACTTCTGCCGATGGCACAATCAGTGCTGCAGGCCCACAAGTAGTATTTGATTAACAGGCCTTGCTTTTTGTTGGAAACCTAGTAACATGTCATTTAGGGAGGTTTTTATGGTGTATTTATTGTATTCTTTTATGTTTGTAGTTGTCAACAGAATAAAGATTTTATGACTAACTACAGGCCCTGCGTATATAGGATACAACTTTACAAAGGCCTTATGAGTAAATTAAATATGCCAAACTGGTGCAAACCAATTATAACATGTTTTAGGGAGCGACCACATGCACGTTAGCACTGGCTAGCAGTGGTAAAGTGCCCAGAGTCCTAGAACCAACAAAAAATAGGTCAGAAAATTGGCAGAGGAAGGCAAACACTTTAGAGATAACCCAGCAAAAATGGCAAGGTCAAACACTCTACCTCTCCTGACAATCCCAAAGTGGGCTTGATTAGTATGCAACTTACATTTCTGGGCTGTTACACTTTCAAAATTATATGCACAAGGAAAGAGTGATGAAATAGATAGCTTAGGCATCAACATTCTAAGTGAAAGAACTCACTGCCAGAGACTACAACGTTAGCATCCTGCTGTCACAATTTCCCATACTCCAGATGGTAGAATTTCAGCCCATATTTTGATCCCACGCATCTTAGTTAACTTCTAAATGCACGATAAGCTCTGTTCTGAGTCCAAGTAGGCATGCGACCAGAAGCTCATCTACCTTCACAGGAGCTTGTAAAATAGCCACCCAAGGATGGGGGACAAGGCCTCTAAGTCGTAGAGAATCCAGCACTGGCAATTGGAACTCTTAGCCTTCCTGGAAAGTAACACCCTCAACTGATTGGACCTCTTCAAGTGACAATGATGCAGGTTTGACAAAGGAAATGAAAATAACTGATTGATTAGTGATACTTTTTTTTTTAATTCTGTTTATTGGTTTTTCAACATATAGAACAAAAAAAGAGAGTCAAACATACATGGGTTTGGAGCTTTGAGTCATTGAAGTCACATATGCAAATAAAAGTAATGCTAGTATACTGCAATTCGTTATCAAAAGTAGCAACAACATTTCGTCATCAGGGTGGGTACATTGTGTGATAGTAAGGAACATTGTCAAAGGAGAAGCATGTACGTTATGGATTGAACTATAGAGACACTTAAGATGTGAGTGCATATCATGAGTATCTACAAATGGAGTGTGAGCTGACAGTAAGTAGTAGCGAATTGTGCTATCAAGTGGGACGTAGACTAATGCATGGGGCTGATGAACTAGATCATAAGAGCGTTAGTGGTGCATGCAGTGGTGGGCAGGGCCGCATACCCTCAAACGTCAATGGAATTACAGGTGTCACCCCCCTCTGGGTTGTCCTCTCCATCTGTCTGGGCTAGTAGGTAACTGACCAAAGGTCCCCAAATGTCTTTAGGTTGACTTGAAATTGGTAGCAGCACGGTGAAGGTTACGTGCTGCTCCTGGCTATAAGTCATGTCTGCCAGCCACTCCTTGAATTTAGGGGCTCTGCCCCGGCCCCAGCAGCATGCTATACGCCACTTTGCCAAGAGCAGTGCTATATCTAAGAACTTCCTGCAGGATTTAGGGATATGTGGCATGTACCCAAGAAGCATAAGTAATGGATCGAGAAGTATGGACTCTCCTGTCATAGCCACGAGGGCTTCGTGTACCTGTTGCCAGTAGAGGCAAATAGGAGGGCATTCCCAAGCAAGGTGCAGGAAACCTGCATGCTCTGCGTGGCAGCGCTCGCATCTGTGGTTATCAGTCAGTCGGAACCTATGCTTCTTAACCGGGGGGTAGCAAAGTCGCTGTAGGAACTTGTAGTGTATTATCTTAAGCCTACTACTACCCGATATTTGGGCCGTGAGAGTGCAGCAATACTGCCATTGTTCATCTCTGAGTTCGACCGCTAGGTCGGTGTCCCAGTGCAATCGGGCCCTGGCTTCAGTCACCGGACCACTCGTCCTGAGATGACGATACAGACCAGATACCAGGTGTGAACCATCTTGTGAACATAGCATAAAATGTAGTGGACGTGAGATTTCAGGTTCACTGGGGAACTCAGGTAAGATATCCTTCATCCCTTGGCGCAGGCGTAAATAGTAAAACACATCAAGTGGAGGGCGGGCGTTGGAGGCGAAGAACAACTCCGCAGTCTTGAACTGACCATCTGAGAATAGGTCACCCCAACAGGCGATGTGTACGCGTTCGCAGAGTAGTTGGAAGCCGCGTTCTTGCAGGAGTACAAGGTTAGGATGATATGCCAATGGTAGCTGAGGGGAGTACAGTAGACGGCAAGGCAGCCTCTTAGCTATGCGACGCCAAGCATCTAAAGTGCATGAGACGGAGGTAAACAGTGTCATTATAGGTGATTCCGGACAATGGAGTAGGGGATGTACAATCCAGTCCTCCACTGCCAGTTGTGGCATGAAGGGAGTAGGAACCATCCAATGATAAGCATAATGTGCTTGCGCGCATAAATAATAAGCCTCGAAGTCAGGGACATCGAAGCCTCCTTTGTCGTATGGCTGTATCAATGTGGACCATTTCAGTCTCTGGCTCTTTCCCCCCCAGAACAATGACTTTAATGTTTTAAAGAAGAAGGCACCTGGATAATAAGGGATGTTAAGAAAGAGGTAGAGAAACCGAGGTAAGACTATCATTTTGATAAGGGACACTCTACCCGCCATGGAGAGCGGCAGGGCGATCCAGCGGTCCACCAATGCGATGAGGTTCGTGATTGCCACTCCGTAGTTGGAGCGCAGTGTTTCATCTTTGTCGCGCGAAATCTGTATTCCGAGGTATCGTAGGTCCGACCTACACCACTCAAGGGGGTAATCGAGGGGAAAGTCGGTAACCGCATCCGTGAGTGGATAAAATTGTGACTTGGCCCAATTTATGTGTACACCAGACATCCTGCCGAACAGTACAAACTCTCTAAGTAAGGGATTGAGGTTCAAGGCTGGTTGTTTGACAAAAAGTGTCATATCATCCGCGTATAAGGACACATCGATCTGGCACTGAAAACATTTTATCGCACCATCGCGATGCAGCTGCCGGAGCCTACAGGCCAGAGGCTCGACCGCAATTGCGAATAGGAGTGGGGACAATGGGCACCCCTGACGGGTGCCTCTGGTGATGGCAATGGAGTGTGAGAGGCGACCATTGATGAGGACCTTTGCCCGTTGGTTGTGTATAGAGCAGTTGAACCCAGGATATGAACAACTTGGGGAATCCCATGCTCGCCAGGACAGTAAACAGATATGGCCTTTCGACCGAGTCGAAGGCCTTAGTGGCATCGAGGAAAACTGCAGCGACTGGAAGGTCAGGGTGCACCGTACGAAGTAAGGAAAACAGAGTACGCAGATTATGTGAGGTGGACCGACCCGAGACAAATCCAGACTGATCAGGTAGGACAATTTCGGTCATTAAGAGCGATAATCTAGTTGCTAATACCTTCGCAAGTATTTTAACATCGCAATTCAAGAGGGAAAGTGGGCGATAGGAGTCGCAGGAGCTAGGGTTTTTGCCAGGTTTCAGGAGCGAGGTGATAACGACCTCACGCGTGGAGCAGGGGAGGACACCGTCAGTCAGCGATTCCTCGAAGACCTCGCGAAGAACAGGGGCCATGATGTCGATGTATGCTTTATAAAATTCGGCCGGGATCCCATCTAGCCCTGGCGCCTTCCCGTTTTTGAGAGACATAATGGCTTCACGGATTTCATCTAATTCAAAAGGGGCAGCTAGGAAGGCTCTATCGCCATCGCTAAGCCAGCAGAGTGCCACGTCGCCTAAGAAGTCACAATACGGTACGTCAGTGGTTGTGGCTGTGGTGTAAAGCGTATAATAATGAGAAACGAAGGCAGTGAGTAGCTCGTCCGAATTTCTGACTGTGTGTCCCTGATCATCTGTGAGTTCCAGAATCGTTTTGTGGTCATGTGGGGCACGTGTCATCACCGCCAGTGCCCTACCAGGTCTGTCCCCTTCACAGTATTTCCTAGCTTGCCAGTGCTTCCCCCTAAATTTTGCTTCCCTGTTGGCTTCTTCTTCGTATTTTGTCAGCTTATCTCTAAACTCCGCGTGGATGTCGGCACTGTCATCTTCCACCATTCGGATTTCTAAGGCCTTCAGCTCACCATCAAGTGTGCGGATAGTGCGCTGAATGTCATGCAGGGCCACAAAACGTTTGGATAGGCAATATCCCCTGATCGTTACTTTGAATGCCTCCCAGATGCATTCAACCGAATCAACAGATCCCTTGTTTCTAGGAAAGAAAGCAGTAATTTCCTCTCCGACTTCGGTGCGAAACATAGCATCTAGCAGGGCCGTCGGCTGCAACCTCCATCTTGGCCTAGGGGTGTCCCATCCAGGTATTCGCATGCACATCAGGACAGGGCTGTGGTCGGAATATGTCCTCGGTAAGTGTTGTACCTCCTTCACCCCTGTAGATATCTCCCTGGTCGTGAGGAAGTAATCCAGTCGTGCCCATGTGCCTGTCTGTGAGGTGAAATGTGTACCCTCCCTCCGGGAGAGATGTAAACATCTCCATACGTCCACCAGTCCGCCTTCCTCGATTACACCCCCTAGTGTCTCCCTGGATCTGGGCTTGTAATGCATTACTCCATCTGCCCTATCTAGTTGCGGCAGCAAAGCTAAGTTAAAATCCCCCCCCAAATAATGTGTCGGGACCCTACGTCCACAATTTTACCCCAGAGTGTAGTGAAAAAGGAGGGTATATCAATGTTAGGTGCATAGCAATTAACCAAGGTGACAGTATCACCCCACAGTAGGGCGAAGCGCCCCTCCTTATCCATTAATTCACCGCGCACTTGAAAGGGTACAGTGCGTCTAATGAGGATAGCAACTCCCCTCGCATAGGTAGAGTAAGAGGAAAAGACTCGGGTACCAGCCCATTTACCAGCAAAGGCAGCTCGCGTTTGCGGAGATAAGTGGGTTTCCTGCAACATGGCAATGTGAACTAGATGGCGGTTTAAATAGGCAATCACATTTCGACATTTTTTAGCATTATTGAGCCCTCTAATATTCCATGACATACAGTTCAATCGTGCATCAGTTCCTATATCAGCCATAGTTTGCGACACATCATTCTATTGAAGCCCACCCCTACGATTGCAGTAATACCTTTCCCATTCTGATGATACACATTGTCATGACATTCTGTCGCACTTCTGTCCATTCCATGTATTGAACTCCCCTCCCCAAAAGGACTCAGCCCCCTCCCACTACTGCATCCTAATCATGCCAGCAGCCGCCCGTCCCACCCCTACCCCTCCCCCACCCACAACTTCCATAACTTAGTATCATGAATGGGTTATACCCGTGAGGGAAACAACATCAAGGGAGCACAACCACTTCTCCCTCCGGTAGCCTCCAGAACTGTACCACCCTCGGTGGAGGCCAGTAATCCAGTCGTGCCCATGTGCCTGTCTGTGAGGTGAAATGTGTACCCTCTCTCCGGGAGAGATGTAAACATCTCCATACGTCCACCAGTCCGCCTTCCTCGATTACACCCCCTAGTGTCTCCCTGGATCTGGGCTTGTAATGCATTACTGCATCTGCCCTATCTAGTTGCGGCAGCAAAGCTAAGTTAAAATCCCCCCCCAAATAATGTGTCGGGACCCTACGTCCACAATTTTACCCCAGAGTGTAGTGAAAAAGGAGGGCATATCAATGTTAGGTGCATAGCACTTAACCAAGGGGACAGTATCACCCCACAGTAGGGCGAAGCGCCCCTCCTTATCCATTAATTCACCGCACACTTGAAAGGGTACAGAGCGTCTAATGAGGATAGCAACTCCCCTCGCATAGGTAGAGTAAGAGGAAAAGACTCGGGTACCAGCCCATTTACCAGCAAAGGCAGCTCGCGTTTGCGGAGATAAGTGGGTTTCCTGCAACATGGCAATGTGAACTTGATGGCGGTTTAAATAGGCAATCACATTTCGACATTTTTTAGCATTATTGAGCCCTCTAATATTCCATGACATACAGTTCAATCGTGCATCAGTTCTTATATCAGCCATAGTTTGCAACACATCATTCTATTGAAGCCCACCCCTACGATTTCAGTAATACCTTTCCCATTCAGATGATACACATTGTCATGACATTCTGTCGCTCTTCTGTCCATTCCATGTATTGAACACCCCTCCCCAAAAGGACTCAGCCCCCTCCCACTTCTGCATCCCAATCATGCCAGCAGCCGCCCGTCCCACCCCTACCCCTCCCCCACCCACAACTTCCATAACTTAGTATCATGAATGGGGTATACCCGTGAGGGAAACAACATCAAGGGCGCACAACCACTTCTCCCTCAGGTAGCCTCCAGAACTGTACCACCCTCGGTGGAGGCCAGGGCAGGGATTGTGGTCCCTGGAATACATTACCACTGAAGAGGTTAAGTAGTCCCGGTCTGTATCGTAGAGTCCGTGCCCTCTGAGAATGCGCAGTAAGGACAGAGTCCGATAGTTCAGGATTACAGCAGTCCTGGTCATACTGGCTGCATCAGGTCAATGTTCGTCGGCTGCCGAGGATGGGTCATCTTCGGGGTCTGCCTCGGCATCCCGGCCATTCCTCTGTGCTTTGCGGATCGTCTTCAAGTAGTTCTCTGCTTTTTGTGGATTCGTGAAAAAGCGATGTTTCCCCTGGTGTGTCACCCGCAGCTTTGCCGGGTAGAGCAGGGCGTATTCCAGCTGGGCGTCGCATAACTTCTTTTTGACCGCTATGATTTTGCGTCTTTCCTCCTGAACCATAGGAGTGAAGTCAGGATGGATGGAAAATGCGACTCCATTATAGTGCAGGTTCTGTTGAGTCCGGGCTGATCTTAACGCCACATCGCGGTCGCGATAATTCAGTAATCAAGCGATAATTGGCCTTGGCGGCATGCCGGGCTTTGGGATGGGGGCCAGCGATCTATGCGCCCATTCGACTATGAATTGAGGTGAGAATGCATCTTCTCCCACCGATCCCCTGAGGAGTTTTTCAACGTATAATTCCATCTTGCCCGTGTCTGTGGACTCTGGAATTCCTGTGACGCGTATGTTGTTGCGTCGACTATGGGCTTCCAAGTCCTCGTTCTTGGCTGCTATGATTCGCAGAAGGTTATCCATGCGGGCAAGCTGTGAAGTATGGGATGAGGTGACGTCATCATTGTCAGAGATCCGTTGTTCCGTTGTCGTGATCCACTCTTCATGCTGGTCCACCTTATGTACTAGGGCGTCCATCCTGGAGGACATCTTGTCCACTTTCTCCACAACTGTGGCAAAGCCCTGCCTCATTTCCTGAAAGAGGTGATGCAAGTCTAGCTCCTTAGAGGGAGATGCAGTAGCGGTTGGAGTCACGTCACTAGGCCCCGGCTCGGCAGGGTTTGTCCTCGTCCCCCTTTTGGCGCTATCGAAGTTGATTTTCGTCTGGCGGTTCTCAGGGCGCACCATCTTGCCTGTGCGCCTGTCGCCTCCCCCTGCCATCAGGCCCACCGAAGCTGGTGTGAGCGCCTCCGAGCCAGGTAGGGCGCTGCGTCGATATTAGGCACACCCCGCACCGGGCACCCTGTGTGCGCTACGCTTGAAGCCCCTTATCGTTGGGAAAGCCCCTCAGTTCAGAGCCGATGTATACGGCAAGCTATCCGATCCATCAGCAAGTGCCAGGACATCGACAGGGGACAGGGGCCATCCACTAAGTATTTTCAACAGTGTTCGGTACCTATTGGCATCCGGTGCGAGCTCCTCTCAGACAGAACGCAATAAATGGCACTATGCGCATGCAACACCTCCAACCAGATGGTATATGGCCGTGGATACCGGCGGCAGCGTGTAGGATATTCTGTGGTGGGCTCCGTCTCCTCCGCAGTACAGGGATGTGTGCAATGAATCCGTGGATCCAGGCAGCTAAGCGGCGATATTTCGCCAGGGCAAGGCAGCGCTTAGCGTCGTCTCCTCAGCTCCCTCGCCCGCCAACAGTTATTGAGGCCAATGGAGATGTTTAGGGGTACACGGTTAGTAGATGCGTCCCTATGGAAGCGCGTGGGCATCAGGGCGGCGGGCGCAGCCTCAACCGTTTTACCAAGACACGGCCGCAATCAGCTGTACGCGCCCTCCGCCGCCTCCCGGTCAACTGCAACGACAATACCGATGTCCTCCACAGGTGCCCGCTCCCGCAAAGGCAACAAGGGTCGGATCAGCAGCGCCGGCTCCTCTCCTGATGGCTATCTTCCAATGCGTGCTGCATAGGATTCAGTAGCGCTCCTCTGTCCGACCATACAGGCCGCACCAGGTGGATGATCGTAGTTAGGAACCAGTGGGCACGGAAGGCAGGCAGCGCAGTTGAGGATGCAGGGTCGGGGGCCGATAATCGGGCCAGGCGCCAGGTCAATATCGGGCACTGTAGTCAAACACGCAGGAGGGGCCCACCGCCTCGTGACAAGCACCGGCCTCGCGTGCCGGCTCGCAGCCGATTTCCTCACCTCGTGAGTTCCGAGGGCGCCACCGGCCAAATCTACGAGACCAATTTCTCGGCTCCAGTCGCCGCCAGCAGCCTAAGGCTCGGGTCGATCGTAGAGGGTCTCCTTCTGCATCGAGTGAGCAGTTCTGATGGGACACTTCTCTCCAGTAACTTAGGATAATTGCAGGATTAATGTTCCAGGGAACGGGAGCCACTCAGCTAGGCGGCCATTCCGTGTGTGCGCCCTCTAGTGCCCCCCCATTGATTAGTGATCCTTGCCACATGAAATGAAAACGGGAGCTCATGGGTGAAGGTGAATCAAATATCGATCAACAGTTGACAATACCAAATACTTCATCCATTCCTAGGTTATAGGGCAGCTTTCCCTAAGGCAAAAGAAGTCTGATTTAGGCCTGCTTCATGGATGCACTGAACTCAGAATGTATATGGAACCATGGGCAACAGAATGTGTGCTGCTTGCTCCAGCAACTTCTTCAAAAATGTGCCAAAACCTATTTGCCCTTTTCTGTAGCATAATCACAACAAATGTGAACATTAAATTATCTGCCATCACTATTGTCCACATCAAAACAGAAAAATCAACTTGCCAACTGATTATCTACAAACTCTAACTGGTTAAGGGTAAAAATACTCTAAAACTCCAGTGTTACGTCAAAAAATCCATGCTCTCAACTTACATCCAGGACACTAAGTTTCTTAACCTAAACTTTGCCACTCTTGATCCTTTCATCAGAGACCTCAATAGCACCTTGATATTCATGTTCCATACAACCCATATCTTCTTATCACAAAGCCACAGTCACCTTGATATTGACTGATGAATTTGATGTTCTGAAACTATCATTCCCCCACACAGGCTGGAAAAACCACGTGATAATGAAACACATACAACTGGTAAGATTGGGTCTGCTCTTCTTTGACCCTTACATATATCTTAGCTTCCAGGTCTCTAACTTTGGTCTTCCACATGAAGTGACCTCTGATTTTGACTTTCTTCAATCGTAATGACAGATTGGTCCACTTCCCTGCCTTTACCTTAAGGTTAATTATTACTCCTCCATAGTCTACTGGTCACAGTATTTCTCTGAAACACTTATTACTCTCCAGCACACAAACTAAAAACGATACCATTTTCCACAATAACTTGTTTTCCATATGTCACTTTGTACTTCACTTCTGCAATTTCTAATTTATTGCAAACAGAGATGCTATTAACACTAAATTTAATGGTCTTCTAAAAGATGTAAGACTGGGTTGGTTATAGCCATGATTTGAACTTGTGATGTGCTGATGAGAGCAGAATTAAACTGTAATTATTTGGTGCACTAAGATATCTTGACGGCTATTATGATTAAAAGTTCAAAAAACAGCCAACTGCCCTCCAACCAGCTACAATTCTCTACTTCTATAATACAGCAGGAAAATCATACCTTTTACTACAATCCAAAGGGCACACTTCTATCATCAGATGTATTCTTGATGTCTGCTGAGTCCACAAAAATGATGTACCACTAAATGACTTCATAGGTCACAGATTTGCACACTTATATAACTGACTGAGACTTAACTGCAGTATGAAAAATGTCCTGCCATGTTTTGATATGTTACCTACAGATGATAATATTAATTATCAAACTGATCAAATCATGAGGGTAAGGTAGTCGCCTTAACTCACAAAACATTAATTAGCAACATCCTTCATACACTTGAAAGTGAAGTACTTGCATAACAACAATAAAGCTTTCATCCTCACCAGTATATCTATCTGTTTATGATTTTTTAATGATGGGTTTACATTCTTTATTGATAACATAGTCAAAATTTCAACAAATAAGTAAAGATGGGGGGCATTTAACTCTGGTTAGGGAACAATTTTCGACCACCGGAGGATTTCCTGAAGGTACTGAATGAGGTTGGATTTCATAGACTAATGAAGGAACAATGTATAACACAGGGCATTCACTAAACATAATATTCTCTTGTAATAGTACATGGCAATGCCCCTTAATAATCATGATAACACTGTACTAAAAACTCAGTCCAAATTGAAGATTTCACCCAACCGATTGTTCTGAAACATTGAGAAATTGATACGACTGAGGCTTCACAACAGATTTAATAATCCCAAATAACCAGAACCCTCAGGGTCAGTAGAAAGATTGTCACAACATTTTTGTGATGATTCAACTAAATAACTCAGTGCAAATCAGCAAATGTAAGACACAAAGAAACAATAAATGATTGCTTGATCGAACAGGCATCACAAAAAGACACTGGCGGAAGTAGCAATTCTCCTAATTAAATGCCAAGAGAATCTGGATTTCTTTAACGACACAGAGGCTAACATTATGCATTATTCCTTTAATGCCCCTTCACGCAGCACTTAGAAGTAATACATCATAAAAGAAACAATTCCAGAACAGAATCTTCTTGACATATAATAGGTATGCACAGAGAACAGTCTGCCTCTTTGAAATGCGATTAAAAGTACTTTTTTTAATAACAAGTTCAAAAACAGTAAGTGAACGTCATAGCTGAGCCATGGGAAGTAGTTCAAAGATACACCAAAGTAGGACAAAATTGAGTAGTATCTGAAAATACTCCATTTTCAGTCAAATCTGTTCCAGTAACAACCATTAATTATAGAACAAGGAACACATGACTTACATATAACTTTAACTTATTTAAATCTTAAACTTTAAACACTAAAGTTTTTAGTTATTTATTTATTTATACACTGAACCAACCCTATCCTTGGGGTGGGAAGGTGAGGTAATGTTAGCCAGCCTCCATGTCTTTAATGAAATCCAGATTCTCTTGGCATTTAATTGGGAGCATTGCAATTTCATCACAAGACCAGTGGCTACCATTATGCGTGACATGTGCTCAATCGGTTTACAATAGTGTTCTGGAAAGGTATTAGAATTAGACCAATGAGCAATCTCTTCTGATCCAAATGCTTGTTACTGGGCCATACTGTAAAAAGATCTAAGACTAGATTCACGTCCCAAATGGTCTCATATTTAGGTCTAGGGTATTTCCTTGACCTGATACTCTTGAGAATTCTACATACGATGACATTTTTTCCAGGGCTCCTACCATTTACTATAGCATGTCCTGCTGAAACTGCAGACCTGTAACAATTAAGTGTTCTATAACTAAGTTACCTATCGAACTGTTCTACTAAGAAATTAACCACTTCAACTATAAGAGCCTCCACTGAATCCAAGTCCCTCTCCAAGCACCAGTGTGCCCATGTTTTCCATATTCCATTGCATCTAAAGTAAGTAAGTAAGTAAATTCCTTTATTCGGCATTATACAAAACACCATAAAAGTTCAATTAAAAATACAAATAAGACACGTTCATTGTCAACTGTACAGACAATTTCTATTTTTTTTAAAAGGGCGCAGCAATATTCATTACAGTTCATTACGGTTCATTATTCCCCAATCTATCCCCCACTCCTTTACACAGATCCTCTTGTCTCTCCAAGTTTCAATGCAAGCCTTAAAAAACTTGTGATGGAAAGCAGGGTAAAAGGGTCTTGCCCCATTTGTAAATGTAAAAGGGCAACCTTAGCATACCTGAATTTAATTTTTTTAAACAAATTTATTAGATACAGGCGCCTAGGCAATGAGTAAAAAGGGAAAAGTAATACAAAATGAAGGGTATCCTGCGGAGATCGTTGATCACAGCCGCAGGGACCCTTTAACTCTACATAATTAATAAAAAACTGCCGGTTCGGCTAATAAATAGTGTAAAATGTTGAGCCTAAAACGTGTAATTAAAAATCTATCCTGAGCGTTGTGTGTAAGGGCAATATATGGTTCCATTCCTTCACTAGTCCTCACTAAGTTATAGGCTCTGACTGACTGTTTGCCAAATTCCTTCTCCTCTTTGGAGGCTGTTTTATAAGTAGTGAACCTCTTCTTCACACTAGCCTTATCCCGGACTACTCCTCCAGTCGGGTTTGGGAAGAGATCCTTACAGCCAATATTTTCGCAAACAGCCTTAAGAGACTTTAGCCATGGGATGTCCATTCCCTTACTCCTGCCAAGGCAATCCATAATTATTTGCCTGGTCAATTCAGCACCCGGGTTGTCCCAAATCTTTAGCCATGCTAACAGGGGTTTGACGTGAATCCTATCCTCAATAAAGGCCCCCCCAGCTCTTCATGGACAATATAAGCGGGGACACCCTTTGGGACCCTGAGGAGCCTTCTCATATATTTGTTCTCTCCTACCTGCAGTTTGTCTAAATTAGCAAATCCTCAGAGTTCTGCTCCGTATGCCACCTTGGAGTAGCAGATAGAGTTATATAGATTCATCATTTGCTCCGAGGACCACCTTCCCAATCTACGGCCAAAGTTCATTATTGCCCCTGTACTCGACAATATCCTATTACAACGCTCCTCAAGTAAAGCTTTAAAATTTAAATGCCCATCCAATAAAATGCCTAGGTAAGAGAAGGATTGCACCTTCTCCAATGTGTGTTCTCCTATTCTGTAATTGAAACTTTTTCTTGATTTTAACCGGCTTCCATGACATATGACTTGGTTAGGTGGGCAGATAAATCTAAATTGTTCATAAAATCCACGAAGCCATCTATTAATATTTGTAGTCCCCGTGGTGTACGTGCCAACAGTACAGCGTCATCAGCGTAGAGTAAGACTGGGATTGCTCTTCTGCCTACTCTTGGTGAATTCACATTCAGGCTTAATAGTGCTTGCTCTAGCCCATTTATATACAACAGGCATGTTGCGTCCATTAGGGCGATTGAGCGGTGCCCCACCGAGCGTTGCCGTCACACGTCACTCTCTGACTCTCTATGATAACTCGCCACAATGCAATCCTGGCATTTTCCAGGCCGCCGGAGACAGACAGCTTAGAACGGGGCGGGACAGCACTACAGCAGTTCATCTGCAAGTGTCTGATTGACGTCCACCATAATAACACATAGGTGGTCGGGGGAGCACACAGCAAGAGTGCGCATGGTCTGCTGAGGGCTTAAACATTTTGTACCAGCCCTGAACATACGCACACTATGTTCCTCATTAGAAGAGCGAGGGTTGTTCCAGGCTGCTCTTCTAATGAGCAGCCCAGTGCGCATGTGCGGGCTGGTAGCAAAAAGTGTGAAGCCCTAAACACAACATGCGCATTAGTGCTCAAGCCAATCCTGGTGCTGCTGCTGGAGCAGGGTCTGGATTGGCTGAGAGCAGGCGGTATTTGCCAAGGCGCCATTGCGGGATTCGGACCCAGGCCCAGTAGGACTCGCAGAGGCGGCGCGGATCCGGTAAGTTTATTTTTGTTAATAATGGTGTTTTTTAAATCTACCCGCGCGACCCCTAAACCCCCTCCCCCCGCGAGTATTGTCGCGCAAGCCGGGACTGTTGGTGACAGCCTAGGCTGTGTCGGTCAAAGGGTCGTTGTTCTAATTTTGGAGACAGAATCTCAGAGGAAGGATCCTGCGGAGGTCAAATGTCCAAAGGTAAAATCTTATTAATAGTGTGTGTTCGTGTGCCTTATTGTATGGGTTTGTGTGTGTTCATGGCTGTATATCTGTGTATCGCATCACTGTGAAAGCATGTGTGCAGTGCATGACTGTCTGTGAGTGGCAGTGTGCATGACTGTGACTGCCAGTGTGCATGATTGTTTGTGTGTAACCAGAACTGCCAACTTAGGCCTGGGGATTGGTTTGAATCCTGTCATCAGTTTAGCATCCTGTGATCCTGGGCAAATTACTTAATTCACTGATTGCCTAAATGTATCCATCCAGTGCCTACAAAAATAAACTTAGTCTTGTGCAATGTCACTGGCGATCTCCTTTTCGTCTTGAAAGGCCGACGCCGTTCCTCTGGGACGGGTAACAACTAATTGCTAGCACATACCTTCAAGAAATGATTTCCCTGTCAAAGCCCACTTCTTCTTGTGCCTCGTGTACACACCTGATGCCTCCAGGCCTAATAGAGGTGCAGGTGGAATAACTGGCTTCAGAGACTTACATTCAGTTGGAAATAAAGAGGAATGCTTTGAGAATTTTAAAAATAGCCCTACAATGTAAGCAAGCTGCTACACAGAAGTAGTGGGTATGTTTTAAGTATTTTTTTGGGGTGTGACGACATTTGGGGGCTTCTGCTGTGTAGCCACAGCTTGAGGATAATATGACGTTTTTAGATCTGGCTGGAAGAGCACCTATTATATTCACACAATACATAGAGTGCGGCTTCGGCTCCACTCAGAGCCGTATATACCCTCACCTAGTGCAATTAATTGGCTCAGTTGTAAGAATAAGCACATGTGGTAAGTGGCCATTAAGTCACTTATAGAAATGTGAGTGAAAGTGATTGCTCAGTTGCTTAAGCGCTTTCAATGTCTGCAGATAAGATAACTGATGTACAGGAGCACACAAAGAGCCGAAGTGACTAACCTGGGATTCCATGCTTGATATTCACCTTCATGCTTTCTCAAATTTGCTTACAATACAGCATTTGCCAACTCTTTATTTGAAATAAATTATCAGGTGGAGAACCCCCACAAACCCCTCTACAATGTTGGTCAGGCTTGTTCGCTTCACTCTCACCACATAACGCTCAGCCAAAATGCTACGCCCTACCACTTTAAAATGTCACCAGCTGCCACTGATATATAACGAAAAGAGAAATGGGGCCAGGATGCATCCTTGTCTTACACCACTTGTGCAAGTAAAAGGATCTGTGCATCCACCCTCCAGGTTGTATCTTACATTAGCTGTTGTGTTCCAATGTAGGGCTTTTAAAATCTTTATGAGGTCCTGATCTGCCCCTAAACTACTCAATAGAGCCCACAACTTCTCCCTATTAACGCAGTCAAATGCTGCTGTGAGATCCATAAAGGCTAAATAGACCGCTTCAGTGCCAGCAATGGTATATTTAGCCACCAATAAATAAAGGTTTAAGCATTGATCTGTAGTTGATCTAAGAGCCCTGAATCCGTACTGGACGTTAGTGATAATGTGTTCTTCCTCAGGCCAGGTCATCAGGCGATTTAGGACTGCGTGTCCCAGGACTTTAGCAGTGACATCTATGAGGGATATTGGGCGGTAACACTGGGGATTATCTCTATTACCGTTTTTAAAAATGGGCACTATTGTGGCCGAGGACCAAGAGCGGGGAAGCCCTGTAGCTATGGCAGGATTTAATATTCTTGTTAGAATTGGAGCCCACAGGTCCACTTTACTTAGGTAGAGGTCCGGTGGGATCCCATCCGGTCCTGGTGCCTTATTTTTGGTAAGGTCCTGGATGCCAGCCATAACATCCTCTAAAGAGAATTGTAGTTTTAACTTCGACCTCCCGACCCCTCTCCCTTATCTAATTGCTCATTGTGACTTCGATTATAAAGGCCCCTGAAGTGCGCCGCCCACTGTTCCTGAAGAACATTGGAACCTATCTGTGGGCTATTAACCTCTCGGAAACAAGGATTATTGATAATGTTCCAAAAGGCAGTTGTGTCCTTCATTTCCGCAGCATCTCTCAGGTCCTCCCAAGTTTGAATTTGGAGGGCTTTCCTTCGTCGGTATAGTGCCTGCTTATATTGTAACCTACATTGCATCACCCCCTGTTTGTCCCTTGGGTTAAATCTCAGGGCAGCTTTCAACTTTCTTTGTACGAGAGAGCAGGATTTATCAAACCATCTCGGGTCCTTTTTAGGCTTTCCCTGTCCCGATGTTTTTAAGAGGGCATCTATTAATTGGCCCATTTGTTCAAAAGCAACCACTAAATGTGACCCTTCAACTGATAGGTCTAAACATTTCTCTAAAAGTTGGCCACCCTAATTTACAAATGATCTGTAAAAATCTTCCCCATTAATTCTTGCCTATTTCAGGCACCTACCCTGACCGGTGGTCTTTACTCTATTTAAGCCCCCTCCTCCTATTTTTCCTACTTACATTTGGTGCTAATAAAGACAGTACTAGGGGATTATGGCGCTGAAGCTACTCAGTTCTATTGAAAAACCCTTTACCCTTTTCTTTAACAGATATGACACTAAAATAAAATCAATGAAGGGGCTCTGGCCCCTTCCTTTGAAAGTGGGGATTACCCGCTTATTGGGATCTACAACCAGTTGGTCCATTGTATGTTCGAGCATATATTTGCCCATTAACCTACTCAGTTCCCTGACCTCCAATGTGTGCTCAAAATGCGGTCCATCTTCAAAATTACAGGAGGTCCAGACTTCTCCAATAGGTAACAAATTTGGGCACAAGTGGCAGTTGAAATCCCCGCGACTAAAAGCATTGGTACCGTTGAGCTCTGCTTCTGCTCCTTCAGGTGGGTTAATCTCACCTCAAGTTCTCTCACTCTGGAGCCTCTTGAGTTATAAAAATTCACCAGGTTTATAATAAAGAGCCTATTTTTAAACCCAAGCCCTAACAGATCTTCCAAATTCCATTTTAGATCAACCCAGCTCCCCCCCAGGGACACATCTACAAATATTGAGAGTCCTCCCCTCGCTCTTCCAGCCATCAATTTACTTGCCGGTATCCAGAAGGATTTGTACCCCACTATGTGGCAATCAGTACGGTCTACCTCCCAGGTTTCTTGGAAGCACATTATTTGGAACTTTTTGATATATTCCAGCCACTCCTGGTTCTGGAATTTGGATGCCAGGCCTGCAACGTTCCAAGATACTAATTCAATAGTGCTCCCTGTTATATTTGCGTCGGGGCTAGGACTTGTGCTGAGTTTCTATATACTTTGGGATACCCCAATTCCGGGAGTCCTTGTTCTACACGCTGCGATCTGGTATGTGTTAAGTATAACTTCCCTTTCCTGCACCTCTGCCTGCAAATTTAGGTTTAGCGGGCTGTGATCGGGGCATTCTCGTTATCTGGTTTTACCCCCTGGAGTCAATCCACCTCACTGAGATGTCTACCCCATTGCAGTGGAGCATATCTATTGTACAAGGGTAGAGCCAATCCAGCCCCCTCCCTTATTGTCACTGTCTGCTGGTCATGTGTATCTCCCAAGGAAAACCAAAGGAAATGATGGACGAAGCGTTGACAATACAAGCACTCACCCCCAGTCAACTGATCTGGGTTTAATCCATCACCGTTCTTTAGCCCACTCTGCCACCCCAGTTCAGACATGGCCATATGCAAATCAGTCTGACCCTGTGCCTCATGGGAACAGTCCAGCCCGAACTGCCAAGCCATGCCTTCCCTGGACCGGAAACAAGCTAACGAGGACCGGTTTCTGGCATTTCAGCCGTTTTCAGCCCGGCTTGCTTGAATCCAGTAGCAAAGTGAGCAAGGGACTCACGTCTGAGCATACCCTGCCAACTTATGGCGAACAAAGAAAAACCAAAGGAAATGATGGACGGAGCGTTGACAATACAAGCACTCACCCCCAGTCAACTGATCTGGGTTTAATCCATCACCATTCTTTAGCACACTCTGCCAGCCCAGTTCAGACATGGCCATATGCAAATCAGTCTGACCCTGTGCCTCATGGGAACAGTCCTGCCCGAACTGGCAAGCCATGCCTTCCCTGGACCGGAAACAAGCTACCGAGGACTGTTTTCTGGCATTTCAGCCGTCTTCAGCCCGGCTTGCTTGAATCCAGTAGCAAAGTGAGCAAGGGACTCACGTCTGAGCATACCCTGCCAACTTATGGCGAACAAAGAAAAACCAAAGGAAATGATGGACGGAGCGTTGACAATACAAGCACTCACCCCCAGTCAACTGATCTGGGTTTAATCCATCACCATTCTTTTGCCCACTCTGCCACCCCAATTCAGACATGGCCATATGCAATTCAGTCTGACCCTGTGCCTCATGGGAACAGTCCAGCCCGAACTGCCAAGCCATGCTTTCCCTGGACCGGAAACAAGCTACAGAGGACCGGTTTCTGGCATTTCAGCCGTCTTCAACCCGGCTTGCTTGAATCCAGTGGCAAAGTGAGCAAGGGACTCACGACTGAGCATACCCTGCCAACTTATGGCGAACAAAGAAAAACCAAAGGAAATGATGGACGGAGCGTTGACAATACAAGCACTCACCCCCAGTCAACTGATCTGGGTTTAATCCATCACCGTTCTTTAGCCCACTCTGCCACCCCAGTTCAGACATGGCCATATGATGGATTAAACCCAGATCAGTTGACTGGGGGTGAGTGTTTGTATTGTCAACGCTCCGTCCATCATCCCCTTTGGTTTTTCTTTGTTCGCCCTAAGTTGGCAGGGTGTGCTCAGACGTGAGTCCCTTGCTCACTTTGCCACTGGATTCAAGCAAGCCCGGCTGAAGACGGCTGTAATGCCAGAAACCGGTCCTGGGAAGCTTGGTTCCGGTCCAGGGAAGACATGGCTTGGCAGTTCGGGCTGGACTGTTCCCATGAGGCACAGAGTCAGACTGATTTGCATATGGCCATGTCTGAACTGGGGTGGCGGAGTGAGCTAAAGAACGGTGATGGATTAAACCCAGATCAGTTGACTGGGGGTGAGTGTTTGTATTGTCAACGCTGCGTCCATCATCCCCTTTGGTTTTTCTTTGTTCGCCCTAAGTTGGCAGGGTATGCTCAGATGTGAGTCCCTTGCTCACTTTGCCACTGGATTCAAGCAAGCCCGGCTGAAGACGGCTGTAATGCCAGAAACCTGTCCTGGGAAGCTTGGTTCAGGTCCAGGGAAGACATGGCTTGTCAGTTGGGGCTGGACTGTTCCCATGAGTCACAGGGTCAGACTGATTTGCACATGGCCATGTCTGAACTGGGGTGGCGGAGTGAGCTAAAGAACGGTGATGGATTAAACCCAGATCAGTTGACTGGGGGTGAGTGTTTGTATTGTCAATGCTCCGTCCATCATCCCCTTTGGTTTTTCCATGTGCGTCTCCCCCCACCTGGTGTACTGACCCAAGGGTCATTTCTTACCCTCCCCCCACCCCTCTGGGCCTACTGAACTTACCAAAACTGCCCCTATAACCATTATAGCCTTCACGATTCGGGGTGCAATCTGGTGGAATGTAAAAATATCTTAAATTCAGGGCTTGGACAGGTGAACGTGAATTGATCCAGGGGCCCCAACAGACATGCTCCACCACCCATTTTTATCCTGCCTCCTACCCAGTTAACTCTTCTTACTGAGAACATTTTACACCTTATGTCTTGGGGCAGTGGTCTGTTTAGGTTTAGCCAGTGCGTTGTCTTATTTTTAAGTTGCTCGTAGGATTCAGTTTTACCATCCCCCAATTCTGGGACACCAGTCAAAACGACAACATAAGGGGTACATTCGGGGGGTAAGTGTAAGTGAGGATGCAAATCCTTCATCTCACGCTTATCCCTGGCGCTGTCCTTGCCATGAAATGTACCCTGCGTATTTGGCATTTCTGTGAATCCCCTGCTTGCTAAATCTCCCCTAAAATTATCTGGGCCCGTAGGATGGACAACTGGGCCCATTAGTGGTGCTATTCCCACACTGGGGCAGGCAACAAGATCCCTACCTCCCTCCCCTGTTAACTTATCTACACGACCCCCAGTTGCTACTTCCTTTTCAATGCGTCCTAAGGTGGGCATTATTAGTCCTTCCAATTTCTCGAATATTTTTTCAATTAATGACAGCTTGTCCATTAGTGACCCCAATAACGATGAAACAAGGGCACCTATTTTCTGCCAGTGCGCTTCTTCTGGGTCCACTAAGTCAATTATGCTGTCATCCACTCTGGTGGTAATTGCAGTAGGTGCAGTTTCTTGTGGGATCTCAATAATTGGTGTGTCCGTGAGCGGTAACATACTCTGTTTGTTTGACTTGACGATCTTGGGTCTCTTTCTCTTGTGCTGCGCACCTCCTCGAGTGCCTCCTCTTTGTCTCTTCCAGCCCCCCACCCTGTGTTGAGTCCGTTGATTGCGAAAGCTCATTGTGGACTTCTGCCACGCAAACTACTCTGCTCTTCGTTTGGGCCGTCAGTGTCCTTCCTGGCAACACGGGGGCATTCAGAGGATCCCCTTCCGTATTTAGTGGAGGGGGTATCAGGACTTGCTGTAAGACTGTGCTCTCCGACTGGGGTTCCGTGGTGATAACAGTCTGACACAGCCTTTCCGGGGAACGTGCATTAATTCTACTCCCCAAGGACGAGCGTTTGGAGAGTGCCGGGTCCATGGAGAGGTGTTGTTCTGTAATGGCAATCTCATGAGCTAGCACAGATGAGGCCCTGGTTATGAACTGATTGAGAGTTCCGGCCACATACCCTAATCCCGTGCCTTTCTTCCCTCTTCCCTCGCGTGCTAACATATCAAATCAGTGCAATTGCTGTTAATGAGGGCAGGGGTATGTGCAGTTGGTTAAATATTGAATAAAAGTCCCACTTACTAAAGGAGTACGTCCCCCGTAAGGTCCAATTCTTAGGGGGATGGCCCATCCCAGCCTCTCCGGGGCTCAAACAGGCCCGCCCTTGGCCCGGGCTGCGTTCCGGGCCGCGGGGTGAGAGGCTGCGCTATGAGCATGCTGGCCCCGCCTCTCCCTCACTTGCGGCAGCTGTGCAGTCTTGCGCTGCACTCTAGGTGATGAACTCCACCCCAGAGTGTGTGAATGGCGGCGAGACAGCAGCGGACAGCAGCAACTACTCCTGGGACCCTCGTCCCACCAGGGGTTCCACGGATGCAAATGCGGCGAATTCGGGCGAAAATCTCCCAGGGCAGACTGTCAGGTAGGTGATGGGAATTCACGATAAACCAGGAAAGCTCCCCCAACTATAGTAGGTTCCTGGGGCTCAGGTTTCTTCAAGGAGCTCCTCAGCTCTTCTCGAAAGGCCTTACATTTCACTAAATCTCCTGACATTTTGCAGGCAAGAAGGTTCAAAATCTTAGTCTGAACGAAACGTTGTTCTCTTCCATCTACGTCCCTTAAAAGGCCTTTCTCTGCAAGGGAATATCGCTAGCCAATTCCAAAAGTTGTTGGGAACCAAGCCTGGAACAGAAAAGGGAGTTATTAGTACCAGAGAACATACCTCCTGTCTCACCTTCTGAAGAACTCTATGGATCATTGCAAAAGTGGGAAATGTGTATGCTCAGGTTCCCTTCCAAGGCTGCAGGAATACATTGATTGCCTGAGTACCCGGGTCTGGCATCCAGCTGAAGTGCCTCTTCAGTAGAAATGTTAACCTGCTTGCACAAAGATCCAAATCTAAAAGACCCCACAAGCAACAGAGACTTCTGAAGTGGCTTTTGTTCAGCTTTCAGTCACTGTAATCTTTCAGAAACCTTGAGTTGCAATCTGCTGCTATATTTCCCTTGCCAGGTAAGTACTCTGGTCTGAGGTTGATCCTTTGTTCTAGACAGAACATCCAAAGTCTTTTGGCAAAATATGACAAGTCCGAGGATTTTGTACCCTCCAACCGATTTATGTATGTCACTGCAGACACAATGTCCATTTTCAACATGACAGTTTTGCCCCACAGAGAATGTTTGAAACACATTACAGTTTAAAGGCATGCTGTCAGTTCCAGATAAATTCTGTGATGGGACCTCTCCATATGAGACCATAAAGTGCACAGGCATGCACCCCAGCATTTAAGGCTCACATCTGATTCCAGTACATATTCCAGAGAGCACCCTAAGATAACTCTGCCATTCCAGGCATCCAGGTTTTCCAGCTGCCAACTCAACTCTAATATGGCTTCCTGATATAATACCATGAACATCCTCTTATGGCTCTCACTTTCACCCTCTGTGAAGCACAATAATGTAAGGGTCATAGAAATATAGCTTGAATCGAAGAGAGGAGACCTCGGAGTCTGGCCAGTTCTCTAAAGGTTATTGAGTCTTAAAACAAATCTTATCTCCTTTCGTATCTTGGTAATTTTCTTCCCTAGTAAAAGAAGAAGAGTTTTTACTGTGTCTATTGTGAAACTCAGGAATTCTAGGGACCTGGAGGGAATCAGAATGGACTTCTTCTTGTTTATCATAAAAGCCAAACTTTCCAGATTTACAACCGTATTCAGATCCTTTAAAATCTGAGATTGACATTGGGACATTATGAGGATATCATCCAGATAAACAATCAAACATATCCCCCTCTCCCACTCCCATTACCTTGGTGAAGCACCAAGGGGCCAAGGAAAGACCAAAGGGGAGTGCTGGAAACTGATAAAGACGGTGATCCTTATGAACTGGAGATACATTGATAGTCTATGGCCATGGGAATGGTGAAGTAGGTATCCTTCAGGACCAACATCATGAGACAATCTTTTTCTAACAGTATGTCTCTCAAGAGATGAATTCTCTCCATCTTGAGGTGCCTCGAGACCAGAAATATGTTCAGATCCCTGAGATTTATTTCTAGTCTCCATCCTTTGTCTTTTTTCTCCACAAGGAAGAGTGTACTTATAAAAATCTTGCAGTCCCAAGGAACTAATACAGTAGCACCCTTTTGTATCATAGAGACCACCTCTTCTTCTACCATTTCCTGCTGCTCTAAAGTAAGTTTCAGTTTTCTTGGGCAAGCAATTTGGACTGGAACCTCTGAAAAATCTATTTTGAAGCCCTGAAGGGTTTCCAGAACCCAAGGGTCTTGTGTAATTGACTTCGAGGCCTGGGAAAAGAATCTGAGGTGCCCCCCACTTTTCCCAGGGAAAAAGAAATAGGAGAAATGTTTGTGCTCACTCTGAAAGGTGTTGGATCCTTGCCCACGGGATCCGAAGCCTCTGGTAAAATTGGGTCATCCGCGTTGGGGGTAAAAGGATGGCAAGGTACCCAGCTGGTAGCTTCTACCGAAACCCCTTTGCCTGAAGTTGGGCCTCTGAGTAGCTCGACCGGTAGAAAGGCCCCTTCTTACGGCCGGACCAAACTAAGGGGCCGATTAGGATTGCGGTGAATCCGCATCCTCCGGCCTGCGGAAGCCACCGCCGGCCCGGAGGATGCGGATTCACCCTCGCCAGATTAGGATGGCAGGGGGGTCGTGAGGACCGTCTGCAGCTTTTCCGCCGCGGTTCAGCGGTGGAAAAGCTCTAATATGGTGGCGGTGTCTGTCAGACACCGCCAGCCATATTAGGATTAGCCGTGTGACATGCCTTTCCGCGGCGGCAATGCCGCCACAAAAAGGCATACAGTCATTTCTTTGGGGGCCCATTGCGGGCCCCCAGGGTGAAGGGGGTGGGGGTGCACATGGGGGGTACCTATGGTTCCCCCCAGTATTTGCTTGCACATAGCGGCAGGCACTGCGCGGTGCCTCCCGCGCTGTGCATGCAAATGCACTGCATGCAGTTTTAACATTGCGGCAGGTGCTGCTTCAAGCAGCACCCGCCGCAATGTTAAAAATACAGGATGTGACCGCCAGGGTGGCGGTCACATCCTAATTTGCTCGGAGGGACCGCCACTGCCACTGCGGGCGGTCCCTCTACCTCTGGGGTGGCGGACGGACGCAGGTCTGTCCGCCATCATAATGACCCCCATACTTTGGCTGAAAATTCTTCTCATATTTGTCTGTGCTTTATCCAAAGCAGTAAATGTAGCCACATATTTTCCTATTGTCTTAATCATATCTTTCCCGCCAAAGAGAAGGCTTTAGGGTTTTCCGAACGTTCTTTATCTGTCAAGTCACATAGTTTGGGTTCATCTTACTCAGAACAACCCTACACCATTCGGTGATATGACCAGCGTTGGCGTTCCCTAGGAGGATCAAAGCCTTCTGGCTCCAACTCCTAAGTAAGTTAGTATCTATCGGGATTCCATTGACATCGGTCTCCTTTGCCATGTTGATTTTTCTTGCCAGGGTCCTAAAATATCAAGAAGGCAGTCTTGGTAGGCCTTAAGGGATCTTTTAATCCCTTTTTTAGGATCTTTTCTCAGCTTAAATAAAAAGGTAATACGTTTGAGATCCAGATTAGGTGTTAGACAAACTTCTGGTGATCCTGGATCACAGGTCTAGAGCATTAAGCTCTCAAGATGTTATGTGCCTCCTTCTCTAGGGGGTTTCTTATCCTCCTTCTAAATTTCCCCACATGATCTTGAGGCCACCGTTCTACACTTCTTGGGTGCCTGATATTATGTGGGGAGAACATCTCCTAACCTAGGGGGTCCATTATTATCCCCTTAGAGGATGATGGATACTCCTCTTCTGTAAAGGGGCCTTCCATGTCCATATCATCGTGATCTAGGCCAAGGATGTATTCATCGAGCAAATCTTCATTTTGATGCCCTTGACCTTCCATTGCAGTATCTTCTTTCGATGACCAACCAGGTTTCCACTGTGGTTGGTACCTGCACTGGTCTTTTAAGACAGCTGCGCAAACTAGTCCCTCTCCTCTCCGAGTCGATGCTTCGCACAGTGGTTTCTGCCACCATAGTGTCAAGACTCGACTATGGAAATGCGCTCTACTTAGGCCTGCCAAAGACGCTAATTAACAGACTTCAAGTAGTCCTAAATGATGCCGCCAGGCTCATTTTTAATCTCCCGAGGAGAGCGCATGCCTCCCCATTACTAAAGAGTCTACACTGGCTGCCAATCGGGCAGAGGTCCATCTTTAAAAGCCTCTGTATAGCCCATAAAGCCATCTATGGGCAGGCCCCGGCCTACATTAAGGAACGGATTGAGATATATAGACCGGAAAGAAACCTCAGGTCTTCAGACGCCCAACTCCTTGTTTGCCCACGTTTCAAACTGGCTACAATGGGAGGGAGATCTTTCTCGGTCGTACTACCGAACCTATGGAACGCCCTGCCCGAGGGACTCCGTAAGGAGGGTAATCTGCTCTGTTTCAGGAAAGCCCTGAAAACCAACCTTTTCAGAACAGCATACAACTCAGTGTAATTCCTGTCTTTTCCTCTACCCTTCTCAGTCCCTTGGTTGTTATGACATGTGGTATAAGCGCCCTGAGACCTGCAGGTGACTTGGCGCTATATAAACCAGCAATAACAAAATAACAAAATAACACTCTGTGCACTCAGGATATGTGTGCTGCTTCAGACACCTTTATGACTTGTGCCACATAGGGCACCCAAAACCTTCGAGGTGCTTTTGATAGAGCGCGCGTGTCACCCAGCTCACTAGTTTACCAATTTCCACGCACTGGGCCCTGGCGTGTATATGTCAATAGAGCTTACATGAACCGGGTGAGTTTACACGCTACTATGAGTAATTCGGGGTTGACTTTTTACACCACTTACTTTTCATGTACCAGACTTACCACAGGCACATTACTCCTGACGGATCAGGAGCTAGCAGTGGACAGGTGACAAGATTCCTAGAGTGAGTAGAAATACCTTTACACATATAGTATCTTTAATAACATTCAATGAAGTATAATAACCACAGACACCTGAATGGGTTTTGAAGTTTTATATAAGAAAAGTTTCAGAAGGAATATGCCAAAATGAGGCAAATACAAATCAGTACATCAATTATTAATATCAAAGCCACAATATAACTATGGATTAGGGCAAGTATCATTTAGAACTATTTTGGGAACACTGCAAAATATGAACATTCGGGAACACACTATTCAAGATGAGTTTTAACTAAGGCAGGGAATGTGAGAAGGACCTAGTATGTGTTCAAACCAAACTTACTTCCTTTCCCTATGCTAATCCTTTACTAATCTTCAGACCAAATACCATTCTAAAGGGAAGGGAATAAGGGCACAAACTGAATAAAACAATTAGCACAAATCCTATAGGTAGGGGGAAACAGGGAACAGTACTAATAAACAATAGTATGTGAAATATCACTTCAACAGTAATGCGAAAATATCACTGGCAAGAGAGCTTTATTAAGAAAAGAAGAAAAGAGTGATAAAAAAGATGTACACCCACAGTTTAATATTTACCTAAGTGAGAATGAGGACTAACCCTGGCCAAGAGTCAGTCTGGAAGGACGGGACAAGGACCCTCAGGATTGGAATACCAGAAAGTGAGCAGGTACAGCTCAGGAATAGGACAGGATACCCCTCAGGTTTCAGGTCAGGACTGGGTTCACCAAGGCACGACCAACCCCTTACAGCTTCGGATGCAACGCCAGCGTTACCCCCTCCTCTGCACGGAATCCGCCAATAACCCCGATTGGGTTTTCGAAGTTCCCCAGAAAAAGTGCTTCGCCAGAACTTAAGACTATGTCCACCCTTTGGAGTTTTGTGGACAGTAAGGACAGAGTGCTCCGCAGCTCTCTGTATCAGTCACCTATGGAGTTCGTAGGGTCAGTGATAGGTCTGCTACTCGGGCAAGTCGGACAACTTCTCTATGCTAAACTAGACTACTTATACCTTTCTAGGACCCTTAGACCACCCACTAATGTTGCAAATGACAAGGTTCCAATTTCTGATTGGTCAAGCGAGGAGGTTAGGTCATAGTCACCTCCTAAATTTTAGAGTTCCCATCATTAATATTCAGGTGACAGTATCCACCCCTTACAGTACAGTTCCCAGGGTATACATGTGAGAAAGACAATGGAGTTCATAGCAAAGTGAAACATTGTATATAATTCGAGGTCACAGAGGTGTGCTTCCCATGCGCATCTTGCATCTGAGGCCAGCTGGCTTGTTTCAGCTTCTGCGCAGTTGGTCTTTCCCACATCACGTGTTAGGGGTCGGAAGAGCTTCAATATGGCGCAGCTCCTCATCCCCGGGTCCACAAATACGCGATACATGAAAAGTAAGCGAAAACAAATTAGAATCATACGAAAAAATGATTACACTGTACACCATTAAAGCTTCACTGCACCCCTTACTTTATAATATCTATTGCATTAGGGTTTTAGTGCGAATAGATAGATATGCAGAAGCAGCATAGGCAAGCAGGGAGCATGGTTAGGAATAAGCGGCCATATTTGCATCACTGCGCATGAGCAATACTATCCCTCCAAAATGCGAGTGCGTCACATCACGTGAGTATGACCGACGCATGCGCAGATCGGATTTCTGCGAAGCGGCCATTTCCATAGTGCAAGCATGGTTAGGATGAAAAGACACATAAGCAAGCCTCCTGGGGACACCCGTGTGTTGGGAAAAGAGGCGAGTAAATGACGAACAGGTTGGTTTAATATGATTACAAGTTAGGCGAGGTTCTTGATACAGAGCAAGTCGCGGTATATGCGAATCCTTACTCCATCAATCCCCTCTTTGATGATATTTACTATCATCACAACACAAGAAACAGATGCCAACTTCAATCTTCGATTTCACACATTTCAACATCATTTGACTTATTGTTTAGTTTTCTTTCAGCTTCTCTATGAGTGTGGTGATTCTTTACCTTTTTATAGATTTGATTTCTTAATTCCTCTAATTCTAGCTCATCAACATTTGTTTTGGCTCCCTTTTTATTCACAGTGTACTTCCAGCATTTTCTACATTTACAGCAAATAAATATGATCAGTACCACCACACCTATTCCCAATATTGGCATCAGTATTTTCCACAAAAGGTTCTTTCCTAAGTTAGAGAACCATCTACCTACAGAGGAGAGACCATCAGTTAGTCTCTTCCAGGCACTGTTAACCTCTAATGGTTTGAGTTCTTTCTCCAAATTAGTTATGTTCCTTACATATTTCTTTAATTCAACACTTTTGTCAGGTATGTAGGTGCAACAATGTTGCGCCTTCAGCATCCTGCAGACTCCGCCCTCTTTTGCCAATAAGGTATCAAGAGCAAGGCGATTCTGTAAAACCATTGATCTGATCGCAACCATTTCAGTATTGACCAGTAGGAATCCAGCAGCAGTGTCAGTTGATAACCGATCCACTACTGTAGACAATTTGCAAATACGGTGAGTATTCAGAACTACCCCCATTCCAGGTATCAGTGCACTAAAAATATCACCTACAATTCCTCCTACACTTTCACGCTTGCTACGCACTAAGCCATTAGTTTCTTCATCGCTTCCAGCAGCGTTGTTCACATGGTATATTTTCGGGAAGACAATGCCAAAGTAGCAGCTTCCATACCAATGATCCGGCAATTTGAAATAAGCCTTGTTCCCACATATATAGTAAATTCCGGGAAACACAGGCTCTGACCCATTTTTGAAACCCCATCCTCCAATTACCTTATAATTATGCTCACACTCGCTGGAACCGATGAATACATTGTTATAATACTCAGTCTTTTCTCTATGGAGACAAAGTTTCCCTTTTCGCTCAAAATCCAGCAATAATGCAGGAGTAGCTTCGCCCTGCGAGGTGTTTTCCATGTGTTCTGCCCATCTAGGGATTCTATCCTTCTCGTCATTTGCCTTTTTCTGAAACTTCTCCCTCCTTCTATCTGCCATTTTTATAAACATCTTTTCCTGCTCTTGCAAGGAACAGGTCAGATTAGCTTGTCTCGCTTCATCTAAGTCTATGTTACCTATAGTCAGGAAATATTCTCCCATATAACGGGTTACCTCGCTTCTAACATGGACCAGGTTCAAATGTCCTCTAATTGGAAGTTCAGAAAAGATTACATCAGCATTTGAGTAATAATACTGTAAAGTGCTTCTATAAAACAAGCTTGCTAATATACTACAGGAAATCCCATAAGTCAGGGGCAAATGGTGGTAAGTCACACCTTCTGCTACAGAGGTAGGTAGCTTCATGCAAACATAACAGTCTTCTATTTCCATAGCTTCTACATAGTGCACTAAAAGATTTGCAAAGACATTTAAGTGTGTCTTGTTTCTCATTTTGTGAAAATGTAGTCCACCCTCATCTGATGCTTCTAAGTCAGGTCGTCTGTGTCGTAAGCTAGCAGTATTGTCACGCCTTTCTAAGCTAAGTGGTGTTTCTTCAGTCTGTACAGCTTCTGAGTCTTGTGACACTGAGTTAGTAGGATACAAGTCAGGCTCTTTACTAATCATAAAAGGTATGAAAACTGTTAATCCTATCCATATCACTATTACCATAGCTATACTACACAAGCATATTTTACAGCACGTTTTACAACAGCTAAATCTGGATCTTCCAGATACGTTCGAATCAGACATGGTGGCTTACAGGTGGCTTTTCAAACCCCTCTTTGTCCCTTCTACCAGAGGCTCACTCCGGTTGTTCTCACGGAGGGTCTTCGTACGAACTCCGTTCAGCAATGGATTCGTTGTCACTTTTGCCACAGTGGTTGGGCTCATCAATTTCTTCCAACACCAAGTAAGTCCATTCAGGGCTCCGATACAATTTGTTCTGCTTCTTTACTCTGTCACCTTTTCTGATAGATTTTCCTCGGGCTTCTTTCCTTTCACTTTCAGCCCTTTTTCGGTCTTTCAGTTTTTCTTCGACTGTTTTTATTCTTAGCCTCAGTCGTTTTACGTATCGGGGTTCACCCTTCTTTTCGATCCTTTTAGTGGTCAAGGAAATCTGGCCTTCCTCGTGGACTCTCTTGTTTTCACTTCGTTGTGGCACTTTTGTTTCAGCAGTGTCTCTTCCCCTTCCTGTCTGACTAGTCCCAGGTCTTTCACTAGTTTCTTCTGCCTGGTCCCTATACTGGCCTGGTTCAGGTTGATGCTGTATCGGTTCTTGGCTTTCAAATGAACTCGATTCTTCTTCCTGAACACGTTCGTCTATTTCTAACTGTCCCTGTTCATGCTCTTCGAACTCTTGATTTTCTTCCGCATGAACGTCCGCTTTGACTACTATCTGTCCCTTTCCAGATTCTGGAGTTTCAGGTGGAGTGTCGATGACCTGATCTGTCCCTACTGGGCCATCTTCTGGATCAGATTTTATGATAGTCTTGATGATCTGGCCTTCCTCTAGCCCTGTGTCACCTTCACTATCCCACTCACTATTTAGATAGGAATATTTTCGAGTTCTTATTGGATCAAAAGCTTGGTCGTCAGCAGGATACCATTCAACGTCTTGACTTGTGCTCGGCAGTTCAATGTCAGCGAGATCCGGACCCTCTTCTGGAGTCTCCTCAGCTGGACTACCTTCAGCCTCAGTCGCGTTTTCTCCGGTTACCCACTTTGTGTGACTGGCATGGATCCACTTCGGTACACCAGCGCACTTCACAGCTGTGGTGGTGACAAGGATCACTTGTCTTGGCTTTCCCCACTTTGGTCCAAGGCAACTCGTCCTGGTGTGTTTCTTTAACACCACCCAATCACCTGGTTGCAGCTTATGTGCTGGAGTTGCAGGCCATTCGACAGCAGTCTCTCCAATCTGGTGAGAGATAGAACGCACTTGGTCACCCAGCTGCTTGCAGTATTCTAACACCAAATCATCAGAAATACTAAGCAGTTTGTGGCCGGGAACCCATGCTTGTCGCATTACTCTCCCCATTAGCACTTCATGGGGGCTCAGGCCTGTTTTTCGGTTCGGGACACTCCTCAAACTCATCAGCACAAGGGGCAAAGCTTCTATCCAGTTCATTTTGGTGGAATCACACATCTTCGCCAGTCTTGATTTTATGGTGCCATTTATCTGCTCAACTATTCCAGAAGCCTCTGGATGATAAGCACAGTGCAGCCTTTGCTCCATTTTAAATGCTCTACAGAGTTCTCTTAGGACGTCGTTTGAAAAATGCCCACCTTGGTCTGTTTCGATCGTCTCAGGAATTCCAAACCTAGGTATCAACTCCCTAAGTAACAATTTTGCTACAGTCAGGGCATCATTTTTCTTTGCCGGGTAAGCCTCCACCCACCGGGAAAACAGGCAAACTATGACCAGGACATATCTATATCCCTTGCACATGGGCATTGTTATAAAGTCCGCCTGCATCCTGACAAAAGGACCTTCTGCCTTTCCAATGGTACTTTGTTCAACTACTGTCTTCTTTCCTGCGTTGAATTGCTGACACACTAAACACCTTTGACAAAGCTTATCCGCAGTATTTCTGAACTTTGAGTTATAGAACACCTTGTCAAACATACGACACATGGCATCCCTCCCAATATGTGTGTGCTCATGTATCATTCGGGCCATTCCATCAATCAGGATATCCGGTAGTACAGGCACACCGGCTTCGCTAACCACAACACCATCATTCCTGATTCCGCATTTGTTAGTTCTCCATCTAATTTTCTCTTCCCTGGTTGTTGCCTGTTGAAGATCTTTCTAATCCTACATTACCGGCCAATAGCTCTTCTATTTCTATCCTTAGTCTATAGATTTCTCGGGGTTTTGGTTGGGGTGTGGTCTCTTTCTCTAATTCTTTTGACCATCTGTCCAGCTCTTCTGGAGATACTACCGTGGCTTTTCTGGTCCCGGAGGAGCTTTCAATCAAAACTTCCTTTGCCCTACTCTGACTTCTCTCCCTAGGCGCACTTTTCCCAGGTTCCCTTATAGGTAGGTCCATTAAGACATCTGATTCACATTCACTTTCTTGATCCTCATCTATGAACTGTTCTTTTCTTGAAGGTGGAATACTTGGGGTGGGTGCAATTGGGGTTATTACAGGTGGTCTAGGACTGACCATTCTATCCCCATAAAGAGGAATTGCTGGACCAATTGTTACTGGGATAGTCAGGGAATCTGGATGAGGATGTATTTGGGCTATGGTCTGTATCAAGTTATCGCGCTGTCTCATTAGGGCTTCCTTTTCTCTCTCTTTCAGAGCCTTCTCTGCAGAATTGTCATGCAATACTTGGGGTACCAAGGGGGGGTAAATACTTGGGGCTGTTGGGGTAACCAACCGAGGTGGGTCTTCCCCAAAAGGACGGTAATTCGGGACTGTAGAATGAGGTCTACAAAACCCATCCCCATCGCTGGTCTTACTATCCGTACCTGTTCCATCTGTCTCACTATCCCTCTGACATCTAGGATATTTGGCAGACGGGTTTGGTGAACTTAATGGTTCTGCCTCTGCTACATAGGGAGGTGGGTTTTTCATCAATAAATCTTCGAGGTGCTCATCTTCCGAGTCTCCCATAGCCATTAGGTGGCGGGTTTTCTCCTTACATTTCCCTTTCTTTTCTTCAAGTACTCCCATCATGGGAAACAACCCCTCCACCATCATGTTCTGCCTCCATTGCTTCATTTTCTGCTCTTTAGACACTTTATGCAATTTGGGATACCACCTGCCCAATTCCTTATCCATTTGGGGCCTGTCTCTTTCCATGGCTTCAATTTCCCATTCTTTAATGCTTCATATTGAGTTAATCTGGGTCGGGGATGCAATTCATTCATTCTGGTTCTGAGGTTAAACAGGACTCTGCCATTAAAGGAACCATAAATAGGGAATGCTAAAACTCCGTCATCTGCAGTATACTTTGCCCAATTATCTAACCACACACAGGTATGATACCCTTTATCAAACATCATGAAGGAAGCAGGAGTATCTGGCGGAGGAATGATCACACCCTCCCTTGTCCTAATGGGCTGATCTTTCTTAAAGTAATTCTTAATTTTATCAGCAAAGGACAATTTTCTCTTAACCCCGTACATTGTTTTTGGTCTACCTCGTAGTCTCTGTTCCTTATTAAAGCCTAAGTGTTGTGGATTTGGTATGAATTCGGGATACCACATACACACTTCCAAACTATCTTCGAGCTCTTGTTGATTAATTTTGCCTGCTTTAGTGCCTCCAATGCTAGCGCGACTTCTATCTCGCAGCAGCCAATCACCTCGGAGACTTACAAAACTCTTGTCCAATGGGTGCGCGGCCTTTCGTAAGACAAGGTCTCACGCTCCGGCACTCACCCCCTCCTTTACAATTTCAGCCTTGCTACACGCCCGCTGTTCTGACCAATACCAGCGCGGCACAGAGTGACGTCAGTGCAGTCCTGCAACCGACTCCCTCCTTCACAAGGTAACTGAAACTTTGAATTTTTCCTAAAGTACGAACGCTTAGTTTACTAAACAACACGCAACGTTCGCCGCTGTGTCGGAGTGTTCTAAATAAGTAGAAAATTTTCCTATCACTGCAAGTAAACCACTTCTGTCTACTTTTCATTCACTTAGGGTAGACTTCTTTGCCTAACCTCACACACGAGCAAACATAGAACCTATTATTCCCCTGACTCATCCACTTCTTTCTGGGATATATACTAAGTCAGGATTTCTCAGCGGACTACTTTGCTTATCACTCAAGCTTTGGAGACCTAATTATTCCTCCCGAAGGTGACCCTTACTAGGTGATATCACAATGGAAGTTTCATTCAAGACTCGTTAGCTATCACTCATTCAGATGCAACAAAAGATCCTAATTAGCGCTTCCAGTCTTCTCCTGACCCTGCACTAATAACTCGCGACAAGCGACCTCATCAGCCAACCGGATTCTGCTCACCGTTAGCTATATACTTCCCCGGGGATTCGGACTACACGGAACAATTTACTAACACTTTGACATAACACTTATAACAACAATATAATGTAAATCACTTAAACAATTTATAATATTTCAAAAAAGAACATTTGCGCAATATTTCGAAGCAATGTGATCACTTAATGCTTCTCTCGCTTCAGCCACGGTCCCCCACAGCTGGAAGCATGCAATGGTTACCCCGCTCCTTAAGAAACCTACTGCAGATCCTAATGTTGCCGCCAATTTCCGGCCCATCTCATTGTTGCCGGCCGTCTCAAAAATTTTAGAAAGACACATTCATCTACATCTCTCACGCTTTGTCACTTCTAATAATCTCCTTCACTCCTCCCAATCTGGCTTTCGTCAAGGCTTCTCCACCGAAACCACCCTATTAGGAGTAACTGAGAACATTCGCCAATTACTAGACCAAGGTGAAACGGCTGCACTGATATTGCTTGATCTCAGTGCAGCCTTCGATACTGTCTCTCACAGTATCCTTCTCAGTAGCCTTGCCTCCTTCGGCATTTGTGACAAAGCCTTGCTCTGGCTCTCGTCCTTTCTCTCTGATAGGACCTTTCAAATCTTTTCTAATACTTCTACTTCTAACACTTATCATTCCCCTCATGGTGTTCCCCAGGGATCCATCCTTAGCCCTCTCCTCTTCAATCTTTATGTTGTTCCGTTAGCTCATGTTGCACATCATTCTGGTCTCAATCTCTTTACTTACGCTGATGATTCTCAGATTGTGTTTTCTTTATCTCAAGCCGATCCTTCTTCACCTTCCTCTCTGCAATCTGGTCTCAGTGACATTTCTCGCTGGATGAGCCGTAATTTTCTCAAGCTTAACAGCGACAAGACGGAGGTGCTTGTCTTTGGTAACAAGCCTGACCTTTGGAGTCCGAGACACTGGCCGTCAACCATGGGCGATTTACCCACTCCATCGGAACGAGCTAGAAATCTAGGGGTTCTCATCGATAGGGATCTGTCGATGAAAGACCAGGTCAATAAAGTTTCAGCCACCTGCTTTACTATCTTAAGATAGCTAATAAAAATCTTTTGGATTCTGCCATCCGATACCCAAAGATCTGTTGTGACGGCCCTGGTGACCTCCAGATTGGACTACAGTAATGTGCTCTATCTGGGGGTTACCAGGGCGGTCTTGCGTCGTCTCCAATTGGTGCAGAATGCTGCTGCTCGGCTCCTGTGTGGATCCCGGAAATATGATCCAATTACGGAACGCATTAAGCAACTTCACTGGCTTAATATTGACAACCGGGTGAAATTTAAGGCACTCTGCTTCATGCATAAGATTAAAATTGAAGCCGCTCCCATTTATCTTCAAGCACTCGTCAAGCCTTATTTACCCGCACGCTCACTTCGCTCCTCTTCCCAACATCTGTTCTGCGTACCTAGGTTCAGGCTTTCAAGAGTGGGTGGCCGTTCCTTTGCTGTACTGGGACCCAGACTGTGGAACTCTCTTCCCCTGGACCTACGAATGGAGCAGTGCCATCTCCGTTTCCGAAAAGCCTTAAAGACCTGGCTTTTTGCCCAATAATCTTTTTTCTTCAGGATTATTTATGCTGTTTGTTGTCAATTAGCGCCGGGAAACCCTTACGGGTAGCTGTCGCGCTCTATAAGATTAATACATAATAATAATAATAATAATAATAATAATAATACTTTTAAGCAATAATTAGCAGCACATTTTATTTTCACGGTTTTATTTATCTACTGTCTTGTCTACCTATCTTAACTAGTCCTAACCATCCTCTGCTACCAGAAAATTACTGATAGAGCGCGCGTGTCACCCAGCTCACTAGTTTACCAATTTCCACGCACTGGGCCCTGGCGTGTATATGTCAATAGAGCTTACATGAACCGGGTGAGTTTACACGCTACTATGAGTAATTCGGGGTTGACTTTTTACACCACTTACTTTTCATGTACCTGACTTACCACAGGCACATTACTCCTGACGGATCAGGAGCTAGCAGTGGACAGGTGACAAGATTCCTAGAGTGAGTAGAAATACCTTTACACATATAGTATCTTTAATAACATTCAATGAAGTATAATAACCACAGACACCTGAATGGGTTTTGAAGTTTTATATAAGAAAAGTTTCAGAAGGAATATGCCAAAATGAGGCAAATACAAATCAGTACATCAATTATTAATATCAAAGCCACAATATAACTATGGATTAGGGCAAGTATCATTTAGAACTATTTTGGGAACACTGCAAAATATGAACATTCGGGAACACACTATTCAAGATGAGTTTTAACTAAGGCAGGGAATGTGAGAAGGACCTAGTATGTGTTCAAACCAAACTTACTTCCTTTCCCTATGCTAATCCTTTACTAATCTTCAGACCAAATACCATTCTAAAGGGAAGGGAATAAGGGCACAAACTGAATAAAACAATTAGCACAAATCCTATAGGTAGGGGGAAACAGGGAACAGTACTAATAAACAATAGTATGTGAAATATCACTTCAACAGTAATGCGAAAATATCACTGGCAAGAGAGCTTTATTAAGAAAAGAAGAAAAGAGTGATAAAAAAGATGTACACCCACAGTTTAATATTTACCTAAGTGAGAATGAGGACTAACCCTGGCCAAGAGTCAGTCTGGAAGGACGGGACAAGGACCCTCAGGATTGGAATACCAGAAAGTGAGCAGGTACAGCTCAGGAATAGGACAGGATACCCCTCAGGTTTCAGGTCAGGACTGGGTTCACCAAGGCACGACCAACCCCTTACAGCTTCGGATGCAACGCCAGCGTTACCCCCTCCTCTGCACGGAATCCGCCAATAACCCCGATTGGGTTTTCGAAGTTCCCCAGAAAAAGTGCTTCGCCAGCACTTAAGACTATGTCCACCCTTTGGAGTTTTGTGGACAGTAAGGACAGAGTGCTCCGCAGCTCTCTGTATCAGTCACCTATGGAGTTCGTAGGGTCAGTGACAGGTCTGCTACTCGGACAAGTCGGACAACTTCTCTATGCTAAACTAGACTACTTATACTTTTCTAGGACCCTTAGACCACCCACTAATGTTGCAAATGACAAGGTTCCAATTTCTGATTGGTCAAGCGAGGAGGTTAGGTCATAGTCACCTCCTAAATTTTAGAGTTCCCATAATTAATATTCAGGTGACAGTATCCACCCCTTACAGTACAGTTCCCAGGGTATACGTGTGAGAAAGACAATGGAGTTCATAGCAAAGTGAAACATTGTATATAATTCGAGGTCACAGAGGTGTGCTTCCCATGCGCATCTTGCATCTGAGGCCAGCTGGCTTGTTTCAGCTTCTGCGCAGTTGGTCTTTCCCACATCACGTGTTAGGGGTCGGAAGAGCTTCAATATGGCGCAGCTCCTCATCCCCGGGCCCACAAATACGCGATACATGAAAAGTAAGCGAAAACAAATTAGAATCATACGAAAAAATGATTACACTGTACACCATTAAAGCTTCACTGCACCCCTTACTTTATAATATCTATTGCATTAGGGTTTTAGTGCGAAAAGATAGATATGCAGAAGCAGCATAGGCAAGCAGGGAGCATGGTTAGGAATAAGCGGCCATATTTGCATCACTGCGCATGAGCAATACTATCCCTCCAAAATGCGAGTGCGTCACATCACGTGAGTATGACCGACGCATGCGCAGATCGGATTTCAGCGAAGCGGCCATTTCCATAGTGCAAGCATGGTTAGGATGAAAAGACACATAAGCAAGCCTCCTGGGGACACCCGTGTGTTGGGAAAAGAGGCGAGTAAATGACGAACAGGTTGGTTTAATATGATTACAAGTTAGGCGAGGTTCTTGATACAGAGCAAGGCGCGGTATATGCGAATCCTTACTCCATCACTTTCACCTCCGGATCTATTTGAGGTGCTTAGATCGACAATATATGTTGAGGTGCTTAGACCTCCAGTATGAGTTGAGGTGCTTGGATATCCTGACATGCCATGGAGCCCCTTCAATGTTATTAAACGTCTTAAATCTTTTTCCCCTTTTCTTACCGCAATCTGAGACTCTCCCTGAGGCAGATTCCAAGTCGCAATCCTCATCGGAAGTTAAGGACCTCTTATTAGACATGACCTGGTGCAATGTTTTGCGCACGCAAGTGCGCATCTCCTGTTGTATAATCTTTGAAGTTAATTCCTCATTTATATTAGGAATAGAAGCGTCATGGCTATCAAGTTCATTATCAGACATGTGAAAACATGTATTTTCAACCTAATCAGTGGTAAAAAATATAAATCTTTTGATAACCCCGCTTTAATTTTTTTTAATGTAAAGGCACTAAACCAGATTAAAGTTTTCTTAATAAATTCATATAAACTGTCAACGGGGAGAAAAAACTGTGTAAACTGCCTACAATTCCTGATTTAATCTAGCGTATTCCGCTCTGTAAACAACTGATATTCAGAGACACTGCGGCTGTCAGGAATTCCCTGACGTCACGATATCTTGAGCGATCAGCTGTTCAATCAGCTGATAGCTACCTAAGATGCGACTCGTTGGCACCTAGGGCGTCAGGCCATAAATGGCCATCACCCTATTAATTTCTCTAATTGTTTGTCCTGATGAGTTGCTGCTTTGAAAGACATGCAGGGAAGAAGAATGCCGTCTGAAATGGTGGGCTGCCGCAATCACGGCTGTCAGAAAAGATTGCCTAGACGTGCCCACAGCTAGCAACACGTAGCGTGTTCTGGAGGTAGGGAAGCTGAAGGGAAATTTCATTGACACAATTGCGGCTGTATTTGAGGAGGGGAGCACTTTCAGAATTATGGGAGGGTGCTCCCCGCTGATGTCAGTTGCAAACAATGCCCATGGAAGGGTTCCAAAACACGACACAGGGACAATTAAGATTCACTCGGACAGAGCAGTCAGGGTAAGCAGCCAAAAGGCGATAAGTGCTAGTAAATAAAAAGCACTAAACGATAAATAGAGAAGGTTCCATGAATTGGAAACCTGGATAAACTACATTAATGAAAAATATTAATATAAAGGGAATAGAAGACACAAATAATGGAAATATTTGTCTGCATGGAGCTGCATTTAAAAGAGGCAGACTGTTCTGTGTGCATGCCTATTATATGTCAAGAAGATTATGTTCTGGAATTGTTTCCGTTATGATGTATTACTTCTAAGTGCTGCGTGGAGTGGCATTAAAGAAATAATGCATAATGGTAGACTTCGGTCTTCTAATCGAATTGAGAAACAATTAAGGCAAAGCCATCTTCAATATATATGATTAAAGATATCAGAAAACAGTACTAGAGCAAGCGAAACACTTTTACGCTCTGTTGATGATAAAGTATGAAATTTAAAAGCCATCGCTTTTTTTACTTTTTGGAGTAATGACAAAAACAAAATCACTTATGAACTATCAGTGAACTTATGCAATAACCTCCACACAAGACTTCCTAGCACATTCTTAGTAGACATTGTCTCTCTTAATGACAACTAGAATACTGACCTTGTTACCAAACAATGTTTCTGGTCCTAATTTAGAGTTTGAGGTATGGGGTACTCTGTCATAAACGTGACAGATATCTCGTCCATCATATTGGAACATTGGAATGTTGAGACCTCCATTGAAGACAATGGAATAGCCTCCGGGCTTATAATGGCTGGTATAAGCCTAGAGCTCCAACATTCCAATGTTTGTCTTTATGTTTCTTCCTTTTTAATTTAAAACATTTTACCTTTACTGGGTGGAATGCTCTAATGCCTTTATAGCCCATCCGCTTTGGGCTAGACTGGGATTAAAGGCTCTCACCATCGTTATAGTCCCTCGCCTGCTGCTCGAGGCTATACAGAGATGGCTCGTCCGCTAATGTGGAGGAGCACGGCCCCATTGCTCTTTGAGCAGTGGAAAAAGGAAAAAATAAAATGATAACACAATGTTATTATCCTTTTATTTTTCCGTAATGAGATAGGCTTAGGGGGCAGGGCTGGGCGGTTGTCACAGCCAGCAGGGGAGGAGTGGTTGGGGCCCTTAAGTGCACATGACAGTTTCGCCGGCCGTCTTGGGCCGGCCAAACAGTTATGCGCACTTTACATTTTCTCATTCGGCTGCATTTTATAGGCTGGGTGGAGAACATGCACAGGCTCCTAGTCCCTGTCTGAGCGCCGAACCATGACGCTAAGACCAATCAGAACACTGCTGTCATGGTGGCAGCAGCGTTGTGATTGGCTTAGGGGAGCCTCTGTATGCTTACCACAGGAACAGAAGTGGACGGAGGTGAGGCATCAGTCGGTAGCCAGTTAAGTTAGTTTTATTTATTTTTCTACCCCACCCCACCTGTACTACTCGATAGCAGGAACAACTTTTCTTATAACTAGGGTTCAGGGCCTTTAAAACCCAGTATAGCCCTCGCCAGCGGGCTATAAGGCTTTATTTCTAGTGCATTTATAGCCCGCTGGAGAGGGCTATACCGGTTGTTAAAGGCCCTGAACCCTAGGCGGAATAGCTGCATACTCGGTATTTGGTTAACTGCAGAGCTCGCGCTGCGGGGACATGCACTATGCCTTTTAAAAAAAATATATTTTTTATCCACTTAATGCGATTGCGTGCATGAATATCAAATGTTGACTTGACTGCATGTTACTTTTAAAACACTCTTTGTTCAGAAAATTGTTTCTCTACTGCTGTAGGCGCCGTTTTCTCCCTGTTCCACCGAAGCTTGTGCTGATTGAGTGGAGGGAGGTTTAATGCGACCTGCTTCTACAATTCCTACTTCCTGTTGCACATTTGAGGAGGCCATTTTGGACAAAGAGACGGTCTAGTCTCTTGACTGGCCTGCTGCCAATCAACAATATAAATCGGGTATGGGGGAGGAGCTACGCTAGCAACCAAGATGGTCGCGTAAGCTCCTGGCTCCGCCGACCTCCACCAGTAGCTCATAAATCCTGATATTGATCCTGAATTCGCACCAGACTCCCGTGTGGCTGAAGTGTTGCTGAGCTTAAAGGTGTAATCCCGAGATTTCCATCTTCTCGAATGATGAAGCTACGCCGTGTTTTCATTCTCGGCCTAACCCAGCGTGGAAGCCGGGGCCTCGATTTCTAACCCATCCGGGTTGGAGTTGAACAACATCGGCCGCGGGACTTGGGCGGCGTCCGGTCTTCCGAAGTGGAGAATATCCTGACCGGTTTGGATGGTGATACGGTGACCAGGTTGATTCTAGGATACGGCGGTAAGACGCACTGGTTGCTGTGGATGGGAGTCCGTTGCCCGAAGACCCTGCTGAACCCCCGGGGTCGACGGGCTTGGATCCTCGCTGGCGGCGACGGTGTCTAGACCGCGAGAAAGACGGGTGCCTTCCGTTAACGTTGGACCCGCTTGTGCCTGTTACCCCGGAGTAGTCGACCTCCGGGGTCAAAGATCTGATCTGTCGCTTTGCGAGAGGATATGGAGCGGGTGGAATGTACGCTGTCGTTGCAGACCGTAATCGCCGCCATTGGGGCGCTTCACTCGCAGGTCACCGCCATCATCCACAAAATGGTCGTAACAGCCGAGAATATATGTCTGGGACCGGACTACGACCCTTCAATAGATTTGAAACACGTTGTGTTACCTGCGAAGCAGGGCATGCCTGAGACAGAGGACCCCGAGTGGAAACCAGATAGCGAGCCTGGAACTATCAATAACTTATCATACTCAATGCCGATACCGCCCAAGATGGACACAGCCAATTTTATACTCCAGGATAATTTCCTCAGTGACTATCGGATTGGTTTATCATTCTTTTCCTCCCAGTTGGCTCAATTACATTCTAGTGCCTTACTGTTGGTGGACAGGTATCTCCGTTTGAATTGTGGACTTCGAGTACTAACACTCTGGATTCGATCTTACCGCACTGACTTTGACTTTCTTGAACATTTTGATTCTCCTGTCGGGATGGCGGTTCGAGCGGAGAGAGCTCGCACGAAAAATCGGAGAGGCCAGGGTTGAGTTTGATTGTATTGGTTTGATAACACAGCTTTCTTTGATATGGGACCTGTAGCCTACAATGATGCGGGAGTCGGGCGGTTTTCACAAACTCCCCCGGTTGTTTTGTAATTGCTGCTTCACAGTGTTTTGACTATATTTCGGGGTGGTTTGCTTCTGGCAGGGATTGGGGGGGAGCCTGTATGATCTCTCCTCCTCCACTCTTTACCTTCTTTTAGGCTTTAGTTGTTGGGCGACAGGCACGCTGCTAGTGGGGTTAGGCCGTAGCCATTGCAGGGGTGCAGGGTGGGGGGAACAGGGGAGGGTTTTTTTTTTGTCTTTGTTTAGTTCTATGGCCTTTTTCTTTTCTTTTCCCCCTTTTATGAGAGGTGGGTTGCTTATCCTGAGTCGATTTTTTCACATAATCTGTTTGTCTGCTCTGGTCTTAATTATCCTGAATCGTGAGGTGGACGGACTTTGCTGGCGTCAGCTTAACGGGGTTGTAGATCGTATTGTTACTCCTTTTTCATATACCTGTTCATGTTGACGTCCCACTCTCCTGTGCATTGATTTTACCATATTGGCTTATTCGCCTACTCACCGTTGCAATGTATTTTACTGTAAGACACCTGATATGTGTAATATTTCCTCTTGTCTTTCTTCTTTCAATAAAAAAAAATATATATAAAAATAAATCGGGTATGGCGTCGACGCGCAGGATAAGAAGGCGCGCCTAAGTCAAGCCCGTCAGTGCCCGTCCGCACCTGGCCCGGGCTCTGTGCCAGAAATGCTATCTCTCTGCTGCCAGAACAGTCTCTCAGGAGGGAGTTTATACTATCTTTAAATACTGTTCTACAAAACTGTCACACCTATTTAGACACCGCTAAATGGGAGGGACCTATTAGTTGCAAGAACTGTAAAAAGATTCTCAAGCCCACACAGGTCTCTGCTGTAGTTAAAAGAGTTAAAAGGAATGTCATGCTGAGCAGCCTACACAATGGCCTTATAAATGCAAAGTCAATGTGTAAGCATGCTCTTCATATCTATGATTTATTAACAAATGACAATCTTTTTTTTAAAAACATTTTTATTGACATTTTGAATAATATAAGCATTGGTCACAGTGAGATTCAGTTCTCTGATACATTCACAGTGGTAGATTACGTTATACAATGGGCTACTGGCCGGCTCTATCATCATGGGGTGTTCGAAGCTGACATCCTGTGGGCAATCTAAACACATAGGGCCAGATGTAGGTAGCCCTTTACCGATCGGTAACGGCCGAAAATACCGATTTTTGGCCCTTACCGATCGGTAAACAGCCATCGAGATGTAGGGAACGAAAAACATGAAGAATCGGAGTGAAAACCGATTCGGAATGAGCACCGAAAGGGAAAGAATCCGATACGTACATACCGAAAATCGGACATGTAACGAATCGGAAAAACACCGATTCGGATGCAAAGACCGAATCGGTCCATGTACCGAATCGTTCGTGACACCGAATCGGAAAATCACCGATTCGGTCCATTGACCGAATCGTTAGTGACACCGAATCGGATAATCACCGAATCGGTCCATTGACCGATTCGTTAGTGACACCGAATCGGAAAATTACCGATTCGGTCCATGCACCGAATCGTTAGTGACACCGAATCGGAAAATCACCGATTCGGTCCATGTACCGATTCGGTAGAAAGACCGATTCGGACATGAGCCGAATCGGAAAACATGCCGATTCGTAGGATACGCCGATCGGGAAATTCCCCGACTCCGACAGTTGGGGAGATGTAGGGAGGCACAGAAACACCGAAATCGGCTCAAAATCGGTAGAATCCACTCGGTATTTACCATGGATTGCAATCAGGTGGTAACCAACTCCAACCCATATAAACAGCCCCAAAATGCATTGCAACTTGCAGGATGGCAGCTTTCTATGTCATTGCGAGGCGGCTACGGCTACAGCAGGAAGGACAGAGGGAATGGCTAAGAAATGAACAGGTCTACAGACAGAGGATAACCCTGTTCATGCTCACAGAGGCAGAGATACTACAGAGATACAGGCTGGACTCTGACACCATACTTGAGCTCATCAGGGATCTCAAGCCATTCTTGGACCACCACACCCCAAGGGCACACGCCATCCCTGCGCACGTCCAGGTGCTATGCAGCCTACACCTGCTAGCGTCTGGCAGCTATCAAAGTGGTGTAGCAGCAGCAGGAGGGGTGAGCCAGAGCAGCCTGTCAAGGTTCTTCCACACATTCCTTGACGCCATGATAGACAGGATGGACCAATACATCTCTTTCCCTGCAACCCACGCAGAACTGCTACAAACCAAAGCTGACTTCTACCAGATGGCACAATTTCCCCAAATCATCGGTTGCATAGATGGCACGCATATTCCGATTTGCCCACCAGCGGACACCGAATACATATACCGCAATCGCAAGTCTACACACACCATCAACGTGCAGGTGATCTGCAATGCAAAGTGCACCATCACAGACCTGGTAGCAAAATTTCCAGGGAGTACCCATGACTCCTATATTTTCCAACAGAGCGGCATATATGCACGGCTGATGGCTGGCGAATTTGGAGAAGGATACCTCCTAGGTGAGACACATCATGAGACCCCCATGACACATAGTAGGTAGGTGTAATACATGTATGCATGTGTCTAATGTGACCCCTTTCTCTTCCAGGCGACAGTGCATATGCCCTCCGCTCATTCATACTCACCCCCTACCTCAACCCCTCCACACCCAGCCAAAGGAGGTATAACCGGGCCCACATACGCACAAGGAATGTTGTCGAACGGACCTTTGGCATCTGGAAAAGTAGATTCAGATGCCTGCACAAGAGTGGAGGTGCAAGGCAGTATACCCCCATCACCTGCTGCAAGATCATAGCTGTATGTGCAATGTTACACAACCTTGCGGTAAAGAAGGGCACTGAGGTGGAGTTGTCTGACTACGAGGACCATGACGACGACGAAGCTGTGCCACTGACACAGCCAGCTGGGGTGTGTACGCCAAGTGATGGCAGATACAGACGTGAGGAGATCACTGAGAACTATTTCTGACAGAGTACAGATGCAAAGACAGCCAAATGTTGCTTGGAAAAAACAAATTTTAATTGTGTAGCACCACAGTTACAGCACTGATGTGCTACAAAAAATGGAGTATGCTAAATAAAATACAGTCCAAGGTACTGGTTGCCTCACCCGTCCTTGCCAGGCTATTTTTTTGCCCGCTTGCCAGACCCACTGGGGTGTCCCTCAGCCCCCTCTGAATGCCCAGCAGCATCAGCAGAGCGCCTGGTGCTCCTCCGTGGCTCAGATGCAGCGCTGGCCGGGCTGCTGCGGCTGCTGCTGTCCCCAGCATCACCCAGGTCCAGGGCCGGATTGGAGGCGGTGTTTGAAATTATCATGGCCTCCATGGCAGTGGTGATCCGGGCCATCCCCCTAGTAAGCTCAGCCGTATGCTGACTGAGGACGGATTCTTGGTTGGCGCTGCGATGGCACAGTTGTGCCGTCGCCGCTGCAAGGCGGCCCATGGCGCGGTTCAGAACCCGGGCATCCCGCCTGCGCACCAGCTCATGCTCCTCCTGTCTGCTTGCTGAGTGGGTGATGGCAGTGGTCAGCCTGCCCAACCCTGCTGCCACCTCCTTGTTAGATTCCACCACGGCCTGGAATCCCTTGACCAACTCCCCCATCTGCATGTTGTGCTGCAGGAGCTGGCGTTGGCAGGCCATAGTGGATCTGGCTTGTTGCCTCTGGATTTTCACCATTTGTCCCTCCAGGCCCAGAAATACACTGCCCTCCCGTGCTGGTGCAGCAGTGGTGGTGATGTTACGGCGCCGGGCACTGCTGCTTCCGGCCTGCTGAGTGGGCTGGGGTGCCACTGTTGGGGGGGTGATGCTGGGCGGTCCCTGAGCCCCTGCTCCCGGGACAGGTTGAACAGGTGGCAAGGCCACGGTTGTGGCAGGAGCTGGGGTAGGCGGAATGGTGTCCCTTGTAGGGGAGTTCTCTGGGGAGAACTGCAAGGGGGGTGTGCTGGGCATTACTGGGGAGTGCAGTGTATCGAAGTCAATGACTAGGACTCCCTCCATTCCTAGCCCTGGGGTGTCTCCTTCCTCCTCCTCCTCCTCCTGGCCTGCCTGGCTGGTGCTCGGCCCTGCGACTGCAGTGTCGGACGGTGCTGCTCCCTCTGATGCTGTTCCGCCTGATGGGGCCCCTAGGTACAAAGAAGCATTTGTAAACTGAGTGCCGATGTTTTACAGTCAGTACAATTATAGCATTCCACATGTCCTTGCATCTTCTTACACTGTGTCACACTGTTTCCTGTCTTGTGATTCTGCACTGCCATATGTAGCTAACTTCTGCTCACTACATGTACCATGATGCTTGTCTCTTGTATGTTGGTGACAGTACAGTGCTGGGGTTTGCCTATGCATTGTGTCTAATGGGGAGGTGTCTGGTAGGGTGTGTCAGGATGCGCATGCTTCTTACCTGTAGCCGTGGCCCTCGCAGAGCTGTCCAGGGTCCCGATTCCAACGACACTCTCCCTCTCAATAGTGCTGGAGACCAGTTCCTCCAGCTCGGTGAGGGGTGGCGCCGGGTTCCTGCCTCCTCCTGTGCCTCCAGCCTGCCTCTGTATCTCGGCCATCTTCCTCTTAGTGAGGCTGCGGATGTCATAGAACCTTTTTTTCAGTTCTTGGACAGACCTGGGGGTGACACCCGCAGCATTCACCTTCTGGGCGATGTCGGCCCAGATTCTCCTCTTGGTGCTGTCTGGCACGTTCAGGGACAGCTTGCCAAACAGCTGGCGGTGCACCCTCACCACCTCCTCCACCAGCACCTGAAGTTCGGTGGTGGTGAACTTGGGCTTCCTCTTCTGTGAGGACTTCTGGCTGTCTGACTGCTCAGCCATGTTCTCCTGTTCAGTTGGCAACCTCCTACTCCCACTGCTGCAAACTGTGAGTGTTGAGCTCAGGCTGGCTCTCCAGAAACTTCTTAATTAGCTGCACCTGCCAGTGTTGCCACTCCCTGTTTGGGTGGGGGAGGGGGAGCCACCTCATTGGCTGAATCGGCTTTTGCCGAATCGGCTTTTACCGATTCGGTAATATCCGATTCGGTAAAATCCGATTCGGTATTAACCGATTCGGTAAAAGCCGAATCGGTTCCTTCAATGCATTCCTATGGGCTTTTTCGCCATGGGTGTGTTTTCATGGCTACGAATCTATGATTGCCGAATCGGATTTTACCGATTCGGCTTGTACCGAATCGGTATTCGCCGAATCGGGAATATCCGATTCGGTGGTAGCCGATTCGGTACGTTCCGATTCGTTGTTAGCCGATTCGGTACTTTCCGATTCGGCCCGAGCCGAATCGGAACGTACCGATTCTCATTACCGATGCCGACCGAATCGGTATTCATTCGGTATTTTTCCCCTACATCTCGTTTTCCGATTTCAAAATACCGATTCGGCCCGCCTCGGTATTTTGAAATCGGAAAATCGCGTTTACCTACATCGGGCCCATAATATCATACAGCCTCAGTTTTATTCTGGACCCGTTATTCACTGTTGTCTCTCAATGAATCCTCAAGTCGAAAACCTGACTTTGCACCAATTATGGAGGGTAGGAGTTTGTTGGGATCCCCAGTGTCTTGCTATATTACGCTTCGCCAACATCATGCCTAGCGTCACCCAGTCTTGCGCTGCATGGTTGAGATCTGTGGGCTCCCATACATTAAGGAGACATCATTTTGGTTCTGGGAGAAGCCTAATCGTTGTGACTTGCGAAAGTGTGCGCATAACCTTCCTCCAGTATCGTGCGATCTCTGGACAGAGCCAAAGAGTATGAATGAGTGTGCCCACTGCGCCACATTGTCGAAGGCAGAGTGGTGTATCTGTCCGGTTAATTTTGTGTAGGATTTGCCGCGTATAAGTGCGATGTAGGATTTTTAATTGTACTACTTTCAGTTTAGACAATATCACCACCTCCTTAAGGGACGCAAGCGCTGCATACCAATCTGTGTTATCTAACTCCCCCACTTCTGATTCCCATTTGGTTTTAAGGGCGTCAGTGGGATCTGGCTGGTTTTTGATTATTTTCCGGTACGTGTGGGAGACAGCTTTTTTATTGAGGTAATCAGTGAGAAGCCTATCTTCCAGCGGGGAATATTCTGCAAGCAGTGTCCCCGGTGGGATCTGTGCCATGAGTGCGTCTGATTTGCATATAACAAAACATTTCCGTTTTTGGAAGTCTGTATGTGACCTGTAATTGGGCAAATGTGACCATTTCTCCTCTCTTCCACAGATCTCCTACTCTTGAGATTCCTGTCACGTCCCATTGTCGAAAACCTTTAGTGTTGCAAAGAGTGCCTAATCTTTTTATGTCCCATAATGGCATGGCCTGTGTCATCCCTCCTTCCCATCCCAGTGCTCGCTGTGCCTCAAACAAGATTTGAATAGTGTGTGCCGTTGTGCCTGTGCGGTTCACTCTCCTGACCTTATTGTATAATGCATCCATAATCCCAGCTAGCTCTAGCAGATGTCTATCCATGGGATACGATGGGTAATCTTGGGATACGTAAAGCAATTGATTTATGACCATGAGCTGTGAGGCCCTATAGTATAGTTTGATGTTTAGGAGAACGATGCCCCCAACATACCAACTTCTTGTCAGTTTTTGCACTGCTATACGTGGTGCTTTTCCGTCCCGTAACAGGCTTGTTATTTCCACATTTATCGCTGTAAAATATGTTGGAGTGACTGGGAATGGGGTATTCTGAAGTGCGTATAGGAACCTGGGGAGCGCCATCATTTTAAAGAGGGCTGCTCTCCCCAGAAGTGTTAATGGCAGTGTACGCCAGTGCTTGACATCGCGATGAAAGCGTATCAGTGGCGGTGTGAGGTTCTCAGCTATGAATTGTGTTTTATTGTGTGTTATGTATATCCCTAGGTATTTAAAGCCTTTATCTGCTATCTGTATTTCGCATCCCCGTGGAAGCCGTGGTGGGGAGCCTTGCAGCACATAAAGGAGCGATTTTGTCCAGTTTATGGTATACCCGGAGACCCGCCCATATGATGTACAGATGTCCAGCAGGCAATTAATCGAGCGTGCTGGGGATGCCAGGTACAAAAGTATATCGTCCGCATACAGTGAGATGCAGTCCTCCTATCCCATTGCCCACTTTAATCCTCTGATAACCGGATCTTGATGTATCCAGACGGCCAGAGGCTCCAATACTAGCGCAAAGAGCAGCAGCGAAAAAGGGCTGCCTTGCCGTGTCCCCCTACCCAACGGGAAGTCGGACGATATAAGGCTGTTTACAACAACCTGCGTCAATGGCTGTGTATAGAGTAACTGGACCCATGCGCAGGACCGAATCCCAGATGTTGGAAGACCGCAAATAAGAAAGGCCATTCGACAAGGTCAAACGCCATTTGCGCATCTATTGACAGAATAACCGCATCCTACTCTATAGTAGAACGGCGTGCTATGACACTATGCAGCCGCCGCAAATTCAGGGCTGTGTTGCGGTTTGGCATGAATCCGGACAAATCCGGATGGATCACTTTGGTTAGATGCGGCTGTAGTCTCATGTCCAGTCTTTGCCAGTATTTTCGCTTCCACATTAATTAAGGAGATCGACCTATAGGACATACAGTCATGCGGTGGTTCGCCAGGTTTGTGGATTGCCAATATGATGCCCAGGCGCTGATCTTTGGGCAAGACTCCCTTCTATAAACTTTCTGTGTACATGTTCAGTAAATGTGGTACGAGTTTAGGTGCTGCTTTCTTATAAAACTCCACCTGAATTCCATTTGCCCTAAGGCCTTCCCTGTGTGCAGTGCGCCTATTGCCAGCTCTAGTTCTTCCGGCATCAGGTCTTTTTCCATAGCCCCACCCACAGCAGGGGTCGCTTTGGGTATGTTTATATCTTTGAGAAATTTCATATTTTCGACTGTCGTGGTTGTGGCCGTTGGGGTATATACCTTTTCATAGTGTGCCGCTAATGCCTCAGTTATGCGCTGGGGTTCTGCCGTCATTCTCCCACCTCCCAACTCGTTCTGTGCCACCCAGTTGATATCCCTTTCCTTCTAATCGAGCCACGCTAAAAGCTTACTCGCTTTGTCACCTAGCTCATAAATAGTGTGGTGTGTTTTAGTGATTCTAGTTTTTGCCTCTTCCGAAACGTAAGCCTTGTACTCCTGTTGTGCCAAGTGTACCCTATGTGCCGTGTTCTCATCAGTGTGTGTAGCATGCTCCACCTCTGCCATGGATACTCCTTGCTCCAGACTTTCAATTTGCTGTTTCTGAGTCTATTTGTGACCCACAATTAGGGAAATAGCCTGCCCTCGTATTACAGTTTTATAAGCCTCCCACAGAGTCGTCGGGAATATGACTGAGTGTTGATTTTCTGTAAAATATTTATTCATTATTTTAATGTGAGCTTTACTAATCAAATGGTTTTGAAGGTATACGGGGTGAAGCGGGAATATCCGGCGCCGTCTCGGAGTGGAGGCTGTGGGCCAGATGTAGGTGGCCATTTACCGACCGGTAACGGCCGATTTAGGCTGTTACCGACCGGTAAATGGTCATTCCTGATGTAGGGGGCCTATTTTACCGATTCAGTAAATTTACTGATTCAGTAAATTTACAGAATCGGTAACATATCTAATCGGTAAAATACTGAATCGGTATTTTCACCGATTCGGTAACTTCCATATGTAGGTGGGACTCTTCTGAGTCCCAAAGGCCAGTCAGATTCGGTATTGTATCACCCAATCCTATTGGGTGGTAAAATACCGAATACAGGTGTGCATGTACATCTGTGCATGCACACCTGTGCAATGTGACATACAGACATGCCCCTAGGGCATGTCTGTGTGCCACATGGCACACAAGTCCGGAAATGGGGTGCTAGAGGGTGTCAAAGTGACACCCCCTGCACCCTTGCAAAATTCGGAATTTACCGAATCAGTAAATATCAATTCGGTATTCCACATTGATTCCTATGGGCTTCAAGGCCCATAGGCATCAATGGGGGATACCGATTCGGTATTTACAGAATCGGTAAATACCGAATCTTACCGATTCAGTATTTACCGATTCTGAATTACCTACATTTCCCCCCCCTCTAATTTACCACTTCTTAAATACCGAATCGGTATGATTCGGTATTTTAGAAGTGGTAAATTAGAATTACCTACATCGGGCCCTGTGTATGTAATGAGCACTGGAGAGTGGTCCAAAATACCCCTGGAAAAATGTGTGTTCTCTGCCACCCCTGCCAGCCCCGTCGCTAATTTGAAGATATAATCTAATCTGGAGAGGCTATTATGTACTCCTGACTGGAATGTGAATTGTTGTTCTCTCGGTTATCTGGTACTCCATACGTCCATTAAGCCAAGAGCCTCAACAAACTCTACCAGTGTAAGATTTTGCTGCTGTGGTCTCTAGGGGGTTTTCTGTCCATAGAGGCCTCCATGGTCGTGTTAAAATATCCCCCAATTACCAGCTCACCTTGTGGTAGTGTATAGGAATTTCTACTGGGCTGGGAGAGACGTCTGGTGTAATGTCGGAGGGATGTAAACTGTCACTAAGTTATAAATGTTACTGTTCCATTGACATGTTATCGCTGCGAACCTTCCTTGGTCGTCTTTCCAAGACCCAGATATGATTAATGGGAAACGTTTGTTGATTAGATCCCCACTCCTCGAGAGCCAGAAGTAAAGCCCGAGTGTACTACCATTTTGAATCCCCACTGTCTAAGGCTTTACAGGCAGTCCCTGTTAAATGTGAATCTTGGAGAAGGGTTACGTAGGGGCCCTTACGTTTGAGATATTGTAGGACCAATCCCCATTTAATTTTATCTGCCAGGCCATTTACATTTCACAACAGCACTTTAAATGGAAGGCCAGACGGCCGGGAGGTCTGTATCTGGGTGTCCAAATGTCAGCTATCGTGTTTGTTTGCGTCTTTTCTGACATCTATTGTGATGTAGCGTTGTGCCGCCCGGCCATGTCCCAACGTGTCAATGCTAAGTATAGCCTCAGATACTGCATATTGCATCAACATTAAAATTAGAACTATTAAAAACCCCTTAACCTTTACCAATCCCCCCTCCCTCCTCCCTGCCTCCCTGCACAGCAGAATTAAAACTACCCGCCACCCCAACTCAGCAGAGTGCTTTATCCCCATAACTTTGTACTTGCGTTGGGGGGAGAGTTTCTCGGCACTCTCAGCTAATGCCCCGATTAGCTCTTTGTTCTTTGTGATCAAACTGTACATTCTCAGTGTCTAGGTCTGTTCATCCAGTACATTGTTGGAGCCTCCCACAGGGTCTGCAGTGAGAGTCTATGAATACGCAGGTTCCGTAGCTGTCAGACCAGTCTGAATTCTCGTCAGCATTTTGTTGGGAACCTTCTGTTGTTTCTAGTCCTGTTCTATTTTGCGACGCAGTTATCATGAATTGTTGCTTCTGCCTGAGTCCCTGTCTCTGTACACCACCCGCCGGCCGCCATCCTTTCAACCAGTCCGAGGCTTCTTCAGGTGTCCCGAAGAACTAAGTTTTGCCTTCCGCCTCCACTCTCAACTTTGCTGGATATAGCATTGGGTACTTAAGTTTGCGGTTGCGGAGGTCTCTTTTCACTTTCATGGAGCTACGCTGTTGTTTTGTCACTGCGGCAGTATAGTCCGGATATAGGGTTCCATTGCAGTTGTCTACTTGTATCGGTGAGGCTATGCGCGCTGTCTGTAAAATGGTGTCCCGATCACGGAAGTTGAATATGCGTGCCAATATCGGTCTTGGGGGTCCCCAGGCCAGGGCCTCCCCCCGAGTACCCAGTGGCCTCTCTCCACCGAGAACAAGCTGGATAGCCCACGTGGTTGCAGCTGGTTTTTGATGAGATCCTCGACAAAGCGATCCAGGGCCTGCCCCTTTTTGCTCTCCGGGACCCCCGCGAGGAGCACATTGTTTCTTATTGATCTACCTTCCTGGTCGTCAAACTTTTCCACTAGCTGCTTCTGTGTCAGCTCTAATGTTTGTATCCTCTTTTTCAGCACCGCCGTGTCTGTAGATAGAGCCGCCATGGTAGTTTCGACCTCCATCATTCTTGTACTTATTTTGGAGACGTCGGCACGCAGTAATGAGATATCTGTCGAGATTGTTCCTATGGATGTTTGCATCTGGTGCAGTGCGGCCATCACGTCTTGTAGGTTGGTCTCTTTCGGTTTGTCAGGTGGTGTGCACTTGCCGCCTGTCGCGGGAAGAGACGGCACGTTCTTCTGCTCTTTTTGGTAAGCATATTTGTCTAGTTTAATGTTGGGCATTGTACATTGTCCCCACCTCCCATGGTGTCCAAGGCAAGAAGCGCTGCAATAGGGCACTCTGGGGGGAATGAAGGGGGAGTCCAGTACTCGCTGCGGCCTGCCGCGGGAACGTCGTCCACGCACTGCCTTTCGGTTGTGAGTCTCGCACGATCGTCTGATCGCTCTGAGGTCTGGTGTAGCCTCGGGGAGTCAGATATCTAGTTGCTCCACCCCCAGGTGGTCCGGCCGTTGGTGCCTTACAATGTGCACTGCTGGGTTCCGCGCCTACTTCTATGTCTTTTTATAGTTCCTGGAACCTCCACAAACCTGGTCCCACTGCTGAGTCTTAAAACAGGCGCTGAGTTTATATAGAGGCCGTGACGGATGTCTCTATCGCCTTGTCTTTCTACCACTTTTCGTACCGAAGCAGTTCCTGAGGCCTTCTGCTGGGATCCGGTCATTTAAATCAGTGCGCCCTTAATCCGGCACCAATGCTGCTGTTTGTCTATTCTTGGACGGGCCCAGGCGCCCGCTACGTGCAGTCAGTGCAGCGAGGGTGACCTGGTCGGCCGGGCCGGCAGGCTATCAGGGTACATCACTCTATCTGCCATTCAGCCGCACCGGCACACATTAGCCAGTCCTTGGTGAGACGTTTCAGTGTTCTCTCCTCCCCTCGCGCAGGCACTCCCATGCAGCTACTGGGCACCTTCCAGTATGATGGCTCACTTTTCTGTGAGGGTATTGGATCTCGTCGGGAACACCGGCGGTCGGGGGGGTTCCCCAGCAAGGACCTCAGTGCAGGTTGGTACCCACTTCCGTCAGCCCCGAATTCACGCGAGGTCCTGGCTTTGCCACTGGTTCTGGGCCTCAACAGCTCCGCCACGTCTTATTCTTCTCTGGTCCCTCGCCCAAGGCCGTAACTTGCAGCACTCTCTGCTCCAGTGTTTTGGAGTGTCCGCTCACGATTCGTGTGTGTTTTCACGCTGGATCTATTACAGGATTGATTGGAGATGAAGCTACGGGCGCTGAGTCGTCCTAGGCTGCGGCCATCTTCGTTGGCTGCTAGCCACGCCCCAACTAATGACAATCTTGATTGCCTTTTTGTGACCAAAACCTGGCTGAAGGCCTGGTGGAACCCAGACATTGAGAATGCCCTTCCCTTCGGATATCTCATTCAGTGATTAAATAGACCAGAACAACGTGGGGGTGGCCTTGCAATTATCTATTGCAGCACTTTTAGGTGCTCAATAGATAATTGGTGCTAAACCCCCTCTGCCCAAAAACATCTGGGCCAAAAAGTGGGATAAGGCGGTCCTCCCTGCGGTCTGTTCCTCCCTGGAGGCAACTAGCCCGGAGCTTAATGATTTACCCCCTTCCTCCCAGCTTTGAGCCATTAACAACTGGCTGCTAAAGGCGTGTAATCCCATCGTTCCCCTTAAGAGAGTGACTATTAAACGCGCCCACGCGGCCAACCGATGGTTTACTCCCGCCCTTAGGGAAAAAAAACTTGCGACCCGCAGAGCCGAACGCGCCTGGCGGCGTACCTACTGCCCTCTCCTCAAGGCTAGTTACTGCGTGTCTCTAAAAGATTACAAACGTGACATATTAAAAGCTAAAACTGAGTATTTCTCTGGCAGAATCTTGGCAGCAGAAAACCAACCCAAGGAGATATTCAACACTATCCACGAGTTGGCTGCCTCCGATAGGTCGATCTCAAAAATCCCCCCGTCCCAAACACTTTGTAATTCCCTCAACTCTTTTTTCTTTGAGAAGATTGCCCTCATTAGGGCCAACATTCCTCCCCCACCCACGGTACCTTCTGCTGTTCCCCCACCCCCCCCCCCCTGCCCCCTCCTTCACTCAGTTTCCTCCCCTCACCGGAGACTCTTTGCTTCCTCTTCTGGCCCGGATCAAATCAGGCTCCCCTCGGGACATCGGCCCTGCTTTTGTTCTAAAAGAGCTCTTTTCCAACTGCTATTCTCCACCACTTACCTTCATCAATCACTCCCTTAACTCTGGCATTGTCCCCCTCGCCCATAAGTCGGCAGTCATCATCCCTATCTTGAAAAAGCCTGGCATCGATCCTTCTGTGCCCGCCAATTACCGCCCTATCTCCCTCCTTCCATACCTCGCAAAGGTCTCAGAGGCTCATATCACCAGGTCCCTGAGCTCCAATGTGGAATCCACAGGCTGCCTTGCCGCCCGCCAGGCGGGCTTCCGCCCGCTGCACTCTACCGAGAAGGTAGTCGTGTCGGTGATGGATCAACTAAGAGAGGGTATTGATATTGGCCGGCCACAGGCTCTGGTCCTGTTAGATCTGTCCGCCGCGTTCGACACGGTGGACCACGACATCTTGTTGACCCGTGTCGAAGCGGCGGGCATTGGGGGCACGGCCTATGCCTGGCTCCGTTCTTTCTTGACGGACAGGGAACAGGCTGTCCATCTTGCCAACTTCACTGCTCCTCTTAGGAGGGTGACATGCGGAGTCCCCCAAGGCTCTTCCCTGTCCCCTTTGCTTTTTAATTTATACATTTCACTCCTCATTTTTTCTTTACAGCAGATGGAGGTCTCGGTGTTCAATTACGCCGATGACCTCCAACTTATTTTCAACCTTTCCTCTTCCCCTTCCACGGCTTCTAACTTCCAGAAGGTTATGCTTTTTATCCAAGGGTGGATGAACTGCAACCACCTCAAATTAAACCCGGACAAGACCGAATTGGTCCTGACGGGGGGTGGTTGCAGTCCCTGGTCCCCTTCCTTCTGGCCCTCTGCCCTTGGCCATCCCCCTCTTCCTGTTTCCAAGGTTAAAACCTTGGGTATTTTCATCAATCCCATGCTTACCCTTCATACGCAGACCAATGCAGTTGTGTCTGCCTGTTTTTTCTCCCTTCGGATCATCCGAAGGGTCGCCCGCTTCTTCTCAACTGCTGCACTCAAGCTCATCCTCATGGCCATGGTGCTTTCACGCCTCGACTACGGGAACGTTATTTACAACGGTGCGCCGGCCTACTTGCTCCGTCGGCTCCAACAGATTCAAAATCAGGCGGCTCGCCTGATTTACGGACTCCCCAGGTTCAATCACACGACCCCCCTGCTGCAGTCCCTCCATTGGCTCCCAGTGAGGGAGAGGGCCCTTTTCAAGCTTGGATGCATCACCTACCAGGCCAGATCAGGGAACGCCCCCGTTTTCTTGTGCGAAGCCATTTCCCCTTATCTACCTTCCAGAGAACTCCGTTCCACTCATTTGGCCCTTTTGTCAGTCCCTCGTTTCAGAAAACAGAAGTCCGGTGGGGCCAGATTTGCAGTGCTGGCTCCTTCCTTCTGGAATTCACTTCCACTTACTCTTAGGACGTCATCTTCCTACCTGGAATTCCGTAAGCATCTTAAGACCTTTTTGTTTTCCAGATCTGCAGCTGTTTAGCCCTCTTCCCCGCATCCACTGATCTTCTGCTATCTAGCGCCATGAAACCGATTCTGGTATAAGTGCGCTCTATAAATATTTTAAAATTCAAATTCAAATAGCCCAATTACCCAACTTAAAAGGTGCGGAGGGCATCAGTTTCTGCCTCCAGCTGCATGACTCCTTTTCATTTGCAGGAGCACTATTCTACCACCCACCGGTACCTCATAAGGACTTTTTAGATAATATTGGAGAGGTGGTCATCACATTAGAACTCAGATTTTCTAATTTTACTCTGCTAGGTGATGCCAATTTCTATCTTGACTCGAACAATGATTATGGGGTAACATGTTTCAAGGCGATAATGGACATACTTGGCCTAGAACAACGCTCCTTCTCTGCCACACACAGTGCAGGCCATACGCTGGATTGTATTGGTTCCAACTTGGGAACCCTTAAAGTAAAGCCCCTGTTGATCAAACATGAACTGATCACAGATTAATTCCTTTTGAGATTTCGGTACAGAATAGGCTTATCTGTAGAGATAGCATCAAGGCCCACCAACAGGAGAAGCCTAGACGGAAGGAATTAATAGCACATCCAGATCTACTCCCAGATGCGCTGGCTTGTAGACCTAGCATGTTAGGAGACCTTATAGCAGATACCAAGCTTTTTGGGCAGTCGATACACGTCTTGAAAGATTGGCTGGTACCCCGAGTCCCACATCACACCTGACCAAACAAGAAGCCCTCTGCCTTGTGGTATTCGCAGTCCCTGAGAAAATTGCAAAGCCATGTCAGGTCCTTAGAACTCAGATGGCGTCGAAATTACGATGAGATAGAGGTAAATAATTTCAAAGCAGCTCTTAGAAAATATCATGCCCTAATTAAAACTACCAAAAAAGCCTATTACACCGAGGCAATTAAAACCACCTACAACAACCATAAAGAGATCTTCAAAATAGTCAATCTATTCACGAATCCTAAAAGTTCACAACAAGAGATTCCCCCCTCTCAGAGTCTTTGTAGTAATATAGCAGAATTTTTTGAAGAGAAAGTTCGGATATAACAAAAAGACTTCCCCCCCTCCTATTCTTTTTTCACAAATAATGAATTATCTGCAGACATGGACAGAGCCTGTATGCAAATTTTTAAGCCAATTACCTTGGAAGAATCACACCAGACAATCCTATCTATTAAATCAGGCTTCCCTTTTGATCCCTGTCCCCCATACTATTACAGGCTCTCATTGATTTTGTGAACCCCAATATAAATAATAAGATTAACTCTTCTCTTTCAATAGCCAACATTCCGGCAGATTGGAAACTTGCAGCTGTAAAGCCACTCCGAAAAAAACCACTTGCAGATTCTGCTACTCTTTCCAATCTGCACCCCATCTCTCTCCTACCAAGTTTGTGTAAGATGGCAGAAAAATGTGTCAATAGTCAACTTACAACATATCTGGAGAAAGAAAATCTGCTCCACTCCAATCAATCCGGTTTCAGAGCTCAACACTCTACAGAATCTGCCCTATTGTATACGGCTGAAACTCTAAGAGCAGCCATGGATCAGGGAAAAAGAGCAGTCTTGGTGTTATTAGACTTGTCGGCTGCTTTCGACACTGTGTCACACACCATTCTTTTAGACCATCTCACATTCTTTGGTCTGGAATTGTCCTAGCGTGGATAAATAACTTCCTGCAAGATTGCAGACAAGTGATCACACTGGGCCAATATAACTCACAGGAAAAACACTTCTTTCAGGGGTACCACAGGGTTCGAGTCTTAGCCCGACCCTCTTTAGTGCTTATGTGGCTCCACTGATCAAGCTGATATGGTCCTTTGATATAGAGACTATCTCATATGTGGACGATACGCAGCAAATTCTGGTCTTGGACAATAACACAACCCATGCAGAAGAAAATATTTGCCAATGCCTTACCACGACGTTCAGTTGGATGAAGACCAATCACCTGAAGTCTAATTCCGAAAAAACTGAAATTCTACCTTTAGGCCAAGAAAACTCTTTCTCGCCCAAACCCTGGTGGCCAGCGAACACCACCCCTCCTCCAAATACAGTACACATGGTCAGGAACTTGGGAATACAATTTGATACCACTCTATCATTTAAACAGCAATCTCTGGCAGTTGCCGGCACCTGCTTTCACATCATTAAAAGTCTAAAGAAATGTTTTGATCTGATTCCCATTTCAGGAAGGCAAACAGTTGCTGTTGCTCTAATTACATCTAGGCCAGATTATTGTAACAGCATCTATGCAGGTATCAATAAGTCGGTCCTACACAAGCTACAAATGGCCCAGCATGCTGCAGCAAGGTTAGTAGTGAAGTGGCCTAGGAGGTCATCTGCTTCGGCAGCGCTAGATATACTTCACTGGCTGCCAATCCATAAACGCGTCCTGTTCAAGGTCCTCATCATTACTTTTAGGGCTTTCCATTCCTTGGGTCCTCAATATCTCTGAACACGTTTCATGAGCTACTTTCCCTCCCAAAGTTTAAGATCAGCAAGCCCCAATCTGTAGTCAATACTAGCTTTCAGATTGGCATCGAAGGGAAGAAAATTGCACACAGTGATAGGCTCAAAGGCGTGAAACAAACTTCCTCTACAGCTCCGCCAGATTACATTTGAGTCCCTGTTTAGGAAGGTCCTAAAAACCTGGATTTTCAGTGCATCAGACGCTCTCTGCAAAACTCTGATCTGATTCCATATTCTTACCGTCAGAAGTCAACTAGGACTTTTTGCCTCCAACTGGGGGTTCCCTTTACCGCCATGATGCTCCTCTGAGTGACAGTTTCGCTCTACAAATGTGCCATTACATTACATTACTTTTAATCTTATGGCAATTGTAATAGGGCGGACAGGATATCCATCACCTTTGTGAGGGAGTAACTTGCTTGCCAAACTCTAAATCAGGTTCTCTGTTCTGTGAACAAAGATGTCCCTTTTCAAGTTAACAGGAATTAGTACATCAAATTGTCTTCCAAACATCATTTGTTTGTGGCACTCAGTTGTTAAGATGATAGGGCCCATAGCAGTAACTAAAATGGCAGATCCAGTGGTTGTTAACTGGCCATCTTGTAGTTGTGAGGAGCTTGTGGGCGTTCCTGGGAACAACCGTAGTGCCTAGTATTGATACACAATAAGATTAAAACAAAGACTGTGAGCACCCTCTCTAGCAGGTCAATATTAGGAGGGTTTAGATTCACGATAGTAGGACAGTTCATGTATTTACTTTTTGATTTTATCAATACATATCTGACAAGCTATGTAGCTTTTTGAAGGCTATTAACATCTTGTGCAATTCTATGACTGATTGGGACTCATCAGAAAATATATACTAATTGTGTCAAATTGTTGAGATACATTTACAAGAAGGACTATAATTCGACAGGACCGAAAATAGTTAATTTATGATGATGCAAATAAATGTGAGTCTTGTGTTGATGTCAAGTCAAGTCAAGTCAATAAATTTGTATAGCGCGCTACATACCCAGAGGGTCTCAAGGCGCTAGAGGAAGGGTGGGGAGTTACTTGTTGAATATCCACGTTTTGAGTTGCTTTCTGAATGCTAGGTGGTTCTGAGTAAGGCGGAGGTGAGTGGGAAGTGAGTTCCAAGTTTTAGCTCTTAGGTAGGAGAAGGATCTACCTCCCATGGTGGTTTTGTTGATGCGAGGTACAGTGGCAAGGGCTTGGTTGGAGGATCGTAGCTGGCGGGAGGGGGTGTAGAAGGATAGTCGTGTGTTGAGGCATTCGGGTCCGATTTCGTAGAGTGCTTTGTGTGCGTGGGTTAGGAGCCGGAAAGTGATCCTCTTATTGACGGGGAGCCAGTGGAGGTTTTTCAGGTGATCAGAGATGTGTTCTTTACGTGGGATGTCTAATATGAGCCTGTCTGAGGCGTTCTGGATGCGTTGTAGTTTTTTCTGGAGTTTTGCGGTGGTGCCGGCGTAGAGGGTGTTTCCGTTGTCCAGTCGGCTCGTGACCAGAGCGTGGGTGACTGTTTTTCTAGTTTCGGTAGGGATCCAGCGAAATGTTTTTTTGAGCATGCGAAGAATGTTGAAGCAAGATGAAGAAACGGCGTTGACTTGTCTGTTCATCGAGAGTGAGGAATCCAGGATGACGCCCAGGTTCCGTGCGTGGTCCGTCGGGATGGGTGCTTTTCCAAGGGCCTCTGGCCACCAAGAGTCGTCCCAGGCGGAGGGGGAGGTACCTAAGATGAGGACTTCTGTTTTGTCTGAGTTCAGTTTCAGACGGCTGTGCTTCATCCATTCGGCTACTTCTTTCATTCCTTCGTGTAGGTTGGTTTTGGCCGTGTTAGGGTCTCTGGTGAGTGATAGGATCAGTTGAGTGTCGTCGGCGTAGGAGATGATGTTGAGGTTATGTTGGCGTGCGATGGCCGCGAGGGGGCTCATGTAGACGTTGAAGAGGGTGGGAATGAGTGAGGACCCTTGAGGTACGCCGCAGATGACTTCAGTAGCCTCTGACTTGAATGGTGGAAGGCGGACTCTCTGGGTTCTTCCGGAGAGGAACGAGGTGATCCATTCCAGCGCTTTTCCTTGGATTCCGATGTTTTTGAGGCGTTATAGAAGAAGGGTGCTATGGCAGACTGTGTCGAAGGCTGCGGAGAGGTCGAGGAGGATGAGGGCAACTGTGTCTCCATTGTCCAGTAGAGTTCGAATGTCGTCTGTTGCTGCGATGAGGGCGGTTTCGGTGCTGTGCTTGGCTCGGAAGCCGGACTGTGAGGAGTCGAGGGATTTGTTGGTTTCGAGGAATGCGGTGAGTTGGTTGTTGACAGCTTTCTCGATGACTTTGGCCGGGAAAGGAAGGAGTGAGATAGGGCGATAGTTTTTGAGTTCGGTGGGGTCAGCTGTGGGTTTCTTCAGGAGGGCGCTGAGTTCGGCATGTTTCCAGCTTTCAGGGAAGGTTGCGGAGTTGAAGGAGCAGTTGATGACGTCTCGGAGGTGCGGTGCAATAATGGAGTCTGCTTTGTTAAAGATGTGGTGAGGGCAAGGGTCTGTGGGGGATCCTGAGTGGATAGAGTTCATCAGACGGATGGCGTCCTCAGTGGAGATTGGCTTCCAGTCATTGAGGATGTTCAGGCGGGGTGGGGGTCCTGCAGGGGATTGGGTGGGTTGGTCTTCGGGTTGGTTGTCGAAGCTGTTGTGGATGTCTGCAATTTTGTTGTGGAAGAATGAGGCTAGGGAGTCGCAGAGGGCTTGAGAGGGGGTGATGTCGTTGGAGTTGGCTGAGGGGTTGGTAAATTCCTTGACGATGTTGAATAATTCCTTGCTGTTGTGGGCGTTGTTATCTAGACGGTCCTTGAAGGCTGTTTTCTTGGCATTTCGGATTAGTTGGTGGTGTATGCGGGTGGCGTTTTTGAAGGCGTCCTTGGTGCTGGTGGTTGGGTCTTTTTTCCAGGCCTTCTCGAGGGAGCGACAAAGTTTCTTGGATTTCTTAAGGTCATCGTTGAACCAGGAGGCCTTCTTGCTGCCTAGTTTGATTTGTCGTTTTTTCAGTGGTGCTAGGATGTCGGCGCTGTTGGATAACCATTGGGTGAGGTTGGTGGCTGCTTGGTCTGGGTTTGAGGAGTGGGCGGGGGGCTTTTGAAGAAGCGATGAGGAGATCTGGTCGATGGTGATTTTGTTCCAGTTTCTTTGCAGAGTGGGTTGGGGGTGGTTGTTGGATGTGGGCTTGTTGTAGGTGAAGTGAATGCAGCTGTGGTCAGTCCAAAGGAGGGCTGTGGTGTGGCTGAAGGAAACATGCTTGCTGGAGGTGAAGATAGGGTCGAGGGTGTGACCTGCGATGTGGGTGGAGGTAGTGACAAGTTGTTTAAGTCCGAGGTTTGCGAGGTTGTCCAAAAGGGTGGTGGTGTTGCGGTTGTTTTTCTTTTCAAGGTGAAAGTTGAGGTCTCCCAGAAGGATGTAGTCCTCGGAGGGGAGCGTGTGTGGACTGATGAAGTCCGTGATGTCTTCACTAAATTGTGCGCGGGGTCCTGGTGGCCTGTAAAGGAGGGTGCCTCTGAGTGTGGTCCTGGGGTCGATGTGGATCTGGAAGTGAAGGTGTTCAGAGTTGGCGAGATTGACGTCTGAGCTGGTTGAGATGCGGATGGATTTCTTATGGACGATAGCGATGCCTCCTCCTGTGTGGCCGGTACGGTCCTTGCGAATGATCTTATAGCCTTCCGGGATGGCAATGGTGATGTCTGGGGCTGAAGAGGCATTCATCCATGTTTCTGTCAGGAAGGCGACGTCCGGAGAGATGGTGTCGAGTAGATTCCAGAGGTCAATGGCGTGTCTGTGGACCGAGCGGGTGTTGAGCAGGATGCATTGTAGGTGGTTGGGATCGGATATCTGTTGAGAGTTCGTAGATGAGGAGTTGTTGTTGGTGCCGTCGAACTTGCAGGAGTAGCAGGAAAAGGGTCCATGGGTGTGTCCAGGAGCGGCCTGGACGCAGCTGAGGGAGCGGCCGGGGTTGAGGGCTAGGAGGGTGGAGGCATCGTAAGTAATGCGGGAGGGGTGGACTTTACGAGGACCAGGGGCTCTGGCGCTGGGCGCGGTCCAGGCGCAGACGGGCGTAGACGGGCTTACCTTTGGCGCACCTTCGGCGCGGCCGTAGCGCGTGGACGCTGCGCGTGGGACCATCTGACATAAATGGACAGTGGAGGGGGCGGAGCGTGGGAGGGGCAGCAGGGAGGCGGTAGTGTGGGTGAGGGGCGGGTCAGGGGATCCCAACAACAAAATGGAGGGTCAAAGGGGAAAGCCAGACAGGGACAACAAATGCACAAATGCGAGTTCTTTGAAATCAGTACATAAACAAAAACACTGGAGAAATGAGCGCAGCTGCCTGAGCGAGGTCGCGCTGATGAAATCAATCAAAGCTGTGGCGCTACAATTCACTGCTAAACCGCGCTAAATTTGAATGTTACACAGCGCTATAATTGAAGGCTACACAGCGCTACTATTTTATGTAAAAAACGGCGCTACAATAGGATGATACATAGCGTTGCAATTCTATGTAAGACAGCGCTACAAATGGATGCTACAGGGCGCTACAATTCTATGTGAAACAGCGCTACGATTGGAAGATACACAGCGCTATAATTCTATGAAAAACAGCGCTACAGTTGGATGTTACCCAGAGCACGAAATTGACGGTATCAGCAACGCGATAGCGTGGAGTGATGCAGCTGTGAGTGAGGAGGAGCGAGGGTGAGCGACCATTCTGAAGAGAGTCCAGGTGGTCACAGTTTGGCCAGGGGAATGGAAGGCTCGGTAAACGTGGGTGGGAGGGGCAGCAGGGAGGCGGTAGTGTGGGTGAGGGGCGGGTCAGGGGATCCCAACAACAAAATGGAGGGTCAAAGGGGAAAGCCAGACAGGGACAACAAATGCACAAATGCGAGTTCTTTGAAATCAGTACATAAACAAAAACACTGGAGAAATGAGCGCAGCTGCCTGAGCGAGGTCGCGCTGATGAAATCAATCAAAGCTGCGGCGCTACAATTCACTGCTAAACCGCGCTAAATTTGAATGTTACACAGCGCTATAATTGAAGGCTACACAGCGCTACTATTCTATGTAAAAAACGGCGCTACAATAGGATGATACACAGCGTTGCAATTCTATGTAAGACAGCGCTACAAATGGATGCTACAGGGCGCTACAATTCTATGTGAAACAGCGCTACGATTGGAAGATACACAGCGCTATAATTCTATGAAAAACAGCGCTACAGTTGGATGTTACCCAGAGCACGAAATTGACGGTATCAGCAACGCGATAGCGTGGAGTGATGCAGCTGTGAGTGAGGAGGAGCGAGGGTGAGCGACCGTTCTGAAGAGAGTCCAGGTGGAATAAAGAGTGCTGGAATAGTATTTAGAGGATGTGACAAGCATTGCAGTAATGGTGGTCACCTTTTCTTAGTGTGGTGACTTCTCAAGTTTCAATCTCTCTTCCTCGTCAAAACAAAATTGAGATCTCTGGCTGACATAGTCATCATGCAAGGAGTGACACCCCAAGTTTTTCCTGAGCACCCTCAGTAAAACATCAAGCTAAAACATCTTCCAAATGGTTCACAATATATTTCATTGGGTATGTCCAAACATAAATAAAGGTTTAATAATCTAGTGCTCTTATGATCAAACTAAAAATTGCTCCCAATTGACAAATCATACACTCCTTTCTACTGGCTCTGGGCACTGGGGAATATGCCCACTCCTCACTCAACAATCAAGAAGCATTATGAAACACAAATCTCTGAATTTGTAATAATTTTGCAATCGATGTGACTTTGTGTGCAGGTCTTTTGATGGGTTAGTCACGGAATGAGGGGGTTATGTGAGTGAATGAACGTGGACGATTGTGGCTGACGTATGGATGAGGGCCATAGTATCTGTGTTCTGTATACAAGGCTGTGTACCTTGGTACCTGTGAATACATACCTGTTTATAGTGTGTGGGTGTCTGTACATGCAGGGCTGGGTGCATATGTGTATGTATGTCATGCACATCATGGTATGCATGGATGTTTTGTTTGTATGTGTATGGCATTTCTATGGAGCATAATTAGCCAAAATGCATGTATTCTGTGGAAAACAAACCTATTTTGTCAACACAATTTCCTATGACTGCGAGACGTAAGATATGCTGTTGATGGTAACAAGTACTATATAAATGCTAACCATCTTCCCACTTCTATACCTCCTCTACCCTTCTCTATCCAAATAACTGAATGACAAATCCATCACTCAATTTACTTTCATATTTCACTATACTAATTCAACACTATTCCTTTTTGGGTTCCGGAGTAGTTTGCTACTCGCTGAAAAAGAGCTTTAACACCCCATATGGCTAACAAGCGCTATATAAATGCAAAGCTTTTTCCCTCTTCTATCACTCCACTATCCTTCTGAATCCAAATAACTGACTAACCTATCCACCACTCAAATTACTTTTATATTTCACTATACAAATTCAACACTAATCCTTTATGGGTTCTGGAGTAGCGTGCTACTCGCCGAAAAAGCACTTAGACGCCTCGTCAGGGGTAGTAAGCGCTATATAAATGCGAATGTATTTATATCTATGAACATCAATCTCGACAACCTTTTACCCAACATGCCTAGGGGTGAAAGAGTCTTCGTGTTCCGAGAACATTTTGAAATAGCCCGAGGCCATCTTTGTCTCTGCACAAGGTGAGAAATTGCGACATATATTGCAACATAAGTGGTAAACAAGGAATTAACATGGAATTATGCGTGGTGTTTCTTTCTCTCTTAGGGAGTGGCGTTCACAAGGATACGCACGCAAAGGAGGGCACTCCATATATTAAAATGTGGAAATCTTTTATTTATTAAAGGCAGCAATGCAACTGGATCATGCCATCTGAGCTAAGTTAAGATGAATTAAACCGGCAAACTGAACACACATACATGTTAAACCAGAGGAAAGGGGTGTAACAAAGGGCCAAACAATCCTGGGGGCCCCAACCGTTGAAGGGGCCCCTTTCAGTCAATGGTTAATCAATGGTTAATTAATATCTCTGACATATGGGGGACTCTGGGCCCTTCTTTGCATTCTGCACGGGCTCCCATTCTTTTGAGATACGCCACTGGAGGACATGTTTATTCCTATTAAAGAAAGCCACAGAGACATGTTGAAGTTTTTGGGTACAGCATAGAGGAGAAAGCTATTTTTATGTGGTTCATCGCAAAGATGAAAGCTATTTTTATGTGGTTCATCATAGAGGTGGAAACTATTTTTATGTGGTTCATCATAGAGGTGGAAGCTATTTTTATGTGGTTGACGAGAACCTCCAAGCCATATTGAGTATAGAATAACAAAACAGTAGGGATATCCTTGACACACTAACACACACTGTAACAAACTGTACCAAAACGTGTGACAAAACACTCATATAATGGGCAGAGTAAGAGAAAGCAGTTATTGCTAATGGGACATAAACATGTCCTCTTATTTTAGGCTGAACGTCTGAAAGGGCAGCAATTCTGAGATACAAAGCAGTTGCCAAAGACGGTAGTTTCCCTGATGCTTCCAGTGACAACAACTGTGCCGCAGTTCACAGAACTCACCCACAAACTTGGCATCTTTCCTCTGCTCTGCCACATAATTTCTTTCTTTTTATTTGCCCAGAAGTGCAGTGTAAATAAAAGCGATGCAACAACACATAACCTCCATGTACCTCGCTTCGTGTGGAATTAAAATTGGTAAATGCTACACCTTGTTTTCAGGGTTGTTTTCAGGTGTCTCCTGCAGAGTGACTCTCAGTGTGCGCCGCACCTTTACAGTGGAGACGGAATAGCATTAGGAGCCCTGTGGTGATGTGCTAGGCTGCCTCCTATCAGATTTGATCATCTGTGTTTTTCACATGCGCCTACAGAGCATAAAGTGAACTCATTTAACCCGATACTTACATAGTGCTTTGTTTTCAGCTAGCACAGCTCTGAAACAGTGAGCAAGCAAGGTTTGCCACCAACCCACCCCAGACAGGCTACCTGGTCCTACCGGGCCTTCGAGCGGCCCTCCTCTCCACCGCCCTTCCTTCAATAAGAGTCAGAGACCCTGGGTGGAGGGAAAGGTCATAGGGGCATATTATCAGGGGGGGCGATAGGAAATTATTGCCGCTTTAGCGGCCGTTTTCGGCCGCTAAGCAGCGATAATTCTATCGCCCTATTAGCAAGCTGTCTCTAACAGCAGTTAGCGACAGCTTGTAGGCGATAGCGAGCGGTTTGGGGCCTGCTTTGCATGTCAGCGATATTTATCGCTAATGACATGCAAAGTGGCCGTACCCAACTTGTTAGCGACTGAAAGCAGTCGCTAACATCGCTATCGCCTATTACCAACACAGGCGTAGCAATGGAAATATTTGCGCTAAGCGCGAATATCTCTAAAAACTAACGCCTGCTCAGACCAGCTCTTAGCCATTATATCCAATGGGAGGTGGATAAAATGGCTAACACCCTGTTAGCGATAATGCGTGAATATCCCTGTATTCTCAGCGATATTCACGGATTTCGCCGGAAATTTTATCGCTTTTGAGATAAACGTTGCTAGTAGCACGTTATCTGAGCGATAAAATCCCGTGATGCGCGGCGGTAAAAAAATTGCCGCTAACCCTACTTAGCGATAAATATCGCTATTTGTTGATAATATGCCCCACAGTTTATTTACCTTAAATCATGAGGCGTTCATAAATCACCATGACAGCAATTGATCATTGAGATATGCCTTAAATCATTCAAGAAAATCATACTGCCATAGATGATTGATCCCCTGCCTTAAGCCTATCTGGCACCACTGAAAATCATCTTTGACAGCACCATCTGACACAGGTTCATGTCCATGCGCTGGATGTGGAGGCCCCTTGGGTTGCGCACAGCAGCTTCTAGGTTTTCCTTGCTGCCACTGTGTGACATTTCAGGCCAGTTCATGCCTTGCCTGGACTGCAAGTGCCTTGTCTGCTTTGCAACTAGCCCCTCTGGCTCTTTCTATTGCCCCCCAGTGTGCCATCCATCAAGCATTGCAAGGACCACTGTTATGGCAACTCTTTATTTTACGAAGGGCTACCGGCCACTCTTATGTGTTATTGATGCAGTTTAACTGTGTTGTCTCTGCCATGCTGTTGATGTTTTCCCGACCATTGACAGCTCCCCCCTCTGTCGCTAGGCCATCTTTGCTCCTGCTATTTTGAGAGCACCCGCATGTTTGCAACTACCACCTTGCTTTCTCTGTTGACCCTTCCTGGTATCCCTGCCATTAGGCATCCCAAGATCCACCAGTTTGGCAGTCCTATAACCCCTTAGGCCATCTGGACGCCAGCGAGAGTTCTTGATACTGCTTAAAGCTGCAGCCTCCTGAGGGGGCAATTTAAAGAAATCCTTCTTTTTGCAGGTTCATTCTTACAATTTTGGACTGATGCTGCTGGATTTTCGATACAAAGTGCAGTGAAGTGTGCTAACCAGACCTCAGTGCCAGTATTCTAACCCATTACAAAGTGTACGTCGTATTCTCTATTACCCAATTGGCAGAGACTGACTTACTAATAAGTCCCTAGTATATAGTACCCAGAACACGTAAGGCAGAGTGTCCACCTAGGGTTGCAGCACTGATAGAGCCACCCTGCTTGACAAAGTACAAAATGGCTCCCAGCCTGCCACTGCAGCCTGGAAGAGCAGTTTTAAAACGGATAGTTCGACTTTGTCAGATATCTGATGAAAGAGCTCACGTGCGAATATGAGGGCTTAGCAAAAGGGACACAAGGTAGGCAGTAGCCTCTGGAAAACAGATTACCATATCAACATCAGCACATTGTTCCTCAGAAACAGAAAGCAATGATCAGCTTGTCTTTTGATCCATTAATCATGCAAGTATTTCAGGAGAATCTGAAAGCTGTATGATTAATTTAATACTACACAGTAAAGGGAAGTTATGAATACCTAACCTCACTGCCCTGTTGATCAACACTCACAGTAGAGATGTGCTGCTTGGATACAATCCAAGATTACCACTTGACCTGCACTATGCACCTTCAGCACCACCAAAATCCTCTCAACAGAAAGGGTTTCAGAGCTCAATGTTAACTTCAACGTGTGGCATACACTGTCGATGCCCTGCCTTGATGTTGTTACTGCATCAGAACTTCCTGCTTCAACCAGTGTGTTAACTCCCTTCTTATGGCTGTAATGTGTACAATAACATGTTTGCATTCATTCTGCAGTGCTAGCAGCAGTGTCTGAAAGCACAGATGATGTCAGCCAGTGAATATTCAACATGTACGTTTAAACTTTACTAAGATTATTACAAGTAATCATTTCCTGGGTGCCTTGTAGTCAGGCTAGGTTACTTATGACTTTAACACCATCACTGCTTGAGATATTCTTCTTCTGTGCTGAGGATCAATATAAATGGGTGTGGTTGAGGAAATATAATTTTTGATCGAGTAGTGTTCCCCAGCGAGTACCCCACCGTCTCCATGTACTAGCTTACAGTGCATGTAATTTCCCTCCTGTGCCAGCTACGAAGACGCAAATACATTTGCGTCCATCTTTAACATGTCCTCTTTCAGATCCGCCATGAACGGATTGAATATTCAGTTCCTATATATACCGTGCCACCGTCTTTTTGTGGTGCACTTTACACGTTTTTCAGCTCTGGCGAAGTAGGCCCAGATTATGCCATTGAGCCTTTTCCGAGTTCTTTCCTGTTTCCTGACTCCGAGGGCCTCAGCCCAGGCTACCTCTGTACCAGTGACCCCCACCTTATTCCTTGCGCGGCTCCGCCGCATAGCCTAGCCTCTGCCTGCCAAGACTGCATTCAACCTTCGAATTATCTGTTCCACTCCTTGAAAATACATTCCTGTCTCGTAGCTTAAGTAAACATTCTCCCAGCTGCAGGAGCAGAGGGCCCGGTTCTTCTGTCTCCATGCAAGTAATTCATAGACTCCGTTGCCATGGTAGGCCCATGCCCCCTCACCTAGCCGGTCGACACGTAGACACATGTACACGCACTCACAACCAGTATAGTGTAGTCTCCGCCCGAGAGACCTTTTCCCTTCCAGATATTACAGTTCCTAAAACATATGATATCAGATACGATTTTGGGATTAGTTGATCTGACATCCTAGACTTATGTCTACACTTACACGACTTTTGTCTACCCCTGTAGTGCTAAATGTCAAGTCCCCTTCGCCCTCCAGTTATACGTCAGACTCACGTCAAGCTGCTGCGCGCGCATCTCTGCCATATATTTCTGCTGACATTGCAGGATTCTCTTATGGATCCACCTACTTGTGACCTCATGATAAGTGACGTTTCTAGTACACGCCTATTGTAATGCCTTTTTTCATGACGTTTCCATGTTTTATCTCTTCTTTTCCAGTTGTTACGCCTACTACATGCTCATACATTGTAATGCATTGACTATATATATGTACTTCTGTAAACAATATGTTGTCTGTCTGTCCCTTCCTGAACCTGCGTGGTGATGGAATGGTTATGCCACCTTGGCTCGAGCCAATAACCCAATTCCTTTTACAGGAATAAAACCCTTTTGAGTTAACCTCAATATCCCGGATTTTGCCTCTTATTTATCTGAGTTATTCTTATTGATTATTGATTATAAATTATGCATAGGTAATCGATTTTACCACAGTTTTGGCGCCCGAATAGGGACCCCTCCCCCACCCCACGCGCCGGAGGTGCGTTGCAGGCCTAGCCCCCTGCCACAGCCGGACGGACAATTACGCGTACCCGCAGGATTTCCTGTATCTCCCTCAGGCCAACGGAGGTGACTGAGGCTGCGATCGACACCCAGACGAGGCGGTGAGGAGTGCGGAGGATCCCGACCTGAGCCTAGCTGAGAGAGCAAGATCCGTGGTATACCGAGGCCCACCAGATTCCGAAGTATCTGCGTCGAGTCCGAATCCAGTCCGAGCCCAGTCCAGTCCAGGGTTTCCGAGGCCTTCTGTTTCCGTGCTTCCTGGTGAGTACCGTTGCTAGGGACGCATCCTGACGTGCGCATTAGTTTGTGCCGGTCAAGACGGGTTCGGGTACACGAGCCTGTTCTGCACTGTTCAGCAGTGTATCTGTACTGTATAGCAGTATATCTAGTTTGCACCTGAAAAAGGTGTATCTGTGCCGTTTAGCGGTACATCCTGTTGCACTAGGTTGGTAGGTTTGTCATTGTAATTAATGTGGTTTGTCTTTGAAATGTTTTGATGTATCATTTAAATGTCGTGGTATGAGTGAATGTTTGATCTTCATTATTGTGCTTAAACGTGTCTTATGTGTTCATGTTCATATCTGAAGTAAGAACCAAGTAGCCAGATTTCAGAATGCCGTTGTTCTCGAAACTAAGACAAATAAAAACCCGTAAAGGGGTTCTAGAAGAAGCTGTTCCCATTCCACCTAGGGACACTCCAGGGTACTTTATGTACCATAAACACGGCCTAGATGCTGTTTTATTTCTCGACTTGTGGGTAGACTACACTAAAGACTTGTCGGAGAATCAGAGATGGCCCGCTGCAGGGACATGGGATGCAGATTGCATCATGAGAGTAGAAGAAGCATTATGGAAAAAGAAAGCCAGACAGTCACAGAAAGATGCCATCGAGTTATGGCGTAAAGAGTCGCATAGGCGCACAGAAAAAGCTCACAGACTAGAAGAAAAGAGTAAGGAGGAGCCTGACAAGGCCCAAGAAAACGCATTAGTTGAGGAAGGTATCAGAGTAAAATTAGAACAAGTAGACAGACAGCGAAATACACTTATGAATGGCATGTACCCTATCTTGTCAAAAGGCCTGCCTAAGGCCTCTCCAGAAGTACCGAAGGACCTACCACCCCCATTGCTCCCGACTAAAACACACCAGAGAACAGCAAAGGACATTTTCCTTTCTTCCTATTTAGACGATGTGGCTCCCACATATGTTAATACCACATCGCCACCAGTGCCTGCACCTGACGGTCAGGACGGTCAGGACAATTATGCTCTTCCTCCTCGGCAGGCTACTCCTCCCCGGATCCCTCCTCCTCCTCTTCCACCTCCTCCTACTTCCCTTGATACGAACCCGACTAACCCTTTCGGAGCCGGTGCCTCAGGAGGCGCGTCCGGAGGGACAGGTTTCCAGACTCCGCCACAAGCCCAACGTCTGAGCTTTAGAGAAATAGCGCAACAGCGTACACCTAGAACAGACATTACAATTTATGGAGATCGCCTAGCAGACTGTAGATATGATCCAGTACCTGGTAGAAAGAGTGATGAGAGAATGTTACTCGCATCAGTACGTTTACGGCGAGTCACGAACTTCCTGATGACGTTACCTGGAATGACAGATCACTTAGATCGAATATATACGTTTGTTCAGACAGGAGTAGGGCCTGAAAGTATTAAAGAGGCCATGGCCTATCAGAAAGTGGATACTAAAGGCAAGTTATTGCGGTTTCTTATAAACTGCTTTATTAGAGAAGTGGATAGGCCGGGTATGAACCCGGAGGATGTAAAAGCACTCCACAAATGGGGTCAGCATATAGCGGATGGACAGCATGACAAAGATGCCTGTATAGATAATATGTACCGAAGAATCAGAAAGTCAATAATTAAGATGCATGAGAAAAGGCAGCCTGTACCGGAAATAGATTCAGACAAACAGGAATCCTCAGAGGAGGAGGCGGAGGAGGAAGCCGAGACACCAGAACAGACCCAATTGCCAGCAAGAGAAATGGTGGCTTACGTAGGTAAAGGAAGACCATTTAATAATTCTATGCGCCCCGTGCGCCCGGAAAGTAAAAGAATATATCAGGAAGCCATGTGTAATCCTAGAACACCCGAACACTTATTCCAAGCTACTGACAGAGTACTTCAAGAGCGCATGGGGTACCATGTACTCGATTCCATGGATGAACAAGAATTAGCCAGGTCAGCCGTGCAATGGGCTGACAGCTCTGAGAAATATGGTGATGATGCGCTAGCACATACGTTCTTGAACTTGACACCGAGTGAACAGCGTTTAGCTGGTATGTACATGATACAACATCTGCTCTTGTTGTATAAAAGCCAACATTCTTATCCAGGCCCTCTGCCTGATATACTAATTGAACTGGTCACGAACAGATGGAAAGGTCTAAGTACTGACCTGATTAAAGTAATTCTAGAACACCGTCACAAGTATAGTGCGTTCTTATGTCCACAGATCAACTCAGCACCCGTTATGGAACGAAGGACCATGTATTACATGGATAGACAGAATCCGTTGCGAGAGGTGCACCCAGTACAGAACGCAGACCACACGCTTAGACGCGTGTTTGTGTATACACCTATAACTAAAATCGAATTGTTAGAGATGAAGAAACTAGTACCTAGTCATGATAAAGACCCTGCAGGTTTTCACCGTGAAATAAAAGACATGTTATTAATGGGCGATTACACCTATCCTGACCTTATGAAAATACTGAAAGTACTACTACCTCCAGGCATATACGAGAAACTCAAAGAAAAAGAGTGGGAGGTGGGAAATGCAAAGATTGATTGGGCTGCATTACAAAATGAAGAAGATACCCGAGTTCCAGGCCTAGGGCTTGGAGATAAAGTTAAAGCGTTACCAGGTTTATTAGTACAAGTGTTGCCACGCTTGTTGAGTACGAAAAAGGAGGATTGGGGTGCAATTTCAGCATGTAAACAGAAACCCGATGAAGATACTAGTGATTTTTATACACGATTTGAGAAATGTTTTGGTATTAATAGCGGTTTGAAAGCAAGTAGCGAGTCATATCCACATCTTTTTGTAACGAAACTAGTCGAGAATTCCTTGCCCCAAGTTAAGAATAGAGTATTGAAAGTAGAAAGCACTTGGCAAGCTAACACCCCTGCACAAATGTTACAAATGTTACAGTACCACCAGAATAGACTTAGAGAAGAACAAGAACATGAACAAAGACGTATGAAAGACACAAAAATGAAAATGTTAGTTGCTCAGTCGGTTCCTGCCGACGGTCAGAAAAAGGGTGCGACCCATCCCGGGAATCCAACAGTTCCTGTAAAGGGTGTATGTAATTATTGTAAACAGCCAGGTCATTATATAAACGATTGTGCAGTTTTGAAACATAATATCGCCACGGGTAAGACTAAAGAGAGGCCACGTCCTCCTAGACAAGACCAGACTTCACAACCGATACCGCAGAATATACAACATATTGCACCCATGCCAGCCTCCACACAGACCGTAGCGATACCCCAACAGCAGCCCATTACCGCAACACAAAACACAACACAGCAAATGTATCAGTATGCACAGAACGATTACCCTGATTACCAGCGATACACATGAAACAGCCTAGAGAGGGAATTCCGCTTGCCTCTTATTGAAGTTCCTGTAGATCAGAATGGTCCCTATGTACATAGTCAAGTATTAGGGAAAGACAGAAAGTTCCTCATTGATACAGGGGCAAGCAGAACCACGATAAGCCACAACGAAGTACCAGGGGCACCCCTCTCAGGCTCCCAGAACGTGTCCCTCGGATTTTCAGGAAAACCCATTATTAACGAAGTATCGCAACCCCTCCCTCTTGCAGTATGTCCTCTGACACGGACTACAGATTTATTGCTTACGAAATCATGTCCAGAAAACCTGTTAGGCATTAAAACACTGAAAGCTCTAGGAGCGATTATTTGTTGTTCTCCTGAAGGAGTACGATTATTCTTGCGAGATTTCAAAGGCCATTATGTATTGAGAGATATGGATCCCCGGTTACAGAACGTCCCTGCGCACTTGTGGGCGCAGGGCCCCACTGATGTAGGTTGCATGCACATTACCCCGTATCGAGTCACACTCAAGGCAGGAGTGATATTACCACGAATTCGACAATACAAGTTACCCCCAGATGCTGTAGTGGCTTTACTGAGAATCATTGACGAGCTGATTGCACAAGGAGTGGTTGTGGAGACTGACTCCAACGTGTGTAATTCTCCTATCATTCCTGTTCTTAAACGTACTGACCCAAATGCTCCACCTGTTTATCGATTAGTTATTGATCTACGCGAATTGAATAAATGCATTGTACCACAATACCCTGTGGTCCCAGATATCTCTTCATTACTAACTGCTATTGACTCAGAAGCGACGTTCTTCACTGTAATTGACCTCAAGAACGCCTTCTTCAGTGTTCCTATTGATCCGGAAAGCCAATATTTGTTCGGATTCAGTTTAAATGGACGATCTTTCAAATTTGCACGTGCACCTCAAGGGTTCACAGAAAGCCCCAGCATCTATAGTCAAGCACTGAAAAAACAACTCGATAGCATCCGCATGCCGGTACACACTGCTCTGCTTCAGTATGTCGATGATCTGCTGATCACCGCTCGAAGCGAACCCGAATGTGAAACTGCTTCTCTGACTGTTTTGAACTTCCTGGCCGACAAAGGACACAAGGTGTCTCCTTCGAAGCTACAATTCTGTGTTCAGCAAGTTGTGTACCTGGGTCACTTGCTGTCCAAAGTGGGGAGACAGCTCACACCTGATCGCATTCAGTTAATCGTAAACATGTCACCACCCAGAACACAAAAGGAAGTGCGGGCTTTCATAGGCCTCACTTCATACTGCAGACAATGGATTCCCCAATATGCATTTCTAGCAAAGCCACTCATTCAGTTAACGACACAGGAGGCAGCGACTTCGTCTGTCCTCCCTTGGACACAGGAACATATACAAGCTTTTGAAGACTTGAAGAAAGCCTTATGTCAAGCACCTGTTTTAGCAACACCATGTTACAGTAAGCCTTTTACACTTTTTGTCACAGAACGTGAAGGCACTGCCTTGTCAGTCCTCACTCAGGAACAAGCAGGTTCACACAAGCCTTGTGCTTATTTTTCTAGCACATTAGATCCAGTAGCCCAAGCCCTTCCAGCATGTTTGAAGTCAGTTGCAGCAACAGCTTTAGCAATCAGACAGAGTGATTCTATTGTGTTAGGACACCCATTGACAGTACAGGTTCCACATTCTGTAGAGGTTCTTTTAAATCGCACTCAGACCCAACATCTGACTATAGCAAGATTGACAGGTTACGAACTGACATTGTTCCAACCTCATATTGAAATCAGACGCTGCAGCACATTGAATCCTGCCACGTTATTGCCAGTAAGTGGAGTAGATCCATTGGCACATGATTGCATTGAAGTTATCACTATCACAACAAAGCCCAGACAGGACTTGACAGATGTTCCGTTACCGGATCCAGACCTGACACTGTATGTGGATGGATCATGTATGAGAACAAGGACAGGTGAATTAGTGGCAGCTTACGCTGTCACGACAGACACGGAAGTCATTGAAACCAGTTGTATTGACACTTTGTCAGCTCAAGCAGCAGAGCTCATCGCTCTGACACAAGCATGTATTCAAGCCAAAAATAAGAGAGTCAACATATATACTGATTCACGTTATGCATTCGGAGTCGTTCACGACTTTGGAGTCCTTTGGCGAGAGAGAGGTTACTTAACTTCTCACGGTGCCAACATCCAACACGGTCCCCTCATTCAAGCTTTATTAGACGCGATACATCTACCCACTGCAATCTCTATCATGAAATGTAAGGCACATACCAAGGTTACTGACACCATTTCCCAGGGTAACGACCTGGCAGACCGAACGGCAAAGCAAACTGCTCAGAACCGAATTCATGTACCTGACCAGACACAGATAGTGGTACCATCACATTGTATGACTGTTAGGAATCCCGCACATGATGTGATCGACATACAGTCACATGCAACATCAGAGGAAATTAAGGAATGGATTAAACTAGGAGGGGTCCAAACAGATCAGGGATGGATGACGAAGGGAAAATCTACATGGTTTCTCCCCGATTCTATGGTACAAGTCATTATTAACACAATACATAGTCCAGCACACCTGGGAGAGAAGGCAATGCTAGACAGTATTCAACACATATGGTCCAATAAAAACTTACGGGCAGCAGCCAAACAGAAAGTGCGTACTTGCATGATTTGTGGTCAGTTCAATCCAGGTAAAAGCATCCCCGTAGAGCAAGGTGGATTCCAGCCTCCCGACCACCCTTTTGAAGTCCTCCAGATGGATTATATCCAGATGGAACGTTGTCGAGGATTCAAGTATGTCCTCGTAGTCGTGTGTGCTCTTTCCCGATGGATAGAGGCATACCCAGTTCCCGATTATACTGCTCCGACCACTGCCAAGCAACTGGTTCGTGAATACTTCCCACGGTATGGTTTGCCCCGTATCGTATACTCAGATAATGGCCAGCCGTTCTCATCCGCACTTGTGGAAAACATTACACTCCTGTTAGGTTACCAGTGGAAGTTCCATTGTGTTCGGCATCCCGAGGCAGCAGGTCTCGTGGAGCGCCATAATCAGACACTGAAAATCCGACTTTCCAAGATTTGTAGAGACAAAGGTATAGACTGGATAGTTGCCTTGCCGGTCGCCCTCTTCTATATGAGGATGGTGGTCCATTCCCGTTCTGGGCTATCCCCGTACGAAGTGGTCTTTGGTAGGCCACCGAATATGTGGGGGACGCCTATTCCACGTAAAATAACTGATGTTGATTGTCTTATGCTGACAGATTACCTTGCCTCCTTGATGTCTGCACTACAATCTTGTCGTTCACATGTAGCTGCAGCCTTTCCCGACAACACCGAGACGAAGCCCCATGAGGTCGTTCCTGGTGACTACGTTTTCGTCAGGAATTTTGATCGGAAGAGTCCACTGGAGCCCCGCTGGCAATCCCCGAAGTTGGTTCTGCTCACGACGAGGACAGCTGTGAAAATCGAGGGCAGGAAGGGATGGCTGCATTCCAGCCATATTAAAAAATATTTCGGACTTCCTTCGGACTTGGACTCTAAGCCCTGCCCTCCTCCACAAACTGACACGAAACTCCCTTTGGCTGAGAAAACTGCTTCAGAAAATTATAGACTGAAATTACGATCTAGCAAGTCAGACAGTTTAATTGTTTAAGTCCTCCCCTAGGTGAATCGGTTAAATTAGTTTCTGACATGTATCCCCTAGATCGAGATAGAGAGAGAGATAGACAAAGACAACATAAGAAAAATGCATATTGCAAATCACTTCGTAGTCGCTGTATAGTGACACTACTTGTTATGTTTTTTTTAAGTTTGCTGGTTATTACTGCTAGTGTTCTGCTGCACATATACTATCCTATATTCAAGCGTACACAATCTGCCTATAATGCTACTGCTGAACATTCTTTTAGTGAATTACCGCCTCACGAATTGTCCTACAGACTTGCGCTGCACAATAACACCTTTATTAGTATGTTACATCACTCCCATCAGACTACCAATGCTACTAATTGTTGGATATGTGGTCGTCTCCCTCCTTACCAAGAAAACAAGGGTGTTTTGCCCCTTTTCCCTTACCCGTTCACTCACAATGGCACGTGTGGTGCATGGTTTAAAATGCTCAATTCCCTAGTTTCTACTGCTGCTATTTACAAAGGTAACTGGGTTTGGGGAAACCTGAACTTAGTCCTGCTTAAGGTATGCTATCCTGACAAGGAGGGACTCCCCGTAGATACTGGAACTGATCTAGAAAATGAAGTATATGGATTAGGTAATTACACAGTTACATTTATGATTTTGTCTGTTGAATCCGAAGCTGCTCCTGTTCTACCTGCTATGGAAGTATTGCCAGTTACTGGTGAACTCTGTGTTCGCAAGAATGGTTCCATACACTTAGGCCATAGTAAATGTACCACTGCAGTCGATTTCACTGATCATGGTAGGTCCACGTTTAGGGCCATACGTCATTCCTATTTTGTTTGTGGTCATACTGCATATGTCCGTTTGCCTCTAGATTGGGATGGTACCTGTTACATTGCATTCCTTCTGCCACCTGTTTTCCTAGCCCCTCCTGACTACCATAGAAACACCAATCTGGTTAAACACAGATACCAGAGAGATCTCCCGCTTGTCGATTATACTGAAACTACATGGGAACAATATACAGATTTCAATAAAGGTTTCTTCCCCTACCTGGGTACTGTTTCAAATAGTAAACTAATTCGTAGATTAACCAGAACCCTCGAAGCAGTGGTACTTGAGACCACTTCAGCTCTAGGTAACTTAACGGAGGAACAGTCCGCTATGCGGGTTGTTGTTCTTCAAAATCGTCTTGTTATTGACGTCATCTTGGCAGATAGGGGTGGAGCTTGTAAGGTCATCGGGTCAAGCTGCTGTATTTTCATTCCTAATAACGCGCCAACCGTGTATAAAGCTATTACACGTCTCCATAAAATTGCAAGTTTAATTCATCAGACTCCAGGCACCTGGACTTGGTCCGGTTGGTTCTGGACAACGTTATCAGCCTGGGGGTGGAAGATCCTATCCCTCCTAGGTATTGGTTTTCTCGTAGTATTCAGTTGTTGCCTGTGTCTCCAATGTGGTCCGGCGATTTGCGGCCTGTGTGCCACTTCATGTGTTCCGCATCCAAGTTCCCATTCAAAGCGCGTAAAAGAAGAACAAATGATGTTAAGTGAACAGGTTGATCAATTAATGAGAATCGATGTATCATGAAGGGTCCGTGGGGAACAAGGAGGGAATGAGGAAATATAATTTTTGATCGAGTAGTGTTCCCCAGCGAGTACCCCACCGTCTCCATGTACTAGCTTACAGTGCATGTAATTTCCCTCCTGTGCCAGCTACGAAGACGCAAATACATTTGCGTCCATCTTTAACATGTCCTCTTTCAGATCCGCCATGAACGGATTGAATATTCAGTTCCTATATATACCGTGCCACCGTCTTTTTGTGGTGCACTTTACACGTTTTTCAGCTCTGGCGAAGTAGGCCCAGATTATGCCATTGAGCCTTTTCCGAGTTCTTTCCTGTTTCCTGACTCCGAGGGCCTCAGCCCAGGCTACCTCTGTACCAGTGACCCCCACCTTATTCCTTGCGCGGCTCCGCCACATAGCCTAGCCTCTGCCTGCCAAGACTGCATTCAACCTTCGAATTATCTGTTCCACTCCTTGAAAATACATTCCTGTCTCGTAGCTTAAGTAAACATTCTCCCAGCTGCAGGAGCAGAGGGCCCGGTTCTTCTGTCTCCATGCAAGTAATTCATAGACTCCGTTGCCATGGTAGGCCCATGCCCCCTCACCTAGCCGGTCGACACGTAGACACATGTACACGCACTCACAACCAGTATAGTGTAGTCTCCGCCCGAGAGACCTTTTCCCTTCCAGATATTACAGTTCCTAAAACATATGATATCAGATACGATTTTGGGATTAGTTGATCTGACATCCTAGACTTATGTCTACACTTACACGACTTTTGTCTACCCCTGTAGTGCTAAATGTCAAGTCCCCTTCGCCCTCCAGTTATACGTCAGACTCACGTCAAGCTGCTGCGCGCGCATCTCTGCCATATATTTCTGCTGACATTGCAGGATTCTCTTATGGATCCACCTACTTGTGACCTCATGATAAGTGACGTTTCTAGTACACGCCTATTGTAATGCCTTTTTTCATGACGTTTCCATGTTTTATCTCTTCTTTTCCAGTTGTTACGCCTACTACATGCTCATACATTGTAATGCATTGACTATATATATGTACTTCTGTAAACAATATGTTGTCTGTCTGTCCCTTCCTGAACCTGCGTGGTGATGGAATGGTTATGCCACCTTGGCTCGAGCCAATAACCCAATTCCTTTTACAGGAATAAAACCCTTTTGAGTTAACCTCAATATCCCGGATTTTGCCTCTTATTTATCTGAGTTATTCTTATTGATTATTGATTATAAATTATGCATAGGTAATCGATTTTACCACATGGTCATGACGAGCTGAGCACGTCATGAAGACACGAGCTTCGTGCCTCATGACGAGCTGAGCTCGTCATGAGCACGGAAGGGGTTAAAGAATGCTGGAGAGCGGCAGTGGCAGCTGCTCCCGGGAAGCATCAGTGGGACAGGGAGGGGGAAGGAGGGTTACAAAAAATGGGGAAAAAATCACTAACTGCCAGCCCGCCTGCTGGCCGGCCACCGCCTCTCCTCCATTCTCTTAGTTGACTTCTTCTGTGGAAACAGGAAGCAGGAAGCACCCGGGCTCCCAGGCTCCCCATAGCCAATCACAACGCTGGATTTGTGAGTGGCCTGAGCACCGTGGTCCGGCGCTTCATCAGGGAATGGGGGCCTAGGTATGTTCTACACGCAGGTTGTAATGCAGCTTGGGTGGAGAACATGCAAAGTGCACAAACACTCATGCGCTCTTACATAGTGCCCACCATTCCTTCTCCTGCTCTGAGAGTAGAGCAGATCTGCCTCACACTGCGAAATGCCGCAGCAGGGACAAAGAAAATTATAACAGTTATTATCATTTTATTTTTCCTTTTTTGTTGTTGCAAAAAGCAGTGGGGTGATGCTCCTCTGCCTTAACCCCTTCCCTGCGGGGGTAATTCCCCCAATGTGGGAGGGGATGGGGGGTGATCGCGGCGCCGCTGTGCTCGTGACGAGACTAGCTCGTCATGAGTCACAGTGGAGCTGTGCTCATGACAAACTGGTCTCGTCACAACCCCGCCCACTGAATAATTCGCCCACACAGGCGGGGAATCAATCGCGCGTGGACGGCGCGGAGCTGTTATGACGAGACCAGCTCGTCATGAGCACAGCTCCATTGTGACTCATGACAAGCGGATCATCATGTATTAAGGTCAAACACTGATACCAATCCATGGCTATCGCAAGATGCAAATCGTGAACCCCTGGCCTCTGCGTAATAGCCCATTCCCTGCTAGGCCATGCGCCAGACTCTCAGTACAAACAGAACAAACTCAACTGTGTAATTTAATTGTACGGTTAAAACAAACAGAATGAGTCGTGATCAAACTGTTGATAGCTCCCAGGCAAGACTTTCCTCTTACATATGAAAGAATTTAAATTTTAAAACAACTGATGTGACTTAACATAGATTGATGGATACCACCGAACAATGATAATACACAAACTTTTAGCCAAAAGACTGTAGCATCGGCAAGACTTGAAATTGATCCTGTAATGTCGGCTGCTAATTTCTGATTTTAAACGCTGGTCCACAAAACACCTCCGATGGTTTGCTCTTTAGCCAACTACCAAATGCCGGTTAAAATTAATAAATGAAACTATTGCCAGAGTGTTAATAATAAATGCACCCACATTTGCTGCATGCTCTATGTCCTCATATAAGTGCGCTTAGATACCCAAATGAGCTGTTTAAAGGCGCAGTCTCGACCTCGCCTTCCTTCATGGACGTTGTCGCCTACAACCAAAGGAGAATGGACAAGGGGCTAAGGCGGTAGATCCCGGGCACCGGAGACAGGTGTGGGCCACATCGGACCAGTCAGGTTCAGTGGCCGCATTTTTAATTTCACGGTCTCTGACGCATGCAACCATTGGTTGCCACATGACCTGTGGGGTCGCCCAGGGGGGCAGGACACGTTAAATAATGGGCAGGTACCCTGGTCACTCATCGCTGCCTGGTTGCCCTTGATGACTGCTGACACTGCCCGACCCCTTTCTGAGAACCAGAATTCTTCTTTTCCCCCTTTTCAGGAATCTGTGCTGCTCGCCTTCACAAAGGCTGGATCTCTCTATCGGCCTGATTGGGGAGGTGGGGGAAGGGCAGCTCTGGGGACCTAGTGGGGATGCGGCTGATGTGGAAATGAAGGTGAGGTTCGGAACATCCGAGAGGTGGGCGTGTAGCGCTACAACTGACTGACGGCCATGGCTTCCTCAGGGGCAGAGGAATGTTGACTTTTTTTTGTTGATTTTAAAAAAAATATTTATTTATGGTATTTGTACATATACATAGAGTACAGAGGGACATCTTCATATGGGTAACCATGCTGTGAAGGCAGAATTCCGGAAGTGGGCTGAGTGTGAGAGCACAGTCCGGTTACAAATTGCACGCAGAACGAGCAGTGAGAAGGCGTTGGAGAGGGCGAGAGCTTGGGAGAGACTAGTTGTGGAACTTACAGCCACGGAAGATGCAGATGATGAGGCCTGAGCAATTAGCCCCGAGACACACACGGCATAACATACCACAATAGTCGGTAGGGTTCCACTATGTGTTATTGGTGAAGTGCTGCACCTGCCCCACATGTGAGTCGTTTAATACTACAGTGCCTTCATCGATCCCGTTGCACAGAACGATTATGGTTTTGGCCCATCAGGGCAGCAGCGAATGGTTAGCTAAGACACGCCTGCGGTGGGGGGAGGGGGGGCTGTAGGGGGGAGGTGGTTGGGTTGACTGAGTTGGGATAGGGGAGGGGGGTTGGGGGGCAGTTGAGCGCGAATACTAGCATGTCACATATTCACAAACGGCACCAGGACTGGAAGGTCAATCTATCAATCAATCAAGAAATTTGTATAGCGCGCTACTCCCCCGGAGGATCTCAAGGTGCTTGGGTGGGGGGGGGTCCGCTACTGCTCGAACAGCCAGGTCTTGAGTTGCTTCCCGAAGGAGAGGTGGTCTTGGGTAAGACGGAGGTGGATGGGGAGGGAATTCCAGGTCTTGGCTGCCAGGTAGGAGAATGATCTTCCTTCCATGGTGACTCTTCGGATGCGTGGAACGGCGGCAAGGGCGTGGCTGGTCGATCGTAGTTGGCAGGTGGGAGTGTAGAAGGTCAGGCAGTTGTTGAGGTACCTGGGGCCTAGCTCGTGGAGGGCTTTGTGTGCGTGGGTGAGGAGGTGGAATGTGATTCTTTTGCTGACGGGGAGCCAGTGCAGGTCTCTCAGGTGTCCGGAGATGTGGCTGTGGCGGGGAATGTCCAGGATGAGTCGTGCGGAGGCGTTCTGGATACGTTGGAGTCTTTTCTGCAGTTTGGCTGTGGTTCCGGTGTAGAGGGTGTTTCCGTAATCCAGTCGGCTGGTGACAAGTGCCTGGTTGACCGTCATCCTGGTTTCGGTGGGGATCCATCGGAAGATCTTTCGGAGCATGCGTAGGATGTTGAAACACAGCGTTGACTCGTCTGGTCATCGACAGGGAGGAGTCCAGGATGAAGCCCAGGTTGCGTGCGTGGTCCGTTGGTTTGGGTGCGCTGCCTAGGGCCGGGGGCCACCAGGAGTTGTCCCAGGCAGATGGTGATGATCCAAGAATGAGGACTTCCGTCTTGTCTGAGTTCAGTTTCAAGCGGCTGTTCTTCATCCATTCGGCTACTTCTTTCATCCCTTCGTGTAGGTTGGTTCTGGCGGTGGCGGGGTCGTTGGTGAGGGAGAGGATCAGCTGGGTGTCATCGGCGTAGGAGATGATGTGGAGGCTGTGTTGGCGTGCGATGGCAGCGAGGGGGCTCATGTACACGTTGAAGAGGGTGGGGCTGAGTGATGATCCTTGTGGTACGCCGCAGATGACTTCGGTGGCCTCAGATCTGAACTGGGGGAGGCGGACTCTCTGGGTTCTTCCGGCGAGGAACGAGGTGACTGTGGACAAAGCAATAGACTCTGCTATCTAAATGATTTTGTTTCTTACTACATGCATTGAGGAATGCCGGTAAACAAATTTGTTATGACATTTACTAATACTGCAATGTAAGTTGGCAGCAAAACAATAAAAACTATGTTTAAGAAAAAATGGGTAACCATCCTATGTTGACTGATGCTTTGTTGAGCTTCATTTATTCTTTACTATAAATGATCATTCGAATGGCAGTTGCTTCGAAAGGGCAGTGGGTGGTACTGCTTTGTGGCTATTGACCTCACCTCTGGCAGCGCCGAGGGTCGCTTGGGGCGGTGAACCAGAAGATTGTGTCCTCGGTAGTGATGGAGCACGATTTTTGCAAATAAATCTGCTCAGAAAATTCCACTCATGAGTGTGTTTTAATACATTTTTAATGTGTGTGAAAAACCAAAAATACTAAACGTGCTCATTTTAGAAGTATAACAGGAAAATGTGCAAAATGTGCATGTCTTTGAAAGTCAGAATAAATACAAGTAGTGGAGTTAACATTAAGGAAAATGAAACTTAATTAAAGAAATGAGAGAGAAATGTCTATCCTGTCTGTTTAATTGAAATCTTTTTATGTTTCTTGAACTGCAGGAGTAAGCAACTGCAAACATGAGAAAAGCGTTTTATTCTTCGTGAAAGCTATGTAGGCCTTAGAAAATTATTTTCTCTCTCCTCTTTCCTTTGCTAGAAAATATAGGCCTCAGCAAATGTATTTGTTAGGGGATGTGCTAACTTTCTCATTTCTGATGTCCTTGTAAAAATTACAAATGCTTCCTTAGAATGTAGAAAACAGTAGTATTCTTTCCTGTCTAGGCGAAATTTGTAGGAAGTCAGAAAAGAAACAGTTGCAAGAAGTATGTAGAATTAAAACTGTAGTTTTTCATCTTCCTCTCTAGGAAGTTGTATAACTTTAGACAAAGACTGTTTAGAGAAAATTGTAAAGTCATGTCAGGAGATTTTACCTCCCAGTAAAACTGGCCAATAGGAAGGGTTGAAGAGGGTTAGAATAGAAACATTTTAGAAGGAACAAAGTAGCAACACTACTATAACAAGCATTTGCAATGCAATAGGTCTCGCATTAGGAAATTTGAGCTATTGGTCTTGTAAATGACAAATTTTTTATTTATGTGTTGGTTTTGAAAATAGCGAAATTAATAGCTTTGTCATTTACAATGCCAAAACTTTTAACTTTTGCAAATGTGACACCTATACCATTTGTAATGCAACGTGTTTTGTATTTACGTGACTTAGATGTATTGATATTACGAATAACTATGGATTTTAATTTCTTTCAATAATACATTTTTAAATAAAAGTTATTGTAATTTATAATGGCAATAGCTTAAACTTTTGTAAATAACTTTTGTGAAGATTATGTTCAGTGTATTTTATTGTGACGAAAATCAAAGAACAGAAGTGAAATATTAACATTTTTTGTGACATTTGTAATAAATCTTGAAACATTGAGAGAACATATTTGAACCAGTTGTTGTTGAATGGTTGCACAGATTGATACTGTGGTGGCGCTGAGTGATGTTGTGGTGGCGACGCGTGATGCTGTGGTGGTGCGATAGATAGATAGAGTGAGGGCGATAGATAGCTAGAGAGAGGGCGAAAGATGGATAGAGTGAGGGTGAAAGATGGATAGAGGGTGATAGATAGATGTGTGTGGTTGTCTATGTGGTTGTGTGTGTGTGTGGTTGTGTGTGTGGTTGGGTGTGTGGTTGTGTGTGTGTGGTTGGGTGTGTGGCTGTGTGTGGTTGTGTGTGTAGTTATGTGTGTGGTTGTGTGTGTGGTTGTGTGTGTGGTTGTGTGGTTGGGTGTAGTTGTGTGTGTGTGTGTGTGTGGTGTTGTATGTGTGGCTGCGTGTGTGGTTGTTGTTCTGTGTGTAGTTCTGTGTGTAGTTGTGTGTGTGGTTGTATGTGCGGTTGTGTGTGTGTGGTTGTGTGTGTGTGTGGTTGTGTGTGTGTGGTTGGGTGTGTGCGGTTGGGTGTGTGCGGTTGGGTGTGTGTGGTTGGGGGTGTGTGGTTGGGGGTGTGTGGTTGGGGGTGTGTGGTTGGGTGTGTGGTTGGGTGTGTGGTTGGGTGTGTGGTTGGGTGTGTGGTGATGTGTGTGGTTGGGTGTGTGGATGTGTGTGGTTGGGTGTGTGGATGTGTGCGGTTGGGTGTGTGGATGTGTGCGGTTGGGTGTGTGGTGGTTGGATGTGATTGTGTGTGTGTGGTTGTGTGTGAGATTGTATGTGTGGTGTGTGTGTGGTTGTATGTGTGCGTGGTTGTATGTATGCGTGTGTGCAGCTAGAGAAGGATGTATGTGGAAGAGAGCAGCAGATCAGCACAGCAGAAGAGAACAGGGAGTTAAAGAAGGAGGCGGGTGGAAGAGGGCAGCAGATCAGCACAGGAGAAGAGAAGAGAACAGGGAGTTAAAGAAGGAGGTGGGGTGGAAGAGAGCAGCAGATCAGCACAGGAGAAGAGAACAGGGAGTTAAAGAAGGAAGCGGGTGGAAGAGAACAGCAGATCAGCACGGGAGAAAAGAACAGGGAGTTAAAGAAGGAGGCGGGTGGAAGAGAGCAGCAGATCAGCATGGGAGAAAAGAACAGGGAGGTAAAGAAGGAGGCGGGGTGGAAGAGAGCAGCAGATCAGCACCGGAGAAGAGAACAGGGAGTTAAAGGAGGAGGCGGTGGAAGAGAACAGCAGATTGGCACAGGAGAAGAGAACAGGGAGTTAGAGAAAGAGGCTGGTAGAAGAGAACAGCAGATTAGCACAGGAGAAGAGAAAAGGGAGTTCGAGAAGGATGCGGGGTGAAAGAGAACAGCAGATCAGCATGGGAGAAGAGAACATGGAGTTAAAAAAAGGAGGCGGGGTGGAAGAGAGCAGCAGATTAGCACAGGTGAAGAGAACATGGAGTTAGAGAAGGAGGCGGGTGAAAGAGAAGAGCAGATCAGCACGGGAGAACAGAAGGAAACAGGGAGTTAAAGAAGGAGGTGGGGTGGATGAGAGCAGCAGATCAGCACAGGAGAAGAGAACAGGGAGTTAGAGAAGGAGTTGGGTGGAAGAGAGCAGCAGATCAGCACAGCAGAAGAGAACAGGGAGTTAAAAAAGGAGGTGGGGTGGAAGAGAGCAGCAGAACAGCACGGGAGAAGAGAACAGGAAGGCAGAGAAGGAGGCGGGCTGAAGAGAGCAGCAGATCAGCTCTGGAGAAGAGAAGTGAACAGGGAGTTTGAGAAGGAGGTGGGTGGAAGAGAGCAGCATAACAGCACAGCAGAAGAGAACATGGAGTTAAAGAAGGAGGCGGGTGGAAGAGAGCAGGAGATCAGCACAGGCGGAGAGAAGAGAACAGGGAGTTAGAGAAGGAGGCAGGGTGGAAGAGAGCAGCAGAGGGCATGAGAGTGGTAGAGTGAGTGCGGTATAGTGAGGGTGGTAGAGTGAGGGCGGTAGAGTGGTAGAGTGAGGGCGGTAGAGTGTGGGCGGTAGAGTGGTAGAGAGTGCGTGTGGGCGGTAGAGTGGTAAAGTGAGGGAGGTAGAGTGGTAGAGAGGGCGTGAGGGCGGTAGGGTGAGGTTGGTAGAGTGGTACAGTGAGGGCAGTCGAGTGAGGGCGCGAGGGCGGTAGAGTGGTGGAGTGAGGGCGGTATAGTGAGGGCAGAATGAGGGCGGTAGAGTGGTAGTGAGGGCAGTAGAGTGGTAGAGTGGTAGAGTGAGGGCGGTATAGTGAGGGCAGAATGAGGGCGGTAGAGTGGTAGTGAGGGTGGTAGAGTGGTAGAGTGAGGGCGGTAGAGTGAGGGTGGTAGAGTAAGGTCAGTAGAGTGGTAGAGGGAGGGCAGTAGAGTGAGGGCTGTATAGTGGTAGAGTGAGGGCGGTAGAGGGGTAGAGTGAGGGTGGTAGAGTGAGGGTGGTAGAGTGAGGTCAGTAGAGTGGTAGAGTGAGGGCAGTAGAGTGAGGGCGGTAGAGTGGTAGAGGGAGGGCGGTAGTGTGAGGGCGGTAGAGTGGTAGAGTGAGGGCGGTTGAGTGAGGGCGGTAGAGTGGTAGAGTGAGGGCGGTAGAGTGAAGGCGGTAGAGTAAAGGCGGTAGAGTGGTAGAGTGAGGGTGGTAGAGTGAGGGTGGTAGAGTGAGGGCGTTTGAGTGAGGGTGGTAGAGTGAGGGCGGTTGAGTGAGGGCTGTAGAGTGGTAGAGTGAGGGCGGTAGAGTGGTAGAGTGAGGGCAGTAGAGTGAGGGCGGTAGAGTGGTAGAGTGAGGGCAGTAGAGTGGTAGAGTGAGGGCAGTAGAGTGGTAGAGTGAGGGCAGTAGAGTGGTAGAGTGAGGGCAGTAGAGTGGTAGAGTGAGGGCAGTAGAGTGGTAGAGTGAGGGCGGTAGAGTGAGGGCGGTAGATTGGTAGAGTCAGAGGTGTTGGTAGGGGTACGTGTCAGACAGTGCTTTATGAGTTGAATGTGCGCTGCGATTGTTTCCTGAGGTGGGAAAGCTGGTATGTGTAAAGCAGTGTCCCCAGAGGTGGTAATGGGGCACGTGCGAAGCAAAGCTTCCAGAGTGACATTTGTGATTAAGTTGTCACCTTCTTCACATTACATAGTGCTTCGCTTACATTTTTGTCTCTTGTGGTACAGGATGAATTCATGAAAAGAAATCGTGAATTGGAGCACCTCATCGTAGCAAAATGTCAAAAATAAAACTCAGGAGATTAACAACATCCACGAAACCAACAGAGTCCTGAGAGGTTGAAAAAGTGTTTGAAAATAAATGAAATGTGAATAAACAAGGGAGGGTCAGTAGTGTGTCGACGATGGAAAAGAGAAGTGGGGGCAGATCGTGGAGTAGGGCTAGCAGCATTGCGAGGAGGAAGGGGAGCAGTAGCACATGGAGGAAAGGGGAAAAGCATTGCCACTAGGTGTTGGAGAGCAACAAAGGAGACGGTGGGGGGGAACAATGGTTAGTCGGCGGGTGAGGGAGCAACGGAGGTGCTGGAGACTTACCAGCTGCACGAAGAGGAAGAAAGTATTGGCAGAACTTTAAAAACCGAAACATACTCCTTGGAAAATGCATTTACAGTGAAGAAATTTGTGAGCGTGTTTGGGTTAAGTTTTAAGTGAATTTTGCGTTACCCTACGATGAAGTTACTGACCTTCTAGAATATAAGAGAGCCAGACTGCAGAAAGAAATAAAACAAACAAGTGGGGTTCTGATGGTGGAGCACTCATGGAGTGCTTTAACAACAAAAAAAAGTGCTTGGCGCGGCGCAGCCTGCAGTGGCCCGGAGAGGAGAAGTAGTTCACGCAATCTGAACACATACAATATTAAATGTACAAAAGCAGCATGTGTCAGTGTTCATACAGCGTGCTCGGCTGGTTACTGCATGCAAATGAGATATGTGTCACTGTTTCCCTTATCAGATCAAGAACATCGCCAAAAGAAAAAACAAGAAAGGCCAGAGCTAATAATACATGTAAACGATTCATGTTCAACAGCAAAGCCAGGAATCCGGCACATGTTCTGCCGGCACTTGGAGAAAGCGCAGCACAAACAGGGGCATAGAGGCCAGATTCTTTGCGCAAAATAATACATGAAATGAGGAAATCAAAGAGCAGAATTCGAATCGGTGGCCTCGGCTTTTCAGCCTTCAGAGGTTGATTAAAAAAAAAAGCGTACTGCGTCTGATGGGTAAAATCACTCTTCTGAATCAATAAAGCGCCTGCCAAGAAAACTGCATCAAAAAGATATTTGGTAGCCCTCACTGTCATTAACGAAACTGTTAACTCGTATATATGTTATAAAGAAAATATAGAAATACACTTAATTTGTGTAACTAAGCCCTACTTGAGCATTTACGTTCATGAATAACTAGCCATGTACAGATAAACTTACCAATGACCAAAATGTCGGTGGGCACGCACTTTTAAACTTATATTAAAGTGTAACGTATGGGGACTCGGTACTCAATCACGTGCTCACTCAGCTCGTGTTGATGTTCTTTACAGAGGAGCGGGCGTGCACGCCTGTCACACTCTCCAGCACACCCCATGCACAGCTTATGCAGCAGGGCCCCTCCCTGCAGAGGGAAGGCCGCCCGTCCAGCAGGGTGGCACCTGGGCCACTGTGCACTACACGTGCACCTGCTATGTGGATGGCATGCTGCTCTCCTGCGCGCGCCCAGCCCAGGAAGCATCTGCCACCGCAATAAAGATATCAATGGGCACCCACAGTGCACAGCAGCATCTCTCGGCCCCCATCAGCCGCAAGAGTGGACGCCCTGGCTCAGCCCACGGCTGGTCCCCCGTAGTAGTAAACAGAAGAGAAGCATCTACCCCCAACCCCTCTCTAGCCCTAAATACTTGCCCTCCTCGCCTTAAACCTTTTTTTTTTTTTTTTTTTTGGTGTTCAAACTACTTTATTGATAAGAGCACACAAGGATACACAGCTTGAGATGCCTACAACCCGGAGGCCGGCAGCAATAGTGGAGCGACAATACACAGCCTTGTAGCCGGCATCCCGGGGGCCCGGCGGCATATCACAGATAGAAAGCTTCTCACAACGCCGTCCGGCGGGGCAGGCCAAGGAAGGATGTGCTGCAGTCGAACAGGTTTTGTGTGAGCAAGAAGAGAATCTCACTCCTAATTTTTTGTAACGGGAAGAACAAGGAAAAGAAAAAGAGAAAACCCCAACTTCTCAACGAGATTACGTATGTGCGATGGTGTATTACAGTGCAATAACAACGTGTTGTAGTGGTGTAGTGTGGTGGTTCTGCTAGGCGCCAGTGCGCGGGGCGGTGAAAGTCCCGGGTTCAAGGACCGAAGGCATTGGTAGTCCGTGGAGTGGCAGTGCAGAGCTGCCAGTGGTATGCAGGACAGCACTCTCCAGATGGAGGGGGGGACATCTCGTGGCTCGTCGGAAGGAGAAGAGGGCCACAGGAAGGGGAGGCGAGGGGGGCGGTGCTGTGGAGGCTAGTGCCACACGTTCCATGAGGAGACTGCAGGGGGCATAGGGGTCCCATAGATAGTGGAAAACAGCATGCGTCGTGTATAGCCAGGTAGTAATAAGGCGAGCAAAATTCCTAATGGGATTGAGAAGCAATGAGCCCATCGCCCGACGTTGCGTCATCGTCCGAGCGTTTGAGCAAGTAGTGCACCAGTGGGTCCCAAACATTCCTGGGCCTACTCGTGAGAGGCAATAATTCAGAAAAGGTGTTGTGCTGATCTTGGCAATATGTTAAGTCAGTTAGCCAATCCTTGAACTTGGGCGCTCTGCCTCTGCTCCAGCGGCAGGCGACACGTCGCTTGGCTAGGAGGAATGCAATATCGACGAATTTTCTGCTTGCCTTGGATATGTGCTTTGTGTATCCAAGGATGGTCACCAAAGGATCAGCGGGAATTTCCTCTTCCACCATCTGCACAACAGCCTCGATGACCTGACGCCAGTAGTCAGCAACTTGGGGGCAGGACCATGCTAGGTGGAGAAAGTCAGCGTGGTCTGCACGACACCGTTCACAGCGATCACTATCGGCTAGCCCGAATCTGTATTTCCGGACCGGCGTGTAGTAGACCCTCTGCAGGTATTTATAATGTATTATTTTCAACCTGCAACTGGCAGAGATGCGGGAAGTCAATGTGCAGCAGTATTGCCATTGGTCGTCCGAGACCTCTGTGTCAAGTTCCGCCGACCAGCGCAGTCTGGCAGCAGAGACCGGTAAGGGAGCAGCTCCCCGATATTGGCGGTAGAGCCCAGAGACCAAATGGGCCCCATCTGGAGATTCCAGGAGGTGGTGTAGCGGAGGCAAGGTCGCTGGTTCAGCAGGGTAATCCGGAAGGATGTCCCGCATCCCCGCGCGCAGTCGTATATAGTAAAACAGCTCAAGGGGTGTGGGGGCATGCGAGTGGAAGAAAAGATCCGCTGTTTTGAAAAGTCCATTGTGGAACAGGTCGCCCCAGAAGGAGACGTGAAGTTTGCTACAGAGCTTCCGGAACCCCATTTCCGATAGCAAGGCAAGGTTCGGATGATAGGCCAGAGGAAGCTTAGGAGAGTAGGGCAGCGCGCAGAGGAGCCGCCGGGCGAGTCGCCACCACGCGTCCAGGGTGCAGGAGACCGAGGTATTTGCCGTAGAGATGGAATTCTCCGAACAGTGCATCAGACCGTTCAATGGAAGTGGGTGTGCAATCCAATCCTCCACTGCTATGTGTGGCATGAAGGGGGTAGGAGCCATCCAATGGTAGGCAAAATGCGCTTGTGCGCACAGGTAGTACGCCTCGAAATCAGGGATGTCGAAGCTGCCTTGGTCGTAGGGAAGGGTCAACGTGGACCACTTTAGCCGGGGAGATTTGCCACCCCAAAAGAGTCTACGCAGTTCGGCGCGGAGTGTCCTGAAAAAGAAAGCCCCTGGGTAATAGGGGATATTGAGGAAAAAGTGCAGAAAGCGGGGCAATATCACCATTTTAATGAGGGAGGCTCTGCCAGCCATTGAGAGCGGCATCGTGATCCACCTGTCGACAGAAGCGGCCAGTTTAGTCATGGCCACTCCATAATTGGAGCGAAGTGTCTCATCTTTATCCCGTGCTACGCGAATCCCCAAATATCGCAGATCATCCTGGCACCACACCAACGGATAATCCAATGGGAAAGCACTCACCGCGTCAGTAAGGGGAAAAAATTGTGATTTGGTCCAGTTAATAAGAACACCTGATAGTCCACCGAACAGGACGAATTCACGGAGTAGGGGGTTAAGGTGTAGCTCCGGGTACTTGACATACAGTGTGATGTCATCCGCATAGAGGGACACATCGATTTGCCGCTGCAAGCATTGAATCGCTCCCTCACGGTGTAATTGACGCAAGCGGCATGCTAGTGGTACGACCGCAATAGCAAATAATAGGGGTGAGAGCGGGCACCCCTGGCGAGTACCTCTTGTAAGACTGATAGGTGACGATAGCTTCCCATTGATCAGCACTCTCGCCGTGGGATCCGTGTAGAGGAGGCGTACCCAGGCCAAGAACAGTTTAGGGAACCCCATGCGTCCCAGAACCGAGAAGAGGTAGGGCCACTCGACGGAGTCGAACGCCTTGGTGGCGTCAAGGAACACAGCCGCCACTGGGATATCAGGGTGGACAGAGCGTAGCAGGGAAAACAGGGTGCGTAAGTTATGGGAAGTAGATCTGCCAGCCACGAAGCCAGATTGGTCGGGCAGGACGATTCTAGTCATTAGCAGTGAGAGTCTCGTGGCGAGTACTTTAGCAAGGATCTTCACATCACAATTTAGAAGGGAAAGTGGGCGGTAAGAGTCGCAGGAAGTAGGGGCCTTGCCAGGTTTCAGAAGGGAGGTGATAACCACTTCGCGCATAGATCGAGGCAGCTTGCCGTCAGCCAACGATTCAGTAAAGACTTCATTAAGCACGGGTGCCATGATATCAATATAAGCTTTGTAGAATTCGGCTGGGATGCCATCGAGCCCTGGAGCCTTCCCATTCTGTAGGGACATAATGGCCTCGCGAACTTCCTCGAGTTCAAAAGGTGCCGCCAGGAACTCCCTATCGCCATCGCTGAGCCAGCAGAGCGCCACGTCATTCAAATAGTCAGCATATGGAGCATCCGCTTCTGCCTTGGAAGTGTATAGTGTAGAGTAATGTGCCGTGAATGTAGTCAGTATCTCATCCGATTCCCTAGTGACAGTGCCAGTTTCATCAGTAAGTTCTAATATGGTATTGTGCTCTCGTGGCGCGCGCGTGAGTGAGGCTAGCACCTTGCCAGGCCTATCCCCCTCGCAATATTTCCGGGCCACCCAGTGTTTGCCCCGGTATTTCGCCTCCCTGGCAGCCTCCTCCTCATACTTGGATAGTGTGTCCCTAAAGGTCGCCTGTAGGTGTGGGTCATCACTCGCCACCATTCGGAGCTCTAGGGCACGCAACTCACTTTCCAACGTGGTAATGGTACGCAGAATATCCAGCAGGACCCCATGGCTCTTAGAAATGCAGAAGCCCCGAATAGTTACTTTGAATGCCTCCCATATGTGTTCCACTGATTCTACTGAACCCTTGTTTCTAGGGAAGAAGTCCCTGATCTCCTCCCCCAACTCTGTACGAAAAAGCTCGTCAAGGAGCGTATCTGGGCTCAGCCTCCACTGCGGTCTCGGACTATCCCACCCAGGAGTACGGAACTGTAGTCTAACAGGGCTGTGATCCGAATAGGTTCTAGGCAGATGGTCGACCACCAACAGGCCCCCAGTGACGTCCCGGGTTACCAAAAAATAATCCAAGCGCGCCCAGGTCCCGGTGTGATGTGTAAAGTGCGTGCCCTCCCGCCCGTGGGGATGTATCTGTCGCCAGGCATCCAATAGTCCACCCTCCTCCATCACTCCTTCTAAAACCTCCCTAGCTCGGGGCTTGTAAGAGTTAACCCCATCTGCCCTATCTAGTGAGGGCACTAGGGCCAGATTAAAATCACCTCCCCAAATGATATGCCGTGCACCAATGGAAACGATTTTGCCCCACAGTGTGGAAAAAAAAACAGGTGAGTCAACATTCGGTGCATACATTGAGACAAATAGATAGGTGTCATGTCCCACTCTCCCCCACAACAAAACATATCTTCCCTCTTTATCCGCCACCTCACCCATGCGAAGGAAGGGTACACCACGGGCGACAAGAATCGCCACACCTCTGGCATAAGACGAATAAGAGGAGAAAGCGCGGGTACCCGCCCATTTCTGTCCAAACGGGGCGTCCCTGCGCACGGGCAAGTGTGTCTCTTGTAGCAGAGCTACTTGTACATGGTGTCTATTCAAGTAGGCGACAACATTCCTGCATTTCCGAGCATCGTTCAACCCCCGAACATTCCATGAAAGGCATGTCAATCGCGCAGTCGAATTTACCGCAGCCATGAGTACATCGACAACAAAGAAGAAGGCGCCCAATCGGGCCAAAGCATAATATCATACCCGCACCAGAAGCGCCAGGCTCCACACCACATCAATATATGCAAACACATTCCATGCAACAGTAACCTCATGAAGTCCGATCTCCCCCCACCCACCCCAGCATCCCAAACATGCCAGCAGCCATGAAATCCCCAAAAACTTCCCCCCCTCATCCCCCTCCCCCCCAACTCCAGAGTGGCAAATAGCCAAACATGCAATAGATCAGCGGGGAATACCCAACTAGGGATCATCCAAAGGTACGTGCTGCCACGATCTAGCCCATAGCACCAGACTGTACCGCCCTCGGTGGAGACTAGGGCCGAGAAAGCGGTCCTTGGTATACGTTACCACGGGGGGTGCGCAGTCCAGGAAGTCCGATCCTCGTGATTCTGCCGAACCATCAAATGGGGAGCCAGCGCCGACCAGCAAAGAAGTACATAGTTGTCTGAGGCCGAAAGTCATGAAGGCAATTAATCCTCTTGACGTTCAGGAGGCAAGTCGTCGATCTCTAGTCCGTCGTCAGGTGCCTGGTTGTCTCTGCGTGCTCTCCGGATGGACTTAAAGTAATCCTCGGCTTTCTGCGGGTTAGTGAAGAAGCGTTGTTTGCCCTGGTGAGTAACCCTCAGTTTTGCCGGATACAAAAGTGCATAGTCTATCTGGGCTTCCCTCAGTTTCTTTTTTATCGGAAGGAATTTGCGCCTTTCATCCTGAACCATCGGTGTAAAATCAGGATAGATGGAAAAGGTGATGCCTGCATACCTCAGCGACCTCTGTGTCCGGGCTGCTCGAAGGGCCGTGTCGCGGTCTCGGTAATTCAGAAGTCGAGCGATTATGGGTCTCGGTGGCATGCCAGGCTGGGGCATAGGCGCCAGTGATCGATGAGCCCTCTCCACTATGAACTGGGAGGAGAAGGCGTCCTCCCCGACAGATCCCTTGAGCAATTTCTCCACATAGAGTTCCATTCTACCTGTGGCAGTGGATTCCGGCACATTGGTAATGCGAATGTTATTGCGGCGGCTCCGCGCTTCCAAGTCCTCATTCTTCGCCGCAATTATGCGGAGGAGGTTATCCATTCTCGCTAGCTGTGTCGCGTGGGTCGTGGTGACATCGGTGTTGTCGGAGATCCTTTGTTCCGCAGTTGTAAGGCGTTCCTCATGGCAATCCACTTTGTGGACCAAGGCGTCCAGCCGGGCCGTGACTCCATCCACCTTCTCCACCACGGTAGCGAATCCCTGCCGCATTTCCAGTAGCAGGTTAGCAATATCCGCAGCAGGGGCATCAGGCGGAGCAGGCTGCGGGGGTGGCTCACTGGGACCCTGGCGCGTCTGCGTCGATGTGTGGCCCTTACGAGTGCTGTCAAAGCTCAGTTTGGGCTGACGAGCGTCAGGACGCCCCATGGCGGAATCTCCAAGCAGGCGAGGGCCCAGATAGGGTGGTAGAGGCAGTGTAAGTCAAGCGGGCGGGCAGCAACCAGCTGCACACCAGGGGTGTCTCAAGGCCGGAGCCCAGCAGCAACACAAGGAGCGTGCAGTGTCACAAGCAGTGCCCCACGGCCAGCAGTTGTTTTATGGCAGCAGTCGCCCACCGCGCCTCCAGCAGCAGCCCTAGGTACCTGTTAGGCAATGTCTGCGTTGAAGCACCAGTCCTTGTGCCAATCCTCCGGATCAACTTCAGGAGTCGCGACCCACCAGCCGTTAGAAGGCGCAATGCAGTCTGCCAGGCAGCCCCATGGGGGAAGGGCAGTCAGGCCACTCGACAGCAGCCATCCACGCAGCCAATGTACGAAGGATCCGTGGCGCCCCGTGGGAAAGGAGCGTCGTCAGTGGCAAGGGGACTCCTCTCAAGTGCAGCAGCCTCGCCTCCCCAACGCTGTAGCCGGCCGCCGAGTCCGGCATGTAGCAGCACGCAGCGACGGGTCCGCAGCGACAGCGGGGACCGGCACGGCCGTCAGCAAGGCAGCAGCCGTCCCGCTGGAAACAGGTCGCACTCCGTGTCGGCAAAGCCGTACTCAGAAGGATGCCAAGCAGAGGACGGTAGGTGCCGCTCACCCTCTCGACCTGCACAGTATTCCGGTCCGGAGGGGTGAGGCAGGCAGGGTGGCTGTGCGGCCTGGGCGCCTCGTGGCGGACCCCGGAGTCGCGTAGCTGTAGTGGCCGGGCTCCCTCTCCAGTGTGCACCAGGGCAGGCGTCGGGCAATCTGCAGAAGCTCGTATCTCTGGCTCCGAGCCTCACAGCCGCCCCAAACTTCGACCGAGTGCAGAGAGCACTCTTGTGATGCAGGAACCGGGCTTCTGGGGGTAACACGGCACCCCGTGGCAGCAGATCAGTGCAGGATCAATATCCAAGGAGCGGGAGCTGCAGGTCTAGGCAGCCATTCCGCAAGCGCGCCCTCTAGCGCCCCCCTCCTCGCCTTAATCCTTCATTGGGATGCGTCCGCTCTGAGAACCTCCATCTTCCTGAGCTCGTCGCTCAGCTGCTCTCCGCCCCGCCCGGCTAGGATGCAGCTCAGAGCCCCAGGAACGCCCTTTACCTTGTGAACAGATGATGCCCGGGAGCTCGAGCGGTCCACCTGCCCTGGCGCCGGCCCTAGGCTAGGGGTGCGGGATGGGACCCGATGCGGGCGGACGGCCTGGTCTCCGTGCGATGCATGCCAGCCCTGCTCTGATCACAGAGGGCCAGGGATGAGATAGGCTTGCAGAAGGCAGCGCCGACAAGCTGCCTCCTAGGCTGGCCATGACATTCGACCTGTAACCTTCAAGAGCCGAAATGGATTCAGTAAACATCGCAGCATGTGTCTGCCTTTATAGATGCACGCCTCCCCTGCCGCTCCTCGAAACAATCACCAAAGGTGGGGCCACACAAACGGTGCTGTACAGATACATCCATAAAGTGATAACATTTCTAAAATCCCAATGAAAACCTATGTCATAACACCAAAAAACAAGTGAAGACACAAACTTAACTGTCTTTGAAAAATGACTGCCTGTACCGGATACACCCAACACCTGAGCATCAACAAGCTGAGGATCGCCGGGCGCGAAACAGTGCGGTGACGCAGTTGCCGTGAGCGTGCACGGAGGCTGAGGATCGCCAACGAAGACACCAGAGCTCCGAGTCTGCCTGCTGCCGAGACTGACCCGAAGAGCCAGGTGAGTTTGGGGGTCGGTGAGTGTGTGAGTGTGGGGGGGGGGGTGGTGTGTGAGTGTTGGGGCGGGGGGAGAGAGGGAGGGGATGTGTGTCTGCGTGTGTGTGTGTCTGCGCATGTGTGTATGTGTGTGTCTTCGGCCGGCCTGGAAAGCGCGTTCACAGACCCTGGTCCGCTGGTGCACCGCTCGAACTCCCTTCAGAGCGAACTCGGTGACAATAGGTCTACGAGACCTAAAAATGCTTGCGGGAAAATGATTGTCGGCTTGCTCACAGACTGGTGACCTGTCCTGCGTCAGTGGTATGCTGTATGCTGTGCTGATTCCTGAAAATACTCTGGCTGGTGTACTTGACTGAAAACCTGATGAAACGTTCCTAAAGACTATGCACATCATCGGCTGGTGGTGCTGTCCTTGCTATATCCTAACAGTCGTGGGGTTAGCTTTTTGAACTAAATGCACTCTGTGCATTAGTTTTTCTCATCTTGGTGAGAAAACTGTATTTTACTGAATGTTTTCTTTCTCTCCCTCTCCCTCCTCTATACCTAATTTGTTTGATGGATTAGAATCATTTATCTTGTAATGCTTGTAGTAATTTAATCTGTAACAAGGAACTAAATGATGTTTACAGTTTGTACTTGTGATTGACCATTCATATTACTGAAAATAACAAAGAGAAATAATAGAAAGATTAGTGTGCGTCATCATTTCAGGTGTTATGGTTTATTTCTGATAAATATATGATGTATACTGTATATAGCTGTTTCTGCATTATAGGTCCTCATGAGGGAATAGCTCTTCAATTTTCATTACTTGGTCCCTTAAAGCTCCACCAAAGATCAGTCGGAGAACCTTTGATTTTGCTATAAGGAATGATAATGACTTATGGGCCCATCATTAGAGTTATGTTTCCATTAGTAATATAAAGGTTGGTGTGGGACATATGATGAAAAATAACCCCCACCGCTTCCGCGGTTTTCTCTGGTGGCGAACAGGCAAGCAGGGCAGTATTACCTTTGCATTTTTTCTTCAGTGCGCGTTAACTGCGGAGCACATGAGGCTCTGTAGTGGATGTGTGCCATCCAAGGAAGGGCTGGGATTTCATCAGTTCAGCATTTGGCCACTGCCCGATTTTGCCTGATCACCTAAAACCAGCGCAAAGTGATTCTCACACACTTCCCTGCTTGCACAGCACCCTGTGCACTGTTGGCTCCGGGAGCAACTTTCAAAGATGCTACAATATGGAAAATAGTGCTGCAATATGGAAAATGAAACCTGATCTCGCTTTTCGGTAGGGCCGGTTTTGGAGGAGAGTGTAAAAAACTCAGTCCAAGATCTTAACCCAAGGAATTAGGTATTTATTGTCTTTGAAGTCCGACTGCACCCAAGTAGGTTTGAGAGTGCTGTGCAAGGCAGTGATCCAGGCTTTGTCTGGGATAACATAGGGGCTTATTAGCAGAAGCTCGTTAAAATTATCGCCTTTTTAGCGGCAGGAAACTGCCGCTAAAGCAGCGATAATGTGCTTGCTAATATGCGTTACAGAATTTCAATAGAAGCCCACGTTAGATGTGCAGGACATCTAACCTGGGCTTCTATTGGAATTCTATAATGCATAATAGCAAGCCCATTATCGCCGTTTTGGCGGCAGTTTCCTGCCGCTAAAACAGCGATCATTTTAACAAGCTTCTTGCTAATATGCCCCTTAGTTCTATTTGGACGGATAGGTGCATTGCTCCTAGTGCGTGCAGTGGTAAGGAAGATAGAAATATGGAGGGTGCACAGGGGAGTGAATAAGACAGGCCGCCGACAGCAGGTAAATTACGTCTGTATTTGTATTTTTACCTGCCCCAAGCGGACCCACCTGTTGCTTACCCCTATTCTAGTGTTTCCGCCAAACTGAGGGCAGTGGAGGTACGCGCCTGTGTCAAATTTCTGGGAATCACTGCGCAGTGTGGAATGTTGCGGCCTGCGCCAAGTAGGTCCATTGAAGTGCACAGCCAGTTGTGAGACGGAAAAGCTTCGAGTTGCTCCGATCTGTGGGGCTATTTCACTCAGCCGTTTGGCTCTCTGCGCCACCCATTTATCACTTGGAAACTGATGGCACTGTGAGATGTACCTTATCCTTCCCCAAGTGAGTCGGCCATACCATCTTGAATCACCTGATCTCTTCTGATCTCAACAGTTAAGAAGGGTCGAGCCTGGTTAGTACCTGGGCGGGAGACCCCCAGGAATACCAGGTGCTGTAGGCTACAAACAAGAACGATAGCACAGCTTCCTTTGATTAGTAATAATGATTAGTAATTAGAGGACACAAGGAGCAGGAAGTCATTCTACAAATAAAGGAATACGACTTTGTTTAAAGGTACAATGTGGGCACAGCCCGGTTTGTGTTTTTAGGCATATATCTTCCTATACTACTTGGTCTCCTGCCTGGTCCCAAATAGTTAAAGTTCATATTCAGTGCTTAATTTGTAAACATTTAGGTGCCAAGGCCACTTGCCAGAAGGCTACTGTAACTTAAACTATCCATTGTTTCTGCCAATGACAGTACCAAGACAACTACTAACCCTCACATTTTTGCAGGTGTTGCAATTCATACTATTCCAATCCCCCAAAGTCCTAAGAATGGCTTGTGTGGCAGCTATTAATTAATGTTAATGTATATTGAATAATGGTCAGTTGCTGTTGTGATCATCCCTATTTCCGGCGCCTGCTCTGCCATGGGGCTGTCTGTCATAAGTGAGGGCGCTGACAATTAAGTTCCGGTGCCGAGCACCAGAAACCACCAGCTCCAATTAACCATTAGACTCAATACTTTTACAGGAGAATGGGCATTTATGGGCTCATTATCACCTGATTATATTTATTCAGTAGGGATAATTAAAGCATGCCATTTGAGAACACCAGTACCAAGGAGCTATGGCTCATTGGTAAGTCTTGTGCCTCTGGTGGCAAAGGCTCTCACAGAACAAGGGTTTGAATGCTGTCAAAGTGTCCTAAGGTGGTACATTTTGGTAAAGGTTGTCTCAGCCCTAGCTGATGAGAAATCGCTAAGCCAGTGATTCGATTCATTAGATTATCTTGGTAGGATTAATGTTCACATTTGACCATTCCCCATCTGCTATACAGCATGGGGGGCATTTAGACAGCCGGTGCACAAGTTGCTTTTCTGCTGACCACGAAACCCAATGTTGTCTAGAAAATGGGGAAAGTATTCAACCAGACCTTGGGACTGAACTACATTAGAATTTATGTACCTTGCATATATTCATACCAGAGTTCCTTTTCCATAGGTCTTGGCCATTGCCTTAGAACAAACCACTGTGCCACTGCAGGACATTTTTAAGTAGAAGATGGGGAAAATGGATTAATGTATTAACGCAAAATGGACTGCGGCAATGCACTATTATTAGGGACCTCGATAAGGAAAGTCAACAGGCTTCACGTGCTGCAGGATTCCGCAATAGGAACATTCTTGCCTAAAAATGGTACACCTGTCCATAGTTAAACGAAGCCTACATCAACTCCGGGTAGCAGTCTGAATATAATTTAATGTTCTCACGTCAACACACAAATGTTTGTTGGCAAGCTTCACGCTACCTAAACCACAGCCTTACACCTTATTTTTGTAAAAGAATGGTGGGATCCGCAGGTAAATATCCCTTGATGCTCCCCAGGAAGGTTAGCCAAAGGAAGGAGCGAAGACTTTCCTGGTGGCACCAGCGCATTATGGACCTCTTTATTAGAGGACTGGGAGAGTATCCAACATGCTGTGTCTTTGAAAAGGCTCTCAAGAATTATTTACTTGTGTGCCGCCACTTGGCTCAGATTGAGCGAGCGCATAATCACTCCAGGATGGAGAATCCAGAGTCTTATAAAATTGACTATTGCACATGTTACAGGCTTATGTATAACAGGCGCCCTTAAGAAGAAGGCATCTAGCAATGAAAGATCGCATCACAGTTCGCACTGGCTTGCTTAACTTCCTGTTCCATAGGGACTCTTAAAGTATCAGCAATCAATGTTGCAACAAAGCAAGTGTATTTTGGTACTTGTGGTGTCAAACTTATCCCATGGGACAGACCCCTTCTACACATTGTAAGGTCAGGGTTGGTGGTGAGCCTCAAGGGCCCAAATTAACCCAATGGGCCAGTTGCTACCGGTCAGTTTTATGCTGTTCCGGGACTCATGTTACCCCCTGACAAAATCAAGGAGGGTAATTTCATTCTCACTAGTGCCTGTAAGTGTTACATACCCAAATAGCGCTATTACTGTCCAACTTCTCAACACCAGAAAATCTACCTAGGCGTTCGTATTCCTTGGGCCATGTTGTTGATTAACATTCTCTAATGTACCGGTTCTAAGCTTAGGGGCTGCCAACCCTTGGGGTAGGCAATACCTAGCCACGGCGGTCCACAGCTAGTTTAGAAAATCAAAACATTTCAGCAGATTCAGGAAATATTCATGCATAAAATCAGCAAACATTAAAAGCTAAAACACTTGTGAAATGCAAAGAGATCGGATGGGGGGTGGCGGTGGGTAGGAGAGAAGGTTTTTTTTTTTGCTAGTCTTACATTAACCGCTGGGAACAGACTGAACACATCAAAGGAAGCTAGTATGGATGATTGGTGGCCCCAGGTGTCAGTGACGCACACATATTATGCAGATATATCTGCAGGTGGCATCCACCCATTAGTGATCCATATAATTGGTCTTTTCATCCACTAAAGACTAGTTCACCCTACTTTTCAGTGTCACCCACATAGGAGCAGAGCTTCACCCTGAGGCAGGAAAGGGGATTGTTAAGCAGGAGTCTGAAGGCACTTCATGCGCCTTAACATGATGTAGATACAATGGGCTTGCACTGTTTCTGTATAAGTAATGAAATGTATTCTATCTTAGTCAATTTTCTCTTACATCAGGTCACATGGTTGGGGTAGTGCACGGATCAATGGTCATGCTTTCAGGTGGCACACTAGGTCAACTCTTGTCCAGTGTCCAGAACCGGTTGAGCGGACAGGCTAGAGAAGCGGGCCTTCGGTTCTCCTGGACTGTGAGAGGCAGTCTTTGCTTGTATGGCCTATGCTAGCATGTTCCTGAGGTCGCAAGAATTAGGCTACAGCCATTAGCAGTCATCATCCTCTATATTTGTGGCAGTGATTGGCAAAGTTAGAAGACATGCCTTATTTCAGAACTTAGAGTGTGCTAACTTGATCATTGCATGGCCTCACGTCATCCTAAGGACCACTCTTAAGACCAGGTCCAGAGTGCCCGAAAAATTTGTCCAGGCCCCTCGAAAGCAGAACAGTTGCCATTTCACAGGGATGTGGTATCATTTGTCAGTCCAGGCAACGAGTTTCATATGGAGGACTGGGTAGCATTTGCTCCATGGCATTTCTTGCAGCACTAAGCAACAGTCTTGGGGAGGCCTGGTTGGTTGGGTAACCACCCAGGCCTGTGGCAGGGCAGGAGTCATGTTTGGCCACAAAAACAGGTAGACAACCTTGGCAACAAGAATATAAGTGTAGGCGAATTCAAGATGGAATTGGTTTTCGAGCCTTTAGCTCAAGCCAGTACAGGGGTACTATGGTCTCTACTGAAAGGCTGGGGACGCCCGCTACCGCGATTGTCCATAGCCATCTAGGGTACTCCATAACACGGCCCTGGGGATACAGGGGTATAGTGGCTGTGCCAGGGGACCAAGGTATGGTCTTGTTGGCAAGACCCATCTCACCAATGGGAGCCATTGGGAATCACTGTATTGGGTGTCTCTGGCATGGTTGTTTGGAGGGCCAGCTGTTATGCTGGCACAGGCTCCCTCTGTCTTGAGGGACCAGGTGAGTTTGCCTTCTAGAGGATAACTTATGGAGGGACCAGCAGGGGTTTTGTCCTGTGTCAAAGTTAATTGAAGCAGTCAATGCCACAATGGCCTGAGGGGTGGTCAACCATGACTCCTTTGGTTTTACTTGCTAGGAAATTTATTAGCTATGGAGTATTTGCTAGGAAATTTAATGTATTAGTTATGTCCATGAGATAATCATAATGCTGTTCAGTACATATTGTAACTTTATATGAAAATGTGAAAACTAACATTTGTTCATGTTTATGAGGTGTAATAAATACAGTCAGAGAATGGTATATTCTCTAACTCAAGTATAGCTCGCATTGGGTCCTTTTGTGTAAACTTCTATATGGTTACGAGTGTGTAATGCATGTCAGTTTGAGATATGACAGGTCTTGCTGCAGTCTCCCACCTGTGAAGAGCCCTTGTAGCATATTCCATTCGAGGCATGTGGGCTGCTGAATTCATATCTGTACATAGAATGTATAGCAGTCTCTCTCTTAGCGGTGGCTACCTGTGCCAGCTGCAGCAGTCTGAAAAAGTGTTTTTAGAACAGCCTGTCCTACAGCAGCTTGCTGTTTGGAATGTACATCTACACAACAGTGTTTGGAATGTATGTATGGTAGACCATGTGGCTGCTCTACAATTTCCTCTAGAGGAATGTTTCCTAGGAAAGCCATGGATGCCCCTAGTTTGCGTGTAGAACGCACTCTTGGGGGAACTGTTAAAGTGTGTTTTGCTTTTAGGTAACAGATCTGAATGCACTTGACCATCCATCTGGCTAACCCAGATTTTGAGATGGGGTTGCCCTTGTGAGGTGGTGAAAAGGCAACAAACAACTGTTTAGTTTTCCTAAAATCCTTAGTTCTATCAATATAGTATAGAAGAGCTCTTTTGACATCCAGTGTGTGTAGAGCCCTTTCAGGTACTGACTGTGGATTTGGAAAGAACACTGGCAGCTCTATTGTTTGATTGATATGAAAATGGGATACCACTTTTGGCATAAATTTAGGGTTTGTTCTAAGGACTACCCTATTTGCATGTATTTGGATGAATGGCTCTTGAATAGTAAGGGCTTGCAGCTCGCTAACTCGTCTAAACGAAGTAATCGCAACAAGAAAAGCTACCTTCCATGTTAGAAATTGTAAATCACATGAATGCAATGGTTCAAATGGTGGTCCCATTAGTCCGGTTAAAACGATGTTTAGGTTCCAGACAGGTGAAGGTGGGTGTTTTGGGGGGATTATTCGTTCGAGTCCCTCCATGAATGCTTTAATTGCAGGCACTCTAAACAGCGAAAGATGCTGCCTGTTCTGAAGATAAGCTGCAATGGCAGCTAAGTGTATCCTTATGGAGGTATAAGCTAGATTGCAACAATGTAGGTGCAAGAGATAGCAAATAATATTTTGCGTTGAAGCATCTAGTGGGTTTATGTCATTGTTATTACAGTAAATGACAAAACGCTTCCACTTTGCAGCGTAGCATGCTCTTGTAGTAGGTTTTCTTGCCTCTTTGATAATGTTCATACAGTCAGGAGGTAAGTTTAGGTACCCAAACTCTAAGATTTCAGGAGCCAGATTGCAAGGTTCAGTTGTTGGGGATCTGGGTGCTGTATGTCTCCATGACTCTGAGTGAGAAGAGTGGGCGTTAGCCGCAGTCTTTGATGAGGCACCATGGAAAGTTCTAGAAAGGTTGTGTACCATGGTTGTCTCGCCCATGTTGGAGCAACCAGGATTAGTGTCAGTGAGTGCCTGCGTAGTTTGCATGCCACTAGCGATATTAACTGTGCTGGTGGAAAATTTGCCTGACCGGTTCATCCATATCGCATTGCCCTGTGACTGCGGATGTGGAAACTTGGCGGCAAAGTACTGGCATTTTGCGTTTTCGTTTGTGGTGAAAAGGTCTATCTCTGGTTGCCCCCACTGTTGGAAGTATGGTTGTAGCACTGTGGGATGAATCTCCCACTCATGCATTTGTTGGCTGTGTCTGCTGAGCAGATCCGCTATTTGGTTGTTCTTGCCTGGGAGGTGTTCCGCCATGAGAAAAATGTTTCTTTGAATGGCCCACTTCCACATACTTTGTGCTAGATGTGATAGCTGTGGAGAGTGTGTTCCTTCCTGTTTCTGTATGTAGTACATTGCCGCCATGTTGTCCGTCCGGATCAACACAGCTTTGTTGCATAAATGTACTTTGAACGCTTTCATTGCCAGAAAAATTGCCATTAGCTCTAGCAGGTTGATGTGCATTTTCTTCTGTGGTGTTGTCCATAGGCCCTGCACTGTGTACTGAAGGACATGGGCTCCCCATCCTATCAGGGATGCGTCTGTTGTCAACACTATCTGTGGTACAGGCTCTTGGAACAGTCGTCCCCTGCAAAGGTTTTGTGGATTCCACCAATGCAGAGAGTTGTATGCACAACTGGTCACCAACACTAGGTCTTTTAATTGTCCTTGAGCCTGGTTCCACTGTTGTGCTAAGCACTCTTGTAGCGGACGCATGTGTAGTCTTGCGTGAGAGACTATGAAGATGCACAAGGTCATCATGCCTATGAGTTGCTTAAACAGTCGGGCAGAGAGCGAGTGTTGTACTGTAGTACATGGGACGGCTGACGCTGAGATTTTGGGTAGTTTAACGTGAAGCCTAGACTGTGCAGGAGGTGAATGGTGCATTGACATGTGGCTGGCACAGTGCTGGGCCGACTTTGCTTGTATTAGCCAGTCGTCCAGGTACGGATAGACGTGAATATGTTGTCTCTGTAAATGTGCAGCTACTGTCGCTAGGCATTTTGTGAACACCCTCGGGGCTGTTGTTACACCAAATGGAAGGACTTTGAATTGGTAATGTTGATTTTGTAACGTGAACCGTAGATACTTCCTGTGAGCAGGATGTATTGGTATATGGAAGTATGCATCTTTGAGGTCCAAAGCTGCGAGAAAGTCTCCTTGTTGCAGCAGTGGTAAGGCTTGTTGTAGAGTGAGCATATGGAAATGCTCTGATAAGATGTATTGATTTAGGGGCCTGAGGTCCAATATGGGTCTGAGAGACCCATCCTTTTTGGGGATGAGGAAGTATAGAGAGTATACCCCTGTACCCTGATGTTCTAATGGTACTGGCTCTATGGCCTCTTTTTGCAGCATGCTGATGACTTCTTGCTGCAATAAGTCTAGGTGTTCTGCAGACATAGGACGGTGTCTTGGTGGTATATTGGGTGGTGTGGAAGTTAGCTCTAGGCAATAGCCAGTTTGGATAATTTGCCTTACCCACTTGTCTGTTGTGATGTTTTGCCAGACTGGTAGGAACTGCTGTAATCGTCCCCCGACAGGTGTTGTTTGGTCTGGGGGTAGCGCTAAGAAGTCACTGTTTAGTGTTGGTAGAGGACCTGGTGGTATTATTCCCTCATCCTCTGCCTTTGTTGTTATTGCCGCGGTATCCACCTCCATTGTTTTTATTGTAGGTGGTTTGCGTATTTGTTTTGTAAACTGAGGTCTGCTGTGACGAGCTACCTCTTCCAGTCCCTCTATAATTGGAGCGACGAAAGGAGACTCTATGTTGTTGGGATTGTAAGGCTCCCATCGACTTAGCTGTTTCATTGTCTTTTTTCATTTTGTCTAGGATTTTATCTACAACTGGACCAAATAAATAGTCAGGGTTTACTGGCTGATTTAGTAAAGTAGACTGGACTTTGTTTTTGAAACCTGAGATGCGAAGCCAAGCATGCCTCCTGAGCATAACACTGGTGTTAATAGACCTGGCTGCTGTATCTGCCACGTCTAGGGCACATTTAATGGAGGCGTTAGTTTTTAGTTTTCCCTCCTGTACTAGGTCTTAAGCCTGTTCTTTGTAAGGTTCAGGTAAATGTTGGAGAAGTGTCTCTAGGGTGTCTCTAGGGTGTCATAATGTGCCCTGTTGTACCTAGCTAGCAGGGCTTGTGTATTAGATATTCACCATATATTAGCTGCTTGAGCAGCTACCCTTTTCCCTGAGGCCTCCAAGATCTTTGATTCTTTGTCAGGAGGTGGGGCTTCTCCAGTGGTCTGTGAGTTTGCACGTTTACGTGCATTGGATACCACTAAGGAATCCAAAGGCAGTTGTCCCTTAATATATGTGGGGTCTACTGGAGATGTGAACAAACAAGGAAGTCCCACAAATGACCCTAATTGGGTGATATGATTTTGTAGGTGCCCAAAATTATATTTTTACAAATACCAATCACACATTGTTATACACAAATCTTATTCGTAACTCTATTAGGTTGTGCAGCAGCCAACATCTAAATAAAAACAGTTCAGGATTTATTTAATACTCATACTTTCCTTGAGTTTTATCTAGTTTTAAAGAGGACAGGACGTTAGGTTTTAGAAAAATATAACAATGTATATTTATTTCAAAGTCACAAGTCAATCGCAAAAAACACAAATAGTTAAAAACAGTTTATACAGTAACTAGTTTAAAAACATGTTAAAAAATCAGTGGTGTACGCATCAAACAAATAATTCATACATAAGAATTTATACACAAAAGTTTTTTACAAAAAATTACACAAGAACAGGGGTCGACGCGGCGTTTCGGTTTTTGGAGAAACGATTAAAAACCTTCTTCAGGACCAAGTTCTTAGTCATACAAAACTGTCATCCCGATAAATCAGGGAAAAACTGTCTGTCCATTTACACTTTTGGGTTTCAGCAGGGCTGCATATTACCAGGTATGAATATAATTGTGGTACCTTGTAATTTCCTTGAGTATTTTCATACGTTAGTAGTAGGAGCCACCGATATGGGTATTTCGTAGGGCCAGATTTTTAATTACTGGATCCCCAATTTAACACGACCTTTTCATTTGGCGCTGTGTTAATGAGTGCTGCCTTATGTTGGCACGTTGCTCCTTGCACTTGACTTCGTGATTCGGCCTCCCTGCTCCTACTACTACGGTCCTTCCGGGATCTGCAATAGTTTGGTATCCTTCATTTGTATTTGGTCTACTGGAGATGGCCTGTACTTTCTTTCAATTCTGGGGTTAATGACCCGTGCCCTAGTTGTATCTTTAAAAATTTCACCTGCATGTTTAAGTACACCTGAGTGGGATGACATAAGTCTCCTTTTCAGTTTCTGGTCTGACTTTTCTTTTGTAGAGAGTGACCTTCCCAGAATTAGGGTCAATGTAAGGTTTTGACTGTTCTTCTGATGAGGGGTCTGGATATAAGATCTCCTGCTCAGTCGTTCTTGGTTGTTTGGCCAATGTCTTTGGTTTAGTTTGTTTCGGGTCGATACCGGCCTTATTTTTTGAGGAAATTGGTAGACCAAATTTGATCGGTCCGAGAGTTTTTTGTGTTTCAACAGTTTTTTTAGGTTGTGCCTGTTTCCTTGGAGCCGATGTATCTAGTGTTTCGACATTTTTTGTTGAGTCGATAGTCCCCTTTTGACTTTGTTGCATCTTTGGAACCGGTGTTTTTGGACCGATGCTTTGCTGTCTCGGCTCGATGTTTTTCTTTGGGTCAATTTTCTTCAGCTCGATCCGTTTTTGTTGCACAGCCATTGGTTTGTCGACTCTCTGCTTCGGTTCGACAACCTTCATTGTTTTGAGTCCCTTTTTTGTGTTGTCGACTGTTGACGCCGATCTCTTCGGTTCAACGGCCTTTTGTTTCGGAGTGGATGTAGGTGCGCCGGCCTTCGGCTCGACGACCTTTGTGTTTGACTCCGATGGATCAACATAGTTTGGTCCGAAGACCGTGTTGTCGACGATTTTCTTTGGGATTGATTGTGCTGGATCGACGTAGTTTGGTCCGAAGACTGTGTTGTCGATCAGTTTTGGTTTCGGTTTTGGTTCCATCACTTTTGCTTTCGATATCAACAACTTTGGGTTACGTAAACCGATGACTCTTTTGTAGTATTCTTAGCCGAGCTGTATCGCGGGGGTATAGAATGTGTTTCGAGATCTTGGCTAAGGCCTTCTGGCAATGCCTTGACCTGAGCCTGTGGAACCATAGAGGTGTATGTCTGGTGCGTTGTACTCACGGTTGGCCCCGATGTAGTAGGTCCCATTTCATCACTGGAGTGGTCTTCGACGGCCCCGATCCCTTGTTCGTCGTCTCCTACCTCGACGATGTCTTCATCTTCGTCGACATAGTAGTTGGAGTCATGCTCTGAGTCTTGATCCTACTGTTGATCCGAATCTTCGGCCTTGATGAGATCTTGTTCATCGTCGAAGATATTTTCGGGCTCCGGCGATGGTTTCTGCATGATTTGCCTTGCGGCCCGTCGAACTCGAAGTGTCTTTTTTGATCGAAATTGGGCACAGGCTAGGCAGTCGGTTTTATTATGTTCCGGAGATTAACACTTGTTACATACAGGGTGTTTATCTATATGTGGGTATTTCGAATTACAAAGAGGGCATCTTTTGAATGGACTTCGTTCAATCGACGACCGATCTTCTTGGCGTCGAGAAGGCCTACGGCCCGATTCGACGTCCTGAGTTGGATAAAGTGTAGATTAGGATGTCGGCACTGATCGAAACAATACCAACGATTCCGAAGGCCTTTTGGCCTTTAAGAAAAGTTATTTTCGATTCAGAACTTCGAGAAAGGAAAGTACATATGAACCCAATGACGGAAAAAAACAATCTGAGGATGGAGAGGATGCCCATGCACACTGTAGTCCAGGGGAGGAGCCACCTATCTCGTGATACTTCGAAGACTCTTCCAGGACAACAATGTGCAATCATCCGGACCCAACACTAGGCAGCGATCTATGCACAGATATGAATTCAGCAGCCCACATGCCTCGAACACCTTTTTTTTTTATAGTCGATAGACACAACTGAGACACTAAGGGGCAGATTTACAACATCTGGCGCATCTCTGCAAAGCAGCAGGGATGCGCCAGAACACTTGCAACCCGCAAAACCACCGATGCGCCACCACTGATGCGATGCTTGGATGGGCAGATGCGTGTCGCACCCCCCGGTGGAAATGCGGCGCATTGCTGGAGTCGCGTCGCAAGCGCAACGTGGCTCCATCTAAGCTCAGGGGTGCCATATGCCTAACATGCTGCGTCAATCCTTATGCCTGCTTCAAGCAGGCGCAGGGTTTTGAAGCAGCATGGCCGTAAAAGTTACTCAGTGGAATCTTGTAGATTTCACTGCGTCATGTTTACGGGGCGTACCTGCGGGGGAACGCCCACCCTGCACTTTAATGCCCACATGAAACCTGACGCAGGTTTCATGTGGCGCAGGGGTTGCGTCATGTTGTAAATATGGCGCAACATGGCGCATGATTTACGCTGCCGCTGCGCACAGATGTGACGCAACAGCGGCGTAAATGTGTCGCAAGGGGCTTGTAAATCTGCCCCGAAAAGTTCCTTGGCGCCGTGCTGAACAGTATGTGCAGTCCTATCACTTTTACAGTGTCTGCGCATCTGACGAATAGCAAGCAGGCACTTACACCCTGGCTAAATTAAGATGGCCGCACCCATGAGCGCCCATGTTATAATGCAGGAAAGGTAAGCCGAGTGGAACCACTGTAGACTGGATGACAGTGAAACCCTGCAATACCATTCCCCCCCTATTTTGTGGAGCCGCCGTACTTCTGCTAACTAGCCTTTCAACCTATAATGCAACAAAAACAAAACCTCTAAGGTGAGCCGATAGATTAATAAATCAGCACCATATTTGGATAATTCACTTGGCCGAAATATGACTTTTTATAATATCTTTTTTTATTCTGATAAGCTCTCTGCTGCGCATCTTTTATGCATTGAACGCTATGCAGTGTATTTGACAAGATCATTGTCCCATTCAGTGTGCCAGCGCGAACAAGTGCGCCCTGCTGACAGGTTGGAAACTCTGCGTGCTGTTGATCAATCTGTGCTCATCAAGAGGGTCCCAGGCAGAGCTCAAAAGCCCGGCTAGGAGGAGAAAAGTCCATTGCATTCTACGAGCTGTACTGGGTTTAAGGCGTGGGGGGGCGGGGTCATGGATGCAGACAGAGGTGGACTGTGCTATATGTTAACCAGGTCTTTAAGTGGGGGGGGGGGTCTGTGGGGGTCTGAGAAATTTGCCACGCCACTTTTAGAGCACCCCCAGTTTTTTTCCCACTTAAAGCCCTGATGTTCTCCCAGTCCTAACTCATTAGTCCCACGGTCACTGAGGAGCACCGTGTGCTCCGAGATATGGCAGTGGGGAGACAGCAGTGGCACAATGATTTAGCATGCTACACCTTTACCTGGACAGCATCTGAAGAGAACAAGCAGTATAAAAGCCAACAGGTCTAAGCAATGCGAGCTCTATTAGCGGTGGCGGCTGCACCAAGTATCATTGCAGGGCCAGGTGGAGGGATAGGAAAATAATGTTTTTTAAATTACTTACTTTGCTTCCGGACCGCGGCCTCGTCTCGCTTCATCCTCTTCTGTTCCTGCTTGAAGCAGAAAGCACAAGCACGCTCCACTAGCCAATCACAACATTGCAATGCAGCATTGTGATTGGTCTGAGCGTCATGGTTCTGTGCTCAGACAGGCAGTTGGAGCCTGTGCATGTTCCTCATCTTGCTGTACAAGTATAGATTGGTGGGGAACATGCAAAGTGCGCATGACTGTTTGGCCGTGCCAAGGCAGCTGGCCAAGCAGTCATGCCCACTCAAGTGCCTAACAATCCTCCCCTTGCTGGCCATGACACAGCCAAGCCCGCCCTGTAAACTGGAAAAATAAAATGATAACCTAGTGTTATTATCATTTTCTCTTATCTACAGCTCAAAATGCAGTGGGGCGATGCTCCGCTGCTGTCTACTAGCTTTGTGAATGTGAATGTGTTTCAGCATTGCATGGTCAGATGGTAAGAGTTCCCCAGGTAGATGCAGCAACCAAGCACCATAGCTGATGAGCCATAAATCCTTTGTGTAATCATTGACATAAACACCGGCGTTGGTACCACCCCATGAGGCACTTACCCTGTTAGTGTAGGTGAGGGAGATAATGCACATGTGTCTCGAATGGAGGTGGACAGTGGGTGGCGCTGCAGTGAAGAGCAAGTACAGGACTGCTATAATGAAGAGTGCAAACTGCCATAGAGAAGAAATGACACAGAATGAGAACTGCATAGAGAAGAGTCGAAGCAATAGCAGCAAGATGCCATGGAGCGCAGCAGCTAGAAGTGAACTGCTATAAAGATCAGAGTGCAAAACAGGAGCAAGACTGCAATACACTGGTTGGTTTGTGGGTAGAGATTTCTGAGCCAATTTCAACAATGCGGGGTGTGGGCATGAAGCAGCTAGGTGGGGCCTGGAAAAGCAATCAAAATTGCCCATTGATGAGGAGAGTCATAGTGGTCTCACAGCGCTGCCTGATAGCGGGGCATGAAAGGGTGATGTTACGCCCCCTTCCGGCAGAAGGTGTGTTGGCAGCATGCCTGCTGCACTTTGTAGTGGCAAAATGTGTAAGAAAAAGAAGCATTGGAGCTGACCTTCGAAGAAGAAGCGCCCCTGGAAGCCCTACTTTAAGCTCTCATGGGAGGAGAAGCAACAGCTGGAGAAACGTGAGACCCAGCGGGCAGATCACCTCCATGCCAAGATGTTTGCTAATTTTAGAATAAGCAGCGAAGCAGGAGGGTGTTGGGGCATGGAACAGGCGCCCTGTGAAAACAGCGTCTGAAGTTTGATTTCAGTCTTTGAATACTCAGCAATGTGAAGAGATAACAACATGATTTACAGCCCTGCTTACAACAGTGCTTGGAGATAGTGAAAATACAAGCACCCCTGACGAGGGCTGTGAAACAAAGAAAAAAAGTTCCTAAAATGGTCATTAAATGGGAGCCGTGGATGGAAAGTAGTACTTGGTCCCTACCCTTGGGGAGGGCTAAACACCACAGGAAGAGGCATGAAGCATACATGCCTAGGGCACATGGAGAGAGAGAATAGAGGAGCAACGATAGAGCCAGCAAATGAGAAGCCTATGGGCGGGCCCAAGTCCACAATGTAGATACAGCATGTCTCGAGACTTAAAAGTGGTCAGGAATCGTTACGCTCCATTGTCCGGGGTTGGAGCACTTTCCTCTTAAGACTGTGAATGTTCTCTGCTCACCTTGCACATGCACTGATACTGACAATGCCAGGACTACACTAACCAGTGCCACCAAATTCCACACCGCATAAAACAGCTTTGGGCACAACATTCACAGTCAGCACATCCTTGTCAACTAATGTAGGGGCAATGTTGACCGCTTGAGTCCCATTACATACCAACTCTCTGGGAACATCTTTCTTTTCTCCTTTCTATAAATAATTAAGAGGCGACATTAGTAATAACAACTGTACCTTGATCCATTGCCTACAGTGAAACAACAGCAACATTTGCGGTCAGCAACTGACCGTTGGCCCCAGTGTCAGCCTTTAGGCGTTGGGATTGGGGGGCCATCCTTCCTCCTGGTATTACTTCTTTTAAAAAGGACCTTGTCAATCTCGAGCATGGGTTTTTCTGAGTCAAGGTACGACAGCTAAGCTACCTGAGGTGTGTATGCTCCCCGCTTCCATGCCTCACACTCCCATTATTACTACTTCCCAATACCTTTACGACCTAGAGCCCTAGGAGAGTGTCAACCACTGTACTCTCATGGTCTGGCTTCGCCTCCCTAGCCAGCTCTTCTTCTTGCTTGGCTGTCTACTGAGCCAGCAAATCCTATAATGATATGGCCCCAAAACTAGTACCCTGACCAGAACCAAGGGAAGTTACGTTATCGCATAGAGCCTTGACCACAGAACATGCCCCACAGGTTTTCTTTATGTGGATGTGGACAGTGGGAAATTGAGCAGAGACTTGGACAGAATTCTAATGTGTGGGACCAATAAAATAAATTAATGAAAATGATAAGGAATGGCACGCTGTTTGCCGCTTGCTGTGCTGTGCTCTACAGGGGGTTCACTTCTGCCTGGAAGCCCTCGTGAGACCACAGTCCCAGGGATCAACTTGGACAGTTTTGTCAGCCTTGCCTGATCTCCTGCACGTGACAGCTTCTACACCTGCAACACCCTGGAAACTACAAGTCCCAGGGTGCAACATTCCATCAGCCAGGTGTGCTAAACGAGGGGGAGGCACTGAGTCATCTCTGCACTTAAAGCGCTGCCTCACCCCCGCAGCGCGGGTGGCTCGCGGGCGGCACCCGGGCAAAGCCTGGGCCAAGGGTGGGCCCGTCTGTGCCTGGCAGCGACCGGAGGAGGCCGGGCTTGGCGAGACCCCTTGGCTGTTTATAGTGCGTAATTTGCAAAGCGTGCTTTGGAGCCCGAGACCCCGGATGGAATTCAGCCAACACAGTAAGCAAGGTACCTTTTAAGTAGGGATGGGCGGAATTTGCGTAATCGCGTTACGCAAATCTCTGCGAAACGATAAAAAATCTGCGAACACGCAGACATTCCGCAAACATGTGGAATTGCTTGTTCGCAGTGCTTTTTTTCCTGTTCGCAATCGACGCGAACAAGCAAAAAAAAAGCAGAATTTTGGGCAATTTCGCATTCTCCGCGGAACGCCAAATTCCGCAAATTCCGCGAGCGGAACGGAATTTACCGCCCAGGCCTACTTTTAAGCACACACTTTATTTGAACATTCAAGCACTCCATAACAACTTTAATCAGAGACAGGAGGCTCTAGTGGTTTCATGTCCTAAATGGGCAAAAAGAAAACACCCGCTACACAGGGGGGTGCCCCGGAGGGTTGCATGCTGGGTAAAATTGATTCATTTCTGACTAAAGCTGCCCATGCAATTACGCATGAGATAGCCTCAACTGAGCGAAGGTTATCCTTAGAGGCTGGAAAATGTCTTCAGACCCACATTATCAGGGAGGAGAGGGAACAAGGGAATTCCGTGGCTAACATGGACCTTCCAGAATGCCCAGCAGTTTCAATGATCTCTGCACTTCCAAGTCAAATACTTATCTCCGGTGAACCCAACATGTCTTCTAATATTTTAGCCGACAAAGCACCAGAGGGAATTGAAGTGGCCCCAGACTTACCACCGCCAAAAAGAAAACTAACTGCCTATAATAAGTCCATAAGGAAATCCCCACAGTTATAAATGCGGTCACAGCCATCCTCACAATCTGATTTGAGCCAAGGACAGTTACTGGACTCTCTATTTACAAAGCCGGAATCAATGTTAAAGACCCTCTTAGCGCCAATAACACAAAAAATAGAAAAAGTAGAGGAATTAGTCCACAATTAAATCACAAATTGTAACAAATGTGCTAAGACCTGTGCGCCAAAACTAACAGGGGTAGGGGCAGAAATCCCACTACAAAATAAGAATCAAACCCTACCAGACCCACCTAGCCGATGTTTAAATCCTTTGAATGTTTTAGGAACTAATGGTATACCTAGTGGACCAAGTCAGTCAAATACACCGGACCTGCAGCCCAGAACCCCTAGGTAGCCCAGGTCAGAAGACCCCTGGATCCTGAGAGGGCCCTTTTACCCACATGCAATCAGCCTAATCATGGCATACCCAAAGTCACGAATCAAAGCACCCTTGATTTGCCCCGTGCATCAAACCCGCTGGTTGCATTTTTGCTAGAGGCTCCTTCTCTTCCTCAAGAAACTAGGTAAACCGCCCAGGATCTAATACATGAAGTGACCCATTGGTGCACTAAAAATGTAATAAATGGCCAGTACATATCATCTGACATTATTACGGCCAGAAGACTGGAGTGGATAGGCCAACAAACCAAAAAGAGTGGTGTAGGAGATTGCACAGTTGTTAATTTCCAGGACCCGGAGAAAGCCAAGACGTTAATAGGCTGTGCATACCAAAGAAGTTCAAATTCACAAATAAGAGTAGTCTCGCTACAGTACTTTTACACCCCAAGTCAGCGCGAAGGCTTTATGCAATGGAAAAAGGAAAATACCACGCAAACCAGGGAGGCCTGTGGCTAAAACTAATATAGAAAATAAACTACTAATGTGCAATAGATTCCAAACCCGAGCAGGCTTCCAAAATTTTGATGAAAACGACTGACTAGAGTCAGAGACAAAACTGACCAGGTCATTTCCCCAATTAGCATGACCTTAAATGCACAAACACCGGCGTCTCAGGATCATTTTGAGATAATCACTACAATCCCAGATTCTCTCTCAATCCCAAATCCCAATGTGGCAAAGTATAATAAGGTTCTCTCATGGAACATAGCGGGAATAAGAACCAAAATAGTGAATTCATGCTGGGAAAATTTTCTTTCAATGCATCAAATCATCGCCCTTCAGGAAACTTGGGAAGTTAACGATTGTTTTAATCTAGATGGTTTCATATAATTCCACAAATGTGCTATTCCGTCGAACATGGGTACAGCGAGAGGGGGTTTGCTGATAATGTTTTCACTAAAACTTTCTTGCAAGACACATTTGGTTGATTGTAAATCTCAGAATATTTTGGCAGTTGAACTGTCTTTTAAGAATTGCACCACTGTGTTAGTGATACATTTTTATAACTCTTTTACCAGAGGGCCTGAGTTAGAACACCTACAGGATTTAAAGGATTTCTTGGAATATTATGAGGAGGCTAAACCAGTTTATTATGAAAGAATAATTCTAGGGGATTTTAACATTCATCAATGTCATTTAAATTGTTTTATAAATCAGGACCAGGGGAAATTCATATTTTAATCAAATCATTTTGAGCAAACGCCCTCAGGTATTCTGCATGAAGGCATTTTATCAAATCAAAATATATGCTGTCTCCAACAGTTGGACAATATGGTGCCAGTACCCAATTATGTCGGAAATGGAAGATCTAGCACTATTGACTATATCCTTTTGTCGGCACCTCTAGTTTTATTTACTGAGGATGTATTGGTTACTTGGTCAGGCTTTAGCGACCAAAAGACAACTTACTGTTGCTATACTCTTTTCTGCCACCGAAGCTGGAGAATCTGCTACTTGTTTGACAAATATAAATATTAGCACTAAAGATCAGGCCCTTAGGCTAAAGTAGGAAAAGATAGCCCCAGATAACTTTTTTACCAATGTATACACAGTTTTTGCCACTGAAATTGAGTCCTGCCTGGACCCCGATATACAGGACAGCTCTATCTTAACAGCCTTTGGGAAATTAACAAAACAAATTTAATCTGACCTCACAATTATAAGTGGGACCAGACGCCCGAAGGCTGTAAGATGGTTTAATAGAGCATGTTCAGCAACTCATACCGAGCTTATACAGGCCTTAAAAAATATCCCTAGAGACAATACAGAAATTAGGGACAAAAGAAAGGCTTATAAGATAGCAGTCCATAACAGGAAGAAGGAGCTAAAAGAACAAGCCTGGGATGCCCTACAACAGGCTAGCATACTGAAAGACAGTTTGAACTCCTGGTCGGTAGTTAACAGCCCATTCCTCTCCAAAATTCCTAACTCTAACACTGACTGTTTAATCCCATCAGATAAATGGGTACCGCATTTCGGAAATATTTTCAGCGATGTAAACCTGGGAGAAACAAAAGAGTATAGGGAAGGTGGACAAACTAGCACACCACTCCACTTTAGTGTAGAGGAGGTTTTTGAAGCCATTGCAACTACAGCTGGTGGAAAGGCCCCAGGCCCTGATGGGGTACCGGCTTATCTATACAAAGCAGATCCAAATGTATGGGCTAGCATTTTAACAAATGTTTTTAATGCTGCATGCTCACATGGACACCCAATATCCTGGGGGAAAGCAATCATCATGCCCATTTTTAAAAAGAGTGCAAGGGATGAGCCTACATGTTATAGGCCAATCTCACTTTTAGATTCTGCAGCCAAAATTATGGGGAAAGTCGTACTAAATGGCTTAACAATATGGCTGGATGACCGAAATGTTATTTCCAACCTGCAATATGGCTTTATGCCTGGTAAAGGGACCTTGGACCAATGTTTAAATTTACACTTAGCAATAGGGAAGTACACCATCGCCAAAAAGGGAACAATACATTTGGCATTCATGGACCTGATACAAGCCTTTGATTGTGTTAACTGATCAAAGTTGTGGTCTATCCTAAGAGATATGGGTCTCAAACCAGAGCTTGTGGACTTACTACACTATATCCACAAGAATAACACAGCGGCTGTCAAATATAACAGTAATGGGGATTTGACAGCCGCCTGGGATGTGAAAAAAGTTGTATCCTGGCCCCTCTCTTATTCACACTATACATAAATAATTTAAGAGAATCTTTAATAGCCAGTTGCAAAGATATTCCTAGATTTCGCGATAAGATGATCCCAGCACTTTTATATGCGGATGACACAGACATATTAACTAGAACAGCAGTGGGTCTTCAATCACTTTTAGATGCTTTTATAGTTTTTATGGATTCCCTAGATCTTTCGACAAATTTTAAGAACTCGCACACTATGTCTATTGGCCCTGGAAAGTCTAAAAAAAAAGACCACATTTTATTGCAACGGGATAGATTTAACAAAGGTTCCAACGTTCCCCTACTTTGGGGTACTTTTTGACAAACGTGCATCATGGTGCCCACAAATAATGCAAATAAAGAATACCCTTGCAAGGGCTACAGAGGCCACACTACATTTTGGAAAAAAACTAGGGACGAAACCCATTTCAGCCCTGACCAAGATATATAAAGAAAAATGTATCCCCATGGCAACCTATGGCAGTGACATCTGGGGATATAAAGAAGGAAAGGACATTCAGCAGGGGGAAGATAAGTTCTTACGTAGGGTCTTGGCAGTTCCACATTCCACTACTGCATATATAATACACGAAGAACTAGGGTTGGGTTACAGATCAGACCAGATTGCAGCAGCCTCATTAATGAGCTGGCTAAGAGTATGGGCAAGTCCCATTACAAATTTAAACCAAATTATAATCACTGATTGTCTAGCACTAGATAGACCCACATATATCCCCTGGTTTAGGTATTTAAAGGAACTGACAAATTGGCTAGGTTGCCCAAACTTGTTCCTAAGTCCCAAACCCATGGACAAACTCACAATTAAAAATATCAAACTTCAGTTTTTGTCCCAGCGCCAAGGACTAAGGGAAGAAAAAGAGTTGTTAAAACCATTGGTAAGACACTATGGGGCATATTATCAAGGGGGTTTATCTCTGCTTTTTTGGCTTTAAAAGCCAAGAAAGCGGAGATAAAATTATCTCCCTATTACCTAGCTGTCGCTAACACCAGTTAGCAACAGCTAGTAGGAGATAGCGACCATCTTGGGCCCCACTTTGCATGTCAGTAATATTTATCACTAATGACATGCAAAGTGGGCGTGCCAAGATGTCAGCGACTGAAAACAGTCGCTAACATCGCTATCTCCTATTACCAACTTTTGGAGATATTCGCGCTAAGCGTGAATATCTCCAAAAGCTAACACCTGCCCTGAGCAGTTCTTAGCCATGTTATCCAATGAGAGGTGGATAACATGGCTAAGAGCATTAGCTCGGTAATGCATGAATATCGCTGACTTTTCAGCGATATTCATGCATTGCGGCGATTTTTATCGCATTTGCGATAAACCTTGGTAAGCCAAGGTTTATTTGCGGTAAAAATCGCCGCTGCGCTGCGGTAAATTTTTGTCTCTAACCAAGCAATAGCGATAATTATCGCTATTGCTTGGTAATATGCCCCTATGTTACATATCCACTAATAACCAAGTCCAACCTTATTTATTAATTGTTTGTAAACCTTTCCATTGTTTTTTTTAAAGAACATTTCGTCTGCAAATAGATCACTGGCTTTTGTCAGTTCCTCAGGGCTTTTTTAAACCTGGCACCTTAGAACCCTGTCCTTGCAACAATTTCTCTGACCAGGATATCCTTCACTTTATTTTCTTTTGTGATTACTATGTTTCTTTACGTAAGAAATTTATATTACCATTACTCAGAGATTGTCACTTTGTGCAAGTTAGGCCAGCCCTATTGTACCTTCAAATGTCATCTTCTCCCATGGTCTGTTTTAGGGTTGCAAGTTTTTTAACAGGAGCCATTAGGTGCAGGAAAAAACAGTTTATTTAAATTGTCATTATGTTTTTATAGGTTCTTACATCGAGGCCCAATATGTGTCACAAACGGAGATCATCTTATTTGATTGAGTTTGCCCTATTGCACTTTGCACTTTATACAATACTTTTTGTACTGTATGTATAGCCAGTTTTGGTATTTTGATTGATACCAGGAATGTTACAAATATGGACTATTTTACCCTGAGTATGCCTCTTAGGCACCCTGCACTTTATAAGATGTCCCTGAACTATATGTATCCCAGGGCTCGCTTGTCTATTGGATCACAGGGGCAACATAAGTGGAGTCTTTTTGTATTTGATCATGTTTGCCCATTTGCACTTTGAATTTTATATATAATGCTTTGTTTAGTACGTATTTTAAGCCTTGGTTACCTGGCTGATATTGGAATGCTTTTTTAGAAAAAATTTGAATGAAAAAACAAAAACGTGTTAATGAAATGTATTGTTGTATGCTATGCTTACTTTTATGTTGTGGAATAAAGCATTCTTGATCTTCATAAGGAATAGCAAGCGATAGAAAGAAGAAAATGGACCGGCATGCTAAGGTTAGGAATAGCAAATGGAAACGAGTGCTTTGTGTCCGTGAAGAATTATTTATTTGCAACCCTTTTCTGCACTCCAATGTTATCCTAGCAAGCACTGTTTTCTGACACTGGAATCAGGTATCAACAGTCCCGAAGTAATTGCGGTTTCTTGGTGACAAATGTCATGTGCTTCTGCAGCTCCAAAGGAAATTTCCATTTCATTCTATTTCACCTTCTGCTCTCTTCGGTATCATTCTTTTCCAGAGGTTCTCCTGTAATTTCTCTTTATCCGTCTTTAGGTTTTGTGTCTGATTTCATACCTCAAATCCTGGGTTTATTTGTATTAGATATCTGCAGGGGAGCCTAAGCCTGCCTATGACTAAAGGTCTTCAGGACACTACATTGTTAAAGTGTACTGGAATAAAATTGTCAAGGATGTAATGTAGTTGACAGTCTAGTAGTGGGCAGAGATAGGTGGGCTGAGGGGAAGAGGAGGAGTCAGGACAGGATGAGGGTCAGTTAGAGTAGGGACAGGGAAGATACTGGATGTGTGCAATAAAGCTCCAGTGATAAGAATAAAGAGTGTCTATGATTATTTGTAGCGCGATGCTACAACTGGCGACGAGGGTGGGATAGGCATGTCCTGTGCCCACAGAACCCTGCTGAAAGCACCCTGTCCTGTGCAGTGTCCCAAGAAGTAAAACGCTGCTGTGTGGAGCCGTGCTGCCGCCTAAGGAAGAGAGGCCAGCAGCGAGTGACTATCTCCCCAAAGCCAGGGGATTGCGGGGGCCCGAAAGAACCGAAGAAATGAGCGCCCGAGCGTCGGAAGAAAGGAAACGCTCAATCACGCCAAAACGCGACTCACGCTTGATGCGTGTAAATAAACGTGCACTCAGAGGAACAGAAGTCGGGTGCCCACCCCGACTCTGCCTTGCACCTAGAAGCAGTGAATAGTGCCCAGAGGAAGGAAAGTGCCCCAGAGGACCTGCGGCCAGGCGCCAGCAAGCGCGACGAAAGCGGAGCTTGAAACAGAGCTCGAACGGCTCTGACGTCGGAAAATCTCACCCCCGATGCGTGAGTGTTAGCACGCAGTCGCAGAGTGAATGCTGCGGGAGCCCACCCCGATCCTACCTGCTGGTCCGGCGTGCTGGTAGCCTGGTGACCGGTAAAGGTGTCATCGCGGGAGAAACCGGCTGTCGGTAAGTGTCGATTGTGGCAGAGGTAGCCGGATGAGTGGAGAAATAGAAAATCTCGTGGAAAATGAGATTCCGATAGTGGAGTCAGGCACCTTTTGAGACCGACCCCTTAGTGATTGTAGGGCGGCCATCTTGGAGTCAGGCATCGAGCAATTCCAACAAGCATTGGCAGAAAGAGGCAAACAAGCATTGACAAAAGTAAACAAACAAACATTGGCGAAAACAAATAAACAAGCATTGGCGCGCAGGAGCAAACAAGCATTGATAAAAGCAAATAAACAAGCATTGGCAGAAAGAGGCAAACAAGCATTGACAAAAGCAAACACACAAACATTGGCATAAACAAGCATTGGCGCGAAGAAGCAAACAAGCATTGATAAAAGCAAATAAACAAGCATTGGCGAGAAACAGCAAACCAGCACGAGCACCTACAAGGTGATGCAACAAACATTGGCCAACGCAAGCGAGGAAAAGAAACGAGCAAAGACGCATGCAAGAGCAAGGTAAAACACAACAATTGGACACAAATAATCACGAGCAAATGCAAGGAGTACAATAAGAAAACAAGCGCAAGCAAACGCAAAAGGCGTAGTAAGGAAACATAAACAAGCATTGGAGAGAAGAAGCAAACAAGCATAAGCAAACGCAAGCAACGAGTAAAGATGATGATGAACACATACCGAAGAGCGTAAAAGGGAGAGGAGCTGCTGGACAGAACCACACGAGGATCAGAAGAGGGCAAGACTGTGAAGGACAGTCCCAGAAACAAGCACAACATACACTGAAGTGACTGGAGGACTTGCGCTAGTGTACAGGGAATGCCTGAACGAACAAAGATGTCAAACGTGCCCAGCATCACCGCGAAAGAGTCGATAACCACCTGCCACTTGCATGCGACTCGAAAGAAAAGGAGCCCCGTGTCTAGCACAGTGCAGCTGAGTGGTGGACACTTCGGAACGCACTAAATCTAAGTTTGATTCACTGGCACATACCGTGATGGTTGCAAAGATTATCAACGTCCCAGCAAATGACCAGACCGAAGGCCTCGAATAAAGAGGATCAGCTAAGAAGACGATAAGACGAGTGAACAGCCCGTGCCTTGCGAATATAATCTATCAGAATCCTCCTCTCATCGCGGGGGAAGAAGTAGCACAACGGTTCAATCCCTGCATTGAAGTACCACTCCCAGGGGTGCAAACGGATACCTGAAGTCTGTGTCTTAAATGGAACCAATGGCTGGCAACATTGGGTGACTTCCTGGACGCCACTGGTGAACAAAGAGAGAGAAAATGTCTAATGCTGCTCCTCTATTTGGTGGGTCCTGAGGGCCGATGCCCAATCAGAACATTTTCCAAAGAAGACACAGAAATCTATGAAAGACTCCAAGAGAAGCTATGTGCCCGTCTCTCCGCACAAGCAGAGGTGGATCATGATCACATCGTTTTCAACACAGCTCGGCAGGAACCAGGCAAACCATTGCCAACTTTCATCATTCAATTGCAAAACCTGGTACAAGGCTGCCATTTCAACACCTTTACGAATGAGGACGCAGTTCGACTCCGAATAATTGAAGGCTGCGCAAACCCCGACACAAAGCTCAAGATCCTGCAAGGGAATTGGTCGTTAGAAGAAATCATTAGGAAGGCTGAAATTGGAATACACGTCAAGGCAAGAGACAGACCAAAGGACCTGCCTCTGAAGGCAAAATATCAAGATGCCTGGACTGATGAAACTCGGAAAATACACAAAACAAAAGGGAGAGAGAGGGAAGGCAGACCAGTGAAAAGACAACAGGAGAGACAAAGTGACAAGGAGTACTCCGAGTCAATCAGTCAAAGGACAACCTCAAGGAGTTCTTCACCCTCAAGGTGTCATTCAAAGTCTGACGAGGAGGGAGCGTCAAGTGGGACAGATCGCACCCCTGGACAAGATGGCAACCTGCACAACAAGAGAGTAAGGAAGACAAACTATAGAAGAAGAGATCAAAATGGTCAAAACTGGAAGTCGGCGCAGGAACACTCTTCGCCAAGTTGTGAAGATGAGTCTGAGGGAACATCTAGCAGGAGAACATATCACACCCGTATCATAGGTGTCCGAGCACCAAATAAGTGGGAAGAAGAAAGAGGTCCCATAAAACGAACTGATTCTCCCCAACAACGAACAGGAAAAGACCAACGCATCAATGGCACCCGGGACAACGAAGAAACTGAGAAGAAGTCGCTGATATCATGTGAGAAGGGCAAAGATGAAAAACATCGAGATCAAACACAAAGAACAAGCATGTGGTTGTTGAACAACTTCTCAGATGGAACAACGTCAAAGACAAGTCGACGAAGGCGCCCGGAGAAGCGTCTTAAAGACCACTCTGAGTCAAAGAACAACGTGTCACGGCCTACTCATTTCAGAAATCCATTACTCGATACACTCTCAAAGGAACGCTTTAAAAGGAGTATGTCTAGGAACTCCTCTGATTCAGAGAGCCAGTCTGTCCGATCCTGGAAGTCGACAAAAGACTTCTCCGACTCAGAAAGCACGTCTGTTCAATCCTATGAGTCAACCGAGTCATGGTCCCGACAACAGCCATGGCGTCAACCACCCGAAAGCACCATGGAACCAAAGGACATCCTTCCTGTCAAGAGCAACATGTCACACACTAAGGTCTCTGAGTACTGAGTCACTCCACAAGACAACCTGTCATGTCAGTCACAAGTATATCCAGACCTAGATTATACACCGTCACCCCTGAAGGGGTCCGCGAGGCTGACTCAAAAGACCTACAAAAGGAAAACAGAGACAGTGGACCTTAGTCACTGGATGGGAAGGGACCAGCCAGTCACTCCGCAAGGAAAGCCGGACGTGTCAGTAGAGAGAAATCATCATCGGATGAGAGAGAAACATGCCTATGCACAGATAGCCCACGAGTTCGCCAGACAACCTGAGGCCGCGAATGAGTTACCGAACCAAACCAAGACAATCTTGTCAGATAGTACCGTACTGTCTGGTATACATGACTCTGAACTGGAGGGCAGTGTTGCCCTCGACCGGACAAGACAAAACGAAGTAAAAGTAGATGCGGGTGCTCGGAAGGGAACCAGAACATTATCCACTCATGAAAGAGATCGAGCATCTGAACCAACAGCAGTTACACCACAGGAAGGAAACATGATGACTGCGGAATGTAAGAGTAAACAGTTCACACGCAGCGTAGTCAAGAATGCCATGATTAAGACAACGGAAAGATTGACCAAAGCCAAGCCCACCACTGATTCAACACTACTGAGGCTTGAAGAACAGGCTGTCCGCCGACCCGTGTGGTGGATTGAAGAATTGCGAACACTGAGGAAATTAAGCTCATTTTGTTAAGAAAGGGGGAGAAGTAATGCAGTTGACAGTCTAGTAGCTGGGGTGGGCGGAGATAGGTGGGCTGAGGGGAAGAGGAGGAATCAGGAGAGGATGAGGGTCAGTTAGAGTAGGGACAGGGAAGATACTGGATGTGTGCAATAAAGCTCCAGTGATAAGAACAAAGAGTGTCTATGATTATTTGTAGCGCGATGCTACAAAGAACAATTATGGAATTAAACAAGGGAAGAAGAAACAAGTGACACCGTGCAATACAATGCTAAATAAGTGTTCCAATAATATTAGCCAACGGTTTGTTTATAGCACTCATCACCAACATGTTCTGGCCACAGTTGTTTCTAAGGGGAGTATGGCAACTGGTTCCCACTGGAATGCCTTGGAAATCTCAAAATGACAGATGACCTTCCGAAATATACCATATAATATGCCCAAGTTTTAAGAGCAGTACTTGTAATTGGTGATAATGCCTCGATTACTGACCAGTAATCTTCATTGTTCCGATTCTTCCTTCCTCTTCCCGGGACTTACTCATTGAGGAATTATCCTCCATTCCATAAATGGGCACCACTTCCCAAGCTTTTTTCCAGGTCCCTGGATGATGGCAGTCATCATCCTATAAACTCCACTTTCTCCGAAGGTCCTCCTGTTTTACAAAGCCCTCTCAGATTGTTGGGAGAAAGAGACATGAGTATTCAAACGAGGAAGGAAGTATTAGAGCATTGAAGAATACCAGTAGGTATTCTAGGCATTACCCACTCATTCCCTTCATCTTCCTATTTCTTACTCTTTGAGGGTATACCCAAGCAGTATGCCTTCATGGCGGCCTGAACGAAACAACCCGTAAGGCACACTACCACCACAATGACAATCCGGGGTGCTGAGAAACGACCCTTACATAATTTCTGCACACAGATGAACCAAAGATCTTATCATAGACAAATATTGATTTTAGAAATCATCATTGCTCTAAAAGGGAATCCTAATTACAAAACATTAATGAACTCCCTTCACCACCTTCCTTCTGAAAAGCAAAGAAAGAAATGAGCAGTCCAATTAGCAGCCTGCAGATGCTTACAAAAGGCACTCTTACAGGAGGTGGATATATCCTGTGTAGATATATCCTGTGTAGAAAATATCTATACTGAACCAAGAGGATTTTTGCCCAAAACCGAGCAAACAAAAGAAGAAGAGAGCCACTGGTGGTCCTCCCACTCACTGAAGATTCAGAAGGGGCACAGCCTATCTTAGATCTCCTAAAAGTTGATAATGTAGAAACCTTGTGAGATGAGTCATCCCCTGCCGAATCAATAGAAAGCTCCTAGAATTTCTAGAGGGAGAATCAAAAACCTTACCTAGTAAGGGATATTGAGATTCAAAATGGGAAGGACATTTACTCATCTTTTACAAAAGTTGAAATAACTCTTTAAAGAAAGTTATGTTTGAAAGATATGACAAATCTGCCATGATATGACCCTAAACATAAATGACAGAGAAGGAAACACTTTTCCAACTTTCCTTGATGAAGGGAATGCCCCCAAGAAAACACTCCTTATAGTGAGAAATTTCTGTGAGTTTCTCAAAGAAAGGTAACTCAGGTATAAAAATCTCCAGATTTTGTCCCTAAGTAACTAGGATTTTTGAAGGACTGGGCTGCAGACACATGAAAGTTTCAGTTGGCCGCGTGACCAAATGCTGTCAAAAAAGTCAACTGCAGGAATAATAAAACGCATTCAAGAACACATTCTCTTTCCTCAACTCAAACATAAACTAGGATAACTGGTCCTCTTCGACTTCGAAGTTGAAGTCTTCAAAGGGAAAACCTCCTTAATAGTGTGGTGCCATCCAAACCCACATTTCAGGTGCCCAGGGTAGAACCACTAAGGCAACCTATACAGAATATGCCTTGTCATTTGGAAGGATGTTTCCGCTACCTATGACACAGGATTGTGACTACCCTGTCCAAACAAATACCAGTCTGAGGAATAAAGTGCAGAGCAGCTGCTACGCCATGCCTTTGTATCCATAACTTCAATGTCATCAGATTTAGATGGTGATATGAAGGAGACTGAATTCGGAGGTTGCTTGAGAGGGAAGGTATATAAGAAAATTTAGTAAATCAAGGATACTTCTTCAAAGAAAAACAGAAATCCAAATTTGCTAGTAAACTCTGCCTTGGTACTTCCCAACATTTTTTTAAAATACGCAAATGTGGAGAAATATCTTACAGACGGATCATCATCAAGAAATCTGTATCCTATAATAGCAGTGCGGTGTCTATTTCAAGAGGACAACCCGAAAATAACCTATTGTGGTCTGGTGCTTTATAAATCATAAAAACATTTGTGTATTAAGATGACCACCATCTTTGAAGTGGAACAGATAGGATTGTTTTCCTCACTACTAGGGGTAAGCCAGCATTCTATAGTTTCTCCTTTTGCATTGACTGTAAAAAAACATAACACATTAAAGAAAGGCATGTTCAAAAACCAAATACAAAAGTGACCTACGGAAGTGCCACATGCTTCAAACCTTTCACAAATTAGAAGCGCCCCCTCAAATCCTCCAGAAATATAGCAAGAAACACTTGTTCAGAACAACCCTATTCTAAAAGCATGATAAGTTAAAAAGAGGACATTCAATTGTCAACGTTTGTCTTCACCTGTTCTCTCCTTTTTATTTTTTTTACACTTTCTCTCCTTATCCCAATATATATATATATTTATAACAGATAGCTGAGCATTCAGCCTCATTCAGTTCTTCACTTACAGTATATCGTTACAAAAGGACAATCCAAATGCCAGTCTTTCTGGGTGCTTTTTCCTGCCATCTTCCAAAAACATTTAACTCATGGCTACTAATACGCCACCTCAAGAATTTATTTCTGATAATCAAACTTTTATTGTTCTTAAAACACATCAAACAATTCAGCCCATTCATGGAAATCACGAGTTTGAATCCATTCGTAAAAGCAACGTAACCCCCAATCACAAACCCCATAAAACTTACACAGACGGGATATGGAACCAGGTTATTCAGAACCCTCCACATTCCCAAAACACTTCTCCCACACTCTACGGTATTTCTTAATGCACCCCTTGGCCTTGTAAAGGGCTTTCTCCTGGGTCACGCACCAGTCCACCCCTCTACGCCACTTCTCCAGGTCAGGTAGGTCGGGGCTTTTCCAGGCTGCCGCTATCTCCCGCTTGGCTACCATCATAGCTGTATTAAAAAATAACTTGTAATTTCTGGACCCGTCCAGCCCATCAGTGATCCCCAGGAATGAGTGACGTGGATCGTGAGGAACTTCCCAGCCCATTACCTCCGTTAGCTCCACTTCAATAGATCCCCAGAATTGCTCCAAGCAGGGGCACAACCAAACCATGTGGATGAAGTCGGCCAGGGCATGGGTACATCTCGCACATGACGCATCTGGGTGCAAGCCCACTCAATAAAGGCGCAGGGGAGTGAGATACGCAGCATGTAAATAGTAGAGCTGAATCCGCTTGAGTTTAACAGAGACGGTGACTGTTCTGGGGGCCATAAGGGCATCGCACCAGCCGATCTTGTCGAGGGGGCCCACCCAATCCACCCTTTGATCCCTCAACTTATCTAGGGATGTGGGGGTGTTGTTAACTAGGGTGCGGTAAATGCGGGAGACCCCCCTTACCTAGGTCTCCCATCCTCGTCTAAGCCTCAGTGGGGCTATATCCGGGGAGCCTTGTGTCGTCCGTAATATGCATATGGAGGGCATGCCTGAACTGCAAATATTTATAAAACTGGGATGAGTGTAGGGAGTTGCGGGTTTGGAGCTCCTGGAAGGATAGCATGTGGCCCCTGGCCTTTACGTCCCCTAGCTGGGAGATGCCGATAAGGTCCCAAGTTTTAAACTCCTTTAGTCCACTAACCTCCCGGAGCCAGGCCCTATGCCAGAGGGGAATACATTGGGTCAGCTTGCCCGTCCATCTAGTGTGACGCAGCGAGGCCCGCCAGGCCAATAACACGGAGCGCATCACATCAGGTTGTTCAGGTTGGAATAGGTCCCCCATACATCATGGCCTGGATTTCGGTGAGACCCAGTTCGCTCAGTTCAAGCCTGTAGGCTGGGTCTGACCCCCCCCCCCCCCCCCCTTGAAACAATCGTGGACTACCAAGAGACGTACCGCCAAGAAATACAGATACAAGTGTGCCATCCCTATACCCCCATCATAGGAGGGAATCTGGCAGGTAGACAGAGCCACTCAGGCCCTTCCTCCGCTCCAGAGAAACTTGGTGATTAAACTGTCCAGTTCTCGGAACCAAGTCCTGGGAAAACAGAAGAGGGTATTCTGTAGGACGTAAAGGAATCTGGGGAGGATCATCATTTTAAACAGGGCCACCCTCCCCAGGGAGTTCAGAGGCAGCACTTTCCATTTAAGGAGGTCGTCCTTGGCCTTTTTAACCAACAGGGCCACATTGGGGGACCAGCCCAGCCCGGGAAGAAGGGTAATCCAAATCCCCAGATATTTAAAGGATTGCCTCCGGAGTGCAATGGTAGACTGTCAATCAAAGCATTCCCTAGAAAGATGCAGGGGACCAACACTGATTTCCCGGGGTTTAGCCGCAGCCCTGAGGCCGGCTCGAAAGAGTGCAAGATCTGGAGGCAGTATGGCCCAGAGGAGGCTGGGTCAGACAGGAAGACAAGGACATCGTCCACGTTTAGTGCGATCTTGTCCCTTTCAGTATTGGGCCACTCTCATTTGCAGAGGTGGTCTTCAGCCAGCACCAGCAAAGCCAAGGGCTCCATCGCCAGGGCGAATAGCAAAGGATAAAGGGGAAATCCCTGCCTAGTGCTCCTGGCAATGGGGAAGGCTTCTGACAGTACCCTGTTAACCAGCACTCGTGCTCTCGGGTGAGCGTACAGGACACGAATCAAAGAACGGAAATGGGGACCGAACCCAATCTCGGCCAGCACGCCCTGTAGGTATGCCTAGTCCACCGAATCAAATGCTTTTTTGAAATCTATGGCCAGGATTGCCAAATATGGGGTAAGCAAGTGCCGGTGGAAAAGAGCCAGCTGCAGCCTCCAGAGGCAATGGCGGGTCCCACGCTGAGGCATGAAGCCGCATTGGTCGGGGTGTACCAGTAATACTAGGTGGGCTTTCAGTTGTTGACCCAGAACGTGGCATATATCTTAATTTTGGTGTTGAGGAGGGAGATGTGACGATACTCTGCGCACATGCGGGGGGAGGCTGGGATTTCGGGAGGACCACGATGATGGCAATGTCAGTTTCCAGTGGAATGGAACCTCTCTCCACAGCTTCCTGAAATAAGCTGGCCAGGTGGGGCGCTTGGATGCCTCGGTATGCCGCGTAGTACTCCTGAGGAAGGCCATCTGGACCCGGGGTCTTACCCGGGAAGGTCAGGAGAAATGCCTCTTCAGTTTCTTTCAAAGAGATGGTGAGCTCTAGGTCTTTCTGAGCAGCCATTTCCAGCCTAGGAAGACACACCCTACCCCGGTCAAGGAGAGCTGAGATGGACAGCTCAGGGGTGTGTGCTGTGTTCAGCCTCCGGTAGTAGGCAGCAAAGGTATTTGCCATTGTCACGGGGGCACGTTGCCCCGCTCCAGCCTCATCAACTTCCTCCAGGATAATACGATTCGCCCTGGGATATGTGGCTAGTCTGTGCACGATAGTGCCATTCTTGTCCCCCCAGCCATAAACTCTTGCTACCGAGGACCTCCAGAGGAGCTTAGCCGCAACCAGGGATAGTTGTCTTATGTCATCCCGGACGTGGGCTAGTTGTCGGGCCTGGGCGGCGTCCTCTGATGTGGATAGTAGCTCTTTCAAGCGGAGGCCCTGCGCTTCCTTGGAAGAGATCTCCTGCAACTGCGATTGCCTCTGGATCTTAAGCTGCCTTTTAGTGATATTTCGTATGGTCACCTTCCCCGCTTCCCATAGGGTGCCCAGGCAGGCTACAGAGCCCTTGTTAGTGGCAAAATATTGCTTAAGTTCTTTCCCCACCACCTGTTTAAATTCTTTATCTTTGAGAAACCAAGCGTTCATCCTCCATGTTTGGCAGGCCGAAGGAGGGGGAGCCCCTGTGCTAAGAAGTATTGGAGAGTGGTCGGAAATGCATTTGGGCAGAATACGGACGTCTAGAATGATAGTACATTCTGGTGCGGGGAAAAGGATCGCATCTAAGCGCACTTGGGTGTGGTGAGCCGTGGTGGTATGTATGAGTTGGGGTCCTGCATGGGTGCCATGTGCGCCACGCTTCGCAGAGCTCTAGGGATTCAGACCAGTTCTTCAGTTGTTTCGCACACGCCGTCCGGGCGGCAGATGGAGGTCCCGTTGTGTCGAGGGCCGGGGCTAAGACTGCATTTAAGTCACCCAAAATAACCATGTTGCCAGCGGGCGCGTTCTTCAACAGGGCAACAGTGTGTGCAAGTGTGGGCGCGAGCATGGAGGGGGGCATATACTGACATAAGAGTGAGGGGGAACCAGCCAGCGATTCGAAAACTGTCACAGATTAACCTTGAGGATCATGGATCACTTGGGATAGGACAACGGGCAGTGTGCGCTTCAGGAGGATGGCCACCCCTCGTGACCCCCTGGAGAAGCCGGAATGCCATACCCTATCATACCCATAGCGAGCTAAGAAGGGGCAGCGGTTAACTAAGATGTGCGTTTCTTGAAGCATGAGGATATCTATGTGGAGACGCTGTGCATACCTTAGGACCGCAGTGCGTTTGTGTCGGTCCAACAGGCCATCGACATTCCACGACAACACGTGGAGAGAAGCTCTAGGCGAAGTGTTATCTGTCATGATAGGTGTTACCAGGTCTAGGCCGTGTGTATGACTTTGGGTATACAGACACGCTTGGCAGCCTGCGGTGTTGGGTGCGTTCGATGGCTACGGGGCACACCCCTCCCTCCCACTGGTAGCATGTGTCATTCCGTGGTAGCTGAAACAAAAAACAACAAGAAGCATAATAACGTATGGGGAAACTTTCCGAAATCCCCCCTTAACCCCACCACCCACCATACACTTCAAGAACAGTAGCATCTGTTGACCCCCAATAAACAACACCAAAATACACAGGGTGAACAACCAAACTAAAACGCCTGGGAATAGGGAAGCGTGGAGAACCCCTCCTCATGATCGGATGCATGTTTACAAAACCATCGGGAAGTTAGGAACTGATCTGAGTCAGAGCGCCGTCTCTGGCCGTGGAGCAAGGCTCGGCGGGCAGAGACCGGTTCAAGCAGGATCCTTCAAGAGCATCGGGCTAGAGTGGAGAGGTCCGTATCTGGGAGGTCAATCACGGAGGACCGGGATGCAGCACCTCTGCCATCCTGTTGGCCGGAGGAACCGGAGCGCCTTCCAGTCGGCGCTCCCTCCTTGACCAAGGGTGGCTTTTATGAGTAGCCCGGCGGGGAATCTGAGCGGGCCCGCCTCGGGTCACTGCGCCTGCAGGATCGATTACGTGGAGGCAGAGGAGCAGAGTGAGTGGAGCGGCCAATCCCGTGACCATCCGGGTTGCGCCCCTCAGCCCGCAGATGGTCCTCCTCCGTTGCCCAAGTCCAAGCCTCCGCCGGGCTGTCTAAAAACAGTGTCTTGTTTGCAAATACCACCCGCAAGCGAGCTGGGAAGAGGAGCCGATACTGAATGTTAAGTGCCCTCAATTTTTGCTTGACCTCTCCGAAGGAGCGACGCTGGCCTTGGACCTCACAGGTGTAATCTGGGAAGATCATGATGGCACAATTTTCGTGGAGGAGCCGTTGTTGCTTGCGGGCTTCAGACAAGATGGTGTCTTGATCCTTAAAGTTAAGAACCCGCATTAATTCATAATCGGGCGCGGAGGGGCACCCGGTATTGGTTTGGGGGCCAGGGACCGGTAAGCCCGCTCGATTGCAAACCAAGGGGATAGATATCCCCCAGGGACCCACGACCTCAGCCACTTCTCCAGGAAGTCCACCGTACAGCCCTATTCTACTCCTTCCGGAAATCCCACCAGGTGGAGGTTGTTGCGTCTGAAACTGTTTTTGGCGTCCTCCGCCTGACAGTACAACTCCTGAGTATGAGACTGAAGACGGGCCCTTAAGTTGCTGCACGTCATCCTCCACAGTGAAGATCCTGGACTCAGTCTCTTTAATCCTAGCATTTGCGTTGCGGAGGTCCTGCCTGATGAGAGTCTTGTCCACTCTCACTTCTGCAATTTTGCCCTCCACCAGGTCTGGGACGCGTGGATGGCCTGGAGGATGGCGGCCAATTCCGCGGATGGAGGACCCTCCTGCTCAGCCTCTTCCCCAGTTTCCCGTGGTGGTGAAGCGGTCCATTTTTGTCTAGGTGGCGGGGACCTTCGCCGATATGTCCTTTCTGCCCATGATCAGCCCCCAGGGAGCGATGGGTTCTCAAGGACCCCCCAACATGACCTCACACTGGAAGGCCGAAGAAGCAACGGAGTTGAATCAGGTAGCCATGAGATGCAAGCAGCTGGTGTGAAGACCCTGGACAGCCCAGTCTGCTTCTCAAGAGGTGCAGCCAGCGGGGAGTGGAAATAAAGAAGGGTCGCGGTCAAGGGCCAAAGGCTGGCCCCCCTCCGCCAGAGCCACAGAACGGTCTGCCGGGGCAACAACTCACAGCAGATGAGGAGATCCAGGAGGGGCACCGGGTCCAGGACTGGGGGTCGATGCGGGCAGCTGGCCCCAGGGGTATGCTGGTGGCCCAAGGGGGCGAATCGGGGTCCCACGAGTCCTGCTTCACGTGACTGTATTCGTGGCCCCACGGGAGCTACCAGACCTCCTTCAACAACCCACAGAGGGACACCGCCGCCCGAGATGGTGGCCAAAGCGCTCACACCCATGCCCTGTATCCAGGAGGATAAGCCCAGTTGGCTATGCCACCACCATCTCTAAGAAGGAGGGGTTGGCTCCCCCCACCATCAAGTCCTGGGCGACCCACCAGGAGTGAGAGGCGGGGGAGGAGGTGCACAGGGCAACAGACTCGGTGCCAGCGGGTCTCACAGGTGAGGCAGTGATTTGCCTAGGACAGAGGGGGCCACCACACAAGGAGCTCCCCCCACAGGCAAGTGGGCCGGTCACGGACAGTGGACCGTTAGAAGATCGGGACTCAGCACGGCTGCCATCTTGAGGAGTTCAACTTGGTAGGTCCGTCAGACAGAATCGGCCCGCTCCCCTCCAAAATCACGCCCAATGACCCAAAAGGAGCTGCAGAGGCCCCAAAGCAGCCAGGTATGTAACACAGGCCCCCAGTTTCCTAATCTAAGCCCCTTATATTACAGCCTCATCATTCACTGATGGTTTCCTACGAGAGAGGAATCTGTTTCCCTTGGAGCTACACTCAGCTTTGTTTGAGCTCCCGTAAGGTGTTTTTCTAATCCTTGGATCTGCTGTGAATCCCTCACCACACGGGTCCTCCTCAAGGGGTCATCTACAACCCTTGGTTGCCCCCCTACCTAGTCCTGATGAAGACTTGCACGGCCAAGGTCCAACTTGCCTACAGGCCCTAAGATGAGTCGAAACGTCGATGCCCACTGTTGTTCTAACCTGGACCCTGTTCTGCCATATTTCACGTGCAAAACATTTGGAAATATATGTCCCCATTGTCTGAATGATTTCATTTAATGTATTCATATTCAATTTGTGGCCAGGTTAACGAGGACAGTGATTTTCTAAACCGTTCCTCTATATGTAAATATTGTAAATACTATGTATGTCACTATCCTATGACTTTGCCTCTATCTCCTCACCACTAAACACATCCCGAATCACCCCCTTTCATCTACACGTCCCCTTCCTTGGGGCAACCTACACGTTCATGAATTTCTAAATGTGTATTGTACTCAGCAATCTAGATGCAATGAATTAAAATTGCTTCTGTTCCTTTGACAGGTGTATTTATTACCTTGAGCTGAACCTAGGAGTAGGCTCTCAAATAATTTCATTTAGTAACTACGTACTGATTGATTCTGCTATATTAAGTAAAAAGGTCTAGGACCACTGTTTTCTATACCTCACTACACCCAGGTCCACGACCGATGGGATACCCCATTTTTTATAATGGTGATTTGAACAAAGCCAGTTTAAATCTCACACTGTATTGACAACTCTGAACTAGCAAAGGCTCTAACAATTTTTCCTCTGTTTTTGTTTCTACTAGGTCAGATAGAAGGATGTTTAATTGTTATCCAGTCCAGAGGAACCCATTCCATCTGCATTGGAAAGATGAAAGGTCAAGTGGACCTACTGAGATCCAACTTAAGATCGACAGAATAAAACACCAATATCTAAAGCAACAACATACTCAGAGCTACAGAAGAGAAGTTTGAACCAAGATCAGCTTAAAAACAAGATTAAGGGGCGTGGCCGAGACAGCGATGTGAGCGGAGGCGTCCTGTGCGAGCTCCGTCGCCCCGCTGTGCAATAAGCCTGCTTCTGCAAAGTTCGGGGTTTTTTCCTGGGGACCCCCCTGTGTGCTGCAAGTCCTGTCTACTTTGTGCCCCTGGAGTGAGTCCTGGCTGTGGGGGATCCCGCTGGAGGCCGCCGGAGCTCCGAGGCCTCCGCGACCGACTCCTGGTCGCCATCTTGCTGACGGGTCAGCCGCCGAGACGCCTGGCCCAGCTCCTTCCGAGCGGGGCCGATCCTCGGCGTTGGCACAGTATCGGAAGTTGCCTGTGCCCCACCTGCGGCGGACCCCCCCCCCCCCCCGGGGGACGGATTGCTGGCCGGGCGGAGTTACAGAGGCTGTCGGCGCCGGGCCTTCCCTGCCGGGTGGCGCAGAAGTCGCCTGGGCGCTGCCGCCGAGAGAGGCCCCGGCTTCGGCGGAGACTGGAGGCCGAGCCTGGAAAGGTCGCCAGAGGACCCCACCCTGCGGGACCCGACTCCGGATCCTTGGACCGCTGCGGGATAACTCCGGTGAGCAGCCCTCTTTGTGCCTCCCTCCCCCGTCTGCCGCTGGCGGTGTCCCGCTACCGGGGGGGCCTCGCAGCGGTGCCGACCGCCATCTTGTCCCCTTGTCGGCCACTCGTGGGGACGTACCCGGGCTAGGTGGGGGGAGTCCTCGCCTGCTCACACGGTCCTCTGCCCACGGGGTCCCCTGCTGCCATTGCGTGGACAGTCGAGCAGCGACAGGACCGGCTGGAGCGCCCTACCTGTGGGGACTCCTGCCACTGCCCGCCATTTTCTGCCCTGCTGTTTGGCGCCATCGGCCCCGGGCCCTGACCTGCCTGGATGCTGGAACCCTTGGGAGTAGCGGCTGCCGGGTGATGCGACGCTGCACCCGGATGGGCCGCCACAGCTAGACGCCACGACTTGAGGGATCTTGCGCTAGCCATGCTCTTGCCTGCGCCACGCTTCAGACGCCCGCACCTGCCCCTGCGGCCCTGTGCTGAACCCTCACCACGCGGTGGTTGGCATCGCCCCTGGCGCGTCCACGGGGGTGCACTCAACTTGCGCTGAGGGGGTCACTATAGCACCCCTGTCTGGAAGAGACGCCCTCCACCACCGACGACCTCGCGCTGAAGCACCCTCACAACCCCGGGGGAAGCGGCCTACGCCCCACGCACCGGACTGAGGGGGCCTTCTCTGGACACTCTATTGGCGCGGACCGGGGGCCGCTGGTGACAGGCCACCCATCCTCACGTTGCTGTGCACCTGGAGAGGACAATGACCCGTGGCAGGGGGGGCAAGACAGACCCGCCGGTGGCGACGACCAAGGGCACATCGGTGGCTACCATGTGGGGCAAAGCGGGCTCGCCGCCTTCCTCCGGGGGACCCCATTCGTCAGGGGGACAGCCGCGGCCGCCCGCCGATTCCCACCCGGTGACCCAGGCTTTTATGTCCTCCTTCATGACTGACTTGAAGTTCGAAATTGGGTCCCTAAGATCGGAGGTCCACTCATGTGTCAAGGAGCTACGTAAGGAGGTCACTGATCTGGGCGATAGGGTTGATGGCCTTGAAAAAACAGTCGACTCCCGCACTGAAGACCTGGAACAGCTGTGGCAGAGGGTGGCGACCCTAGAGGAGCAGCACATTCAGCTCCAGATCAAGCAGGAGGACCTTGAAAATAGGGGATGCCGCAATAACCTCCGAATACGGGGAGTGCCGCTCGGAGAAGAGAGGACCGACGCCATGGCCTATGTGGCCAAACTCCTGCACGAGGTGTGGGGCAAGGACGATGCTTCCCCACCGCTCCTGGATCGTGCCCATCGAGTCTTTGGGGCAGGAAGCAAGGCGGGCCTCCTGCCTGATATCGTTACCAGACTGCACTACTTCACGGAGAAGGAGGCCATATTGAAGGCGGTGAGGGACAACCCGGACCTGCGCTACGGAGGACACAAGATCCAGATCTTCCAAGATCTGGCCCCTAACACGCTCCACAGGAGGAAGGTCTTCCGCCCGATCACGGAGAGACTGCGGGCCCTCCACATCTCCTACCAGTGGGGACACCCCTATGCCCTCATCTTTCGGTGGGAGGATAAACGCAGGGCCCTCCGGTCCTACCGCGAGGCGGCCCAACTACTTGGCATGCCGGAATCCCCGGAACACAGCCCCTCCCGCTCTCACCGCCAAGAGAGGGCCCCCCCCCCGCCCGGACTGGTCCACGGTACGCCGACATCGCCGAACCCCCCCAGTGGATAGCTGCTCCACCTCTCAAGCCAAGCAGGACATTATAGCGCACATTCGTTCCCTTGAGGGCGACCGCGAAGAGCAGGCCTCCCAGCTCCTCGCCTCTGGAACTGAAGGAGAAGATCGACCCCCGACTCCAGAGGACCATTGAATGGCAGGGACGTGGCCGGTCCTGCTTCGGAGATTGGACTCGACCTACAGATGTCCGGGACCACCCTGTCACTTAATAGTGGACTTGTCCCTCGCGGGCCGCCTCCGCCCCCCCCCCCACGGTGGGCCGAGGGAGCAGCCTGTGACATCCTTCCTCTTCGGAACCTGGACCCCCACCATTGAGCCTTATTGTCCTCTTGCTCTGGTTAAGACTTATGTACCTTTGAGGGGTTTCGGCTCTTGCTGCCCCCGAACCTGCTCGAGACAGCGGGGCAGATGGGCAGCGGGACGACCAGGATTCTTACTCTCGGACACCCACCCCCTCACTTTGTCCCGTAGGAAGTGACATTCCTGTGTTCATCCGAACCCTTGGGAAGAGGATGCCCGGTACCTGGGACACTGTATTGCGGCCCTGTTGGCCTGTTGTGGTTATATTCTCTCTATTTTCCTACTCTCTTTCTTTTTCCTACTTTTTGCCTGCGCTGTCCTTTCCTCTGGCTTATACACCATGCCTGTAGTGCGGTGGCCTGGTGGAAGCCGCGGGTGCTGGCGCGATGGGGGCGGGGGTAGGTGACCACTGCCCTGTCTGCGGGGGGAGGGGAACCATGGGTGATTGAACGGCCTCGACCCCCTTAGTGCGATGACGGCGAATATCCCTGCACCTCTGAAGGTCCTGTCACTCAATGTCAAAGGGCTTAATTCCCCCAATAAGCGGAATCAGGTATGGCGCTATCTTCTACACCACTCCCCTGACATCATCCTCCTCCAGGAGACGCATCTTCTGCGGGGGGACACCAGGCGCATGGCGCACCCTAGATACCCCACGCAATTCTGGGCATCTGCTGACACTAAAACGGCGGGGGTGGCAATCTTCTGCAGGGCTGGCTTTAGACGGGGACCCACGAAACCCTACAAGAGTGCTGACGGGCGTTTCCTCCGAGCCACGGTACAGCTGGGGAGCACACAGTTCACCCTGGGTTGCGTATATGCACCCAACCAGTCGCAGGATAAATACCTCCAAGCGCTTCTGCGAGATCAGTTTAAATCCGGTGACTCCCACACGATCCTGGGTGGGGATTTCAACCTTGTATGGGATCCGGAGCTGGATCGCGCGGGGGCTTCATTTAATGGCGCGGGCGCAATGTCTTCTGCCCTTAGGGCGCAGATCACGGACTTGGGATTCGTGGATGTGTGGCACCCAGGATTATTCCTTTTATTCGCACTCTCACAGGACATACTCCTGTATTGACTATCTCTTCACTTCCCTTGAGTTGACTCGGGATTCACTGACGGCCACCATCTCCGATATCTCACTGTCGGATCATGCGCATGTGGAATTTCTGCTACAAGACCCGCTGGCTCGTGCCACTCGGGAGCGGAGATGGACCCTCCCTCCGAGCATCCTCCGATACCCGGAGGATGTTGCCAGCATCCGAGACGCCATAGACTCGTATTTCGCCCTTAACGATACCTCAGACACGCCCTTCCCGACAGTCTGGGATGCCTTTAAGGCCACCATTAGAGGCCACATCACCTCCCTGGAGGTGGCACGAAGACGGGAGGCGTTTAAACTGGAAACTGACCTGGCCAGCAAGATCAAACAGGAGGAGACCCGGGACAGGGACTGTCCCTCACAGGCGTCTAAGAGAACACTCGCCAACCTCAGGGGGCAACTCCGAACGCTGCGCACCAACAAAGCGGAGCGCTCCCTGCTGGCGCTTAAACAACGATACTACGAGGGTGGGGACAAGGTAGGGCGTCTTCTGGCGGGTAGACTGCGGACACGTACGGCTAAAGCTCATTCTGCCAATGTAAGACGGCAGGACGGCACTTGTGCCACCACTGAAAAAGCCAAGCAGGAGGCCTTCGTTGCTTATTATTCCTCTCTATATGCAGAGGAAGCTACATCGGCGGAGGCGCGAGAGGCCCTCCTTGCAGACTACGAGGGGGCTCCGCTGCCACCGGCTTGTGCGGCTGAATTGGAAGAACCCCTGCTGAAGGAGGAGATCTCTGCGGCCGTAAAGGACCTCCCCACCGGGAAAACACCGGGACCGGACGGCCTGCCGCTGACCTTTTACCGCGTATTCCTGACCCAGCTTCGCCCGTACTTGCTGCGGCTATACCGCTCCTTCTCCGACACCTCTGGCCCGTCCCCTGATATGGGCCTGGCGGAAATCGCCCTGATCCCTAAGCCTGGGAAAGATCCCGACCTGTGCGCCTCCTACCGCCCTATCGCCCTCCTGAATACCGATCTGAATATATACACCAAAATTCTGGCCAAACGACTGGACCCGTATATGCCGGGACTAATAAATCCGGACCAGGTGGGGTTCATTCGGGATCGACAGGGGGCTGACAACGTGCGCAGGTTGGCACATCTAGTGGGGAAGGTGCGGCATTGAGACATCCCGGCTTGTCTTCTCTCGCTTGACGCAAAGAATGCCTTTGATCGGGTCGACTGGGCCTTCTTGAGAGGGGTTCTCCAGAAATTCGGTATTGGTCCCAAAATGATCGGTAGAATCATGGCCCCTTATCTTGGACCGCAGGCCAGATTCAGGGTCAACGGTCAGCTGACACCGCCGCTCTCGATTCACAGGGGCACGAGACAGGGGTGCCCGCTCTCACCACTCTTGTTCGCCCTCGCGGTGGAACCGCAAGCGGCGCTGATAAGGCGTCCCCCTAACATCCACGGAATACCCCACGGGGGACGCGACAACAAGGTGGCGCTATTTGCAGACGACCTGATCCTTACTCTTACGCGCCCTCGCGACTCCCTCCCAGCGGTACACGAGGTGCTTTGCCTATATTAGCGGGCGTCCGGCCTTAAAATAAACCACACCAAATCCTGGGCGCTCAACCTCACCATCCCCGAGGAAGAGGTCCAGTTCCTAAAAGGGGCTGTGCCTTACCAATGGGCGGAGAGCCACATTAAGAACTTGGGCCTTGATCTGACGCCCCATTTAGACTCTTGGTCCGCGAGGAACTGGACGGCATGCCGCAAAGAAGTCCTAGCAGACCTACGGAAATGGAAACCCTTGATGGTCTCGTGGCTGGGGCGCCTCAACGCGGTTAAAATGTCGATTCTCCCCAGAATTCTTTATGTCTTTCAGTGTTTGCCCACTCCGATCCCGCTCCACTACATTAGGAGTCTCCAGCGCGACCTCACATCGTTCATTTGGGGTGGAAAACGCCCCCCGGTTCTCCCAGAAGGTCCTTATGGAACCGAGGGATAGGGGCGGCCTCGCCTGTCCGAACTTACTACACTATTACTGGGCAGCGCACCTCCGGTTCGTGGTGGAATGGGGTGCACGTGAAAGCGATAAGCACTGGTTCCACATGGACCGGGCAGTCACAGGGCGTACTATATGGGACCTACCCTGGTTGCCGCGAGTGGCGCGATCCAGGAGTGCATACATGGCGGTCCCGACGAAAACGGTCCTGGATATCTGGGACAGGATAGCGGTGTCCAAAGGTCTCACCACGTTCCCGTCTCCGCACACCCCAATCGCTGGAAACCCGCACTTTCCTCCCGCCGCCCGGACTCGAGCATTCGAGAGCTGGACGCATGGAGACTGCAGGGTCATAGGAGACCTCTTCATTGGAGGCTCGGCCAAATCGTGGAAGGACTGCAAGGAAGAATTCAGACTACCCTCGACTGCTGGCCTGCAATTCGCCCAGCTGCGCCATTGGACTATGGGAGACGACATGTACCGGGCGGCCACCAGGGCCTACACGCCCTTCGAGAAACTGGCACGTTCCCTAGGGGAGATGAAGAGGCTTATCTCCCAAATATATAGCATACTGCAGCATCCCACCTCAACACCCACTCACCCCTACCAGAGGCAATGGCAGTCGGCAGCAGGCGTCGACATAGAACCCTCCCAATGGGCCAGGCTGTGGAACGATATCCCCAAAATCTACCGCAGCATCCCCCAGAGGGAAAATGCCTACAAGATGCTCACGCAATGGTACTATACCCCGCTGAGACTTAGCAAAATGTTCCCTACCACCTCGCCGCTGTGCTGGAGGTGTGGATCTGCGACTGGTGACTTTGTGCATATCTGGTGGACGTGCCCTACTCTAGCTGTTTTATGGAAGGAGGTGCTAAGTCACATCAAAAGGGTGCTGGGCTTCCCCCTGCCTGAGGAGGTGTGCACGCTATTGCTAGGCATCCGACCCCCCGTGCTTAGGGCCCTCACGCGCAGCGACTGGATCCTCACGCTCCAAATGCTAGGCGCAGCCAAGCAACTCATCGCATTGTACAGGAAGCGGGCTGAAGCACCGCCGATAGCTTCCTGGTTTGTGCGCCTTTGGCAGGTCCTTGCTATGGAAATGCTTACGGCGCGGATACAAGCGAGAGACGCACGTTTCAAAGCAGTGTGGGAACCCCTTGTGCGCCACCTATGCTCCATCAGCTACGCGCGCCACATGCCTCCTAGGCTTCGTGCTCTACACCTATTTGACGACGCCCTTATCCCAGCCGACCCAAGCAGATTATGCCCTTATCTGACCTCCCCAATGCAGGTGCTGTTGCACCCCGCATGCCCGCTTGCGCTCCGCCCCCTAACCGAAACTACCATGCTGCCGCTGTTTCTCCCTGCCCCCCTTTCATCTCTACCTAGCTACCCTCTGATTTTTTCTCCTTTCCTACTTGCGATTCTGGCCTTCGCCTCCCTATGGGGCAGTTGAGCCCTGTTGGGCCTTTAAAATCTGTGACACTACAGTTAGCTATTCTATGCGCGCCTCCCTCGCGTAGCAGCATGAAGCCAACCTTTGCGACCATCATCCCTAAGCCACGCGGCCGGCCCCCTTAGCGGGGTTGTAGGCAGGGCGCTGTGTTAACGCTTCTTCCCCGCCCCAGTTGATATACGCCTGTGAGTTCTTTTATGCGCGGCCGGCCTCAACACGAGGTTGTAGGCTTATCGCTATGTTCACGATAAAAACAGATTTGAACAAAAACAAGATTAAATAGGCTCTGGGAGAAGACCATAAGCCATCAAATGACAAAGGTGTTTGACGGGGCTTCAGTCAAGTTCTCTAATGTCAAGTGTGACATGTGAAACCTTTAAAATCCTGATACAGCATTCCTATTTAACACCTGAAGATTGAAAGGAGAAACCAATGGCTTCTCTTGTCACAAATATTGGCCACCTTCGATCAAGCAGGAGCTTCATAAATAAGGAAAAAACAAGCATGTGTCAATAAATAAAAGATTTGGTTCCTCAAGCCAATAAGTTGTCATCTTCAAAAGTATATGATTCTTATCTCTTTAATATAATCCTAGAAACTGGAGAAAATAACCAAAATGTGAAATACATGTTGCTATTTTAACATAAAACATGTATCTGAAAAGTTCACAGTGATCCCACAGGGCCTCTCAAGACACAGAATAAGATGTTTGTTGTTGCCACTCTCTTTTGGCAAAGTTTTTTGAACTTCTCTGAGTTGTTTAGAAAAGTTACCATTGCCCACTCTAGAGGCAGAGCAGGAGGTCCAGTTCTGCTTTTTTCTGAGCCTAGGTCGGGGCCTTGCAAGAACAAGAACAACAGTTGATGGACAGAATGCAGAACAATGTCATACATTCACCCCAGTACAGAGATCTTGGTCTAAATCCATCGTTTTTTGCTTACCATGCCATTCCAGTTAGAACCTAGCCATATGCAAATCAGTCTTGACCCTGTCCCCCATGGGAACAGTCCAGCCGAAACTGCCAAGCCAGGTCCTCCCTCGACTGGAAACAAGCATCCTAGGACCGGTTTTGAGCTTTCAGCCCTCATCAGCCAGGATAGCTTGATTCCAGTGGCATGGAGAGCACAGGACTCACGTCTGTGCATACCGTCCGAATCGGGGTGACAAATGCAAAAACAACAGTTGATGGACAGAATGCAGAACAATGTCATACATTCACCCCAGTACAGAGATCTGGGCCTAAATCCATAGTTTTTTTGCTCACCATGCCATTCCAGTTTGAACCTAGATATATGCAAATCAGACTTGACCCTGTGCCTCATGGGAATAGTCCAGCCCGAACTGCCAAGCCAGGTCCACCCTAGACTGGAAACAAGCATCCTAGGACCGGTTTCGGGCTTTCAGCCCTCATCAGCCAGGATAGCTTGATTTTAGTGCCATGGAGAGCACAGGACTCACGTCTTAGCATACCTGTCCCACTCGGGTGACAAATGCAAAAACAACAGTTGATGGACAGAATGCAGAACAAGATGTCTTTATCAAATTAGTACCTCAAATAACCTACTCTCCCTCTGGGGTCAAAAAGCAGCTTACAGTATGAGCCTTTCTAAAATTCTATTTCAAGTGGATGCTAGTTCTTTTCCTCTACATCCTGGCTTCTTCATTGTCCACAGTTTCCGTACTAAAATGTAGCAGAACACTAGAAAGGAAGATGTGGGCCCTTGTTTTTAACCATCACTTTCATCCTTAATATGGGTAATTACTTTTCAATCAATCCACTCAAAGAAAACAATGTGGACCCTGCATCGCCATTGACATGCAATGTGGCTGCACATGCTCTCCCTAACCCTGTGGAATGTGGAATGTCTGAGCACAACCATTGTACTGGTTGTGCAATCTTGTAGGTGAGAGATGAAAATCCTAGAAACTGATTTCATATGCCACCTAGAGCTCTGCAACCACCAGAGAATCAGAAACACACCCTCCAGGTAATAACAACATCCATGGGAACAGGAAAGTGGAGACAACCCCCCACAAAAATGGACATCTAGGACTCCTCCTGAGTAACTGCATTGATCCATATCTCTAGCGAGTCCTTCGAGGCTTAATCATCAGCAGTCAATCTGTTCTATCTGCTCCTTGAAATACTCTGTGTAATCATTAGGAGTATGCACCTTACCTAAAACCTTCCAATTTACGGAGTGTCTTAAAAGGCTGTATCCCAAAAGAAGAAAAGGAAACAATTACATTGTTTGGTCCTAAGAAAGAACAATATTACTAAGTTAGTTTAAAGGCCATATACCGTTTTCTTAGAAAACCCTCCCCTGAGTTACTATGTTACCTCTATGCTCACTGGAGCAGCCCAAAAGTGAATAGTGTCAATGTTGAAAAAACTTATTCCTAAGAGAATCTTTAAATTAATCTTCAAGGAGTATACGTTTCCTCATAAACACATCACCACCCCCTCTACATCACATCCTCCTCTCACAAACAATACTACACAACCAGATCCATTGCATGAAACATATACATCAGCACCCTTTTTCATTACTCCTCAAAAGCAAAAGATATCACACACCAGCACAACAAGATCTTCAAAGCGCAACACCTCATAATTAAGTATGGGCGGAAAATTCGTTCCACGCGCGGAATTTGTGAATTTTTGGCAATTTCGCGATCCGCAAATCGCGCAAAATTGCCCAAAAATCTGCAATTCGAGAGTTGGAGGATTTTTTTTTCTTGTTCCCGTTTCAAAAATACAATCTTGAATGCGCGGCATTGACTTACCATGATTCTGCGTTCGCTGATGAGTTTTCCTCCCTGTTCGTGTGCGCTGCGAGATTTTGGTAGCTGGCTGAGCGACGCTGCTATGGCGAGCACGTCATTGCGACCCGAAACAGGAAAATGCAAACAAGTCATTGCAACCCGAAACAGGAAATTGCGAACGCGAACACGTCATTGCGACCCGAAACAGTAAAAAGGCATCGCTTGCAGGCTGGTTAAGTGGAAACAACATGTTCGCGACCGTTCTTGTGAAGTCGCAAAAAAAAAAATTGCAAGCTCGCGGAATTTGGTGGATTTTTGCAAATTGCGATTGGAAATTCGCAAATTCCACCCATGCTTACTCATAATATTTACCATCAAAAAATACAAACATATAACCACCTTTCAAACCACACAAAGGAACAAACTCCAATGCCAAGCTTTCACTCTTCCACCACACCTAAAACAGAGACAGCACCTCTCTTCTAACCGCCTCTCATCCATTGGACAATTAAAAACATTACTACATGACCCACATGCTGCACCGCCTCCCATGACTCATACACCTTCCTCCTTAAACAGACACAAAAAATATATGCTACACCTCACAACGTTGATTCCCCATGTCTACTTCACAACAATGTTACACCACAAAATCAATACAGCACTCCACCTCACTCTCAAACACCATCTCCAACACATACACATGCAGACCCATCAAAATGCCTTCTTAGCATGCTGGATGAGGAACACAATACAGAACAGCTACACGATTGCTATCCTAATACAGCTAATACCAGCTCTAAAAACTCACCTGCTACAAACCCACACAATACTGATCACTCTTCTACCAAACAAAGCCCCACTATCACCAAAGACCACTCACTAAACTGTCTACTAATAAATGCTCGATCCCTCTCTAAAAATAAGCATCACATCTACGACCTTCTCACCGATGCAAAACCAGACATACTATTCATAACCAAATCATGGTTGGGTGAAGATATGGCTCCAGTCCTGCATGAAGCCATTCCTCTAGGCTATCAATTAATTACCCCAAATCATATAGCCAAAAAAGGAGGTGGTCTAGCTGTTGTATTCAAGCAAACAATACATATCACTAAAATTGACAACATCTCCATAAAGAATTGTGAGGCTCTTCTAACAAGATGCAATCCTATACTGTCTTTCTCCTGTAACTTCCTGCTCCTTTACAGACCTCCACCTAGCAAGGCAACATTCCCAGATGCACTTCTAGACACAGTCTCAGAACCTGATAACAATACACTCCAACCTATGTGCTCTGGGTGATCTTAACATTTGGTTTCATAAACCCAATATGACCCATCCAAAAACTATAACCACTGGCCTAGACGCATTGAACCTGCATTAGATTGCCCACAATCCAACACACACCGCTGGACAGATCCTAGATGTCATTTTTGCTAATACTGAACTAGTTACCTTTCAAACTATAACTCCAATCACATGGTCAGACCACAACTTGCTTGCCTTCCAACATAAAACAACGCTAAGTGACTCACCTAAAACTACCTTACATCCATCCACCTATTGGCCGGGAACAAACTCAATTTGGAACACTTGGAAACACAACTAACATCCAGTACAAATCTGGAAAGCATACATTCTGTTCAAAATCTATGTGAGTGGCCACAGGAAGCTTTTGACATCCTGATACCACTCAAAACTACACAACAGAACAAAAGAAAAAAAGCGCCTTGGAGAAACATAGAAATAAAAGACATAAAACACCAAATTAGAAAGCTGCAACGTACCTGGCTCAAAACAAACGCCAAACAAGACAAACTTCACCTACACAAAATTAACAGATTATACAAGTCTGCTATCAAAAAAGCTAAGAAGAAGGTACTATTCAGACAGAATTCAAAACAATAAATGTGCAAATAAAGAATTCTATAAAATACTGAATGAATTTCGCAAACTAAATTGCCTAGAAGGAACTCATCCTGTAACTCAAGATTTCACAGACAAACTGGCAAATCATTACACGGACAAAGCAGACACATTGGAATCGTACTTAAAACAGAAACAAAGCACCAGCACTAACCCTTGTACAAAACAACAATCTAAGAATGCTCTAATCAAGCCTTTCCGTTCCTTCCGACACATCTCACACAAGGAATTTATGGACCTGGTCAAGGCAAGCAGGCCTGCTGGCAGGTCTTCTGACCACTGTCTGCCACAAACTTTCAAGATAATTCTTTTAACAACCTTTGTTGCCACTCCAGTAAGAAGAATCATCAACGATTTCTTAACTACTGGAATATTTCCAGAAGAACTCAAAAAGTCATACATATGCCCATTACTGAAGAAAACAAACTTGGACCCGTTAAACCCTGACAACTACAGACCCATTACAAATGGACCGTTCCTGGGCAAACTGATAGAAATAGCAGCGTTCGCCCAGATGTCACAATTCATTGAAGAGAAGGACATACTTTCAGACTTCCAAACAGGATTCGGTCCAGGAAGAGGCACTGAAACTGCCCTCCTTGCCATCTGGGATGACCTAAATAATACACTTGATCGCAACGGGGTTGCTGCGCTACTCCTCTTGGATCTGCCTTTGACACGGTTGACCATGACACTCTGAAACAAAGACTCTATGAAGCCGGCATAGAGGGAACTGCTTTAGACTGGATAGCGTCCTACCTTTGAAACAGAACTAATGTCATTCATACTCCACCTTTCTCGTCCAAACCATACTCCACAAAAGCAGAGGTCCCTCAGGGTTCTATCATCTCGCACATGCTATTCAACATCTACATGAAGTCATTACCAGTACTGATCAATAAATTTCACCTCACGTGCTATAACTATGCAGATGACACAAAAATACACCTTCAACTGGAATGCCCCAAAGACATTGGAAAATCACAAATTTTCAGCTGTCTCAGAGCCGTGGATCGGTGGATGACCTGGAGCCATCTCAAATTGCATGCTTCAAATACTGAGATAATCACGTCTGGCGATTAGAAACATTACAACCCGCTTGCCGCATGGCCTGATGAACTGGGATCACTGCCTAAAGTATGTCACTGCCTAAAGTATCGAAGGAAGTAAGAAACCTCGGAATGACCATGGACTCCAAGCTGTCGATGAATGCCCAAGGGATTAAACTAGCAAGATCAAGCTTTGCTACTATAAAAACGCTGCAACAAATTTTACCTCATTTGGGGTTTCCACACAAGGTCCAAGCTACCATCTCCCTTGTTCTGTCCAAACTTGATTACGCCAATAGCCTCCACCACAGATCACCTTTAACGACCATGAAAAGACTACAAAGGATTCAGAACTCGGCTGCCAGACTACTCTTGCATTGTCAGAGTCCACTTTCTTTCCAACTCTATCCTCTCGAAGACTTGCACAGGAACAGAAGATGCTAGCTTTCCGACTCCCACTTCCAACCAATCAGAATCAGAAGTATATCATGACTCTAACTGATTAGATAGAGGGAAGGGGAAAATTGGATAAAATAACAAAAGAAATAAAACAGAGAAGAGACTGGTCCTGATCATCTGGAGTTCCGTAGGAATCTTCAATCAGCTTGCAAATCAGCTTCTCAAAGAACCCTAGGAAAACTAAACACATACAAGATAATAAATCACTGTACCTGAGCTACTCTGGCTTCCCTATGACTAGTTCTAAGAACACCTACCCAGGAATCTGTAACGACCTGCTGCTCTTCTATACTGAAGTGTAGGTTTTTTGAATGATCTGCATATTCTGTATTTTCAGATGACAGGTCTACCTCTTACTTCTGCAAAATAATAAAAGTGTTATTGCCTTCTACTCTATGCTCAGTGCTTGTACTAAATTTATACTGCTTGTTTTCTCCACCTACCAGTGTTGTCTCTACGTTATCCTTATATTATGTTCTTCTTAAATACAGGTGCTTTCTCCTGAATAGATGAATTAACCTCATTCAACTCTCCAGGTAAGTTTTCCTTTTTCTTTTGCTTGTAATTTCTTTTAACTGTACTGAAAAACCTCTCTAACACTGTCCCTATCTCTTTCTAGATTAAACTTGAAGTCTTCTGTCTAGCACTGGTTCTGCAGACGAAATTCAACAATTGGTGAGTCAGGCTTTACTCCATTAAACAGTTCATAGACCTTTCCTTGCATTGAGAACGTTGTTATTACAATATTTACACAGTCACTTGAACTTGAACTGATAACAAGAAACCTTCCACTTAGCTCTGTGTTTCTCCGCTACTTCTTCGAATGAGTCTCTCTCTCTCTCTCTCTCTGCTTCTGTGGATTAATGACTGGAATTCACTGCTCTGGTAAATGTTCTTCGCGGACACGCAGTTTAAATAGCTCTGATTTCTTTTTTGAAACAAAACTCTCCCTTGAATGCTCTATAACCTCTTGACTTCGTGACACCCCAAGGTCAAGGCAGCGAAAGCTTAAATAACTCTACACTCACTGGAAATGTTTCTTCCTTTCTCTCTCTCTCTGACGTGACCTCTGTGACCGGATTCCTCGATGAAGTGCGCAGTTCCAAAGGAAAGCGCGCTGCACCTGGACTCCCAATCACGTGCTGGAAAGGCTAGACTGCTAACCTAGCATTCCACGCATTCCACAACCGGGACCATGTGAAGTCTCGGCTGGCGCTCCATTTTCTTGCTTTTAAACGAATTGAGTCTGCATTAAGTTCACTAAGAGGAGGGATCCTGACATGCATATCAAACCGCGAGACCACATCTCCCCTGCCTTGAAAGCCCTGCATTGGTTACTGGTTGCCAGAAGATCCACGTTCAAGCTGCTTTGTATCACCCACAAAGCAATACATGGAATGGGTCCGCTCTTCATCAGGAATAAAATCACCAAACACTAAGTATGGGCGAATTTTGCGAATTTGCGGTACGCGAATTCGTGCGAAAGCGTACTTGCGGTCTGCAAAATCTGCGAACTTTCCAAAGATTTTTTTATTTTTGCATGCTCGCTGCATTTTTTTCACCGCGGCTACCGTGAACGTACCCATGCGGTCGTATATATGCACACGGCCATCTTGTTTTCACTGTTCGCGTTGCGTATTTCCGTTTCCGCTCGCTAGTTGCAAGCTCGCGTTGCGCTTTTCCTGTTCGGGCCCGCAGTTGCGTGTTCGCATCCATTTTTGCATGCTTGCAAGGAAAATATCGTGCAAACTTACCCACGTGGTTGCAATGGACGCGGCCATCATGTTTTTCATTCATTGCTATGGTTCTGGGCATGCCTTTTCTATCCAGCTTCACTCTTTGTTTTTTTTGAATTTTTTAAAAATCTTTTTTATTCATTATCTGTCTCTTTATTTTTGTAAATCTATATTTTGTGTTTTTTTCTACTTTTCGTTACTTTAATAACTACTTTTTCTTTTAACTCTCTCTTTTATTTTATTTACTTTTTTTCCCCTATTATTTCCTCTTTTTCCTTTCTTTAACCCAGGACCATGGCAAAGGGAGCTGGCAAGTCCAAGGGAAAGAGTCCCACTCCCACACACTGCAGCCGGCTCCCTTGCGGGCGCTTATGGGGAGAGTCTGTAAGTCCCAGGGAGATCTTCAGTGCGGTGGAGGTGGCCGCACTGGTTTTCTTTGTGCAGTGCCACCTCCCGAAGACCATCGCAGCAGGCGGCAGGCCCGGTACCGGGTACGGCCTCCGGGAGTGTCGCCAGCTATGGGATAAGGTGTGCCGGGCCATATATCGGGAGTCAGGGTACGTAATGCTAGACACTAGAGACTCAAGGCCAGTCCTTCCTTTGTACTCCTGCTACTAAGAAGAGATAGTGGTGGTGGATTGATAGGTTGAGTATATTATGACTTGTCATATTGTGGGAAATTTTTTAGTGGTCTGCAATCATGACAGACTGTGTCTATCACTTTGCGTGCTGCTGAGTGCTGCCAGTCCTAGTAGAACCTTTTTGTAGTTGGTTTAGTGAGTTACATAACTTTCCAAGTAGGCGGTCTGCGAATCCAGCATTACTAATATCCTAGTAGACCACCTCAGATAAGTCAATACATTTAGTGCAATTGTTGTTTATTTTCCCGAAATAATTTGTTATTGTTTTTTTGAAATGTTTAATTTCGTTGACAACAATCATCCATGTTTGTGTCTTTCTTTCATGTACATCAGCTCCTCCCAGGGGCAAGAGGACAGAGGTGGCGGTGGTGGCGCCGGCGGAGAAGGAAGGCCGGGATCGGTCCGCCGAGGTCCCTTCTGCTGGCCCCAGTAAGTTTTCCTGTTAATAATAATAATCATACTTAACTAACTTTTACAGCACCTATTTATTCAGCAATAGCTCTAGGCACTGAGTGCAGTCCTCTGTGTTGTCCATAATGTCTATTGAAGTCTTCTTAATGTTTATGCTTTGACAATTCCCAACAATAAAATGTCAATGGCCACCAAGAATAAGATTCTAGTTTACTTTTTGATTCGATAGGAGGACATACTACTACTGTTGCAGGGACTATTCTGCATATACAGAACTATGGACAAGAAATAGAGCATTGGTGATAATAGGCGCAGTTAGACTTTCCACAAACCTCAGTCATAACAGAAGTTGAACCCCCAATCTCCTTACTGACTAGCTAGTGTGTCAGAGTCATTATTTAGCTCCCGAATGCAGCGATGATCCCCAATGATCATACAACGCAGAACATAAGACTATGGAGTCAGAGTCCCCACCTCTCAGAGTCACAGAATCATGCTTGCAAATTGCAAACCCTTTCAATCACTCACTCATGACCAAAAAACCACAGAGTCTATGTAAGTTTTAAAGCTTTATTAAAAGTAAAACAACTAGCTCTGTGTGTACTCTGTATATTAATTTTAAATTGTGCATTATATAAAAACATTTATTAAAATTAAATCAACTTCATAAAAGAGAAAAGGTGAACACTTGAAAACTGATCAGTGGCTGATTTTACACATTAATTGTGGGAGACCCCTCACCTGGTTGGAACTTAAAGTACTGGTGGTGATGATGATGAGTAACATATTGCTCTTGTTCGTAGAAGGGAAGCTTCTGTCTGTTATGAGAAAAATGGTGCGTGTTAAAAAGCAAGCATTCATCAGTTGTGCCCAAAAGAGTACCATATTATGGCTAAGCATAAATAAAAACACCCTCCCCTTCCGAAAGGGGAATTTTTAGTTTAGACTAGAGAGTCACAAATAATTAAATTTGTTTATGTAGTAACATTTTTTTTCTTTCCTAGACAAAATAGGGAGTGGTGTATATGGCATCTATCTGAAATGTATTTTCTAGGAGGAACACCATCGACACAGCCCACCACCAATGCCGGGGCCAGCACGGATGTGGTCACTCCAGGGGCGGATGCGGTGCCAGCAGGAACTGCTGTGGGGGATGCCTCGGTAGTGGCGGGCAGTGGTAAGCTATTATATTCCTTACTTATTGAGATTGTAGAGTAGGCTCGCTGCAGGGGTGTATATGTTGTACAGTACAAGTACACTTTACTGTTAAGTAGACTTACAAATTTAGAACTAAGTTTTTGTCAACCAGGTAGAAGACAGTCACCCTTATCAGGATTGGCTGTAGCTCAAGAATAAAAATATAGCCACTAACCTTTACCAAACGCCAAGCGGAGACGATGGGTGATGTAAGTCCCCTAATCCCCAGAAACACGACCTCCAACAAAGGGCAAATAACTACCTCTGCGTGAATTCGTGCCCCCAGGGAAGAAAGGAAAAGGGAAAAAATAATAAAGCAGCTGTGGTCTCGGTGTAACCCTTGTAGTCCTGGCCAACCTTCAGCGAAGACCCCAAAGTTGTGCACACTACAGTAGGATGACAAAGAATGGGTATAAGTAATGCGGAGAAAAATACCTGGACTCTTATTATTTCGAATTCTCCTCACCCTACTCACCCATAGCTCAAAAACTGTCTCTTGAATAATGTTCTCTTGCTCTATATTTTTTAAATCAGGAACAGAATACTTTCACAGCTGAAACCAACTTTAGACATGTATTCCTCGTATAAGTCAAAAACATGAACAGTCATTTATCTTCATAATAGGCTCGCAGCAATCCTTTCTTCATGAATGATATTCCTTCATACCACACTAAACAGTTTATGTTTTTGCGGAAGCCTTTTCTTAATTCCCAAATTTCTTCTTTCCGGAATAGAAGTTTAGTTGACTAAACAAACAAAGCAGCCACGGTACTAATTGCCACTAAGGAAAGCTTTACTACAGAAGGCGTCTTTAGCTCAGACGCCCTCGAATAAACACTTTCACCCTTTTCTCGCATGCCCTTTAAAAACGCAGCTCTTGCGTTTAAAGCACAGCGGCTGCTTGAAACAGTTTTCAGTCACAAGACTAATTCACAATTGATTGCTTCCTCATGAAGCTTCTTCCTCACTTGAATACCTGGCACTTTAAACAAGTTCTACGAAGTCCTCCAGGAAACACAGTTCAACAAGGTGACAGTCAATGAAACACGGCTTTTCTTCCTTCTTCAAGCTGAACTCCGGCGCGGAGCACCATCCGCCATTCCAAAACCTCGAGGGAAAATTGACAAGCACTCTCCTGGTCTCTGGGCAGACCTTAAGTATGCACCGCCTTCATTTTTCGCCAGTGTCAAGTCTAGGGATGCTGGGACATGTAGTTTTGTGCGCTTTTTCCCCAACATTGCGTTTTTCACTGAATAACAGTGATGTTGATTCTTACAGCGCCAGGAAATCGCTACAGAACCCCTTCTCCAGGACTGCCGACCCGGCGGTCGACCTGGTTTGCCCGGATACATAGCATGAAAGCGGGCAACCAACTCAGGACAATGCAAGTTACCCACAGGTTCCCATGTCCTTTCCTCAGGCCCGTATCCCTTCCATTCCACCAAATACTGAACTCTACCCCTCAACATATGGGAGTCAAGGATAGACTGAACCTCATATTCTTCCTCACCATCAACTTCAATTGGAAGAAGTTTCTCCTGTAGTCTCATACCAGGAAGACAGGGTTGGAGAAGAGAAACATGAAATACAGGATGAATCTGCCAAGACGCCGGAAGGGAAAGCTTCATTGCCACAGGGTTAATGACCTCCACTATACTGTAGGGACCCACATATTTAGGTTTTAATTTGGACACCCCTTTGATATGGAGGTTTTTTGTGGAGAGCCAAACCTTATCCCCCACCTTTTAGGTTGGTTTCTCTGTTCTGTGCCTATCAGCAAAATGTTTCTGAGATGTTTGTGCGGCAGCCAAACTACGCTTAGCTGCAATCAGTACAGCCCTTAGGTGTGCGTGATGTTCATGTATGCTAGGCACAGGGGAACGAACAGGCATATAAAAGGGTAGTGAGTTGGGATGGTAACCATGTAAACAGAAAAAAGGGGAGCAACCTAATGTGGAATGTTGAGCATTATTGTAGGTGAATTCAGCCATCCATATCAACGTAGTCCACTCCAAACCGTTTTGCTGAGTGAAACACCTAAGGTACTGTTCCAGCGTCTGGTTTAGACGTTCCGTTTTACCATCTGTCTGAGGGTGGTAACTAGTGGACAGACGGGCATCAATATCCAAGGTCTTACAAAGAGCCCTCCAGAACCGAGACGTGAACTGGGACCCCCGATCCGTAATCAGCACACAAGGAATACCATGAGCTCTCACTATGTGTTGAAGGAAGACTACCGCTAGTTCTGCTGAAGTCGGTAGGCCAATCAAAGGAATGAAATGCCCCATTTTCGTCAAATGATCAACCACAACGAGGATCACTGTTTTACCATCACAGGGTGGCATTTCAACTATAAAGTCCATGGACAATGTGTGCCAAGGTTGAGGAGGGATAGATAATGGTCGGAGGAGTCCAACAGGTTTTATGTGGAGAGATTTTCCTTGCACACAAATAGCACAATTCTTGATGTACAGCCGAACATCATCACGGCGTTGAGGCCACCAAAAGGAACGCTCCATACTGGCAATAGTTTTATAGATTCCGAGATGGCCACCCAAGGGGGAATCATGGATCCAAGCCATTACTTGTTGCCGAAGAGTCTCAGTCGGTACGTAAATGGCAGTGTGATGATATGCAAGGTTATCCTTTTCCGAACGATGTTCTGGATCCTCCTGTACCCATTCAAGGACATCCATCTCTGCCACAGCAACTCGTACGTCTTCCAGGAATTCATGTGAAGATAACAAGGCCACCAACATTGAAGGTTCCTCCACTTCAGTTAGTATTAAGGGAGGTTCAAAGTCTTTGATCTCTCTCTGTTCTCCTGTTTCTCCTATACGGGAGAGAGCATCCGCCTTCCCATTTTGGGGTCCTGGTTTGTACTTAATTACAAAGTCAAAATCCGAAAAAAACAGGGTCCACCTTAATTGCCGGGGAGTAAGGGCCTTGGCTGTTTTCAAGAACAGCAAATTCCTATGGTCAGTATAGATTTCAACGGTATGCACAGCTCCCAAGAGATAGTGACGCCATTCCTCGCAAGCTCTCTTTATGGCCAAGAGTTCCTTGTCGGAAACGGAATAGTTGGTCTCACAAGGAGTGAGTTTCTTTGAGAAAAAGGCAACCGGATGTAATTGACCTGACACAGGATGGCGTTGTGACAGAACCCCTCCAACTGCATATTGTGATGCATCGGTTTCCAGTACAAAGGGGATCTGAGAATCAGGATGACGGAGTATAGGTGCCTGTGTGAAGCGTTCTTTAAGATACTTGAACGATTTGTCTGCCTCCTCACTCCAGACAAAAGGAACGTTCTTTCGCAAAAGACGAGAGATAGGATGTATGATCTTTGAGAAATCCTTAATAAATCTTCGGTAATAATTAGAAAAACCGAGGAAGCTCTGTACCGCTTTGACGTTCTGGGGGGTACACCACTCGGTGATGGCTTCAACTTTACTGTTATCCATCTGAAAGCCTTGGGCGTTAATCACATAGCCAAGAAATGACACCTCCTGTGCATGAAATAAGCACTTCTCAAGTTTTGCATATAGCGTATATTGCTGCAATCGTCCAAGCACGGTTTTGACATGTGTTACATGCTCTGCCAGAGTTGATGAATACACCAAAATGTCGTCAATATAAACGACACAGAAGGTTTCCAAACATCCCCGCAGCACCTCGTCCATAAAATACTGAAAAGCGGCAGGGGCATTGCATAGCCCAAAGGGCATCACCCGATACTCGAACAGCCCAAACTTTGTCCGAAATGCCGTTTTCCACTCATCCCCTCTTTTTACCCGTACCAGATGGTAGGCTCCACGAAGGTCAAGCTTGGTAAAATATCGGGCTCCTTTCAGTTGATCCATGAGCACTGGGATTAAGGGGAGAGGATACCGGTTCTTTATGGTGACACGATTGATGGCTCTATAATCGATGCAGGGTCTCAATTCAGCGCAATCCTTCTTCGAAATGAAGAACATGGGCGAGGAAGCTGGAGAGGTCGAATGTCGAATAAAACCTGTGGAAAGGTTTTCCTCAATATAGTTCTTCAAATACTCCGTTTCCTTTTCTGTCAGAGCATAGACTCTGCTGCACGGAATATCGGCCCCAGGCTCCAGTTCTATCCGGCAGTCGTATACACGATGCGGAGGCAAATGGGTAGCTTTTTGTTTATCAAACACAGGTGCAAATTCACTGTACTCTGCAGGAAGGATGGTGGCACAACAATACCGCTCCAGAGAACAGGAGGAAGCCAGACATACAGAAGGATTGATACCAGTGGAGCTGGTACAAAACGAGTCTTGAATACAGTGCTCTTTGCAGTATTCCGAGGACAATGTTATGGTGCGAGCTGCCCAGCTGACCTGAGGATCATGAAGTGTCAACCAGGGCATGCCCAAGATAAGTCGAAACTGAGGGGCATCAATAACATCAAACTGGATATATTCTTGATGGTTTACACTAGTCTGCATTAACATAGAATGAGTATGATATGACACTGGACCTGAAGACAACACTGTTCCATCCACCGCCTTGACCAACTCAGGCTTTTCCTTCTTTATGCAAACGATCCCGATCTTCATTGCATATTCTTGGTCGATGTAATTACCGGTTGTCCCTGAATCCAACAGGGCATCAATATTCAAGGAATCGTGAGAAGTGATCCAAAGCTTGACCTTCAAGTTCATATGGGCCACAGCTGGATGCAAGGTGTTAGCAAGTACTGGTGAGATCGTTGGAGAGTGGGAACCCAAGGCAGAGATCTCTTCCTGATTTGGGTTCGTCAGTTTTCCGCCGGCTCGCGTGCTTGAATACTGGCTTGGGCACGGGGAACAAAAGATTTTCCAGGTATTGCATTACGGGCTCTACAATCCTTAATAAAGTGTCCCCCTTTTCCGCAATACATGCACTGTTTCAGTCTCCATCGTTTGTCTCTTTCTTCTTGTGAAAGGGGACCCCGAATTCCTCCTATCTGCATAGGTTCAACGCCTTCAGGTACCTTAGGATGATCTTCACCTGGGCTCCTGACTCGAGGGAAGAAATATCGACCGTCTCCTCTAGTTCTGTCCCCTTTCCGTTCTAAAAGACGATGATCCAACTGAACTGTTAGGTCTATCAATTCTTCGCAGGTATTAGGAAGTTGGACCACTTGAGACAGGACATCCTTCAGTTCACCCCTCAATCCTTGATAGAACAAGGAAATCCTTTTTGCAGGAGGCCATTCGGTTTCTACCACTAACCTATTAAAGGTGGTAATATAGGACAGAAGATCTTGTGTTCCCTGCTTCAATGTAACCAACTCCCTGTCTAATGTCAACATGTGGGATTTCCTATCAAATAGTTTTCGAAGCTCCAAACAGAAATCAGGAAAACTACGCAACACTGGATCGTTTCTTTCTAGTAAGGGGATCGTCCAACTTGCAGCGTTCCCTCCCATATAGGACATCATAAAGGCAGTCTTGGCAGAGTCATCATGGAATACCCCGGGTTTGCATAAGTAATGTAACCTACACTGATTCAGGAAGGTTTCGAATTTACGTGCATCCCCAAAAAACCGTTCAGGAGGAGCCAAGGGTATCCCCATATTTTGAACTATATGTACCGTCTGAGCAGGGTCAGTGGGAGGAGAGGTCACTGGTGGCGTTACAAAAAATCCACCCCCCTCTGCACCTAGCGGAGCAGGGTACGTTGCAGATACTGGAGGAGGCAACGTGGTAGGCTTTATATAGGGAGTCTCCCCAGTGCTTACTCGAGAAAGTCCTGCTACCTCCCTCCGGAGAATGCCTACTTCTTTATACAAGGCTTGATTCTCTGATCTGGAAGCATTCACCTCTAACTGTAAGGCCGCTAAGCTTTCCACCACAGAGGTCAACACGGTCTCGACCTCCATCGTCCAGGCCGGCTATGTATACTTGGGCTTGTCAATCTATCAGGATTGGCTGTAGCTCAAGAATAAAAATATAGCCACTAACCTTTACCAAACGCCAAGCGGAGACGATGGGTGATGTAAGTCCCCTAATCCCCAGAAACACGACCTCCAACAAAGGGCAAATAACTACCTCTGCGTGAATTCGTGCCCCCAGGGAAGAAAGGAAAAGGGAAAAAATAATAAAGCAGCTGTGGTCTCGGTGTAACCCTTGTAGTCCTGGCCAACCTTCAGCAAAGACCCCAAAGTTGTGCACACTACAGTAGGATGACAAAGAATGGGTATAAGTAATGCGAAGAAAAATACCTGGACTCTTATTATTTCGAATTCTCCTCACCCTACTCACCCATAGCTCAAAAACTGTCTCTTGAATAATGTTCTCTTGCTCTATATTTTTTAAATCAGGAACAGAATACTTTCACAGCTGAAACCAACTTTAGACATGTACTCCTCGTATAAGTCAAAAACATGAACAGTCATTTATCTTCATAATAGGCTCGCAGCAATCCTTTCTTCATGAATGATATTCCTTCATACCACACTAAACAGTTTACGTTTTTGCGGAAGCCTTTTCTTAATTCCCAAATTTCTTCTTTCCGGAATAGAAGTTTAGTTGACTAAACAAAGCTGCCACGGTACTAATTGCCACTAAGGAAAGCTTTACTACAGAAGGCGTCTTTAGCTCAGACGCCCTCGAATAAACACTTTCACCCTTTTCTCGCATGCCCTTTAAAAACGCAGCTCTTGCGTTTAAAGCACAGCGGCTGCTTGAAACAGTTTTCAGTCACAAGACTAATTCACAATTGATTGCTTCCTCATGAAGCTTCTTCCTCACTTGAATACCTGGCACTTTAAACAAGTTCTACGAAGTCCTCCAGGAAACACAGTTCAACAAGGTGACAGTCAATGAAACACGGCTTTTCTTCCTTCTTCAAGCTGAACTCCGGCGCGGAGCACCATCCGCCATTCCAAAACCTCGAGGGAAAATTGACAAGCACTCTCCTGGTCTCTGGGCAGACCTTAAGTATGCACCGCCTTCATTTTTCGCCAGTGTCAAGCCTAGGGATGCTGGGACATGTAGTTTTGTGCGCTTTTTCCCCAATATTGCGTTTTTCACTGAATAACAGTGATGTTGATTCTTACAGCGCCAGGAAATTGCTACACCCTTGACTTCGCATTAGCAATAGCATTAGCGTCGGGAGTTGACGAGTAACCAATGGCCTCCTCTAAATTTGACTTCAACTCAGCTGTGAAGGACGAGCGAGTTAAATTAATGACTGGCAAAGAATGATATGTGTTTTTGAATGCAGGCAGAGGTGGCTAAGAATCTGATGCATGGCCGGTTGAAGGCTGAAGCAAGGATGGGTGGAAGGAGAAAGAAAAGAGGACTGCCTGGGTGGGTATACCAGAAACTGTATGTGTGCGCAATATATCCTTTGGGTCAAATTCAAATGCAAGTCAAGCACGGATGCATGGGTGGCAGTTTACAAAATAAAATAAAAAGGGTGTTTTTCGGTGATAAAAAGTAAGGTTTGTCCAGTTTAGAGATTAAGAAGAATGATTAACGGGGGCGTGGTTTCGGCGCCGACCGGGATGGTGGCGTGAGCGAGCGGCTCCGAGCCAAGTCCCGGAATTTATCCTGATAATCCAGCCTGGGGTACCTTTACAGGCACAGATTCCCCTCACGGGGCGTCTACTGTATTGTGGGCAGAGTTTGAGTCCCAGCGGGACCTCGGGAGACGTGTAATGACCCGGTTCGGAAGCCCGGAGGAGTCGGGCAGAGAACAAAGGAAGATGGCGACGTGAAAACTCGGGAGGACCCAGAGACGGAGTATCCCTGAACTGTGCTGGCTCGGCGAAGGCAGCCCGGCTGGGCAAGCGGAGTGAGAGCGTGACTGAGGGCGCCACCGGCGCTGAGCGAGGAGGGCGAAGACTTTGTGCCACCGGGTTCTGGTGAGTGCGGAGCCCCCCCCCCCCGCTCCCCGGCCTGGTGGATCGTAGATGGCGGGAGCTTGAGCAGTGACGCCTGCAGCTGGCAGCAGACGATCGCCTGAGGGCTCTTGCCCGGATCTCCGGGCGGGAGCTGCACGAGAAAACAGTCCGGACCACCGGGGGAGGGGCGGGTGCGGGCGGTCTGCGGCTCCCGATGCAGCAACGGAGACGGGATCGATGCGCATTCCTTTGAGGACCCGATCGCTGAGGAGCGCGCCAGCCCCCGAATGCAACTGAGGCCACGGGGTGTCGTGCACACTGCTGGGGACAATGGAGAGCTAACGTGGCCGGCAGATGTCACTAGCCTAGCCTAGTAATGGAGTGGTGATCGTGGAAACGTGAAGCGAGGCTGGGTCAGCAGTATTGCCCCACCGCCCAATATTGGTGTGGGCACCTGGAGTGATCGGCTCTGGGGGGCGCCCGCCCACTTGACCAGGGGCACGCTGTTGGATTGTGAGGAGGGCCTTCTCGGGGACCCGGGTCCCGGGTGGTGAGCTGGACACCCCACGTGGCATTGGGAGGTGACTCATCGGTGGCCACCAGTACCCGAGGGTTGGACCAGGGAGCACAGAAGGCGAAAGGAAGGAGCTTGTGCAGTGTGTGGGACCCTGGTGCTCAAGAACACAGTCTTCACTGGGAAGCAGTACTTGGCGGTCCGACTGCGGTGGGAGCACTGTGGACTGGTGAGGCCATAGGTGGTGGCCTGGGTGGAACACCTAACGCAGCCAAGATGGCCGATGGCGGCGGTGTTTTGAACACACCACAGTTACAAGATGGCGCAACGGCCTTGGCCCAAGATGGCGGAACCCAGGCCCCGCTGGAGGCCTCCACGCCGGAACAGAGACTGAACTTGCGCCTTGATGCTATCCTGGAGGCGATTACCGCGACGAAGGTGTCGCTACACAACGACATAGCGCAGGTTGCCACGGGGCTGGGCCTTCTGAGAGCGGACCATGCCAAGCTCTCGGATAGAGTGAAAGAAAACGAACAATTGCTCCAGGAGCTGAAACCAGCGGTCATAACGGTGGAACACAAACTGACAGATGTTCTTGGTCGCTTGGCGACTCTGGAGCGACGGGCGGAAGATGCTGAAAGTCGTAGCCGGGGGAACAACGTGAGGGTGGTGGGCCTTCCGGAGAAAATTGAAAGAAATGACGCTGTGGAGTACATGGAGAACTGGTTTAAGACGGTTGTAGCACCGGAGGGTCTTTCTCCTTTCTTCTCCTTGGAAAGGGCGCACAGGGTTCCGGCCAGACCTCCCTTAGAGGGTCGGCCACCTCGACCGATGGTGGTGAAGCTGCTGCATTATAAAGATCGGGACTTACTGATACAGAGGGCGCGGTCTCAGGGCCCCTTCCAAGTGGACAATTTAAAGTCACGATCTTTCCGGACTATACTCAGGAAGTACAGAAAAGCAGAGCGTCCTTCTTGTCCGTTAAGAAAGAGCTAAGAGAAGAAGGGATCCAGTACTCCTTGCTATTCCCGGCCAAGCTACGGGTGATCATCGATGACAGGACGCACTTCTTCCTGACTCCGGACGAGGCTTGGTCGTGGCTTGAACTGTATCGCGCTGGAACGGATCGCACGCACAAGAGCGGAAGGGAAAGGCCAAAGCCAGCCCGGATAAGGCAGTCGCAACGCATTCGAACTCGGAACAAACTCGAGAGGGCCAAGCGAGAAGCCCGGATGGCGGATGATAAGAAGGGAGCATTGGCTGCGACGGCGAGTATAACGGGATCACAGCAGGAAAGAACGTCGGGGGGTTCGGACTCGGAGGTGGAGGTAGAGAACTCCGGTGCAGATGACTCGGAGACGGGGAGCGTGAAGGGGCCAGCAGTCACCCCGCAGACTTCAGATGGACTATTCAACGGGTGATTTTCAGAGACATGTACGGTACCGGGGCACCTGTTGGGACTGATCCTCCAGACTTTTGATGGTATATGAGGTATGGGGCTGTGAGGGTAGTATGGGACGGAGGGCTCGGGGTGGGAGCTCTGTCCGCCCTGGTTCGGTGCTCTATCACCCTCTTGTGGCCCTTAAGGCCTTCTGTGGTGACGACCACAGATTAGTACACAGTGTGTGGGTTTGATGGTTTGGAACGGGGCTGAAGCTGGGTTATTAGGTCCTGTCCTGGGGAATGGGAGTTTGGGGGTTTCGAGGGGGGGTTGGGGGGGGTGTTACAGGTGATGCAACTGCTGCAATGCGGGATACAACTATCTGATGGTGGAACTACACAGAAATGTCTACTATGGGGTCGTTACCTAATGTGAAATGTATTACATGGAATGTCCGCGGAATTCAGACAATGGTGAAACGCCACAAGGTACATGCATTCCTGGTGAGGCGGGGAGTGCAGATAGCGATGCTTCAGGAGACTCATTTAACTAAGAAAGAATGTGGAGCTTTACAGAGGAGGTGGCGGGGTCAGGTGTTTGGCACAACCTATTCAGCATTCGCCAGAGGGGCCCTGATCTGGGTGAGAGCAGGGACTCCGTTCGAAGTCACGTCACAGCGGGTTGATCCCGAGGGTAGCTATGTGGTGGTGGAGGGGCGCCTTTACGGGAGGGAGGTGGTCCTGTGTAGTGTGTATGCCCCCAACTCTGATCAGGCCCGCTTTTTTGATGGCTTAACAAGTTCACTGGCTCACTTCTTGGCTGGCCCGGTCTTATTAGGGGGCGACTTTAACTCGATCACTAATGTAGTACTAGATAGGTCGCACCCGCCGTTGGTCGACTCCCCAGTGCGCAGGCTGGCGGCTCATAGGAAGGATTGGCAGGAGAAGTGGGGACTGCTTGATGTGTGGAGGGCACAGCATCCTGGGACCAGGGATTACTCCTACTTTTCTGCAATACACGATCTACATGTTAGATTAGACGCAGTGTTGTGTAGTGGCACTTTGGCAACGACGGTGGTGCATACGGAGTACCTGGCTAGGACCTTATCGGATCATAACCCCTTATTGGTGTCAGTGCAGTGGCAGCGGGCTAGGTCGGCGGTCCCATCGTGGCGGCTTCGGCCGGAGGGGCTGGAAGATCTGGTGTTCAGTGACATGGTTCAACAGGGCATTGACCGCTACTTTGCAGAGAATGAGGGCTCCGCAACGTCGCGATCAATAGAATGGGATGCGATGAAAGTGGTGGTGAAGGGCGTGTGCATAGGTGGGTTCTCGAATGCGCAGACGGCTGTTCTGAATGATCTAGCGAAAGCAGAAGTGGCGTTGCGGGACCTGGAACGTCAGAGGCCTGAACGGCCGGATTTGCAGGAGAAATTGGTGGAGGCTAAGGAAGTGGTGGCGACTGAGACTGAACGGTTGCGGTGTTATGACTATAAGTTGTATAACATCAAGGTACATGAGGAACGTGACAAAGTGGGAGCGCTCCTTGCCAAGCTTGCAGATCCTGAGCCTAGGGGGTGCCCAATAATGAGTATAAGAGCGGCAGGAGGGGAGGTAGCCTACTTGCAATCAGCTGTGTTGACGTGCTTTCAATCCTATTACACGGGACTGTATGAATGCCACCTGGAGGCGGGGAGGGAAGAGATAGGTGGACACCTGGCCTTGCTCCCGCTGCCAGTGCTGGATAGTGAGGATGCTAAGGAACTGGGAGGTCCTATAACGCTAGCAGAAGTGAAGGTAGCTATTAAACAGATGGCTCGAAATAAAACCCCAGGAGTGGACGGTTTGCCAATAGAGTTCTATGCCAAATTCGTTGACATCCTAGCGCCAAAACTATTGGTGGTATACTCGGAGGCCAGGCAACGGGGTGTGGCGATTACGAGGATGAAGGGGCTGCATTCAAACTATGTGGGGAAAACGGGTATGTTGCAGAAAACTACAACTCCCAGACTGCCTTGGGGGAGACTCGTGAGTACTAAGTCCATCTTTTATCTGAGAAAGGTGCTTGTCAATTGTTCCTGAAGATAGTGAAGAGGAAGGGCGGATGGTGTTCCCCGCCGGATTCCAGCGAGAAGAATAACAGCGTGTTGGAGAGAAACTTGTGTTTGGTGACTGGCGGCGAAACGGAGGTTACCGAACAGGATTTTGTAACGCAAAGAAAGGAGCGCGGGCTCGCCTCCTTTTACTCTTGGATTTGTTACCTGGACTTTGGGATGCGTTTTGCCAGTCAGAGTAGCCACGGCGTTTGTTTCAGCGCGCTTCCGCGCTGAATAACACGTGAGTAAAAGAAGCCTTTATTTTTGTGCGCGTCTGTTAGTCACACGCGTGCAGAGTACAGGCTGATAGCGTATAGACGACAAGGGAACCGGCGCGGCTGCGCAAGGAAGTTATACCTGAATGAAGTCCGAGTGTTTTGAAACTGAACTAAGTTTGAAGTCGGAGTGTCTATGACATATTGGTAATGCCTTATGGGTAATGGAGTCCCAGTTGTGATTAGAACAACTATAGGAGAGAAGAGATAAGTCTTATATTTTGCTTATAATTTCAGTTTGGTGCAGTACAGTTATTTAGTGGTTGAGTCGACTGTCAAAGACTTTGGGACTGAAACCTATGTGCTAAAGGACACTTGAAAAAGAAGGGAACCGGGTGTTGACCTTCCATTGAAGTCATTAAGGAGAAATTGTGGTGAGTGATATCATTATCCCAAATGTTGGTAGAGTGAGGTATTTCTTGGACCTGAAGGGTAATTGTATGTTTGTTCACCTTTCAGATACCCGTGAAGGTGTTACAGAACTGTCCCTTAGACTCAGTACATCCCGGAGAATAACGAAGAGAAGCACAACCATATCTACTTTCTCTTCCGACGCTTCTACTCTCCTTTTTTCCCTTCTTGGCACGAAGTCAGACAGAGGTACATCTCTTCTCTGTTGGGGGTCGTGTAGGAAGGGAGTAAGGGATCTAGCATCTAACATCGTCTCCGCTGGGCCAAGGAAGAAGGTTAGTGGCGTTTATGTTCCTTGCGCTGCTGCCAGTCTTGACATGGGGTTGCCTGCCTGAGTCCATGAGGGAGGCGCTAGTGGTGCCACTGTTGAAGCCAGGTAAGGATGCGTTGAATGTGACGTCTTACAGGCCCTTATCGATGCTGTTAGTGGACTATAAGATCCTGAGTCAAATCCTGGCCACCAGGTTGCTGCCGCACATAACGAAGCTTATACCGACTAGGAATACTTCCATGAATATACGACGGTTGATCCGAATTTTGGACGGTGCCGGGTCTTCGGCTCTTGACTACGTAGTGCTAGCAGTTGATGTCGAAAAGGATTTTGATAGCCTTGAATGGCAGTATCTAGATGAGGTGCTGCTGAAGTTCGAAGCTGGGGAGGGATTCCGGAACTGGACGCGGATCCTTTACGCGTCAGCTAGGGCAAGGGTGCGCCTGGGCCCGTTGATATCTTCGGCCTACCCTGTTTGTAGGGGGACGAGACAGGGCTGCTCATTGTCCCCCCTGCTGTTCGCATTGGCGATGGAGCCGCTGGCAGCGCAGGCGAGGATGGGCACGGTGTATGGAGGGATCACACAGGGGCCGGAGTCGCATTATATCTCGTTATACGCTGATGACTTGCTGCTGTACTTAGCGGACGCTGAACGGTCTTTTGAGGGGGCGGTAGATATGCTGGTTGGATTCGGTCGGCTGTCGGGCCTTAAGGTGAACTGGACTAAAACCTGTATATTCCCATTGCGGGCAGGTACGCCCTGTCCCCCGTTAGCGAGGGAGGTTGTCTGGGAGCCATCTGGCTTCACCTACCTCGGGGTGCGAATTTATCACGAGGCAGCTGATCTCCTGGAGGGGAACGTAGGGCGATGCGTACGGGCGCTGAAGGGCTGCATGGCATTTTGGGCCTCGCTCCCTCTGTCGGTACTGGGCCGAGTAGCACTGTTGAAGATGGTGGCGCTTCCCCGGCTGCTTTATTACTTTCGAACGCTGCCGGTATGGATTCCACAGCGGGTCTTTAAGGAACTGAAGATGTTGGTGACTGGCTTCCTTTGGGGCCAAGGTCGGCGGAGGGTGGCGTTGGACACTTTGATCAGGCCTAAGATTGAAGGGGGAATGGCAGTCCCCGATTTTGAGCTATATTACCTAGCGGCGCAGCTGCAGACCCTAACGCAGAATGTGGCTAGAGAATTCAGGGGTCCTGAGTGTGACCGTGGTACTGGTATTCCGAGGTACATCCTTTCTTATATAGTTATGCAACAGAAACTGGATTTGAGGGAGCTTACGGTAGAGGAAAAGACGCTTAGAATGTGCTGGCAACGGAGTCTGAAAAGAGCGAGGAAGGTCCGGCCGTATGCACCGGAGATACCGCTGGGAATGTTGACCGCGCTACCGCATGGGGGCGACTGGTCCAGGCTCCTGGAATGGGAGGAATTGGGTCTACAGATGGTGGGGGACCTGTACATTGATGGAGCATTGGTTCCGTATCAAGTGCTTCAGGAGCAGTTTGGCTTGCCGGACGGTACTTTTCTATTGCACGCGGCAGTGGTGGCGGCTCTGCAAAAACACTGGGGAGCAGGGATTGCCGAGCCGGATGTGACCATGGCATGCCAGTACGTGGTGATGGCAGCGGGCACGGTTAAAGCGGTGACATGTCTCCACATGAGAATGTTGAACGAGGGGCTGGCTCCACTGCTGGCCTTGAAGTCGCGATGGGAGGATAGTATAGGCAAGCCCATTCCGGACACGGTCTGGAGTCAGGTCCTGCGGCGGACGTGGAAGGGCACGAGGAATGCACGGTTTCAGCAGGTGCATTTCTTTATAATACATAGGGCGTACCTGACTCCGGAGAGGATAAAACGGTATTTCCAGGTGCTTGACGCCGTGTGCCCACGATGCTTGGCGCCCGAGGTGGACTTGGATCACATGTTGTGGGGGTGTCCGACACTGGGGGCGTACTGGTCGGAAGTGGGGATGCTCTTGAATGCGGTAACGGATAGGGAGGTGGACTTTGATATGGCGGCATGTCTCCTGCTCTGGTTCCCGCATACAAAAAAGACGAGAATCACCAGTAAATTTATTGATTTGGGGCTTATATTGGCGCAAAGAGAGATGACCTGGCACTGGAAGTCTAGAGAAGGCCCATCAGTGAGGAGGTGGATGAATGAGCTGTTGAAGTGGGCGGGCTGTGAAAGCATCATTAGAATGCATCAGGCTACCAGGCTTGGCAAGGAGAGCTGTTTGGACATGGCGAGAGCTTGGGAGATGGTGGTGCAAGCGGTGCGTGATTACATGGTGGGGGATGACGAGGAGGAGTGATGATCCATGCGGTTTCCATGCACTTTTAGCGATTGCGAACGACTCCTGGTAGATGGCGAGCCTCTGAGATAGCACGGATTTGGATAGCCCGCATTAGCAGCAACAGCAGTAGTTGGGAGGGGGGAGGGGGGCAGTTTGAGGAGGGTAGCTTGACTTAGCGGCCCGGAGTAGTACAGGAGGATAGCACGTAGGTTGGACCCGGGGATCCGGGGCTCCCGGGATGGCAGGCAGGTATTATGACACTGATACTGGGGAGACCCGGGAGGGGGACTCTGGAGCGACCTGACTGGAACTGTGTTGCGCGAGGTATGAGCTGTTGACGGTTTCTCCCTGGAATTCTGAGTTTGCTTGTTGAGGTAGGGGGGGGGGAGTTTTAGGGGGGGGTAAAAGCAGATACTAAAAAGTGATGCTGATCGGATACCTGGGTAAGGAGTACACGGAAGCCTCTAACTAAGAAGGGTGATCCTGCAGCGCCGCCCAGCCTCCGGGATGTGGGCCGAATGGCTGTGTACGATATATCTGTAACTCTTCAGATGGTGAAGCTGCAAGTGTACTGATTGGCATAAGATGTGGTCTTGTTTCTAATTCTGCACTAAAAATATATTTAAAAAAAAAAAAAAAAGAAGAATGATTAATATTTACTTTGAATGAATGGATGCCCGGATGGTATCTTCCTCATAGATAGCATGGGTGTATGTAGAGTAGACAGAGTAGACGGTCACTGGATGAAGAGTGTTACTTTGAAGAGCATGTAACACCGCACGTCCATGCCAGAGTAGCAAAGCCGAGGAAAGTAGAAGTTGTAATTTTTCAGAATACTCCCTTGACTAACAGTAGTTTGCAAGAACAGCATATATTGTGTATCTATATTGTATAGTTCACATTATCAAGTCAAGTCACAAGTGCCTTCCTCCGGCGATTACGGGGACCACTCTCTACCTATGTTAATAATTTTTTTCACCTGTATCATTCATGTGTGGCCTATCGGTGTACACTCAATCAATAAAAAAAAAGCACCTAAAGTCACCCCGTATATAAGCAAATATCCTGTGAAGGGATAGATGATCATATCATCTTCTTCATTTTTCTTTTGTAGTAGTCAGGGGCAGGGCAGGGTGAAAGTTAAATTAATTGAGAAGTAACCCTTATAACAGAGTATGGCCAGTGCCACCCGTAATAGAAAAGTAAGAGCTTCCCCACCTGCATGTACTGGACTGGTAACAGTAACGCGAGTCTGCGTCATCATGGCTTGCGTCTGTTTTTCTTGGGTGCAAGCTGACTGTGCTGGCATTATGCTGGCTTCCACAAGTTTACATACTAATTTCGCTAAACAAGAGAGAAGAAGAAGACTGGTGTAATGTCTGAGTCTAATGTAGTGAGTCCATATAGTGCTAGTAGAATTCCTGAAACTCCCACTAATGTTAGAGCAGAGGCCAACGAAGTGGGAGGTTAGATAGATACATGCCACAAATGTTATGTACTGTGCTTGCAAGTTGCTAGTGCAACGGTGACACAACTTTCTGTTGACTTATTTTGGGTAAATCTTAAAGAGTATTGGTTACAGTATTTTTTTCTTTCTTCATATAGATACTCCTTCTAAACTATCAAGGAAGGAGTTGGCTATCCTGGCCAGGCAACGGATGCCGGAGGCAATTGTCGCTGAAAATCGGCAGCTGGTGGCTCAGGAAGAGGAGGATGACTCTCAGTCAACATCAACAACAACAGCTGCATCCTCCTCCGCTGCTCCTGGGTCATACAGCCAGCGCAATCCTCCAGCGGTACGGCGCCGTGGTCCGGTAGCCACCCGCCGCCGCCGAGCAGCGAAACAAACAGCTGCCCCCACAGGACCTGCAAGGCTTGTGTGCACCGACTAACCCTGCGAGTGGCCTACCTTGAGCAGGAGGTGGAGAGGCAGAAAGCCCAGCTCAAGGCCCTCCGGAGAGAGCTGCGTGACCACCTGGCCACAGGACACCACCGGCCAAAGTAGAGAGAGACTGTCCCTTGCCCCTTTTTTAAAGACTTTTGGGGGGTGGGAATTGGGAGTTGGGGTTTTTGGACTTTTGGGGACATTTCCTGGACATTGGTTGGGGTTAGGGAGGGGGGGTAGGTCGGGTCTTGTGGGATAGTCTATTTTTGTTAGGGTCGAAAAATAATTACTTATTTTCCACTTAAACATAGCATACTCATTTTTACTGTTATGTGGGGGGGGGTTAACTGTACGTTTGTTTTCCTGAAACTTAACTGGCTGATTGATTCAAATTGTCTAAGTAATCACCCACATTTGTACAAAGGTGCCACTGACAGAGTTAGTGAATTCAATTGTCCTACTACTTTACTAGTACTACCGTCAGTCTCTCCTCTCCTCCTACTCCATTATTCTTCCTCGCCCAAAATGCTTGTCTTACCTGTGATTCGTGTTTAAGAATAGGGCTAGGCACAGGGCTGGCTGCATGGCAAATGGCGATTAAGGTTGGCTATGGAATCCGGTCCGGATGAAATGGCATTGTTGTGATGGTAGTAGTAGTGGTACACACTGGCAGTAGCAGCATATGAAAAAAAAGGAAATTAGTCATTGAGAGGCCAGAGGAGCATTAGAACAGTACGACAGTACATAGTACAGTACACAAGAACAGTGCCATAAATTGTAGCTTAAGCAATGCTTAAGTATTCAATCAAAGGTTAACTACTAGTTGCGTGGATTATGGCTACTACAAGAACTAGTACTGAAGGACACAGCAGCGTAAGCTTTCGTCACGTGTAGCAAGATGTTGTTGTTGATGAATCCACTCAATGGTGGACATGAAATTCTGAATTGATTTGCCAATACTCATGGGTGTGTTTCAAGCAGAATAAGAATATATCCTCGGATTCCTTGACCTGCCTTGAAATTGATTTTCTGTTGCTTTTGACCTTCCTCCCCAGCAAGAGTGTGGATTTATTGGTGTCATTTAGTCACACCTCAATGAAAACTACACAGCCCTGGGAAGAGGGTTAGGGTTTGGAAAATGGATATGAATGGGGGGTTTTGGGAAGAGAAAAAAAACACGGCATGGGCAAACAACAAATGAAGAAAAACAAATCTTTAGATACGAACATATCCATAAATCTTTTAAGGGACATAAAGGAAGTTCATGCATGAAGGTGTTTGCTAAATGGATAGTTAGGTTAATAAAAAGTAGTACTTATACTACAACTTACTAACTAGTACTAAACAATTAGACAGTACAGGGCTGCAGTAATTACGAAATTTCACTTGCCTATTTGCCCTCAGAGAGAATAAACACTTAGTAGTACATTACATTAGTTTTAAAAATAGCAAAGAAACTTACCAAATAGCTGTAGGGATGAATTTGAAGCAGAGAGCAAGTCGCACTCATAGAAGTTCACAACAAATACATTATTCAAAAGATAAGGACAAGTGAAGTTGATACTGTAACTGTATGTTGTAGTTGTCCTGGTCATATTGGGAAGTTGCATGCATCCAGCCATTCCTCTTATTCGCGGTACTCCTCCATTCCATTGAGCGCTCCGTCGATCAATCTTGGTGACCACACTGTCCACTGCCTGCCTGGCGGATGCGGAATTGCGAATTGCTATGGTAAGCCTGAGTTAATGTTTTTCCCATCGCACAGGGTAAGTGACGGCCTGTAATTGTTGATGGAAAAACAGAAAGGGATATTAAAACACCCCGGAGGAAAAATATAAGGTACGGTGTGTAGTGCAAAAATAATACTTCAACTTTCAGAGGTGACAGTATTACATACATGCATCATTTCTAAAGTGCCTACTCTGAGTCTCTGTTTCCAGGATAATAATTAGCACACAGCAGGCCAGGGCCATGCAGATGGTCAAGGCAGGCACCACTGAGTGAACCAACTTCCATGCAGCATACCTCTTTGACACAGCAGACAAAGCAGATCTAATTTTATACAGCAAGCCACATAGCCACAATTTTACATGAACCGCTATCTGGACTCTGGCATAACAATACACTGGATCGACCACTCCATACTATGACTAGACAGACATGTAGTTCTGCTGTGGTTGTTGTTGACTTGTTTACCTGTTTGCCACTCACGAAATGGCCATAGTTCTTCCGTAAATCGACGATGATGACCAATCCATCAAAGTGAGTGACTGTGAAGATATTATGTAACTTTGGTCATCATGACTCATCATCATCATGGTGTTGGCAAACTCAATGTTGATCATGCAGTCACGGTCTACACACAGTGAGTCCAATGACATTTTCCATATTAAAAAATGCAACATAGTGGCCCCTGCAGTAGAAGTACAATTTGCATTAAAGAAGGTAGACAGAGTAGACTTGAGTTACATTTAGTGTGTAAAAGATTAAATAATAACAGCACACATAGGATTCATTTCATGCACAACAAACAAACAGCAATTGCTTTCATCAGAGCCAGACAGCCAGTGTTGTCCACTGCATGCCATCTCATCATTCATTACCTGTTCCACTTTTTGTCAGCATCTTATTCTTAAGTGAAGGGCCACAGGGCAGCCTCTCGTGTCAATTTCAGAAATAACAGTCAGCATAGTCAGTCATTCCAGTCCCACTTCTTTTGAGGGGACTTGTCTACGAAGCGACAGTTTCTTGATTCTGTGTAATACGGCCATCTGCCTTGAGGGAAATGGATAGGGGGAGTCTGGAGGAGGAGGATAGAGGAGCATGACTGAGTTGTGAACTTGTGAACTTCAGGAATGCAGGCACCTGCTGATGGATGTGTTGTGATTAGAGTTTTGTTGTGCTAAAAGTTGCAAAACAAAGAAAGACACACAGAAATAAAAGTGAATAAGGACGGAAAAAAAAGTAAGTATTTCAAGCCTAGGTGTCAGGGAAGTAGAGCTCGTCCTCAAACTCTGTAAATTGCACTGGGAGTAGGTCAGCTAACAGAGAAGAACTTCCGTCACCTAAGTTGGTGTCCTCTTCTTCCTGCGTGGATTCATGTACTTTGTAATCTGATGGTATGAAGTGCTAATTCATTTTGATCATTGTTAACACCTTGGCTGCTAGGCGTTTTCCCCCCCTGTGCTGGAAATTGCTTTATTACTTTATTCATGACGAGCTCAGCTCGTCATCAGCACAGCTCAACTGTGCATCATGACGAGCTGAGCTCGTCATGAGCATCGAAAGGGTTAACCTCTCCACATTTTTGGGCGAGAGGCGGGTCCTTTTTGAAGTTACAATGGCACCAGCAGTACTGAAAACACGTTCAGAAGACACGATTGCGAGTGGGCAAGACAAATAATTTATATCTAGCGTGGTGATCAGTGGCCATTGAGGCCTTTTCCCATACCAATACACAAATAGGGTCTGATCAAAGAAGACCTCTGTTGGGTCATCCAGATAGGCCTGCACCATCCACTCAAGATCCTCCAGGGGTGCTCCACTTTGCGTACCATCTGTTGCCTTTGCATCAACACTGGAACGAGCACACCCTTGATGAGTTATCCAATCCGCTTCCGACAATATTATGGCTGGGCCCGGTGCAGGTGATGATATGGTTTCTGGTGTCGTTAACGGATCTGAGGGAAAGTGACTGCCTTCGGCCACAGAAGTGGACCTTGACGCTGGATGGCCTGCTGCTTCAGTAGTACTTGTGGTGGTTCCTTCAATTTCTTGCCGCTCTTTTTCGAACCGAGTTGCTGACAGAGCTAGCCAATGTTTGTACTTGGAAACATCTGCTTCAGAAAAAAGAATGAATGTATTGCAGGCCAGTGCCTTTTTGTACCGTGGATCCAAAATAGAGGGACAAATGTAATGTTGTTCTGAATGTATCGCTTTAAGGCTTGTATTGTCAACTAGGCGGCTTAATAAGCTCTCCGCCAACAGATATGCGTCTGGCTTTCTCAGCATCAACTCGGAACGTTGAAGACACCGCCTTCAGTTGGTGCTCTAGCATGCAAAACAATGGGATAGCTTTGCCCAAAGTACAGTCCTCCCTGCTGACTTCACGGGTTAAGACCTCAAAAGGGCGAAGCATGTCTGTCAGGGTTTTAACTAGGTCCCTATCCCACACCTCTAGCCTCATGTCTTTCATAGAAGCAGCCCGTGCGTGAAAGACATACTCATTGATTACCAAGTACTGCTCAAACAGACGCTCAAGGATGTAGAAGGCTGAGTTCCAACATGTTGCCACTTCCCGGACGAGTCCACTGACTGGCACTCTACGTTCACGTTGAATGATCCTCAGCTGCTTCCAGGACTTAAAAGAATGGCTGAAATGTGCATAGATTCTTCGGCAGGTGGTCAGTATCTTGCTGACTGTGTTTTCTTTATCCAAGAAATCTTGAACAATAATAATGCTGTGCGCCAAACACGGCACTCTGAAATAGCCACTATCAGCCATGGCCTTAAATATATTACTGCCATTATCCGTGGAAACATAACCAATCATGCGTTTTCTTGGATGCAGCCATTCAAAGACCTTACTGTTAAACTCCTCCAAAATGTTTACTGCAGTATGAGATTTCTCCATGGCAAACATGGCTACTGTTGCATGTTTCCGAGTAGCTTGAAAAATTGTGACACTGTCAACGCCTGTAGCTATCTTCTCTCTAACCCCCGCAAAAGAGCCCCAGTGTGCAGTGATGCACATGTAATCAGTGGCTTGGCAACTGGTCCACATGTCTGTTGTCAGGTGAATAGTGTGAACAGCACTCTTCTGCAAAGCTGCCCCAATCACGTCCAGCACATCTTGATGTAGTGCTGGAACCGCAACTCTGGCAAAATAGGACCGGCTAGGAACCTTCCATTTAGGGCAGACTGTTGCCACAAATTCTAGAAAACCCACCCCTTCCACGAAAGAAAAAGGGAGAAGGTCCAGCACTAACATTTTAGCCAGCATCGCATTATACAAATGTGCTGTTGGGTGGTTGCATTGAAATGGCGCCTCGGACCAAAACATGCTTTTAATGGTGGTCTGGACCCTTTTCATATGTGATGATGATCCAGACTTCTTCAACCCAGTTAAGCTCATTGATGTACTTTTTCGCATTGGTGTCTCTACCAGACTCTTACTGTGCCTCCTAGATGTTGCTGGGGTAGAGGGTGTGGGCGCTACCACTGCAGTGCTGCTGCCAGGGGTATTGTGTGTACCAGAAAAAATGTATCTCGCTTCTTCACCTCCCCGTGCACGATCAGCTCCTCGTCATCAGATGCAATATCAATGGCTACATTTGGATTTGTACTTTTGGCTTTCCGGATGTTACTTAGGTGCGCCTCCCACTGGATGCTGTGTTGTTTTTGGAGATGACCTCTCTGGCCTCCGGTACCATAGTTGGTACCAAGCTTACCCCGACTAACTACTTGTTTACAAATCAAACAAATAACATGGTTTTCCGCCTTTTTGCTAATACTAAAGAAGTCCCAAACTGGGGAGTTGAGATTTCTGGTGGTGGTGGAGGTGCTACTTTCAATGCCAGATGAAGTGGAGGATGGGCGTGGCGGAATTTGTCTCAGTTGTGCACTTACAGCACCACTACTTGAGGTAATGGAGGTCGAGCTGGATGGAGATCCCTGCCGGCCCTTCTGAAGAGAAAATATGGAAGCTGTAGGTCGTGTTGGTGTAGTAGTTACCTGTATTGGTGGTGGTACCAGTGCCACACCGCCCACATCCCACACAGCATTTCGGGATAGGGTAAACATGTCTGTCTGCTGCATGCCCGCTGGGGCTGGAGTGACGACTGTGATGACTAGGTCGTCATCATAAGACTCTTCATCAGCAGCAGAATACACCACTTCTACTTCTTCTTCGTCATCACCCATAACTGAAAGCCTTGCGGGAACCTTCCTTTTACCTAGCTTTGTCGGCTCATTGCGTGCCTCCCTCTCAGACTGAATTGGTGGGTGCCAATCAAGATCTAGATCATCAGAAGGAAGGGGGCTTGAAGAAGAAGTTGTACTAGTAGCCCTCCTTTTCCTTGCTGGGGATCTGGAAGACAATGGATCATCAGGAGTGGCTTGCTCGGCTGATACCTCCGCATGAATCTCGATTTCCTCATGTGCCGCTACTTCTGGAGGAACAAGCATTGTGGGCAGTTGTGCCTCTCCTTGTGCCTCTCCTTGTGCCTCTCCTTGCGCCTCTCCTTGCGCCTCTACTTGCGCCTCTCCTTGCGCCTCTCCTTGCGCCTCTCCTTGTTGCACCTGTGGTTGTCGTTGCGGCTGTGGTTGAACACTCATCAGATGAGTTACACCCTGCGTTGATTGGACGCTACTTTGCGATGAGTCAACGCCAACATCACTGGTCGATGGTGAAAGAGCAATTAAAGTGGCTGCCTCTGCGGCATTCATGGGCTTGGGCCTAACTTGGCGTGGTGGCACTGAGACCATTGAAGCGGAGGTGCCGCTCCCAGCTTGGTCCCCGGCGGACACCGCTGCTGCAAGCGTAGTTTTTTTTCTCCCAAAAAAAGTGTCGGTCGGCACACCAGTCTCCTTGGTAAGTGGCGCCACTTGCTTCTTCTGCTCCTTCTTACTGGCAGTGGCACTGGCAACTTTCTTGGTAGAGGAGCTACGGCCACCTTTCTTTGGGCCCATCTTCTTCAGATGTCAGAACAGCAGGACGCAGTTGCACGAGTTGCAGAGTTGTCTGTGGCCACACGTGACGTCAAGTGACGTTGTGCACACACCACATAAGGACTTCTTCCTGGCACTACAACAAGTGATGACGATGAGGATGATTCCTGGTTCTCAGTCTTTGTGCACCTAAAAGCAAAGAAGCCAGAGGAACATCAGTTAAATAAATGTTGCATATGTTGTGCTTCGAATAATACTATTGCAACTAGGCATTTATTATTAATAACATAACACACCTAAAAACAGAAAGACCCAAAATAAAAATTGCAATTCTAATCAAAAATGGATGTTTATATTAATAGAAGAGAGACCACACACAGAGAGTTGTTTCATGCACCCATTCATCATAAACCTAGGCCTACTGGCCCGCAACCGCAAGCTTGCCGGCCTATGGCAAAAACTGCCTGGCCTCAATATGCCCACCCCCACACACCCACATGGCCAGGCCCTGGACAAGGCCCCAACAACACCCAAAAAATCAAAATACACACAAACATCACCCCAATTCAATGCCATCCTTGCCCTAAATGATGTTTAAATTCAAGAGTTCCCACAGAAAGACTTGGTCCATGCACCACTGAGTACCCCTGGGCATAATGAATGAAAGCAAGGCAGACTGGGTGCAGGCCTATGGCACAAAGCACACTGCCTGGCTTCAACATGGCCCCTAGACCCCCACCCACATGGCCAGGACCTGGACCAGGCCTCAAAATGGCCCCCACCCACATGGCCAGGCCCTGGACCAGGCCCGAACAACACCCAAAAAATCGAGAAAAAAACCACACAAAAATCACCCCAATCCAATGCCATAAATTATGTTTAAATTCAAGAGACCCCACAGAAAGACTTGTTCCATGCACCAGTGAGTACCCCTGGGCATTACGGATGAAAGCAAGGCTGATTGGGTGCAGGCCTATGGCACAAAGCACACTGCCTGGCTTCAACATGGCCCCTAGACCCCCACCCACATGGCTAGGACCTGGACCAGGCATCAAAAGGGCCCCCACCCACATGGCCATGCCCTGGACCAGGCCCCAACAACGCCCAAAAAATCGAAATACACACAAAAATCATCCCAAATCCAATGCCATCCATGTCCTAAATGATGTTTAAATTCAAGAGACCCCACAGAAAGACTTGGTCCGTGCACCACTGAGTACCCCTGGGCATAATGGATGACAGCAAGGCTGTCTGGGTGCAGGCCTATGGCAGAAAGCACACTGCCTGGCTTCAAAATGGCCCCTGGACCCCACCCACATGGCCAGGCCCTGGACCAGGAATCAAAATGGCCCCTACCCAAATGGCCAGGCCCTGGACTAGGCCCCAACAACATCCAAAAAATCGAAATACATACAAAAATCACCCCAATCCAATGCCATCCATGCCCTAAATGATGTTTAAATTCAAGAGACCCCACAGAAGACTTAGTCCATGCACCACTGAGTACCCCTGGGCATAATGGATGAAAGCAAGGCAGACTGGGTGCAGGCCTATGGCACAAAGTACTCTGCCTGGCTTCAGCATGACCCCCAGACCCCCACCCACATGGCCAGGCCCTGGACCAGGCCCCCCAAAACACCCAAAAAAATCGAAATACACACAAAAATCATCCCAATCCAATGCCATCCATGCCCTAAATGATGTTTAAATTCAAAAAACCCCACAGAAAGACTTGGTCCATGCACCACTGAATACCCCTGGGCCTACTGGCTAGTGTGGCTTTAACATGCACCCCAAAATTAAAAAAAAACTTCCACATATAACAGTGAGCTATTCAATTCCATGCCACCCGTGCCGTAAATGATATTTAAGTTCAACAAAACTCCCAGAAACAGTTGTATCAGGCACCCATGACTAACCCTAGGCCCACTGGATACTGTGGCTACCCACAGTATATTTTTTTTAAAGTTGTGAAAAAGTTTATAAATTGTAGTTGCAGCAACTGCAATGCCCCAAACAAACAACACCAACTTACTTGTAAAATCTCAAATCCAAAAGTGATCCAAACAAAAAGTCCTCAAATACAAATATCCAGCAGCAGCCACAAAGAGTAATCCTTCCAGCTCCTGATCCAAATGAAAAGTGACCAGGACATGGACAAAGCACTGGGAGGAGCCTGCTGGACAAGAACAGGAAGTTGGAGACTCTGGGGCACTTCCTTCATCCTACCCCCCAAAAATGGACTCCTTGCACAAAAAAGGGCGGCCAAATGTCAATCTGAGGAGTTATTCTGATCCAAATCATCATTTTCAGAAGGTTTATGCTGCCAGCGATAGATTTCTTGTGCAGAATTGCAATTTTTGCGACTTCGGGAAAGCGAGCTGTTCAAATCTCCAGCCGGATGTCAGATGCGCGTCGCATCTACGTATTCGCAATTGTTTACTCTCACGATGCGTGATCGCGGGCCCTTATGACGTATTCGCGTTCTCAAAGTCTCGCAGTGCAAGATGGCGGGACTCAATGACGTACTCGTGGTCGAAAAGTCTTACGCGATCATGCAGCCAGATCCAAAATGGCGCACGCAAATCGGGAGGAAAACAACTCGGCGAACTCAGAATCACGGTAAGTCAACGCCGCGCGCACAAGATTGTATTTTTGAAGCGCGACGAAGCAAAACAAATTCGCCAACTAGCGAATTGCGGATTTTTGGGCAATTTTGCGTGATTCGCGGTCCGCGAAATTGCCAAAAATTTGCAAATTCCGCAACCGGAACAAATTTTCCGCCCATGCTTACCAAACACATTCAACAAAAGAACCTCTGCTCCAAAGGAGCCTGTCGCTCAAAATCCCACCATACAAGATAAAAACCATGAGTGGCACATCCTTCTCTGTTCAAGCAGTCAAACTATGGAAGTCTTTACTCCCCCAACATAAGGTCCACCGACAACCACCTTATTTTCAGAAAAATACTCAAGATTTGGCTCTACCCCACATAAGCACCATACGCAAACAGACATTTACAGCATATCCCTCTGTATACAAGCATTTTTTTCACTATAGATATGTACCTATCTTTGTGTATTACTTTGTATAAACATGTAAAATAATTATGTTGTTGAGAGAAAAAATAATGATAATAAATAAATAAAAATCATCTTTGGTCTACATGTACATACTTCCATTGTGCATCTATGTACCTTCCATGTACTTGGATCTGTGTGTCTGTTACTTTTCTCCTGAAAAAGCATATCCAAAGAACTACCCTATTTTTCCTCCTGTGCCTCTATCAGTATCTTTAATCTACATATACTTACCTCCTTTATGTATCTATATACTTTCAATGTAATTATGGATCTATACATTTATCACTTTCTTCTAATTTAGCATTTCCAATGCACTACCCTATTTCTCAGCCTAAACTTCGCTCAATATATCTTCTAGCCCAACCTTCTGACTCATCTCAAGCTTCTTCTACTACTCCTTCCAATGCACTACCCTATTTCTCATCCTATACATCTATCAATATATCCTCTAAATCCACTCTCTCATTTATCCCAAACCCCATACCACTACTATGATTGCCAAAATAACCCTTTCTAGACTCTTGCCTACTCTACCCCTCTTTGCATCATCTGACACCTCTTTTACTATACCGATCCCCTAAAACAAACCTTTCTAAACTCTTTCCTCTGAGTCCTCCCTCCAAAAAAACTCCTTTTTACACATCCAAAAGCCTCCTCCTATTGCTAAGACATAACAAAAATCAAAAAATGAAATAAATCTTTCACTCTTTCATCCTTCCACTATCCTTTTCAATCGAAATTAACAGACTAACGTGTCCAGTGCTCAAATTCCATATTAAACTATACTAATATACTACCCAAATAACTGAATAACATATCCACTACTCAAATTACTTCATATTTTTTTTTATTTTTACAATACTAATTTTCACAGTAATCCTTTATGGGTTCCGGAGTGGCGTGCTACTCGCCAGAAAAGCGATTCAACACCCATTAGGGGTAACAAGTGCTATATGAATGCAAAGTACTCTGCCTGGCTTCAGCATGACCCCCAGACCCCCACCCACATGGCCATGCCCTGGACCAGGCCCCAACAACGCCCAAAAAATCGAAATACACACAAAAATCATCCCAAATCCAATGCCATCCATGTCCTAAATGATGTTTAAATTCAAGAGACCCCACAGAAAGACTTGGTCCGTGCACCACTGAGTACCCCTGGGCATAATGGATGACAGCAAGGCTGTCTGGGTGCAGGCCTATGGCAGAAAGCACACTGCCTGGCTTCAAAATGGCCCCTGGACCCCACCCACATGGCCAGGCCCTGGACCAGGAATCAAAATGGCCCCTACCCAAATGGCCAGGCCCTGGACTAGGCCCCAACAACATCCAAAAAATCGAAATACATACAAAAATCACCCCAATCCAATGCCATCCATGCCCTAAATGATGTTTAAATTCAAGAGACCCCACAGAAGACTTAGTCCATGCACCACTGAGTACCCCTGGGCATAATGGATGAAAGCAAGGCAGACTGGGTGCAGGCCTATGGCACAAAGTACTCTGCCTGGCTTCAGCATGACCCCCAGACCCCCACCCACATGGCCAGGCCCTGGACCAGGCCCCCCAAAACACCCAAAAAAATCGAAATACACACAAAAATCATCCCAATCCAATGCCATCCATGCCCTAAATGATGTTTAAATTCAAAAAACCCCACAGAAAGACTTGGTCCATGCACCACTGAATACCCCTGGGCCTACTGGCTAGTGTGGCTTTAACATGCACCCCAAAATTAAAAAAAAACTTCCACATATAACAGTGAGCTATTCAATTCCATGCCACCCGTGCCGTAAATGATATTTAAGTTCAACAAAACTCCCAGAAACAGTTGTATCAGGCACCCATGACTAACCCTAGGCCCACTGGATACTGTGGCTACCCACAGTATATTTTTTTTAAAGTTGTGAAAAAGTTTATAAATTGTAGTTGCAGCAACTGCAATGCCCCAAACAAACAACACCAACTTACTTGTAAAATCTCAAATCCAAAAGTGATCCAAACAAAAAGTCCTCAAATACAAATATCCAGCAGCAGCCACAAAGAGTAATCCTTCCAGCTCCTGATCCAAATGAAAAGTGACCAGGACATGGACAAAGCACTGGGAGGAGCCTGCTGGACAAGAACAGGAAGTTGGAGACTCTGGGGCACTTCCTTCATCCTACCCCCCAAAAATGGACTCCTTGCACAAAAAAGGGCGGCCAAATGTCAATCTGAGGAGTTATTCTGATCCAAATCATCATTTTCAGAAGGTTTATGCTGCCAGCGATAGATTTCTTGTGCAGAATTGCAATTTTTGCGACTTCGGGAAAGCGAGCTGTTCAAATCTCCAGCCGGATGTCAGATGCGCGTCGCATCTACGTATTCGCAATTGTTTACTCTCACGATGCGTGATCGCGGGCCCTTATGACGTATTCGCGTTCTCAAAGTCTCGCAGTGCAAGATGGCGGGACTCAATGACGTACTCGTGGTCGAAAAGTCTTACGCGATCATGCAGCCAGATCCAAAATGGCGCACGCAAATCGGGAGGAAAACAACTCGGCGAACTCAGAATCACGGTAAGTCAACGCCGCGCGCACAAGATTGTATTTTTGAAGCGCGACGAAGCAAAACAAATTCGCCAACTAGCGAATTGCGGATTTTTGGGCAATTTTGCGTGATTCGCGGTCCGCGAAATTGCCAAAAATTTGCAAATTCCGCAACCGGAACAAATTTTCCGCCCATGCTTACCAAACACATTCAACAAAAGAACCTCTGCTCCAAAGGAGCCTGTCGCTCAAAATCCCACCATACAAGATAAAAACCATGAGTGGCACATCCTTCTCTGTTCAAGCAGTCAAACTATGGAAGTCTTTACTCCCCCAACATAAGGTCCACCGACAACCACCTTATTTTCAGAAAAATACTCAAGATTTGGCTCTACCCCACATAAGCACCATACGCAAACAGACATTTACAGCATATCCCTCTGTATACAAGCATTTTTTTCACTATAGATATGTACCTATCTTTGTGTATTACTTTGTATAAACATGTAAAATAATTATGTTGTTGAGAGAAAAAATAATGATAATAAATAAATAAAAATCATCTTTGGTCTACATGTACATACTTCCATTGTGCATCTATGTACCTTCCATGTACTTGGATCTGTGTGTCTGTTACTTTTCTCCTGAAAAAGCATATCCAAAGAACTACCCTATTTTTCCTCCTGTGCCTCTATCAGTATCTTTAATCTACATATACTTACCTCCTTTATGTATCTATATACTTTCAATGTAATTATGGATCTATACATTTATCACTTTCTTCTAATTTAGCATTTCCAATGCACTACCCTATTTCTCAGCCTAAACTTCGCTCAATATATCTTCTAGCCCAACCTTCTGACTCATCTCAAGCTTCTTCTACTACTCCTTCCAATGCACTACCCTATTTCTCATCCTATACATCTATCAATATATCCTCTAAATCCACTCTCTCATTTATCCCAAACCCCATACCACTACTATGATTGCCAAAATAACCCTTTCTAGACTCTTGCCTACTCTACCCCTCTTTGCATCATCTGACACCTCTTTTACTATACCGATCCCCTAAAACAAACCTTTCTAAACTCTTTCCTCTGAGTCCTCCCTCCAAAAAAACTCCTTTTTACACATCCAAAAGCCTCCTCCTATTGCTAAGACATAACAAAAATCAAAAAATGAAATAAATCTTTCACTCTTTCATCCTTCCACTATCCTTTTCAATCGAAATTAACAGACTAACGTGTCCAGTGCTCAAATTCCATATTAAACTATACTAATATACTACCCAAATAACTGAATAACATATCCACTACTCAAATTACTTCATATTTTTTTTTATTTTTACAATACTAATTTTCACAGTAATCCTTTATGGGTTCCGGAGTGGCGTGCTACTCGCCAGAAAAGCGATTCAACACCCATTAGGGGTAACAAGTGCTATATGAATGCAAAGTACTCTGCCTGGCTTCAGCATGACCCCCAGACCCCCACCCACATGGCCAGGCCCTGGACCAGGCCCCCCAAAACACCCAAAAAAATCGAAATACACACAAAAATCATCCCAATCCAATGCCTTCCATGCCCTAAATGATGTTTAAATTAAAAAAAACCCACAGAAAGACTTGGTCCATGCACCACTGAATACCCCTGGGCCTACTGGCTAGTGTGGCTTTAACATGCACCCCAAAATTAAAAAAAAACTTCCACATATAACAGTGAGCTATTCAATTCCATGCCACCCGTGCCGTAAATGATATTTAAGTTCAACAAAACTCCCAGAAACAGTTGTATCAGGCACCCATGACTAACCCTAGGCCCACTGGATACTGTGGCTACCCACAGTATATTTTTTTTAAAGTTGTGAAAAAGTTTATAAATTGTAGTTGCAGCAACTGCAATGCCCCAAACAAACAACACCAACTTACTTGTAAAATCTCAAATCCAAAAGTGATCCAAACAAAAAGTCCTCAAATACAAATATCCAGCAGCAGCCACAAAGAGTAATCCTTCCAGCTCCTGATCCAAATGAAAAGTGACCAGGACATGGACAAAGCACTGGGAGGAGCCTGCTGGACAAGAACAGGAAGTTGGAGACTCTGGGGCACTTCCTTCTTCCTACCCCCCAAAAATGGACTCCTTGCACAAAAAAGGGCGGCCAAATGTCAATCTGAGGAGTTATTCTGATCCAAATCATCATTTTCAGAAGGTTTATGCTGCCAGCGATAGATTTCTTGTGCAGAATTGCAATTTTTGCGACTTCGGGAAAGCGAGCTGTTCAAATCTCCAGCCGGATGTCAGATGCGCGTCGCATCTACGTATTCGCAATTGTTTACTCTCACGATGCGTGATCGCGGGCCCTTATGACGTATTCGCGTTCTCAAAGTCTCGCAGTGCAAGATGGCGGGACTCAATGACGTACTCGTGGTCGAAAAGTCTTACGCGATCATGCAGCCAGATCCAAAATGGCGCACGCAAATCGGTAGGAAAACAACTCGGCGAACTCAGAATCACGGTAAGTCAACGCCGCGCGCACAAGATTGTATTTTTGAAGCGCGACGAAGCAAAACAAATTCGCCAACTAGCGAATTGCGGATTTTTGGGCAATTTTGCGTGATTCACGGTCTGCGAAATTGCCAAAAATTTGCAAATTCCGCAACCGGAACAAATTTTCCGCCCATGCTTACCAAACACATTCAACAAAAGAACCTCTGCTCTAAAGGAGCCTCTCGCTCAAAATCCCACCATACAAGATAAAAACCATGAGTGGCACATCCTTCTCTGTTCAAGCAGTCAAACTATGGAAGTCTTTACTCCCCCAACATAAGGTCCACCGACAACCACCTTATTTTCAGAAAAATACTCAAGATTTGGCTCTACCCCACATAAGCACCATACGCAAACAGACATTTACAGCATATCCCTCTGTATACAAGCATTTTTTTCACTATAGATATGTACCTATCTTTGTGTATTACTTTGTATAAACATGTAAAATAATTATGTTGTTGAGAGAAAAAATAATGATAATAAATAAATAAAAATCATCTTTGGTCTACATGTACATACTTCCATTGTGCATCTATGTACCTTCCATGTACTTGGATCTGTGTGTCTGTTACTTTTCTCCTGAAAAAGCATATCCAAAGAACTACCCTATTTTTCCTCCTGTGCCTCTATCAGTATCTTTAATCTACATATACTTACCTCCTTTATGTATCTATATACTTTCAATGTAATTATGGATCTATACATTTATCACTTTCTTCTAATTTAGCATTTCCAATGCACTACCCTATTTCTCAGCCTAAACTTCGCTCAATATATCTTCTAGCCCAACCTTCTGACTCATCTCAAGCTTCTTCTACTACTCCTTCCAATGCACTACCCTATTTCTCATCCTATACATCTATCAATATATCCTCTAAATCCACTCTCTCATTTATCCCAAACCCCATACCACTACTATGATTGCCAAAATAACCCTTTCTAGACCCTTGCCTACTCTACCCCTCTTTGCATCATCTGACACCTCTTTTACTATACCGATCCCGTAAAACAAACCTTTCTAAACTCTTTCCTCTGAGTCCTCCCTCCAAAAAAACTCCTTTTTACACATCCAAAAGCCTCCTCCTATTGCTAAGACATAAAAAAAATCAAAAAATGAAATAAATCTTTCACTCTTTCATCCTTCCACTATCCTTTTCAATCGAAATTAACAGACTAACGTGTCCAGTGCTCAAATTCCATATTAAACTATACTAATATACTACCCAAATAACTGAATAACATATCCACTACTCAAATTACTTCATATTTTTTTTATTTTTACAATACTAATTTTCACAGTAATCCTTTATGGGTTCCGGAGTGGCGTGCTACTCGCCAGAAAAGCGATTCAACACCCATTAGGGGTAACAAGTGCTATATGAATGCAAATCTTTCTTCCCCTTTTATCCCTCCGCTATCCTTCTCACTCCAATAACTGACTAATATCCACCACTGAAATTACTTCATATTTCACCATATTAATTCACCACTAATCCTTTGTAGGCTTCCTGAATAGCGTGCATGAACAAGCGCTATATAAATACAAACCTTTGTCCTCCTCTATCCTTCTGCTATCATTCCAAATCCAAATAACTGACTAACCTATCCACCACTTAAAATGTACTTGCATGTTTCACTATACTAACTTAACACTAATCCTCTATGGGTCCCGGAGTAGCGTGCTACTCGCAGAAAAAGCGCTTTGACGCCTCGTCAGGAGTAGTAAGCGCTATATAAATGCAATTACAATACAATACAATACCAGGACTTGCCAAACACTGCAGGGCAATCCAACAGAAACAAAAAGCAGAAAGAACAGGAACCGCAAATTCAGGTACGTATCAGGTAAGTAACAATTACAGGCCTGACCCAATCCTGAAGGCAGGTTTTGTATTGCTTCACCCGGACCCTGGCCGCAGCTACGTGGCTTCCAGGAGAGCGTGGACCAACGCAGGGGAACACGTAACAACTAGACTCATCCCGTGCCTCGGTCTGGCATAGCTATGGGCCTTGCTTACGAAGTAGAGACTTACAGCTGCAAGTGCAATCCTGACTAAACACTTCCCAAAACCCTCCCCACCGGTTTGGGTTTGACGTGGTATTGAAGATTAAATCTACTCACCGGTAGAGGGTCATGCACATGACCAATGGGTTCTCAGGACCAGCCTACTCGATCGTATCCTTTTCTTTTTTATCTGTCCTCTTATATCAATAGATGAATTATTCATAAAATTACCCATGGGCATGGGCGGTTGCCATCCTTTAGGTTTTGCTTGGGTGATTGACAAAGGGCTACTTCGATGTCACGCCCTTCCTGCCTTCGTGGTTTAATCGTATGACCCACCAAAAAAGGAATCAGATTCTTCTTTGCCATAACAGGTACGATGACCACATTTCGTGAGTGTTTATCAAGACACTGGGGACATCTCTAGCTTACATATCTCATCTAGTGACTTGAGAAAATCCTGGTCCCAAGGGGGAGCAGCATAACTCCTCTCCTTACATATCTCCCTCTGTGCCAACAGAATCACCAGAAAGAGGAACTTTACTTTGAACCTAGTAGGCAATGCTGTAGTTCCATGTCAGTTTCAAAGAAGATCAGATAAGGGCTTACCTTAATTTTCAGGCCCACAACCTTTGATAGTACTCCACTTAAGTCCTCCCAAAATGTATCTAGTTTTGGGCAAGCGAAGAACATGTAGATGTCAATAGCATTGCTCTCCCCACGTCTTTTACAACTCGGAACTGGATGGTTCGAAAATTCACACATTTTCTCTGCTCTGAAACAAATAAGTCAACTTAAAAAAGTCATCATTTTAACCAAGTTGGTATGCCCATATATTGTCAATCGAAGATTCATCTATGTGCTAAGCAAAACTTTTAATTCTCTCATCTGACTTTTAAGACAAAAGTCTAGTAAGGCCCAAGTTTCTCTGTAATTGTGAATGCTAAGTAACTAATAGTGGGTTGCTTTTTTCCTCTATACTTCGGCAAATTCTAGCTCATTATCTCCTTTTTCGAATTATTTATATGATATCCTGAATGGCCTCCATATTCCTCTGTGATCTCTTCCATCTAAGTGACTGTTGCCTTGGGGTCTCTGGTATACAACAGGATGTCATATGCATATAAAGCGATTTTGCTTTCAATATTTTTGGACTGGAATGGCATTATCCCTTTATCCTTCCTAAATCTTGTGCTAATGGTTCAAAATATAAACCAAAAGGAATCGGTGAAAGTGGGCACTCTTATCATGCCCCACTAGAAATATTACGTTTGTTAGTTTTCCATTAACAAGGATCCTAGCTGATGGTGCCCGATACAGCTTTTGAATCCTTTCTACAGGGGCGGCTCTAGGCTCATGGTGGCCCTGGGCAGGGAGCGTAGGTAGGGGGCCCGGGAAAGGGGGTCTGGTCAGGGCGGAGCGCGGAGGCCAGTGAAGAGGGGGGGGGTCAGGGTGTTTGGAAGTGGGACAGAGCCGAGGCTGCCAAATCCCTGCCAGGGGCCGCCACGCAAATATGTATCCATCCTCAGAGGATTATTATATTAAGGATATATATTGGTGTGGTGGCCCCTGGGGTTTGGTGGCCCTGCGCACGTGCACAGCTTGCGCATGCCTAAAGCCGCCCCTGCTTTCTACCAGAGGTAGGTGAACCCAACTACCTCCAGACCCTCCCATCGGTGGACCCAAAACATCCTATCGTAGGCTTTTGCTGCATCAATTTTAACTATTGCTAAAGTGTCTCATTTTGCCACTGCTATCTCAATTGCGAATATGAGACGTTTTTCCGCCAACAATTACCCTGCATACCATCACTCCGCAATTTTAATTCCGCAAAGACAAACACCCCGCAAAAAAAACAACGCAAACTTTTACAACAAATATACCTTTACAGCGCATGCCATTATAACGCAAAGGCATGCATGTTAAAGGTATACTCATTGTAAAAGTTTTAAAGGTAAGTGTGAGTACCTTACCCTACCCTACCCTACACCCTAATCTAGTACCCCTGCACAACCCACCCTCGACACATAGTCCTTTTCCTACATTTACAGTACCCAGCACGACCCCCCAACACTACCATAAACCACTTTTCTTCCCTACACAAACACTGCAACACTACCTTAATACACTACCCCTGCACAACCCTACACTACACAAACACCACATCACTGCCCTACACTATACAAACACTACCCTAAACCCTAAAACACTACCCTACACTACACAAACACTACAACACTACCCTAAAACACTACCCCCAGCATGACCCTATATTACACAAACACTACAACACTACTCTAAACCCTAAAACACTACCCTCTGCATGACCCTACACTACAACATCACCCTAAACCCTAAAACAATACCCCCTGCATGACCCTACACTCACACAAACACTACAACACTACCCTAAACCCTAAAACACTACCCCCAACATGACCCTACACGAAACAAACACTACAACACTTCCCTAAACCCTAAAACACTACCGCCGCATGACCCTACACTACACAAACACTACAATACTACCCTCAACACTAAAACACTACCCCCTGCATGACCGTGCACTACACAAACACTACAATACTACCCTAAACCCTAAAACACTACCCCCAGCATGACCGTGCACTACACAAACACTACAATACTACCCTAAACCCTAAATCTCTACCCCCACATGACCCTACACTACACAAACACTACAACACTACCCTAAACCCTAAAACACTACCCCCTGCATGACCCTACACTACACAAACACTACAACACTAACCTTAACCCTAAAACACTACCCCCTGCATGACCCTACACTACACAAACACTACACCACTACCCTAAACCCTAAAACACTACCCCCAGCATGACCGTACACTACACAAACACTACAACACTTTCGTAAGCCCTAAAACACTACCCCTGCATGACCCTACACTACACAAACACTACAACACTATCCTAAACCCTAAAACACTACCCTCTGCATAACCCTACACTACACCACTACCCTAAACCCTAAAACACTACCCCCAGCATGACCGTACACTACACAAACACTACAACACTTCCGTAAGCCCTAAAACACTACCCCTGCATGACCCTACACTACACAAACACTACAACAGTATCCTAAACCCTAAAACACTACCCTCTGCATGACCGTACACTACACCACTACCCTAAACCCTAAAACACTACCCCCAGCATGACCCTACACTACACAAACACTACAACACGTCCCTAAACCCTAAAACACTACCCCTGCATGACCCTACACTACACAAACACTATAACACTACCCTAAACCCTTTAACACTACCCCCAGCACGACCCTACACTACACAACCACCACAACACTACACTACACTACACAAACACTACACTACACTACACAATCACTACCCCAGCACGACCGCCCACCCCTGAAAATTAACACAAACCCCCTTACCTCTCTCGTTGTCGTGGTTCCACACTCCTCCTGGTTCCATCTTCTTGAAGTTTGTTTTTTTCACAATGCATATGCATTTACCATACATGCCTTTACAACGTAATTCGTTGTAAAGGCATGCGTGATAAATGCACACGTGTTGTGAAAAAATGCGGAGTGATGGTATGCGAGGTCAAAGACCTTGCGGAGTAATAGTATGCGGACTGAAAGTCCGCGGAAAAAAAGATTCAGAGTAAACGTGCCGCACCCTCAATTGCTGATACTAACAAGTGTGTAAGGTCATGCATTAGCCTGCCGTGGAGAAAATCTTTCTGATTGAAGTGAATCACTTTCCCTACTACCTTTGCTAGTCTTTTTGTGATTATCCTGTAATAACTTTTATAATGACAACTAAGCAATGAAATGGCACCATTTTAGGTCCTTATTAGGTTTTAGAATCAAGGTTATAATAATACTTTATTTTGGCTTGAGCAAGCATAAAGGTACAGACCTAAATAAGTTAAAACATTAAAACTTCTTGTCGCAGTAATACAATAAACAATTCCAATAATCCTTCTTAAAACCCCACATAGTGGAACCCATTTAAAACAATTAACTAGAAGCAACATTGTTAGGGAAACAGTACAATAAAACAAATCTATCAAACCTTCTTGGTATCCGAAATAAGTGTGTGTTTGTGTGTGTGTGTGTGTGTGTGTGTGTGTGTGGGTGTGTGTGTGTGTGTGTGTGTGTTTGGGTGTGCACGTGTGTGTGTGTGCATGTATATGTATCTATCTCTCTCTTTCTATCTATAAAAAGGAACCAGACAACTCTTATATTGAGCACCCTACAACACCAGCAACACTGAATCTGCTCACATCATATGTTTGTTTTTCTAGCAAAGCTTTTATTCATAGGAAAAGCACACTGCCATCCACACCGAGAAAGAGACAAAGTCTTTTGCCATTTATACAGCAAAGTCTTTAAGGATAGGATTAGCTAATGCTATCCATGCTGAGCTATAAAATAACAAAAGCCTTTTACTACTCCAGGCACAGTGTTACAACTTTGGATAGGTAAAATACCATCCAAGCTAGCATGGAATTAATAAAAGCAACCCATGACACATTTTGCTGTCATTAAAGCTCTTCGGAGAGGTGTATCTTTGTCCAGACACAAGGGAGTACCCAGTATAAGTCAAAACAATACCCTTTTAGGCTTAGAATGCTCATAAATTATACAAGAAAGGAAGCAGAGAACTCTGGGTAGTTCCCAGAGAAGCTCCTATATAGAGCACCCTCAACACAGCGACACCCTGAATCTGCTCACCTCAAATGTCTGTTTTTCTAGAAAGAGGTTTCAGGCATACAGTTAGCACAGTGCCATCCATGCAGAGCTAGGCAGGGACAAAGTCTTTTGCCATTTTTACAGCAAAGTCTTCAAGCTTGGGATTAGCTAGTAATATGGAGAAAATGTGAATGGTAAATTCTCCATGACATCCCTATGATGGAAGAAATTCCACCTGTGTGATCTCCTCAGATTTAGTTCTTCATCTACGAATTATAGGATTTTCTGTTACTAATTCTAAATTAAACTAGGAGTGACTACATTAAAGTTCAGTAGTAAGAATATGGAAGATGTGCTAATTATTCTGTTGAAGGATTCTCAGCTGGAGGAATACTTTCATCTTAATATCCCTTTTACGAAGTTACTTTTGCCAGTGGACACTCCACTGTCCTAGGACCCTTCAACAGAAAGCATTCCACTTCCTCAACGAATCAAAATATATTCCGCTACCACTTAGCTCTAAAACAAGCCCCTAACTTACATATGTCTCTGTTTCCTTACATGTTTTTTATCAGTATTTCTTTGTTGAGTTTTGCAACAACACATCACATATTCACTGCATGCATTTGCAAGAAAGTTACACATGTGAAAGATTATTACCAACATGTTACAATGCCATTTGCTGTCTATTTTCTCAATTGTATTAGAACACTGGTGTAAAGCAAAAAAACTGTAAACTGAACCATTATTACAATGGACCTATCTATGGCCGATTGAAGAATGTCTAAGGCAGGTTGCTTTTAATACTCCCAATGTGAGAGGAAGGAGGCACCATCTAGAAACTCAAAGCAGCCCTGTATATTATATGCGAGTTCGGTGGTAAGATGGCCTGCGGTGCATATTGGTGTTCATAGTAGTCTTTCGTCTGTTTTAGCTTACACCTCCCAATGTATTGGCATTGAAGGGTGTCTAGCAGGGCCTAAACTTTGTGCAGCAGTGTCTAATGCACATGCATTCCCCATGGAAGCCATTTAGAGGTAGTCAGGGGTCGCAGCTGAAACCTCTAGCTTGCTCCCCTTTACTCCTGGCACTTCCTTTGTGACCCCTGGCCTCAGAAGTGGCAGATGTTTGCCCCCGGTTGCAAAGGAAGTGCCAGGAGTAGCAGGAAGCAAGCTAGAGCTCTCAGCTGCGACCTGTGGGTGGCTACCTCCAAATGACGTCCATGGCGTTCCCCTTTTTACCTCTAATAAAAGAGAGAGGGACCCCAAAACCAAAGGGATAGGGTTCCACAATTGACACAAGTCAAAATATAATTCCCTTTGGGTGAATTATCGTAGACACATAGGTTCTTACAAACAAACACATAGACTCACCAATATCAAATAATAACAAGGAAGCAATAAAAACAATTAAAAAATATTAATATAAGTGAAAACATTCTAATAAAGGTATATCTTAGACAATTTATTAACATACATTATATTTCGTTAAAAAATGGGAAACACATACAGGACGAAACACTATATAAAAATTAAATTCAACATTCCAATAAAAAAGAGAGCTACGGGAAAAGGACTAAATTCAGACAAAACGGTTATTTTGAATTTTCCTTAATTTCTTATTCCAGTTTCGCTCCTTAAAGCATCGACGCGTATCGGCGGTATACTTAGTATCTGACCGCCTTCATCAGGACAATTGTAATAAATGTTTCCCAATGGTTCTCAAGATACATATCATTCAGTATATAAAAAAGGGGTGCTCTGCCTCCTTCTCGCTTGCAGGAGATATTCGTCCAGCGAACTATCTTCTCAGCATATAAAAACAGAGTTGTCTCGCTATAATGACTTTCGGAGAACACAGCGAGACCGTTTCAAAGCTTCATAAGTAATAGCTATAATAAAAGTTTAGGGATGACGTAAATCAAACACGCGGTAATAGTTTTTTTATGGACATACACAGTTTGTGGATACAAAAATCAATGAATAGTATTTATATAGTCCCAGGATACGGGAATCATCGATAACACGAGGTTCTAACTGCGTGCCTTCCCTTTTGGTTCAATAGTAGAAAGCATCCCGCGTGTTGTTTTTTTGTTTTCTTTTGCTGTTTCGAGCATTGTATTGCAACACGCGGGATGCTTTCTACTATTGAACCAAAAGGGAAGGCACGCAGTTAGAACCTCGTGTTATCGATGATTCCCGTATCCTGGGACTGTATAAATACTATTCATTGATTTTTGTATCTACAAACTGTGTATGTCCATGAACAAACTATTACCGCGTGTTTGATTTACGTAATCCCTAAACTTTTATTACAGCTATTACTTATGCAGCTTTGAAACGGTCTCGCTGTGTTCTCCGAAAGTCATTATAGCGAGACGACTCTGTTTTTATATGCTGAGAAGATAGTTCGCTGGACGAATATCTCCTGCAAGCGAGAAGGAGGCAGAGCACCCCTTTTTTTTATATACTGAGTGATATGTATCTGTTGAGAACCATTGGAAAACATTTATTACAATTGTCCTGAAGGAGCGAAACTGGAATAAGAAATTAAGGAAAATTCAAAATAACTGTTTTGTCTGAATTTAGTCCTTTTCCCGTAGCTCTCTTTTTTATTGGAATGTTGAATTTAATTTTTATATAGTGTTTCGTCCTGTATGTGTTTCCCATTTTTTAACTAAATATAATGTATGTTAATAAATTGTCTAAGATCTACCTTTATTAGAGTGCTTTCACTTATATTAATATTTTTTAATTGTTTTTATTGCTTCCTTGTTATTATTTGATATTGGTGAGTCTATGTGTTTGTTTGTAAGAGACTATGTGTCTACGATAATTCGCCCAAAGGGAATTATATTTTGACTTGTGTTCCCCTTTTTACATCTTCCAGCCATTCAGCAAGAGGTGGAGGCATCTGGGATTTGCAAGCCATCGCTATGTAGTGCTTCGCTAACACCAAGGCATGGTCTAGGAATTTATGCATGGGTTTCATGGTTTTGGTGCGCTTCGTGAGCCCCAGTAGACAATGAGCAGGGTCTGCTGTGATCTGCCTGTCCACTGTCTCAAGTCAGACTCTTTGCCACTTCGGCCCAATATCCTGTAATTTCCTAGCAAAGCCACACCATGTGGTAGATGTCTGCATCTGCTTCTGCACACCTTGGGCATCCATGGGATGCTACTGGATTCATCCATGTGAGTTGTGCTGGGGTCAAATATGTCCAATGCAAATAATTAAATTGTGTATATAGGAGTATATTACGTGAGACCCCTTTGACTATTGTGAGGCCGTGTCCCCATTGTGTGTCTGTTATTTCTTGTCCCAAATCACCTTCCCATCTCTCTTTTAATAACGGTCAAGTTCTACCTGTTTATGTTCTGCTCTGCTCTCTAAAGGCACGTCAATGCCCTCCGAGCCATGCCATGCACTAAGGAAGCTAGGAGAACCTAGCAAGTGTCTGGAGCATCATGTGTTTTGTTCCAAAGTTAGTTTAATTGGCGTTTAATGACGGAGTACAGGTGGAAGGTTCCTGGTGGGATCCCCTCCTCTGTCATCAGTTCCTCGAATGAATACAACTATGGATCCCCGTCCAGGATTGAATGTCGTGTAAGTTGCACAGATCCGTACAACTCGATACCACACATAGGGTTATCTCAGGGGCATACGGGTTCGACCTGTGGTGGTCATCACACCCCTCTTCAGCACCAAGCGGTCACTCTTATGAGGGCATTCCTGCCCGCTGGAGGCACCACCCATGCGTTACCTAACAACCATTCCAGTATCAAATCTGGTGAGGGAGGGGAGAGCCAGTCTAACACCTCATGTAGATGTTCCCCTCCTAACAAACACAGGAGCCATTGCAGCTGTGCTGCCAGGTAGTAATTATAGCAATTTGCGGCTCCCAGTCCACCAGCGTCCAACGGGGCTTACAGCTTGAAGCTCGCTACCATACGCCAGGGCAAGCCTCAAATAAGCATGGTCATAAAGGATTTTAAGTCTTTAAAAAATGTACTACACAATCTCAATCAAAGTATCAAAAAGGAATAAAACTGGTGAGGGAGTACTAACACTTTTGCCAACGCAATTCGACCCAAGGGGGAAAGAGGAAGGCTGAACCAAAAGAGATTCTGAACAAGAGAAACAAAGCATCCAGGGATTACAAAGCCAGACTACTTGTTTTCGTCACAAACAGTATACTAGAATAACACAATGCCCACCTCCATGGTCAGCTGCTCATTGATCATACATAAAAATGGATTATATACAGGTAGAGAGGGCTCCCTCCCGCTGGCGAATCTTCTAGGAAACCCGAGGGTGAGTGACGTCAAACAAGACTCACTCACACCGAACATGAGTGTTTGCAAATACGTACCTCGTAACCGATCACCCTAATCTAGTCTGGAACATCTTGGTCCTATGGATATTTGTGCTTATTTGCAAAAGGCAGTGAATTGCATATGTGAATAACACAGGATCGTGACAGTATTCATAAGAGTGATACACTGGTTAAACATTCAGAATATTGGAGAAATTATTTTGCGTGAATACTGTTGGTCCAAGATCAGACTAGTGAAAGATCATTGCATGTTCCGTTTCACGTAAGAAAGATTTCTGACTTTTCGAAGTGTTTGTTTTCTTAAACCCTGATGAAGCCTTTTGTAAGGTGAAACGCGCTGGCTGCGTTCCTTTGAAAAAATACAATAAAGTGAATTTAACAAATCATCAACTGAGACCTTTGATAATCTGTATATTGTTCATTACTTGTATATTTTAAATTGACAACTGGCTGTAGGTGCCTCTCTACCTGTATATAAGCAAAAGGGGAGAGCATTTCTCACCGATGTCAGTGCGCGGCCAAGATTGCCGGATGTCAGGTCTTTGTCAGAATGATATAAGCGGACTCCCAGATATTTCAATTAATCCAATTGCTACCTCAGTGGTGTAACGGGCAGGGCCAAGCGTTGCGCATCAGGTAGAGGGGTCAGGGGGAAGAGGCAAGAATTGTTCCAATTCATTTTGAGGCCGGACACCCTTCCAAAAGCCTTGAATAGAGCGATCATGACGCAGACATTGTAATAAAAAATTTCAGGTAGCCAAAGTGTCCCCCTACTCGCACCCTATCCATGCACCCATGTTCTTGTATGTCGTGTAACTTCTTTTCTGTTCATGCTAGAGAGACGCAAATCCATTTGCGTCCAACGTTAACATGTCAGCTATCCAGCCATGCATAAATATCCTGTTAATTAGGTTCCTAGACCTACGGTGCCAACGTCTTTACATGGTGCACTTTTCACGTTTTCGTCCACGTTTTCTGGCCCAGTCGAGTTCGGCCCTTAAACGAGGCCCCGAGCCTCATCTCTCCTGTCTCTGAAAGCTGTATGCATCCCTGACCCTTGCCTTACTTCTTGCCTCAGACGAGCGGTGCCCGGCTCGGCCTGGTTCGCTTGCCAAGATAATGTTTTACCTACAAGTTATCTGTCCAGCCTCCTCGAAAACACATTCCAGTCTAGTGAAATAAGTAAACATATTCCCGGCTGCAGAGCAAAGGGCCCTGCCTTCCTGTCTCCATGCAAGTAATTTACTGCTCCCGTTACCATGGTAGGCCCATGGCCCCCGCACTCTACATGAAGATCCCTTTGCACGCACTCGCATTCAGTGTTGAACGGCCCTTGCCCGAGAGACCTTTTACTCCAGACACTACATCCTCAAAACATACGATATCAGATATGCTATAGGTACAGGTCGTTTTGACATCCCAGACATTAGTCTCCTCTACTCGTGCAAAAGTCAAAGCCCCCAGTTCTCCCCAGTTACACGTCATGCTCAGCTGTGCGCGCATATAGGTTAGAAGTTTCTGCCGACTCTGCAAACTTTCACTAAGCATCCACCCACTTGTGACGTTTCATGTTACGTTTCTCTGACATGTCCAGTGCACGCCCATGTGTACGCCTTCTTACACACCTCCTGTTACGTACAGGTGTTCTTATCTCTCTCTTTTCACCTGTTACGCCTACTGTATTGGCTCCAATTGTACCGTTTTACTATATATAATGTGTACTGTTAATAAAAAGTGAGAATGTCCCTTCCTGAACCTGAGTGGTGATGGAACCCGATGTCCCATGCTTCGAAGCATCATATTAAAGCCTGTATGACTCAGATTCCACGGACTCTGCCTCTCATTTAAATGAGCTGTCTTGTATTGATAATTATATGGAAAAATGATTAGGTAAAATTAAATTTACCACATAATTTGGTGCCCGAATAGGGACCCCCCCTTCCCCACTCGCCGGTGAAGTCACGCTGCCTTTGACCCCTTCTACAGCCCCGACGGAAACCGTGCACGTTTGCGGGTTTTCCTGCTATCTTCCCTCGGGCCCACGAGGGAGACGGAGACTGCGGTCCGGCGTCCAGACGAGGCGGTGAGGAATGCGGAGGATCCCGACCAGAGCCCCTAGCCGAGAGAGCAAAGTCTGAGGTGTCCAGAGGCCCACCTGTTCCGAAGCGCATGCGTAGGAGAATCGTCACCTGACGCAGTCCAGTCCAGTCCAGTTTCCGAGGCCTTCAGTTTCTGCTTCCCGGTGAGTACCGTTATTGGGAACGCATCTAGACGGGTTCATTAATTTGTTCCCGGTCAAGACAGGTCTGGGTACACAGACCTGGTCCGTACGTGTTCACTTAGGTGGATATGGTCCGACGTGTCTCTTTATGGGACCGGTCTGTACTGTTTTAGCAGTGCATCTAGTAATCCAGTGATTCAGTATTCTAGTGTTGCAACTCAAGTTTCAGTCTCACTTTTATGTGTTCTCTATGTATTAGGTAACATGTCTTAAATGTGTTTTAATGTTGTGGTATGAATGATTGTTTTGCTGTTCATTACTGTGTTTTACTGTGTCCACGATTAAAGTAATCCGACCATGCCGCTGTTCTCAAAATTACGTCAGATAGGTACTAGGAAAGGGATATTAGAAGAAGCAGTTCCCGTCCCGCCTAGGGACACTCCTGGACATTTTATGTATAATAAACATGGCTTAGATGCCATACTGTACCTAGAATTATGGGCAGACTACACTAAGGGTCTGGAAGAAAAGTATAGATGGCCTGTCTCAGGGACATGGGATGCAGATTGCATCATGAGAGTAGAAGAAGCATTGTGGAAAAAGAAAGCCAGACAATCCCAGAAAGATGCCATAGAATTATGGCGTAAAGAAGCTCATAGACGAAATGAAAAAGGAAATCAGAAAAGCAGAAAGAGGTAGAGAAGAATCCGAAAAAGCTAGAGAGAAAGAGTTACTAGAAGAAGGAGAACGAGCCCGAATAGAACAACAAGACAGACAGAGAAATGCACTTATTACAGGACTGTATCCAGTTCTAGCCGAGGGCCTGCCCAAGGCGACCCCGGAAGTACCACGTAACTTGCCACCACCATTAGTTCCGACTAAACTCCGTCACAAACAGACCGCAGCAGACATTTTCCTTTCTTCCTATTTGGATGATGTAGCTCCAGCATATACCAATGTACCCGTACCACCCGTTAATAATGCACAGCAGCCTGTTCCGGCTGTTCAAGCAACGACCCCTCCACGCCAAGACTCGCTTCCCGCACCTGTTGTCACTTCCCCTTCTGCTGCTACTGCTGCTACTGGCCCCCCTACTATTGGTCCTCACAATCCTTTTTCGACAGATGCAACCCAGAGTCCAACCCCATCACATGTACCCTTTCCACCCGCCATGACGTCAGGTCATGCCCACGCTTCTGCTTCAGGAGGTGCCGCAGGAGGCCACCTTCACACCCCGCCCCAAGTACAACGAATGACAATCAGAGAATTAGCAACGCAACGTACTCCGAAAGCGATGCCACATGAAAAGCTTAAACAGTATATTACGGATTGTAGATATGATCCAGTACCTGGCAAGAAAGGAGACATGATGTTAGCCTCATTACGTCTACGACGTGTTACAGATTATTTGTTGCTATTACCAGAAATGCCAGACCATCTAGACAAAATATATCATTTTTTTAGAACTGGGGAGAGACCAGAATGTATTCGTGAGGCCATGGCATATCAGAAAGTTGAGACACAAGGGTTAATATTAAGATTCTTAATTAATGGTTTGATAAGGGAACAAGATCGGCCAGGTGTGGTTCAAGAAGAGATGGATGTACTGACTAAATGGAGTCAAAATATTGCAGATTGTAAACATGATAAACAAACTTGTATAGATGCCATGACCAGAAAGATCCGTAAAGAAATAGTAGCAATACATAACAGACAGAAGGCTGAACAGGAAGCTGAGTCAGACAAGAATGAATCCTCGGAGGAGGAAGAAATAGAGAATCCAGACAGGATAGCATACGAAGGTAGAGTGAAACTCCCTAAACAGTATTCTTTGGATAGACCTTTCGACAGACCCATTCGCCTAGAAAACAAGAAATGTTTCCTTTCCCTGATACCAGAGCAATGTTCTCTCGAACATTTGTTCCAAGCTACTGATAAAATCCTAAAAGAAAGAATAGGTTACAACGAACTTAGTACAATGCGTGAACAAGAACTAGCATGGTCCGCAGTACAGTGGGCTGATAATAGCAGTGTATATAAAGATGATTCAGTAGCACAAACATTTTTGAGTCTTATTCCAACTCAACAACGTTTAGCTGGTATATACATGATCCAGCATATCATTATGTTATATGAGAGTCAGCATTCTGATCCAGGTCCCCTATACAATATATTGGATGAATTACTCCTGAATAGATGGAGAGGCCTAGGTACCGATTTGATTAATGTGATTCTTGAACAACGTCATAAGTACAGAACATTTTTGACTCCACATTTTGTTCCCGTTCCACCCCCAGTAAGCCATCCTTTTCACATAGACAGACAGAATCCCTTACGAGAAGTTCATCCCGTACAGACGACTCCAGGGGGTGCGCTTCAACGCGTATTTGTATACACGCCCTTAAGTAAAATGGAATTATTGGAAATGAAGAAAATAGTGCCCTGTCATGATAAAGATCCAGCAGGGTTCCACCGTGAATTAAAAGACATGTTACTCATGGGAGATTACACATATCCCGATATTATGAAAATGTTAAAAGTATTGTTACCGGCAGGTATTTACGAGAAACTCAAAGAAAAAGAATGGGAGGTGGGAGATAAAAAGATTAACTGGACTGAATTAGAAGACGAAGAAACGAGACGTACCCCAGGTTTAGGTCTTGGGGACAAAACCAAAGAATTACCAGGATTATTAGTACAGGTTTTGCCGAGGTTATTTACAACCAAAAAGGAAGACTGGGATGCAATCTCAGCCTGCAAACAGAAACAAAACGAAGACACTAGTGATTTTTATTCCAGATTTGAGAAATGTTTTATCATTAATAGTGGCCTGAAAACAAGTAGCGAGTCATATCCACACCTTTTTGTGACCAAATTAGTTGAGAATTCCTTACCCCAGGTTAAGAATAGAGTCCTGAAAGTCGAGAGCACATGGCAAGCAAATACACCTTCCCAAATGTTACAAATGTTACAGTACCACCAGAACCGAATTAGAGAGGAACATGAACATGAACAGAGACGTATGAAAGACACGAAAATGAAAGTACTAGTAGCCCAGACTGTTCCAGCAGACGGTCAAAGAAAGGGTACAGCACCTCCAGGTCAGTCTGCAGCTCCCGTTAAAGGGAATTGCAATTACTGCAAACAGCCAGGTCATTATATTAATGAATGTTTGGTTTTGAAGCATAATATTGCTACCGGTAAAACGAAAGAGAGACCGCGTCCTCTTAGACAGGAACACGTCCCACAGCATGTTGCACAGAATACAAAACAGTCACCACAACAAGCTTCACAGACAGTAGCTGTACCCCAACCCCAACCGCAACCACAGCCTATTGCTGCCACTCAACATGTCACGCAACAAATGTATCAGTATGCACAGTCAGATTATCCCGATTACCAGCAGTACACATGAAACAGCCTAGAGAGGGAGGTTGGCTTGCCTCTTATTGAGGTTCCTGTAGATTAAGATGGTCCCTATGTACATAGTCAGGTATTAGGGAAAGACAGAAAATTTTTGATTGACACAGGGGCGAGCAGAACTACCATTAGTCATGACGAGGTTCCAGGGGCTCCCCTCTCAGGCTCACAGAATGTTTCCCTGGGTTTTTCAGGAAAGCCTATTGTTAATGAAGTATCAAAGCCAGTTTCTCTTGAAGTTGGTCCATTGTCCCGAACTACTGACCTGTTACTTACGAAAGCATGCCCTGAAAATCTGCTTGGCATTAAAACGTTGAAAGCCTTAGGAGCTGTCATATGTTGTTCTCCGGAAGGAGTGAGATTGTTCTTACGTGACTTTAAGGGTCACTATGTGTTACGTGATTTTGATCCAAGATTGAAAAATGTACCAGCACATTTATGGGCAAAAGGTCCAACTGATGTAGGATGTATGCACATCACACCTTATCGTGTCACTCTCAAGCAAGGTGTTGTACTGCCCCGAATCCGACAATACAAATTGCCCCTAGAGGCTGTAGTGGCCTTACTGAAAATCATTGACGAATTGATTGCCCAAGGAGTAGTTATAGAAACTGACTCCAATGTATGTAATTCCCCAATCATCCCGATTCTTAAACGAACAGACCCAAATGCACCTCCAGTCTACAGACTGGTGATCGATCTTCGCGAACTAAATAAATGCATCGATCCCCAGTACCCAGTAGTGCCAGACATATCTTCTTTGTTGACTGCCATTGATTCCGAAGCTGCGTTCTTTACTGTAATTGATCTTAAGAACGCCTTCTTTAGTGTCCCCATTCATCCGGAAAGCCAATTTTTGTTCGGATTCTCATTAAATGGCCGAAGTTTTAAATTTGCACGTGCACCTCAAGGGTTCACGGAAAGTCCCAGTATTTACAGTCAAGCCCTGAAAAGACAACTAGACAGTATTCACATGCCTGCTGACACTGCTCTGCTCCAATATGTAGATGACTTATTGATAACTGCATGGACCGAACGTGATTGCGAGCACGCGTCACTGACTGTCCTATGTTTCTTGGCCGAAAAGGGGCATAAAGTGTCCCCTTCGAAGCTACAATTCTGTGCCCAGCAAGTGGTATACCTTGGGCACTTTCTGTCCAAATGGGGGAGACAACTGACACCAGAACGTATCCAGTTAATTGCACATCTGCCACAACCCAAGACACAAAAGGAGGTACGGGCCTTCATTGGCCTCACCTCGTACCGCAGACAATGGATTCCCCAGTATGCATTTCTAGCTAAACCACTTATACAGTTGACAACACAGGAGGCAGCGACTTCGACTGTCCTCCCTTGGACTCAGGAACACACACAAGCTTTTGACGAGTTAAAGAAAGCCTTATGTCAAGCACCTGTTTTAGCGACACCATGTTACAGCAAGCCTTTTACACTTTTTGTTACAGAACGCGATGGCACAGCATTATCTGTTCTCACACAAGATCAAGCAGGACACCATAAGCCTTGTGCTTATTTTTCGAGTACATTGGATCCAGTAGCCCAGGCTCTGCCTGCGTGCCTGAAATCAGTTGCAGCGACAGCTCTAGCAATCAGACAAAGTGATTCAATAGTGTTAGGACATCCCCTGACAGTACAAGTTCCACATTCCGTGGAAGTCCTTTTGAACCGAACCCAGACTCAGCATCTGACCATAGCCAGACTGACTGGATACGAATTGACATTGTTTCAGCCACACATAAAAATCAGACGCTGCAACATACTAAATCCTGCCACATTGTTACCCTCGAGCACGATTGACCCGACACCACATGACTGCGTAGAAGTCATCAATACAGTAACGAAGCCCAGACAAGACTTGACAGACGTTGCATTACCCGATCCAGACCTGACACTTTACGTGGATGGTTCATGTATGGGAACAAGTACAGGAGAGTTAGTGGCCGCATATGCAGTGACCACTGAAACTGAAGTCTTAGAAACACATCGCATTGACACACTGTCTGCCCAAGCAGCAGAGCTCATCGCTCTGACTCAAGCCTGTATACTAGCCAAGAACAAGAAAGTAAACATATACACAGATTCACAGTATGCATTCGGAGTCGTTCACGACTTCGGAGTTCTTTGGGAAGAAAGAGGTTTTTTAACTTCTCACGGTACCAAGATCCAACATGGTCCCCTTATTCAAGCTCTGTTAGAAGCAATACACTTGCCTACAGCCATAGCCGTTATGAAATGCAAAGCACATACTAAAGTCACCGACACTATTTCCCAGGGTAACGACCTGGCAGACCGAACAGCCAAACTCACAGCTCAGACAGACATCCCAACGGACATGACAAAGACTGACGTAATATCACAGACACATTGTATGACAGTGAAGGATCCCATTCTAGACGTACTCGACATACAGACACATGCTACTCCCGATGAAATAAAGAAATGGACTGAACAAGGAGGGATCCACACAGAACAGGGATGGATGACGAAGGGAAGAGCCACATGGTTCCTCCCCGACTCTATGGTTCATGTTATCATTAATACAGCACATAGTCCTGCACACTTAGGAGAAAAAGCTATGTTAGATAGCATTCAAAACCTCTGGTTCAACAAACATTTACGAGCAGCAGCAAAACAGAAAGTGCGTACTTGCATGATCTGTTGTCAGTTCAATCCAGGCAAAGGTGTTCCCGTGGAACAAGGTGGTTTCCACCCTCCCGATCATCCTTTTGAAGTCCTCCAGATGGATTATATCCAGATGGACAGATGTAGAGGTTTTAAATATGTCCTTGTAGTTGTATGTGCCCTTTCCAGATGGACAGAAGCATATCCAGTCCCAGATTACACTGCCGCGACCACTGCCAAGCAGTTGGTTCGTGAATTTTTCCCGCGATACGGCTTGCCCCGGGTTGTTTACTCAGATAATGGACAGCCATTCTCGTCCGAGCTCATGAAGCAGGTTTCACTCCTGTTAGGTTACCAATGGAAGTTCCACTGCGTACGACATTCCGAAGCAGCTGGTTTGGTCGAGAGACACAATCAGACCCTGAAAACCCGATTAGCCAAAATATGTGCAGAGAAAGGTGTAGATTGGATCATAGCGTTGCCAGTTGCACTCTTTTATATGCGTATGGTAGCCCATTCTAGGACAGGATTGTCTCCTTATGAAATAATTTTTGGGCGGCCTCCCAATATGTGGGGTACGCCTATGCCAAAGAAAATCACAGATGTTGACAGTTCTATGCTGACAGATTACTTGGCCTCCTTGATGTCTGCACTACAATCTTGTCGTTCACAGGTCGCCGCTGCCTTCCCAGACAACACCCAAGTGAAACCGCATGAAGTGGTCCCCGGCGAACACGTCCTCGTGAGAAATTTCGATAGGAAAAGTCCGCTGGAGCCGAGGTGGAAACAGCCTAAGTTGGTTTTGATGACGACGAGGACTGCGGTCAAGCTGGAAGGAAGAAAAGGCTGGGTGCATTCCAGCCACATAAAGAAGATTCATGGACTGTGTCCAGATACTGTGATTAAGGACTGCCCCCTCCCGGACATTGACTCTAAACTTCCCCTGCTAGAGAAAACTCCCCAAGAGGAGTATCGTTTAAAGTTGAGGTCTAGTAAGTCAGACAGCGTTTAATTGTTTAAGTCCCCCTCGGGTGAAGCGGTTAGACAGGTTTCTGACATGAACAAGATAGACCCAAGTAGTCAGAGAGATAGGCGTAACGAGAAAAGAAAAAAACACTGTAAAGTTTTGCACAGCGGATGCATAATCGCCTTATTTTCCATGTTTCTTCTGAGTCTTACGATAATATGCATAAGTTTAATGTTACATGTCTTTTTCCCTCTTGATTCACATGTACATGCTTCCTCTAATGACAGTGTGGAGCACACTTTCAGCGACCTGCCTCCACATGAATTTTCTTATCGATTAGCAATGCGCAACAATACATTCATTCGTATGTTACATCATACTCACCAGTCCAGCAATGCCACTAATTGTTGGGTATGTGGCCGACTCCCACCTTACCAGAAATACAAGGGTGCTCTGCCTCTCTTTCCTTACCCGTTCACACATAATGGTTCATGTGGTGCATGGTTTGCTTTAACGTCTTCCCTAGATAGTAAGTCCAAGGTTTTCCAAGGTAATTGGATATGGGGGAACCTGAATACAGTCATGAATAAAATATGTTTCCCAGACGCAGACGGTCTCCCACAAAGGATAGGGACCGATCTAGAAAATGAAGTGTATGGATTAGGTAATTTTACACTTAACCTCATGATCCTGAATGTGCAGTCTGAGACTAATTCGGACTTGCCGTCTATTTCAGTTTTACCAGTGAAAGGTGAATTATGTGTCAGAAAGAATGGTTCAGTACATCTAGGACACAGTGATTGTAATACTGTGGCCGAATTCAGTGACAAAGGAAAGTCTACTTTCAAAGCCTCACGCCATTCTTATTTTATTTGTGGACATACAGCTTATGTTCATCTGCCCCCTGATTGGGATGGGACGTGTTATATTGCGTTCCTCCTGCCACCTGTTTTTCTAGCCCCACCTGATTATCATAGAAATTCACGTCTTGTGAATATTAGACATAGAAGAGACCTACCTCCTGTTATTGATGTTTCTGGTTCTCCATGGGATTATGTTAAAGGATATTTCTGGTTCATAGGTCCTGTCCAGAACAGTAAAACGATACGCAGGTTAACAAGAACACTTGAAGTGGTAGTGAACGAAACCACTTTTGCTTTAGGTAACTTGACCGAAGAGCAATCTGCTATGAGAATTGTTGTTCTTCAAAATCGCCTTGTCCTTGACGTCATCCTGGCAGATAGGGGCGGAGCTTGTAGAGTCATCGGATCCAGTTGTTGCGTGTTTATTCCTAATAACGCGCCATCCGTGTATAAGGCTATTACTAGGCTTCATGAAATAGCTCACCTGATTCACCAGAATCCAGGCACCTGGACTTGGTCCGGTTGGCTCTGGAGTGTGATATCCGCTTGGGGATGGAAATTGCTATCATTCCTAGGTATAATATTGGTCATAGTGTTCAGTTGTTGTCTATGTCTGCAATGTGGGCCAGCGATTTGCGGCTTGTGCGCCACAACCTGTATTCCAGGTCCAAGTTCCCGTTCCCAAATGATAAAAGATGAACAAATGATGTTATATGAACAGATAGATGGTCTCATGAATATAGATATATCCTAAAGGGTGAAGTAGGGGCCAAGGAGGGAATGAGGTAATAGAAAATTTCAGGTAGCCAAAGTGTCCCCCTACTCGCACCCTATCCATGCACCCATGTTCCTTGTATGTCGTGTAACTTCTTTTCTGTTCATGCTAGAGAGGCGCAAATCCATTTGCGTCCAACGTTAACATGTCAGCTATCCAGCCATGCATAAATATCCTGTTAACTAGGTTCCTAGACCTACGGTGCCAACGTCTTTACATGGTGCACTTTTCACGTTTTTGTCCACGTTTTCTGGCCCAGTCGAGTTCGGCCCTTAAACGAGGCCCCGAGTCTCATCTCTCCTGTCTCTGAAAGCTGTATGCATCCCTGACCCTTGCCTTACTTCTTGCCTCAGACGAGCGGTGCCCGGCTCGGCCTGGTTCGCTTGCCAAGATAATGTTTTACCTACAAGTTATCTGTCCAGCCTCCTCGAAAACACATTCCAGTCTAGTGAAATAGGTAAACATATTCCCGGCTGCAGAGCAAAGGGCCCTGCCTTCCTGTCTCCATGCAAGTAATTTACTGCTCCCGTTACCATGGTAGGCCCATGGCCCCCGCACTCTACATGAAGATCCCTTTGCACGCACTCGCATTCAGTGTTGAACGGCCCTTGCCCGAGAGACCTTTTACTCCAGACACTACATCCTCAAAACATACGATATCAGATATGCTATAGGTACAGGTCGTTTTGACATCCCAGACATTAGTCTCCTCTACTCGTGCAAAAGTCAAAGCCCCCAGTTCTCCCCAGTTACACGTCATGCTCAGCTGCGCGCGCATATAGGTTAGAAGTTTCTGCCGACTCTGCAAACTTTCACTAAGCATCCACCCACTTGTGACGTTTCATGTTACGTTTCTCTGACATGTCCAGTGCACGCCCATGTGTACGCCTTCTTACACACCTCCTGTTACGTACATGTGTTCTTATCTCTCTCTTTTCACCTGTTACGCCTACTGTATTGGCTCCAATTGTACCGTTTTACTATATATAATGTGTACTGTTAATAAAAAGTGAGAATGTCCCTTCCTGAACCTGAGTGGTGATGGAACCCGATGTCCCATGCTTCGAAGCATCATATTAAAGCCCGTATGACTCAGATTCCACGGACTCTGCCTCTCATTTAAATGAGCTGTCTTGTATTGATAATTATATATAAAAATGATTAGGTAAAATTAAATTTACCACAACTTGTATATTTTAAATTGACAACTGGCTGTAGGTGCCTCTCTACCTGTATATAAGCAAAAGGGGAGAGCATTTCTCACCGATGTCAGTGCGCGGCCAAGATTGCCGGATGTCAGGTCTTTGTCAGAATGATATAAGCGGACTCCCAGATATTTCAATTAATCCAATTGCTACCTCAGTGGTGTAACGGGCAGGGCCAGGCATTGTGCATCAGTCAGAGGGGTCAGGGGGAAGAGGCAAGAATTGTTCCAATTCATTTTGAGGCCGGACACCCTTCCAAAAGCCTTGAATAGAGCGATCATGACGCAGACATTGTCTTCATACTCTCGCCAATGAAGGAGGGCGTCATCTGCATATAGAGATATTATTTGCCATCTCCCGTTTGTGTGGAAGGAATAGCACTCGTTACAACGCATGCATTTTTTATGCATGCCATTACAACGCAAGTCGTTACAACCACTTGCTGTAGGGGGGGGGGGCGCTGAAGTTCGGAATAATATAATTTACTATTCCAACTCCAGTGTGTGCAACAGTAGGGAAGGTGTTGGATTGAAAATCCAACACCTTCGGCCCCCTACAGCAATTTGTTGTAACAACTTGTGTTGTAATGGCATGCGATGTAACAATGCGTCGTTGTAACAACTTGCGTTGTAATGGTATGCGAAGTATCGCTTGCGTTGTAAATGATGCTTCCCATGTGGATGTACCACTCCGGGCCACTGGCTCTGAGTGCACATGTTAGCAATTCCATAGCTAGTGCAAATATATTAGGGGATAGAGGACAACCCAGGTGAGTACCTCTATATAGCTGTATGGAGTTCAAAATCAGTGTCCTGGCCTTCACCCCACTATTGGATCAGTGTATAGTAGGTGAACCCACAAAATGAACTTGTTTCCTATGCGCAGCATTTTCAACACTGCCAGCAAATATTGCACACCAAGGTATCAAATGCCTTCTCAATATCAAGAGTGGGCACCCAGAGGGCGAGCCCCAAAGTTAATTACAGGTGCATTATCAGAAACAGGCAGCAAAGGTTTAGGAAGGTGTTTCTTCCTGGGTTAAAGCCATTCTGGTCCGACTAGAGTCTGAGCGACGGCCACTAACCGGTTAGCCAGGACCTTACCCAGTATCTTATAGTCAAGGTTTAGTAAACACAGTGGGTAGAAGGAACCCATGTCCATGGGTCCTTGGAAGGACTGTAATGATCGCCTCCAACATTGACCACTTCAGTTGTCCCGGTTCTGAGCCTCTCTATATACCTACAAGAACTCGGGTGCCAGTATCTGTGTACATGTTACATAGAACTCCAGTGGGAGCCTGTCTGTGCCTGGTGTTTTACCTGACACCATTTGTTTGATGGCAGTGCACATCTCCGCTGTTATTAGTGGGGTGTTTAACTCGCCGGATTGTAGGTAAGTGTAAAGTGTCCAAGTATTCATCAATAGCAGCCACATCTGTCTTGGCTATGTGAGGCATATACTCTGGAGCAATGCTCCTGGAATTACTTGTTGACCTCGGTTTGCGTGTTTACTGATATACCGTGGCGAGTCCTTATTGCAGCAATTGGTACCCTAGAGATCTCATAGCTCAATAGCCAAACTATGTGGCCCTGCTTTGTCCCTCTCTGCATGCTGCCTAGCCATGTGTTACCTGTAATCAAGTTTGAAAAGGGGTGTCAATATCAGCCTATAGTCTGCCTTTAACTATGTTAAGGAGTCCCGGATCCCGCACCGAGATGCATTTAAAAGTGTGGATTTTCGCTTCCATCACTGTAAGTTCCCAGGGAAGCACCATTCTATCACCATAGGTGGCTTTATTATAAAGTCCCTTTAAGACAACTTTAAAGACATCCCATTTTAATAATTCATCCAATGCGGTGCCCTCATTTTCCGAGAAATATTGGTTCACTGTCTCCTTCACCGTGTCCTGGGAGGTGCCATTTTGGTATAAATGTTTGGGCAGAACCACAGGGAAAAGACATCTCTAGGGTCATGATCTGACAGAGAACACCTATGATATTCTACATACCCCCACCTTGCTCACTAATTCTGAACTACAGTATGATAGGTCAATAGGCTTGTGTAACATGAGAACTAATAAATAATGGGAATACTCCCTGACCTCTGGATAAAATTTGTGCCAGTTATCCATGACTCGCATGTGCGCCACCCACTGGTGCATACTGCCTCGTCACAATCACACAATCACTGAGGAGGCACCTGACAAGGAGGATGGATCCATCTAGGTTTCTGTTCTGTTTGGTACTATGTTAAAGTCGCCACCACAGATACAAGGGACTTGGGCGTTAGAGAGAAATGGAGGGTATAATGAATCTAGGTATTTCATTTAATTCAAGTTGGGTGCATAAAGTGCAATCCATGTAAGTGGAAGACCAACAAGCAGCCCGTCCACTACAGAAAATCTGCCCTCCGGGTCTACCATTTGTGATGTGGCTGATAGGGAACTCTGGGGGGGCAACTCAAATGAACAACCCCCTGGTGTACAATGAGTATGTGGTAACCACCAGTATGCCCCTCCATCTCTTGTGAAGTTTGGCCACTGCGCTATCTGTAAGGTGGCTTTCCAGCAGGCAGGTAATATGTATATGGCGCTGTTTTAAATAGGAGTGAAGCATATACTGTCTCATATAGTCTACTAGTGCTCTAACATTCTATGTTAGTGTATTGTAAGGGAGTCTGACTGTGGTTTTCCATAAGGCATAGAGTGTGTGTAATAGGCTAGTGTACATTTGCATGTCCAGAGAGAAACCCACTGACGAAAACATTGACATCTCACAACTACCATTGTGACCAGGTACAAATAATCTGAAAGCAAAACGTATGCAACAATTAAACATACCCCAACTGAACTCATAGTTCCAGGTTGACCCACAAACGGGTGTTCATCCATTTGAGCTGTAACGCTTCTGTCCATTAGTCCCCAGTAACGGGGGGGGGATATAAAGGGAGGGGCATGATCACCAGGAATTTTCCCAGCATTAAGTGAAATTCCCACCCTGTTCCAGGCACCCATGCAGTATAATATGTATCGAGTTCAGAGTTCCCCACTGCAGGTTTACAGCAACTGACCTGTGGGCTTCTAGCACCCTATCTCATCCACATCAAGCCCCTCCGGGAGTACCAACTTTACCAAGTCAAGGTCTGTGTAATCGTAGCCAGACCCATGTGCCGACGAGGCCTCCCAGGAATGTCTGTCTACCGATTGTGGGGCAATGCCAGTGTGGTGCCCCATCACTGCGACCACCATCACCTTATCTTTATCAATCTGTCCTTCGGTTGGAGAGAAGATGCGGAGGCAAGATGGCCGCTGTAGCGCTGTAGGTGCAAGTCGCATCTAGACCCCCTCTCCGATCCATGGAGGACCCAGGACCCTGATCGGCTTCGAAGATAGCATGTTACGGTGGTTATGCTGGCAGAAGCTGGAGGGGAAAAGCGGCATACTGCACATTCTAAAAAAAAATCTATCGCAATTGAAATCACTGTTTGGGGAGCTTCGGAAAGCTGCTCTTCCTAAAATGGCAAACCGGACTAAGGACAAACAGTCAGCACTCACAAATTTTGGCCCGGCTAGAGAGATTGGCCAAAAGGATCCAGGGAAGACCGGCACAATCCCGAAAATCAAGATGCCCCCACCAAGCAAACGCTCGACTCCCACGATCTCGCTAGCCTCCAAGGCTCAGCAACGTAAAATCGAGAAAAACGAAAGAGCCGCCGAGAAAGACAGAGACAAAGCGTCTAATCCGAGTGATGACACTCGTAGCAGCGGACTCGGCATTCAAGCATGTCATTCCAGTCAAGCGGGAAAACCCGCTACGGGAAAACCCGCTACGGAGAAAAAGAAGGGCGACCTCACCTTTCGTCAGCCCTCGGTGAGCGAGATTTTTAACAGCAAGGTATCCTCGGCATCCTTGGCGGCTCCAACGGAGGACACAGCGGCAGCCCGGTGCACAGAGAAACCTTCAGCAAGCGGCTCTGGAGACAGCGTCCTCGTGGACGCTAGCAAAGGCGTTACCAGGCAACCACAGACGGAACGTACGGAGCTCACGCTTTCCGCGGAGCAAACTGCAACTGCAACTGTGTCAGTCACCAACGGAGGGGAGGCTGAGCGTTTGATCGAGGAGAAAGAGGTGAGAGCGGCAAAAGAGGCTAAAATAAATGAACCCCTAAACAAAGATCCTATGCTAGAAGCACTACAGGAGGTGGAGGCAGGATTAGTAACAGCCCAAGAGAAAAACTGGAATAAGGTACACAGTAACTCTGATACATTAAACAGTATACTGCAAGGACAAAAGAACCAGCTTGCTACTGGATATACAGAGGGCGCAGAGAGTGCAGAGGCAGCTGAGGGGGACAGGGAATTTTTCTCAGTCCCTGAAGAGTCAGATTCCACTATAACCAGTAGTGAAGAAGAGAGAGAAACAGGAGACTCGTGCTCTAGCACCGAAGATACAGGGGGCTCCATAGAGAAAGGCACTAAAAAAAAGCGCAGGCTGACTAGCAGGAGGACGGGCTCCCCTACAACCTTACATAAGAGCTCTCATAAAAAATTGATTTGGGACTACTCGGCTACCTCGAATCTCTACAAGGAAGAGGGGCAAGATCCCCAAAATGAGGATGGCAAATTAGACCTAATATTTGCAACTTTAAAACAAATTCAAATGGAAGCCAGAGCCGAGAGCAGAAGAGCTAGGCATGATACTAAAAAAATTCAAGCTTCTATTAGGAGAATCAACAAAAAATGTGAGGAAGTAGGTGAAAGAGTTACTGAAGTGGAAGAAAGGACCGGCAGGATCGAGGAGGAAGTGACAGACTGGCAGGCAAACAGAGAAGAGCAATCGAAGTTGATGGAGGACCTACAATGGAAGGTGGAGGATTTGGAGAATCGCCAGAGGCGCAATAACGCACGTCTTCTTGGAATAGAGGAAGGGGCAGAGGGGCAGGACCCCAGAGGCTTCGTCATCAAACTGTTAAAAGGTGCCTTTCCGGAGTCTCCATGGCAATGGGAGCATGAGGTGCAAAGAGCACATAGGTTCCCACTCACGACAAAGGGGAAAAAAAGAGGTGATGGTACACTCCCAAGAGCGATGTTAGTTTTTTTTGGGAATTTTCTGGCGAGACAGGAGCTGATGGACAAAGCCAGACCAGACTCTAAAAAGACGGTGGATGGAACAACATTTTTTGCAAGACCTGACTTTTGCCATGTCACAGTGGAAAGGAGGTGGAGGCTAAGGCAAATGATTGCGGAATTTCAGAGTCAAGGAGCTGAAGCTTACCTGATGTTCCCGGCAAAACTAAAAGTTATCGTTGGGGGTAGAGTCAGAATGTTTTTCTCAGAGATTAAAGCTGGAGAATATCTCGAAGAGTTAAAAGAGATGAAAGGGAAATGTGGAGCTAGAAGATAGTATCAAGTAGATATGGGGTGGGGCAGAGGGGTAGAAAGTCAAAAAAAAAATAGAAATGATGAGGAATGAAATGATATAGAACAGCAATGAGTAGTAAAAAGGGAAATATGGAAAAACCATATAATGACTAGGGGGAATAAGAGGCTTCAGGGGTAGAATGTTTCTTTTTTTGTTTTGGACAGGGGAGGAGAGGGGGGGGCGACGCTACAACGCACAGTGGACACGCATAGGTCAGCACTGACCTATTTGCCTGTCACAGGGGGGGGGGGGGAGCAGCTGGGGAGGGGGGGTACAGGAGGGGAGGGTGGGGGGGGGGCACGTTTTGTGGACGGCGTAAAAATACAGTACAGATTGGTAGAAGTCACTATGTTCATTTTGTCGGGAGGAAAAGCTGGGAGCAAAGGGAGTGGATATGAGTATGTTGAAAGTTGGAAAAAGGGGAAAAATGTTAGATGGAAACTAGGATAATTACGCTGAATATATGTGGTCTAAACAACAGAGAAAAAAGACAAAAACTGGGGGCACTATTGCGATTCTGGAAAATTGATGTAGCTTGTTTACAAGAAACGCACATAGCCGCTAACGAGATGTATTTGTTGGAGCAAATGGGGTTTGATGTTCTCGCCTATACAGGCCAGGTAGAAAGGTGTAGGGGTGTTGCAGTGTTGGCAAGGAAAGGGTGCACAAAAGTCAAAAGGAAAAAAGAGGATAGTGAGGGGAGGTGGGTAATGATCGAGCTGGAAACAAATGCATTTCGATTTTCAATTGTTTCAGTGTATGGATCAAATGATGATGATCCGGGTGTTTTTGAATTTGTGGACAGAGAACTAGCATTATGGCCAGAACCTGTGATATGCTGTGGAGATTTTAACATTAACGGCTTAAATGGTTTGATTGAGGAGCATGGCGGGAGATATATGGGAAGGAAGAAAAAGGTATATAGATCAGTACAAAATCTTGCTAGGCATAATGCACTAAGTGATATGTGGGCGGAAAAAAACCCAATGGGCTCAGGAAGCACCTTTTACTCGGCTCCACATAAGTCAATAGCAAGACTGGACTACTTCCTCATATCTAGTTCTCTTGTCGGTATTTCCAGCATAGAGCGATTCCCCAGGATAGTGTCAGATCACAACCCCTTGGTCTTAAGTATTCAAACCGCTCAAGTTAAAGAGAGAACAAATTCTACTTGGACCTTTGAAAGAGGGCTGCTAAAGGATGAGGATTACATTATAAGTATGAAAGCATGGATAATGCAATTCTGGGACATTAATAGATACTCTACATCAGCAGATATGGTATGGGATAGCTTCAAGGCAGGTATAAGGGGGGAGACACTAAGTTATACAATTGCAAGAAATAGAAGGGAGAAGGAGAAAACGGAAGAAGAGATTAGAACCCTATGGTCTATAGAAGAGGCTTTGGCGGAGGCAATAAGCAAGAGGGAACCATTTGAATCGATTTTACTCGAGTTGGAAAATCAAAAAGCAGAGACAGGCGTTGCGTTAGCGCAGAAGCTAGCTAGGAATTATCTAGCAAAAAAAGAGCAGTGCTATGAATTCAATGAAAGGGTCGGACATCTCCTGGCAATTAGAACAAGGCAAACGCTGGCAGCAGGGGAGATAAAAGAGGTTAGGGACAGTGCTGGGGGAATGGTGAATAAGGTAGAGGAGGTACAGGAGGTATTCAGAAGGTACTATGAGGCTTTATACGAGAAAGATGCAACCACGAGTGAGATTGAGGAAGAAAGTAGGGGCTATTTAACACCAAGACCTCAAACAGAATTCAATACAGAAGAGAGGGACAAATTAGATGAGGTGTTAACCTTTCAGGAGATAGGGGATGCAGTTTCTGATCTTCCAGCAGGCAAAGCAACAGGACAGGATCAGATACCTGTTGAATTTTACAAAACCTTCTGGGATGTCATAGGAATAGATTTCTGGGCGTTATGTTGTTTGGCACAGGGAGGTAGGTTTGTCCCAAAGTCATGGGCTGGTGCAGATATTATTGTGCTATTAAAAAAGGATAAACCATCAACAGAACCAGGGTCATATAGACCAATTACTCTACTCAATGCCGACGTGAAGATATACGCCAAGGCGCTTGCTAATAGGCTGAGCAAGGTTATCGAGAAAATGGTGTCCCCGGAACAACATGGGTTTATACCTGGTAAAGGGACTACCCAACACACCAGGCAAATGATCACTGTCCTGGATGCAGCAGAGGCCTTGGGAGACCCTGTGGCAGCAATCTTTTTAGACGCCGAGAAGGCTTTCGACAGGGTCTCCTGGGCCTATTTATGGAAAGCGATGGAGTGGGCAGGAATAGGCAAAGGATTTATGGCTGCAATTCAGGCTCTATATAGACAACCTACAGCTAGGATAAGAATAAACAAATCCTATTCAAAAACGGTACAGATAGGGAGGGGGACAAGACAGGGGTGCCCAGCTTCCCCGCTGCTTTTTGCCATTTATCTGGATCCTTATCTGAGAAGGTTGACAGCGAACTGTAGGATCAGACCTGTTACATTGCATGAGAAAGGCTATAAACTATTTGCCTACGCAGATGATGTAGCAATTGTCACTCCAGATCCAGCGCAAGCACTGGAAGAAATTGAAAATGAGGCAAGGAAATTTGGTATGTTCTCAGGATACTCAATAAACAGAGGGAAAACACAGATAGTGCAGAATAATTACTCCACCTTTAGAGATATTAGAGTTGTTCAGGAAGCAACATACTTGGGTGTTAAGGTGACGGCAGATTTAGGGAAACTGGTCGAAATAAATATGGGGCCATTATTAGGGAAAGTTAAGAGTAATCTGGAGAGGGTCAATAATTTACATCTGACTTTAATGGGACGTATTAATTTTATCAAAATGGTCACCTTTCCCAAATTTTTATATCTCTTCAGGGCGATCCCTTTATTGTTCGATGTGACATGGTTTAATAAAATAGAAACAACACTAAATGGGTTAATTTGGGCACAAGGGAAGACACGCAGAGCATACAGATTTCTGACACTACCACGGGAAAAGGGAGGTTGGGGGGCACCAGACTTTAGATTTTATTACTGGGCAGCAGTACTACAATACTCTAAAGCACTATTAGGCGGTAGTTCTTTACATGAGGAAGGGGCAGGTATAGAGAATGTTTATAAAGCACTACTGGGAGAAAGGGCTGAGAACGCTCTGGTTGATACAGTAGAGTTTACCTACTTCAAGCATACTAGGTTCAAGACCTTGGAGGCAGTATACAAAATTTGGAGGGTTATTATGAAGAAAACAGGGTTAGGAAGAATTAATAGATATTTGAGGCTATACCTAAATGTCGATCTGCCAACAGAAATTTTTTGGGATAATACAATGAAAGGGTGGAATGACAAAGGGGTTAAGAAATTAGGAGATCTGATGGATGGGGAAGGTGGGTTTCTACTATTCCAAGATATCCAACATAGATTTAAAGTACCCGGAAATAACTTCTTTAAATATCTGCAAATAAGAAGCTACTTCCACCTAAAACAGGGGGGGCCAGTAGGTATGGCAAGCTGTAGAATTATGGAATATTTAGGGAGCGGTTTAAGGGGTTCAATCAGACAATTGTATATAGAATTACAGGAGTATAAAACTGACGACAGGGAGAAATTTAGTAACAAATGGGTCGAGCAGGTTGGGGCTCATCCGGAATCTCTGCAAGCCTCATTAGATTTTGGAAGAACCATACTTTGTTCTGCTACATTGCAAGCACAACACTATAAGACCATCTTCTCGCTTTACCATACACCAGCTAGAATAGCACAATGGGGGGGTAGCACCGGTATAACTTGTCCACGTTGCGATTCATCAAATGCTAATCTTACGCATATGTTCTCTCAGTGTCCTCAGTTATGTACCCTAAAAATGGCAATAGAGGAATTTCTTGAGAAATCATTAGGTCTAAAGGTGAAACTTACAGACGAGCTGTTAATACTAGGTATTAGTATAGGCGATAATAATAATTACCCCGAATTTGTATTTTTGGCCACAGCAATTTTCAGACTAATTATTGCAAAAGCTTGGAAAGAGAAATCTGCACCAACATTCCAAATTTGGATGGCAAGGTTACTTCATACATATAATCTGGAGAAAGCCATATACAATAAGAAAGGTAAAAGGGCAAGAATTTTGGGGGGGAAGATATGGCGCCCTTTAGAAGAATGGAAGAATAGTACGGCACGAATTATTCTTTCTCCAGGATTCCGTTAGGCCACGAATTACTCTGATTTGTTTGTGTTTCTTTATATTTTTCTTTTTTTTTTTTCCTGGCTCTAACTGTATGATAATATATATGACTGTATAATGGTGAGAAAATACTGTACTGTATATTTTGAAATGTAACTTACGGAAAAAAATGAAAAGAATAAAAAAGTTATTAAAAAAAAAAATCAATCTGTCCTTCGGTGGAGAACTTTTTGGTCTGTTTTTTCTCCAATGTCTCGCTCTGGCTGTAGTCCACCTCTGTAATCCACCTCTTGTGACCATTTTGCCTGTCATTCTGGGAGGCACCCCCATGGTCTCCAGGCATGTCTATGCATCTTCCTGAGTGATGAATTACTGGGTGACGTCTTGATGGACAATCTTTAGTTTAGCTCAGAACATTTAACACATAGCGGATGTTCCATTCCAGGAGGTGTTGTTTGATTCCATCACAGAATTCTCTCCGTCTCTGGCCCTCCAAGGTGTAGTCTTAGTAAATATTAGTGGTTCAATCAATCAATCAATCATAGGCATTTATAGAGCGCTCTACTTACCCGGAGGGTCTCAAGGCGCTAGGGGAGGGGGGGGGGGGGTGCTGCTGCTGCCCGAACAGCCAGGTCTTGAGCTTCTTCCTGAAGGCGAGGTGGTCTTGGGTCAGGCGCAGGTCGGTCGGGAGGGAGTTCCAGGTCTTGGCGGCCAGGTAGGAGAAGGACCTTCCTCCTGTTGTCGTTCTTCGGATGCGGGGGACGGCGGCGAGGGCGTGACTGGCTGATCGGAGGTGTCGTTTGGGAGCGTAGAAGTTGATGCGGTTGTTGAGGTAGCTCGGGCCTTGGTCGTGAAGAGCTTTGTGTGCGTGGGTAAGGAGACGGAAGGTGATTCTCTTGTTGACCGGGAGCCAGTGCAGGTCTTTTAGGTGTCCGGAGATGTGGCTGTGTCGTGGGATGTCGAGGATGAGTCTGGCTGAGGCGTTCTGGATCCGTTGGAGTCTCTTCTGGAGCTTGGCGGTGGTTCCGGCGTAGAGGGCGTTGCCGTAGTCCAGACGGCTGGTGACGAGTGCCTGGGTGACAGTCTTCCTGGTCTCGGTGGGGATCCACCGGAAGATCTTCCGTAGCATGCGCAGGGTGTTGAAGCATGACGAGGAGACGGCGTTGACTTGCTTGGTCATGGAGAGGGAGGAGTCCAGGATGAAGCCCAGGTTGCGTGCGTGGTCTGTCGATTTGGGTGCGGTGCCCAGGGCGGGGGGCCACCAGGAGTCGTCCCAGGCGGAGGGCGAGGATCCCAGGATGAGGACTTCCGTCTTGTCCGAGTTCAGCTTCAGGCGGCTGGTCGACATCCACTCGGCTACCTCTTTCATCCCTTCGTGCAGGTTGGCTCTGGCGGCGGCGGGGTCGTTGGTCAGGGAGAGGATCAGCTGGGTGTCGTCGGCGTAGGAGATTATGTTGAGGTTGTGTTGGTGTGCGATGGCCGCGAGGGGGCTCATGTAGACGTTGAAGAGGGTTGGGCTCAGCGAGGATCCTTGAGGGACGCCGCAGATGACTTTGGTGGCCTCTGACTTGTACGGTGGTAGACGGACTCTCTGTGTTCTTCCGTCGAGGAAGGAGATGATCCATTCCAGCGCCTTCTCCTGGATTCCGACGTTGCTGAGGCGCTGCACTAGGGTGCCGTGGCAGACGGTGTCGAAGGCCGCGGAGAGGTCTAGTAGGATGAGGGCCGCTGTTTCTCTGTTGTCCATCAGGGTTCGGATGTCATCGGTGGCAGCGATGAGGGCGGTCTCGGTGCTGTGGTTGGCTCGGAAGCCAGACTGTGAGGGGTCGAGGGATCCGTTCGTCTCGAGGAAGGTGGCCAGCTGCTTGTTGACGGTCTTCTCGATGACTTTGGCTGGGAACGGGAGCAGCGAGATGGGGCGGTAATTCTTGAGTTCGGTGGGGTCCGCTGGTTTCTTGAGTAGAGCGCTGAGTTCGGCATGCTTCCAGCTCTCAGGGAAGGTGGCGGTGGTGAAGGAGGTGTTGATGATGTCCCGCAGGTGGGGTGCGATGATGGCGTCAGCCTTGTTGAAGACGTGGTGAGGGCAGGGGTCGGTCGGAGATCCGGAGTGGATGGAGTTCATCATGCGGACGGTTTCTTCGGTGCAGATCGGAGTCCAGGCGCGGAGGGTGGTGGTGGGGGGCGGTGGTTCGGTCGAGTTGGACGTGGCGTTCGTCGGTTGGGTGTTGAAGCTGTTGTGTATGTCCGCAATCTTGTTGTGGAAGTAGGAGGCGAGGGAGTTGCAGAGTTCTTGCGATGGGGTGATGTCGTTGTTTCCGGCGTTGGGGTTGGAGAGCTCTTTCACGATGTTGAAGAGTTCCTTGCTGTTGTGTGCGTTGTTATCCAACCGGTCCTTGAATGCAGTTTTCTTGGTGTCGCAGATCAGTTGGTGATGCTTCCGGGTGGCAAGCTTGAGGGTGGTCATGTTGTCCGGTGTTGGCTCCCTTCTCCAGGCTTTCTCGAGGGCTCGGCAGTTCTTCTTGGAGCTCTTGAGTTCGTCGGTGAACCACGGGGCTATCTTGCTGCCGGGTCTGCTGGGCGGGGTCCTCAGTGGGGCGAGTTCGTCCGCGCAGTTGCTGATCCACTTCGTGAGGTTTTCGGCGGCCTGGCTGGGGTTCGCTGAGCTGGCGGGAGGGTGCTGGCTCAGGGAAGCGGCGAGCTGGTCGGCTGTGATCTTGCTCCAGCTTCTGCGGGCGACCTGTTGCTGGTGGTGGTGGGTCGTCGTTCTTCTGAAGGGGAAGTGGACGCAGCTGTGGTCCGTCCAGTGGAGTCCTGTGGCGTGGCTGAAGGCGATGTCTTTGCTGGATGAGAAGACGGCGTCGAGTGTGTGTCCGGCGAGGTGGGTGGGGGTGGTCACCAGTTGCTTGAGTCCCAGGTTGGCGAGGTTGTCGAGCAGGGTGGTGGTGTTGCGGTCGTTGTTGTTCTCCAGGTGGAAGTTGAGGTCCCCCAGGAGGATGTAGTCCGCGGAGGGGAGGGCATGCGGGCTGACGAAGTCGGCTATGTCCTCGCTGAATTGGGTGCGTGGTCCCGGGGGTCGGTAGATCAGGGTGCCTCTGAGGGTGGTCTTCGGGTCGGTGTGGATCTGGAAGTGTAGGTGTTCGGCGGTAGTCAGGATGTCGTCGGTGAAGGTCGTGATGCGGATGGTGTCCCTGTGGATGATGGCGATGCCTCCTCCTATCTGGTTGGCGGTGCGGTCCCTCCGGGTGATCTTGTAGCCCTCTGGGATGGCGATGGCGATGTCGGGTGCTGAGGAGGCGTTCATCCAGGTCTCCGTGAGGAAGGCAACGTCAGGAGCAGTGGTGTCGATGAGGTTCCAGAGTTTGATGGCGTGTCTGTGGACTGAGCGGGTGTTGAGCAGGATGCACTTGAGGTGGTTGCTGCTGGTGTTCGTCTTGGCGGGTGCTGGTGCGAGGCAGGTCCGGATGCAGGTGAACTTGCAGGCGGTACAGCAGAAGGGTCCGTGGGAGCGTCTCGGGGTGGCACGGTAGCATCCCGGGACTCGTCCGTCGTTGAGTGCGATGAGGGTGGCGGCGTCGTACGTCCGGCGGGTGGGCTGGGAGCTGCGGGGGCCAGGGGTCCTGGCACTGGGCGCGGTCCAGGCACGGACGGGCGCAGACGGGCTGACCTTTGGCGCACCTTCGGCGCTCAGTCGGCGCTCCCGCTGCGCGGTCGCTGAGGGGGCGTCATAAGAGGGGAGCAGGGAGGGCGGGTCCGCTGGGAGGCGGGAAGGGGTTAACCAATCGTGTGGCGGGGGCGGGGCTGCAGGCAGGAGGCGCGGGAACGGGACTGGCAGAGCGGGCGGCCCAGCGGCGGCTGGGGCGCTGCTGGCGGCGTCGGCGAGGGTCAGCAGGTAGGCAGGGCTGCAGTGGCAGGCACGGAGAGGAGCAGGGGGGCGACCAGGCCAGAGGCGCAGTGGTCGCTCCCTAGAAGCAGGCGAGGTCCCCTTAAGAGGGGAGCAGGGAGGGCGGGTCCGCTGGGAGGTGGGAAGGGGTTAACCAATCATGTGGCGGGGGGGTGGGGCCGCAGGCAGGAGGCGCGGGAACGGGACCGGCAGAGCGGGCGGCTCAGCGGCGGCTGGGGCGCTGCTGGCGGCGTCGGCGAGGGTCAGCAGGTAGGCAGGGCTGCAGTGGCAGGCGCGGAGAGGAGCAGGGGGGCGACCAGGCCAGAGGCGCAGTGGTCGCTCCCTAGAAGCAGGCGAGGTCCCCTTAAGAGGGGAGCAGGGAGGGCGGGTCCGCTGGGAGGCGGGAAGTGGTTAACCAATCGTGTGGCGGGGGGGCGGGGCCGCAGGCAGGAGGCGCGGGAACGGGACCGGCAGAGCGGGCGGCCCAGCGGCGGCTGGGGCGCTGCTGGCGGCGTCGGCGAGGGTCAGCAGGTAGGCAGGGCTGCAGTGGCAGGCACGGAGAGGAGCAGGGGGGCGACCAGGCCAGAGGCGCAGTGGTCGCTCCCTAGAAGCAGGCGAGGTCCCCTTAAGAGGGGAGCAGGGAGGGCGGGTCCGCTGGGAGGCGGGAAGGGGTTAACCAATCATGTGGCGGGGGGGCGGGGACGCAGGCAGGAGGCGCGGGAACGGGACCGGCAGAGCGGGCGGTCCAGCGGCGGCTGGGGTGCTGCTGGCGGCGTCGGCGAGGGTCAGCAGGTAGGCAGGGCTGCAGTGGCAGGCACGGGGAGGAGCAGGGGGCGACCAGGCCAGAGGCGCAGTGGTCGCTCCCTAGAAGCAGGCGAGGTCCCCTTAAGAGGGGAGCAGGGAGGGCGGGTCCGCTGGGAGGCGGGAAGGGGTTAACCAATCGTGTGGCGGGGGGGCGGGGCCGCAGGCAGGAGGCGCGGGAACGGGACCGGCAGAGCGGGCGGCCCAGCGGCGGCTGGGGCGCTGTTGGCGGCGTCGGCGAGGGTCAGCAGGTAGGCAGGGCTGCAGTGGCAGGCACGGAGAGGAGCAGGGGGGCGACCAGGCCAGAGGCGCAGTGGTCGCTCCCTAGAAGCAGGCGAGGTCCCCTTAAGAGGGGAGCAGGGAGGGCGGGTCCGCTGGGAGGCGGGAAGGGGTTAACCAATCGTGTGGCGGGGGGGCGGGGCCGCAGGTAGGAGGCGCGGGACCGGCAGAGCGGGCGGCCCAGCGGCGGCTGGGGCGCTGCTGGCGGCGTCGGCGAGGGTCAGCAGGTAGGCAGGGCTGCAGTGGCAGGCACGGAGAGGAGCAGGGGGGCGACCAGGCCAGAGGGGTGACCTTAATATTGTCCCCCTGCCAGGACCCCCACGCCGTGGTCACCTGCATTATGTGATCCCTGTCTACATAGTTCAACAAGCGTGCCACCTCTGGCCTAGGTAAAGGCCCTGGGGTGGTGGATAAGCAGGCACTCTGTGTGCCGCTTCCATGGAAAAGAAGGTTGATTACTTTCCCTCTAGTACTTAGGTCACCTGCCAGTCTTCCGAGAGGAGTTCCTTTTGCCCAACTCAGGTAGGCCGACTATGCGGAAATTGTTCCATCAGAAACGACCTTCCGCATCATCTACTCTCTGTCTCAGTTGGCATACCTTCTCCTGAAGAAGATGTGGGATTGCCGATCCCTGATTGAAGGGTGAAGGGATACCGTGTTGGAATCCATCTTGTCCACCCTCTTCTTCAACTTCTTATTCTCTGCTTGTATGAGGTCTATGTCAATTGTGAGCACATCTAGTTTAGGTTCAAAGGTAGATTTAATGTCAATGATGGAAGCCAGTATTACACAGAATTTTCCTGTGTGGTCTTGTAGCATATTCTTTAATCCCAATATGTTACATAGGCCGATGTCTGCCAGAGTTACTGAGGAGTCCCCCGCTCGGCCTGTGGGGGGGGGTCTGTGGGGGTAGTTTATCCCATTTCTGATTTCCCATTTTAATCCTCAGTGCAACAAAGTGGGCAGGTCCTGTTCCTCGCAGTCTCTCTGGTTGAGTGCCACTTCTCACGCAGCAGCCTTACAAACTCAGCTACTATCCCAAGCCTCGATGGTAATGTGAGAACGCTTATTAGGAAATGTCTGCTGAGTGGGGTGATGAGGCAAAGACGTCCGTATCAGGATCTACTTTCAGTAGGGGTGCAGCTCCATGATATGCACCCATTATGTAAGTTGGGAGCGGGGCATCCCTGGCCACATGCATCCCCGGATGGGAAATGGGAGATCACCCACTGGTTGTCACTCAGGTGGGGGGGTCGGGCATGCATCCAGGTCTTCTACCAGTGGTCAGCTGCCTATCTTTCTGCCATGTGCAAGTGGCAAGAGTACAGGGAAGTCAGCTGGTCCATCCGCTATGGTAGGCACTCTACTTCCCCTCTCGCTGGCCTAGTAATGATCTCAGTGGAGTGGGGTAAACACCAATGCTGCAATGGGAGGGCACTCGGTCCAAGTGTGCTTACCCCCCTGTGCTGTCACAATGCAGTCTGCATTGGCAGATAGTAGAAATGGAAGAGCTCGCCTCAGGCCTGAAAGGCTTGGGGCATTGCTGAGTCGTCCTTGGCAGAGGGAACACAGGGGAACGATGGCTGGGTAATGTATGAAGGTCACTGAATGAAAAAAAAGGGATGGTGAAGAATGAATGTTTGGATAATGGTTTGGGGACTGTTCTTGTTGAGGGGGAGGTTTAAGGGTGGGAGGATTAGGAATGTCTTCGTATGAGTGAGGCAGGGTTTTCTAAGCAATTGTTAATATGCCAATAAGTTTCAGATCTGCATACCTGTTCCTAATAAAGCGGTCTTTTGCTCTCAACTGGGCATGGTCTTTTCTGTTCCATTTCACCCTAGGCCCAGACATATGAGAGGTAGGAGGAGCTGTGTACCCCTCAGCACTCACAGGCCCAGACATTCGAGGATCAAGAGGAGGAGCTGCGTGCCCCTACGTGCTTATGGCATGACACGTCTAGGCAAGGCCCAGGCACAGACAAGCCCAGTTTTTATCTGGGCCACCCCCGGAGAAGGCTGGGCTGTGCCACATCTCTTTCATCTGCTACCTCCACAGACTTTAGTGTAAGTATGGTCAGGTGAAATGCCCCATGTACTGCTGACTCTGTGGCTTCACAGGGAACTTGCAAAGGCCCCTCAATAATCCTCTTCTGCAACCCAGCAATGGGGGATTTAAATGAGGAGATTTCCATGGAAGAGGAACTTAGGAAAGGGGCAGGAACACCTCCAACCATTACTGTGGAGAGGCTAGGGGGTGGCTAGAGAAGCTACTCACTTGTCCGCTGATGCAGCCTGCAGAATGTAAACAGTTGGCGCGGCTCCTTCATGACGATGACTATATAGATGCATTGTAGCTCGGTGTTGCACCACTGGACTATTCACAGCCTGCCAGGACAAATAAGAAGAGGGACTTAGAGAGCAAAGATAAAACAGAGTCCCTTAAATTGGATGTACTTAAGGAAAGAAAGACATCAAATCAGAGGGAAGGTCTTAATGCTGATAAACTCCAGTGTGAAAAGTGGCCCTTGATGAAAACATTACAATTACTGACTGAGCCATCAATGGCTAAGATATTTGGTCAGATAGAAGTATTAATCAAAGCCTTGGTGAAAAATGAAACCAGTAGCCTGATCAAACTAGAGACAAGGTTGGATGGCTTAAGCTGTGAAATTGCCCATTTATCGGAATTAAGGGGAACTCTCTACCTATTCACAGGAACGATCCAGATATCAATGAGAGACTATGTTTACCCACAGAGAACCTTCCCCCTTTAGCTGCAGAGAGTGCAGGAAGAGGTAGTCGGAGTAAGGAGACAAGGTTGCCATGAACTTAGGAAGGCACCCTAATGCCATAGAGCAACCGGGGTCACACAGGAGCCAGCAATTAGAGCTCTGCTCTACACAGAATCCTCAGGATCATGAAAACCAATATAAAACATTAACAGAAGGATCCTTAGCGGGCAAAAGGCTCACAATATAAACCTTCCTCTCCAAGAGCATTGATAAAAAGGAAAAAAAGGAGCAAGGGAAGCCACAGAACAACTACAAAATATAAGTGGTACACTGGAGTAACAGGCTGGAGGGGGGACCATCTATTTTCCCACATTAAAATGATGAGAAGATTAGACTGGACTGGGAGCAGTAAAGCAACGCAGATGAGGGAATGCGTGACATTTCATTTCGATTAGCCAGATAAAGCAGGCAAACTTTTGCCCAGCTAGTACAGACCCATCAATTTTTAACCCTAATCTGAACTTTCCCCTTAGGAAAGTTTTACCCCCTTGCTCCCATCTTCCTCAAAAGTCACCCAGTAGACTAAAGGCGGGGGCAATAAAGAAATAAAATAACAAATCGACTCCTACAGAAGACCAACAGGCTCAACCCACTTAACAGCCTAAATAGTAATGACTGACAGAGTGCAGAACCTATGGAACAAGCCCCAGGTCACTCAAGGTTAGGTGTTATTGCCCTAGCACCATTGATTACAAACACAACATTGTGGAGTTTTTTAACTGGAATGGTGCTGGCCAAGGGGACAAGAATCATGAAGAGACATCGATTGGATTTATTAAAGCCTTTAATATTGTGGGGCTACAGGAAACCTGGCAAACAACTAACTCCTTTTTGTAGAAGGTTTCTTCCTTTTCTACGCCCCGGCTACTCCTGATGCCTCAGGGAGAACTAAAGGGGGGCTTGCCATACTCATCTCATTAGATTTGAAATGTTCAGCAGTCCAGACAGAAACAGGATCACCTTAGCTGCTAGCAGTTAAGCTACATTTTGACAAGACATCTAACATCTTCACATTTAACATTTATAATTCTAATGCCTCCCAATGAAATGATGAACACAAGTTTTGAAGGCATTCTCGGACAGCCAAATAGAAAACCAAACAGTCTCCATGCCTTTAATTATTTCAGGTGACTTTAATATTAACCCATGTATCAGTCCTTGTGATATGAGGGAAGGAGAGGACGAACTAGCCACCAACTCACTATATCACATGGAGCACACCACACAAGGGAATTTACTTAACTCTATACTAGCTCCGTAAATGACAGCACGTCACATTTGGACTATCTAGCCCCACTTACACAGGCAGAAGTTTCAATTGCACTATAGATTTTATTTGTATTTCAATTTATTTATCAAATTTGATAAGGAACTTTGAGATTATGTTGAGACATTAGAGTGACCATAATCCACAGCATTTATCTGTAGCTTTGAAAAAAAAAGTAAATTCTCCCCTTCTGAAGGCTACTGATCCAAGTCACAGGCTTAGTTGGAAAATGGTGGTGCCTGAGACCTTCCTCTCTAACTTGTTCTCTATATGTGAAAGGGAAGTGGAAATATTTTGGGAAGAAAACTTGTTTGGTCCTGATGACAGAGGATCAGTTGATTGGCGCATTGCATCAGATAGTTTGGTGAAACATTTTGAAGAGATTTAGGGTGAGATGACAAAGGTCACAAATGTAGTGACAATGTGAATGCTCTGGGTAGATAAAGGTTTGAGTTTCATCTTGAAGAAGTGCCCATAGCCATTGATTATCTGTCTAAATACAAAGCCCTAAGCCTTGATGGAGTAGCTGCCGATTTATATAAACTAGGTCCTCAGTACACACTCATTCGCTGATTGCCACCTACGAAAAAGGGATTCCTCCACCATGTTCCAAATCTGTAACTATCCCAATATTAAAGAAGGGAAAGAACGACGATCTGCGATGTTACAGGCCCATATATCTTATTAAGACCGTGGTCAAGGTTATGGGACAAGTCGTTCTTATTTGGGTCATGGCCTGGGTTGCAGAGAATAACATACTACCTGGTACAGTTTTGCTTCAGATCATGGTGCAGCACCATTGACCAATGAATTTACAAATGGTTATGGAAAAGTATGTAGTGGCGAAGGGTGGTTCCCTCCATATGCTTACATGTATGGGCTTAGGGCCAGATGTATGAAATGAGCATTTTGCAATTCTCAGATAGAGATTTTTTTACCGAATCTGCTATTTGGGAATCACAAAATGCTATGTTTGTAGGAATCGCCAAAGATTTGGTAATTCATGAATATCACCTATTAGGGATTCGGTAAATAGCGACTCGCTATTAGGTAATATGACTCCATTCGTTCGTATGTGCGCAAAGGCCCATAGGTGCGAATGGTTTGGCATTAGCTAATTTACGATTACCTAATTGGTAATCACAAATTAGCGAATGCAAAGCCCTGGGTGCCCTGAAGCACCCCCAAAATTATTTAAAGTGTGCACATGTAAAGCGCACACATGCCTAAAAGGGTATACACCTGTTACAACGCATTTGTTACAACGCACTACCGTTACAACGCGACTTTTACAACGCATACCATTACAACGCATTGCGCTGGGGGGCGCTCTAGGATAGGGAATAAGTATAATTTACTATCCAACACCTTCCCTAGGGTCCACGGGGACTGGAGTTAGAATAGTAAATTATACTTACCACTATCCAGCACCTCAAAGCGCTATGCGTTGTAATGGTATGCGTTGTAATGGTCGCGTTGTAACGGTAGGTAGTTGTAATAGTATGCGGAGTAACATGGTACATCCGCCTAAAAGGCATGTATGTGCAACATGGCACTTTGAAAAATGCATTTTTGTGCATTTTTCAAAATTCGCACATGGTTATCATCAACTTGAAGTTGATGGTAATTAGGGTTTCCTAAATGTACTGTTCACATCCAGGAAAGGCTTGTTATATGTGCATTAGGGATTTGCAAATTGCGATTTCCTATTTGCATTTGTATTTTAGGTCATCGCAAAAAGTTGCGATTACCTAAATTGCGAATACAAATCCTTTCATACAAAACGAAAGGCCTTTTTGCATTCGCAAATTGCCAAATTTGGCGATTTGCACTGTTTGTTAATGCAAAATACTTTCTTACATCTGGCCCTTAGCCTCTGCATTTGATAGGGTTAATAGGTTCAACTTATGGTAAATTCTTCTTGAACTGGGGATTGACATGGATACTGTAAATTTCTTGCACATGTTACATAAGGACCTCAATGCAGTGGTTAGATACGGGTATAATAGTAGCTGCACTATTGATTTTAAGGTCAAGCGAGAAGTGAGGCAAGGGTGTATACTTGCCCCACTGCTGCTTATCGTGTATATCAATCAACTGGGCCCCTACACTGTGTGCAGCTACTCTAGATATTCCACACGTAGGCTGGCAACTCATTTCCCCCTGTTATATGCCTATGTTGCAGTGGTCCTAGAAAGAACCGCCAAGGGACTTCAAAACTTGTTAGATTCATTAGACTTATATGAATAATTTGGACTTGAGCACTAATTGTATAAAATCTCATGCCCTAATAGCAAGCTCCATGTTCACTATAACCCGAATATTTTTCGTAAGATACTCTGAATTTACCAGGGTAAAGTCCCTTAATTAAAAAAAAAAAAAAATTATAGTAAGGGGTCATGGTCCCCGCTCCTTGCCTCCAAAAGAAACTTGATGACCAGAACCATCTCGGCTGTCTTTGATTTTGCCTGTCGACTAGCCAGTAAGCTGACCTCGGCGCTTATCAAAATCTATCAAGCAAAACGCATCTCAGCCGTTAGTTATGGCAGTGACATATGGGGATACAAAGATGTGTCAATACTGCAAGTGATCAAGAATAAATTCCTAAGGCACTTGTTATCATTACCACAATCTACCCCCTCTTTTGTGCTACCTGAGGAGGGGGGCATGAGTTACAGCGCAGACTTGAGAGCCTTCCCTCCCAGAATAAGGTGATCTCAGTTTGGTTGAACAAGGAGGCTGGAATAAATCAGGTGATCCTTAGACAGTGTTCGAACCTGGAAGGAAGAGGTAGAATTCCCTGGGTTAAGTATGTTAAATTTGAACTCAGATGTGGGCCGCCCTGAGTTATTGCACTCCCCTGATCTATTGTGGAGTCAGATCTGGCCTAGGTAAAAAAGCATTTTTTGTGGGGGTTTCACAGGCCAGGAGGGACTCAAAAGAACTGTGTAAACCACTAGTACAATGACATGCTATGGTGAAAACAACATGGTCAGGGGCTGCTCTAGGCTCATGGCGGCCCTGGGCAGGGAGCGTAGGTAGGGGGCCCCGGAGGAAAGCAGGCGCGGAGGCCAGTGAAGAGGGGGTGGGGGGTGGTTCAGGGTGTTTGGAAGTGGGAGGCCGCCAAATGCCTGCCAGGGGCCGCCACACAAATATGTATCCATCCTCAGAGGATTATTATATTAAGGATATATATTGGCGTGGCGGGCCCTGGGGTTTGGCGGCCCTGTGCAGGTGCACAGCTTGCACATGCCTAAGGCCGCCCCTGATATTGTCCACAGGACCTTATCTGATGCTAGTGTCCAACCCGAACCATAGATTTGCACTAAGGTGATTCAGGCTAAACACGATATTCACATGTTAACTATTCCAAAGGGATGGAAACTGTTTGAACATTTAGTGCCTTGCATCTGCAATTCCTGCTCTGATCAGGACACACTGCTGATTTTCATGTTTGGTGAGGTCTCGTGAACTTGCAACATAAATATATTTTGCCACTGTTGAGAGGATTTTTTTTTATTCATGTCAGGCCTGCACTGGCCTTTTTAGGTCTCGGCTTAGATACGCGCGAAGCGCGTTCTCGGCAGAGAACTATAGCAATTGTTTCAGCCGACAAAGGGAGACAAGAGCTGGGCACGCGCCCATCATTCTGAATGGGAGAGGGAGCGACAAGAGCTGGCCACGTGCGGATTTGGTCGCGCGCACGCTCACAGCGCAAGCGTCTCCGCCACACGACGATGACTGCTCTCTTCCTGGCCGGCTTCAAGGAAGGCAGCATGCTTGTTATCACTGCCCACGTCCACCACTTCACTTGCTATGAAATTGTGAAGGAGGAAAAAGCATTGGTGAATGGAGTCGCCGGAGGTAAGCGGCAAGCTGAGGATCGGGGAGGTTTACAAGCCAGGCTGCTCTGTACAGGTTGCATTTCGGGGACTGGGCCCCTAACCTAAATCTGATCAGGCCCGCTAGACAGGAACGCATTGACCCGGCAACACCAGGGCCTGTAAATAAATCACAGAAGAGCTGCGCCTACGTGCCGCAGTGTGTAGGCCAAATTTCGGCTTTTTACGAGTAGAATGTAATCGACATAAAAACGACACTGCTTAACACCTCAAAGAGTGCACACTACAATTACTTTACAAGTGTGAACACCTCTACTGTTGGTCAGAAGGCCTCAGTGTGATTTTAACTGATGTGCATGGAAAATGCTACGGCCATAAACCTTACGTGCAGATGAACAGAGTATCATAAAGAAAATTATTAAAATTGTTCTGGGAGTGGAGGGGCGTCTGGACTGACTCAACACACACGTTTAATAGATAGCATAAGTCACACTACACATATGCATCTATAACATGTGCACCCACACCTGACATACAGAAAGTGCTATATGGTATATAGAGATAACTCTAATCACCAGTCACTTCTTTGTGTGACTTTACATCTTGTACATTTGCAATTTTTCCTGTTTGTATCTTTTATGTAACTCATGTAATCCTTTGTCCTTATGTTTTGCAACTGGTTCTTATTGAAAGCGCTCTGACACCTTCAGGTAAAGTTCACGCTATATAAAATCACATTAAATAAATAAAAAAATAAAAAACAAGGAAGACGGCAGCCTGGACGTGACTTTCTTTGACGGTCGAGGTATTGCACTTTCGTTTGTTGATCCCGTCGGTAACTTAATGCATGTTTAACGTTGGTAATCATTTTGTTGGTTTTGCATTCCCGCTCGAAATGATATTTTATTTTGTAATCGCTTCCATGCTTGTGATTACGAACATGCCACTCCAGTTTGCAGCTGCTTTGTCCATTTTACGATCAACTAACACGTTACCAGTACTTTCCACTCGTGGATGACGCCCAGTATATGTTCAGCCGTAGTATTGGTTATTATGCGACCCGGAAGTGTTAAAAATTATGGACCAATAACGTCAGTTTGAAGATTAGCTACGGACGCCAGACATGAAGCTGAACTTGCGGAAGGATCCTGTAAGTATATGGCAAGTGGCCACTGCAGGCTCAAGACATGGTGGTTAATGTAACCAGGTGTGTGTCACGGTGTGAGATGGCAGGTATGTTGATGTCAGAGATACAGGTTAGGGGAGTTGGGTCAGGTGGTTGAATGGTGCAGTGCTTGTTTTGTAGTTAACTTTGATCGGGGAATGAAGGAAGGGGCAGTGAGTGGGTGGCAGCTGGGGTAAATCTTCTATGGTTTGTAGTCGAGAAGTAGGTTGTAAATGACCAGATACCAGTGAAAAACGGATGACGGTAGGTGGCTGGGCCATCTGCATCGTACTTACGCAATTCTTTGTCCGCATAAATTAAATTTGATAAAATACATTAAATTAAAGTGAATCATTTTCTGAAGCATTTACCATTAAGGAACTTGAAGTTCTGGTTAAAAACGTATTCTACTTTTTTTCTGTTTTTCTGAATTATTCAACACCTTTCCTCGTTTAGAAATTTCCTCCATCGAACTGCGTTCTAATGTTTTACCTCATTTTAACAACTGCATTTTGAAATTCCATGTCTTCATAGCTTTTACAGTGGGGACGATTTCTCGATTGAGACCTCCGAATTCTACACTGTAGTTCATTTACCTTCAAATTTGACAATTGTGAGCCCGTGCCTGAGGTGTATCATCTGAGCTGTGTGAATAATAACTGCGTCAGCCCCGTGCGTGAGGTGTGATCCCGTGCCTGAGGTGCATCATCAGAGCTGTGTGAGTAATAACAGCTGTGAGCCCGTGACTGAGGTGCATCATCAGAGCTGTGTGAATTATAACTGCGTCAGCCCCATGCGTGAGGTGCATCATCTGAGCTGTGTGAATAATAACAGCTGTGAGCCTGTGCCTGAGGTGCATCATCAGAGCTGTGTGAATAATAACTGTGTCAGCCCAGTGCGTGAGGTGTATCATCAGAGCTGTGTGAATAATAACAGCTGTGAGCTCGTGCGTGAGGTGCATCATCAGAGCTGTGTGAATAAAAACAGCTGTGAGCCCCGTGCCTGAGGTGCATCATCAGAGCTGTGTGAATAATAACAGCTGTGAGCCCCGTGCTGAGGTGCATCATCAGAGCTGTGTGAATAACTGCGTCAGCCCCATGCCTGAGGTACATCATAAGAGCTGTGTGAATAATAACAGCTGTGAGCCCCGTGCCTGAGGTGCATCATCAGAGCTGTGTGAATAATAACTGCCGGCAGCCCCGTGCTGAGGTGCCTCATCAGAGCTGTGTGAATAATAACTGCGTCTGCCCAGTGCTGAGGTGCATCAGCAGAGCTGTGCGAATAATACCTGCGTCAGCCCCGTGCTCAGGTGCATCATCAGAGCTGTGTGAATACTAACTGCGTCAGCCCCGTGCGTGAGGTGCATAATCAGAGCTGTGTGAATAATAACAGCTGTGAGCCCGTGCCTGAGGTGCATCATCAGAGCTGTGTGAATACTAACTGCGTCAGCCCCGTGCGTGAGGTGCATAATCAGATCTGTGTGAATAATAACAGCTGTGAGCCCGTGCCTGAGGTGCATCATCAGAGCTGTGTGAATACTAACTGCGTCAGCCCCGTGCGTGAGGTGCATAATCAGAGCTTTGTGAATAATAACAGCTGTGAGCCCGTGCCTGAGGTGCAACATCAGAGCTGTGTGAATACTAACTGCGTCAGCCCCGTGCGTGAGGTGCATAATCAGAGCTGTGTGAATAATAACAGCTGTGAGCCCGTGCCTGAGGTGCATCATCAGAGCTGTGTGAATAATAACTGTCAGCCCCGTGCGTGAGGTGCTTCATCAGAGCTGTGTGAATAATAACAGCTGTGAGCAACCGCATACTCTTGCACACACTCTCACAGCTCACCAATTCAAAGTTTGCTAAAAATGCTATGCAACGCATTGTCATACACAATGCCAATAACTCAAACTTTAATGCTGCGAGACCTATTGCATTGTAAATGCTTGTTGTAGATGTTGCCGAACTAAATGATGTGTTTTAATGTTGCATAGTTTTTATCATAAGCTGGTAAATTAAGATCTTCGCTGTCCATATTGGGTTGTCAATATTTATTCATAGTTTTTAAAGATGCGGCGTTTTAATGTTGCGTGCTTTTTATAAGAAGCGGTTACCTTAAGATGTTTTCCTGTTTTCCTGTCCATATCGGGTTGTCAATATTTATAAATAGTCCTAAAAGTACGATATTTAATTACCTTCTTTTGAGCAGATTTTCTATGGTCATATGCTTCAAACTTTAGAACACATACATTTTAATGTATTTTAATACATATACATTTTTCTCTAAACTTGTGCTGTGGGCTTTTTGGGTATTAATAGGATTTTATATCTTTTATGGCTACTTGATAACCACATAAAGATTCAATGGAATTTAATTGGCTACTGAGAAGAGACAGTACTGTCCAGTTAAAAGTGTTGCAACCCTGCTGAAAAGTACTAGTCCTCTCAATTTCAAATAAATAACTGCGGCCACATCACCTGACGGTAGCTGTCCATTTTAAGCACTGAGCATGAGCATCACACACATTTCAACGATAGTCAGTGTGCTCAACAGTTTTTCTCATTTTAAGAACAGGAAAATCTATTTAATTTACAGAAATGTATGTCACACACACCCACGAAACTGGTACTGCCCGGGCAAATCTAGGACATCTGGTCACCATAATTCAGGGATCATGTGGAGTATTGATGAATTCTATGTATTTCATCCTTATCGTGCTCTGCTTCAATCAATTGTATAAATACAAACTACTTGGCATTCATATGTTTCTTAAAGTTGAATAAGTAAACATGAAGGAGAAGCATTTACCAAGGGTTCTTGGTTGTCTTAGTGACATTTTAGCAACCTAATATTCTGCTAATGTGGCCACTAAAGTACTTAGTACATATGTATCAAGTACTTAGTACATATGTATCAACGAAAATTGCATTCGCAAACGCCAAAATTCTGCGAATTTTGGCGTTTGCGAATGCAATCTTGCCAAATGGTATGTATTCAGGCAAAATAAGGAATCGCAAAATCTGCAATTACTTATTTTGCGTTTGCATCTAAGGAATCGCAAAATTTGCGATTCCTTAAATGCCATGTAAGAAGCACCAAAAAAGTGCAATTTGGCCGTAAGGAATCGCAAATAACCACCAACTTCAAGTTGGTGGTAATTTGCGATTACTTTGAAAAATTCACTGTTTTGCATTTTTCGAAGTGCAATGTGAAGCACATACATGCCCTTAGGACATGTATGTGCGCCACATGTGCACCCATGCTTATTTCAGGGGTGCAACAGGGTGTCCTTTTGACATCCCTGCACCCTTGATATTGCATTCTCGATTTGCGATTCGCTAATTGCTAATCGCAAATTGAGAATGTCTTCCCAGTCATTCCTATGGGCTTCTAGGCCCATAGGAATGAATGGGGAGATATTCCTTAATTGCGAATCGCAATTTGCGATTCGCAATTAAGCAATATGTAGGATTCGCAAAATGTATTGCAAATCCTACATACATAGCATTTTGCGATTCTCAAATAGCGATTCGCAAAAAATCACTATTTGAGAATCGCAAAATGACTTCTTGATACATATGGCCCTTAGTTGCTTATGTGCTGCAGCTGTTGTCAATGATCAACCTGCATTAGAGAAGTGTTTTGTGGTTTAAAATAGCACATTTATTATGTATTGGTAATAAACAAGACTGGGCTTAATTGCTTAAGTTATCTTTTTGAAATATCTAAAACTACCCATTCTTATAGTACGACAAAATCTTAATATGATATATAATGGTTATTATTAAAGGCTGCATGGCAAAGAAAAGTCCATAGGATTGAGTTAAAATGTACGCTGGAGGCTACACTGGTTGTGACTTTAAAATGACTGTGCTGTATGTAGATAGACATGGAATCAGATTACTGAAGTGTGTTAAGATTCCTTGATATTTTTAAGACTGCAGCACAGGCTAATGTATACAGGGGCAGAGCTGAGCAAAAAACTAACACGGAATAAAACACAGGTACTCATAGTCAATTTTTAAAAAGTTGTGTACACAGGCATAGAAGTTTCTAAATTGACTTTATATCATTTGGAAGACATTGCCTTGTGGGGACCTGGGTTCACCTCTCCAAACACACAGATACACATTTCTACTCTGCCTCTAATTCCCCAACACCTGCAAACACATGCAGCACTGCAGGCAACGATTGTACTGCTTCTATGTCCACAAAATGTAGCATGGCACATATCTATACCCCTACACCACCAGCACAACAGCAGCACTGACAACGTGTGAAAGATCAATGTGTAACCAGGTGGCTAGGCAGACTGTTTTTGGGACAAAAGATTATAGTATAGCTAACCCAAAGCAAGTTATTCTGGATCATGGTGGGTGCCTCACATTCGAGGTCTAATTTAATGCAGCCCTCCTCCTGTTTCCTGTATCAAATCTCAGGAGATTTTGGGCTTATTTACAAGACCAGTGTGTGGTCTGTAAGTTACTTTTTCCCATATTAAAAGTGACGTACCGGCGGCGCATGGGGCTTGTAAATCAGTCCCTTTGTATCTCAAACTCTGATGGCAGTCTTGAAATCTCGAGCATAAGCGGGGACCACACCCATTCCACCACAACTGTTATTCTAAACTTTGATGGTTGGTGGTCTGGCACTGAATGTGGTCCTTGGACTATTTCCTGATAATTTGGGTAGGAGAAGTGTAACTAAGTGGTAAAAGGTTCCAGGGTGGTGATCATGGACGCAAAGGCTACAGTGAGGATCCATCATCAGTCCTGGCAGGAAAAATAGTCTTTCTAAGAGTGTGCCTGGTTACAGATATAGGAAGAACATACATCGATAAAGTGAAAGCGTTCTGGGAGCAATTGTTGGGAATTTGTTGAACCATGTTCCTGGCCATAATAGCCCTCCTCTTCTTTAAAACACAAACTGATTAAAAACTTTAAGAGGTTATCTGGTGGACAGAAAACTGGTCACGGAAGATATGAATATTTACTGCAAAAAGACATTGTTAAAGGCCAGTTAGGGTTCAGCTAAACAAAAACACAAAAGCCGTGAAATACGCAAGTTGTGGTGTGCTATTCAAAATTCACACTATAACTCATGTCCCCACTATGTTTTGCTCTTTGTAGGCATACCATAGGCTAAGGGGTGTTCTGAGCATGACAGTATGTATTGTGCATGGGTGGGTATGAACATTAAAAATGCCAAGAAAAGCGCTATGTGCTAAGACTCTGCCATATTTCATGCCGATCTATCAAACAACGCTAAGGTTATTAGCGAATCAAAAATATGTATAACCCTCCACCTTGAGCTCTGCACCCATACACTGGATTGTCAGAAAACCCCAAATACCTGCATTAGGCTTATTTTGCTAACTCTTTACCGCATTGGATGCAAATTCATCAAAGAGTGCCAAAGTTATAAACCACAGAATTTTTGATTGACCCCCCACTTTTACCTTTGCCACCCTTGATGGGCTGGCACAAGATTTGAAATAACAAAAGAAATCAAATCCTTCCAAGCCTCTGCCAAGTTTTGTGCGGATTCAAACACTCTGGAGGATCTGCATGAATTTGAAAATGCCAAGAAGAATGTCAATATACCAAGGGGGAAATGTACTTCAATGAGACCCAACGCAGCATAGCAATCAAATTTGCTGTGCTGCATTCAGTGCTTAATTGGTAAAAAAAAGTAAGTGCCAGTGCCCAAAGAGGTTCTTTCACAAATGTCCAGACTGATAAATACCAAGGGTCTGTAGTTTTGATTCAACCCCATGTCTCTTTCTTCTACTACTATATACTCCGTGCCCCTTTATTTAACTTTTGCAGGTTCTTTTTCATCACTGCTTTGTCCCTTTGTCACAGTTTTCCATCTTTCTCCTCCTCCTCCTGCGTTTGTGTTTTGCTCTTGGGCAGCATCTGATGAGGAAAAGTAAGTACCTGTGCCCAGAAATGAGTGCCAGTGGCAAAACCTGCAACCATGTGTTCCAAATAAGCACTGTCTGCATTGCACCAATAGGAGAGTGAAAAACAGCACCACATCTACTAAGATTTGGCAAGTGTTCTTCTCTCCCAGAGCTGGCGCACCTTAGGCTGTCATGCACCAATACACACACTCTTGCAGTGTGTTTTTTGTCAAGCAAAGGGTTTATACTTGAAGGAGAGACTTCCAGTACAAAAACTTTGCCTTAATACTTTTCTTGCTTTGCATGAGTGTTGTACAATGCAGCACATATGCAAAGCCTGAAAAGTATGTAGAAATTAAAATATTTGTCTTCGGTTACATCTTTCTTGAAGAGGTGTACGTTTTGACACAAATCCCTGTCTACATTTTTTAGTTGATAGGGATTTGCATCAAAATACATGGGTGGGTGCATAGAATTGCCCATGTACCACCCATGGAATGCCTTTATGATGCAAAATAGTGCAAAGTAGCGCTATGCACATTTTTATATTACTTTATGCAACTTTTCAACACACATCTGAATTTGTACATCCTCAACACAACATTTTACACTGGGCTTGCTTCACTTTTGTGATGCAAACCCGGCACAAAGTATGGATACATTTTCCCCTACGGGTCTACCAAATTTCATGCATATTCTTTCATATTCATGAAACAGTGCCCAAGTTATGAGTAAAGCAACAAATGGATTTTCAACTGACAAGATACACAAAAGTTTTAACTCTTCAAGCCCACCTGGCACTATTTTCAAATGCAAATATCTTAAAAGTTATGAACAAATGTACACCAAACCAACAAAAGGATGCTTCTGAGTAAAGTTCTATTTTCATAATAAACTTGGTGTCAGTCTGTTCGGTGGTTTTGGCTAATAGTATTAAAAAATGTGTTTTTACTGAAAAAACAAAGGTTGAAGTGACATATTATAGTTAGGTATGGTTATAATATTTTACTTAACAATAAAAAAAACTGAGAAATTCACTGACAACACCAAAGGTTAATTTGACGTTATAGTTAGGTGAACATGTTGGTTAAAACACTGTAATTCACCAGTTATAGTTAACTGAAATAAATATAACTTGTGCCCTTGCACAGTATTGTCATCAACTATTTCATTTGATATATATTTGCAGCCTTATAGCGAGAACCAGATTTCGAAGGTTATCAGAGCAGCGTCATTGATATTATCAATGATGTCATAGAACATGAACATGGGTGGGAAAACCAGCGGGAAAACTTAGAAGAATAGGAGGTGTGCCCACCTCTCCCAGCTCCACCCCTAAGGTGGGGGAGGCAAAGTGAAGCACATTATTTAGCTCCGCCATCTGTGCCACTGATGATGCACTTTTAGTACTCACCTGACCCTCGCTGGCCTTTGGTCCCAATGACTGGAGCTGTAAGTTGGATATTTACCTGTATAACCAAATAATTTTTTTCCTCCGTAGCATAACATTGAACTCTTTGAAAATTACAATGTGTCGACTTTTGAAAGTCCTAAGTATTTTTCCTGCAAAAAGTTCTTACCTTATTATGAAGATCTTGGTCTTAAAATAAAACTCAAACAAAGCTTATTTTTATAAAATTGGTGTGGATCTCCTTTTTGAGTTGTGTGACCCTTGTTGGACAATGTTGTACAATAAATGTCTTACACTCTCCTCTGTGCTAGGCCTAAGGCTGCTCACCCACACTACCAGTAATAGAGCACTGTGGGTTTAGATTGAGCTCTGTGCACTGCTGGGAGAATCACTGGACTCTGTGCAAGGTGTAATCACCTAGTAGTATCCTATAGACAGAGCCAGCTTCCTACAAAGAGTAAACCAACACTATAGAGAAAATTTTATTTTAAACCCAAATCTGCATCCCGACCTGTGGAACTCTAGTTGTGGAGTTTCCAGCCCGTGTACTCTCTATGGCTTCCCTGGCACTTACAATATTAAGGAATATACCCTAATATTGTTGGGGCATATCTGCTCATGAAGATATGCCCACACCTGTGATATAGTGCACCCTGCCTTAAGGCTCTGTGACGGGGGGGGGTTCGATATCCTGATGAAACAGAGAATGTGTGCGAATGGTGGTCGGCGGTTCCTCTCTCATCGACTTATATCCCCTTCCAGCAGAGCAAATGGATCCCTCATAAACAGCCTTTATTGAGTCCCGAGGAAGAACAAGGACAGGGATCCTTTAACTGGAGTTTCCTTCAGGACGAAATCCCTCCCCTGAGTGGCGTCTGGGCTGTCAAAGGAAGGAGAACCCCGGAAGAGGACGGACGGCGTTTCCCTTGAGGAAGAGGAGATCGGGAGTGGAGAACAAGGACGAGAAACCAGACTAGAGAGGAAGAAGCAGACGAGGAGGATTGGAGGCGGAGTACCGACGGCATAGCAGAGAAGCCAGGAGGCCAACGGCATCACTAGCCGCCCTGCCACGTTCCCCAGGGAGGAGCGTGGCTGGAACAGGTACGGGGCAAAGTAGCGGGTAGGGTTGGGAGACGAAGCCATCCTACCGTTAAAACCCGTTCCCTCTAAGTCTGGTCTGACCGCCTGTACATAGTTCCTGTACAGGCTAATTCCCTCTCCCTTTATCACGAGCACCAGAGCACAACACCTCGCCGATCCTGTGTGGCCACTTAGAGCACTTGGTTTCCTCACCCCCGGTCCTTGTGATACTGAACGAGGACGACCATCCTAATCCTTTGTTGTTTTGTTTATTTTTTGGGTTCCGGCTGTCCCGAGGGATTTCCCGACGCTCGTGTCATCTGAGCAATTATACCAGCAACCCATTCATTCTGGATCCTCTACGTAGAATCAAGACGGATCCTGCCACATTCGCAAAAGAGAGACTTACAAGCAGACAAAGAAAAGTGTTTACAAAAATAAAACCTTCTCTCAAACGAACTGGTAACCTCTCTCTCTGTCTCTGATACCCCGCCACAGGCTCTTAAGGTCTGCTAGAGGAGTAACTTACCTATATTTTAGGTAGTGCTAGTTGGCATGACACACAAGCAGTGTACCATGTCAAATTTGTCATTTTACCTCCACCAGGCCATGCATGCTGCAGTGGCAGTCTGCCTGGCCTAGGTGAGGGGCTCATAGGGGATCCTCTTCAGTCCCAATGCCATATGTATCCAGGTACCATTTACTATTGAGTAAATGCGGCTGCCAGAACCCTACTTGGCCTCCCAAGAACATGCCCCAAGACCATCGCCATCCGCAGACTTTATTGGCTGCCAGTGGCGAAAGGCATTGAATTTAAGTCTCTGAATTGCCCACAAAATCATGAATTTCTTTTCCCCAGATATCCTGGGAAACCTGCTCTCACCCTACACACCTACACACTATTTATGATCCTTGGGCCATCACCTGGCGGTTGTTCCTCAGGTGAGGAAAGACCGAGCAGGTGGACACTCCTTCGGCATCCTCGCTGCAAAAATCTGGAACTCTCTCCTGGTTCATATTTGTAGTATCAACAAAAATACTTCATTTACCTAACGCTATTAAAACTAATATTTTCCCTACACTATAGGCCTTACTCCGCTCGTTTCAGTCTCCTCCTATCATCTGCTACAGTCACCGCCTGGACGCCCCTTTGCGGGGGCAGCTGTGCGCTCTACAAAACACAGGGGCCTGAAGACCAATTGTGGAATCATTTTTAGGGAAGAAGCACTGGCACAGGGGACCTCATTGGCAGGGACCCTGTGCACTACAATCAAAACCACATCAAAGTCAGGTAAAAAGTGGGGGCTAACAATGTCGAAAGAGACACTTCCTCACTCTCTTTCTGTGCTTTCAGCACTTTACTGGGATCCACCCTGGTGTAAATCTTTTCATCATATCTTCTCTTCTTTTGTCAGAATCCTCAGTGGTACTACAATTCCCTTTGAGCTAAAATTATTCTCCATAGGTTATATTTCTTTTAAGTGGAGTTAGTGACAGTTTCTAGTGTGGATAACACTATTCATTGCTGTGAGCTTACTAAAAACATGAAGTCAGTAATTTGCTGTCCCCTATGTCCACTTTAAGGTCTAGGAAGCCTTCACTTGTTTGACTGTAGTTAATGATGTGCTTAATGTTCAAAGTATTGGTATTGAACTGTGCTAGACACATTTTAAAATCCTTCAGAATGCCATTACATACAATAAATAGATTTCCTGTATAACATTTACAAATCATCACCATGGGTAGGTGCCCTAGATAGATTGTATCTCTGAACACCTACTCCCAACAGCCCAGGAACAAATTTGCATAGCCAGGGGTGAATCATGTGCACATCACAGTACCTCTTAGTGGCTTAAAAATGTTTTTTTTTAAGAAATAGGTTTTCAGTTAGCTAAATTCCAATCATATGAAACAATATTTTAGTGTGTTTGTATAATTAAATAAGCCTGGCACTGAAAAAATCCGCACAGGTCATAATCCCATCTTGTTGGTAAATTCTTTTACATACACTGTTAATATCAAAGGTAAGCGCATAACTGCCAAGATCCATGAGTAGGCAATGTGTCTTAATATAAAAATCTGCATTGTCCTTCAGGTATCATAAAAGGAATTAATCTAAAGGGAAATTAAAATAGTCTAAATAGGATATCTACTGATTAAATATCAGAATTAGACCTTGATTTAGAACTTGAAATACTGGCAAATGTAACAGGAACTGATTCCAAAGATTCCTTTCCAGTGTCCAGTGATATTGTGGAATGGATAAACTGCTTGAGAAGGAAGGGAGCAAATGAAAGAATAAAAAAAGATAGTATTGTCAAAGACAAAGAATCTCAGAAAAGGCAGGTCAACACCAGAAAAAAATGTCCAGTCTTCTGCCACAAAGGAGAGTAGTTTGAACTAATCCTCCATTTAAAAAATAAAACAACAAAAAACTATATTGTGGATTCCTCTGCAGTGTGAGTAATTTATGTAAAGTATCCTTTCACATACAGTTGTTTGTGAGGACGTTTTCAATGCCTGCCACTACACACCAGCACCATGGACCATGTGCCATTGTCCATGCTTTGCTTCTGTAAAATGGGAGGCACAGAGTATTGGTTTCAAGGTGCAAGCACAGAGAGAGTGGTTTGTATAATAAGGAAGAACTTAGAGCTGACTGACCAATAAAAGAGAGGGTTTTCTTTGAAGCTAGAAGACGATGAATAAAGGTTTGAGGCTCTGGAATATCAATGTGGTACAAGGAAAAATATAACTGAAGTGTCATTGAGAAAGCTACAAAGAAAAAGTGATAATCTTGAAAATAGTTCTAGAAGATCTAATTTATGATTTATTGGGATTCCAGAGGGGGAGGAAGATAATGGTTCTATTGAGATTGTTTTGAGTAAACTCATCAAGGAGTCAATCTTTCCTGCATCTTCTGGATCAAGAAAGGAATTTCACTATTGCAAGATTGCACAGGATCTCCTCGCATGAAGCAAACCCCTTCCAGAACAAATATAGCATATGTCTGGGCTACTGGATTAAATAGCACATTTTAGAAAAACTAGAGCTAGTAGGTCATTTAACTCTTGTACAGACTTATCTTATTTGAAACTAGCATTTGAAATGGTACAAAGGAGAAATGGCATGAGAGCTCTTGTACAATAATTTAAAGCAGAGGGGGTACAGGTAGAGACTACACAACAGTAAAATGTACAGGTCTTGTGGCAGGGAGAATTTAAGGTCCTGGATGGCATATCTGTTGAACAAGCTTTCTTAACAGAAATCTGTGCCATTAAGAAGGAATGATTTTAATGAGTGTCAGTGAGGTTTGTTGTGGTCTAAATGCACTGAGTCAGGAGGAAGATGGAATGATGTAGAAATGTGAAAAATATTTGCAGTCAGTAACAGATAAATGGCCAGTCCAGCCAGACCCAGGCTCCTCAGAAGGGGAGGGAGTAGCAGAGGTGGAGACAGAGAGGATGGGGATGGTTTCTGTTGGCAGCAAAAAATATTTGAAAGGTAGCAAAAAGGTTTCAATAGTGATGACATATATTAAGAAATGAACATCATAAAACTGTATCAATGAATGTAAATGTGCTGAAAAATAATTATAAGTTTTGCACATTCTCTTCTCTATTTGACCAACTAAGTGCAGTAATAGTTCTTCTTCAAGAAACGCTAAGCGTTTTCCCAGAAACTAGCAAGATTGGGTAAACAGTGGGCTGTTTGGATAAGCTGACATTCTTTGGATTATTAAAAGCGTGGGTGTAGCTCACACAGAAAAGTACTCTGAAATGGTATACCAACGATAGAAGACTGAAGGACCACATTGAAATTTGTGATTGGTATTGAGAGGGTATACTACAAATGATGTGGGGAGATGACAAAACGTATGGATGAATGGGGTCAATTTACGCACATCTTATAAACATCATTTCAAATCATTGGCCCTAAATCTCAAGAAACATGGACTGTTATGGTGGGCAGCTCATTGTTCATCTTTTTCTGGATTGTGGTATTTTCATATGGAATGTGTTTTGTATAATAGAATTACGGTAATGTTGTCTATTTTGTGTGCATGCTTCTACAAATAAAAAAATGAAAACCCTCAATCCCATGCTCTCAAGAAAATACTCCATACTTGGCATGTATTCAAGGCCACCAAAACACATCTAGCAATGAAGCAGTGAGCGTGTGAAAATTCTATTTAAAACTGGGAGACATATATGGCCTACAGCAGACCAGACTACAAACAGTAAACCTCCACAGAACAATAACAATAAAACCGTCAAAAAGAAGCCCACCTGGCATTCACCATCCCAAATTACCCACTGCCACTATAACATTGTCACTTACTCATCACAGGCCTATGCTAGTCTAGGCCCTTCCATAACACCAAGTAAAACAAATAATTCCAAAAACATGAAAACAAAATGATGCTACCTTCCTTCCCTCACATATTAGCCCCTTAAAAAACATATTTTCCAAGGAACTGAACAGAATATATTGGATTTTCCCAAAAATGGGCGATGCAACAGAGATTGTAGACAAAGGATGATTCACACTTGTCTTCCAATATTCAAATCCAAAACAGCCATGGAGGCAACAAAGAACATGGAGTAGTCTTCAGAACAGGAAGAGAAAGTGGTAGGGTAGTCTCATGCGCCATGGCCTGACCCTACTAAATAAAAAGAAAGAAATCTGTGCTAAATAATTAGTTCGAATGTCATATTTGCACAAAAATATCCACTTAAAATTAATTTAGCTCAATAGCCTGGAGGTGACACAAGGATGCCTTGCACATTCAGTCAAGCCATTCCCATATTACGAGACATGGCATAATGGCGTAGCTTTGAGAATTTTGTCTCATAAGCGTAATGCAAAATGCCCAATTCTTGTAAACAAACTTTGCCTGCGTATTACTTTTAGAGTCTGTACAGCCAGTCAGGAATATACAAGAGGGAAAAAAAACACCATTGGCTTTCGGGAAGAGGGTGATAGGTGTATGAAGGTCACTCCAACTCCAACCACCAGATGTGATGTAATGCAACTTCAGAAATCTTGGGATTGAAAAACAGCAAGTCTTCCTGGTTCAGGGTTGTTGGGAAGAGAAAGAAAATGCTGATTGGAAGATCCATTGAGAAACACAGTAGAGGTGAATGGAGGAGCAGGAGAAGGGAAAGTGAGGATGGAGAGCAGATAAGAAGATGAGACGAAGTCCAGAGGAGCCGGAGAGGCAGAAGATATGACTGTGAACAGAGGTGAGGAGGAGAAACAGATTGGAGGTGCTGCTGATGTGGAAGATGGTATGGATAGCAGATGAGGGGAGGAAAGGAAAACTGGAGTTGTAGGATAGGTTGGAGATGTGAAGAAGGGTGGAAGATGAAGAGGAAGAGAAAGCCTGGGGAACAGGAGGTTAGAAACAAAGGACTTTTAAAAGGGGATGTGATGACAGGGAGAAGCCAGGCAAAGGTTCTAACCACATGACACAGTTGTCATCTCCATAGGGGGTCAGCATCTTTTATTGCCAGGTCTTGAAGATGGAACTGTGGTGACAAGCGAGTAGTAGAAAAGTGGTGGACTTGGATGACTACTGTCAAATACTGATCTTTTATTGCACAGGAATGCATTTATAAGAGAGGAAAGATTTGCTGTTAAATAATAAACTTACTCACAACACCAGAGTTGCTATTTGAAAAGAAAATATCCTAAACAGCCCTGTGTTTTGTTGGTGGCAGAGAAAAAACATGATCTAAAGTGCGGCTGGCTAGTGAAGGGAAATCTCCAACATGGCGGTAATTGGTGAAGGGATATTCTTCCCACAACTCTTCGTTAAATGGTTTTTGTTTCTCTGAGGAGGGGAAGGCCTTTCTCTAGGATAAGCAGGTAATTCTCTTTTTCTCTGAAAACAATCAGGAAATTCTGTGAGGTCTCACACCCATGCTTAATGCATTCAAAATCAAATTTGGGGAAAGAATAAAAGTGTAATGACCACCCATAGTGCAAGTAGTAAAGGAACACATATGCCCCTAAACCTTTGAGGTAGCCACTCTGTACACATTTAAAAATGTATGGTTTGGGCACAGAGTAGGTGCACCATGCTAAACCATGCTAAGAGGTGATGATTCAATACATAATTTCTCGAATAGGGCTGACCACCAGGAATACCTAGGTAGAGAAGACTATGGGCATGTGGTGTTAGGTCTGTTGGAAAAGGGATTCCTATCAAAAACATTGTCAACACGTCCCTACCACACCTTCTGTGTCACACCTTGTTTTGCAATCCGTGTGTGATGAGAGACAAAGTCTCCAGCCAGAATCCTCAGTTTCTGAGTCTTCAAAGGCATCTTTGGATGCTTACCAACCAAGGAACTGGAATCCATCAGCACCCAGGTTGTGGACCTCCGTGGCTTCCAGCATCATCCAATCAGGAAAGGGTCACTAGAAAGAGGAAAATAATTTTAAAGAGTGCACCATTCTTCAAAGGGCAACCAATGGTGGGAAACACTAGCCAAAGTAGAGGGCTTTCTAGATATCTGCATTTCTATATTGACTGTTGCCGAACATCCTAACTGTTGGAGCCCAGAGCTCTCAACCTCCAAACCATCTGACGTAACCTTACCAGGAAGGAATGGTAATTGGGCTCAACAAGGGAAGATGTTCCACGTGAACACACATTGGAGACCCCACTGCTAACATGAGGAGAAAAGAAAAACAGGGGCATCTGGACAAGTGAGGTGCCACTAGAATCAATGAGACACACACCCTCTCCTCCTGAATCTTCTACAGCATCCTCCGGAGAAAGAAAATCAGTGGAAACACATTCAACATGCCCATTGGTAAATGGAAAGATAGAGCATCCTTTCCTCTCTCCCCGAGCCTATGATAAGAAGAGGGAAAAGAAAGCTTTACTTCTGTATGCAAAAAGGTCGAATCAGGGCGATACCTTATGCCACAAACTAGCTGAAATACTACTTAATGAAGTATGAAGAGCATGGAGAGGGAAATGCACTTCAGGCGATAATCCTGAAACTTTTCCATCTGAGGGAGGTAAACTCCTTTCAGAGAAACTAGATATCTTTACATCTAGGAACACAGACCATGTGCTGTGTCTGCATCCACCTCCCTTGATGGTTAACATATGCCTGAGCCACCAGGTCGTTCCTAGAACTTACTGACCCAAGACCATATGGGCGAATGAAAGAAGACCATGCCAAATTGCTGTTAGCTCTTGTCGGTTGAGGGACTGTGTTTAATTCTCCCCCAAAATAGCCAGTCACTCCAGGTGATTGGCATCTGTGTTAGAAGCAAAAGTGTAGGGTATTTTAGGGGCACCTGAATCAGGATGTGGTTGTTCACCAAGAACAAATTTCTTGAGTCATGGTTTTGCGAGCCTCATAATCCTCCTACCAAGGACACCAATGGTTTAGGAGAAACTGGACCTAGGATTTCAACTGAAGATGGCCCCAAGGCCCTGCCCCGGTAGTGGCAGCCAGTAGGCCTTATACTCGCAGCTATAACCTGTCGGACACATTGAGCAAAGAACTTCTAACAAGGTTGCAGAGCCATGGCCTTATCCACTGAAAGAGGTACAGTCACCGCCAGCATCCGCCGGAACAAAGTCCAAGTAAAGTTTAAGTCCTTGAGAATTAAGATCACATTCAATTTAGAAGTCTCCTGGAGCTGGGGACAACTTCACACATCCTTGACATATCTTGAACAGTTTTAGGGAGATCAGAGGGACAAACTAGTTGTTGAGGAAGGAAAGGTCATATCCTTATCATGTATTATTGCCCCCGCTGGAACTACTGCATTGTTGATTACCCTTGGAGATGTTGTCCCATAAGAGGTATTTTATTCTTTGATTCATTAAAGTTCAAGTAATGATTTATAAATCCATCACATTTCAGGTACATTTAAAGAAATAGTTCTTTATGCATAATCTTTTCATAAAATATATATACATCATAATCCTGAAAACAGCCAACATGCGTCTAAAGAAGAGTCGTTTTTTGTATTATCACTTCATACCGCTTTTGAGTGGTAAATTTTAAAGATAACAATTAATAGTTCCCTCCCCAAAAGAAGAATCAGGAGATTGGTTCGTCTAAAGTTCTTCGTGAGGCTTAAGGATTCTGATATATTGGAATCCCTAAGCCACACATCGGAGTTTAGATGACCCGATCTCCTTATTTCGAGATCTTAGAGTCCTTAAATCATAGCCAAACTTTAGACTGTCCGATCTGCTGATTCCTCTTTTGTACAGCATAAATTGGGAGATAGTAATATATGTTATTTACAGCATGAGATGCTGTATAAAAAACGTGTTAGTGGAGTCAGTTACACCCAACAGCAAGGTGAGTGAGGAAGGGGCAGCTAGTAGGTGGGTGAATATTAAGAGGCAGTCTCACCTGCCAAAGGTGGGGGAGCTGAGCCAGTATGCCACTATAAAACCAAGACTACAAGCCCCAGAATGCAAAGAAAAAAACCTGGGGCCTCATTTATGAAAAGTGACGCATCGCTGCGTGATAACAGCGATGCGTCACTTTTCACTGCGCACTTCTTGCGCCACCAACGATGCGTCATATTTAATGTATGACGCATCATGTCGCAAGGAGTTACAGATACGTCAGTATTTTTGACGTATCTGTAAGCGCAAAAGTGACGCATTGCTGGAGTGTGTCACAAAAGTGACGCAACTCCAGCAATGCGTCCTTTCACATGGGGAAAGCCCCATGTGAAAGGGCTTGCGTCAGTCTTACGCCTGCTGTGAGGCAGGCGCAAGATTTTGACGCAACAGCATCCTAAAAGTGACGCAGTGAAATCTCATAGATTTCACTGCAACACTATTACGAGGCTTTTTGCGGGTGAACGCCCCCTCTGCATACATTATACCTGACGCAGGTATAATGTGGCGCAGGGGTTTAAAAAGTGACGCATCTACCTAGATGCGTCACTTTTTAAATATGGAGCAACAAGGCGCATGTTTTACGCCGTCGATGCGTCACAAAAAGTGACGCATCAGCAGCGCAAAACTGACGCAAGGCCTCATAAATGAGGCCACTGGAGTGGAAAAGCTGACACAAGAGCCTGGGAAACGTGGCAGTTCATTCAGATCTTAGTTTACCTCATCTGGCTGTATTCTTGTTAAGTGCCCATTGTTGTCTTCCAGCTCCAGCACACAAATGAGTTGAGTAATATTATAAGGGCAATTTATTTAATGCACTTTGCAGGCCTGGGTCTGTTTGCTTGATTACTTGGTTCTCGCCAGGTGCGTGCTTCTTTTTGGCATTCCTCCCTGCTCCCATCCTCTCGGTCACGCCTTCCAGAATTTTCCGCCCACGCCCAGCGCCGCGCGTATTTAAATACGGCTCCGGCTCCATCCAGCAGGTAGTGCCAAATCAGCAGGAACACCAGGTGCACAGCCGGAACTCCAATCTGCTTCTGCAATCAAGAGCAGCTGTACTCAATGGGCAGGTAAGGCATGGTACCGCGAGGTGTCTCTGTGGAGCAAGGGACATTGCATCTCTCAAAATCAGTTTACATTTGCAATCATCTGCCCGAATCCCAGGACCACCGTCAAGTCGAACAAACCACCTTCATTCAGAGATCAGTGAATAACAAGGGTGCAGGTCCAAACTGTGCCTGTGTAGCTGCTTGTCGTCTTGCTATGATTTGTTTGCAAGACGGGCTTTACATTCCGCATTGAGTACCTTGTCGTTTTTTTTTTGCAGTTTTACTTAGCGCGAAATCGCTCGACCCGAAGGTATTGGAGCGCTTTTTATGAGCACTGGTTATATTACACAGGGATACGTTCGTTTTTTGGTAGGCACGGGGAGAGTTATGCGTAACAGAGGCCATTGCCCGCACATTTCATTGGCTCCCTGGTAAAGTGATTGGGACAGTCTGAAGTCCCATTGTTAGAAAAGGTGTTCATGAAATAGATTCATGTTGAATTTCACAGTCGGGCGTGCAGGCCTGGCAGAAGCTTAGGGGCATATTTACAAGGGGATTGCCCAACCAGACCATCACTTTTACTGACGTACCGTTGGAGCAATGCCCTGCAACATATTTACAAAGCGGCAATAAGCCACTTTGCGTGGCTTCATGCCGCTTCGTCAATATCATCCCCTTTCACGCAGGTATCTGTTTGAAAGAGGTGTGCAATGGGTGTTGCTGAGGACGTTCCACTGCTACACCCTTAGATTTACACCTCCTTGTAAATCTGGGGCAGAGCCAAAAACGAACGCATGCAATAACAGGTGTTAGAATGGTGCTACGAGAAATACTTTTATTCCCCTCAATTTTGCTTTTTCTATGTGTGCTGCATTCTGCACACATAGAAAGAGCAAAATTCCATCAACGAGTATTTATGTGCAGGAAGGTACCACTTCCTGCACTTAAACAATCATTAAATAATGACGATTTGCTACTTCTATAGATGTAACAAATCACCATTATTGATTGTTTATGTGCAGGAAGGTGCACCTTCCTGCACATAAACAATCATTCCCTGCAACGCAGGCACCCTTGCACTATGGCACAAGGGTGTCTGCGTTGGCGTTAGGCAGTTATTTTTAGCATCAACGCAGAGGGAAAAGCTGGTGTGCACCACAGAGCACATCCCTGCGTTTTGAAAATGGAGGAGCTTGCCGCTGCAAAATTTGCGACAGCTCTGTGCTCCGTCATTTCCTTGTAATCATGCCCCTTACTGTGCCTGCCTAGCCTGTCTAATATCCGCTCTTGCGCTCACAGGCTATTGACAGAAGTTGACGGAAGAATCCGTCTTGTGTCTGTCCTTACTTCACCCGACCACGTCTGCCTTCCCGTCTCACTTAACCGGTCTCTAGTGATATCTGTATTTGTCTCCCTGTCTCAGCTCTCTGGACGTCACCTATATCTCGCTTACCTCTTTTTACTCCATCTACCTCTCTCACAAGCTGACCTCTTTCTCGATCACTCATAGCTTTTCTTATATCTCTACCACCTCTCTCTAGCTTAACTCTCTCACTACCTTACCCCTCTCTATGAGCCCTACAGCTGGTTCCATCTCACCTCTCTGGACCTCAGTACCTCTCCAATCTACTTCACCTCCCTCTGTCTCATCTCTCTACATCGCCTCTTCATTTCTTTGCCCATCTCTCTATATCTGATTGTGCTATACCTCTCTCAAGCCTCCATCTATCTCACCACACACTACCTCACCACTAACTCATCCTTCCTTCTACCTCACCACTAACTCATCCCTCTCTCTACCGCATCACACTCTACCTCACCGCTAACTCATCCCTCTCTCTACCTCATCACACTCTACCTCATTCCTCTCTCTACCTCATCACACTCTACCTCGCCACTAACTCACCCCTCTCTCTATCTCATCACACTCTACCTCACCACTAACTCATCCCTCTCTCTACCTCATCACACTCTACCTCACCGCTAACTCATCCCTCTCTCTACCTCATCACACTCTACCTCACCGCTAACTCATCCCTCTCTCTACCTCATCCCTCTCTACCTCACCACTAACTCATCCTTTTCTTTAACTCACTTATTTCACTACCTCCTGTTTCTCAACCCCACCTTTCTCTCACTATCTAATTTATTAATGTACATTGTCATTCCTCTGCTGCCTCACTTCTACACCACCCTGCTCATTTCTCCATCTGTTTTCTCTCACCAGCTTACACCTTTCTTGCAAACACTGCCCCTCTCTCTCTGCTAAAACCTACTCTTTAATCTCTCTTCACCCTCTCTAAGTAATCTTATGCTCCTATCCCTTTTTACATCTCTCACTTTCTACCTCACAACACCCTCATAACCTCGATATCACTCACCTCATTTTCTACCTCCTATTTGTCTTGCTGCTTTATCTTGTTTTTTCTGTGCCTCATATCTTTTCTCCCCTTTATCCCTCGCTTCATACATTTCCCTATGACTGTCTTTAACTAGCCTGCCTTTCTTGGCCCCTTTTCATTTTGCTCGTCTCAACCTCCCCATCTTCCCTCTACCTTTCATCTCTCTATCCATTCCTCACTGCCTTAACTTTCTACCTGACTGCAGATACGTCTTTGCTGCTACCTCCCCCTAAAACACCTCTTTTTCTACCTTACCTTTATCTCAACCTCACCCACTCTTTAAACCACTAGACCCCTTTCCCTCTCTCAACATTACCCTTTTCCTGTCTATAGCGCTCTACCTCACTGTAAAACCTTTACTATCTACCTCCCCCCCCCCCCCCGCATTTCTTCCTTCCTACCTCTCTGCGTCTTTCTTTCTGGCTACTGCATCTTTCTCTATTTACATTCCATCCCTGTCGTATCCCTCACTTTACCTTCCTTATACTGCTCTGTCCTTCTGTGTCCTGCCCCTACGATGTCTCTTATTATGCAGTCAGAGGTCCTGGCCTTTCCAGAGAAGTCTACACATGGAGAGAAGAGGGTGGGGAAGGAAATGAAGGCGGAAACTATCAGATTGCACCCAGTGGAATGGTGAAAATCCTCAGATCACTGCTTTTTTTTCCATGTTGTAGCGAGAAACCAATTGGTAAAAGATTTCTTCGAATTTATGTTTGAATATTCATTCGGCAATTAAAGTTACAATTTCAAACAGTGTGCACGTGTCTTAATTTGATAAAATGCGCTAGTCCACTAAACATCTACCTATTCACCCTTACCATGCCTTCCCTGCATTGAGAGGAACAGGCTACTGAGATGCAGAATTCAGTGTAAAGTATGGTCACAATAGCAAATAATCTATGTCCCCATGCAAAAACATCTGGCTTTAGCAATGCTTCTTGAAGGTTGCTTTAGGTACTATTTTACTACCATGCTTTACATCGCATTCCATTACAACGCGGTTGTTACAAAGACTGCGTTGTTGCAACGCGAACCATTACATCGCAAGTCATTTCAACGACTTGCTGTAGGGGGGGCGCTGGACTTAGGAATGGTATAATTTACAATTCCTACTCCAGTTTGGCAACAGCAGGGGAGGTGTTGGATTTTTCTGTCCCCTACAGCAAGTCAGTGTAACGACTTGCGATGTAATGGTTTGCGTTGTAACAACACGGTCATTGTAATGGCATGCGATCTAAAGCATGCGATCTAAAGGCTGTTTCCTGAGGCAGACAGCTCAAGCTTCTGCCTGCTCTTGTGTGATCTGTTTCTGAAAGTTTAATGTATGGTCTAATATTGTGTGACATCAAGATGGCTCAAATTAGCTGAAAATGGCAAAGTGTTCCGCACAGGGGCCCAAAAAGATGCGTTGCCTATGGCCCCAAACATCTTTAAGTGGAAACTGTGATTTATCAACTGAAAAAAATTTTGCTGAGCAAACTAATAGTTAACCTATTTAAAATCACGGGGAAATTGAATTGACCTCAAAACGTATCCCCTCTTCCACGTTTAAAAAGTGTATACCGTTCATTTTCTTCACTTCTCACATTATTTCTTATAAGCGGATGTTGGGAACAGTTTATGTGGTACTGTTGCAAATATTGTTTACATATTACACCTGCTTTTTTCTCTTGGATATCTGTGCCCATGCTAATAATCTTAAAAGCAAAATTGCAGGTCATTATAGGTAGTGCGTTGTTGACTAAGCGCCAGGTCCAGGTGAATGAGGTCACTAGGCTGCTATGTCGGTGTTGCTAAAATGAGTCTCATTAGTTGGATAACACCTACCTCATTCTAACACAAGACAGAAAGTAGTTGTAGCTTATGTTGTTTCAATGCGTAGAATTATTTTTGACACGCTTTATGAGCCACTGGGAAAGCAGGAACATTGACTAAATGAAAACGAATGGCAAATTCTGTTGGTTAGGTTTGTCTCTGCTGACACCTAATTTGATGTTGGACTGGAGGGTCTTGTGTCAACTTCAGGACATTAAAGATTTTCTCTTGTTATTTCCACAATTAGCCACCCAGTACCCAAAGCGTGAGGGCATATCCCTGGTGTGGTTGCTTTAATGGTTCAAACCCGTCAGTCTGTACCAGGGTATGTATTGTGGTTGGATTATTTTGTGTTCCGTGATTCTGACCCGATGACCAGACACAATGGAAACCTTGAAGTCTAGACGCTACGGACTTAATAGTCTGCAAACCTACTGTCATTCCTTGCCTGCTCTGACTGCTGCCAAATAAATTTTGTGTCGCAGTCGATAAGCCAGCAAAACTCCTTCCTGGAGCAAATTTAAATCAAATCCAGGGTCACATTGAATTTGAACTAGGATTTATTTATAGAGCTCTCCACCACCTGAACATCTCTTGGCGATGTTACACTAGAGAAGAGAATGGAGAACAGAAAAAAGATTGAGAATACTTAAGTTTTGAGAACCTTCCTCAGATGTAAATGACTGGTCATAGTTTGAGGCTTATGAGGTAGCTGGTTCCAGATTTATGGGGGTGAGACTGAAAAGGCTCTGCCTTTGAGGCAAGTTCTCTGGAAATTAGGGCTGACCAGTGACCCTGAAGATGCTGAACAAAGGTTTCTGATTGGAGTGCATTGAAGAAGTCTTCCAGAAACAATGTTTTGTTGACTTGCCATGGAGAGAATGTTTTATACAAGGCACTTTGAAAGTAACATGGTTATGAATAGGTAACCATAAGAATTCCTGGAAGATTGTTTTATTACGGCTGAAACAAGGGGCGCCAAGAATCAGTCTAGCTGTATGACTTGAAGCAGGGTGAAAGATGAGGTCTTTAAAGGAATTGAGGGTTGAAGGAGTATTCCCAGAACGCAAGAAGATAGAAAAGAGGCTTTGGTGCCCATCTGAAGGAGAACGTCAATTTTAACTCCAAGAGTCTTCACGCTGGTGGCAGGGGAGGGACCAAAAGTCCTAGGCCAGCGATTTGTGTGGCCTAAGATTTTGCCTCCACTGATTAAGATTTGTTGAGTTTTAACCAGTGTTGACCCATCCAGGTGTGCACCGGAGGAGCACAACTCTGGAGAGGGCGGACACATCAGGCAAGTCCCTGAGTCTGAGCAGAAGTTGAATATCCTCTGCACATTCTCCTGATTGTACAGACGTGTCTTACACTGCTTCGGGAAAGAAGCCCAGTGATCACCATTGGCCTTCCTAGCGGCTTGAAACTTGAAGAGTACGAGAAAAGCCTATTCTTCTCAACCTCCACTGTTCATCTGCCGCATGGAGGCGCATTCTCTGCAGAGTTTGCAGAGACAAATACTGGAAGAATCCACTCTGGTGGAGATGCCATCTGGCAGACTTGCGTGAAACGAGGTCCAAAGTCAACAGAACTTCCAAGATTCGCTCTTGTCTCTGTTGCAGTGAGTGAGCCAACATCTTAGGCGATTCCCCGAAAGGGGTGGGAGGGAGGAGAGGACAGGTGGTGGGGACGCCCTGAGAGGAGGGAAAGGGTGAATTCAGCTTATCTGATTGAGTAACATCTACTCCCATTATGTGGACTGCTATCAAATATAGAACATTCTGGATTAAAAATGCCATCACTGCCAACTCTTTCCATCTGGTACCACTTTGCCGCTTCATGCATGCCTGGGTGGTGGTGTCTCTTGCCAACAGTTCAGCTATGACCAGAAATATCGTCAGGGCAGCTCCAGTGGGAGGATCGAATCTCTTCCTCACAGAGATCTGGAACTGATGTGTTCCCTCCAAAGTCCCTATGTGAAAAGTGAGGTCTCCCGCGTTCCCTCCAGCCCCACCCCCCTGTTCACCTCGTGCACTAGCCGGGTGCCACGGGTGTGAGTTCAGGCCCTAGACCCGGGCCGAGTGCCCGGCTTGTCTGTTCTCTTCATGGCCCTCCCTGGCATCTCTCGCTGACACCACCACAGACCCCTGCTTAGCCAACTATAGCCTCATAACCGGTGCATGCAGAAACGGAGTCTACAGCCGAAGACTGACTGGGGTCTGTGAGCCTGGAAGAGAAGTTGGCAACTGGCTTAAGTTTCTGCCTACGGTGACATTTTGGGATGCCGAGGCAGGGGCGTCCTTTAAGGCACAGAGACTGACCCACACCGCAGCACAGCTACAAAGTGGCTTCATGGCCTGGCCCGCACCTTCAGCCATGTTAGGTTGGTATCCAGTATCCTTATCCACAATGAGAAATGTGATCCCTTATTTACAATGTTAAAAGCTGAACTGCAAGTTTTCGAAAGGCACAACATCGGAGATTTAGTTTCAGGCGTCATAAATCATTCTTCTGTTTGTGTGGAAGTCCTCAGTTAAAAGAGAAGATTTCTCATTTTTGCACATTAAGGCATTTCCAGGGGTGTAGCTTTCATTGGTGCATCAGGTGTAGTGGCGCCGTGGTCCAGAGGCCCGAAGAGCCCACTGAGCCCCGATTATTGCTGAGTTTATAATTCAAACAGCAGCCACGGGACCCCTTTCGTCCTTGCACTCGGGCCCATGACACACTAGATGCACCGCTGGGCACGCCAAGCCCACTTATTGCAATTTCCATTCTTCAGTCTGCTTCTCAAGCTATGCTTTTTTAGCACGTTGCATAACTTTCACAACCACTGTTGTGTTGCAGTGGGCGCGGCCTTGTTTTGACCCCTGTCTTTATAATCTGTGTGTCTGAGACCATCATCTTCCTCTCTAGGAAATAGGCAAGAGAGGCATACGGTACGATCTCTTCATAATGGCAAACACGACTAGAACTCATTTATTTGAAAGTTTTATAGAGCGCGAACACGATCCTTGCGGATAACAGAGCGCTTTACATTAAGTAAGGTTCGTTATACATCAAATCAATGCATGTTAAACACATGTACATACCGCCATAAAACAGTAAAGCAGTAAGTTTACGCAAAGAGAACCATCCAGTTGGAGCGAGTAAAGGGACGAAATACAGACTCAAGTGTCGCAGTGGACATTTGTCATAGTAAAGATTATCAGCACGGGTTGGTTTGGTATCGCAATTTCTTTAGATAATGCTCAGGAGCATTTTGCCATGAGAATCGCTTTTACTTACTTTTTGAAGAAGCCATAGAAGAGTTAAGTCTGGCTTCTGGGGGTAGGGCATTCCAAATCCTGGTAGCCATCCCTGAGAGGGATCCTTTATAGGTTTTCTTCTTGTTGAATCTTTGGGGTTTCAGAAGTAGGTTATCCGCGCTTCTTGAAGATCTTATCCCACCAGAAATCGTCAGTTTCTGTGCCAGATAACTTGGTGCCTTGGGATGCAGGGATTTATGTGTCATACATGCTATTTTCAGAGGAATTCTGGCTTCCGGAGGTAGCCAGTTCAAGGATTTTAGGTCTGGGGAGATGTAGACCCTTCTTTTAGAACCTGTGATGAGTCTCGCTGCCGAATTTATGGAGGCTCTTAGGAGTGCCGTGTGGGGCTTCTGTGGGGCTTTACTATTCCAAATGATCATCAGGTGCGTTACTCCAATGTGCTTGCTTGAAGGCACGTGTGACTACAACTCCCAGAATGCACTAATGTGGCAAGGCTGCCCAGACTAGAAAATACGGTGTCTTGTACACATGTATATATTAGGCTTTTAAATTATTTAATACAGCAATACAATACAAGGTTTTTTTATACTACCTACATTAGGAGAGTTTGATTAATCATCTTAAAACCTTTGGCGTTAAGAAGTTGGGTTTATCAGCTGTGGCACTGTGACTAACATATTTCGGCCCTCCATCATTGAGCAAGAGGACATTTTTAAAGATAAGGAAATATTTAAGGGTTGGGAGTCCAACTTGGAGAGGGTAGTAGAACAAAGGGGAATATACCAGCGGGAAGCATGATTAGGCAAACGGTGTCTTGTTAAGGCTAAGTGGGGTGGCAACTCTAGCGAGCACCTACTCACTGACATAAAAGCAAGTAGATTACATGTAAATGGAAACCACAAAATATTACCTCTGTCTGGAGAAAAAATAAGGACACAGTGCCATCTGCTGGTTGTCAGTAAATCCGTCGTTCGCATCACAAACTTTAAATTAAATTGAATCCACGGTTTATACTTGCACAACAATTACTATTGTGTCACATCACATTCTAATAAATTCGGGGTACGCTCTCAATAAAAATAAAAACCAAATTATTTTAAATAATAAAATCAACTGGATAGACAGTAGGGTGGTTCCAAAAGCTAAATACTTGGGGGTGACAGCGGCTGCAAAAACCAATATGATTGTGGCTGAAAATCTAATTCCACTTGCAGCTGATACTAAGAGGGCGGTTAATCGGATCAATAACCTGCACCTGACTACAGTGGGACGTGGACTTAATTTCTAGAACCTGGATTTGAAAATAGTGGTAGCTAGTTTTTTGTTATAAAGTGCCTAACTCGTTGTATAATGTTGGGGTCTCCGGGGGTGGGGGGCGACTGGTATTGACTTGATTTCATCACTGTAGTTTTTCGATGGTGGTAAATAACATTTTGAAAAATAAAGTTATTATATGGGAGGAGGCGGGGCAGAGAAGGGACTATCATGCCGCACTCCTGCAACAACACGTATTCATAGATTTTCGTTTTCAATACACAATTAAAAAAGTAATTGCCACTGTAAAAAAAAATAATTAAAAAAAACAAATACAACCTTTTATGATCTGTTTTTCTAAATAATTCTCAGTCTCTCTGGGAATCACCTTCACTTTGCTCCTTTCCCAGATGAAGTCGTGCACAGCTTCCAAGGGGAATTCGTTTTCACTCAATAGTTCCCTCCACTCAGATTCTCCGGGTACAGGAACAGATTTTTAGCAGTGTTTAATTTATTTTAAAAAAATGCCAGCGCGCTTGTCAGGAGGCCACTGCAGCTCGCTCCATCCTGCTCTAGCAATAACCACTAACCATTACACTTTTACAAGGATGAAAATTTGAACTATTCCAGGCTGCCCAAAGCTTAAGAGTGACTTGGGTGTCTGCTATAAGCCTTTTTCAATGTGTACATAATTATTAAACAACTGTTGTGCTCATTTCAAGATTAGACTGTGCCTCCATGTGGTGCACTGTCATAAGTATCCGTGCCGACAATTAAGTGCCTTTGCCGAGCACGGAAACCACCGGCTCAAATTAAGAACTGATCAAATCATGAGGTTTTGCAAGCAACTTACTTATGTTGCACCTGCAGTTTCCATAATTTAATAGGTGTTTTCTTTGCTTACAAGCTAGGATTAAGTTTGAAGAGGTCTATAGCAAGTTACTGAAAAGTTCACCTGTAAAATGCCCAGCTTTCTTACTTCAGTCATACTCCATTTTTAGTTCAGAGGAAATTGTAGCTGGTTTACGAGGTTCAACTCATGTTACAAACACTGTCTGTTTTTTTTCCCCTCTTTCTCAGGATGTTGGCGAAATCTCTTGTCCTCTGTTTTCTCATTGGTTCCATCCTCCAATGTTCCTTATGTGACGGTACGTATGCTGTTTACTTTTTCTATAGTACTAACAAGTGAATGACTTGGCCTGTGTCATTTGGCAGTTTCTTCAGTCATTGTGAGTGCGTGGATGTGAGTGGACGAGAGTTATAAGGACCGTATATGCCCATCGCCTGGACACTCTCCAGGTTCAACTATTATTCTCCCCCCCCCCTCCCCCCCAAGTCAGTTGTATGGTGGTTGAATTGGAAATATAGAAGTAGAGGTACTCCTTGTCCTAACGTAACTCTTTGCTGCTGGGCAGTGCCAAAACTCATATTTAATGCATTTGAGAAGTCCTGGTATTATCCTTTCCAAATTAAAGGCGTGCAAAAAAAAGTGGAGGTACTGTGTGCCTGGTAGTACCTTCCCATTTAAAGCACTGACTGCAGCTGGCCTCTAACCGCTCGTGCCGCCCTGCAAGGAGTGAGCTGGGGCTGGCGGTCTCTACTGGTATGATGCGACCTGAACTAGATATTATGACCCCGCGACACTTGCCACAGGCATGGCTATTGATAGTCTATTCACCAACCTAGCCAGTTTTCTGGTTGGAAGTATGTAATCCTTGTAGAAGGTGCCCTGGCCTAATTCAAGAGGATCCTAACAACTGCCTCACACAAGAGGCAGTCTGAAATCAGCTCATGGGAAGCCATCTAATCTCCTGCAATCATTTCCACACGTGACAAATTTAAGAAAGCAGCCCTGTGTGACAAATGGGGATGTTTGACAGTAGAGCATTCCGTTTAGTGCAGCAATAGAAAACAAAAAAGATAGGCAGTCTGCCATGCACCGCATACTATAACATCTAGAGAGCAGATCTTGAAGATTGAGACTTGCCACATATAAGAACCATTCACTTGGGGGATGGAGTTCTCCCAAAACCTTTACAAGACTGCAAAGCTAATGTTCCAAGCTAGTGATGCTCATCTGGGCAGGTCTAGTACATCCTTTTTCTATGTCTGAGAACACAATGCTACCCTGACGAAGGGTCACCCCAGACCTACCCAGTCTGAGGCATCAGGCATCGCACATCTACTTGTTTTTAAACCTCTTTCTACACCATCCCACAAACAGACCTCTGTGTCACTAGCCCAACCTTTGAGCTTTTGCACCTCACAGTGTAGGTATTCCTTCACCAAGGAATATGTAAAACCTCTAGCCACTTTGTTCACCCAGTACTATGGACAACACGAGTGAGTGAAACAATAGACGGGACGGCCTTACCCCCCCCCCCCCCCCCCCCCAGGTATCGGGCTTCATCCTCATATCCCCACGTTCGCCAAAGAATCCTCTAATGGCAAATGAAGGAACACCTGGGCTAATGACATAGAGGGCGTTCTTTTTTTATGTGTTGGTTATATTTTAAGGGAGACACAAATGGTTGTTCCTTGCCTATAAGGCAAACCCTCCCCCTCTCCCTTGGACCCGGCATTGGTGGGGTCCTGTGTGGTTAGCATCTTTCTACCACCCCTTAGGGCATTCGTTCTCCTGGTGGTCCAGAGGAAAGGGTTTCATATACAATTGACCTGGATTCCATTCTTTCGAAGCCAAAACAAACCCACACTTCAATAGAAGTCTTCAAAGTTACAGGAGCTAAACCATCACTCCGTCTGCTCCGCTCTAGCTCAAGAAATACTCCTCAAACCCGAAAGAAGAGTCCTTGGTAGTCCTACATTACAATCCATAACGCATGTAAGGTCTGCCGTATCCAGATGCACATCAGTCAGGGTTGGACTCATTCATGTCCAGAGGTGTGTGGTTGTCTGTTATCAATCACAAGTCATGTGACTCAAATACCAATCTTTCATACAAATATTTCAAGCCCATTACAGAGCAGATCTTATCCTGGCCTAATTCCCTCTTCGTATCTGCTTGAAATGCAACCAGCTAGCTCATTATCTAATACAATTCTGACTTTGTATTCTTATCCCAAACTCTGACAAAGAATGTTTTGTGGGGGCTTCACTCTCTGGGTGGACAACCTAAGCAATTGCTGCCCAAGTGGTTGATAAACCTCTGCCCCTAGGCTTCATGAAATTGATCACTAGGCTTCATGAAATTGATCACATAATCATTAACCCTGACTTAAAGATTAGACCCGCATTTTGTGTTTTTCAACAGGATGATCCGCAAATGCTCTGTCCAATATAAAACATGTAAGATTATTACTCACTTAAGCAGATAAACGAAACCACCTCCATTATCGAAGGAACGTGTCATTGCTCAGGTTTCTTAAAGTGTTTAAAACTGATATATAATCAATCCACATGGCCGGCTCATTTGTTAATGATCGTCATGCCTTCCATTGCACAATCTCCATAACCCTGAACTTGGTGGCTCCAAGCAGTTTTACAAAACTTGAAGTCCGCTGTGAAGCTTATCAATAAGTGGTGTATCTCATAGTTGGCCAACATGGAAAGCTTAGGTCAGATAAGAGAACATAGGTGGAGTATGCAGATGACTGAGTGTTGCTAACTAGTATGAGAACATACCGAAGACCTGTCCAGAATACCAAGAGAGTCACATTGCAACTGATCAATCAAGCAATAATAAACCTAGGTGACTCGTCAAAATAATTAAAGCAGCTTTTCCCTGCTTACCTCCATTTGTTGCTGTATCGTTTTGTTGGCCTTAGTACTCCGAGTACTTTACTATTGATGACCAGTGCTAAAATACTTGTGCTTCTCCCCTAAACATGGTGGCATTAATGTATACCTGATTAGGATATTTAGTTTACTTAGAAGTCCCTTGTAAAGTGGTATACCATATACCCAGTGCTTGTAATCTAAATACGTTCAGTGGGCCTGCAGCACTGATTTTACCAATCACACAAGTAGCCTTTCAAACCTGTCTCAGGCCTGTGTGTACAGCTTACTGCCACTTCGACTTGACATTAAAAACCACTTGCCAAGCCTTAAATACCCTTTTATTACACATAGGTCACCCCTTAAGTTGGCCATATGTAACCCTAATGGCAGTGCTGTGGAACTTAAAGCTAGGACATGTGCACTGGTCAGCAATGGAGATTGAAGTTTAAAAGAGGAGGAAGAATTTGGGTTAATATTTAATGGAGTATTGTATACTAGCACCTGTATCAGAGAACAGTGATTCTTAAGAAAATGGACGTACATCCTAGAAGTTATGTTGGGCAGTTGATAAAGTTGATTGTTTTTTTTTTATGACCTTATTGAATATAAGTGCAGATTCACTGAATGGAAGGTATGTGACAATACTGAGGATTTTACAAACCGATTGCCAAATGGTTTCTCTTAGGATTAAGGTCTCTGGAACTGCTCCTACAGAGTAAAGTTGAAAGAAGGTGCTATGCCTCCTGTGGTTGCTAAAGTAATGAATATGCTGATAGATGTTTAGTGAGAAAGGAGATGGAAAGACTCTGAGAGTGACCTTGTACTGGTGAGGCATCGGGGTGTTAAGTGCCGGTGATGGAGGCACGAAAGGTCCACAGGAACATAAGGTTGTGAGTAGACCTGATGAGACTTAACAGAGATTACCGTTGACCAGTTTACTCTTTTGAATTTATTAGAAACGTTGTCCACTGGTTGTTATTCCAAGTTCTTCACCACCCTGGCATCTGTGTAGCACCAGAATAGATTACATGAGTTTACAGGACCTTGCATCTTTTATTACCCTAATGGTTTTGTATAATTTTCCTCGGATGCTAGCCAGACTTGTCTCTGCAGCAACCATGTTTCAGAGAAGTATGCACAGCTTTATATGTGAAATGGAAGGAGTAAAGTGCTGTGAGGATGATCTGTTTTTGGGAGAATATGGGAGGAACACAATCCTAGTATATAATGTGTTGGGAAGACTGCACAATGTTGGGATGACTTTAAAAGAAAGTATATGCTGTTTTGGGAGGGGCGCATAACTTAAGTTGAAATGGCTATTCGACCCTTTTGTGAGGTGAAGCAGGAGTGGGAGGATAGTAGGATTGTGCTGCTGAGGGACTAGATTAGTTGTGACCACCTGCCTTAAGAGCAAAGTGGTAGATTTTGCATATAAGGGGCTATTTAACATTGTGAAAATAAGGGAGAGCATTAAGGCAGATTTTGGTGGCCATAAATTGAACTGGAGGCTAAGCGCACCAATAGAAAGTGTGGTGATAGTGTTGAGTAATAAAACCTATATAAACCCTGTGCCCCACCCATGGAAGTAAGGTGGGTACCACCTATTTTATTGTGGCTGCAAGCATAGTCTAAAAGTGGACGAAAGTGAATTGTGTGAGACTTCTGGTACAGTCATAATGTTTCTAGAAGTTCTTTCAGAATAAGAGTTTGTAGGAAGGTGGGTTTCTGTTGCAGTAACCTCCCCTCCCCACTTTTTGCCAGAATTCTGATGCACTTTGACTTGATGTGCCCCTGACCCTGCCAATATGGCCCCCAGGGCCTGTGTTTCCAGAAACTGTACCGTTGTAACCCCAATTTGCACCTCTCTGGTCACATGAAAGTCCCTTATAAAAGATACCATGGGTACCAACGGCACTGTGACCAGGGAAGGCCTATAAGGGCTGCAGCACATACACTGCCATTGCAGGCTGTGTGTTTTGGTGCAGAGAAAGCGAAGAGTCGACATGGCACACATCCCTGGGTGCCATGCCTACAACCCACTGCCTATGGTATAGGCAAGACACCCTTCTAGCTGGGTGCACTATACCACTGGTGAGGGTACACGTGCATGAGCAATATACCCCCACAGTGTCTTAAGTCCATTCTTCGATATTGTAAGTACAGTAAAGCCACAAAAGAGAACATGGTCTGGGAATTTGTCATTACTAACTCTACAGCAGCATAATGGCTTTACTGAATTCTTGGAAGTTTGGAAGCAAACTTTGTAGCATAACAAACCCACTCTGAGTGCATTGTATAATAAATATTACACTGGCATCAGAGGGTATCTTAGATTTGCCCCCTGAAACGACCAGCCTCTAGTGCCACCACAAGACATGTTTCTGGACCCCAGGCATGGGAGCCTTAGCTCCCTGGGCCCAGAAACGAAGCCTTTACTGGACGGAGGTGTTCACACCTCCCCTAGGTCAGGAAGAGCCAGTTGTGGCAGGAGAGCTTCAAAGGCCTCTCCGCCTTTGCAACATGACCCCAGCCTCTCCTGATATCAGGAGCAGGTCCCCTTCCTGTCTCACCTCCTTTTTCTCAGGAAACATTAGAACAGCTCAGAAGTTGTGACCACCTATGCCAACCCCACCCCTCAGGTGGGGGAGGTCACTCTTCAGTACCCGCCACGTCCCGTGGAGGGAGTTTCGGTGGGGCGGAGGGGTGGGGTGGGGGAGGGGCATAGTGGGGGGTGCTAAAAACTGGAGTATGGATAATTGAAGGTAAGTAAACAATTGAATGAATAAAATGAATTTTGTAGCGCACCCTGCATCGCAAAATGCGATGCAGGGTGCGCTACGAAATTTGTTTTATTTATTAAATTGTTTACTTACCTTCAATTATCCATACTCCAGTTTTTAGCACCCCTCCCCCGCCCCACCGAAACACCCTCCACGGGCCGTGGCTGACCCACCATCTTGCAGATGTCAAGCACTCTCCAATCAGGATTAGGGATTGTGCCCACACCCCCACGTGGGGTGAGCACACCAAGGGTGTAGTCACCCTAAGGCCAGTAGCCCATTTGCTACTGACCTAGAGACCCCTAAAACACCCTCTAAATACAGTATTTAGGGGGTAGCCCTGAACCCAGATGGCTGATTCCCTTAACCTATGAAGAAGTATGCAAGAAGACGCGCAGCAGAGGAGACTGCAGAGACGAACTGACTTGGCCCCATCCCTACTGGCCCATATGCAGTTTCCAGAGATCCTGCACCAAAAGTCGCCTTGTCCTGCACCCAACGGCCTCAAGAACCCTTGAGAGAAATGACTTCCTTCAACAAAGCCTGGACCTCCTGTGAACAGCAGCTTTGTTCAGAAGAATCTCCAAAGAAACACTCTGAGCCTGCTGAAGACAAACCCAACGCCTGGAACCACCATCTCAGCCGACGGCTATGGCCTGAGTCCGAGTGGCCCACCAGTCCTAGTGAAGTCCCTCAGCGCTACAGTGTCTGAGCCCACCATGGTTTGACCGCTTCATGACTCCCCAACACCTCCTGTAGCCTCTTCACGGAGACCCGACCCCAACCATGATTGGCCTGGGAAGGTGAAATCCAACTTCAAAAGGCATTCCTGCTTCTGGCCGCCCTGAACCCTGGAGAAGAGAACCTGAGGTGCACCTTCGTCCCAGAGTCCTCCAACTTACCTGACCAGCTGTTGGTTCCTCCCAAAAGACTTCCTGGACTGAGCCTGCAGCCAAAACCGGCAACACCCATTGCATACAGGGCTCCTGATGCCAAATCCACACCCTGCACCCGGCCACCCCTGTGCTGCTGTGAGTGTACCTTGAGGGATAACTCTGATACCCCTTTGCTTAACCCTAGGAGCTTTGCTCCCTCAACCCTGTGGCTTTCCTGAACAGCCACCAATCGACGGCCACCTAGCCTCATAGGCTAACATTGGACCTCAGCACTCTGCACCCGGCCGCACTAGTGCAGGAGAGGGTGCTTTTTGAGTGCATCTTGGACCCTGAGGAACCTTTGTTCTAACCCCAGAAACTCAACCCTCAAGACCGTTCACTTACCTGCAAAACGTAACCCAATTTTCTCTATAGGATTGTATTGACTGTTTTCCTCTTAAAAACTTTTAAGTGTGGAGGGTGTTTTGTATGGAAACCTAAAACTGTGTTTTGAGAAACTGTTTTGCTCCCCTTTTATCCAGGAAATGTCCCAGTGTGATATCTAGGCATATCACAGAGTAGAAAAAGTAATCCAAAAGTAACTACAACTGAATTTTCACATTTTACAAACCTGTAACGAAAGTCATTATTCATCCAGATTGCTCATGAACAATCTGTCCTAAAAGGTACAATTATACTTACCCGTACCAAGCCTGCTTGGTTCTACAAATAAAAATACAACAAAGAAATATTTTTGATACAAACAGTTCAGTTCATTTTTTGTGTGTGTGACATCATTTCTTTCCTGAGTGTGTACAATGAATGCTTAACACTACCCTCTGAAAAAACATTACTGCTCGCCCCCACTACCAAAAATGGAGAGTAAGGGATCATCTACGTTTACCTTTGGAAGCCTTTGGGATCCTCTGGGCTCTGTGCACACTGTACCTTGCTTTGGTATAGTATATACAGAGCCAGCTTCCTACAGAGTTTCCCTTATGTTTTGCCCATTTCCACACCCAACCACTGGCAGCACACATTTTGTAATTTTATAATTTTACAGAGAAAACGTCTTCACTTCAGATTGTTTCCAAATTGGATGAACTGGAGGAGAAGTTGGGTCCAAGTCGTGTTTTTTTAAATGATGTGGTGGCATTTAAAGTGGCTTAATGCTGCCTTGTAAATAAGGCACTATTTCACGCTACACATAGCGTGAAAGGGGAGGTGAATGGGTGTTGCCATGGGAGTTCCACTGCGACCACCTTTTGGTTTTGATGCTGCCCCCTATTTACAAGGGTGGCGTGAATAGGAGGCAGCGCCAAAATTAAGACCAGGGAAACTGGGTCTTAAACAGGCAAAACGAGGAGAAATACTTTATTTCTCCTTGTTTTTGCTGTTTCCACGTGTGCTGCTTTGTGCAGCACACATAGAAATAGCAAAATACTATTAATTGTTTATTATTTTAGGGACACCTTCCTCCACATACAATCGTTGGAAAAAAAGACGTTTTGCAGCGTCTGTGTGCTGCATTAAGCAGCACACACAGAAGTTATAAAGCACCATTAGTGATTGTTTGTGTAGGAAGGGACTGTTGCGTGTTTATCTAGGCTCCTGATCGATACTGTGACCTTATGCCCCTATTCGGCTATAAATCCATTTATTCCCTATATTGGCATAACCGTTCAAGTGCGATATTCAGAAAGTCATCTCTGGCCTCACACGAACTGAGCCACATTCCAGCATAGTTCTCTGCCACTTCCTTTGCAACCAATTAGTGCAATGACAGAGCAGAAGTCACTATCTGATATTCCTAGATTAACACTCCGAGTTCTTCAACGAGATAAAAACTCAGCAAACCTGGAAATCCCCGCTTGCTGTGTTTTGATTAGTAATGGAACTCTAATGAGCAACTGATAGCTATCACTTCCTAGTGACATCTTTAATTGACGTCTTATGTCCAGCAAACTTGCGTCAAACCAGGCACCTGACAGGTATAAATACTACCAACGTTGCCTTAAGCAATTGCTGGTGTCCCATTGCTGTTGTATGCTGTATGCTGTATGCAGTACGCTGATGCTGCTGCTGTCCCTTTGGTGGTGAAGCTACTGATACCATTATCGCTGTTAAAGCGCGAACGATGGTGTGGTGAGCTTAGGAGCTGAACAGCCGTCCCTCTGCGAAGAGCCCAGCAGATTCCAGCTGCCGCGGACGCTGTCCCCCCGCCTCCTCCTCGACGCGCTGAGAAGAGACGCTGCCTTTCTCCTGCAGAGAAATCCAGCTCCGGCGTTTCTGGTCTGCCCTCGCGGGTGACTGGGATATCGAGTTTCCCCCTGAAGGAAATACCAGACTTCCATCATTCTATTCAGAGGTATGGTGTTGACTAAACCCTTAGATGAGAATTCTTGAAGCAAACCTTGGCAAAACCAACTTAACTTAAAGCTACTTACTCCCCTTCCATGTGTTAGGCTTAGGTCAGGCACACTGGGGTAGGTGTAGTTAGAAGCACCAGTTGAGTATTTTAGCCTAATGTATATATGAATGTATATATGTTTTATTACTTTTAAACCATTGTATGGCTAAGAAACCATATCAATGCTTTTACAGTATTATTTCGCAATCCTTATCTTACTGTACGTACTTTTTATAATAACAAGTCTTGCAATTGTGGCAATACATTTCTCTTGTACGAGAAGAAAGACTGTTCAATAAATGTTAACCTTTTATTGACAAACGCCCGTCTCTCTATTCTCTACATATCGTGAAAGTAAACTGCACTAACCTGACTGACTGAAATACATGTCTATTGTTTCACACGACCCTAGAGATTGACTCTTGATCTGAGGAGCAAAGTTGTCATGTTGCACGGTTGTTGGAAAACTGAATCCCTTCTTGTCTGTGCCAGGGAAGCTGATCACTTCCCATGCAGAGAAGAAAGTTTCCAGTGACCTCTGAGCTAGTTGGTAACACACCCAATTAAGTTTAGCATAGTCAGTGGAGGCCTGGAATATCCGCAGTTCCACGTCGATACTACTGTTTATGTTATTCCAATGCGCAGGGCCTAGTGGGAAACTAGGAACTGCAGGACACCTTCCTGCACATAAAAAAATCATTCCCTTGCAACTCAGACACCCTTGCACTTTGGTGCAAGGTGCCTGCGTTGGCGCTAGGCAGCTAAATTAGCATCGCCCGGGGTAAACACACTGTATTCTCAGGGCCGGACTGGCCGTAGCGGGCACTGGGCAATCCCCCGGTGCGCAGCAAGGGTGGGGGCCGGTTTTGGGCCCCTGGGGGCTGATTTTGTTACAGGGCCGTTTTTGCAGCATAGCTGCAAAATCGGCCCTGTAACAAAATCGGATGCAAACCGGCCCCAGCAAAGAGCTTAGCAACATCCCCAAACCCCCCAGGGTGGGGGGAAGCACTTTGCCAGGCCCGGTTTTGGTTCCCAGTCCGGCCCTGCGTATTCTTGTGAACAAGGTGCAGCCTGCGTTTCAGAAGTGGCGGAGGGTGGCGTTAAGCCAAGGTGGCTAATGCCAAACTCCGCCACTTCTCCTGTAAATATGCCCCGAGTCCCCACTGGCATTTTATTAACCGCATCGCTGCGGCGGCTTTTCCCGCTGTGTGCGGCATTTTTAAAATTACTGCGTTACATGACGAGCTGAGCTCGTCATCAGCACACGGCAGGTAAGCCTGATGACGAGCTGAGCTCGTCATCAGCATCGAAGTGGTTAAGAGTTATTTGTTTAAGTGGGTGCCCTGGTTAAGATAGATGCACCTGCTGGAACCAGGGAGTGACAGATGCACAAAACTGGTCAGAAATATGATCAAAACCAGTCAGTGATGGTCGAATTTGGAATCGGAGCCGGGTATTTATGCATGGTAGAAAATATGGAGGACCGTGTCCAGTTCAGGAAGATGTACAATCTTCTGAGAGGGAGCACTTTTCTTAAAGGAGTTTCCCAAGGCAAATAGGAATATGAATGCAGCGACGCGACAAGAGAATTCAGAAGAAATCTATACATTAGAAAGATTGTTGCTTTAGTTTTGTTTTTGGTTTGGTGTTTGGGTAAGCATCAATTTTTTGTAGTGATTTTTTTTTTTTTGTTTTGGTGTTAATTGTTATATTTTGTTAATGCGGGGAAGCGTGCATATGTATGTTAGATGTATTGTGTCTTGTTCCTTACATGGGGAGCCCATTCTAGAAGCAGGTGACTTTGCGGTGTGTTGAGGTTCGAGAGGATGCAGGTGGAAGAGAAGTGGGTTGCTGCGTTTGATTACAGAGCTTGGTTAAACCCTCTTTCCAACTGGAGACCTAATTTGTCACAATGCGCAAATGAGTGTTGGGACCTCAACCAGGGGGTGATGACTGACGTGGGTGGTAATTTGGCCATAGAGAAACGTGTTTATAGTGGGTATGAAGGAAAGGAGTAGCTGCTTTGAATCCAGATTCAATCGAGTGAGTTTCTACGGGCATATTCAGGGAGGGTGTTGGTGTTTTGTAGGAATGGGTGAAATCTAAAGTATGCTAGATTCATTCACAAAACATTTTAAACTTCATATTACGCTCGGTATGCGAAATTCCTTGAATTACAGTGGCACCTCACTTCGCGTAATTATGTGAGTTTGTGGTAAAAATGTACCACGCGCGGCTGTCTGCAGTACTTTGTTTAAATGCGTCGTCAAGCCAAAAATTGATGTGAGGAAATGTTCTCTTTAAAATATAGCGTGACAGGACAGATTGGCATTTGAAGTAACTGCATGATTTTTCCGTTGATTATGCGACAGCTAATATATTTGCGTTTTGCAATAAGTGTTCAGAGTTGACATGGTCTAGTAGAGCGATATAATTTCAAAATAATCTTAGACTTGGCCTGCGTCTGTCTCAACCTTTGGCTGTGATGCTTGTGCACCATTTGTGCATTCATATGACCTATCCTGGACTACAATTTACTGATGTCACACACCTGGCCTCTATAAAATATTTTATTTTCCTTTCTGCCCGGGGCCCACAACATGGCTACAACTTTAGGGGCTCATTCAAGCTCTGATCTGCTGTCTATTACTCCCCAGCTTGACAAGAGACACTATCATCCTGGTCCTCTTTGCTTTTGGGGAGAGGGGATTATCAGGACACCAGTCGCCTTGCTATGGAGCGGGGTCATCAATCTGACCTGGTAGTTTCATTGGTGCTCCATTAACATATGACTGATGTCAGTGAATGCATTTCGTTGTCTATTTCGAGCAAACTCCTTTTCTGCCTCATATTTTGCACTAGAAATGCCGTGGACCATTCTATCCTGGTGGAGGAGGTGGGCCTAGGCTCTTCATTAGTTCGAGCAACAAATTATACAGCTCTGCTGTGTGGTCACAGAACTCCTCATAGTCTTGCAATATGCATATTGTGTATCATAGTGTTTTATACAGCCAATGTATATTTTATTCAAAGCTAAGGTATTTCTTATGTTTCCTGATACACATTTTAAACTGCATAGACTCTTGGTCCCAATTTCACTAACCTGGTTTATTTGGGGTAATTGTCTGTTAAGTCTGTATACATTTTCTTGGTTGGGGATACACTCTTGCGCAATGGCATTGATTTGTTAATATGTGGTCCATACATAAAAAAAGAATATCTCGTGGAGAAATACTCTGAAAAGCCTTGTCTTTAAAAACCCATCCGCTAGTGTGAATGGAACCTGACCTATATCTTTTTTACCTTGCACAAGATGAATCCATGAATTTTACAAGTAAGAGACTATACATACATGTGCTGTTAAATGAAGGAAGCGGTACAAAAGGGGGAGGTGATGGACTGAGCATCTGAACCAATCAAACACTCACACCCAGTCAACAGATCTGGGTTTAATCCATCACCGTTCTTTGCCACTGGATTCTGGCTTGGCACTACGGGCTGGACTGTTCCCATGAGGCACAGGGTCAGACTGATTTGCATATGGCAATGTCTGAACTGGGGTGGCAGAGTGGGCTAAAGAACGGTGATGGTTTAAACCCAGATCTGTTGACCTGGTGTGAGTGTTTGATTGGTTCAGATGCTCCGTCTATCACCACCCCCTTTTGTATCATTAAATGAAGGAAGGGATGAAAATTGATCACTAACTCAGGCACCCTTGATCTGGTTTGATTTCTTCATTGCACTACAAATAGCATCCCATGTTGGTTAATTTTAAAAATGGCTGCACCTTTGTAAAACATTTTATCTTTGGAAACATCAGTTTTCCTGATAACCTGTGTTTAAGTAAATACTGAATGCAATTAACATAGTCATCAACATGGCTGTCATTGCAGGCGGCCTAGTGGGTACCACGCTCTTTCTACATCTAAATGTGGACCTTTTTAAAGGGTTTTAAGAGTCATCCAGCAATTCTCAGGGTAAAAAGCAGCTAGATCGTCTCTTTTTTTGTATTCTTCAAATTTGTCATGCTGCTCCAGAAATACTATTGACATGTTTTATGAGGGTCTCTGCATGGAAGTCATCCAAGGTGCTGCATCCTTACTTGCTTCCTGTCCTGATTTCAGCATGACGTAAAGATGGGTGTTTTGGAAATGCACCAATAACACATGGCAAAGGATGCATGGCTATGGGCACTGCTTGTCCTGCTGGATTCCCTGCTCTATTCCCTGCCTCCATGGTACATCCCCTGTGCAGCTCTTTCCTTACATCAAGAACATGGGCTTCCCCTGTACCATATTGGTTAACTGATCCTATATATTTTTTCAAAGCTAAGAGTTTTCTTATGTTTTGTGAAACATATTTTTAGATTTTTGGTATCCATATCATTAAGCTAATTTAGTTTGTATCCATGCTTTGCTGTTTGTAGTCGTGTCTCTTGTAAATCTGACTTCACTTTCTCGGTTGTGAATATTGTGAATACACTTTCCTGCACACAGATAATTGTTTTACTGTGCTATTCATATTGTAAAAATAATATTTACCATGTGGGGGGAGATGATGGGAAAAGTCTTTCAACACAAATGGATTTAAAAACACATAAGTATCTGCTGTAGTGAATGTAACATAACATATATATTTTTTTTAATCTTCTGCAGATTCCAACAGCAATGCCACAGGTAAGACTCACTTAACTGACGTAAGCTGGTAAAGGGTGGGGCTGAAGAGAAGGGACCATTAACTCAAGCTGCTTTTGTTCTGCTTTGATTTCTTCATTGTGCTTCAAATAGCAACGTTTTTGAGAGTTCAAAATTACTGTATCTACGTGCAATGTTGTCTTTTGAAACGCCACAATGCTACTGTGCATGTGGTTGCAGTGTTCATGTGAACATAGCAACATTGAATATACTAAAGCTCATCAAAAATGGCCGCCTTTGCAGATGGTCCTTGCAACTGGTGCCACACTTTGTGCCTGCTTCTAAATATGGAGCTCATTAAAGAGTTTTAATTGGTGCCATGCAATTGTTAGTGAGAAAAAGCTTCTAGATTGTTAGAATCAAAACAGACAATGTTGTATTCCAGTTACTCAAACTATTTACATGTTTTAGGAGGGGCTGTAGGCATGGAAGTCGGCAAAGTGCTGTATCCTTCCACTGTTGCTTACTGTCTGCCTACAAAATGATCCTCTTCAGATTTAAGCTGGTCAGTGATTATTTTTATAGAAATACTCATCCACCATCTTGCAAAGAGACGGAGCGCTATGGGCACTCCTTGGCCTGCTCAATTCCCTACCCCCCATTCCCTCCACCATTCTACATCCCCCGATACAGCACTTTTCTTGCGTCAAGAATATTTGCCCTCGACCTAACCATGTCCAAAGTCCTGGGGTAGGAAGTCGACACAAATATGCTTAGATAAGGAGCCGTGCTAGCCAGAATGAAGAGGTAAAAAGAGGAACCTTTTCAAATGGTCAGTGGTTCTGTCCACCTGGGTTCTGCACTCTTCAAAGTTTCTTTAAAGATACAGATTCTCTCGGTCCTTAATTTGCAAAAGAATGAGTGCCGGTGTCAAACTCTGCTCAGGAGCCTGCGGCCGTGCAATCAAATGTCGGCGCAGCTAATGCCAAGGCTGCGTAGTCTTAAATCTAACTCATTACACTGTAATCCACTACCAGACACTCCCTGCCCCTTAATCTCACTCGTGCAACTTCTGCTTTTTCCCTTTGATTTTTCTGGCTTTCACTTCCTCCGGCTTTCCACTGTGTGTGTTTCCTCTTGCGCTCAGGAAGTTAATCTTTATATAACTGTAGGAAGTGATGCAGGTGTTAGTTGCAGGAGACTCATGCTCCCATTCATAATTCAATAGATGCTGCACAATAATCAACTGATATCTGTTCACCAACATTTACCTTCCCAGCACAAACTGATACTGGGAGCTACTTTGCTAAAAACACAATCCCTAGACTTCACAATAATATGGGCCAAATTACAAGGCTGGCGTTCCGAGGACTGGCAGGCCCATGGCACTCGGCGGTGGTGGTCGAGCCACTACCGCACTTGTGATCAGACCACCACATTATGAGCTGGGCGATCAAACCATCCTGGGACCGCCATTCCCTGGAGGTGGTGCGGCGGCCAGTGAGTCCCGCCAGCAAATTACAGGTTTCTTCTCTGCCGGTGGTGAGGTTTCTACTCCATGGCAACCCAGTTCGGAGAGGAAACAAAGGGGGACCTAGAGGGCCCCTTGTGCCTCCTCCGCTTGTGCATGCACATAGGGGGCGTAACGTGTGCCGCCCTGTGTGCATGCACCAGAGTTCCTGCATGGCATGGACTATATTGTAAGGGGTCAAGGTTAGGTGCGAGTATACGTTCCTTTCCTTTGAATGAACAAATTGGTCACTTGGTCAGGATAAATCCTTCATTTTAGCAAGAGCCGTTACCGTGTCCATTCAAGTCTTGAATAATTCATTTCATTTTCATTGGGGTTATTCAAATATTATTTTATTTAGTGAACAGAGTAAAGACAGCCAACGCGTGTTTCACCCTTTGTGGCGAATAGCGCCAGGGCTTTCTCAAGGCAAAACATTTTTTTTGATCACATCATTGCTTTTATCGAGTTTTCCAATGCACAATACCATAATGGTTTGGTTCCATATTCAATTTTTCAAGGATGAATCTCCAGATGATGCAGGGTCCTCTGGATAATCCGGTGTTCGACGCGTGTCCCGTATACTGTAAGGGGTTCCCATTGCAGTGCCTCTTTTGAAGGATTCACCATCCTGAGAACACCACGCCGCCTGCCTAATTACAAATAGCTTGTAATCTGGCAGGTGGCGGCGAGTCTCAGAGGTGTGAGGCTGCAGCGGTGGAGTACCCGCTGCCTCTGCACCACCAACTCTTAATCGGGCCTCAAATGATTCCCCACTCCCCAAGTAAGTCATTTCCCTTTCCATCACTGAAGAGAACCACCAGGCAGTGAACATGTAAATGAGAATCATTTTCCTAAATATCTCATTGCAAGTCTTTATCACTGTCTGTTCTGGATAAATGACTCCTTTATTCAAGGTTAAGAACTATAGTTGCACATACTCCTTCTCATTGGTTTCTTTCCACCTGATTAACAGCACCACATCTCTGCAAGCTCCATAGGTCGAAATTACTTGATAGTGCTAGGATATATGTGCCAATTCAATGGACTGTGGCTACAGGAAATAGTTTTGCACCCCTACGCATTGTAACATGCGTCTTCTACTTCTTTTTAGATGAGTGGTGTCACTGTAATTGATACTACTACACCAGTCTTTTTCAAATCTACTCTACCCACATATAAAGACTCTCTGTAATGCTACCTGGTTGTTTTAATCAGTTGCTGAGCCTTGTGTTAATGGGGTGCCAAAATACAACTACTGGCGTGAGTCATTGTGCTATAATAACATACAAACAAAAGTGACACCCAACCGTTCCTCCAGGCGGGTTCCGAAGATGTGTAGATGGTGGTTAGCTCTGTCTCTACTGAATCTAACCAATGAAACTCTAGTTGAAAGGCCATAAACACCACAAGAGGACAGAAATATTTTTTCTTAGTGTCTACTTTCTGCCACCCACATAATGTTTCTACAACACCCTCACAATGTGTGTTTGACTTTAAACTATCATGGTTCTGCATACCAAAACAATTCACTGTATCCTGCTTTGCACACTGAAGCATACATCCAACTCTTCCTCATTTCCAATTAATTTAAAACCTCCTATTTTCCCATACTAACTTTCAGCATTCATTATTTGAACTCTTTATCATTGGGACTTCAAGAGCCACTGTGCATTCTTTGACATCAAGTTTGGGAGCCTACACTGGCAAGAGGAAAACACCTCACTCACTGCATTTTATACGCACTGACTTTCCATCAGCACGTGAGATAGCAGAAAATTGCATTTTTCATGCATCCATGCTTGTGTGTTGCTGCAAAATTACACATGGTAGGAGTGATTCATATGAATTTTTTTATGTAGTAATCTACCTTATTTATACATATGTCACCCCCTACGGTCTTCCTTAAGTGCCCCAGGGGTAGGGTGCCTTGTAACTATAAGTAGGAACCTTATAAAATGTTTTATAAGCCCTGGTGAGGAAAAAACTGTCAATTTAATTCCCATCATTGTAGATAATGAGCTCCATAAGCTAGCATTGAAATATTTTATTTAAGTATAAATATTGATAGGAGCGAGATAAAATATCATTCAAGGTATCAAGATGTTAGTTATCATAAAGCTAACAGTGGCAAGTTTTTGAATTTATCATAACTATCACAGAAAATACATTATTAAACTTTCTTTTCTGTAACTCAAAATCCAGACTTCCAGCTGGTCTCTCCTGATTGGCTAGCCTCTGCCAGGCTGAGCCAAGCTGTTTTAAATAGGTGTGAAGCAGCCTGCTAGAGCCAGTGGATTTCCTAATGGAGGAGAACTGCAGAGATGTAGAAGCTACAGGCAGGAAGGGGAGTTTAGCTGCCAAACTGGTCTCCAAAGGGAGAATGACACTTTAGGCCAGCACAGGGTCACCCCACATCCTCCACTCCCAACCATATAGGATCCTCGATTAGATTAGGAAAGAGGATGGAAGGGGGGTGTTGGGGAATCTTCGCCATGCCAGTGGGTTGGCTTAGCCTCCTGCAACTTCCAAGGAAAGATTAACTCCATTTTGGATTTTGGAAGAATTGTGCCTCCTGGAGCAAGAATATACCACATTTTGGAGGAAATGCTCATACACCTGGGTGGCACCCAGCTTCCCATTGGTCCGGGGTGTCCCCTGCTTGATACCCAGGAACACTGCATAAAAATGGAAGAGTTGCCAAGCAACTCAGATCTTCTGCCTGAAACTCCAAGGAGAAGGACTGCTGTGCTGGAAACCTGATCTGCACCACAAAGGTCTGCATTCCAAAGCACTGAACCTGCTGCGCATTCTGGGACTACAGTCTTAAGGACTTTGCTTTGACTCAAGAAGGATTAAAGAGGGGAATTCCTGCAAACTACAGGTGAACTGAACCCACCTGCATCATCTCCACTAATACGTCCCCATCCTGGAGTACATCCAGTGTACTTTTTAGGATTTGGCCAGATGCATTGTGGGAATCGTAGTCCCAACACCCCAAGGACCTTCTCTAAGATTCTAGACCCCTGGATTGGTGTTGTGGATTATTTTAACCCTGAAGACCTTCTGGAAGAAGATCCAGAAGTTTGGGAACTTTTTGGTAAAATGCTACATAAGGTGACTGACTCTACGTCGCGAGTCAAGCTGGCAACCTTCAAACGTGACCTAGCCTGGATTTCAGGTTTGTCCTGCTGAAAGCTCCAGACTTTAAGGATATGACCGAGGCTCGCAGAAAACCAAGCCTATTATGTTGAAGCGAATCCGGCCTGAAGATAAGCCTCCCTCTATGTTGAGAGAGAAAAAGCTTCAGAAAAACTAACTGCAAAGGTAACATTTTGAACAAGGCCTTCCGCTTAGTGCATCCAATTAGGGCTCCATCACGGTTGGCCTCAAACTTTGACTTTGTCCCAGTCCAGCGCAACCAGATGTCCCAATTTGGCACTATGTGTTTTTAAGGACTAAAAAGTGTTTTTCTCTAAAAATTCATATCTCCAGGCGTCTATTGGTTCATACAAATATAACCTGTGTTTTTAAATTGGTATGGGATTTTTATAACGTGTTATGTCTTACTTATTTAATGTATTGGTGATTTTAAATGCTTTACACTCCTGTCCATTAATAGTGGTAAGTCACTACTTATCACTATTACTAATCACCTTCCCAACAATCACTTAGTGTGTAAATATGACAATGGGCAACAGGACATTGCAATGGTTTCCACCTGTGCATTACCATGCTAATTAAGTGACCATTTCTTTGTGCCTCCATTGCATAAACCTGTGTCACATCATGCAAACAGTGCAGTGCTCCCCTGTGGTGTATCACCGTATTCGGGGACAGCTAATCTTGGTTCCTGGCCTCCAATATGCCCTATGTTACTTGCTTTCCACTTGACATGGCTACATGATCGACCCATGGGGTCAGAGTGAGATTAGCAACCAACGACCCTCCGGTGAAACGTCTCTCAAATTCATAATAATCCTCCCTTTTTGATACCAAGACTCACTTCTTTCTCTTTTATAGGCTGTCTATTAAATGTGAGCAATAGACTGCTAGTGTAACTTTCTTTCACTGGTCCGGAGGAAGGGTCTCCAACCATTTCTGCATTAACTGCAACTTATGTTCAATGAAATCATTTCAAGCTACTATGATCATTAATGTTCTCATGGCAACCACATCAGACACGATTACATTAGTGGCCACCTAGCTAGTAGTGATCACCCAGTGCATCAGCCAGGGTTGCCTACAGTAATGTGGAAGTCTTAGTCAATTGCTTCCACTTGGGTAATATGTTAACTGCATTGGTGGCAGGAGCATTGCAGCCATGGCTATGTTAGAGCATCTGGTGCTGGGGAGAGAAAGTACTATCACTCAAATATCACTATAAATAGAAATTCAACAATTTTTCTCCAAACATCCGCTTACGTTTCCTGAAAATACAGATTCTTGTCAAACGCACTCTTAATTTTGGTATACATATATTTCGGCAACCAGGCAAAAGCTCCCAATTTAGTAGGGTGGGTAGCACACTTGAGAGCTACTTCCAGATAGCTGGAGAGTTTTAAAGAGACTAGGCTTCAAGAAAAAATAGATGTCATTGGTCCTAACCATCTTCTGAACATAATTTATTTCAATACAATGAACTTATTCAGAGACATTGAGCATCCATAAAAGCATCACACAATGCAAAACGAGCATAAAAATGCAATTCATAGCATAAGAATTAAAGCTATGCATAGAAATACAAACAGAATGAGATTATGAAATGGCAATATGATTTGTACAACATAGATGTACATACACGTGCAGCAGATTTTAAGGACCCAACATGCAAAACATTTTCCTCATTCGTTTATAACAATCTAAAAGAGGTCTTCATTTGCCAATATTGGAACCTTATTTTTTAAAAAGCGGGTTAAAAGGTGTCTTTCTTTCAAACACCTGTACAGACCAGCTGTTTATACAGGTGCTTCTAGGCTACAACACACATTTTGAATTACTCTGTGCAATTGCATTATCACTGTGAAGCTAGTGCCAAATAATTTAGTCTTTTCACCAACTGAGCTAAATGATCCCACCCATCACCGTTTTGTATACTTCAGTGTGATCCCATAGTGGAATGGATATCCCCAGACATGTGTCTCGTTTTCACTGTGCCACTGAAACCAAGCCATACCCGACTGCAGAGCTTCAACCAGGGCACAATTTTAGGTTGCTTTTGTTCTGGTTAAGGGAGAAACTGGCCTGGTATTTGGGCTGGACTGTTCCTATTCGAGGACATTGAAGCCTGATTTGGAAATGGCTGGGTCCAAACTGAAATGGCATTATATAAGCAAAATAATTGACAGTGGTTTGGCCCAGAGTAATTACCAGTGACTGGAATTAATTCAAGTATTCCACGCAGAACTCTGTTTTTGTAAACATTTAGAGGAATATGCTGCACATCGGAGGTACAAGATTCTAGCATGGATTAAGATCGTGAGGAATAATCTACCCTTCCAAAATCACTTGTAAAGATACCAATTTAAGAAAGTGACCCTAAATGATAACCGTGAGTGTTCAGTTGCAGAAGTCCCCATTGAGTCCAGATAAGGAAAGCAAACATGTCCAGGATTTCAAACCCTGTCATTAATTTAGGGGCTAAAAACTGATTTCAGACTTACTAGCTATTTCAAATGAACACAGTCTCAAGCCTTTTGAGACGGATGTCAGAACCATCCACTGATGGGATAGGGAGTTCGGAGGGGTATGGTCACCCTAAATGGATACAAGGCCAGAACGGCAATGATGATCCATGCTGTTGACTACCCTGGCGAGGGTTGAAATGTTATTAAATCTCTTCTGTGGATAATGCTTACCTGATTGAGGGATTTCTGAGACCAGTCGTGTCTGAGACATCAGACTTGAAACAACAACTTTGTACTGACATCTCTGTCTATTATCCCTCTGGGTATTCATCCCAGTGATCCAACGGCAAGGAGAGATATATCTCAGCGGTCTAACTTCCTTGGGAAGATCTATGTAACAGTTCTATGTGCCATTAGTCGCATGTGCAAGTTCTTCCATGCCTAGATATGAAATGCTCAGAGGTTGACGGATTGGCAGTCTGTTAACCTAGAACGGTAGGTAGTATCATCATTTCACTACATACCTTCCAAGCACGTGACTGTGCTGAATTTGCCATGTTCTAATGCCCTCTTTATATGTACTCACTATACAGCCAGCTCATTATTGAATCAAATTCAGACTGGGTCTTCTTATCCAAACCTCTCTTGCACAGATTAAGGTTCTTGGCTGATTTCAAGCTCTTGGTGGACAACCTAAGCAATGGCTGCAAAAGTGGTTGAAAACCTTACGTCTGTAGACTTCATCCAGTTTGTTGCATCCTATAGTCTCATGCAGCATGTTACAATCTGAATCTTGTATTCAAATGCAGCACTAGTGCTGCTGAGTAAAGGATTCAACCTAAATCTTGGGCCAACCCTTCAATGATCAGTCTGCTGTCAAAATCCTATTTCAAACATTCAAGATTAATACCTATTTATACAGGAAAGCAAACTAAACTCCTGTGTCAAAGGGCGTTTTTGTAGTGTGTTCAATAAAGAGTGACCAATTATTCAAAATCCATTCACCCGCCTTTGTCAAACTCTGTTGCTCTCCTTCATGTCTCCAATCACAAACTATCCATAAACTCTGGACACCATAAACTCCATACAGCTTTAAAAACTAAAATCTGCGGCCATGGTTGTCAGCAAGTAGCGCTTCTCGGATACTGAAAACATAACATTAGACCAGAAACTGGAACATAGGTGACGGATGCAGCTGATTGCATTTTGCAAATCCAGTAAGGGAGCACATCATAAAGCATCCGGAAAGCCAAGAAATCTTTGCCAGTCTGCATGCAAATTTCCAAAACAAAAAGTTCATCCATCTCTGCTACTTTCTGGAAAGTTTTTGTTTTTACCTTTCCATCAACCGTGGGCAAAGAAAAAGGGGAGAGGGTCCAAAAGCATTGATCTCTCTTCTCAATTCCCATTGAAGCATTTGCTCTCTGATACTGACAAAACAGCAGAACTGGAATTGCACCAAATTTGGCATAAGGCTAGAACTTTACTCTGTGGGATTTTTATGTTAACCCGTTCGGCAATTTTTGAAAAAGGTGTTTAAAGAGGTGTTCGGGTTGGGCTTGAAGGGGTTAAAAATGTACGCTGGGTGCAGCAGGGGAGTTAATTGAATAGCCACAGCCAAAGCTAAAAGTGACATTATAGTTACTTATAGTAACAAGATCTTCCCTTGTGTTAAAAAAAACTGAAATTCACTAAAGTTAAAATAACAAAGGTTAAAGCACCATTAATTTGGTGTACAAGTAAGATGAAACCGTTTTAAAACGAAAATTAAACCACTTGAATTCCACAGCTAAAATTTAATGTGTGGACTACAACATCCGTAGCTGGCATGTACTTCTTATGACCTCATGTTACATCACTCATGACATTTTCAGTGACATCATTGATGACATTTCAAATGACATAATTGATGGCATTCTGATACTACTGATATTTATTTATAAAGTTGTATATACCGCGAACAAGATCCTGAAGGATATCAGAGGGCTTTACATTAGGATGGAAGGAAGGACATAAATACAAAATTGACATCAAGTAGGAGTAGAAAAACAGGAATGATCATAGATTACAGGACAATTGCACCATGGAGGGTGGTACAATAAACAGGTGTAAGCAGGCAACGAAGGGGGTCACAGAATGCGATAAAGAAGAGCAGTATCAAATGATGGCACAATGGTAGTAGGAGCAATGTCTTCGAGCAGGTAAGCCTAGCCCACTTAAGATAAAAATGTCTTGATTAGGAATCTTTTTGCTTCCAATTTGAATGCCATCATTGAGGAGATTCGGCAAACCTCCGGTGGAAGAGAGTTTCATATCTTTGGGGCAGCGCCAGTGAAGGCTTGGTGACTAGTTCTCTTTTTGCTAGGGATGAGTGGTTTTAAGAGGAAAGTATTGGCGCTTCCTGAGGCTCTTACACCACAGGATAGTACAAGTTTTTGCATAAGGTACCTAGGAGTTTTAAAGTGAAGGACTTTATGCACTAGAACAGCAATCTTTAACTGAATTTGTGCTTTGTAGGACAACCATCTAAGATTTTAGGACTTGGGATATTTGCTTGTTTCGTTTGGTGCCTGTAACCACTCTAGCCGCAGTGTTCAGTGATGCCCCTAGTGGAGCCAGGGGGTATTTGGGAAGGCCACGGAGGGTAGCGCTGATGTAGTCTAGCCTTGGCAAGACAAGCAATCGGACCACCTGCTTGAAATCATTTTGTGGAAGGAAAGGTTTGATATTTCAGAGTGTCCTCATCAAGTGGTGTGCTCCCTTACACACTGCTGATTTGAATTTTCATATTCAGATGCTTGTCCATGGTGACTCCAAGAAATTTGGCTGAGTCTGTGATGAGAAGAGTGCAGTTGAAAGCAGTGAGGTGACTCAGCCAAAGGTCTAGCTTAGGGATACGGTTCGCAGGGGAGATGAGCGGGAATTCAGTTTTGGAGGTGTTGGGCAGAAGATGGTTTTCAGTTAACCAGTAGATGTTAGGGTAGTGTTGAGTGAGATGTTTTCAGGGGATGATATTTTGAAATAGAGTTGCGTATTGTCCGCTTACATATGGAATAGAATGTTAGTAGAATTTAGTGAGTTAGTTAATGGTTCCAAGAAAAGGTTGAAGAGAATAGGAGTTAGGGCGGATCCTTGGGGGACCCCCATGAGTACTGGAGAGGGCAGGGAGAGAGTAGTTTGTCTGACTCTTGACGACCATGATGACATTGTAGTCATAGTCAAGATAAAGTAAACCCCTAGGATCTTATTCAACACTTACAGGTAACCAGCATTCACACACCAACAATCATTCAATACCTCATATACACAACCCGTGGGATGATCCCCCTCAAACAGAAAACCCGACAAGATGGTCCACCAAAATAAGCTCACTAGAGTAAGGTTATAGCGCATGTAACAACTGGTAATTTATTAAAGATTTTCTTGAGCAATATATAATCTTAAAAACATAATCAATCCTCCAAGTACTGGAATACTGGAAGATACAATTTCATAATCATCTAATTAAAAAAAAACAAATTGCACATACACTTTATAATGGCACAGTACAATGACAAAAACAACATCATCCAATTGACTAAAAAAGGAGGAAACCCTATTAACACAAAGAAAATTCCATTGTTTCACAAAGGTCCATAATAACCTTATAGGGAAAGAAACCAGGTGAGAGCCTTGCTCTTATCCTTTTAGTTGTTCCCGGATGGTTTCCTTGTGTACCAAACTGGCGTTGACGCATTTCGGTGGTAACAACCAAATTTAATAACTACCTCCTTCAGGACAAAAGGTATTTCGGGAAATTATTCCTCCATCTATATATATATATATATATATATATATATATAGTCGCTCCAGGTTGTCCACCTCTTGAGTAGCACACGAGCAGCAGCTTAATTTATGTGTAGGTGAAGACGGGTATCCACTTGTAGATGCCGCTCCGTAATGGATCTGCCCGACGCGTTTCGAAGCTCCATCTGCTTCTCTTCAGGGGCTTTAACGGAATCGTTGTGCGCACCCGCTGACACACTTCTCCAATGTCCATATGACACACCCGCCGATGGGAGCTCCGATGAGACTGTGCTTAATGGGAAGTGTGGTGCGAAAAGCACACAATCAAGTCCTGTATGGACCCCACAAGTGGGCCTGTCCTCGATCCCATGTACGGCTGCTGTTTCACTTCCGTGACCCCCAAGGGTAACGGGGTGGTGCATACTCTGCTTCCGTTAAAGCCCCTGAAGAGAAGCAAATGGAGCTTTGAAACGCGTCGGGCTGATCCCGTACGGAGCGGCGTCTACGAGTGGATCCCCCGCCCTCACCTATACATAAACCAAGCTGCTGTTCGCGTGCTACTCAAAGGTGGACACCTTCGAGCATTGAATATATATATATATATATATATATATATTGAATCATTCAAATCGTATATATACATTAAACATACCAATTTTGTCTACCCTATCTTACTTCAACTGCATGAAAAAGGGAAACCACTTTTTTTTTAAAAAGAAAACCATTTCACTAAGTGCCATCTTGTTTTAAAAGAAATTTCTTTGCATTGATATAAAATCTCATAACATTTAAATTATCCTCCATCACTGGAGGGGTTACATATACCAATAATTGCATCTAAATAAAGCGCTATAACTCAACTACCCGGATCATAAGGGGGGGGGGGGCGGACAATTTATAACTTGATACCTCCCTTGCTTATTTTTAACAAGGGACCCACTTTCCCTTCATACACTCCACTGAAACCCAGTCAATCCATAGACTTGCATCCACACTCACCATATTCTTAATGATCTCAAGAAAACCGATGCTCTTCTTATGTTCCCTACTCATGCATAACTTTCCTCAAGTGTGGCCAATTGGCCTGAAAAGGGCAGATAAAGAACAAAACACACACTTTGTATAACTACTAAATTACTCCTAATTAAAACAGAACATCCTTTGCATGTTAGAAGGATCATCCATTACCTGTAATTTTAGGTGAGGGCGTGCCCCTATATAATAGTCTCAGGGCTTACACTATTTACGCATCCTGTACTAAAACCCCCATCTCAGGTGGTATAAAACGCCTTGTGTTCAAACTTTCTTGTTTGCTAAATACAGGAAAAATAAAAAACACACAAGGAAAGAATTACCCTTGTTGTATCTGATTAGCTAAACACGGTTTCCAGCTTACTGCATATCCTAATTCATATAATGCGGCCACCTACCTCTATTCTTGAGGAATGATGAATTTCAAATATTTATTAAAATAATACAGGAGGGACGTTGATAAAATGAAGTGGTGGTTCTACAGTGGGGAGTCCTATATTGGTCCTTTTATGCCACCCATACACCACTTAGAGTTCAGACCTCAACAAACCACTAAAACGACAAGAAAAACACCAGACCCCCGTAAGTACGTTTCTACCCAAAAAGATCATAAGGCGCTATAATTAACATACCATGCTACCCAAACCTTTGCGGTGCTTCAATTCTCCCCTTACTAAGGTTCTAATTAGAATTACTGGCAACTCCAATTGATACCAGAGAACCTTGTAAGCGGGCTGTATCCCGGACGTGCACTTTTAACTAGGGTGCTTTATGTATATTTATATTGTGCCTAAGGGCACATGCACCGCGTACTCCCATTCATATTGACAGAGAAACTTCACTGTTCTCCGGGGGTCTAATATTCTGGTGTGCCTAACCATCCCATTCTAGGCAAGCAAAGCGGATCTTGACTGATCGCATAGAACCAGTCCCGCTCTATGTGCGGTGCATGAATTTAAAAAACAGTGCCTGCTCCCAAACTGTTTGTAAAATGGCTCTTCCCATTCACTCAAAAAAACTTTCTGGGAGGTGGGAGACACCCCTCCAGTCTAACTAACCTGACAGTGTCCTCGTCCCACACTACACTAAGGAGGGTACTCGCTACCAGGGGTCCTACCTGCTTTAACTCCGTAACTTAAGGAGTTAAAGTCTTGAGGAAACCGACAATACGCCCGCCCATCTTATTTAAAGGGCCAGCAATTAACTCTATCGCGGAACACCCGATCTGCGTTCGGCGATGCACATGTCTGGCGGACATATTATAGTGGTAAACGAACACCCAGACCAAACTCATGTTTAGAACATACAAAACAACTGGATTTAGCCAGTTAACAATAGTAGAAGGCCCAGGGACACCCGGTCTGTACATGTTGAACTCGTGAACAACTTGTGGACTTAGCTTTAGAGTGTCTATCAACACCATAGGCCTTTCAAGAGCTGACGTTTGTGTGCAAATATTGTGCATTCAAGGCGGACTCTGAGGAGCACTCTCTTCGCTCATCTAGTTGTATTGAATTCAAATTTCTTAGCCTCAACTGTCGTTCCTTGGTGAGTCATTACGCCGAAGTATTTGATCTACCAAAGTATTTGATCTACTAATGGATGAGTGGCCAGACGCCCTCTTTCTAACTGAAACCTGGCTCACCCAGGATACAGTGACGGAGCCAGGGTTAGCCCTTCCGGATGGGTATACCCTGCATAACATTAATAGAGAAGGGGAAGGGGGGGGTGGCATTGCTGTGGTTTGCTAAAGTTGCCTACGCTATTAGCCTGGTTAAAGAAGACATAGCAGATAGTGAGAGTGCACTGTTTAAAATAAAGCTTAGTAGCAACCTGACCATGTCTGGCCTATTGATTTACAGACCCCCTGGGCCCTCCGGAAACTTTCGTGAGGACCTAATAATTAAAGTTGGTCAGGTGGCCTGTAAAACGGGCAACTTTACCATTTTAGAGGATCTGAATCTGCATCTCGAGCTGGAAGGAAAGGCAGAGATTGATAACTTCCTTGCAGACCTTGAAGCCTTTCAGCTTCCACAATTGGTCGCGGGAGGTACTCATGTGGCTGGGCATTTGCTCGATCCTATTTTTTCCAATCTTAGCTGTCTGAAAATTTCCTCCCCGGTTTCACTTACATGGACAGACCACTCAGTAATTCCATTCTCTCTACTGTGGCAGGGTAGAGTTGATGTGGTTCGCCCAGTTACGGTGGTGAAACGGCATTGGCATAAGTTAGACCAGGAGATGTTTGCTACCTGGTTAGCGGAACACAGTTTCCGTCTGATATTGAGGGGGCATATGTGGGCTTTTGCGACTGGCTGGTAGCTGGCCTGGATAGCTGTATTCCAGCTAAGCGGGGTGGAAAGGGTCGTGGGCCATCTAATTCACTGACCTTTTAACCCAGGCAAAGAAGGGTTGTAAACAACTGGAATGTGCCTGGCGTCGCTCCTATGAGTTTTCCACCTAAGCAGTGTATCGAAAGGCAGTGAAAGATTATCACCAACTCATCCGCTAAACACGGGCAGAGTTTGTTGCTAATAAAATCATGGCGAGCTCTAATCCCACCAAGACCATTTTCACTTTGCTCAAGAATTTGAAGAGTGCAGGTTTGACTAATCTTCCCCCGTAACGTCAAATCATTGCTGTGAAGATTTAACACTCCATTTTGGGAGGAAAGTGGAACTGATCTATCGGGGCTTCTCCAGTGGGACTGCCCCCGCTGTGCCGATAGGGACTGACTCGGGGATGGTCAACTGTGTGTTGGTTTTTCCTTTGCTATCGCTGCAGGAGTTTGAGGCCTTAAGTTCAAAAATTAAGGGGCTGATTATGATGGAGGATTTTCCGCATCCTCCGGGCCGGTAGGAAGCCACCACCGGCCAGGAGGATGCGGAAAATCCTCTGCAGACCCACAAAAGACCCACCGCCACATTAGGATGGCTGTTGGGTCCTGGTTTCAGTCTGCTGCTTTTCCGCTGTGATTGACTTACAACCATGTCGGAAAAGCTGTGACGTGGCTGGCGGTGTCTCAGACACCGCCAGCCACATTAGGATGGTGTAAAACAGATGCCTTTCCACGGCGGCTTTTCTGCCGTGGAAAAGCATGTGTGACTTCACTGCGGGGGCCCGTTGCGGGCCCCCTGGGTGAAGGAGGGGGTGGGTGGTGCACATGGGGGGTACTTATGGTACCGCCCTGCATTTGTATGCAGTAATCGGCAGGCACCGCACGGTACCTGCCACTTTCTGCATACAAATGAAATGTATGCATTTTTACCATTGCGGCAGGTGCAGCTTGAAGCCGCACCCGCAGCAATGGTAAAAATAGAGGATGTGACCACCAGGGTGGCGGTCACATCCTAATTTGACAGGAGGGAACTCCGCAGGCCATGCGGAGGTTCCCTCCTCCTCTATGGTCACGGACGGACTCAAGTCCGTCCGCGTTCATAATGAGCCCCTAAGTTGGGTTCGCCTGCAGATTTGATGTCTGCGACCCAGTTTCACCAGCTTTTTCCACTCATTTCTCCTGTGGCTCTAGAATTGGTTAACCTGTCACTGAAATCAGCCTCTGTCCCGAGAGCGTGGAAGCATGCGAAAGTGATCCCACTCTTAAAAAAGCCATCGCTAGATCCGGATGACCCCGGTAACTATCGTCCCATATCTCAGCTCCCTTTCCTGGCAAAAGTGGTGGAGGCACATGTCAATTTCATCTTGTCTAAATACATTGACATACATAACATCTTTGACCCTTCTCAACATGGGTTTCGCCCCCGCCATAGCACCGAATCAGCTCTCCTTGCTGTTACGGAATCCATCCGAAGTCTGTTGGATGCAGGAGACTCTGCGGCACTGGTCCTATTGGATCTTAGTGCCGCGTTTGATACAGTGTCACATGCAATTCTCCTTGGACGCCTTTGGACGATCTGAATTAGGGATGCTGCCCTGGAATGGATTTGTTCCTTCTTAGACGGGTGATCATTCCAAGTGTCAGTACCCCCTTTTCATTCTCAGGAACACCCTTTAGCTCAGGGGGTGCCGCAGGGCTCTATCCTGAGCCCGCTTCTATTCAATCTGTCTGTGGGACCTCTGGCGGAGGTGGCCAGGAGCAGGGGATTATCCTTGGTGTCGTACGCCAACGATACCCAGTTGGTGATCTCCTTCTTAAAAAACTGCCAGGCTAATCTGGAAAGCTTTAAAGAGGAAGCTTTAAAGAGGATCTGTCTGTTATCTCTGATTGGATGACGGTTAACTGCCTTCAATTAAATGCCAGTAAATCTGAGATTCTTCTGTATGGGAAAGATCAGGAGCTGTGGTCGGAACAGTGGTGGCCTGACCATCTAAAACCCGCTCCGTTACCCAAGAAGATGGTAAAGAACCTAAGAGTTTGGTTCGATACTGATCTTACCTTCGAGAAACAGACAAGGGCCGTTGCGGCAGTCTGTTTTGGGCTTTTTAGAGGTTTAAGACCTCTGATTGGTTTCTTCCCGTCCGGTGTGCCTCAAATCATCTTGCAAGCATCCATTCTTGCGAGGCTTGATTACGGCAGTGCGGTATATCTGGGTGCCAACAGAGCGAGTATCAAACGCCTCCAGAGGGTCCAGAATGCAGCTGCACGGATGCTAGTAGCGCTTCCTAGATCACAATCGGTGACCCATGTGCTTTCTAAACTGCACTGGTTGCCCATTGAAGCTCGCATTCATTTTAAGGTGCTGTGCTTGCATACAAAATCTTGATGCACCAAGACTCGATTGGCTTATCGGGTCTGTTAAAGCCCTATTTGCCCGGGCGCGCTTTGAGATCTGCCAATTGTGGACTGGTTGTTGTCCCGCGAGTGAGGAAAGCTAGGATGGGGACCGCTTGTTTGGTTTTTTGGCAGCCAAACTTTGGAACTCGCTCCCAGCTAACATCCGAGTCATATCCAATCTTCTGAAGTTCCAGAAGTCAGTAAAGACATGGTTGTTCCCCACCATTTAATTAAAGGTTGCTTGTTGTACTCCCCTGTGCTCCTCTGGTCTCTGGTTGCACTGGGACGCCTCGTTGCTGAGGCAGCCATGTGCATTATAAATCCTGTATAAATAATAAATACATGTTACACCTTAAAGGGCTGGGCTCCAAAATCCCAATTACCAATAGGTCCCTACTGTACCCAAAAAACGATTCTTCGTTTACAGCAGGGACGCCCCAGTCTTTGGGCCATTGTAGTCATATACAGTATAGAGCTAGAGAGTGTACTGAGTGTACATGTGTTTCCATATCATGGAAACCATGTTAGCCTTTGATAAAGTGTAATTGTGCATGTTGAATGGTATATGGCACACCAGTTCCAAATAACTAAAGTTTGGGGTGGAAGTATTAGTCCATGTTAAAGAAGGCAAAGCTTTCTTGATGTGGGTTGCAGAGGTCTGTTGAAAAGTGGTTTGAGGCTTTAAGCTAAAGCCTGTTCCAAAAAATGTCTGTGACAGGCCAAAGCTGCTGTTGGCAATAGATTACCCACCATGGGATATCTGGGCACGTGCCTATGTTAAACATCTACAGATTACAAAAGTCCTCGCTACATAGAATTTGTCTATACCACTGTATTGAAACTATTCATTTCCAGCCTGTAGATGGGATAGTTGTGAAGACTCTTGTAGTATCCAAGATTTTCAATGTAGTGACCCCCAAGAGCTAAATGGAACATGAGCTAGATACTGCATGGAGATTTGGTTCTGGCTGAGCAAAGGTTGGGTGAGACCATGTAGCAGCCCCAGATTAGAGAGGTTGTTTGAGTTGAGCATTGAGTAGAGCTGTTTTATTGCTTCCAACCAGATCTGATGGTGTCGGTGCTGCAGGGTGGGTGAGTCTGGGGAGTTCTTGTGACAAGTTCTTGTGGCAAAATATAGTACTTTGTCCGATGACGCTGAATAATGTAGGGGGAGCTAGACAAGTAAATGGTTATATTAGTTGTGGTTGCTCAGGAGAGCAGTGTCTTGCATATGAGGCATTTGAGCATATTCTATAAATATTCATTACTAATACCTGTTGTAGATAAACGTATCCGTATTCATTGAAGTGTTCCGTAGGCTTCTGTCTGATGCTGCGTTCATGGTGCCTGTAATTGGGTGAGGCAGGGCAATGGATAGTAGAGGGAAAGTTGAGGGAAGGGAAGCAGGTGCCAATTTGGCAATACAGTTTATTTCCATTTTGGATGAATTTGACATCAGTGAATGAACTGCCATGCAGTGATGACTGTCCATAAGACATACAAGGATTTGACAAAGGTAAGTGAAGTGGTATTTGGGACCAGGCCTTGTTAAAATATAACTTACTGTTGTGTACTTAACGTAATTTTGTGAATTTTGCATTACAGTTGATACACAAAAATCCCCAAATTACACTAAGATGTGTAATTGCGTGGCTGTTTGTGGCAAAATATTAGCCCAAGAACAGCATTAACAACTAGAGTGTAAACAGTAGTTTGCGGCACTTGTGGTGTTTTTTGTTGTTGTTTTTTTGTGTTTTTTTTCACGAATCATTCCTTGCTTCAAAAATTGAGTGGACACATTTCCAGCATTGAGCTAATTGGCGATTTGCATTTCTTGTAATTGAGTGTAATTTCACATAATTTGCCAAACATGTCATGTAATTAAGCAAAATCAGAACATAGGTTGTTGCTCTTAATTTCACTCACTAGGCTGGTATATTTTGGATAGTTGTCTTTTTAAGCCTGAATTAATCTTATTGGTTGCTGGTACACTTTCCTGCACAAATGCCATTGTTTTGTTAATAACCGGTCCATACATTAAAGAAATGAATAGCACTTGGGGAAATGCTCTGGCAAGTCTTGGCTTTTAAAACACACAAGCATCCACTAATGTGAATGGATCCTGACCCATCTTTTATCTTTCACAGATACCGACGTCAGTAATGAAGGTAAGACTGCAGAGACCACTAACTCAAGCACCTTTTGCTCTGGTTTGATTTCTTCATTTCACTACTAATAGCAACCTGTATTGTGTGAATTAAACCTTTTATCTCTGGAAACGCCAGTGTTGCTGTTAACTTGTGTTGTGACGTTTGAGTAAATACTAAATACAATGAACATAATCCTCAACATGGCTGTCGTTGCAGGCGGCCGCTCTGGGTACCACTCTCTGTGTCAGTGACTGCATCTAAACGTGGACTTTTAAAGAGTGTTAAGAGGCACTATGCAATTCATTGTGAAATAAGCCTCTAGATCGCCTGTTAAAAAAAAAAAAAAAATTATATATATATATATATATATATATATATGTATATATATATATGTGTATATATATATATATTTCTTAGAATTCAGCTGCACAAATGCTATTGGCATGTTTTACGAAGTGTTCTGGGCACTTTTACTAATTATTAATGCCTAATGAAAATATGTAATTTATTTAATTAAGTTGGAAATGTATTTTTAATTTCTTTTTTATTTTAATCTGCGATGAAGTATTTAATCAGTGATGTAACTCTGAAACTGACAATATGAAAACACTAGGCCAGAAATTGGACATAGGTGGTGGATGCAGATGACGAAGGTTTGCAAAGCCAGTAAGAGCACATCATAAAGCATCCATAAAGCCAAGAAATCCACATTGCCACCTGAATAAATCTAGCAACAATCCAAACCAGGGAACTCTTCAAACATTTCAAAGTATCTGAATCACCTAAGACACCCGTCAGACCTTCTATTCTTATCTTTCTTCTCTTCTTCATAATATAACCCATGAGCAAGTAGGTGATACTGAATGCAACAAGTATTGATGTTGCGTTCTGCCCCTCTACCGCAATGCAAGACTGCATTCTAATGCTGGATTGAAAGGAATTAACACCCCAGTGCTTAGTGACTTAAAATGCAAAAATCACACCTCTTTTAAAGAAACCTACTGTCAGGCAACTGGATCCAGCCAAGTACAGGCCCATTACACACCTGTTCAAAACTATCTAAAATATGAAGGGGTAGCACCACGCTAGCTATTCTACAACATGGCAGTCAGTCAGGATTCAGACGAAGGGGTGGATATAAGACCACCTGCGATCATTAGAGAACATCTAGACTCATGAGGCGGAAGCCGGGAGTGGTAGCTGTGTTTTAATCACTGTATTATAACTTGTTCTTACCTCTGTCACGCTGTTCCCTGGACACTTCCCCCCCTTGCTGAGACTTCCTCGTGCAGCTCTCGATCACGCTGCCGAGGGTGGGGTTCAGTCATAGTCGACCTCTGACGCGCTAATTAGGCCACGCCCTCTACCGGGAGGCCACGCCCTTATTCCCAACTACAAAGATGTGCATCCATAGAACGCGCAGCGGACGAGCGCAGCGGGCGCGCCTAAGGCAAGCCCGTCTACTCCAGGACGGGCCGTAGGGCACGGCATGCTGAACCTTTTATCACATACTCAGCCCAATCCCTTAGAGTTCTACAATACTCCGCCTCCATGCCCTCTCCAACTGCCATTCAACGTATATCTGCTATTGGCATCTCGCGCCCTGACCAACCTCATCTAGGCGGACACCTACCCGTAGTCACACCTATTGGGAACTCTACGTCGATCAGGGTATTATACCTAAACACCCGTTCGCTGGTGAAACACTCCGAGGACATCTTTATCTTACTGTCTAACTCCAATCCTGATATGCTCCCGCTTACAGAAACTTGGCTAACCTCAGAGTCCCTTCCAGACATACTGGCAGCCCTCCCCCCTGATTACTACATTCTCCACGCCGACCGCCCTGATGACCGGCCCGGGGGTGGGGTGGCAGCCATTATATCTAAACGCCTGCCCTCTATCTCCTCAAATTCCCTCGCCCTACCTGAGGTTGAGAACTTACTCTTCAGTGTACAAACCGACATCGGCCCCCTTACCCTTCTTCTCCTATACCGGCCTCCCTACTCCATGCCCTCTTTTTCCTCCACTCTGAGTGAACAACTGTCCACCCTGCTAACAGTGCACTCCGGCTTCGCCATTTTTGGCGATTTAAACTATTGGTTTAACGACACCAACGCCGGCTCTCACGCCACTGAGCTTTTCGAGACTCTTGAAAACCTGAACCTTACTCAGCATGTCACTCAACCCACCCATAACAAGGGACAAATTCTGGACCAGATCTAGTCCTGTAATGTGGCCTTGTCCTTACCGGACATTCTTCCCTGTGCCTGGTCTGACCACCACTTGGTGGACACCACCATCACAGTCGCCGGCCAGATCTTCACCCCTCTAATGGCCGGGGGCCAGTCACGGAAATGGAATACTTACGATGCCCAGGGCTTTCTCACCGCTCTCGCCGACGCTCGCCCTGGCTCTCACCCCTCCAGCAACATCGACGAACTAGAACATGACATAGGCTCCTGGTTAGAGTCGGCCAGCGACCAGTTCGCTCCCCTAGTTACTTTCCCTCGTACTAGGCATCGGAACTCCCACAGGTGGTTCTCGGACGACCTCAAGGCTCTTAAAGTAAAAACGCGCCAGTCAGAACGCACCTGGAGACGTGACTATTCTGACTCAGCCAGACAGACCTACCTGGCCACACGTAATGACTATAAATCTGCCATTAGGTCAGCCAAAATGACAAATCCAAGGAGGTGTTCAGAGTCCTGAATGAGCTAACTACAGACGATAGAACCCTCCCAGCCCAGACTCCTACTCAGGACGCCTGTGACACTCTGAACTCTTTCTGGAAAAAGTCATAAAAATCAAAGAATCTATTCCCCCCCTTCCCAGTCTTCCCCCCCTGGATCTTCCCTCTAATAACCCTCTGACCTTCACTACCTTTCCCGCTTTGGATACTACCTCCCTAGCGGAACTTGCCATCCGTGTGAAATCTGGCTCCCCCAATGACTGCTGCCCACCCTCTGTCTTGCGGAGCCTTAATCTGCCAGACTGCATCTTAAATCTACTCAACAGATCGCTCAGCAGTGGCAATTTTCCCACATCCTTTAAGGAGGCCATTCTAGTTCCCCTCCTTAAGAAACAAGGTGCCGACCCTGCAGAGCCATAGAATTATCGTCCCATCTCCCTCCTCCCCTACTTCTCCAAAATCTTAGAGGCCCATGTCACCCGCTGCCTATCAAATTTTATTGAATCCTCCCGCCATCTTGAGCCTAATCAGGCTGGATTCCGACCTGCCCACTCTACAGAGGCTCTCATTCTGGCAGTCCTTGACACACTTAGGAGCAATGCGGACGCTGGGAGTCCTCAAGCCCTCATCCTGCTGGATTTGTCTGCCGTGTTCGACACGGAGGACCATAACATCCTTCTCCACCGTGTCGAGCAGGCAGGCATCCAGGGCTCTGCTCTTGAGTGGGTTAGGTCCTTCCTCACTGGAAGAACACAGGCGGTCCGCCCGGGCCCCTATACAGCTAAAAAATCCCCTACGTCCTGCGGAGTCCCTCAGGGCTCCTCCCTTTCTCCGCTTCTATTTAATTTATACCTCCGGCCATTGATTCAATCCCTTCTCAAATGGGACATCACAGTCTATAATTACGCCGACGACTTACAGCTCATCTTTTCACTCAACTCCCCACTGGCTATATATACACGTTCCACGCAGTTATGTTTCACATCCAACTTTGGATGGACCAGAATCGATTAAAACTGAACCCCGGCAAAACCGAGCTCCTTCTCCCTGGCCTCAGCCACGCCCACTGGGGCCCACAGTTCAGGCCCTCAGAGCTTGGCTCACCCCCTACCCCAGCAAAAACAATAAAAATTCTGGGCGTAATCATCGACGTTGAACTTTCCCTCAAAGCCCAAGTTGGAGCGGTAATCTCATCATGCATGTTCCAACTTTGGAGGATTCGTAAAGTCCGTCACCTTCTCCCTCCTGTGGCACTCACCCAAACTGTCACCTCACTCGTGCTTTCCCGTCTTGATTTCTCCAACTGCTTCTATCATGGTCTCCCACAATTTCTGTTAAACCGTCTCCAAGTCGTCCAAAATCAGGCGGCCCGCATGATCCAGGGAACCCCCAGATGGCAATCTGCCAAGCCTCTGCTTCATAGCCTCCATTGGCTCCCAATAGACCAAAGGGCTGCCTTCAAGGTGGCATGTCTCACCTTCAAAGCTCTTCACTGTTCCAGCCCTGGGTTTCTCAAATCCCTTATCCGTCCCTACCGCCCTACACGCAACCTTCGATCAGCCCACTGTGACTTGTTAGTCACCCCAAGAAACAAAACTAAGAAATTTGGCGGCCGCCGTTTTTCCTACCTAGCTCCTATTCTCTGGAACCTTCTTCCCCTATCTATCAAATCCTCTTCCTCTCTCCTTTCTTTCAGAAAAAAAATTAAAAACCCATCTCTTCCCATCCTTTAGCTAGGTTCCTCTACCTCCTGTGTTTCCTCCTCTCCCACTCTGTCTATCAGCGCCAGGAAGCTTCGGCGTCAGCGCGATTTACAAATAACACCTAACATAACATAACATCTTCTTGTCTCTCTCTCGGGGGGGGGGTTGTAACAGGCTCACTAAAATCTTATTCCTCTTGATTTACCTGTATTCCATGATACAGTGGATAATCAGTGGTGTCTCTAGAAGTATGTTTTTTAGGGGTACCATGCAAGAGGCCATCGATACAACTGAGCAGTCACCACTGTGTTGTTGTTAGGTCAAAGTTTCCATAGGAAGACTGTTTTTGTTTTGCTAATAAGTTTAGCATTTTTGCGCGCTACTTAAAAAAATATATACATCCACTTCCTCTCCTTTCTGGAAAGTTTTTTTTACTTGTCAAGTTTTTTTGCATTGTTAATGAAAACCATTTCATACACTTAAAAAACGTTTCTGATGTATTCATTTAAAATATAAAAGAGAAAAACCTTAAGCTTTTCCTTGACAAGGTAGCGATCAATTAAACATTTCTGCCCTTTGAACAGCTGTGGAAGAACCATATCTTATACACATTTGTGGCTGTGAAGTAAAAGCATAAAGACCTGTTCTTTACAGTAAAATCAGCAAATTAAAAATCTCCAGGATTTGAGTTCATTGTGTGTTGAAATGTAAGTGCCCTCAGGACCTGATTGTGCTTTTGGCACGTTCAGTTGCGTTTACAGAGGCCAGTGTAGTCTGTGAAAACCTCTTCTTGCGTGATGTAGAGTCAGTGCAATTAATTCGTGCAAATATGGACACCTTGAATCGGGTTGTAAAGTGCAAGTGATTTGTGCAAACCAACGTTCTTAAAAGTAGCCTGTCCTTGCTCCTTCAATGGATCAATTATTTTGAAGAAGCTTGTTTTGGCATTTTCAACTGTTGTCCTCTTGAAGTGGTAAGTAAAGTGCAGGTCACTTGTGCTGTTGAGTGTTCCTGAGAGAAGCCTGATTTAGCTCATTCACAGGTAAGTGCAAGTGACTTAAGCAAACCAACGTTCTTAAAGTAGCCTGTCCTTGCTCCATCGTTAGCCCGATTCTCTTGATTAAACCATGTTAGGTATTTTTTTCTTGTGTCCCGTTGAAGCTGGTTGTAAAGTGCAGGTGACTTGTGCTGTTGAATACTCCTGAGAGTAGCCTGACCTTGCTTGTTCACAGGTTCTGTTCTTGTAGAAGCGGTTTTAGGAATTGAAGACCATTGTAGGCTAGGGGGATTGAGGAACCGCTTAGTCAAGTGATTACTATTGGCCTGCAAAAGTGAATTTGCAGGTGTATGAATATTGGTTTTAGCAGTTTTATCCTTTGTGGCACTGGCACCGGGTATAGACCGAAAATATGTAGGAACGTCTCTTGCTTCGATCTGTAAAGCTATCAATTTTTGTTTTGCGACTGGTTTTTGCTTGCAAGATGGAATGACAACTTTAATGTCTATGATCCTGAATCAATGTAGCATAAACTGCTGCTTTAAGGCCTGGGAAAAATGGGCTGAAGATACTCCTGGCATTTCAAATGTTTGTATGAGTTGATCCCTGTCCAGGCATGCCGTCTTCTTAGAAAGGAATTTGTGGCTGTTAGATGGAACAGGAATTGTGTTGAGGCATTGGTTACTCAGTTAAAGGCAGATTTTCCTATACTTGAGACCCTAGCGTCTTGCATGCCTAGTTCCTCATGATCCTTTTTGAATACTGTGCTGTTCCTCAATTTCAAGCTTACAAAGATTGTTGATGGAACCCCTATTGGAAGCGCACAGTTTGACAAAAGCACTCTTGGTTTGAAGTAATTGTTTTTTTTTTCTAAAACCAAACTCTAGACGTACCTGGGCTGGTGAAGCTGTTTTTGGAATGAAAAACAGTTTTGTATACTTTCATCTGGATCGTGTTGAGTGTAACTATTTCAGGTCCGTGCATGATTTCTGTGCTGTAGGCCACCGCTGGCATTAGCTGTGTGGACATTCCAATATGTAGATGGATAAATGATGGACAGCTCGGTTTCTTTTCCAGCAGTTTCAACCCAAAAATTAACGACTCTGCTTTAGCTTGCATAGCGGCTAAATGATGTTTATGGGTCATTTCATTTCCAATTTGATGCCTAGGTATTTATATGTGGTAACAACTTTCTTTTTTGAATTCTAAAAACCAGTTGAATGATTTGGTATCAACCAGCCAAACCAATCTAGTTTTATTTAAGTTTAGGTCTAGGCCTCGCTCGTCCATGTAGTTTTTACGGCATTCATGCTGTGTTGCAGGACTATTGGCGTTTGACTGAAGAGAACAATATCATCCGCATATTGCAGGCACTCTATCCATCAACCATGGGCCAAGGAAAAGGGGAGAGGGCCCAAATACATTGCTTGCTCATGTTAATTCCCATAGTAAAATTTGCTTTCCATTTTCAGAAAAACAGCTGATTGGAATTATACCAAATTTGGCATAAGGCTAGAACTTCTTAAAGTGTGCTTTTTGTGTTTTTTTTTTTCTCACTTCATTTTGCTGTTTTTGAGATTTGTGTTTAAAGAGGTGCTCAGGTTGGAGAAATTAGCTGACAAAACCAAAGGTAAAAGTGACGCTATAGTTCCTTATAGTATTAAGATCTTTCCTCATGTTTAAAAAAAAATCCCCCAAAAAAATGGTTAAAGTGACATTAGTCAGGCATAGGAATAAGACGAAACTAATGTTTTAAAACAAAAAAAACCACAGACATTCCCCAGTTAAAGTTTACTGCGCGAACTACAACATCCGTCCTCGCCATGTACTGCTTATGACCTCACATGTTACATCACTCAGTGACATATTCAATGACCTCATTGACATACTGATATTACTGATGACATCCTAGTCATAAGCGGTATATAGTTAGAGAATATACTGAGTGTACATGTGCGGTTGCATAGCATGAAAACAGTGTATGCCTTGGAGGAAAGTAAGACTGTGCATGTTGAAAGCTATATAGTGCACCAGAAATATTACTCCAAGTTAAACAAGATAAAGGCAGAGTTCACCTGATGTGGGTTTGCGTATGTTTTTGGGTAAGTAGGTTAAGGCTTAAAGCCAAAGCCTGTTCCAAGAAAATCTGTGTGAAAGGACAAAGCCACTGTTGATAACAGAGTATCCACCATAGGAATCTGAGCACGTGCCTATGGTAAATAGTTGTAATACAGTAGCATAGACCAATTCCATGTATTAAGGACTTTTGTAAGTTGTGGCTGTTTATTTCCAGCCTCATTGAGAGCCACAAGAACTAGAATAAAAACATCACTTCTTGTCTGAAACATGTGCATAGCTGGATGAAGGAGAACTGCAACTTTCTGAATGGCACTGACACTTGAGGTCATTAGACCAGATTTCTTTTGGATAATAGTCTTACATCATTGTGGCTAACAGTAGTGGGATAGTGTACAAATTCTGCTCAGACAGTAATGAATCTTGGTGCCCAGATTGATCTTTTGCTTTTGAAATATGAAAACACAAACTGCTAAATGTTTCTATGAAACCACCTCTTCCAACTCCAGCTACTCCAACAAATCAATCTGTCCGGGATGGTCTTAATTGAAATTCAAATATCATAGCATTGTTTGCGTGGGAGCTTCTAAGAAAGACCCTAAAGCTGCAGAGTTCAAAACTATTCTGCCTGTCTCTGCCTCAACCTAATAACATGGTCTCACTTCATACCAGTACTCCTTTATTTGTAATGGTGGTACAGGGAATGACATTAAAATAACTGTATTGTCTTCAAAACCGGGCAGGCCTCAGCCTAAAACAAATTGCTTTTTTTTGCATAGCTTTGCACCCAAAAAGAACTTGAGATTCTGTAGGCAACCCTGATTGCCTATGGCAAATTAATGTCTTTATTTGGACAAGAAATGTTGAGCATAAAAAGATAATTTAGTATGAAAGGCATTTTAGTAATTGTTGATGTATTCAACTTGATTGAGGTGAGATATGGTGCATGACAAGCAATAACAAGACAGTACAGACTTGTATGTACCTATGTGCATCATTTCTATGACCAATTTGTGAGTAGATGGCCTAGTTAAGAAGACTTCTGTATTATGCAAGATTGTGAATGTTAAAATGAACATGCCTTAGATATTGCATGGAAATCTGGTTATTGCAAAGCAACTTTTGTTGGCTAAGCAAAAGTTGGGTGAGACCATGTAGCAGCCCCAGATTACAGAGGGGTTGTTTGAGTTGAGCTATTTATTATCAGTAGCCGATATAGAGCGCGTTTTTTGCTTCTAACCATGTCTTATGGTGGCGGTGCTGCAGGGTGGGTGTGTTTGGGGAGTTCTTGTGACAAGTTCTTGTAGCAAAATATAGTACTTTATCCAGTGAGGTTAAAGAATATACGGGAAACTATACCAGTAAATCGTTACATTTCTTGAGTTTTCTCAAGAGAGCAGTGTCTTGGATGTACAGAATGCCCGGTTACTCACCGGTAATACTCATTACTCCGAGCCCTGGTCTCCCCGTCCCATTCCTGAAGAAGTGAGCAGCTAGTCTGCTCTACAGAACCCCTACCTAGCTGAGCTGTTGGCACTTCCCCCTAGGATGACGTCACCATCACGTGACTACAAAGGAGGAAGTGCCGGAAGAATCATCCTGAAAATTCCAAAGACTACAGAACGAAACACATACAATCACCCACAGACACCCCAAACCAGGGAGGGAGGGAGGGAAGGGCTCAGGAATGGGACGGGGAGACCAGGACTCGGAGTAATGAGTATTACCGGTGAGTAACCGGGCATTACCTCCTCGTCCTGTCTCCCCGTCCCATTCCTGATGAAGTGAGCCCATACCCAAGCACACGGTGATTGTAAGAAAAAAACAGACCAGAATAATGCAAGAAACCGGTCCATTTTAATCCACAAAAATAAGTACAAATCACAAATCATGTACAGTAGACAGGACAGAAGCCCCAAAGGCAGCAGAGGCCGCCATCCCGAACTCCAGACGATAATGGGCAACATAAGTGTGGGGAGAAGCCCATGTGGCAGCATTGCAAACGTCCCTCAATGAGGCCCCTTTGAACATGGCCCAGGAGGAAGAAACACTCCGAGTCGACCTACCTGGAACAGAAGAAGGCAGGGGACAGTGGGCAGAATCGTAAGCAGAAACCACAGCGCCCTTGACCCAACGAGACAAGGTGGACAGAGAAGGGCGAAGCCCCAGACCCGACAGGCCATAGGTGATGAACAGGGAATCCACTTTACGAAAACCAGCCGTATGCTCCAAGTAGATGCTGAGAGCCCTCAGCACATCCAACGAATGGAGGAGCACCTCCTCAGGAGAAGAAGGATCCGGAAAAAACACAGGGAGAACAATATCCTCCTGACAGTGAAAGGAAGAAACCACCTTAGGAAGAAAGAACTGACCTGGACGGAGAATGACCTTGTCAGCGCAGAAGCGCAAGAAGGGGGAGAAGCCATCAGCGCACCAATCTCACCAACCCTCCGCCCAGAAGTAATGGCCACCAGGAAAATAACCTTCACAGAAAGGAACTTCAGGGTCACGGAGTCCAACGGCTTGAAAGGAGGACCCGTCAAAGCCCGCAGAACCAAGGGAAGATCCCAAGGAGGCACAGGCGAATGGGAAACAGGACGCTAAAGCAAGAAACTCCGCAGAAGGCGAGCCACCAACGGGGAGACAGAGGAAACAGAGGAACCCCGAAAGGCAAGAATGGCAGCCCACTGCGCCCGCAGGGAAGAAACCGCAAGCCCCAGGACGAAACCATCCCATAAGAAGTCCAGCACCTTCACGGCCACACAGGAGGTAGAAGAGAGACCCTTCCCCAGACACCAAGTGGAAAAACTCTTCCAGTGGCGGGCATAAGATTGCAAGGTGGAAGGACGCCTGGAAAGCTGAAGACATTGGGCAACCTCCATAGCGCAACCCAAATCCAGCAAACTCAACCTCTCAAGTGCCAAACCCCCAGCCGGAGGCGTCGCAGGGAGGCAAGACTGTGAAGAGGAGCCCGCAGGGGGGAGGGAGACATGGGAAACCTCCAATGAGGGCAAACAGAAAAGGCCAGGAGAAGGGGGTACCAAGACTGCCGGAACCACCAGGAGAACCTCCCCCCGATCCCAACGAATTTTCCTGAGGACCCTCGGGATCAAGGCAAACGGAGGGAAGGCAAACAGCAGACCCCTCGACCAAGGAATCGAGAAAGCATCGGAGGCCCACGCCATCGGCGAGGGAATGATGCTGCAAAACCGGGGAAGAAGGGCAGACTCCTCCGAGGCGAAGAGATCCAGCCAAGGAAGGCGGAACCTGAGGACAATCAGATCGAACAGAACCGGGGACAGACAGAGGGACACCGAGGAGGGGAACACCCTGCTCAAATAATCCGCAGGCCCATTCTCCTTCCCCGGAAGATAGACCTGTTCAGAGACAACAGAGCCGATTCGGCCCAAAGGCCGATCTCCCGGTACAGGAGAAACAGAGCACGACACATGCCCCCCTGGTGATTCACATAGGAACGAACCACCTGATTGTCGGTCTGAACCGAAACCGCCCGACCCCGAAGGAGAGGAGCGAACCAAAGAAGAGCCAACCAAACCGCCCTCAATTCCTTCCAGTTCGAGGACTGGAGTGACTCGAAACTGGACCACCGACCCTGAGCCTTGGACGCACCGAGAACAGCACCCCACCCCAAAGCACTCGCACTCGCACTCGCACTCGCACTCCGAGGACAACACGACCACAGACTGAGGGGGAAGGAGATCGAAACCCCCGGAAAGGGAGAGAGGGGACAACCACCACTGGAGATCCGCCCGAATCCCCGGAGTGACAAGGATCAGAGTCTCGTAGTCCAAGGAGGCGGGATCCCAGTGCGACAGGACGTGATGCAACCGGGGGTACAGATGTAGCCTGGCCCAAGGAAGGAGAGGCAGAGTGGACGCCATCTCCCCCTGACTCTTCAACCAGAGACGGGCAGACACCTGCGACTGGGAAAGAAGCCAAGAAAGGTGGCGAAATAAAGTCAACTGGTGCTCCTGGGAGAGGAACACCATGCCCAGGCCCATCCGGAAGAGAGCCCCCAGGAACTTCAGGGACTGAGAGGGCACCAAGGAAGACTTCCGGTGGTTGATAAGGAACCCAAAGGAACCCAGCAGAAGACACCTGTTCCACATCCGATAGAGCCTGTGGAAAAAGAGGGAGAGACAATCAACCAGTCGTCCAAATATGGAAAAACTAGCAGCCCCCTGGAATGAAGAATACCCACCAGAATGGTCAGGAGCTTGGTGAACACCCTGGGCGCCAACGACAGGCCGAAAGGCAGCACACAGAGCTGATAGTGAAGGGCCCCCACAGCAAATCGCTGAAAACGCTGGTCGCTCGGATGGACAGGAACGTGTAGATATGCATCCATCAAATCCAGGGCCGTCAGGAAGCCACCCGGAAGGACCAGAGGCAGGATGGACTGGAGGGTCACCATTTTGAACGGACGATGGATGACGAAGTGATTGACCCGCTTCAGATCCAGAACAGGACGAATATCCGAAGTGTCCTTCTTGGAAACCAGAAAAAGGATCGAGTAGCACCCCAAGCCTCTTTCCAGCGGAGGAACCTCCACAATAGCTCTCTTCTCCAACAGGAGTCGCACACCCGCCAACAAAGCATCTCTTCTTCGAGGAAGACGGGGCAGGGGTGTCTGAACAAAACCCAGAGGAGGAGGAGAGGAAAACTCTATCCGGCAACCCTTCGAAACAGTCTGAACCGCCCAGGCATCCGGGACCGACAACCACTGGGCACGGAAGCACTTGAGGCGACCACAAATGGGCAAAGGCAGACAGTCATTGAGAAGAGGAGGAAGCGGTGGCGGCAACACCGGCAGTGGCCCGGTGCTTGGCACTTCCAGGGGCCCCCCGGCCACGACCCCTGCCTCGAAAGGGCTGAGAAGCGCCACGATCAGGAGGCCCAAAAGCGCGACGATAACTAAATCCATGCCCCCGAGAAGGAGGACGGACCGGGGCCACCAGCTTGCGGTTCTCCGCCGACTGCTTGACCATGCCCTCCAGCTGAGGACCGAACACCTTTGAACCCTCAAAAGGCAACTTAAGGAGAACCGACTTCTGGGAAGAGTCTGCCTTCCAGGAACGCATCCAAATATGACGACGGGCTGCAATGGACGCACCAGAAGCAGCGGCCGCCGCCCCCAAATTGTCAAAGGAAATGTCCGACAGGTAACGCACCCGCAACTCCATCAAAGACAGAAGAGGCGTGGCATCCTCGCTGTCATTCAGCAGAACAGACAGAGACTGGAAGTCCTTAAGGAGCGACTGAACCATATAGTTAGAATACGCAGTCGCCCGGACAGAGAAATTAGAAGTAGCATAGGAACGCTTCACCGCCCCTTCAACACGCTTATCCACAGCGTCCGCAGGAAGGGCGTCCTCAGAAACAACCAAACCCTGAGAGGAAAGGCCAGCCATTAAATTGTCCACTTTCACAGCCTGAGGGAACTCATCAGCGAAACCCTCAAGAGGGTAACGTCTGGACAGGAAACGAGGAAAAGAAGACTTGTCCACCTCCTTCCATTCGTGAGACAGCACATTGCGCACTGCACCATGCAAAGGCAAAGAATCCAGAGCAGGCTGGACATACTGCGTAAAAAAGTCATCCTCAACAACAGCATCCGCAGGAGGAGAAAAACCCAAGTTGGACCTCACATGGGCAAACAGTTCAGTGAGCTCAGCACCCTGAACAAAACGACCACGGACACCCTCATCCTCATCAGGACCAAAGTCTTCCACAGGATCAGCCTGCGCATCCAAAGAAACACGAGGCACCTTGGGAGGAGGCTCAGCCGCGTCCCTAGCCAGGAAAGCAGCAGCCACAGCCTCATTAATAATGAGGCGCAGGGCATCCTGAGGGGCCGCAGAAGAAGCATCCGAATCCATTGCGGAAGCAAAATGTCCAAACAACACACCCAACAGGCATAAACAAGGACAAAAAACATCCCAACAAGGACCCCAGATATAGCAGAGGACCCGAACACCTGTGGGAGGAGAAAAAAACTGGGCCGGTATAAGAAGCCCACTAGCCCAGCCAGCCGCCAAAATCGCCCCCTTAAAGGATGCAGGACACCAAACTCCTTAGAAAAGCCCCTGCCCGCTAGAGCAGGGTGAAAAACGGACCGGAGACTGCCCAGGAACGGCCGCTGGAGCAGGCCAACCCAAGCCAGGTGAGCACCAGCGAGCACAAACAACAGAAACGGCCGCTTACGCGAGCCGCGTGTAAAATAGTGCCCCTAAACCGAGACGGGCGCTAACGCGAGCCGTGTGAAACAAAGAAGCCCCAAAACGGAGCCAGCGCGGAGTAAACGTCAGCGCATAAAGCACAGGCGGCCGCTAGAGCAGCACGCCGCAAATAAAAAACAAAACATCATGGAGACTTACCAGAACACAGGAAGACTCCAAACAGCACAGCCAGGAACGCGGTTGTAGACTGCAGAATGAAAAAAACAGGATGATTCTTCAGGCACTTCCCCCTTTGTAGTCACGTGATGGTGACGTCATCCTAGGGGGAAGTGCCAACAGCTTAGCTAGGTAGGGGTTCTGTAGAGAAGACTAGCTGCTCACTTCATCAGGAATGGGACGGGGAGACAGGACGAGGAGGTAATGAAATATCTGAGCATATTCTATATATATTCATTACTTATCCCTTTTGGAGATAAACGTATCCTTCTTCCTTGAAATGTTCCATAGGTTTCAGTCTGAATATGCTGCGTTCATGGTGACTGTGAGTGGGTGAAGCAGAGCGATGGATAGTTGAGGGAAGGGAGGCAGGTGCCACTTTGGCAATACTGATTATTTCCATTTTGGATTAATTTGACATCAGTGAATGAACTGCCATTCAGTGATGACTGTCCATAAGGCATGCTGAGATCTGTTTGGATATAAATAGTGAAGATAAAGAACAAGAGGAAGATGTGGGCGTCCTCTGCATATAGCTGATTGGTTGGGGAGCCAACGAAACTGATGATATTGCTGAGAGATGATATAGAGTAAAAGGGACCCAGAAGTGAACCTTATGGGACAGAGATCCGCCAGGGTTCCTGGATTGAGAGGAAAGCACCAAGAAAATGCGAATGAGTGATTAGAGAGAGGATGAGAACCAGTTTCGAGCGGATTCAGGCACAGAGGTATAATCTGATATACAGTATAAGATACCACAGAGAGGTAGAAGGATATGATAACAGATGAGAAGTGGTGGAGAATATGAAGTTGGATAAGTGAGTGTAGGAAAGTAGGATCTGCTTCTTATGGTTACCCCCACTTTTTGCTGGATGTTATACTGTTTTTGACTAGCCTGACTGGGATCCTGCTAATCGGGATCCCAGTCTATCTGCTTTCTGCGTAAAATTGTATGTTATGTACGTTGGTACACTCCAGATTGGATACTGAGGTACCCTTATAAGTCCCTAGTATATGGTACACATGTACCCAGGGCATAGGTACCCTAGAGGCCTCATGTGCTGAAGCATGTATTTTGCCACTGATGAGGCCATGCGAAATAGAACTACAGGTCTGCCATTGCAACCTGTGTATGCTGGTGCTTGCACCACTTACTTTAGATATAGGTTCACTATATCTATAGGTCACTACACTTAAAACTCATAAGTTACCCCTGTAGCAGGCCTTAACATTCCTGAAGGCAGAGTTTTATGTGAGATGGTGACCCTGCATGAGCAGAGCCCCTCTGTAGCCTTTGGAGACCATTCTCGTGTTGTCTGTGACTCAGCCAGACATATAGGTAGAGGTGCATTATAACCTCGCAGTAAATGCTATCTCAAACGGCTGAAACAAAACATGCCATGTTTGGTATCAAACACCTTGGAATCATACCTCCACGCCAGTAATCGGTGTGGGAAGTATGATTCCACCCTCTGAAGCAAGATTCGTGGGGTCACTGGTCTTTCCGGTGCCAGCCTTCTTGACCCAAAATGGTTGCTGCTGACCAGAGACACATTTCTGCCCTTCAGCTGCAGAGCCAAGCTCGAGCAGGGGAAGGCAGGACAATAGACATCCTGTCACAGGGAGGTGTGACCACCTCCCAGACAGTATTTAGTGTACTGGGATTGGTTGGGTGCACTTCCAAAGTGCCTGAAAGTCTGCATCTGGGGCACACTTGGTGTCCCTGTGAATAGTCCAGTTCAAATCATTTCTGGGAGCCGTTGGCTCCTGCTCTGGTGCGAAACTGGACAAAGGGCATGCGAGTAATCTCCCCTCTGTCCTGTCCCCTAAATCTGTCCAACCCTCTTCCTTTGGTACATAAGGGCTTACCTGGCTGCAGGACCTTAGTTTTGATGTGGACATGCTTCTGAACAAGAAACCACTGACCTTCGACCGCCTGGACAATCTGGACTTTGCTGGACTTCGAATGGGCCCAACTTTGTCTCCCTCTCCGTCCAAAGCATTGTATGTGCCCGTGCACCATACAGGCTCCATGCTGGACATGTGGAGCATTAAGGACATCTGAAGAATCTCCCTTGGGGTGAAGGAGTCACTCCCCTACATTAATAAGCACCGTAACGCAACTGACCGATCTGCTGATCCTGAGCTCCTGCAAACTCAAAAGACTCTAGCAACACAGGGTGTGGGTTCAGATGTTGCCTGAGGTTGAGCTGCCCTCAGAGTTTGAGGCCAGTTTCCTTCGTGGGGACCGCATAACCCAAACCTCTGTGTACTGCATACTTTTGCAAGTGCCTATGCTTGTTGGTGATTCCTGAGCTTGTGCATTGGACTTCGTGTAGTCCTGATCCTGAGCAGTATTTCCACCAAAAAACTCTGGCCTCCTCGCACCTAGTGCTCTGTGGGCTGGTACTTTGTGATCTTGCTCAATCCCCTGAACCTTGCTGGTCCACACAGTAACCTGCTTGACCTTCCTGTGTGGGTTGCTGTTACCAAGGCTTGTTGGTGCTCCAGCCAGACATTGACCCCTCAGCGCTCAACATCCATCATGGGACAGCTCGCATTCAGCTCCTGGTCGTCCTCGACGTCTCCTGGTCCTCGTGGCTGCAGAGTGAAGAATCCCTTCTTTGCACCTGAAGCACCCAACATTGGTGGGCATTCGTCTACCGAGCCCCTGGTCACCCTGAAGTGACCCAGACTCTGTCCCATCTGCTTTCAGGTTCCTTCTATCACAAATCCACCCTTGGATTCCAACGGACGCTTTCTTACTTCCTGGCAGCATCACTTATTTAAAGCTCCCCATTGAAAACGGCAGCAGTTTCCGGCACCACTTCAGACCTATGCTCCCGGCTTCCCTGGGATAGGTATCTTTGGTACTCCAGTATCCACTGGGGTGGCTCTCTAATCTCCTAAATTCCAAAAGGTTTCCTCGAAATCCACGAGAAGGGTCCTTAAACTTTAAAATTGTAACCACAACTTCCCCATATAATTGTACGGAGCCCGCCGTCGTGTTAGCACTCTGCACCCATCCTCTATGGGGTCCCTATCTACTCACCTAGGGTGGTTCCTTGGGCTCCCCGCGATTCTACGTGTTCTAGACACTGTCAACTTAAGTCGTGGTTCTTATACCACTATTTTAGTATATGGTTTGGTCTCCCCCTGGAGTCCACTGTGTATTGTGCTACTCACAACTGTTTCTTTGCTAAAGTATTGTGTGCTTTGTGTTGCATCCTCATGTAGAGGATACGAGAGTGTTATATATATATATATATATATATATATATATATACAAATATTTTAATAACTACTGTGTGGTCTTTCATTTAATTGATACTAAAGGTAATATTCTTGTAAAACAAGCTTCTTTTCATTCCTTCAAGATTAAGCCTGAAGGTTACTGTCCACAGCTACCACTAGGATAGCTTTCTAAAGAATCTGTGACCTCATACATCATAAGGGTCGTTTGGACAGGTGCAAGGTGCACACTTTAATTAGCGGACAGCATATACCAGGCCAACTTATCACAGTGCGGATCATTTGTGTGGGTTGTAACACCATAAAAGGGGCTCTGATGTGAAGGTTTAGGAACCTGAAGGGGTGATGAGGTGCATTATGGGTTGACGTTTTGCTAATAGATTTACCTCTGCAAGAGATGTGTAGTAGAAGGAAAAGAGAGAGCATGAGAGAAAGGGTGTAAAGTGTGATTGGTAAACGATGAAGTAGATGCAGCAAATGCACTTTAGTGAAGCTTTGCTGGGCTAGTTTGGATTTTTTAGATATTTGAGGTGAAGTATGAGGCACAGTTATGTGGGAGAAATGTGTAACTTGTGTAAGGGGAGAGTAGATGTGTGGGCAAGTACTTGAAAGGCTGCGCATAGAGAAGTGATTTATTAATTTAACAGCAAGGATTTGACAAAGGTAAGTGCAGGGGTAGTCGGGACTAGGCCTGGGTAAAATAGAATTTGCGGTGGTGTACTTAACGTCATTTTGTGAATTTTACATACAGTTGTTACACAAAAATCTTAAAATTACACCACTGAGTATTTGCGTGGCTGTTTGTGCCAAAATTATATCCCAAGAACAGCACTAACAACTAGAGCATGAACATTAGTTTGCGGCACTTTTCTTGAGCTTTTTTTGCACAAAGTGTTTTTTTAGCTTTATTTTCCCACGAAACCTTCCTTGCTTCAAAAATTGAGTGTGCACATCTCGCTATACAGAATAGAGCTAATTAACAGATTTGCATTGCTTGTAATTAAGTGTAATTTCACAATTTTCCAAACATGTCATGTAATTAAGCAAAAGCAGAGTATAGGTTCTTGCTTTTAATTTCACTAGGCTGATATATTTTGGATAATTGTCTTTTTGATGTCTGAATTAATTTTGTTGGTTGCTGGTACACCTTCCTGCACAAATGCCGTTGTTTTTTATTAATATCCGGTCCAGTCATAAAAGAAAGGAATAGAACTTGGGGAAATGTTCTGGAAAGTCTTGGCTTTTAAAACACACAAGCATCCGCTAATGTGAATGGATTCTGACCCATCTTTTATCTTTCACAGATAACTACGCCAATAATGAAGGTAAGACTGCAGAGGCAAACTATCTCGAGCACCTTTTTTTTCTGGTTTGATTTCTTCATTGCACTATTAATAGCAACCTGTGTTGTGTGAGAACTAAAATGGCTACACCTTTGTAAAACATTTTAGCTTTGGAAACGTCAGGGTTGCTGCTATCCTGTGTTGTGACGTTTGTGTAAATACTAAATACAATCAACATCGCCATCAACACGGCTGTCGTTGTAACCACCCAGTGGGTACCACTCTCTGTGTCTACATCTAAACCTGGATCTTTTTAAAGAGTGTTAAGAGGCACTATGCAATTCATTGTGAAAAAAGCCTCTAGATCGCCTGTTTAAAAATAAATGTATTCTTCTAACTTTGGCATTCAGCTGCACAAATGCTATTAGCCAAATGCTATTAGAATGTTTTTACGTGGAGTCTGGGCACTTTTACTAATTATTAATGCATAATCAAAATATGTAATTTATTTAATTAGGTTGGAAATGTGTGTGTGTATGTGTATGTATGTATATATATATTCACAGAAAAAACCATAGGTTATAGTCCATATATAGTTAGGAATTTGCATTTACAAAACCTTGAAAATTCACTGAAAAAACCATAGGTTATAGACCATATATAGTTAGGGATTAGCATTTAAAAAACCTTATTTTATTTGCACAAAACCATTGAAATTCTATATATAGTTAGTTGCACTAACTATATATCGCGGACCCGCAATCCACTGCTAATGATGTCACATATTACATCATTCATGACATGGTCAGTGACATCACTGATGACATCACTGATGACATCTCAAATGACATCACTGATGACATCACTGATGACAACACCCGGTGACTGTATGTTTCTGTAAAGTTAAAATATGTCTTACATATTGAAGAATGAGTGGATGTATAAGTGTCTGGATGAAGGATTTAGTAGGTGCATGACTGACTGTATGAGAGAATGATTAAATGTGTCTCACTGAGTGCATGGGTTAGTGATTAAAGTGTCTTAATTTGGCAATCATTATTTATGTTCTTCTGTAAACTGCTGCATGTTTAAATCAGTAGCTATATCAGTGACTATATGGGTTATTGAATGGTTGCCCAAGTATTTGTATGGGAGACTGAGTATGTGTGTGGGTGGCTGGGAGGTGTATAACTCTGTGCATAGATGTGTGAGCAGTTGATTCCCTAGGTGTATGGGTTCAAAAGTGCATGTAGAAACAGCTGTATGGACAGTTGACTGTGTGCATGAGTATATTGGTGAGTGAATGGATATCTCAGTTCTACATGTCAAAGTAAGTACATATGTAAAACACACTCCATGTGAGAGTTGACATATATAAATAACTGAACATAAGAGCCAGTGAATGTGAGAGTGGCTGTATGAATCATTGTGATCTTGTATCAAGGATTGTATAAGAGAGTAAATATGTGTTAGTATATGTTTGAATAAGTAAGGTGTGTATAACTGTATAGTTGAGGAAATGGAGATGTGATTGATTCTTTGCATGACTGACTAGGTGTGTGAGTAACTCCATGGATGTGTGACAGTCTGTGAGTGCCTGTTTACACTGAGTGTATCTAAGGTTATATTAGAGTCTGAAGATGTATTATCACATAAATGATATCATCAGTGATGTAATCAGTAATGTCAAATGAGATGTCAGTGATGTCATCAGTGATGTCATTTGAGATGTCATCAGTGATGTCATCAGTGATGTCATTTGAGATGTCATCAGTGATGTCATCAGTGATGTCACTGACCATGTCATGAATGATGTAATATGTGACATCATTAGCAGTGGATTGCGGGTCCGCGATATATAGTTAGTGCAACTAACTATATATGGAATTTCAATGGTTTTGTGCAAATAAAATAAGGTTTTTTAAATGCTAATCCCTAACTATATATGGTCTATAACCTATGGTTTTTTCAGTGAATTTTCAAGGTTTTGTAAATGCAAATTCCTAACTATATATGGTCTATAACCTATGTTTTTTTCTGTGAATTTCATTGGTTTTTTAAAAGCTAATATCTATAGCGGTAAAATATATTCTTTATTAAGTGACGTATCACGTAGCCCGTGAGACGCCTCATGATGCATCGCATAACCGTGACGTATCGTCTCTGCAGCGCAAACCAAACCCAAAACGTAAGCGCGCCAGAACACGCTTAAAGATATATATATATATTTTTAACCTTAATTAGACAAAATCCACACGTGCACATATCACAAACGTTCAAAAAACACAATATGTCGGACTCCCGTTACGCTGCCGGTTAGCTGCCCGGTTAACGTACCAGGAAGCACCTTTACCGCGAAAAATCAAATTTTTTTTTTCACCCCCCAGGGAACTTTAATAGCCCCCTCATCAATCCTAGGGGTTCAGGAGGGGTCTGCCTTACCCCTTTCATTCATTTACACCTTTTTTATATTCCACCTCTTGTCTCTCGATCCCACAGAGAGACAAGATGGCGGCCGCTCCAGACTGTTTACAATGATAACAGCCAATCAGCTTCTCCTCAGACTCCCGTTACACTGCCGGTTAGCTTCCCGGTTAGCTGCCCGGTTAGCTGCCCGGTTCGCGTACCAAGACGCGTCTCTACGGCGAAAAAATCGGATTTTTTTCTTTTTTTTTTTGGCCCCGCGTGGCTTTATAATATCCCCCTCATCAATCCTAGGGGGTCAGAAGGGGTCTACCTTGCCCTCTTTCCTTCATTTCCCCCTTTGTTTTGGCCTCCTCTTGTCTCTCGATCCTACCGAGAGACAAGATGGCGGCCGCTCCGGACTGTTTACAATGTTGACAGCCAATCAGCTACTCCTCAGACTCCCGTTACACTGCTGGTTAGCTGCCCGGTTAGCTGCCCGGTTAGCTGCCCGGTTCGCGTACCAAGACGCGTCTCTACGGCGAAAAAATCAGATTATTATTTTTTTTTTTTTTGGGCCCGGCGTGGCTCTATAATATCCCCCTCATCAATCCTAGGGGGTCAGAAGGGGTCTACCTTGCCCCCTTTCCTTCATTTCCCCCTTTGTTTTGGCCTCCTCTTGTCTCTCGATCCTACCGAGAGACAAGATGGCGGCCGCTCCAGACTGTTTAGAATGTTGACAGACACCGGAGAGCCAATCAGCTTCGCTTCGCAAAGTTCCGATACGCGAAAAGTTCGCGAACCGGAGCGCTGCCCGGAGCGCTGTTACAGATATATATCTTGTTTTAAACGTTAATTTCTCAAAATTCACTGAAGCACATATATTGAGACCTAGCAAAGGCACATCGGGCTAACAGTCCCTACAATTTTGCCAAGTTTCGTGGAAATCCATTCAGCCGTTCGGGCTAAAAGTGAGGCCAACCGCCCTATGGAAATTAACATGGGAAAAACGCGTTTTGGGACCCCCCTTTTTTCTCGGCCCCCCCTTGACGAACCCCCCCCAAATTTCCAGGAGCTGCTCAGAAACAAAATGTGCCATTTTCCTGACAATTTCAGCCAATTCCGTCCACAAACGCCAAAGTTATTAGGCATAGAATTTTCAAAAGTTCCATAGAGAAAAAATCCTAACTATATATACCTACTGGCTATCGCCAGTAGGTAATATATATATATATATATATATATTTTTTTTTTTTAAATCAGCGATAAAGTTATCAGAGGTGTAACTCTGAAACTGATCAAGCCAAGTACAGGCCTATTCGCCTTGATTTACCTGTATTGCATGATACAGTGAATCACAAACCCAATTGGAGAGATTGGATAAATGCGCTAAGATGATCAGTGGCGTCTCTAGAAGTATTTTTTAGGAGTGGCACACAAGAGGCCATTGATGCAACTGAGCAGTCACCACTGTGTAGTTGTTGCTAGGTCAAAGCTTCCATAATTTTGTTTTGCTAATAAGTTTTATATTTTTCGCCAGTCTGCACACAACTTAAAAATTTTTTTTTTTTAAAACATCCACTTCCTCTCTTTTTTGGAAAGTTTTTTTTATCTATCAAGTTTATTTGCATAGTTAATAAAAAAAACATTGCATACAGTTAAAAAAAAGTTTCTGATACACTAATTTAAAATACAAAAGCGAAAAACCTAAAAAGCTTCTCCTTGACACGGTCCTCATCAATTAAAGAACCATTTCTAATACACTCATTTGTGGTAGTGAAGGAAAAGCATAAACATTTTCTTTACAGTAAAATCAGCAAAATAAAAATCTCCAAGATTTGAGTTTATTGTGTGTAGAAATGTAAGTGCCCACGGGACCTGAACTTGCCTTTGGCACCTTCCCTGTAGTTTACAGAGGCTAGTTTTATTCTTTGAAAAAACCTTCTTGAGTGTTGTAGAGTACAATTAATTAGTGCAAATATAGACACCTTGAATCGGGTTGTAAAGTGCAAGTGATTTGTGCAAACCAACGTTCTTAAAAGTAGCCTGTCCTTGCTGTCCTCGTTGGCCCAATTCTTTTGATTAAACCATTTTAGGTATTTTTTTTAATGTGTTCTGTTGAAGCTGGTTGTAAAGTGCAGGTGACTTGTGCTGTTGAATGCTCCTGAGAGTAGCCTGCCCTTGCTCATTCACAGGTTCAGTTCTTGTAGAAGCGGTTTTAGGAATTGGAGACCATTGTAGGCTAGGGGGATTGAGGAACCGCTTAGTCAAGTGATTACTACTTGCCTGCAGGAGCGAATTTACAGATTTACGAATATTGGTTTCCGCAGTTTTATCCTTTGTGGCTCTGGCACCAGGCATAGACAGAAAATATGTACTAATGTCGCTTGCATCTATCTGTAAAGCCTACAATTTTAGTTTTGCGGCTCGTTTTTGCAAGATGAAATGAAATATTTAATGTCTATGATCCCGAATCAATGTAACATAAACTGCTGCTTTAAGGCCTGGGAAAAATGTGCTGAAAGATACTCCTGGGGTCTCAAATGTTTGTATGAGTTGATCACTGTCCAGGCATGCCGTCTTCTTGGAAAGGAATTTGTGGCACATCTTGCATGCCTAGTTCCTCTGTTAGGTTTGAGAGACCTTATTCTCATTATATTCTTGTTTCGTGCCATAGTAGGTTAGCAGTTTGCGGCTAAATTAGATCGCATTTGTTTTCACGTTATGCAACCCTCTGAGTTATCCTTGTAATGCACAAAGCTTCAGTTAGCAAGTGTGACTCCATTTTGTATTTTGCAATACCCGTTAGGCTGTGTCTGAATTAGGCCCCGTAATTTGTCTTGCTTGCCTCCGCTTTAAACTGTATTTAGTTATTATTTTCTTTCCAGTTCAAGGTTGCCTTCTGACTTACTAATGAATAAGCCATTATGCCTTTGCATACCTATCCATGTGTGTAGCTCTGCTCCCACGTTAGGAGATGCTGAGACTAGGCAGAACAAACTTGAAACTGTGATAGTGGGTACCCATCTAGCAGGTAGTAGCCCATTCATCTGTGCTTTCTTTGTTCATGCTCGGCCTAAACTGGTAACGTTCCACTGTGGGCGTGGTTTGGGGGGTTCTTGGAGGAATGGTACTGCGTTGCAGACTGTTGGAGGGCCAGTCCCTCGGCAGACTTCTTCGGGATCAGGTCAGATTGGACTCCTCTGCAGAGTATTACTAAAGTGCTGGTTTGTATCCTCTACTGTCTGACCGACTTTTCATTTGGTAGAAGGCGAGTAGGAGGTTGTAAATAACCTGGGTGGCCCCTAAGGGCCACTTCCTTCACCTCAATGGCCTAGCTTAAGTATTCTCCCCATGATCTTTTTGAATACTGAGATGTTCCTCAATTTCAAGCTTACACAAAGATTGTTAATGGAGCCCCTATCGAAGCGCACAGTTTGACAAAAGCACTATTGGTTTGAAGTGATTGTTTTTTTTGTTCCGAAAGCCAAACTCTAGACGTACCTGGGTTTGTGAAGCTGTTTTTTGGAATGGAAAACAGTTTTGTATACTTTTGTTTGGATCTTGGTGAATGTAACTATTTCACGTCCATGCATGATTTCTGTGCTGTAGGCCACCGCTGGCATTAGCTGTGCGCACTTTCCAGTAAATAGATGGATAAATGACAGACAGCTTGGTTTCTTTTTCAGTAGTTTGAACCCAAAAACGAACTACACTGTTTTAGCCTGCATAGTGGCTAAATGACGTTTATAGGCCATTTCATGTTCCAATTTGATGCCTAGATATTTATGTGGTAACAACCTTGACCTTTTTGAATTCTAAAAACCAGTTGAATTACTTTTAATGTGGTATCAACCAGCCGAACCACTCTAGTTTTATTTAAGCTTAGCTCTAGCCCTCGCTCGTTCAAGTAGTTTTTTACAGCATTCATGCTGTGTTGCAGGACTGACGTTTGACTGAAGAGAACAATATCATCCGCATATTGCAGGCACTCTATCCTTCAACCACGGGCCAAGAAAAAGGGGAAAAACGGGAGAGGGTCCAAATACATTGATTTATCATGTTAATTCCCACAGGAAAATTTGCTTTCCAATCCCCAAAAAACTGCTGATCTGAATTACATCAAATTTGGCATAAAGCTAGAACTTTACTCAAAGTGCACTTTTTGTGGGGTTTTTTTTTTGTTAATTAATTTTGCCGTTTTTGAGAAATTTGTGTTTAAAGAGGTGCTCCAGTTGGTCTTGAAGGGATTGAAAATTTAGGCCGGGCTCAGCAGGGGAGAAATTAGCTGACAAAACCAAAGGTAAAAGTGACTTTATAGTTCCTTATAGTATTAAGATCTTTCCTCACGTTTAAAAAAAGAAAAATCCATAAAAAAACACAAATTAAAGTGACGTTAGTGAGGTGTAGGAATAAGATGAAACAAATGTATTAAAACCCCAAAAAACACAGAACTTCCCCAGTTAAAGTTTACTGCGCTAACCACAACATCCTTCCTCACCATGTACTGCTTCTCACCTCACATGTTACATTACTCAGTGACATATTCAGTGACATCATTGGTGACATACTGATAACATCGTAGACATATGCGGCACAGAGTTAGAGAATGTACTTAGTGTACATGTGAGGTTGTATAGCATGAAAACAGTGTATGCCTTGGAGGAAAGTAAGATTGTGCATGTTGAAAGCTATATAGTGCACCAGAAATATTACTTCAAGTTAAACAAGAGAAAGGCTGAGTTCACCTGCTGTGGGTTGTTGATTTATGTTGGGAAGTGGGTTGAGGCTTAGAACCAAAGCCTGTTCCAAAAAAATCTGTGTGAAAGGACACAGCCGCTGTTGACAACAGATTATACACCATAGAAATCTGAGCACATGTGTATGATGAATATTTGTAATACAGTAGCATAGACCAATTCTATGTAGGGAGGACTTTTGTAAATTGTGGATGTTTATTTCCAGCCTCATTGAGAGCAAGGAGAACTAGAATAAAAACATCACTTCTTGTCTGAAACATGTGCATAGCTGGATGAAGGAGAACTGCAGCTTTCTGAATGGCACTGACACTTGAGGTCATCAGACCAGATCTGTTTTGGATCATAGTCTTACATCATTGTGGCTAACAGTAGTGGAAAAGTGTACAATGTCTGCTCACAGGTAATAATCTTGGCGTCCAAATGACCTTTTGCTCTTGAAATAAGAAAACACAGACTGCTAAATGTTTCTACGAAACCACCTCTTCCAACTCCAGCTACCCCAACAAATCAACCTGTCTGGGATGGTCTTCTTGAAATTCAAATATCGTAGCATTGTTTGTGTGGGAGCTTCTAAGAAAGACCCTAAAGCTACAGAGTTCAAATCTATTCTGCTTGTCTCTGCCTCAACCTAGTAATATGGGTTCACTATATGCCAGTACTCCTTTATTTGTAATGGTGGTACAGGGAATGACATTAAAATAAAGGTATTGTCTTAAACACCTGGCAGGCCTCCGCCTAAAACATAGAATGTTTTGCATAGCTTTCACCCAAAAATAACTTGATGATCAGTATGCAAACCTAATTGCCTACGGCAGATTAATTTCTTTATTTGTGACCATGTAGCGGCCCAAGATTACAGAGAGGTTGTTTGAGATGAGCAATTTATTATCAGTAGCTGATATAGAGCACCATTTTTTCTTCTAACTAGATCTGATGGTGGCGGTGCTGCAGGGTGGGTGAGTCTGGGGAGTTCTTGTGACAAGTTCTTGCAGCAAAATATAGTACTATATCCAGTGAGGTTAAAGAATATACGGGAAGCTAGACATGTAAATGGTTACTTTTGTCAAGTTTGCTCAGGAGAGCAGTGTCTTGGATATGTGAAATGAAATATTTGAGCATAGTTTATACATATGCATTACTAATCCCTGTTGGAGATAAACGTATCTATATTCATTGAAGTGTTCTGTAGGTTTCAGTCTGACGATGCTGAGTTCATGGTGCCTGTTATTTGGTGAGGCAGGGCTATGGATAGTTGAGGAAAGGGAGGTAGGTGCCAATACTGATTATTTCCATTTTGGATGAATTTGACATCAATGAATAAACTGCCATTCAGTGATGACTGTCCATAAGGAATGCTGAGATCTGTTTGGATATGAATAGTGAAATTAAAGAACGAGAGGAAGATGTGGGCATCCTCTGCAAATAGCTGATTGGTTGGGAGCCAACGAAACTGATGATATTGCTGAGAGATGATGTAGAGTTAAAGGGACCCAGAAGTGAACCTTATGGGACAGAGATCCGCCAGGGTTCATGGATTGAGTCAAGAGCACCAAGAAAATGCAAATAAGTGATTTGAGAGATTGGATAAGTAACAGTTGAGAGTGGATTCAGGCACAGAGGTATAATCTGATATACATTATAAGATGCCGCAGAGAGGTAGAAGGATATGATAACCAATGAGAAGTGATGGAGAATATGAAGTTCGATAAGTGAGCGAGGATCATTTGTGTGGGTTTTAACCTCAGTGCCCCCTTTAATCTTGATTTATGATGTCAAGTCAAGTGGTCTTTATTCGGATATAAAATATCCATAAAAGTACAAATCATCACTGCCAATATACATATAACATACAATCATCAATAAGAAATACAAAAGGAGTTAAAAAATGGGATAGGACAATAGTCTTGAAATCAATAAATAACATAAAAACAATGTGCAAAGCATAGTAATAAAGTGCAAATAGACGCTATGTAAACCTTCAGTAAGCACGGAATCTAACAGCAATATTGTACAAAAATCGCAAATTGTAAACTTTGAACTCAGTGCAAATAAGCAATTGTAAACATCCGACTAAGTGCAAAATAGACTACCACATATATGCTAAATCCAATTAAGAAGAGAGATTACAGGTGTATAACATGTTTCAAATTATATTCATGGAGGCTCGTGAACGTACCACTACTCACAAAAATGAGCTTACACGGAAAATCATGTCATCACAACCCAGCTGCAGTATTTCTTGGTACGCCAAGGTATAATGAGTTTTATGATGAGAAGGTTTGGGGACCTAAGGGGTTGGATGAGGTGCATTAAGTGTTGACGTTTTGCTAATGGAATTACCTCTGCTGGCGATGTGTAGTAGAAGGAAAAGAGCATGAGAGAAAGGGTGGAAATTGTGATTTGTAAAGGATTAAGTAGGTGCACTTTAGTGAGGCTTCGCTGTACTTTCTTGGATTTTTTAGATATTTGAGGTGAAGTAGGAGGCACAGTTATGTACGAGAAATGTGTAGTTTAGATGTGTGGGGAGAGTAGATTGTTAATTGTGTTGGCAAGTATTCAAAGGGATGTGCATAGTGAAGTGATTTATTCTTAATTTAACAGCAAGGATTTGACCAAGGTAAGTTCAGAGGTATTCGGGAAAAGGCCTTGTTAAAATATAACTTACTGTTGTGTACTTAACGTAATTTTGCGAATTTTGCATGAGGTGTTACACAAAAATCCCCAAATTACACCACGTTGTGTAATGCGTTGCTATTTGTGGCAAAATGGTATCCCAAGAACAGCACTGATAACTAAAGCATGAACATTAGTTTGCGGCACTTGTGTTTTTTGACTTTTTTATTTATTTTTTGCACGAAACCTTTCCTTGCTTCAAAAATTGATGAGTGGACACATTTCGCTTTACAGTATACAGCTAATTAAAAGATTTGCATTTCTTGTAATTAGGTCTAATTTCCCATAATTTTCCAAACATTTCATATAATTAACCAAAAGCAGATTATAGGTTCTTGCTCTTAATTTCACTAGGCTGGTATGTTTTGGATAATTGTCTTTTGAAGTCTGAATTAATTTTATTGGTTGCTGGCACACTTCCCTGCACAAATGCCATTGTTTTGTTAATATCCAGTCAGTCATTAAAGAAAGGAATAGCAGCACTTGGGTAAATGCTCTGGAAAGTATTGGCTTTTAAAACACACAAGCATCCGCTAATGTGAATGGATCCTGACCCATCTTTTATCTTTCACAGATAACAACATCAGTAATGAAGGTAAGACTGCAGAGACCACTAACTCAAGCACCTTTTGTTCTGGTTTGATTTCTTCATTTCACCACTAATGGCAACCTGTATCGTGTGAACTAAAAATGGCTGCACCTTTGTAAACATTTTATCTTTGGAAATATCAGTGTTTCTGCTATCCTGTGTTGTGTCGTTTGAGTAAATACTAAGTACAATGAACATTGCCATCAACACGACTGTTGCTTTGTGACTGCATCTTAACGCATCATATATAATTAGGTTCTAGGTTCCGTCTGGTAATTTTAACTCCCTCACCACCTTAGGCCCACATACCCGTATGCACAACTGCAGCGTCTCCTCAAAAGATCTCAGATAAAGAGCCCTCTCGCGGGGCCTGTGGAGGACAGCAGCGCCACCCCCACGAGGAGCAATGCCCGATCATGAAGCATGACACTTGCAAGGGTGTGTGAGAGCACTATATCCAAAAAGAAGGGATTCCCCATCACTCTAGATAACCCAACTGTATTGAGATTGACCTCTCTGATACTTCCCCTCAACCAGAATAGGTTGTGATTCTCTTTTATCTTAGGAACAGCTACCCCTTAGTGAATACTATGTTAATCTTTGGGAGCACTGGTACTGGACCTACTCCTCTTCTAACAGCTCCCCGTCCACCCCCTACAACGTGTTATGCTAGACGGAGTAGTCCCAGACTGGCTCGACCCACTCACCCACCCCCACCTCAGGCCACCAAAACGCCTGTCAGAACTCATGACGGCCGCCCAGATACAAGGCAATCCAAAACCTCAACCGTCTGCACATTATTCTACCCGGAATAGAAGTCCAAAGGTTCATTTGATATTCTAAACCATGGTAACATCCTTAAGATAATCCAAGCCACAGAGACACTGGGACAAGTCACATCGCATGAGATTCCATCTATCGAGTGCAATGTGTCTGGGCATGGGAAGGCAAAAGTGAACACTGCACTGATACTGGTTGATTATGAACCGTTCCAAATGCTCATGTCCAACAAAATGCAAATGTAAAGGTAGTTTGAAATGCTCAGAGTGCTGGGTGAAGGGGATGCACGCTACTGCACTGGGAGACGGACTTTGCCAACAGTACGCGCTGGGACGTCAAATATTTATACTTACTGAGAAGCGCCCCTGTGAGGACAGAATTGATTCTATGCTGATTATCAATCGCATGCATATTCGAATTTATTTTTCGCAACGCAAATATGTTATGAAACCTAATAAAAACCTTTTTTAATTTAAAAAAGCGCCTGGGCATGGCCAGAATAACAAAACAACTAAAGTAACCTAGTGAACCACGGAGTTAGTCATGAAAATCCTGGTATACGTGGACATTTTCAAACAGTGGGGGATTACCATCTCCCCCGCTAAGGAACCAGGTTATTCACGCGTCCTTGAAAGTCCGTTGGATACAGTTAGCAGAGTACGACCTCCTGTCCTCACCACTACAGCATATTTGGCTGCTGAAGCCCGAGCTCTCGCTGCCAATCAGGACATAGTTTGTCTCTTCCTCTTGGAGAGTCACAAACAGGGTGCCACAGCTCTGGCCTGGTCACTCAGCTCCATGCTTCCTCATCTTGGGAGCTTTGCAGCAGTTGTCCGGTGAGGGACAGACCACTGCCACCATCGGGCCCTTATTTATTTTATTTTATTTTTTTCTGACATTTATAGAGCGCGAACAATTACCCTTGGGTGTCTCGGCGCTAGACTGCAGTAATGTCATTCCCTAGAGGTAAGGATGCGGCTGGTGTGCTACATTTATTGGTTAAATAACCACGTCTTCAGCTTTTTCCTAAACTGTAGGAGCGATAGACTGGCTTTAATGTGATATGGTAAGGTGTTCCAGATCTTGGGGGCCGCAACTAGGAAACGGCGGTCACCCCAAGTCACAGTTCTGGTACGTGGGACCACTAATTGGTTAAGTGCTGAGGATCGTAGCTTTCTAGCCGGACTATAGGGTATTAGGTGATCTTTAAGGAAGCGAGGCCCCTGATCCTGCATTACTTTGTAAACTATGCACATCGCTTTAAACTTTATCCTGTTTTGAATGGACAACCAATGGTAGGACCTTAGAGTATCTGAGATGGGTGCGAATTTTGGTTTTTTGGACAGCAAGCGTGCTGCCGCATTTTGTACCATCTGCAACTTCTTTGTGACTCTAGATTGTACATTCAGAAAGAGTCCGTTGCAGTAGTCTAGTGAACTTAAAACCAATGACGTGACGTGCCCTCTCAAGGGGAGGCCATGCCTGCACCACACGGGTAATAAGGCGAGTGGGGCCTGAGGTGCCAGATACTCCCCTCAGCCATCCTCTGTCCCTCAAGCGTTGTTAGCTGGATACAGGCAGAAGGCCAGCACTCGTCAACCAATGTTGTGTTCCTTCTAGGATGTCAGCGAGGTCCTCCTCTGGAGCTGCTTCAAAATATCCATATCAATGTGTGCATTTAAAAGGCCTGCCTACGGATGTTGTCTGCTAACAGCAGGTTGAGTGGAGGAGCTCACCCCTGTGCATCCACCATCTTCAGTAGCTAAGCCTCGTCCCCTTGTGGCTTAGTTTTGAACTTATCTCTAGTGCGTGCGCATGTTCATAAAGTTCTATTTTACTTTCACTGTTTCAGGATTATTTTAGTTTTACACAAGAAGTTGTGTTCTTATTGTTTAGTTATTATGTTCTGTTTCTTATGTTCTATTAAGTTATTTTATGTTGTCTTGCTGTTCTTTGTGAGGAGGAAGATGTATGGTATCCTGTCTTCTGCTATAGCCGTGTTTTTTGTCCTAGGCTGGTGTGGAATGTTGTGTGTCATAGGTACTATGTGATGTCATTAGTATGAGTGCTTAATCGCTGTCAGTTGGAGTTTCTGTCCGAAGTTGGAGGCTGAGCTAGGTACGTCCTAGTTCGTGGTGCAGTTCTCTTCGAACTTTTTCCTAAAGAAAGTACCTGTTTCTATTCCCACTTCATTCCTGGATCTTCATACCAGCGTCTATCTTCAAAATGCAACATCATCCCTCACCATTCAAGAAATGCCAGTAGGGGAATTTACTGCCCAGTATTCCATAATGAGACCCAGTATGTTTTGTTATTATGCTGTTCATAAGCATAGACAGCAGGCATAATTCATGGAGAAATACCCAGATTGGTGAACCAATGCCAAATGTCTTTAAAAAAATGTTCAACTGATTAGGCACAATACGAATAATCAATTTTCCCTTCCTTTTGCAGCTTCTGAGACCAACGATACAGGTAAGAGTTACTAAACGGACATGAGAAGCCGATTTGAAATAGCAACCTATGTAAAGTGGATTAACAATGTCTGCAACTGAAATTATCAAGTTGTTTTAATTGGAATTCATTGTGGGTCTAAGATAGTAGGTTGTCCACATGTTTGAAGTCTCTGGTCCGGGGAGTTCCAAGCACACAAATAACATGCATTACTATCTTTGCTTCCAGTGACCATTTGCTGCTCTTCATGATGGGGGTGAAACCAGTGATATCAAGGTGCTATACAATGTGCCCGACATTGGCCAGCAGACTGAGTTTGTTTCTTATGTCTGCCAAGCCAGTGATATTAAGTTTTTGCATTTTGAGGGTGGTGCCATCTGTCAAATCAGGAATACAGAGTATGGAAGGATAATCTTATGTATGTGTAGTATGCATCTAGGTTATGTGTGGTAGTAAGGCTCTGTGTGCAGCAGTCTGAGTACTGAAGCCAGTGGGATCAGTTCATTATACCGCGGGATTAGCAGGATGGATGATAAGGACAGATTCCACAGACAGTGGAAATGTACTGCCTGTATTCCAGTGGCGGGAATGTGGCAATCCAGACACTGAAGTTAGGAGGATGGAGATCAAGTTTCAGAAATTCCATGAAGACTTGATAAACTAGGGGTTGTTGATTAGTTATTGCTGAGCACTGCCATTTGGTTGATGGTGGAGGATGGAACTGTAGTTTTGTGTTTTCACTGTGGCAGTTTCTAGACCAACCCTACCATATAGTCCCTTTGTCTGTCCTAATTATTATTTTAGACAGGCTGATGGCATTGTGACCATGGGATGGGTGCTTCTGTTGCCATAATGGCACCTGCTGTGAAAACCATTACATTACACATAGGCTTTGTCTGGAGAGCAGCATGAGAAGGACACTTAAAAGTGAAACCAACGAAACTGGTACTGAAGTTTAAGACGGTGGATCCACACCCTATGTCTGGAAAATAAGTATAAAAAAAATCCTCCAAACATCCTAACTCTCTTCCAGTCCCGAGTGCTCCTTGACCAAGGAGGATATACTCTGCAGAGTACTTGAAGTGCTGCCAGTCTCCAAGAGGTGAGGCAACCTCACCTGAAGCCTGCATTTCTGCTGGAGGATCTGAGGGTCTGTCTTGTGCCTATAAATATTCATGCTTGGCGAAAAAAGGCAGGAGTGTGCATGACCCTGTAGGAGACGAGGCTGAGAAGCACAGTGTTCCTGGTGTGTGGAGCATCCAGAGAAAAAAGATGGTATCAGAGCAAAGCCAGGAGCGGCTTGTATTGTGAGTAGGTCCTCTGGCCTATCTGCATGGTTCCTACCTTACATGAAAACCTTCCTGAAGACCGCACTAAAGCAAGGGTGGCTATGTCACTGCAGGCCACGAAAAAGTGTCACTGCATCTGATTCCAGGATATCGAGTAGGGACCTAATCACTGAGCCCCATCAGCCTTTGAAGTGTAATTGCACCTCACCACAGTGAGCCTGATTTGCCCCCTTTGGCCACAACTAGAAGATCTATGCTGTGGTCCCAGACAGGCCATGCTGCCTTCACCCAATGATATGTGCACCAAAGAGGCTTGCACAAACACAAAAGGTGCAAACTGCACTACCTCACCAATCAACTTGCAAGACTAGGTGCACAGGCATTACAAAGCTTTAGAGTGTTCAGAGCAAAAAGACTGAGATGGACTCCAAAGCAGTTGAACACAGAGACATGAGACTCTCTGCCTGAAGAAAACCAAAGGTAACTACAAGTGATAGAGATGCACCTAAGACCATTGAGCTAATAATTATATTCTGCACCATGCCTAGTTCATGCCTCTGCCACCAGTATAGGGCATTGTATTCCTAGGGGTACCATGAGGGCAGAGGATAATGGAGCAGTAGATTGTAGCATCTTCTGTAGAATACAATCAGGCATACAAGCCTGTATTCGATTACCATAACATTAATTGTGTAGTATTTTGTGCATTTGTGTGGTTAAAGGAATAAAAGTCACTACCACAGACAACACCACCATGTATGACTTTACCAAGCATGCACAAGTACACTTAAAATGCATTTAAGTCAAAATAATCACATTTACCATTTCCACGCAAACCACAACTACACATTTATAGCACCTTATTTCTTATACATACACATATATAAGTATGTGTGCTCATTAACACTTTCCTGAGCTACCCTGAACACAAAAAAACACTTAGAACTCCAAAGTGCTTGCCTTCTGTGAACCCTGAAAACGCCCTACTGCCTCATAACACTATACTGTACTTCTCTGAACACTGTAGGGGTGGGCGAAGAATTCTGCTCTGCTGGCAGAGTTTAGAGTTTTGCCCACTTCACGCTCCATGCGGAGCGCAGAGTTCCCAAAAACTCAGCGAAGTGACGCAGAGCAGAGTTTTTCTCGAGCTGCTCACCAACGGTAAGTTGGCGAGCGCTTGTGAGTAAAAATAATACGCTTGACCTCCTCCTGGCAAGTTTTCTCATCGCAGGTGGTCCTGGCAGGTCGCAACCTCTCGCGTTGAGAAGTCTGCCATACGCGTTGAGGAAGCTTCCGCTCGAGTAGAAGGTCTGCTCGAGCGTCTGAAAGCAGTAGCATCCTCTGGTGTGACACATAGTGCAGTTCGCACTGATTACAGCGCAGGACAAACTCGTGCTAAAAATCAGTTGGTTATCTGTCAAGCTCAGCAGCACCGGAAATACAAAGCCCCTCTTCATTGCTGAATTGTTCTCTTAACAAAAGTAACTTACAGGTGTAGGTTTACTATTACATTTTTGAGTGATTTTACTACTTTGTACTATTCACAAAATCCGAGTGTAAAGTTACTCAGAAGTGTAGATGTACACCTTTCTAATCCATGAAACAGGGAGTGGAGCCAAATGTAAGAGGGAAAGTTACTACTGTCAAAAAGAAACATTCGCAAGTCCAGCACCACTCTGGGACAACCACTGGTACTGCAAGGCCCTCCTTTAAAAAATAATGGAGATATGAACTTGCAATAAAATGTCAGAGGAAATAATCTTAAATTATTTAAAATAGTTAAAACAATAAATACATGTGATGACCGCTGGCCCAGTACACTTGGTGTATCCTAAACAGAAAGATGTTGGGGTCCTACCACATGTAAAACTGATAGTTTTGCTGTCTAGTGTTCACACAATAGACGTTTTCACCTGATTCAGGCAGGGGTGTCAATTCTTTCTACAAAAGGTTTGATGGGCAAAACTTGGCAAAATTTGAATGTGGAAAAACTGCAGTGTCCAGAAAGACCTGCAGTATCACTCCATTATTCCCCATTCAGATCTGTGGAATTTGGAATGGAGGTTATATGGCAGAGCGGGAAACAACAAATCTGGCGGAGTTTATATTTAGCCAAGCACTTTTAATGCGCTAAAATGCTAGCCCGTTCAAATGAAGGCCAGTGTCCTACTTTACATTGCCTTTGTGCATTGTAAAGAAACAGCAGCAAGATTTCAAGGGGATCTCTGCACACATTTCCCATTTTTCTCTTTGTTTTGTTCATTTATAATAAATATGATCTTGGTATATATTGTAAATTACATAGGTGAATGGGGACTCCCTGTGATACTTTAAGGTCTAGAGGAGGGAGTGACAGTCTAAAACAAACAATGAGGGGAACCTCTATACTGACCTATATTTCTTTACATCTGAGCATTAAAGTCTCTACAAGGTTACAATTACGATGCTGTATAAGAACAAGAGATAATTCATTAAAACATGGAATGTATATTTGATTTCTTTCATTTATTTTATATCTTTTGCATAACAAATTATTTTTTTCATTTTCTAGTGATCATTTTATCAAAGTTACAAAACAGTGACGTGGTAACATATGTGTATATATAATTAAAAAATGCATGGTTGAATCATGTCTAAACACAAACCCCTAAGCAATACATATAAAGTAACTTTCACTCATACCTTCATTCATACAAATTCAAACTTTCATACCCATTATTCTAACATTACTGACAATAACACAAAACAGTGAAAAAAGTGAACAACATGTATCGTGTCCTCCGATAGACTCCTCAGAATATGGCTAGACCCCGTTATCTTATTTCTTCCTTTTTGTTTTTAGGGTTAGCAGTTTTTAGTGCTCATTTCCTTTCCTTCTCCAGATTTTGATTTCTGATTTAAACTGAGGGTGTCTGATGCGTACGGTCTACGTACGTTTCGGTGATGTGCTTAGTTTGCTTCACCATCTTCAGGGCCAACATGTAAATGGACAACAGACAGGTGCATACATACAGTTAAAACGAAGGGGTTTTCATTATCTGTGTCTGCGTTGACACTATTAGGACCCTTTTAGGAAAATAGATTTTATGGACAGTCGTGTCTCTGTGAAGGTAGCTTCTGAAGAGTTTTGGATCCTCCAGATGTATCTGCGGTTAGGATTAAAAGCTATAATGTGAGTTCTCTGGGCCTATATTATCGGTCATTATTTCTTTGGGACCTATATGCAGAGAAAACTACTCGCATCCACGGGCGCCTCCGGCCGATGTCACTGCCACTGACATCAGTTCCTTTATATGTATAAAATAATAAATGAAAGAAATCAAATATACATTCCATGTCTTAATGAATTATCTCTTGTTCTTATGCAGATTCATAATTGTAACTTTGTAGAGACTTTAATGCTCAGATGTAAAGAAATATAGGTCAGTATAGAGGCTCCCCTCATTATATATTGTAAATTATCCAATTATGAGGAAGAACAAGTTTGCAATGGTAAAAATTCCAACTTGGAAAATGTATGAGATTTTTGAGGCAAAAATTGGGACCTTCATCTGTGTTCAGATATAACAGGTGATCTATTCTGAGCCATTAAATTCTTGCCTCGTGTCTCAGCCAGTCATTAGAATCACATTCTGCCATTTCATCCATAAAGCTGGTAAAAGCAGTACCCCTACCTCAGTGGGCAAATTTGGCGAGTGATATATTGCCCTAATATTGTCTACTATAGTGAGATATTCTGCTCTTATACTCTCTATTTAGCGTTGTACAATCTATCTTCAGACTATTGTGCTAAGTGTCTGGCATTCATTTTAAGCAACAACTGTGTTTAGCTTTGCACTTTAAAAACAAAAGAATACGTAGGAGACTGGAATAATGTTGCCTTTGCCTAATAAGGCAGTAAACATCCTGCTTATAATGCCTTTGAAATATGGATCAACAGTTGTGTGTATGATTTATAGAAATTGGAAGCAATTATTTGTGACTTTAAGCCTTTCATTGTCACTAATTAGAGGTGTTCCTCATAAGTTTATTTTAGAAGAATTTGTATGTTTTTTAGTTTCATGAACTAAAACTAATTCTATACATTTTCTTCTGCTTAATGCTCCTTTGAGTACCAACCATCCAAAATAAACACTTTATTCGGTTTGGTCATAAGCCAGTTCCTTTGATTGATTGTTTTATCTCATTACTCTATGGCCATGGAATGTCTCTGAGTTGCATTACACCTATTACATGCAGTCGGGGTACTTCATCCCACATATCATTTTTCAAAGCTTATGTTATTTAAGTAAGCATGCTTTAATGTGTATATCTGTTTCATTTTGCATGTTAGTCATAATTTGTTTGTTCTGCGTAAATATCTATTTCTGGGTAGGGTTATTTTTCTTCCTTGAGAATAAACGTTCCTGCACAAATGTCATTGAGCCTCATTAGAGAAACGTGGGGAAGCACAAATGAGTTAGCAAGCCCATTACATAAGGCCTGGTAGGCCACAGCAGAGGCATCTACCATTGCTAAAATGATCTTGGGGCAGGCCACAGCCGGTTTACCGCCTACACAGATTGACCTCGTGCAAGGGGTGGTCCCAATGCAAATGAGGTTTCGCTCCTTCTATCATCGGTGGTGTGATATCTTTAACTACTCAAATGCTTGTGGTGGGTGTGAATGAATGAATGAATATTAGATTCATAGAGCGCAAACTTAGCCCCAAGGCCCTGCAGGAGAGATAATGTGGAAACAGCCTATCCTATCGTTTTGGGGACCGACACTTATTTTTTTACTCATCTGACATTGACTGAGAGCAAGAAAGGGAAAAATAAACAAACAGGAAAGGAAGAGGAGGAAGAGCAAGTCGGAAAAACCTTCACAAAGGTTATAAGCAGGGATCAGCAAGAATGACATAAAGGTGCAGGGAGTGTCGAGTAGTGGATTCAAGAGGCCTGAGGTGAATTTGGGTTTAAGCACTGACATTTAATAGTACCGGCCGCAGGCTCCTGAGCTGTGCGTTGGGCACTTGCACTGTCGGGGGGGGCGGGGGTCATCTCCGAGGGCCTTAATGCTCCAGTAGAGGAGAAATGCTTGTTTCACGCCTCTGGGGAAAACGCCTTTCATGCCTATCAATTACTGGGTGAAAATAGCTGGATGGTAAAATGGTTTGCACTGTCCTTTTTGCCACTAGCCAGAGAGATGTTTCTGCTAGACCTGGCATTCTTGTTGTGGTTTTTCCTCCTAACATCTTTGCCTTCAACCTCCTGTTTTGCTGACTTGTTTTTTTCAACTTTAGTACTCTGCCCACTTTACCACTGCTAACCAGTGCTAAAGTGCTGGTGCTCTTATTATCAAATTTGGTTATACTCAACTTTCATATTTAATTTACTTGTAAGTTCTTAGTAAGGTAGCAATACCTCTGCTGAGGGCCTGAAATTAAATGTTATTAGTGAGCCTGCCACACTGCTTGTGCCACGCACATTAGCAGCACTTTAACCATATCAAGGTCTTCCATTGCAGCCTGTGTGTGCAGTTTTGAACTACCATTTCAACTTGGCAAACCAAACCTTTTACCAGACACCAACCTTACTTTTTAATGCCTATACGTCACCCCTAGGGTAAGCCTAGAGAGCCCACTTTTGATCTCCAAACTGTGTCTGCTGAAAATGGCTGGCAATAAGCTAATAGACCTCATTTCTTGCATTGAAATGTAATGTTATGAACAATTTCATACAGAGGAAAAATATCCTCAATTCTTCAAATATCCTGCGGAAGATCTACCTAACCTAGAAAAAAACTGAAATGAGACTTGACTGGAAGGGTAGTAAGCACAGGGCGCTTTCTTACACCTAAACAAGATAGAAAAGCTGTGGTGTGTCTGAACTCTTCCATACATCACTAGTCTGTAATGTTGTTGTGATGTGGTTCCAGAAGAATGGCTGATATACATTTGCTAAGATCAACATCCATGGCTATGGGCTGTGTCCTTGTCCCCAGTATTAACAAAGTGAATTTAATTACAAAAATACAAAGACTGGCTGAAAGATCTGAAAGGTGGCCACCTATGAAAATATGTGGACTGAAGGATCAAACCCATATTACTCTACTTTTCCCTACTTTACTTTGCCCCTTTTCCCTTTCCCCTCTAACCACACTCTTAAAATCCACACACCGCATTCTCCAATAGGAGTCTTTTTGATACTCACCCAAAACCATCCCTTTATTTTCTTCACAATCTTCAATTTTTTCTCCTCTAGCAGCTTGAGCTGCTGCCATTCAAATCTGCCCTCTGCGCTAGACTCAACATTGTGTGATTCTGGGCAAATCACCTAAATTCCTTGCATTTAAATGTGTGTAAACTGTATTTCTGTAATCCCCACTTGATGCATTTGATCTTGTAGATAATCTCCTGAACCCTCATAATGTACAGTGCTCTGTTGCTTCAGAAGTAGATTTGAACTGTATAAATACTAGGCCTTGGCGGTGAACTGTTCAGTTCGCAGAGTTTTCCACACTCAGTGGAGCTCATGTGGAGCAGAGTTTTTCCTCGCTCACCCATGGTAGTTTGGAGTGCAAGGGTAAGGACAGTTCAATTCTAGAGCACTTCCCAGTGTGATTTCTTAACGCGAGAGGTCGAGGATGGTCGGTACCGCTCTTGTTGAGAAACCTTCCATTCGCGTTGAGGAAGCTGCTGCTCGAGTAGAACTTCTACTCGAGCGGCAGAAAGAAGCAGCTCCTTCTTGCACTATGATTTTACAGCGCAGGACAAACACCCGGTGTTGAAAATCAGTGCCAATCGCACAAATTAATGTACTCTGCCAATTGTGAAACTCCGCGTAGCTTGGCTGTGTTTTTTTTGGCTGTGTTTTTTTTGTCATTTTGCTGAACTCTGTAAAGTCCACCAAGTCTTATAAATACCAATACATACATAATGTTATTTAAAAAAAAAAAAGTTTGTATGTTGAGTGTCATCTATTGTTCTTTTCTTTTGCAGGCGCTGACCCCAGTAACATAGGTAAGGCTTGCTAAACTGTTCAGAGAAGCCTGATGTAATTCCTAAAATGACAACTAACTTGGGTTTGATTTGTTATAATTTGATTACTTTATTGTAGCAGAGATCGAAATCTATTTTAGGTAAGTTCAGAGTAGTTGTACCTCAAAGCATCAATTGTGTTGCTTGATCAAATGTAAAGTTATAACAGTCACTATTTCAGTTAATGAGCACATTGTATGGCAAAGTGGATTCTGGATCAGTGGAAGAGGTCATGGTGAATTGGGTATGAATGTTAGAGATTTGTTGATAAGAGTCCCATCCACTCAATACTTTGGCTGCCATTGCTCAACGCAGTCTTCCAGATAAACTATAGAAAGCAGTTTATTTCTGTCCAATGTCTCTGCCAATGGAATTAGGTTCTGCTTTTGGGACGATAATGCAGGAAGTACTCTTTTCTCTTATGTTGAGCACTCCATGGGAGAGCGTGTGCTTTCGTACACTCCTTTGTTGTAGTTCCTTCAAATACAGCCCCGTTACCCCCCCCCCCCCCCCCCCCCCCCCGCATCACCCACCCATTTCAGCCGCTTCCATTTCGAAATAGTGGGCAAGTGCGGCTACAATATTTGCAGCTTCCAGGAAGGGGTGCACATTACTTTTGAAAACATAGGAAATATATAACATAATTGTACTTGAGCGATGTGTACTCCGGCATAAAGGGGAGGATGCCCAAACATAAGGGGTTCATTACCTCAAGTTTATTTTTTACAAATAGACGCACACTAAAGTGATGGCCCTGTGTGTTCGTTCAAATAAACCAATACTACACGAGCCAGAATGCACTGACTGGTGACGTAAATAAAAACCTTGCAGTGACAACCAGGTGTTCTTGTGATATGGAAGAAACATAGTAATCTAGGGAAATCAGTAATTCAGGATAATTTACGAAAATAGCAATGCAGTAATACAAATAGATTCTCTGCCAAGTGCCTCGGTGTTGTAAATTCTAATGTCTTCTGTCTTCTTTCTTTGCAGGAGATGACGCCCAGCCTGCAGGTATGAATAGATTGTGAACAGAGATACTTTCAGGGTTCCTGTGCAAAAGAGTAATATAGAAATCCCCGTTCTTTCTGCCTAGCCAGGAAACTTAACCTCACGTTCTTTGTTGCATGAACTCAATTAAATGTCGATTGTATTCTGATTTATTATAAAGTCACACAAAAGTAAGTGTAAAAAAAATCCTATCAAGTAGAAATTGTATGGAAGGCCGCTCGATGAATACATTTTTTTTTTTTACAAAAATTACAAATCTTTCTGTCAACATTCTCTCAAGCCCATCGAGATTTCAAAGTAATATTTGATATACTGTATTTAGTGCATCTGCAAAACGCAAGAAATAACTAAAGATCAAATGTCATTGAAATACAAAATTAAAGTGTTGGCGATTCAAGTGTATACATATATACATTTTTCATCATGGAGAGTAGGGCTCTGCATGATCAATCTCAATTATTTTTATAGGAGCAAAATTGGGAAGCAATTTCCATAAAAAGAGAAGTACAAGTCTCTTCCTTTGGAACTGGTTGATGTGTACCAGAGTCAATGTTTTTTTAACTAGGCTTTACGTTCTTGCTGCTGCTTGACCATAACCCATTGCAGGGCCGGCTTTAGCACTGGTGGTGCCTGGTGCAAGAATTATCTTTCTCTTTTTGGTTGTTTCCATGTTCTCTTCTGGCTCTTTGCCCGTACCCATCCCCCTTCATAGCATCTCTAACTTTCTCTCTTTCTCTCTCACAATAAATGGATCTCTCACTCCTTTACACTTTACATTCCTATTGTCTCCTTCATAATCCCCCTCTGTCGCCTCCACATCTATCAGGCTTCTCTTAATTTGCCCCACCTTCATCTTTCTCGCTTTCTTTCTCTTTTGAAAAACAAATGAGGACTCTAATCTGAAAGACAGAGACAAGCTTAAACCCCCCCCCCCCGTCCCCCCCAAAAGAAAAAGATGGAGGCCTAAACCAATATATCATCAATGAGATCTGGTGGTAACTGACACCAGAGCCATGATGTTGACATAATGATGCATTAGCGAGTCCCGCTGATATTACACAGTGACAAATGTAATATTCACTTACTTCAATACATCATTGCTGCAATGATTTGCGGCCGCTAATGCCCAATATATCATGCTATATTGTGATCATTTTTTCAATTCTTCACACCTACAAGCAACACTCTGATTAAAGGCTCTACTTGTGACCTCCAAACTGTGTTTGCTTTTGTGACGATGGCTGGCAATTAGCTAATAGACCTAATTTCTTGCATTGAAACGTAATGTTATGGACAATGTCATAAAGAAGAAAAGTACTCTCAATTCTTCAAATATCCCCTAACTCAGTGAAGCGTGTCGGAAGGAGGATGCAAGACCATACTTTTGACCTCCCACCAGTACATGCTTTCACGACAATGGCTGGCAATAAGCTAAAAGACCTAATTTCTTGAATTGAAATGTAATTTCATAAAGAGGAAAAATATCTGCAGTTCTTCAATTGTCTTGCAGTGCGTTGTCCAACTGTGGAAGATTTAATTAACCTAGAAAGATCCTAAAAGAGACTTGACTGGCAGGAGAGTGAGCACAGGGTGCTCTCTTACACCTAAATAGAAAAGCTGTGGTGTCTGTATTCTTAAATAAATCACTATTCTGCAGTGCTGTGATGATGTAGACCTATAGGAATGCCTGATGTACATTTACTAAGATAAACATCTATGGCTATGAGCTGGTTATATGCTACCTGTGTTCTTGTCTCTAGTAGTAACAAAGTGATTTTTTTCAAAAAAATACAAAGACTGTCTGAAAGATATAGTAACGTTGACACCTATGAAAATATGTGGACTTGAGGATGAAACCCATATTACTCTCTACTTCTCCCCATTTCCATTCTCCCTGCTTCCTTCTTCACCCCAACCACACTCTTGCAATTTGCACGCCACTTTCTCCAATGGGAGTCTTTTTGTTACTCTCCCAAAACATCCCTTTATTTTCTTCACTATCTTGTATTTTTTCTCCCCTTTACATTTTTCGAACCTGTGAAACCTACTGGCATTGTATGAGGGTGATGTCTTCGACCATCTGCTCTGTTATGCCTGAGGATATATGGCCTAGCAGCTCGAGCTGCTACAATTCAAATACCACCCTTGGCACTAGACTCAACATTGTGTGATTCTGGACAAATCACCTATTCTCCTTGCATCTAGATGTGTGTAAATTGAATTTATGTAATCCCCACTTGATGTACACGATCTTGTAGATAATCTCTTGGCCCCTCGCATAATGTATGGTGCTCCTTCGCTTCACAACTATGTTTATGCTATATAGATACCAATATAATGCTGGCTCTGGTGCCTCAGAGGAGAAATGCATCCACTGCAGTGAACCGTGTTCAACCTCATGGTCACAGGTTCAAATCCAGGCGGGTCCACTCAGCCATTCATCCATCCGAGGTCAATAAAATGAGTACCGTTGGGTAACAATAAACATCTGATATTTAGTGCCAAGAAGGCTACGTGTGAAAGTGTTCTATACAAATGTTATGTAATAAACATAATACCATAAAGAGTTTAGATGTATGTAGAGTGTCGCCTTTTCTTTTCCAGGCACTACCCCCGGTAATGGAGGTATGGCTTGCTAAACTTCCTTAAATGAGCACTAATTTGGGTTTCATTTGGTATAGTTTGATTACTCTATTGTAGCAGAGATGGCTATCTATTTTAGGTGAATTCAAAATGGTTGTACCTCAGACTACCAATATCGTCTGTGTTGCTTGATCTCAAATGTAACTTTTTGTTGATTATAGTCACTGTTTCAGTGAACACCTTGGCTGCTAGAGGTTTTCCCCCCGGTGCTGGACTCACAGTTACCTTTATTCATGACAAGCTCAGCTCGTCATAAGCACAGCTCAACCGTGCCTCATGACGAGCTCAGTCATGATGAGCTGAGCTCGTCATGAGCAGCGAAGGGGTTAAAGAGCTCATGATATGGCCGCGTGGATTCTAGATCAGTCGAAGAGGAGATTGTAAATTGGGTATGAATGTTAGAGACTGACAAGGGTCCCATCTTCTCCATACTTTGGCTGTCATAGCTCAACACTGTCTTCCAGTTAAACTATTCGAAGCTGTTTAATTCTGACCATTGTCTCTGCCAATGGAATACAGTCCTGCCTTTGTTACAATAATGCAGGATCACACTTTTTTTTTTCGTTAAGCACTCCATGAGAGAGTGTGTTTTCTTACACTCTTTCGTTTGCAGTCCCTTCAAAAATTACTCCCTCATTGAAGCACCTTCCCTATCAAAAATACGTGTAAAGTGTGGGTACAGGAATTGACACTCCCACCGAGGAAACCATGCACATTACTTTTGAAATCCTAGGAAGTTTATAATGGTCACATTGATTAAGGATCAAAATCCCCAGATAAAAGGTACCATCACCCAAGGGTCACATATTCTTATACCCTTTATATCTGTTAATTTATAGACCCCATCACCCTAAAACCATTGGTTAGTAACTGGGCAAACCATTACAACATAATCAGGAGATCTTAGAAGTCTATTACCTTTCAGTATGCACCTCTAGAAGCTTGCTACTCAAGGAGTACTCATACCTAGTCAATTCATGGGTCACCTCCAGATTCTCATCATGACTTTGCCTTTTCTTTAACCTTTTTCTCACCTTCCATTACAACTGTATTTTGATACTTTATCAATGTGATCATTGTGGATTTCCTTTTTTCTCAGTAATGATATGCACTGTTTTCTGGGTGTGCAAGTCGTTGTGCCTAACATTTTCCAATTTTTTTACTGATTGCATTCAATAAGATATCTGATAGAGACTTCTAGCTGCAGATTCCTTACCTTTGAATTTCAAAAGTGTCAGGCTGGATCCGGAAGCATTTGCTGACAAATACCCCTTGCTTGCGCAGCTGAGTGGCTCTATTTGGCTTTGCGTAACTTTGGCGTCGGTTATGACATCGCTGTACCTATATTGGCACCACCCAGGTGTGCAGACGTCGGTTCTTTTCTTTCCCCACCAGTTAAGCGCCGATCCAGAAAGAGCTACCCCTCTATCACTTTTTGACAGGCCTTTTCTAGACTTCTGGTTGAATTCTGAATTTTTTCCAACTTCGAGTGCAAGGATGCATTCGAGGACGACGGATGGTTCAAGCCTTACAGTGCCTGTCGCTATATGATGTTGGTTACCGACCCCCACCTCGTCTGTCTCTGGTGTCTTGAGCGCGATCAAGATTCGAAGTCCTGCTTAGACTGTCAGGCTATGCTTCCGCTTGCGGAAGCGGGCCAGGAAGCTACTTCAGATTGGCAGTCGACACCGTCCAGCTAAACGTCAGTGCCTTTGATACCTCCGGCGCACACCGGCGGCGCCAGCCCCATCCTCATCCCCAACGACACAGATGACATTGCTCAATGTCGATTCCAGTGCCAATTGAACCCAGGGTTTCTATGTTGTCGCTTGAACACTTTGAGGATGTGGTGGGCTCAGGAGAGGAATGGGAAGGGTCTTTGAACCCTTTGGAACACCGGGATGACTCTGCAGAGCAGTTGGACTGGTATGGGGAACTTGGGGAAGCCAGTGGACTAGACGCTTCTACAGATACTGGCATTCTATCTCTGCCTACTGTGGCTGTGGAAGAGGGAGCAACCCATGCCATGGTGGTTAAAAGGGCTACTGAGGTCCTCAGACCAGAGCTGCCTTTCGTGCAGCTCTGGACTAATCTCCTGACTGAAGGGCTTCAACCTGGGGCTTCCACCTCCGAACCCCCTTTGCCCTTTATTGAAGCATTAACTGATGTCCTTCTAGGCACGTGGTCCGAGTCTAGCACAGGGGCTCCTGTGAAAAGGAAAATTGCACGTCACCATCACTCAGCTCCAGGCGATTCAAAGTTCCTCGGCCAACACCCCACCCCAAAAGTTTGGTGGTGCAGGCCTCCACATCTCAGGGCGCCTTCTGCCCCTCCATATAGGGAATCAAAGAAGCTGAATTCATTTGGTAAGAAGATGTTTTCTTCCTCCAGCCGGGCATTGTGGTCGGTGAATACTGCATGCTGATTGGGCCATTTCTCCCACTCCCTTTGGGAGACGGTTGCACAAGTGCTGCCAGTAGGTCTGAAGGAGGCCCGGGCTGTGCTCGCTCAGGCCGTTAAGGATGGGAGTGTTGTGCTAATCCATTGTGCTTTGCACACAGGGTTTGAATCCCATCCTCGTCGCCAAAGATTTTGTTATCAAATGATGATCCAACTTCCAGGGTGCAGCTTAAGTAGTATTTAATAAGATAGTAAGATCAAGAGTGGAAGTATAGAGAGCCCCACCAGGAGCAGCCTTCCTTCTGCTCAGTCCATACACCAACTGACCATCTCACTTATCTAACATTCCACAGCGTCACCACGCACCAACAGACCACACCACACTCACACTGGCTGAGCAGCAAGTATAACCGAGAGATGAAGTGAAATTCAACATAAGGTGTGGCCTGGATATGACCGATGTACTAGGCAGATTGATTTCCACAACAGTGGCCTTGAGGCACCACACCTGGCTTAGGACAACTGCTTTCTTAGGTGACGTCCAGGCAAATTTGATGGACAAGCCTTTCGATGGAACCCATCTTTTTGGGGAAAGGCAGATTCGTCCCTAGTGAGGTTCAAGGACTCTCGAGTTACGGCCAGATCTTTGGGCCTCTCTTCTTCTCCTCGTGGCCAGTCTACCTTTTGCCCCTTTCATGGAAACGGAAGGGGTCTCCAGCCCTGTCCACCCTATCCAAGCCACCATCCTGCGCAGGCTTCCCAAGCCATGCAGGGACGTGAACGCGGTTCATTCCGACCTAGGAATAGGAGACTGAAGTCATCAGCCACTCTGCTGCAGTCCTAGTCTGACTCTGCAAGACCACACCACTTCAGTTGGCAGGAGAATCCATCATCCTCTCCCCCACTGGAGATCCATACCATCAGACAAGTGCGTCTTGCAGATCATTCAGGAGGGCTATTCTATGCCTTCCTTTTCTTTTCCTCCACCCATTCTGCCAAATCAGGAACAGCAGATGGAGGATGATTTGAAATTGCTCCAGGAAGAAGTTACAGCTCTCTTGTCCAAAGAAGCTATAGAACGGGTCCCGAATTCAGAAATATGCAGTGGCTGCTATTCCCTCGACTTTCTGATTTCGAAGAAGAACAAAGGGTTATGGCCTATTTTAAATCTTCAGACTGTCAATCTCTTCCTCAAGAAGGAGAAGTTCAAGATGCTAACTGTAGCTCAGATTTTGTCTGACCTAGACCAAGAAGACTGGATGGAAGTGTTGGACCTGCAGGATGCGTATTTTCACATTCCCATCTTGCCGGGCCTCAAGCGTTACCTGCGTTTCAAGGTTGGCCGTGAGCCCTTTCAGTTTACCATGCTCTCCTTCAGCCTCACCAGTGCCCCTTGGGTCTTCACCAAGGTGATGGCGGTGGTTGCAGCTCATCTGCACAGTTAGGGATGGCAGTCTTCCCCTACCTTGATGACTGGCTGTTGAAGGTGTCCTCACCTCAGGCTGCCGTCTCCCACCTTCAGACTACAGTGGACCGCCTGTATTCGCTGGGGTTCTTTATAAATGTGCCAAAGTCACACCGGACTCCTTCTCAGATGCTCCCTTTCATCAGAGTTTTTCTTGCACAGTGTAGTTTCGGGGCTATCCTCCAGGGCAGCGATTCCAGAATATTCAGGTTATTATTCCAATGTTTCAGTATCTGTCCTGGTTTTCAGCGAGACTGACTCTGAGGCTGTTGGGCCTTATGGCCTCATGCATCCTGTTGGTAAAACATACCAGATGGCGTATGCGGGCTCTGCAGTGGGACTTGAAGTTCCAGTGGGCGCAGCATTGGGGAAATCTCACCGACGTGGTCCACATCTCTGAAGGAACTGTGGAAGATCTGCAGTGGTGGTTGACTAACTGTGATTGGGTCAACTGCAGACCCCTCTCCCTTCCCCAACCAGATTTCACAGTTGGTACAGATGCGCCACTTCAGGGATGCCACCATCTGGGAGGAATATGACTCGTTATTTTGCATACCATTACTTTGCAGAATTTTACTGCAAAGTTTTACTTAGCAAATAGTTTGCATACCTTTACATTGCAAGTGTTAATGTATGCGAACTAAAAACTTACCTAGTAATAAAAACTTCCAAATAATTGGTTATCAATCCCAAAGAAGAGTTCGCCAAGATATGTCTAATAATCAAAAATTATTTGTATTGAAAATATAGTGAATACACACATACAAAAATAACATATACATGTAAAAGTGATTACATATATAAACCACAGCACAATACAAACATTTACAGCGTGATAAAGATTTTTACATAAATATACAAACACATCACATTACAATATACATAAATAATAATGATCACATATAAAAATAACAAAGAAGACCCTTATAGATTTATTTTGAACTCTGCTTTAACGTTCTTGCTGCTGCTTGAGCTTCACCAATTTTGACAGTTGCTTTGCCCCACAGAGTTATCCTTCTGAGTTTCTTAGAGCACCTCATGGGGGTATAGCTCCTCCACTGTGGCTTCCAGACATGTTAATAGGTCCAAGCGGCAGAGCTTTGTCTCAGCGTGATTGTGTTAAACCCAGTAGCATGCTCAGGGGATGGAAGTCCTGTGCCAATCAAATGTTTGCACCACTGATATCCTTCAGAATAATGCAGCCCCTCATCCACGTGTCCTCCAAACCTGAGTGACTTGGTTGGCTCCATGAAGACCTTCTGGTCAGACCTCTCCTCTGAATTCTTTGTTGACTTGGTGCTTTGCTGTTTACTTATGCACAGGCTGAGCCATAGTATTCCAAAGGGCTAACGCCTAGTGACCTGCATCTCTACTGGGAGACCTTGGTTCCCTCTGGCTCATTCTTTATAAGGGTGTGGGTGACCCTGAAATTGGGGGCTGGAGAGGAGTTAATATTTTTTGGGGTGGGCCCCGTCTTGCTGAAAAGGTGTGACAGGCTCACTGTACAATATAGCTCAGCTACCTGTCTAAAAGATCTGCAAAATAACTGTTTCCCCATAAGGTTGCTCTTTGATTTGAGTGAAATGTGCTCTGTGGATCTCTCCTCTTTTTTTTTTTTTTTCTCTTTCACTCTTTCCGGTCACCCATTTGAAGAGTTGCTAGAATAAGAGGGTACTGGTTATTTATGGCTAAAATTAGTTTGGCAGGTTCTATGGTTCGCACTGAACATAGGACATTCAATATTAATTCTAGCCCTGAATAAACCACTTGATTAGCCTCTGTCAGGCCATGTAAATGGAACAGGGTGCATCATAAACCATGCCCAGGTGTACAATGGGCTTATGCTCCGGATTTTTGCACCCACAAGGTACTACTGAATTACAGAAGAGGCTGCAGTTCTTGTGCAGCCTTTCTGTAATAGAGGTAGTGCTGGCACATATAATGCACTGCCACTAGAGGGTGTTCCCTGATTTGCTTGGCATGGCCCCATGCAAAGGAGGGAGACACTTTGCCTCTGCACCCTCGTGGCATTATAGGCACGGGCTCCGAGTCCGCCAAGAGGCATGCCTGAGAGTGCGCCACAAAGGTGGCACATATTCAGTGTACGCTCCCCCCCCCGCAGCACAACACATCCCTCTGCAGTAGGATACAGTCACTCACTGCACCTGCCTTCAGGGTGATCTCTGCCCTCCCCACTGAAGTGCAGGTGGGTCGACCTGCACAGTGAAAGACAGATCAGCTTTTTCTAATGTGCTGCCCCCAGGGTAGAGAAGAGTTTGCAGCTGCTCTAGGCCATATAGAAGGGATTCAATAGGCACAAATATACAGAAAGTACAGTTACCTTGTGGAAAAACCAATTGAATTAGGCAATTGCACTTATATTCTGAGAAATCCCTTCCCCCCCCAACATGATCACCAATTTTGGATGTGCTCCAAGTCCATTACCCCCCCATGAAACAGATTTGCTTATAAAAGTGTTAGGACTGCATGTTGAGTGGTGCGAGGGGAATTCTGTGTGGGATGAACTTTTTATCATGCTGTAGTGGAGTTCTCCATTGGTGCAGTGCACAGGGTTCACCTTTGACCTATAATGCTGAACAAGGATACTTTACTCTGGCTGATAATTATGCTTAGCAAGATGTAGCATGACACATGGGCCTTAAATATCCACAATGTGTGACCTTATCTAAACCTTTCTTTAGCAAGCATGGAATAAGACAGTGCCTGGTGCTCGCCGCCTCTTCAATTTTTATCTTAAGGATCTGATGCAGAAAATGTGCACTCAATTGTGCAATGAGCACATACCTGCTCTGTCCTTTACAGATCATTTACTGCATTTAGAGGCCCCTCCAGATGGGCTTCACGGTGGCATCTGCTACTGTGGGGTATATGCCAACATGAATAATCTGCCATTTAATATCCCAAAGGCCACCGTTGTGTACTGTGGACATGGGAGACCCTGGTAAATATTTCATCTGGTTGTCTCAAGCTTTAATGCTAAGACAATGGCAACTCCTTCCTCCCTTCTAAAAAGGCATATATATATATATATATCCAAGTTACAGGTGCAAACCTGATTTTAAGAAAATAGAGAGACTGATATGGAAGCGCATATTTGGGCTAAGGAATTTGGGTCCCTGTGAGTCCGTTCAAGTATACTCTTAGCTGAAATGTGTAATCAGCTTGGGATCAGCAAAGGCAGCCTTTTTGAATTGGCAATATTAGATTGCACAGGGCTTGAAAATTCCTTACTCCTCTTGCAAAGGAGTATCAGCCTAAATTTTGGAAGTGCCATTATTTGACATTAAAGTAATGTTTTTGATTATTTTTGGAATCAAAGGGGCCTTTTGTCGCCTTGCTAGAAATGCTGGTTTGAAACCTTTTTTAGAAAATCAACTTTCTCAATGAATGTTTGCATGGAAGAAGCAGACTTTTGTTTCTTATGAGGGGGTGAGATGGAATTTTCGAAACTCATTGTTTGGAATTATCATGCCCTGTATTAAGGAGGAAAGAAAGATCATTTGCACTTGCAGATCTGAACAGGGTTTAGTGTTTGATGTCCTAGCATAAGATGCATGGGAATGTATCCAGTTTGGGGAGTCAGAAGGACTAATCGATGACCTCTAGTGCTATGGGAACATGTTTTGGGACCTTGAATAGTTAATACTGTTAGTGGCAATATCTAGAGTATCTGTATTTTCCTTCTATCTTATGTTTTATGTTACTATCAATCAATGAATCAAGGGTTTGTAAAGTGCAACTGCTCACCTATGAGTGTCCTAAACTGCTGGTCCTTCTGGATGTGGAGAATCTTTCAAAGAGCCAGGTCTTGAGGTGCTTCTTGAATTGGGTCAGAGACGTGGATTGCCTGAAGTGTAGGGGCAGGGTGTTCCATTACTTGGTGACATAGTAGGAGAAGGAACATCCTCCGATTCTGGTCCTGTGGATCCTGGGGACGGAGGCTGAGGCGCGATGGGCGGAATAGAGTTGTCTGGTGGGTACGTAGAATGCGAGACGGTGGTTCAGGTATGCTTTTCCTATGTTGTGGAGAGCTCTGTGGGTATGTGTGAAGCGCTTGAAGGTGATTCTCTTGTTGACCGGGAGCCAGTGGAGTTGTCCAAGGTATTGCGTGATGTGTATGTCAAGGACCAGTCAGGCTGGAGCATTTTGAATGTTCTGTAGTTTCTGGGTGACGCTGGCGTAGAGTGCGTTGCCGTAGTCGAGTCTGCTGGTGGTGAGTGCGTGGGTGACAGTCTTTCTGGAATCTGTGGGGATCCATCTGAATGTCTTTCTCCATCTGAATGTCTTTCTGACTATGCCTTTTGTAAGGGTATATGTGTGTGTGTATATGTGTATATGTATGTATGTGTGTGTGTGTGTATATATATATATATATATATATATATATATATATATATATATATATATACACACAGAAGAAACGCTGAAGCCCGATTCCAGGAAACATACAGAGCGTTTAAGTTTGTAAGAAGGCAAACTCTCTTCCTCCTAACACGTTTTGGCTTTTCTGGTGAGCCTTGATCACAGGTGGTTTTTTTTTTGTTTGTTTTTTAAATAACCAAAAGAAATGCCAGTACTGCTACCACATTCAAAATCCCAATCTAACATAAATGCATAGACAACTGTACAATGCATTTGGTGCTATTGAATAGCTGTTTTATTCGCAAAATTAGTTCACAAATTATTCAGAATTCAAAAACATGTAAGAAAAAGTATACAAACCATGTAAGTCGACACAAGAAAAAATGCACAGAATTTACACAATTACTATCATTCAAACTGATTCAGTTGTTTCACAAACACACCTCATACATTCATCCTGCACAGTACTAAAAAGAAACGGGGATTGAATACACCAGTTAAAAAAGCACTGGGTCTGCCACCAAATGATAATTAAACCCTTGATTGTTTTGAATACACCTTATCCACAATCCTATGCTAATTTAGATTTAATTGGTATGGTGTAGTGTTGCCACAAAAAATTGCAAGACAAATAATTGGCAATAAGAGCAACTTGGCAGACCAGATGATCACAGGTGAGCAGGTGACATTCAGTTCTCATGTGCTTTTGAGCTCAACCACTCGTGACGTAATGGCATCCTACAATGCACCAGGATTGGAAAATTCATTTCTGAAAACTGTAGAGCATAGTAGTAATTATTGCTACAATAGCATTGTTGCTTCACAGTTTTATTATGTTTCCAAATGCAAAATTGCTCTTTTTTGCAGTTGGAAACATAATAAAACTGTGGAGCAACAACGCTTTTGTAGCAGTAATTAAATCTATGCTCTACGGTAATTTTCCAATCCTGGTTCAATGTGGGCATTGTAGGATGCCATTACGTCACAAGTAGTTGAGCACAAAATTGCATGAGTATTGAATGTCACCTGCTCACCTGTGATGAAGGCTTACCAGAGAAGCCGAAACGTGTTAGGTAGGAGGAAGAGTTTGCCTTCTCACAAACTTAAACATTCTGTATGCTTCCTGGAATCGGGCTTCAGCGCTTCTTCTGTGTGCATTGAATTTGTAACGGGATGCTCTGTGCCCGTTGACAGTTGAAGCCGCCCTGTAGGGTTGGGGGCTCCCGTCGATGGAGGAATGTTTTTGTGTGTAGAGATATAATATATATATATATATATTATCAACAGCAGTTTCCAAAGCTCCGTTAGAACGGCCCAGGAAAACCACACGAATCCAACGTGATTGAAGGCACAACGTTTATTAACAAGCTGAGTCCAACAGAATCTGACGCGTTTCGGGCATCCGCCCTTGCTCACAGACAGTCAGTAAGTAAAACTTTCACAGTTAAATAGCCAGTGCTTCACAGTTTTTTTTTCAATTAGCGTTTTTTTCTTTTTTCAGTTTTTTTCTCATACATAGCACCATGTGTTCATAGAAATGAAGAACATACTCCAAAATAAGTACTGGGAAGTCTGTTTTCCAAACAATTCTACTAAAAGTTATTTTTAACTATATTGGAAGTGGCTAAAATCCACTTTAGAAAACAAAACGGGAAATAAGTCAATTTTTTCTAAGGAAATACAATTTAAGGCCAACTTAAAACATAGCAAACATGCAATAATTTTTCATATAGTAAATAAATGCATATAATGCAGAAAAATACAGTTTATAAAGCCATATTGAGGTTCAATTGAATACAGTACAATTTGTGTAAAACCAACCTTGCCAATGTGCAAAATATGCGATAAAGTGCATATTTCTATGAATGTTTCCATAAAGTGCAAATGCAATATGAACATATAAAGTGACAAGTGCAAATTACGCAAAGAATGTAAACAGTAGGATAAAATCCAGAATGGTCAGGTCATGGATGTATTCAATATAATACGGCACTAAAGAGCATAGGTATTTAAAATGTAAATGGCCAAATTTGTTAACTCCAAAAGAAATCGATTCGATTGGGAAGAAGCAATGTTAATCCATATTAACAATATAGTTGAGCAGGAAACAGACATTCATAAATAGTACCACGTGGCTGTGTCCAAAACATGTGAGTGAAAAAACTTTACTATCACCCAAAAATAAAGAGTGAGAGAAATTTATATGGCAACAACCATGAAGCCACATGTTAAGGGAAAGGTAGTGAAAGTAAAACAATCATTTTAAGAAAACAATATGATATATATGATACTCGTATCCCACAATTCCCTTCACATTTACAACCACTGTAAGGAAGGGGACAGGAAGACAGCAACGCACAATGGGAGAGCACTCCACGTTTGTAGCTTCTTTCTAAAATGTTGTTCTTTTTCATCATATTTTCAATATTATCAAAGTGGCAGTGCATTTGGAAAAGCAGACCTACGCCTTTTGGCAAGAGGCCTTCGGGCGGGTCATAGAGTGTAAAGTGCAGAGTGTTACTTAAAAGGGGGCTTGACCTGTCCCTCCCTCCACCAAATAAAAATGTTATTAAAGTAATATATACATAATTTAAAGTTGTACTATTCAGTGCGGCATGCAATCAATATTTCAAAATTGTCAGATACTGATGGATTGGTGGAAATATCTTGGAGATTTTTTACATAGTAAAACATAAGATTATATGGTTAATAGTGCTTTGCGGTAAAGTACCAATTCCTATGCAGCAAAACAAATAATGACCCAATCAAATCTTTGTAAACATATGTATATAAATATACATATAAATACAAAGTGCAAATACTTTATCTCTCCAGTGTAACTGCTATTTCTGTATATACCATCTTAGTTAAGAATAAAGTGCAAATACAAAGAGTAATGTTATATCCATGGCCACTTATGACATCACAATCATATTTTGCATTTCTGTAAAGTACCAGTGCTTCATCCCTCCAATATAAATACAATACCTTTGTAGTAAGGTGCTGGTGCAAACTCAAAAAGATGTTCAGGCAAATATTTGTTCAACGTATAAAAAACAGTAAGGTCGCAGCATGATAAGGTAGTAATGACTGATATTGCTAGTAATATGGAAGGTCCTCTCTCTGAATCTAAGTCGTGAATTCTAGTGCAAGATGTTACCACCTGATTTGCTCTTGTTATACTCCATAGTCACAAAATCATATATCAATTGACTCGAGTTACACCAGTAGTGTATCCGTTGGTGCCTCGGACTGAGAGTCCAAGGCCCCGAAGGATAGGGCGCGGTCTCCCATACCTGAGTTTCTACCGGGTGAGGTGAGGTTTTTATCTCATACAAAACAGGTATGAAGATCACTCCGCTTGTATTGAGGTATTTTTAAAAAAGGTTGTATTCTGATGACTATTGTCAGCACATTTCATTTTCTGAAGAATGCAGTAGCAATCTTATTTAGGTCCGGAAGAAAGCCTGGACTAGGGGCCCTCTAGGCTGAATTTTGTCAACCATATGGTGAAGCAGTTTATTTGTTAAAAACTGCTTTTGCACTATTTTAAACGGACTGGCAGGGACCTCTCCATTAAAGTAATTTTCTCTCTCCCATATTCATTTTTAATCTCGCTCACTAGCACTGCCCTGACTATTCCATCACCCAAGCTACAGATATCCACTCCCAAAAGGAGATAATAGTTAATCAAGTAATATTCCTCTTTCTTGTTTGCACTTCCTTCTGCTGTTGTTTAATGTAACCTGATCGCAATCCGACCCACAGTATCTCTCTGTGATCTGGAAGAGTTGTGGTAGGAAGGAAGAATATCCAAGTGATGACACTGACCTCCCTTGGTAGTTGATGGACATCCTATCATCTGGCCAAGGCTACCTCTCTTTATACACTTTTTTCTGAGCTCATTTCATTTTGGATATATGCTGGGTGTTTTCAATCTTAGTTGTTGTGATAACCTGTTTCTTGCTTCTCTCTCTGAGACCACCAGATTCTATTGTAGTTGTGATTTATTGTATTGGGGATTAAATCTGGGGTTTGGTCTTTAAACTCTCCCTTGGACCCTTTTTTCTCCCTTCTGGAGTTGTTATGAATTTTTTTTTATACTCAATAGTTTGAAATAGACGGCAGAGATAATAAAAGAACATAGTGCCTCTGATTTGTGAAGCTCCCATTCTTAAAATAGGCCTAACTGAGTAACTCCTCAGAAATGCGGCAGTTGACAAAGGTAAGTGGGGAAAGTCAAGCATTCAACAAAGATTACCTAGGTACAAGGCTACCATTCAGCAATGTTAAGCTGCCTTTCTCACCACTACCTTTTACATATTTCTGCTTCCACGATATATTTCTAATATTGTCTGTCATTTTTTTGCAGGAAATGAAAATCCCAAAAAAGGTAGGCATAGGTTTTGAAAACAGGGCTCAGATGCCATTATTTCCCCTTCTAGTAAGCCCCCTCCCGCTATACTGCATTCATTGATTTATCATGCGTATGAGAGGACTATAAATCTTCAGAGCCCCAAAAATTTAGATTTATGCAGTTTAAAATCAAATTTGTTTATAGATATTATTGTTCTCACACTATACTTGCTATTAGTTTTCAAAATACACAAAAAACACGAGACTAAAATAAAATCATCAAAAATGTGATATCTAGAACTGACATAAAATTGGCAGGAATTTACTTTACCATGTTACGTCTTTGGAGGATGTAGGCGATATACCGGCAAACCTTGAAGTAACAAGAACAAGTTCTTTAGTAAGAACCAGTCATTTAGTAGAGCCATAAGAAATACACCAACTCCGCATCCTCCATCAAAAGTCCAGCAGATGTTCTTAGTAAACAATTCAAGAACCTTTCGGGGGTAAGCATTTGAGAACAATGATAGAGATCTTTAATAATATCATTTGTGCAATACTGGAAGCACATCAAGTCTTCAAATGTATGCTTGATTAAGAAGTAACCAGATCAAGATATTGCTGAAATTGCCCAAAACTAGTAAGGATAGCTGTTTTAAACAATATCTTGGCCTCTTCCTTAGAAATAGAGTGGTGCATAAACTTATGCTTTTCTGACGTCACACATATATTTTGATATGTTTTGCCGTTAAGCATGATAAAACTATGCAAAAAGTGTTTGACTAAAACTAGAAAACAATTCAAGAACTTTAAAGGGATAGCGAAACACCCGGGTAGCTGCCATAGATAGCCTCAATTTTGTGTTGGTGGAAGCTCATGGAATCAGACTTTAAGTATATGGTTAGGTGCATGTTCAGGTTAGTGAAGTCACTCAAATACAAAGCACTGCAGCTCAGATACTTCAATAGTTTGCAATGGAATATTGCAAAGAATGTAAAAGACGTGACACTGATATGTGCTCGCTCTATATTCATATTTCACCAAACTAAGCAACCCCACTGCAATGCTAGAGTTAATAAAGGCAGGTGGAGCATTTGAAGTGAGGCCTACCATTCATCACCCTTTCATTTGATCTAAAATTCATCTTTGAAGCCATCTGTCAGTGTTCTGATCTCTGATATTGTTTCTGTCCTTTCTTTTTCTTGCAGGATGTGGAAGTAAAAAAGGAGGTATGCATCGTTTCTGAAAACATGACAAAATGCTAAATATAAATGGCAAGAATTTACCATTAGAAATGTTCTGTCATTGAAAGATATATGCCTACTAAAGTACTGGGACATATTGAAGTAAAAGCAACCATTTCTGTATGGGGAACCAGCAATATGGTAGAGCCAGAAAAAAACATTCTCTCAGTTCAGCATCCTCCACCAGCATTCCTTCATCAGCCTCCACCAGTGTCCACACGAGATGTCGTTTGTGTCATCCCAAACATTGCTACACCTTGCAACATACAGTCAAAAATGGTGTAATTAGTTACGGTGGTGACGCTCCACCTTAAGCAATAGACCTAATCCTTGCTCAGGTACATCACTACACTTACTAAATTAACCACATAAAAGATTGTCATTTCCTACGCATACTATTTGCAGCATTGGGTTCTACTCGACTAGAGCACAAACACACACAATGCAGTAGGGCAGTCTTCTGAGTCAGCATACCATTGGGACACCACAACATTTTCAGTGAAGATTTCACTGACCTGGGTTCCAATGTGTGTTAGCCTAGACCGGACCTTTCAAGGCAAGTAATGTTTCAATCTAGAAACTGATCGTGTTTGCCCTTAGAGTGGCTGTGCCATTGTTTCTATAGCGGAAGACTGCTACTAGCTAGATCACTCATCGTCTGAAAAACACGCATTCATTGATGTTCTACAATTGCTGTGTGTTTTGTCAGGCATCTTGGCGAGACTCCATAATTTATCTATGAATGCATCCAATGTGTTTAGAGGACCACCCTGTGAAGCAGATTTGAAGCAGAATGCACTGCATTATGATTTTGTGGGCCAAAGATCTGTGGGCTGGTGTAGGACTGTTGGATTACATTTCGGCCAATCTGAGTAGCCAAGATGCTGAGCCATGAGACAACTGCATGACCATTCAGTAATCTGGATCAGCAGAAGTGGTCAAAATGTGCACAGTTTGTCAATTTCTCACTTGGAAGAATGTTACAAGAAGTTTCATACTTTTCTTGCATAGTATTTCACTCCGAGGTATATCACCAGGGAGTGCCATTGCTTTCTCCTCTATTTCTGCTACTGCTGTGGATAACCGTGCCACTGGAGGAGCAACTACATCTGAGTACCCAGTAGTTTTTTAAAAGAAGCTCGAACTTCGGAATTTATATTTTTGCTGATCTTATTGCATTACATCTGGAAAGGGACCTGACTTAAAGTTGACTGGTAGCACAGACTGGAGCACGTGCTTATTCCTTCTCTTGAAGGTTCTCCTCCAGTGAAGCTTGCCATCATAACCCTAGGTCAGAAGTTAGGTTGCTGTCCGTTTCTCTACCAGAGCAGAATCTCCCATGGAGGAGTTGCCGGTTCTTTAGTAACCGAAGGAAGGCCCATTACTACCAATCTGTGTTGGGGTAAGAGATTACGAATTATGTACCCCTGTCACTATAGACTATTTAATTTCACAGAAGAGATAGGAACTACCAGTATGTTCATCAGATATTATTTTCAACATGCTAGAAACAGCAGCGTAGTGTGCAATCAGCCTCCTCTTTGTGCCACCCTAACTGATCCCGTAGAGTAGTGACCCACATGTGATTCTTCAACGTTTGTAGATCTGGTAAAATTATTATTCTTCTGATTGCAAACTGTGTCCTGGATCCTGATTTGTCAGCTTTAACTTAATCACTGCCTCAATGCATGGTCTCTTGCTGTCCTAAAAGTGCATCTTGAAAACACATATTTAGCCTAATTCAGCTAACAGTTTTCAAAGCTGGTTTATAGTTTATTATTTTCCCTAGGTCTGTTAATCTGCAAACTGTTCTACCCTCCATTTCATTTTCTGTAATGTTTTTATTGAGTGTAAATTCTGTATTTTAGCAATATTTTTTTGCTGGTTGGGAATTAACATTTATTGCAAACATTTAAATATGTTTAATGGTACAGGAATCTTCACAAGAAAATGCTCTGCCCAGTCAGATGGGTACATAGGACATATTTAAAAGTGTATTACATATGACCTTTTTTTCACTTTCTTTTTCTTTCAGGTACTAAGGACCAAGGTGAAGGTAATGGTTGATGTAGTGGAATAAGGAAAGTTGGAGAATGTGCTGAGAAGTAACTTGTAATTCAAGCTTAATTTGATACAGTTTGAATTATCATAGAGAAAATAGCGAATGATATCAACTGAATTCAGAAGGCTGGTACTTTCAAACCTGCATTTGCACTCTACACCGAGTTCTTTGTGTTGCAATGCTGAATTAGCGTCTGTATTAGTTTTGCGATGAAAGGTGGTGCCTCAGGAATCCACTGAAATTCATGTTATTCATCCACTGCCCAGTTTGTGCACCTATCCTCTTTGGCCTCTGCCACAACTTGATGTTCATCTGCAATACTTTGTGTGCTAATTCCGCGTGTCAGGGACTTGCCAGCACATGATGCCTGCTAAGCATGTTGCTGACCAGACTGGAAACTGGGGTTCAAAATTCTACATCTCAAAGCTGAGGTTAGTTGGAATTTACAAGGGGTTCAACAATTTTTAGTTTGAGCCATAGTAGTTCGAAGTTCCTATATTTATTTTTCACAAAGATGGGGATACCTGAAAATTCATAGTGCCCTTCCTGAAACTAGTTTTCAGACCAAGTTAGACAGATATATAAGAAAGTCTGTTCTTACACTATGTTACTTCAAGAATGGCATATTTTAAAAACTATTTTGTAGTCACTTCTATAAATATATAGAAAATATTTACTGAACCAAAAAGTGCAATTAATTCAGTGGAACTTTATGTATGAAACTACTGCCCTAGTTATCAAGAGTGTTCTCCCATATTCTCATGAAATGGTAGCAATCTCTGATCTAAGGCATTTTTGGAGGCAAATAATAAAAATGGACAAATACAAAAAAGTGTCTTATGTATTTTCGCAGAAAATAACAAGATCCTAGAAAGACCAAAGTCTTCTAAATTTACCATTGCAAGACCTGTATCAAAGCAAAGTTACTGTTGAGAGAAATGATTTTATTAGCGAGGGAATTATAGATAATCTATTGTCAAATGGAGAAATATAGGTATTTTTCGTATGAATAATTTTCATAGCAGTAGCTGTCAAATGAATAGATGTGATGCAGCTTTATTAAGAACACAGAACATCACAGTTTATTTGGGAAGATGATTTCGTAGCAATGAAGAATGGCCTCCATCTTAAGAACTTTCTACAGAACTCTGACACAATTCTGACCATGTATTAAAGATCCTGGCAACCGTTTTAAGAATTTTAATTGGTGAAGTTATTCAAAAAGCTATTCATCAACACATTTTGAATACAATCAACAACGCTTTGTAAAAGATAAAGCACTATGAAATAATTGCTACTGATAATCATGGTTTGGCAAATTAAGCTACTCAAGAAGACCTGTTAAAGGAGGCTGGGTCAAGGAAAAGTCTTTAAAAAAGGCTTAAAAAATGATAAGCAGTATATCAAAACATAGATAAATGATATTAAGTGGCAATCGTAGCTCAAGGTATAGAATGCTGGAGGGTTTGTTTCTGATTAATGCCCAGGAAAACATATGTGATATATAAAACAAACATGAATAATTCACAGTGGATATTAGATCCAAGAGAACTTGCAGTAATAAAAGAAAGGGTGAAGTTTTACTGCAATTCCCTCCTTTTTCAGTGAATTCACATACAAGTACATGAGAAATATCAAACCAAACAAAATAAGGGTTAAAAATAGAAAGACAAAAAAGAACAGGCCATGTAAAGTAGGATTCCATAAAACAGGGGAATTCAATCCTGTGTAATCAGAAGTTAAGGGATTATTTGTCACCTTAGTACTTTATCGGAAGCCCTGTGTTTATCCTTTGCAGGAATAACCAAGAGGGAGAGTCTTGATTTGTGATCCGAATCCCATTAATGTAGATGAGGTAACACGCACACTCAGTGTCATCATTGACTCTGTTTCCAGTCCTGAGTTTTTAACATACAAATCCGTAATTACAGATGAGCTTGTCTAATGAGTTAATCAAAATCAAATTAAGACATTATGTTATATACTGCATTATCCGTGCAGACATGGGGTGAATGAACAACCTATTGATACACCTTTCAAAACAAAGTTTAACCCTACTTCATTAAACAGAGTTAGGGTTTTGCACTTCCTATAGGTGCATGTCGTGATTTTTTAAATGTAAAGATATTTTAGTTTCCCAATTTCAAAAAAATCAGGGTTCTTGAAGGTCTTTACAGAAGTATTCACATTGCTGTAGACAAAACTCTAGATCAATTATATTGAACTGTAACTCTTCATAAGAGCTTTAAGGATAAATGTGCCTTCTATTTTAATTGGAAAGTAAAGGGAGTTAAATAACTTTATTACTAAGGAAGGAACAATTGAAAATTCAGGTTGAAGGTAAAGTAATGTTTACAATCCACCAGCAGCTGCTAGTCCTTAAATTGTGGAATCTGTAACACCTATGATAGTTATTAGTCAACCATATTAGAACAATAGCAGCACAACTTCAGTCTATAAACGGATGGATACAATTTCTGTACTCTAGAATGGTTCTTGCTTGAGGGGTGAAATGTTGCCCCTTCAAGATACATATATCACTGAAACTATGATATTTAAACTTACTATTTCCCAATTCAAACTGAGAACCACATGGCATGTGTGGTAATTTTACCATTGGATCACTGAAGCTTTAAAATACGTTTGTACCACTCAAGTAACCCTTATTGCTTCAACACTGATGTAGAACAACTTGCCTAGAGATGTACAAGGGATAATCGGGAAGACTGAATAGAGAGCCCTCAAATGGCAATGTACAAAAATGAATGACCCTAATATAAAGCTTATTCTCTATCCTCCAGCAAAGATCTATAAAGCTGATATCAAGTAAACTGAAAAAACTGCACAACTCTTGTTGCCTCATTTAAACAGGTTGCCCATCTAAGAAATCCTCAATCATAAGTCCTTAACCCAAATGGCATCACATCTAGAAACCTTCACCCACAAGTCCTGCGCAATACAGTGGTAGACCACTTCATCAGAAAAGCCAAGAACCTAAAACTATCTTCTGAACCAGCCATTCAGCAATGCTGCTCCTCCTGCTTGCCAAACCAAGAAGACGCATGCATCCCAAAATCAGCTCCTCTGGGAGGTCTAAAGCCACTTTCACCTAGAGTCTTCTAGGAAGTCCTCATAGCTAGGAACAATGCAATCTACCTGCATGTGCTTCAAATAAAACAATCAAATGAGCAGCCTTCAATTAGATTTCCAGATTCTTTGGAGAAAAAAACTACTATCAGATCAACAATAAGATTCTGTCCTTGTAGACTGAGTTTATCTGATCATGACCTGGGATTATTTTAATACAACAGTGCACACAAAGGGAGTGACAGCCCTACTACTGGTGAACTTTTCAACTGCTTTTAACTTAGTGCACCACCTCACACTTCTATAGAGATGGAGCGATCTCTGCATTCAAGGTACTCTCCTAGACTGAACTTCCTCCTGCATCTGGGGTAGATTCAGGATCATCATGCTATGACCTTATTCAGAAATAGACGTGTGCAAATCTTTTTACTATACAAGCAAAATGCTGTGCAAATACAGACTATTGGGTAAATATTTTCTATTTTGTTGTTGATAAAATGTTCGCATATGGGAGGCAAGATTTCAATTAGTAATGCTTTGAGGATTCTGACCTACATAAATTGCTCAAAGAATCAACTGGCTACCATCTGGACTCAGGACCACCTCTTTCTGGATCTACTGACGCAAGTAATCTAGGAATCATCATGTTCCCCGGGCCCCAGGTAACTCTAAAAACCAAAAGCCCCATTTTCACAATGAACTAGAATTCCAATACATGGCCCAGGTTGGCATTTCTTTGGTTCTTTCAAGTGGCGAATATGCATCTGCTACGTGCTGCAAAGGTTGCAGGGAATCCAAGCAGCAGCTGCCAGACTACTGCAACTATGCAACCGCAGCACTCCAGCCCTGTAAGCCCCCATTTGCTAACTAGATGCAGATCCTCCAAAGCTCTCTGCATCACACACAAGACCATCCCTGGCATGGGACCCACCTTCATCGAAAAGAAAAGTTGGCAATAAAAGCAGACACTATGCTTTATTTAAGGTTCGCCTCACTCAAATAATCCTGCACTTCCAAAAATTCACATTGGTGGGATTTTACTACTTGCTGCAGACAATTAATTTTAGAAATGCATGACAAAGTGTCAAAATTTTCCATAATCACTCAGAATTCAGAAAGGTAGTGAATAACTGGCTATTTCAAAACAAGCTGTTCCTGAACACCAAAATGGGTATCACATGCCCACGGTTTCTGAAATCCTTATTTAAAATATTATAGGATGTAATGCACTTGTAATGAAGTGGATGGGTTATCCATCACAGTTGTGATGCAGTAACCCTTGCACCAAACTTTACATCGGTCCCATTGCCATTTAAATCCAAACATCACAGGGTAACAATGTAATATGTTGCAAAATAATAAAAATGAAAAATGTCTTATAATTATATTATAAATAGAAAAATATTTGTACATAAGTATGTGAGGAACTCATGTATCACACACCTCCAAAAGACGGGCTATCGTTACAAGTGATATTCTTCACATTTGCTTAATGAAGTGCATTTACTGGTACAGACACGATGGTTAAACCAGGTTTAATGACTTGAAATCTCACATTAACATTAATTGGCTAGAACCAATGCAGGAAATGTATCTTCATTTCTTATTGTTCTCAACAGACTTTCTCTTCTATTTCTCTTCTTGCTTCTAACCACAGTTTCTAACAGCTCTAATTATAAGCTGCAGGTTCAATGGCAGAAGACCTTTTAGCTAACAAGAAATTTAAATACAGGCCAAAAATTTTTAAATATATATGTTCCAGTTTCGATCACTCTTTCACAAAACATAACAGCAGAATTCCCTAGAGTTCTGTTAAAATTCACCTTGAATGATTCCAGTGCAAAAGTACCAAATCTGAACTTCGATATTCTATAACTAAATTAGAGTATCACGAGGGAGCTTGGTAGTCGGCATACTAACAAAGGTAAACATTTCAGCTCCACTCAGATACTGATGATGTGTTAAACTCTAGAGATTTTAGCCGAATAAAGCAGCTGATTTGTGCCTGGTATGACTTAATTGATTGTGATACAAAATTAACGTATACATTTTTCAATAAGGCCAATATGATTATGCAAGTTTAAGGCATTGTGTTTGTTGGTAGCTCTGTTTTTACAGATGCACAAATATAAATCCTATTAAAGTAACCTCGCTAATGCAATTAGTACTTGTACACTGACTAACAAAGAGGTCTTTATTACACTTTATCTTAGATGTTGCATCACCTCATTTATGTGAAGCTAACAAATTGCTTGGACAACAAATCTACCTTTTCTAGCTCTGATAAACACTGGAAAGTCATTGGTTACCTCTCCAATCACACCAGCTTCCAAAATGTTGCATAATTTCCACGGTAGATGGTTTTACCAGCTGACAAATATTGGGTACATTAAAATTGTACAATGCCTGCCACAGTTCCGATCTAGGAACACTATTAAGAGCCTTTTTGAAATCTATATAAGACACAAAATGTTTTTTTTTTCCCTTTCCATTGAAAGTCGTGCTCTAGAAGCTTTCTCACAGGAGAAGTTAGATACTATGTTGGGATCTATATCAACCTACGAAAATATTGTACCTAGTAAGTTGCCTACCCCTACATTTTGAATGTAGGTATAGATTTACTTTTCTTAATTCCACATCTGCTTAGACCTAACTTGCAATGTATTTGTAAGTTCAAAATAATAAACGCGAAATTTGTTATGCTATGTATGGCAAGCAATATAGTGGTAAACCATACAAAGCACATGCAATTATGAGGACGTACATCCTTAGAAGATTAGTTTTCTTGATTCTGGTAGACCCCCCCCCACCCCCCCATATTTGTTAACTTGCTCCTTGCCCTCATTGCTTGATTCTGGTAGATCCCTCCTCTAATGGACACAAGGATTGCATGCAGTCAAAAGATTGCATTACCTAACTGTAGTATATTCATGCTAATTTTTCACCTGCTCCCATCCCACCATCCTAGAAACCACATTCCACCAACCATATCACTGCACCAACAAAAACGGTATACATAACACTGACTCAATCACCCTGAGGTGCAGCATAAGCATCATTCCATGCATAGGAATATCAATAAGTGTACTGAAAAACATTTGGAGTGACCCCAGATATTTAGCATAAGACCACATGAATTCCCATAAGGACCACATAAGCAGTGTGTGAATACATAACAACTCTTAAGAGCATTTTTTCTAGTCCTCACGCACCACAACAAAACTCTTCCTGTTTGCAACTCCCTGAATTACTGCAGTTCTTTCCAGACCTCCTGAATGACACCAGACCACTTCCCACACACATCTCACTACATATTTGCAACAAGGCACGATGTAACCTGAAACCCATTCATGACAAGTGTAAGTGACTTCAGCCTCCTCTCTTAAACTCTTCACTTCGTACTCTGTGTAAGAGCACCTATACCATTGGCATGACCTGTTTTAGAGCAGCCTTCCAAACCTCATGCCTCACACATCTCTTCCCCTCTAGACCACGTTATGAATCCACATTCTATTATCAAGCATCAAGAACAGTATAGCCTTTAACTCTCTCAACTGAAAATGCCTCATAGCCAGAGTATGAGGAACTATACAAGTGCTGCTGTAGGCTAAACCACAATACAATTTCTCACTGTAAGTCTGATGTTGGAAGCAGTGGCCACCCAGTTCTCGTTGTAAAGGCTCACAGATAATCGTCTACTTCAAAGCTGTCTAGCGATTCTAGTCTGTTAAGTAGACCCTAATCTCACAACTTCTGATCACAAAATCAATCGCTCCAAAGGGTGAAAGTCACTCTTCTAGGAGAATTTATCAGTTCGTTCTCCCATTAACAACAATGTAGGTATGGCACTTCTTGATATAAGCCAACAAATATTAGGCCTGTGCCTCAGGCAGAGGATTCTGATTCTGTGATTCACCTGACGACAGGTTCCAGGCTTCTGTTAGGGTGTTCACTATCTGACAATTCCTAATAAATGTGCTTAAAAATTAATTTATTGAGCTAGACTGTATTAATCTGAGAAAAAAAGATAAAAGTACAGAGCCCAAAAATTCCTTGAATCTTTAATTTACATGTCATCACAAAGGGGTACAATGTTGTTGTTCAACTTGTAAAATGGAAAACCTCTTTAAAATCTGTCCTATGACGACTAAGGTCTACACTATTTTAAGGATCGGGTTCCGTAATATAGATTGCTGTTAGGTGATTGTTAGACACTCATCTCTTGCTGCCCACATTTGTGAATATTTACAGCAAGTTCTTGTGGAAATGAATATCTTTTGGTTTATGCAGACTTCCTCCATCACAATGCTCCCAGGAAAGGGTGAGACTGTCACTCCACAGGCCATAGCTCTTTGTACGATAGTGAGGTAATCACACTCCCACATAATGTCAATGTTACCTTGTCTAGCACTTATCGACTCCTTCCATATTTGCTCCGGTGGGCTGATCAACCCCACCAGGTCCTTCTCTCCTGCGTCTCACACAAAACTCCATGGGCTGCAGAAGTCCACACAGAGGAAGGAAAATTGACAGCTTTCAGGGCACAGTTCTCTGCTGAAATGGTTGTAATAGAAGTTTTTGCTTCTCCCCCTTTTTTGTGACTCTCATATTTATTCCCTGTCGAAGTGGTCACTTGCAAACTTGAGGATGACACTTACAGGAAAAATCTTGGATAACATAAATTGGAGGAAAAAACAGATTTCCAAGCAGAAATTGGACCACTGCAGCACTGAAACAAAGTGTGAAATTGTATAGGTCAGTTGGAGAACTGTAAATGGATCCTAGTCTTCTTTGGGATATGAGGGAGGAGTGTGGGGGTAGCGGAAGTATTAACATGGCCACTACCACATATTTCAGAGAAAAAAGTGAAGAAAGTGCCTGTGAACTGCACAAGAGCAGATATTTTTTCTAGGATCATGACCAATACATTAATAGAGCTTGAGATTTTGTACAATATTGGGTATGTTATTAGATTAAATAAAATTAGAAACTATTTGTCAACTAGTAAAAAATAAATACGTTGTTAAACAAGCCAATAGGTATAAGAATTCAACCATATCATATGGTAATCTAAGTGGTATGTTTGTAAAACTAAAACTAAATTGGAGCAAGGGACTTACATTAACCTGTTCCTTTGGCTTAGTAAAGCACTTATTATATATAAGCATATAATTAAGCTGCGCTTTGTAGTGTTGTAAGGATCAAGCCACTCAAGTGACAACAGTCATAACGTAATGACAAGTTGAGTTAATAAGAGCGGTTTTGAAAGTTTTCTTAAAAATCTTAAAGTAAATATTGTTTTTAATAGTGAGTTGATAAGACAACATTCAGAATATTAAATTGTGTCTTCATGCCACAGGTAAAACTGATGTATTCTAGAAAACGAATGGAAGATCAAACAGTGTAAGGGGCAAGAGTGTTTAACATAGAAAGGTTTCAAAGGTGTAAAATAATTTTGTCAAAGTTGATGTGACTGAAATATTGAATTGCGAGCAGCCAACAAAAAGGGTATGCATATAAATTGCTACAGCTTAATGAAAAGAGTTATAGTTGAAACATAGAAAAACATTTAAAAGCTATATGAGGAAAACATTTGGACCAGTATGTGTATGCCACTATCATGTGGCAAACAGTTGTCCTGCAAAATATAGATTCCAGAATATCGAATGGCAGTACATCCTCAAGGTGTTTTACACTGGTTCAATAGAGATTTACAATTTTTTTATTCCTAACTCCACATTTATGACACTGGGGGGGGGAATATATATACTCATACAGGGACGTTATAGTTAGGCTCAGCTTATACATTCACAAAACAATAGCAATTCAGCAGTTATAATTACCGGAGATAACTATAACTTATGGACCCTGCAATGCAGTGAGTGCCTGTGATGGTGTGTGGATGGGTCTTTCAGATCCTGCATGGGTGTTTGAGAGGCTGAGTGGGTCTGTCAGTAGATATGTGAGAACCTGCATGGGTCAGTGAATGGGACTAGGAGGGGCTGCATGGGTCTGTGAGTGGGTGTGTGACTGTGTGTAACTGTTAGTGTGTGAGAAAGTGGCAACAAAACTGTGAGTGCCTGCGTGGGTCTTAGAATGGGTGCATGAGTGCCTATGTGCATGTGTATGTGAATGCCTGCATGGGTCTATGAGTGGTGTCTGAGTGCCTACATGGGTATGTGAGTGGTTCTTTGAGTGTCTGCATGGGTCTGTGAGTGAGTGTGCCAATGCCTGTGTATGTCTGTGAGTGGGTGGGTGAGTGCCTACATGGGTCTGTGAGTTGGTTTGAGATTGCCTACACGGCTCTGTGAGTGGGTGTGTGAATGTCTGCATAGGTCTTTGACTGGGTGCATGACTGCCTGTGCAGGTCTGTAAATGGGTGTTAGAGTACCTGTGTGTCTGTGTCTGAGTGGGTCTGAAAGGTTTCTTTTTCTCAAAGTGTCAAGATTTACAGATTCATAGCGGATTTTCATGGGCGCTGAGCTGAGCCTCATGGGAAAATCTGAGAGTTCCCGAAGTGTAAAAAGAAATCCTGATATAACTCAATTTTCTGCCCAACATCTGCCCCTCGGACACTCCTCTAACCCACCCATGGGGTCAGGGTACCTCTACCCTGACCCCTTTAATCATTTAGCAGAAAAACTTTAAGTCCTTGAGACCGTCCCCAGATACTTAAAATGGCAGCCAAAACCTCCTGGTCAGGTTGTGGTGAGCTAATCACAGCGTTGCTGGTGGTGCGTAACTTCATGTATCCACCAGAGGGTCTTAATCCTTAGATATACAATTTTGTTTCCTTTAACTCCACAACTATTGAATGGATTTACACCAAATCACAAAAAGGGCTATTTCTGGACCAAGAGCTATCTCTCTGCCAAATGTGGTGCAATCCCATCAAGTAGTTCGGGCTGTAGTCTTGTCCAAAATCCCTATGGGAAATTGCATGTGAAATGCAAATTTTTTAACCCCCCCCTTTTTTTTTATAAGCAAGTAAAAAAATGACAATACTTAACCTGCAAAGTTGTGGAAGAACACCAGAATAAGAGTAGTTGACTTCAATAGCCTTACTTGTGAGTGGTTATCTTATGAAGTTTAAGCTTTAAGCTTGATTGAATAATGAATGCAGCTGGAGAGCAATGAAGTGCTCAAATAAGAGGTTTAACAAGTCTCAGACTCTCTCTTCCAACTCTAAATCTCTTTTTTTTGTAACAGAAGTAAGTGTAATACATCAGTGCGAGTTTAATCAGTGAAGCTGCACTTCAACTGAGCCAAATGGTACATAAAAAATGGATAGGATTTAAGAACAAATACATCAAAACTGTCCGCACACGCTAATGAAATCCTGATGTTCCTCCGTACAAGCTCTCTTGTCTACCATAGAACTCTACTCCTTACACTCAGGATAAAAACTTAACAGAGATACATCGGAGGAGAAACCTCTAAATCTTCACTGTGCGAAAGAGGCGCTGGGCTCATCTGGTCTGTCCTGGCAGACCAGATATATAAAATATCTGGGCATTGAGTTCGGATCTGATGTGATAGACACCATTAAACATAATGAAGAAATTACTCTCGACAAGACTAATAAACTGCTAACCACATGGTCCCCCAAATTCATCACTTGGTGGGGCAGAATTGAAACTATAAAAATGTTGATCACCCCTGTAATCCGTTATCTTATCAGCATGCTTCTACTGATTCTTTCAGAGGACTTTCATCACAAATTAAATAAACAGATCACTAAATTCATTTGGCAGGACAAAAAAGCCAGAATATCCTTAAAAAAACTCAGACTGAACTATTATTTAGGGGGCATCAACCTAGCCAACTTCAGACACTACCAATCGGCGTTTCTTGCAAAACAGGGCTCATACTGGATAAGCCCACCGAGTGACTACATGCCAGTATGATTAGAAATAGAGCGGATCCTCCTAAACAACCTTAACCCTCTAACACAACTAACTGTCAACACCAAACGTCTTGACGGTTCCAAATACTTATTCCGGAATGTAAAAACCTCCCTAATAACAGTAGATACAAATCTATCAGCATGAATAAAATTCTACAACCTTGCTTCACTCTGGAACAACCCGCACATTAAATATAACATCAAATCGTTGTACTACCAAACATGGCTTGACAAGGGTATCTTCTTCCCACTTCAACTAGGCTCCACCTCTCACCCCATTGCCTTCGGCGCACTACAATCAGCATACCAACTAGAAACACTAGAGTTCTACAATTTCCTAAAAATCAAAGGTGCTTGAAATCCAAGATTCCTAAAAACACACCATTCCTACCAAATCTTATCTGAAACTTAACAACTCTGATCACCAAGTATCCTACCTATACAAACTTCTACACCTGACGGCATCACAACTAAATAAAGACTTATCTACTTTCTGTGGAAATCACTCTTCCAATCCCATTTGTCCTCAGAATGGTCCCGAATCTGGAAGTCAGTCACCTATCAAAAAATCTCCCCAGTACTTTCTCAAACTAAATTCTGGCTCCTACACAGATCATTCTGGACCCCATCCCTTTTACACTCGCTGAAAATTCTAGATAATTCCACCTTCTGGAATTGTAGGGAAGAAGTGGGTGATATGGTTCACCTTATCCTACACTGCAAGGCCCTCTCCCTATTTTGGAATAAGGTTTCCTCATTTTTATCAGTTATTCAAATGCGACCCAAAAAAAGAATTAACATTTCTTATTAAAGGCTTACTCGACACTAACCTAGCCAACCCTGCAGATAGGGCTCTGTTCGACTTACTACTAATATCTGCGATCAAAATAGTCTTATCCAACTGGAAAAATACACACAAAGTCTCCTTCAATGGCTGGATCAAATGGGTTTCTCACATTCGAGGTGAAGACAACTTTTCCCTCCAGCACTCACCATGGAAACCTCCTGCCAAACCCATTTGGGTAACCCTAGATAATTTCTTCACCACCAAAAAAACTCCTTAGACACACCCATGTATAACACTCCCTCTAGGCCAGAACCACCTGTAGACTTTTCGATTACATCTTCTGTATGCTACCCTTTTGTCTTATATCGCAACCCTTTCCCTCCCAATTTCTATGGCAGATGTCCACACTCCTTGAGTCTATACCAAATCCCAGCTCAACTTGCCCATAGTATAAAAGAGCTTCTGGAAACAAATATGTTGCCTTATTCTGTACTGTACTTGACTATGCATCTACCTAATGTATGCATATTATTGTTCTTGCAACCAATGTTTCCTCCAGTTGTTCTCCGCAGTCATCCTGGTCGTCTGCAGCTGTAAAGTTAACGCGCTATAATGTAATGGATCTGTATAGTTAAGTCACCCCCCCCTCTTTTTTTATTTGTCTTAGTTTTACTTTGTAGGAGCCTTGGGTCTCTGTAACCATAATTTGAGTATATGTGTTATGTTGTCCCCTAAGTATCCTTTGTTTCTTATTGTAATTATTTCATACTTTATGAGTCTCATGATAAAACTCAAAAAGTTTTTGAAATAAATATAATGATGGATAACACAGACGCAGGGTTACTGGGTATCAAATCTAAGCACTCTCTGTCTCCCCACATTCTCAGAAATGCTCCGTGCCTATATCTGTCCTAACTTTTTGTTCTCTTTTATTTCTTAGCAGAGGATGATGACCAAAATCAAGGTATGAAGTGCTTACCTCCGCTTCCCTGCCAAAGCGGAGCTTGCTGTGTCACATAAAGAGAACAGTCAGCGCTGCTTGTGTGGGTTTTTTTTGTCCTCTTTCTCGCTCAGTTATGTGGCAGGGGCGTAACACAGGCCCCTGCGGGTCATGGGGCACCGCCCTTTCATGGGCCCCACCACCCCTCCTAGGGCCCCCACTCAGCCCAATGAATATCTCCGAGACATGGAGATTCAGTGGCCCCTCATCACATTCTACAGAGGCCCCACATCATTTTACGTTTTGCCACTGGTCTGCAGAGATCCAGGAATGGAGTGTAATGTGCCTGAATAAGTGGGCATAGCACTGCTTGCATTCTCCAACCTCCGCCGCGGCCCGTGCAGGTAAGAGCGGCGGACCCGGGTGGAGGAATTTCACCAGAATACAACCAGGGAAAATTAATGATTTCTTTCTTTATTTTTCCCTCGTTGTGGTCTGTTGAAATCCCCCCCCACTGGGCCCCACCATCTTACCTGTACGGGCCGCAGCTGCAGCTGTCCAACCTCCCTTGGGTATGTGGAGATCTGTGAGAGGTGGAAGAAGGTGGGTGAGACCACTTTTCAACCACCTCTGTCAGGTGCCCGAGTGTGGCTGGGGAGCACAGGTGACTTAATAGTGGGAAATAACTTTTGTTTCCCGCTGTATAGTAATTTCAGTGAATACCCAGATTTAGATTTGATTTTTCATGTTAAAGGCTCTATGTGATACCTATACATAAGCCTCTTTGATTAATTAGAACCAATGAAAGTGCCTTAATATAAGGGTTGTTCCAAACGCAATCTGTTGATTCTTTTTCAGCTGTACAGTTCCAGGATTCTTCTATTTGAAGGGGATGAGCTCGCCTAGTTGCTGTGTTTATTTATTGTTTATACCAGTTTACACCAAGCCATAAAGCAATTCCAAACAAAATGCATTTGATCCAGGTCCCTTCTATCTTGCATTCAACCAGGCTGAGTGAGCTATCTGTAACTCTGCACCTGACTGGGGTAGATGAGGCATTTGCAAAGAATATAAATGTTTATCGAGGGTAAACTCTCACCTTCCCACCCCCGTTACGAACAGATGTTGATTGTCTCAACTCCTGATGCCTAATATTGTCCTTTCTTTCCTTTCAGACGATTGCAACTCAGATCAAGGTATGCTTAGTAAAAACCTAGGTGTCTCCTTCTATGAAACTGTTATGTAAAATAGTCATTAGAAATGCCATTTCTTTCTCCCTATGATTTATGTCAAAATGACACAAGTAGCTTGAAAAGTAGAAATACAAATGCCAGGGGCTACTACTGCAGCTTTCATCTAATTTAAAATAATATTTGCAGACTCTTCCCTACTGTATTGCTGTTATAGTACTCACATGACATTAAACTCCTCTCTGGGTCTGGCTACAGAAAGCTTTTATATAAATTGTCTTATCGACGCATGCATAACATACTGAAAAGGTTTTTGGGTCGACCCACTTCAGGCATTAGCTTGCTTATGTTAGTAACTCTGTCATTGGCTCAATGGTACGTCGATCACATTGAAGATCAGACCAAGGTATTTTGTGTATGTATTGAAATTGCATTACATAGCGCATACTATTCCTATCAAGGAGTTGAAGCACTGTGTGTGTTTGTTTTTTCCTGCAAATTACTGTTAAAGTCGTAGTAATTCACAAAATGCTCAATGGATTCACACAAAAACCACAATAAACAAAGATGGTAAAAGAAACACCTAGGCTCTCATCTTTTAACGTGAAACAGATGGGCTGATCAATGATGTATACTTCGTTTAAAAAAAGTCTCCGTCCGTGTGGTCGAGTTTACCTTGATGTTTGAGAAAGTTCTTCAGATAAGAAGCATCCATTACATTCATGCTACTATGGACTAGTAGAGCAACCTTTACAACGCAGACATTACCACGCAATGCCTTTACCACACATTGTGTTTACAACGCAGCACTTTGACACAGTTTGATGGTCTCCTGATCCTAAGGGCCTCTCCCAAACTACAGATATAATACTCATTGAAAACACATTCAGTTTGCCTTAAAATTATAGAGGCTGTTAATTGGATTCCTCACTCTGTAGCCTCAAAGAGGTAGCCCTCCATTGACCTCTTTACCCAGGCCCTGCCCGGTGACTCTATGCTATAGTGTTACAGTGCACTTGATGCAGCTACAGGGATGCATACTACCCTCCCCATGTAAGGTCGGACAAGTGACATTGGGCAAATCAGGCACCTTATTTTAATGAAGCTTTGGCTATCTATTTTCAAAAAAACTAATATTTACAGTTCCAGTTCTTAGAGTGAGCTATGGGTTGGCTCCATTGCTCATGATTGAGTCTTTCTTCCGCTCTCCTTTGCTTGCTTCTTATCTAATTGCTTTCTTTCTTTTTTGGGGGGTTGTCCCTCTCTGGAGCATAGTTGTTCAGTGTTCATAGGTCTTTAATTTTTGCAAACCTGTAGTCTGTTGCACTGTTCTGGTCAGGAAAATCATCTGTAATGGTATAAGGCAAGCTCTGACTAAAGCCTCAGTTCCCTGAAACTTCTACTCTTGTCACCCAGGTCCATTTTGTGTCTATGGTGTCTCTCCAGTAGTCGAAACACTGTATAGGCAGTTGGGAGATAAAAGGTGCTGATTATATCAGCCGAGTATTAGTCAGCATAATCTTCTCCGTTGTTGCATTGGTCTGTGCAAGTTTGTCGTAAAATAAATCAGGGTCTGATGTTTTGAACCCTGCAAAGTATGCGAATATCTGTACGAATGTGGCAGTACTACCCTTTGGTGGTGTCGGGAAATGTTCCTATTGATAAGTGTTAGCAGTGCGTGGTACACTTGCTCTATACAAAAAATCATGACCATAATGCTTTTAACAAAACATGGTATCATAATCAGTTGTATCTTCATACAATTCCCTGTAAGAAAAGGCAGCAGACTGTTTTAAATCTGAAAGCATAGTATTTACAGTTTCAATGTCGCAATCAGTTCACGTTGTTATGACGTATGTGGTTTCAGGACCAAGTTCATAGATTGTACTGTAGAGCGTTCTGAGAGATAATGTCCGTTAAGAAGCAGAAAAAAGCCGATCCAAATTAACAGGTATGCTACCCCTATTGCAAACCAACAGGGCAACCAAGGTGGCACAAAGTAAGTCTTTTTTGAGCAAAAGATAGAATTGTAGAAGTTTTTCTTTTTTTTAAATGGGTGGCGTTTGATCAGGTTCACTTGGATCTGAGGAGAAATCATCGAAGTTGATGAAGTATCTCTTTAGGTTTCGTAGAACTGGCAGATTTGTTGTTTGAAGGCACATTAATGTAGACCTCATTGTTGGCTGAATTGCAACTTGCATTGTTGTTTGTTCTTGCTGTTTTTTCAATTTAAACAAACGATTTGTGCTGCAAGATTTGGTACTCTTTCACTTTCTGTAGTGGAGTCTTGAAAGGTTATTAGTCTTTCCATTTAAACCTCCTGTATAGTAGCAAGTAGAGATCTGTGGCTACTCAGGACCCCATGCAGCATACTGTTGAGAATCGGCCACATGATACTGTTTGAGCAGATCAATGGAGACTAATCTTTTCTCTTTTTTGCCGGCAAGAGGCGGAAGAAGTACTGTTCTTGTTCGCACAAACGCCAGGACTGGTACAGGTGCTCTGTAAGATGGCCCGAAATACTCTTCTGTACACAATCTTTTACCTGACTAGGACCATAATCTGCGGGACCCAGGCAGGTCTTGTCGAAACTGGTTTCACTTTTCCAATACCGGTGCGTTTGTGACTTGCACATTGCTTTGTAACACATGGAATTCATTGAGTTCCTATAAAACTGCCGGTTCTTCAGTTCAAATGGTTTTGCATCCGCCACTGTACTGGCGCAATCGAGATCAGGTATCCATATTTTTGTCTCAAACAGGATTTCATGTGGGGTACGGCCTCCCAAGAATTTTCTTGGCATATTATTGAGTGCCTTCTGGACCCGGTATAGGTGATTGACCCAACTACCACCCACACCTAATACCTTAGCGGTTAAGAATTGCATTAGGTCCCGGTTTTTCCTCTCCTCCACCAAATTTTCCTCAGGATGGTAAGGGGAGGAGTACCGCAAAGCCCCCCCATACTTTCCATGTCTTCCTTGTAAGCCTGAGAGCTAAACACAGGGCCGCGATCGGAATGTAACGTGGCAATTGCGTATGTCCTGATGAAGACTCGCAAATCCTTTATAACAGTTTTTGCTTCAGCCGAGCGCTGGGGCCAAACCCATAGAAAGCCAGAGCATGAATCCACTACTACCAAGATGTACTTGTAAGCCCTGTCTAAATTTAAGGGGCTACAGTGGTCCAAATAGACACATGGGAGAGGTCTGTCTTAAATCAGTAATGGTGTTTGTGGTGGCCTGTGGATGGTGGAACCCTTCATCTGCTGGCAAATAGCACATTTCAGGACATAGTCCTTTGTTTTATCAGCCCTGACCACCAGTAACTCTGCTTCAATAATAAGATTGTTGCAGTGACTCATGCGTTTGCAGAGCCCAGACCCTTGTGTGCAGCTAGAATTAAACCTAACCTGCGATCTTTGTTTAGTATTACTTTATACCCCACTCCTGGAATTTGAGCATGCAGTGTGTTTTGCGCATCAAACTTGTAGGAGTACTTGAGTGGAAAGTATTTTGGTGGGACGGCAGAGCTGTTCTTTGTGGCATTGATAGCTACTGGTATATCTCCGTTTACTCTTGTTTGTGAACGAGTGTTTGCAGCTACAGAAGCAGGTTGTACTGTCACCTTGGCAGCTTCATCAGCCAGTGAGTTCCCTTCAACGTACATGCCAACACGCTGATGACTTAAGGTGTGAATAACTTGAGCCCGTGGCAGGTATGCTTTCAGCTTTGCCACTTTTTCCATAGCAATTTATGTTTTATCGTGCCACCCGTGCCATCTTTAAACCCATGCTAGCTCCAGTAGTGAGGATATTCATTGTTAGATTGCACACAGTAAAATTCATCGCACACGATCAGTGTGGGGAATTCCCAATCCATATACTGTAGTGCTAGTATCAGGGCTTTTAGTTCTGCCAGCTGCGCTGTACAATCTCCCAGAGATTGCGTAGTCGTATTGTTGGGATGGAATTTACCATCCCGCATACGACCTGTCACTATAACACACGCAGCGCTCTATTGCTGTTTACTTCCAATGGATGGTTGAGCAGAACCGTCCGTGTAGATGATGTATTCATACTGATCTAGAGGGAAGATTTCATTTGGGAGAGGGTATTCTTGTTCGTACTGCAGAAATGCTTGTGTTCCCAGTGTAGGATCATATCTATATTCTACATCTGTTGCAGTGAGAATTGGCCCATAGTAGCCAACGTTGATGCAATGCCTTTGCATTTGGAATGCTGGCTTTATTTACCGATTCTAAAGTCGGTATGCGGGTTACAACAATGATGTGTTTCCCCTGTGCTAATGCTCTTTCTCTCCCTACAGCAGTCTGTACTGCCGTCAGTATTTTTTCAGTAGCTGCAAATCGATTTTCAGCATTCGTGTACAAATGAGATTTGTACGTGATTGGAACTGTCTCACCTTCATTGAACGTGATGTTGGTATACCCTGATAACCCATGGACGACCCGTATTACCAGGTTGCAGACGTTTACTTGTGCCTGCAAGTGTTTCGAAGCAGCTTGAACTGAGTGTCTTTATGTATTTAAGCCCACTTGTTCGCTGAGAAATCTGGTCTGATTACGCAGAAAGAGTCAAACCTTCCTATGACCTAGTCTTGAATGTATGTTCCGCCGAAATATAGAAATCCTAAAATGGATTGTGAAGTCTTTGGAGGCTGGATTAGTGCGTATTTTTCTAAAATAAAATTGGCGGACAGGCTTTTCCTTTCACTTGACAACTCCTATTCCAAAAATAAAATGCTGAGATGGGCAATTTTTGATTTGTTTAAGTTAAATTTGTAGCCCAAATTGGCAAACCAACAATTATGATGTTCATCTTGCACAAGTGTTCAAGTAATTCATCATCCGTCAGATAAATATCATCTATGTAGGACACTGCCTCATCATCGCAAGTTTGTATAATAGCTCTGACACTCTTGCCGAGAACAGCCCGGGGCTGTTCTTATAATCTTGGGGCAGACAACAAAATTGACGCTGGGTGGCAAGGGCAGAAAATATCTGCTTTCAGGAGCTATATTTTGGCAAGATATCTAATGTTGTTTTGTATTGCTTCCACAACATGTTATTCATTAATGCGGCACTAAGTGCGTTCTGAACTGCAAATGTTTTTGTGCATGTGTTTAAATGTCTGTAATCTAAAACTAAACAATGTGTTGTCCGGTTTCATGATGGGAAACAAAGGCTTGTTCATTGGGGAGGTGCAAGTTTCAATCACACCTTGGTATTCAAGTTGGTGTTAGATTTCTTTGACCTGTTTCTCAGCCTCATATTTATTAGGGTATGGTCTCTGTGCAGTTGGAGTATTTTTTATCTTGTTTGGACTCTACATCCTTACCTACATGGTTGCGGTATAATGGCGGAGCTAGTGCTTGAGCCTACTCCTGTGCATATGAGTGTATTAAAGAAACAGGAACAAGGTCTGAAAAGGCAGGCAAAATGACCCTTTCACCTTTTGGGCAATCCATTACAAATTCAGGCGGCCAATCGCTTTGTGCTAACAGGATGTCATATTCAAATGTCACATTTTCTCCAAAAGAGACCTTTAATTTTTCTTGCGATGTCCCCCTCTATTTAGAGATTAATTTCATGTAGACAGTGTGGGACACTCACTCTTGTATCAGGTGTTTCCACCCTGATGTATTCATTCAATACTGCTGTCACCAGATATTCCTTCAGGTTCTGGCGAGCTATTGTTAATTATGCCGCGCTGTCTAGCATCATCAGAGCCCATTCCCCGTTCAGAAGCGGAGTCCTCAGAAACCTGGGCATGTCTGATTTTTGTAAGCCAGCTACTTTCTTCTTTTTGAATTGAGTCTTTGCTTTAGGTTGTTCTTCCTGTTTGATAATGAAATCTGAGTTGCGATGTGCTTCCCTTTAGTCGATCTTCAGTCTTTTGTTCTGATCGTCCTTCCCTCTCTGAGTTTTTAGATGAACCCTGAAAGGAACAAAAGGAATGTGTATCAGTATCCGGATACCTGTCAGGTTTCCTAATGTTTTCACGATTCCTAAGGTTATACCTCTTTTCAGAGGAATCCCGTTGGGGAGACCCACCCCTCGATTGTGAAGTGTTTCCTCTATTATTATTATTATTATTTTTTTTTGATTGATTACTATCCCATTTCTTTTTAAAAGAAGTGGGGACTTGCTTTTGAGTTATCCATATCAGGATTACTCACCACTTGTGGTTTCCCTGGTTAGGCTCCCAAACTATCTCTACCTAGTGACGCTTTGGTTTCCTCGATAATTTTTGGGTAATGCATGCTCCTGATTTGTAGGAGCTGTTTCCCTTAAGCGTTGGTGTATAGCCACTGCTGCTGCTTCCTCATTGATGTTGCTCAGCATAATTGCCAAGACTTGGTCAAAATCACCCATCAGTTTCATCCCCAAGTCCAGGGGAGGTCCTGCACCGTACTCATTTTGTATCTGTTTCAATACTCCAGGAATAACTGATCTAGTCGTGGTACCATTATTCTAATGTAGACTACAGGAAAGATTGTTCCCCATGTGGTACAATCCTCAAGTGAGGGAACAAATCCCATTGGCAAGCAAATTGTTAACATTCTTTGTTTTTCCTGTGGGCCCGTATGTGGAAATGCAGCTTCCAACTGTGCTATTTTTTGAGCTATCCAGAATGGAACTTGATGACTCTTTGATGGGAACGCTGACAACCTTCAGAGTAGTAGTACGACACGACCAACACCAGTCACTGGCATAACAAAGGCCACCACAGCCCCTGTGGTGCGGGGGGCCTTTGAGCTTCAAGGGGCCTCTCAACACAATACACTGGCTTGAGTCCAGAGGGGGTGCCCTCCTTGTATGTTGCAGGGGGGCACCCTCAAGTTTCATTATGCCACTGACACCAGTCTTGCACCCTCCTTACAGTAACGGTCGCATACTACCCAATGCACTCACACACCACTCACAGACTAGCAGTTCCACACTAATAAAAATGCATACATCCCTCACACAGTAACAGTCCCACACTACCAACAATTCTCTCACACCCCTCACAGAGCAAGAATATTGTACTAACAACAATGCTCTCATATCCTTCAGATTAACAGTTTGACGTTGACGGAAGTCTCACACCCTTCACACACCAATTGGCAGAAACTACTAGAGACACTCATAACCCTTAATAGCAGTTTTACAGTGATGCAAACACTAGCGGTGTAACACTGACTGCACTCACATCACTCACAAACTACCAATCACACATGGACAGAAGCAGTCCCACAGACTAGCAGCAACACTAGTGTGTCTGGATTATAACTGGAAGTAGTGCTTCTTTTATGGGTGAATGTGTGTGTGAACTGTTGTGGATGGGCAAGTGAATGAATACAACATTGACAATGTGTGGATGATGCGCTGTTTGCATGTAGGGATGTTTGCCTTCCTGCATGGATAATAAATGATTTCATCCATTGGTCAGCACTCTCAAAAATAAAGTTTTACAAAATCCAAGACAAAAAGTGTTGCCAAACTCAAAAGACTGTGGCCTCCGCCAGACCTATTGGCTTTGCCAATGATTGTTTGGAGTTGGAGGATAGTTACTGCTTACTTTGGATTTACAGCATCCGCAGAGGATCACAGATTGGTCGCTGCATTTTATGTGTATGTTTTCACGCTGAAAAGTGAGCTGTATTTTAGGGTGTGCACTGGTAAGGCTGTAATGCGGTAAGAGGCATTCATACATCTTCCCTTTTTGAAAATGTTGGTTGTTTGAAACATTTCTTTTCCTGTAGCTTTATAAAAAGCTATGACACAGAAAATATTGATACAGATGTCCCAGGGATGGTAAAGTATATACAGAAGAAAGAGTTAAAAGAACTGATATTTTAAACTTTCTTGAATCTTCAATTGCGCTTGGATGATGATTATCCCTCTACAAGTTCTAGATAGGTCAATTAGCCTATTGTACACAAACTTCCAATTAATGCGGCAGTTCAGTGGCTTTTGAGGAAAAAATAGAGATCTGACAAAAACCTGAGCCATGAATCATGGCTAGATTGTATCCTTTGGCTAAGAGTGATGTTGATCTGCCACACAAGTTGACCATCGATCCCTTGGCATCTAATCTTCCTGGAAAGTTTAAGGTATTGTTAGAGGATATTAGCATTAAAGATTTGGTTGACACGAGAGTAGAGTCAATCAATTCAATCAATTTATATCTGTAGAGTGAGGCTTATCACCTGTGAGGGTATCCAGGCACTGGGTTGCTGGGCTTGGTTGAAGAGCCAGGTCTTAAGTTTGTTCCTGAAGTATCAGCAAGGGTGATATTTGGGGGAGGGTGTTCCGGGAGTTGGCGTTGAGGTGAGAGAAGGAGCGTCTTCCACTGTGGCTTTGGTGGATGCATGGTGTCTGTGCCATGGTGGGGGAGGCAGAGCGGAGGTTTTGGATGGCTGGTGGAAGTTCAGGCGGTGGTTCATGTATGGTGGTCCTTGGCAATGAAGGGCTTGGTAGGCATGTGTTAGTAATTTGAATTGGAATCTTTTCTGGATGGGGAGCCAGTGGAGTTTCCTCAGGTACTGGGTGATATAGGTCAGTTTGGGCAGATTGAAGATCAATTTGGCCACTGAGTTCTGTATCGTCTGGAGCCTTCTCATAAGTTCGATGGTTCTTCCTGTATACAGTGCATTGCAGTAGTCCAGATTACTGATGATGAGGGCTTGTGTGACTGTTTTTCTGGTGATTGTGGGGAGCCATTTGAAATTTCTTCAGACCATGTGGAGAGTGTGGCAACAGGCCATGGAGAACTGTGTTGGTCTGTTGTTTCATGGTGAGTTTTCTATCCATGATGATGTTGAGGTTGTGCGTATGGTCTTTTAGTGTTGGAGTGGGTCGGAGTTCAGTGGGCTACCATTTGTCATTCTTTCTTTTCTTTCTGGTATTTATAGAGCGCGACACTCATCCCATAGGATATCACGGCGCTATAAGAAAAAGGGGGACTATTGAGATTTATGCGAAGGGAGTTAGTTTTTTGGAAAGAGGTGGGTTTTTAGTTTTTGCCGGAATTGTAGGAGGTTTGTAGTGTGTCTAAGATCCGTGGGTAACTCGTTCCATCTTTTGGCCGCTAGGTGTGAAAAAGATCGTCCACCTGTCCTTGCCCTGAAAATGCGCTTAGGTTTTGCCAGGGCTGAGTTGTTGGATCTTAGGTTCCTGTTTGGAACATAGAATTCGATTTTACCTTGCAGGATTGTAGGACCTGTTTTGTGGAGTGCTTTGTGCGCGTGACAAAGTATTTTGAAGGTGGCTCGCTGACGCATTGGTAGCCAGTGAAGTTTTTTTAGGCATGCGGATGCCGAATCTCGTTTGCCTTTGTTGCATACCAATTCGGAGAAGTGTGGCTCAGGGGTTAGAGGCGGCAGACCCGGAAGCTGAGATCGGCCCCGGACCAGGGTTCAATTCCCCGCCCGACGGGGTTGGGCTCAATAATTCCACGGACTCGATAATTCTCGCTCCGGTGCCTACTCGACTCACGGGTTCACACTCTGCGACTCTGGGCAATAGCTTGCTTAATCTCCACAACGGCCCCTCGCGGCGGGATGCCTGGCTTTCACCTTGTGGATACCCTGCCGGGGTATCTCACAGGGGAATACCAGGACGGGTTCCCTAAGCAAGCGCATAGATGCCTGCGATGTGGGCGATTTGCGCTATATAAATACATGTACATTTACAATTAGGCTGCCTGGTACTTCTTGAAGGAAATATTATTGCCAAAGATCAGAACTTCAGTCCTGTACATTTTGATCTTTAGGCAGTTGTCCTTCATTAAGCCTGTGACTATCTTCATGCAGTTGTGGAAGTTGGTCTTTGTTGTAACGGGGTCTGCTGAGAGCCACAGGAGAAGCTTTCTATTGCCTGCATAGGATATGATGTTGCGGGTTCTTATATTGTTGGCTGGCGAAGTCCTGTAGATGTTGAAAAGGGTGGAGCTGAGTGATTAACCTTGGTGGACCCTGCAGATGGGGCTTTTTGGTTCCCAAGTGAAATAGGGAGAGACCGGTTCTCTGCGTGCGTCCCGTGAGCAATGACTCTGTCCATCTGAATGAGTCTCTTCTAATTCTGATCTAGTGCAGTTGTTTGATGCATGTGTGGTGTGAAACATTATCAAAGACTGCAGAGAGGTTAAAGGATCAGGGTCTAACCTCTTTGTGTTTCCATGTATCCGGAAAGGTGGCTGCATGATGGATGCGTTGAGTATGGTTGAGAGTAGGTGGCTGATCTTGTCGCTTCTTAGGTTGAAGAGGTGATGGAGGGACAGGTTTTTGGGCGCTCCTGAGTGGATGGAGTTTGTTATGGATGTGGTGTCTGATGTGCTGGGCTGTTCCCATGTTGTGGGATTTTGGTCTGGAGAGGCTTCCATAGGAGTGGGGTAGCTTAGGAGGTTGGTGAGTTGGGTGTCGAACTTCCTGTAGATGGTGGATATCTTGTTGTGGAAGTGATTAGCTGTAGCGTTGCAGAGTTCCTATGAGGGAGGGATCGTGTTCTCAGTGGCTGCTGGGAAGGAGAACTCTCTGACAATGTTGAAGTGTTCCTTGGTGTGGTTGGCGCTAGCCTCGATGTGGTCTGGAAGGGTGTCTTTTCTAGCGTCTTTTTAGTAGTTAGTGGAATTTGTTGAGGGCTGACTTGAAGGTGGCTCGGTATGCATTGTTTCTAGCGTTTCATTGTGCTGAGTTCTGAATTGTACCAGCTGGCTTGTTTAGTAGATCTGAAAGTTTTGGCTGGTTAGGTGGTGGCTACTTGGTCGGCGTTCGTGATCCAGATGTTGAAGTTCACAACTGCCTGTTTCAGGTTGGCTGCGGCTTCAGGCTGGGTGTTGAGGATGTCCATCCACTGGTTCTGGGAAGCTTTGCAACAGCTGTGAGAGGAGGTGCTTGGAGGGTTAGGGGCGGTGCAAGGTGGTCCTGTGATGGTTAAGTTGATGATGGAGTGTTGAGTCCAGGTGAATTCTGTGGTGTGGCTGTATTTGACTCTTTTGCTGTAAGTGAAGATAGTCTAGTGTGTGTCGTACTCTGTGTGTGGGGTCTGTGACCAGCTGGGTAAGGCTGATGTTTTCCATTCATTCTAGGGGGTTGGCAGAGTTTGTGTCAGTGGAGTCTTCCAGGTGGAAGTTGAGGTCCCCAAGGAAGATGTATTGCTTGGATTCGATGGCTGGTGGGGCGATTAAATTTGTGATGGTGTCACAGAGGCGGGTTTGTGGTCCCCGGGTTCTATAGGAGAGGGTGCCTGAAGAGAGCCAATTCAGGTTTAAATCTTGCCACAAGATCAGGAATCTACTGTCTATGCCTCTTAATCTTTGGAAAAGAACTTTCAGTCTTTACCTAAGACTTTTTGGGAGAGATGGGATGTCTGTCAAATTTGGTGGTGAAGAAATCTCAGGCTAAATATCGGTCAGATATTACCTTTGATAGTCTGAAAGCCTCTGCAATGGCAGCCAGTGACTTGGTAGCAGCAAAGGGTCAACTATATTAATGAAGTTGGAATAGGAACTCTGCTCAAACGTCATAATTACTGAAAATACAATTTTCTGTTAATATGGTTTTCGGAGATAAGCTTGAGAATGTAATTGAAAAATCTTTTTTTGATAAGCAAATTTTATTGATTTTAAAAACCTGGATAAACAAAGCAGTCAGAGCACGGTAATCACAGATATAAGTTCATTCACATTGTCGCTGTACCCCCAATCACGATCCCCTTAAAAAACCCCTAGCAAAAACTGGAATCCGGTCAATCGGGACCCTCCACAGCCCCCAGCCACTTCCCTCACACTCTGCGGTATTTCTTGGCATGCCCCTTTGCTGTATACATGGCTTTCTCTTGGGTCGCACACCAGTCTCTTCACCACCTCTCCAGGGTAGGAGGATCAGGGCTTATCCAGGCCGCCGCAATGTCCTGATTGGCCACCATCATAGCTGTGTTGTAAAACAACTTATCAGTCCTGGACCCGTCCAGCCCGTCGGTGATCCCCAGCAAGGAGTGGCGTGGGTCATGAGGAACATCCCAGCCTAGTACCTCCGTTAACTCTCCCTCAATGTAACCCCAAAACTGCCCCAAGCGGGGGCATTATCAAACCATGTGGAGGAGGTCGGTCAGGGCATGCTTGCATCGTGCGCACAACGCATCTGGGCGCAGACCCGCTCGCTGCAGGCACTGGGGGGTGAGGTACGCAGCGTGTAAGTAGTTTAACTGAATCAACTTGAGTTTGGCAAAGACATTAACAATTCTGGGGGCCATAAGGGTAAAAATCTTTTAATAGTAGAAAGCACACTTAGTCTTTTAAATTCCATAACACAGACAAGAAGACATGACCGCTTTAAAAGCAGGAAGTATGAGCTATTTTGTAACCCTTTATAGCCCAGGCAGCCAGGAAATGGCTCTATAGCTTCTCAGGGGCAAAGAAATAATCACAACCTCGGACTATGACAAGATCAGGGGTTCATTGGTTCACCAATATTTGCGATTCTGCACAAGAACGTTGAAGTTTAATCCTACCTCTACGACCGCTTATTGAATCCTCAAGGAGGCACAAGAAGTGGTATTGACTGTTGGCCCTGGGAAAGTTTGATTTTCTTTTCACTTGTGCCATCACATGGTTTCAAGCCGACATGGGAGTAGTGTGTCTTCCTCCGGAAAGGAAGTTCAAGCGTGGTCTGACACTTTTAGATCTTCTTCAATCGGGCCAAGTTACTGCAAAAGAATTTCTACAGATTTCTATGTTATATGTACACATTTCCTGCCATTCCTCTAATTCCTCATCTGATTGATATGATTTAGAGGAGCCAGATATATTTCTAGCACGTTTCCATTAGCCAAGAAGACATTTGTTTCCTTTTCTATTGGAAATGGTGTTGGATCTGGTATGGTTTCTTCCACTGCAGCCATATCCATGGTCTCTTCCACCCTGTTACTCATGTTATCTCATTAACAGTTGAAGTTAGCTGCTTGGAGGCTGAAAGAATACAGCTTAGGAAGTTGGATATTTCTTTCAGCCACTAGCTTTATATAAGCTTTAAGCAGGGAACCTACACAAGTTATACATAATCATTGGGCTTCATTTTTATAAATCAAAGTCTCTCCGAGCACTCAAAATTATATTAATTCAAATCCTGTTAAAGTTCAACGCCAAACGATAGTCGGAGCAATGTATTGTGAGATTGGAGCTGATATGCTATGAGATAAAAGAACGAAAATCCGATACTGTGGATTGTGTTAAAACTGGGAATTTAAAAGCTAGAGGGAATTGAAACGCAGAAAGTTCACTTCTGCACCTGAAATCTCATATAAACGGAGGGAGCGGATTTTGTTGAGGATAGTTGAACCGGATATAGAATTGAATTGAGGATCGATACTGAAAGGATAACAATTGGGAGCCAGATCTAATACTTATAGCCCTGAGTGTTAGATAGCGACACGACGAAAAACGTGTTGGCTGATGTACAGATAATCCATGATGTATGAAGAAAACTTAAAATAAAGACAGATTAACTCTGAACCCAAGGATTTGCATTTGTGAATTACGGATTTGGACAGTTACACTTGCCAATTGATTGTATTGAAATCACCTAATTGAACTTTAACAGGATTTGAATTAATATAATTTTGGGTGCTCGGAGAGACTTTGATTTGTTATAGTTTCTACCTCGGTGGAACATAGTGGGTGTTGGATCCACACCTCTTTCCTTGTAGCACCCATTTGGACATTCAATTTCGATTCACCCCTAAAAACTGGAGAGTGCCCGTGTGTCTGTTGGTATCCAATCATATTGGCTTCATTTTTATAGTGTGACAATCTCTTTCCTGTCCTATATCCTTCAGAAAACATTTGGTAGTGTTGGCCGAATGTCTTTCACATAGGTTGGCCACTTTTTTTCTTTGAGGCTGCAGTGGGTTGGTGCAGGAGCATTTTTGTTCCCCTTCCAGTTCACTTTCAGAGCTTGACAATAGGGTGTCAAGGCTTTTAAAGGGTTTCAAAGGTTTAGAATAAGGTCCAAGAACCTGGAATAAGGAATTTGTTTCCGATCAGGAATTTTCCTTTGATCTTTAAGGCTTTAAAGAAAGATCAATTTGAGCCTTTAGAGGGTGTTCCTCTTAAATTGTTTGCCTCTAAAGACTGTGTTTTTGGTGGCTATTCTCACACCAGAAATTATTGGAGTTAACTACCTTAGTATGTAATCCACCTTACCTCCGTATTCTTGAGGACCATTTTAGTTTAAAGTTGCTTCTTCAGTTTGTTCCAAAAGTTAATTCCACAGATCACAAAAAAGAAGTCTTCCTGTCTTGGTTTCAGATTCTGTTTCAAAGAAGGTTTATTGAGAGAAATAAGGGTGTCAGTGCAAAATACAAAGCATTAATACATCTCGTACATGAAAAATCAGTCAAGAAATTACTACTATAATACTGTATGAATTGGGCTTAAAAGTTAAACGGGTACAATGATAAATCACAATCATAAAAAAAAAATAATGAAGGTATGAAGAACGTTTAGGGGGTTCAAGGAGGTTTTGAGACTTCCTGTTGAGGAGGCTGCAGCCGAAAAGTACGTTTAGCACAAACATCAAGATACATCGCAACAGGTGACCGTAAATCCAGGCGTTTCGCTGTCATGTGGATAGGATATACAAAGTAGTTATCTAATGTATGGTTATGGCAAACACTATACCACCATGCTCTAAAAGAAATTCCTGAAAAGTCTTTCCAATTGGCTGTGATTTGCTGAAACGCAACTGCTAGTAACAAATCTATGATTTTAACATTAAGCGTAACATTTTCCCAACAAGAAGAAAGACTTCCTAGAAAAATATGAGTGAAAGAGAAAGAAATTTTAGTTCAAAAGAACAAGGTGAGTTGGGACCAAACCGGTTTCCAAAAGTTTTGTACAATAGGACAAGCGAATAACATGTGAAGCAAGTCTGCATTTGGGGAGGAACAAGTCCAACAAACATCTGGTATTGTAGCAAATGTCTTATGTAAGTCATGCAGTGTAAAGAGAAGTCTGTTATACAGGAAAAACAATGTCTGTGTTATACTAGCTGCTCTGGATGATTTACAAATTTTGACCCATATATTATTCCACAAGGATACTGGCCAGGATGTATCAAAGTCCCATTCCCACAACTCTTCTACTTTAGATTTCGGCCGTACTGTATTAGTACTATGGGGATATCTGTATATGTTGGAAGCCTTGGGTGTGGTCTTTAGGAAGTTATGAAGTTGTGAGGCAGATATAAGAGTGGAGGAAGAGGTGTGTGCAGTAGACAACTGGGTATAGATAGCCATCACTGCTTCTTTAAGCAAAATATATTTATGAATAAATGATAAAGGTAAGCCAAATAACTGACTGAGTGATGAGAAAGGTATGAAATTCGACTGTGAGAATAGCTGATGTATCCAAATTAAACCCTTCCAATGCCAAGTCTTCCAATAAAATGGTTTGTTCTTAATGAGTACATTTTTGTTGTGCCAAATGGTGGATTGGAGAAAGTCGTCAACAGTCCTAGGAGGAGGAGGGGAAGAAGATAGAAGTAAGTTGGAAGTGAATTTGATTATGGGAGTAGATAATGCTTGTGGCTTGCTTGAAAAGGAAAGATATTCAGCAAACGAAAAAGGGGACAGGAATGAACGTTCAATTGTCGTCCATAAAGGGCGGTCATCTGTGGGATCTCGTAACCAAAAGGAGGCTTGACGTAAGAGAAATGCTTTCTGATATGCCGGAAAATCTGGGAAGTTAACTCCACCATCAGATTTGGGACAAATTAATCGAAGAAGGGACATTCGAGGCTTTTGTGCTTCCATAAGAAGGAGAAAAGAGTGGAGTTAATCCTCTTAAAAAATTTAGTGGGGATAGGAACCGGGATATTATAAATAGTATATATAAATATAGAAGATAGCATCATCTTTATGGTGTCAAGGCGGCCCCACCAAGATAAATAAAGAGGGTGCCATCTGGTAGTCAAGTCTGAAATCTTCTGAATGCATTTGTTCATACAAAGTGATACAGTATCTGAAATTGAGGAGGTGACATGCAAACCTAAATATTTAATGGGAGTAGGACTCCAGGTGAAATTAGAGGCGTCAAAATCTGATTTAAAAGTGTATTTTGTTAAAGGTAGGATCTCAGTTATCATTGTTCAGTTTGTATCCAGAAATTTTGGAGTACTCACTCACTTCTGCTAGAAAGGCAGGTATTGAATAACTCGGCTTAGACAGGAAGAGTAAAATGTCATCAGCGTATGCTGCAAGTTTAACGTGAGAATGTAATAAATGAAAACCATGAATATTGGGATTCTGACGTAATTTGGTGAGAAAAGGTTCCAAGGCCAGGTTAAAAAGAAAGGGGGATAAAGGACATCCTTGCCGTACTCCTCTACCCAAATCAAAAAAAGGAGACACTAAACCGTTGGCATAAACCGCCGCACGAGGATTGGAGTAGAGGAGGGAAATTAAAGAAATACATTTAGGACCAAAACCAAACCATTAGAGGGTATAATACAAATCAGTCCATTCAACTCTATCAAACGCTTTTTCAGTGTCCAGTGCAATTGCAGGAGTCCAATCGTATCGCTAATGCTTTAGCAAACATTTTGTAATCTATGTTGACCAAAGAAATAGGCCTTTAATTTTTGCAATGCTTGGGGTCTTTTCCTTCTTTGAGTATAAGGCATATGTGTGCTTCAGAGAAGGAGCCAGATGAACTGCCTAATGTAATGAAAGAGTCAATAAGGGAGTACAACTTGGGCAATACAAGTTTTGAAAAATGGAGGTAAAATTCGACCGTGTAACCGTCTGGTCCTGGTGCTTTGTCTTTTTGAAGATGTTGAAGGGCTTTAAATAACTCATGCTGTGTTAAGTCTAGTTCTAAAGAAGAAAGATTGGGTGAAAAATGTTGAGGTTTATGAATGCTAGAGAAAGAATACGATAGGGATTGAGTAGTGGGTTGGGTTTAAGAGGTGTGTAACGTTTTATAGAAGGGAGAGAATTCATTCAAAATATTTGCATCAAAAACAGATTCAATATTTAGCTTATTATGTTTGACTTTTAAATAATTAGCTAAGATTTTCCCCGCTTTATTTGTACCCCCATAAAATTTCATACTAGATTTTAACAAAAACAAAGAAGCCTCTTCTGTAGATTTTTTGTTAAATTGCATCTTGGCGTCAATAAGGGCTGTTAGACAATCATTAGAATGCGAAGTATAATAGGAGCGCTCCAATTTCTTAATCTTCCTAAGGAGGTCCCCAGTGAATTTGCGTGCAACTTTTCATTTTTTTTGCAACAAAGCCAATTATAAAATCCCTTGCTGCAGCCTTAAAAGCATCCCAAAGGTTGGTGGAGGGGATGGAATGAGTTTGATTTATCTCAAAGAACTCATCAAAGAAACTGATAAGGGAGGCGGTAAACTTTGGATCTAAGAGAAGAGCGTTGTTAAAACGCCATCTTTTGAGGCCTTCAACTTTAGGTAAAATGTCAATACTTATTGAGACAGGAGCGTGATCTGATAGTAGAATGGGGCGAATCTCTGCATTAGTAAGAGTCTGCACAATATTATGAGAGACAAAAATATTTTCAATCCTTGACTGAGATTGGTGGGAAGGAGATTAAAAGGTAAATTCTCTAGTGGTCAGGTTTTAAAAGCGCCAGGCATCAATAAGTTTATGGTGCTCAACCGCCTGAACAAAGGATTTGTGAGGTTTGTTAGGAATAAAAGTGACTTTAGATATCCTATCAATAAAAGGATCAAAAATTTGATTGCAGTCTCCTGCTAGTATAAAATTATTGTCCATTAAGCGGATGAGATGTTTAGCAAATATAGGCCAAAAAGAGGGTTCACCACATGTAGGGGCGTACACATTCAGAAAAGAGATTGGAACACCTCTGAGAGATAATTTAACGTTGAACTATCTGCCATTTGCATCCGACTCCTGAGAAAGCAGAGTATGTGAGGGATTTGCGACATAATAACATCACACCATTATGTTTGCCATCACCTGGAGAATAAAAAACCTCACCTACCCAACCTCTCTTCAATTTTGGAGATTCTGAGTCTGAAAGGTGAGTTTCTTGTAGAAATGCAAAATCAACATTTAGTTTGGCTAAATGAGATAGAATTCTTTGCCTCTTAATGGGGGAATTTAAACCCTTAACGTTCCAAGTAATGACTCTTAATGACATATAATATTAGATACACATCGGTCCAGAAAAGTGAAAAAGAAAGAAGAAATGAAAGCCCAAATCAACCAACAAATAATGATAAATGGAAAATATAATAAAGATGAATAAAGTGACCAACAAAGATATCAAAGTGAAAAAGATCATAGGAAGGCAAGAAGAAACCAACATCCAAAAATAGAAGAAAAAACTAAGATACAAAGGGAAGTAGGAGAATATTTGGAAACAAGAATAAAGGAGGGGAAAATAGGACAACATGTAGGAAGGCAAACATGTTAAGCAAACAGAAGGAAAACATACCTACAAAAGGGAAAATCAAGGAAACACAATCCGGAAAACACAAGGAGGGGGATGGAACCACATGGAGCAGGCGTCAAGCCCAGGATCAGACAAACAGGGAGCTGGGAGGACGTAACGAAAACAAGGATATGAAATCTGTAAAGACAAAAAACATTAATGATGAGAAGGACAGTAACAAAGTTAACCAACATGAACAATAAACCTAAATGCGAAAAAATATTTAAATTAGTAATAACAATAAGTTTGGCAACTAAATGAGAAACTGAAGGCTTCAGAACATGGAATAAGAACCATTCGGGAAAAGAACAAAGCTTGAAACAACCATTCAAAGAATAATACATTCTCAAGTGGTGAATGAAGAGGAGGGTCCCGAAGAGTCCATAGTATTTGTTTGAAGAGAATTTATGAAACTTTGAAGACGTGTAGAATCCTCATATGTCATTGTTCTATTGTTCTAAGTAACTTTGAAGAGACACGGGTGGAAAAGACCATATCGAGCCCCTATTGACCCCAAATCAGCTCCCATGCTTAGAAATGCCTTATGTCGGTTTGTAGTGGCCTTGGCATAGTCTTGTGCAAAGAACAGAGAGGTGCCCGACCAAGTGATTTGTGGAGAGGCTTTAACCGCTGACAACACTTTCAGTAAGTCCGTATATTCTAAGAAGTATAAGATGACTCCTCTTGAACGTTGTGAAGTTGAGGATTGGAAAGGAGGTCGGCCTTGTGCGCGTTGGATGTTGGATGTTGAGCATCGTGCCTTCAGGCAAGGGTAACAATTTAGGAATAAATGACTTGAAGAAGGTAAGAGGGTCAGATCCTTCAATGCCCTCTCCTAGGCCATTAATGCAGATATTGTTCCGTCTATTATGATTCTCAAGGTCCGCCACTTGCCTTTGGAGCAAGAAGCCTTGGCAATGCAGATGAGATACATTGACACATGTTTCTTGTAGAGAAGAGACACTTTGTTCCACTGAGGAGACCCTTGTTTCCAATTGAGACCAGTTATCCGTTAAAGTTTGCAGTTTGGCGTTGGTTTCTTCCATGAAGGGTCTGAGAGCTCTGATTTCCTCCAACAAGAGCTCCATAGAGACTGGCGAGGTTTACTTGGGTGGTGAGGGAGGATCCTTTTTTAGCCGTTTTTTAGCCGTTTGGTGTTAGATTTCCCTGAGACACCAGAAGAGGGATCCATTGTAATCTCTAGGCTCTGAGAAGAAGATGGCTGGGAATCTTCAAATCTGGGAAATTCAGAGAAAATCCTTGAATTCTTAACGAACACGTGTTTTGGTTTGCAAGAGGTGGAATGTGTTGTTTTTAGTCTGCCCATAAATCACACACATAGCATTTCCTGGTGACCATATATATAGAAGGCACAGCATCATGAGACAGAGGTTATGCGTGAATGAACTGCCAAGGAGAAGAAATTCAAACCAGCAACATGCAAATGCGGTCGCTGTGTGCGTAGAGGAGAATGTGAGTACTTATTAGAGCAAAAACAAATAATAAGGCAGTGTAGAATGTCCTCCAAATGAAGAAGCGAAAAAGTCAAGGCTGTACAATATAAAAAACTGTGATGCAATGGTTGAAGAGAAAAATGCGTTAGAGGAGGACTCAATAGCTGGTAAGCATCATAGTGTAATGAACCTCCATTGTAAAAGACATATATTCCTTATTTCTGGACACATTGAGGCAGAAAAAGACAGGAATTAAAATGTTGGAACTAAAACTGAAGCAAAAGGAGAGCACGCTGTCATAACAGTCGACATATGCGAAATGGCTGCCATTCACAATGCAGAATAAGTACCTCAGGAAGCAGCAGACAGTTCGAAGTTTTTCAACAAATATCATTGCCAAGAGGACCCATCCTTTGAATAAATGCAGACAGTAAACGAGTAGATTATAAAATGGAAGCACCTTCACTGCCGAATTTACGAGGAGAAGAAGAAATGCGCTGCCGCGCAAACAAAAACAAATTGGCGCGGCGATGGAAATGGAGCAGCGACCAGACTTTGTTGAAAAAGGCTCCGTGAGATTTATTAGCAAGGTCGCAGATGGTGTTGGAGCATGCTCATGTGCGTCCCATGTCCAAATTTGTCTCCTGCATGGCCGTATAAGTTCAAGAACCGCGATGTCCGCCCAGCCCACCGGAGAACTCTACCTGAGTGCCGCCATACTCTCGGGCGCCAAGCCACGCCCCTGGTTTCAGATTCTGAATTTAATCAAGTTGGTCTACTTGATGTGGTCAGATCTGCTATTATTTGGCTACATCAGCTCATTTTAAGAAATTTGATTTTATTTGTTTGTAAATTATGGCCAGGAAGATTTTGAAAACAAATACTACATCTCTACTTTGCATTGCTGGATCAATTAAGTTGTTTCAATTTCCTAATCAAGTGGTGGCTAGAAGTTACCAGTGTCTATTCAAACTCGTTCTGGATGAGGGATGGCAGACTCATGGGCAGAGTGTGTTTGTGGGGGGTGTTTCTGTCCAGGTTATTTGTACAGCTACCTGGGCATCACAATTTACCTTTAAAGAAAACTGTTTGAATTTGGCACAATGTTCAGAATTCAATTTTAGCACAAAACTATTGGTTTGAAAGATTGTACCATAGTAGGTAGGGTGTGAGAGATTCATGTATTTTAAATTAAACATCTGTGAAGCATGAGTTTTGGCATGAGCTGCTTTTTTTAGAACTTTATTGATTTCCTGCAGTTGTAAGAAATGGAACAAGGAATGTTGATGAGGAAGGTAATGTCAAAATTACTTACTGGTAATCTTATATTCTCCAGTTCCACATTCCTCATCCCATTATTTATGCTATTTTGGGGGTTAGAAATGATTTGTGTGCTGGAACAGGATGTATTAGTAGCATTATTTCCCTTCAGTGGTTAAAAGGGTAGTGCCTAAAGGGGATAAAGGTACTTGGGAGAACTGCCTGAAACTAGAGGGGGGGATGGGGGGTGGGGGGGGAATGGGCTCACCACCGCAATTGTAAGTGATGTTGCATTCTAGTAATGAGGAACCAGCAACTGATCTAGACATATTTCCCACAATTGCATATATGCTTTATGCCATGACATTTTGGCATGTTTGTTTGCTTTAAAAACAGATATTTAACCAAAACCAGGATGCACGGAATTAAATTGGGGCAGTATGATAACATTATATTGAAGAGACATTGATTATTAGGAGAATTGTTTCAATCTGTAAAGAAACTAAAATATGCAAGGTGTGAGAAAGTAAACGTGTCGTGCTCCTTCAACTGTGGTATTAAATAGCAAATTTAACTTCGCACTCTAGCAATAAATGCGTGAATGTGTGTTTATTGGTACAGGTGCACTAAATAACATGTATTATAGGGCCACATTTCCTTTCACTGCAATGGCATGAATATAGTTGTATTGGGTGTTGCCACTGGATTGTAGTTGATTTACTGCTACTAGATGCACTAGATTGATGAATAACCAAAACATGGTAATTTACTGGAAAAATAAGCAATATCTGTTAAACATAGATTAAATTAAACTCTCTTTTCGTTTCTTTTCCAGATACTTCCTTCACTGCTGTAGGTAAGGATTTTGTAGTAACCCTATGAGAACACTGATGTAGAACCCTTACCTCACTCTAGCTTCCATCGTCATGGGCTGAATTGTTTTTTGTAGAAGGAGGAATGCAGTATTATGTTGTGTTCATAATTATAATTATATCAATGAGATATTATGATTCCACAAAAACAGATTTATTTGTTGATTTTATTTTGCTACCAATTAATTATTTAGTAGAGCTTGACAATAAGCGAAGGGACTCGGGCCTTAACCTATGGACGAAGATTTTGCTTAATATGCTTAGTTTCTGAAGGCAAAGGTTGTGAGGAGAAATTTTAGTAAGCTATACATTTGATGTGAATGAATGAATGAAAGGAAAGGAATTAATTGGAAGAAAGAGGTTCAGTAATCATGAGAATATAGAACTGAGCAGTGAATACCAATGACTTAATACAAATAAAAAGAATCAAATGAAGTTCGGGGACTTTCTCTTGGCTCAGTTTTAGGCTCGTCACTAGAAATCATTAAACATTATTGGGATGAGGTAATGGCTATAATATGCATTGGGCCACAGCAATGGTTGGAAATGATGCCCTTGGTCTTATGGCCGGGATGTCTGTGACCCCATCCCAACACAATCCCCAAGGATGGGAAGACGGACGCAGTTCTGAACTTTTGGAAGGCGGGAGGGAGTTACCCTCCCGGCCGTATTTATTAAAATATGAAACAAAATTAAAACATTAAAATAACAGTTTCATATCATGTACAATTTTCATTTATTACATTACGATGCATACACGTTCATTGGCTAACCTTAACAAATCTCTAATACAAAGGTTTTCCTAGCCGAGTCTAAACATCCTGCAAATGCATACTTTCTAAAAATTGTACATCCTAGCATTACGGGCCAACGGCAAGGTCTCAACCGGTGTCAGATCCCTACTACCAGAACTCCCCCCTCACGGTGTGAGGGGCGGGCGCACAGCGGACTGTACCTCTGTGCCAACTCCAATTTCCCTTGTCTTTGCGGGGGCCCCTATTTAACTCGACGCCATCTTAATGGTCGTCCGAGGACTCGTGTGAGGTGTCTAGAAGGTAGCGTGGACCCCCCTCCCACCCCACACTGTTTATCACATCCGCCGTCGCGGATATCCTGGCCCCGGGAAATTCGTAGGAGGGGCATCTAGCCGCCTCCTCCCCTGGAAAGGGCCTATGACCGCCTTCCCTTAGGCGACCCCATACTTAGTGGGTGCCGCCTCCCCGTGTGAGGGGCCAATGGCCGCCTCCCCCCGGGCGCTCCCATCCATAATGGGTGGCGCCCCCCCTCTAGGGACCTTGAAATTACTGCTCACCGATCATGACCTTACCGCCCGCCAAAAAATAAATACGACGTTTTATTTACCTATTTAAGAAAGAAAATCAACTTTACATTGCAATATTAATCCTATTATTTAAACATTCTACACATCCTTTACTAGACTGTTATAATCCGCTCCACTAAGGAAGAAAATGTTATGAAGCAAATCATTTTATTGCAATACCAACATTGACATTTTTATTAACCACTAAACCAGGAGAGAAAAGACATTATCAAAGCAAATCAATTTCATTGCAGTACTAATGTTGCCATAAGGGGCTGGGGGGTGGGTAAAAAATTGCTCCTTGGTCCGTCGAGGGCTCACGTGCAACGAGAGGGTGCAGCTTCCAAGCACAGGAACAAGAGGATGCTTCTTCGGATTGCTGCTCCTTTTATTCCTCTTCGGGAGGGTGTGTACCCTCCTCCGGTATGCCTACGGGGCGTGGCCAACGGTGTATGTGTCTAGGACAAACCTTTCTTGGGCGGGAAAAGGCGCGCCCCGGCTACGCCGCTTCGGGCATACCAGCCGAGACACGCCCCCCGCCCAAAATGGCTTCCCGGGGGGATCCGGGCCCCCTACCATACGTTCGGGGGGACCGAGTGGTCGCCCCTTTCCATATGGCCGGGATGCCTGTCACCCCCTCCCAACACAATCCACAAGGATGGGAAGACGGACGCAGTTCTGAACTTTTGGAAGGCGGGAGGGAGTTACCCTCCCGGCCGTATTTATTAAAATATGAAACAAAATTAAAACATTAAAATAACAGTTTCATATCATGTACAATTTTCATTTATTACATTACGATGCAGACACGTTCATTGGCTAACCTTAACAAATCTCTAATACAAAGGTTTTCCTAGCCGAGTCTAAACATCCTGCAAATGCATACTTTCTAAAAATTGTACATCCTAGCATTACGGGCCAACGGCAAGGTCGCAACCGGTGTCAGATCCCTACTACCAGAACTCCCCCCTCACGGTGTGAGGGGCGGGCGCACAGAGGACTGTACCTCTGTGCCAACTCCAATTTCCCTTGTCTTTGCGGGGGCCCCCTATTTAACTCAACGCCATCTTAATGGTCGTCCGAGGACTCGTGTGAGGTGTCTAGAAGTTAGCGTGGACCCCCCTCCCACCCCACAATTTTTATCACATCCGCCGTCGCGGATATCCTGGCCCCGGGAAATTCATAGGAGGGGCATCTAGCCGCCTCCTCCCCTGGAAGGGGCCTATGACCGCCTTCCCTTAGGCGACCCCATACTTAGTGGGTGCAGCCTCCCCGTGTGAGGGGCCAATGGCCGCCTCCCCCCGGGCGCTCCCATCCATAATGGGTGGCACCCCCCCTCTAGGGACCTTGAAATTACTGCTCACCGATCATGACCTTACCGCCACAGGCCGGATAGTTGACCGGCTATCCGGGCCCCCCACAACTCCTACTAAAGGTCATGCTTTTACAAACCCTTTAACCATGCTATGAAGTCTCCTATGAGTAAGACATTCCCCTCCCGGGACAAATGGACCCCATCTTCGAGATACATGTGCTCCCCCCGAATACATCCATGTGGAATACAGTGCAACTGCGCCGAGCGAAATCACCTACCAAGCTTGTTATTGACCTTCTTTACTGAATGGTTCAGTGCTGATACAGAGAGGCCCCCCTGCCACACTTTCCTGGGAATCATGTGGGACCATGCTATCGTGCACCCCGGGATCCTCCTCGCCAACCAGCTAACAGTAGATAGAACTCGCTCGAGTAGTACTCGCCGACCGAGTGTCACCAAATCATTGCCTCCCAGGTGTACTATGATTACAGACGGCGGTGACCTTGTCCGCCCTAGCAGTCCCTCGACAAAACATTGAAACTGGTCAATACAGAGCCCGCCCCTTCCGTGGAAGGTCACCCTGTACCCGTATTCCCCAGCTGCGTGAATCATGTCACCTATTTGAATACGTCCCCGGCCCGCCTCACGTATGAGTGTCCCACGACCCACACCACTCTTTCCTCAGCCGGTGGTCTCTGACCGCTGGTCCCCAGGTGTCGGGTCGACTGCTCAGTCCGCCCCGCATAGCATGCTCGCGAAACTGTAAACCAAACAGAAGACAAGAAGCGTGAGTGCATGACATTGGCTTCACAACATGTACAACCGCACATACCTTTTATAACAGTTCGAGGACCATCGTCCCAATTGTTTCACCTCTTCAACACTCTGACCCCTGGCTGTAGCCTCTGTAGCAGCCCCTATCCTAAAGGAATGGGTCCCGAAATCGCACGGGTCCAAGCCCGCCGCTGCGATTGCCATTGTTAGCACCCGCTGAAACTGAAACCTTGTTAGTGGGGTGGCGTTGATGTGTCTCAGCCAGCTTCCCCCCCATGCTTCCGCCCTTTGCACTAAATATTCCTCAACGCACTTCACCGGGCACCCGGGGGACCCTCGCATGCGCTGGACAACAATACTGTCTCCCATAGCACCCTGATCGGTCTTGGACCTGGCTATTGTGACCACCATTGAATCACCCTTGATCAAAATGTGTTCTCGACACAGACCTCCCTCCACATCCTTCTTATTTTTTGCAACCAGCTCGCTCACCCGCATAGCCTCATGGAACGCTAATGCGAAAGCGGCCCGGAACAGCACTGCCTCGGACTGGGAGGAACATGTCACGGGGAGTACCGACATCAGCAGGGACAACCTTTCTAACCCAATCGGGCGCCTTTCGTCTACTCTACGACCCTCAAGGCGTTGCCAACCACGCAGGGCCTTCCTCACCAAAAAGGACGATGTGGGGTCCTTGATGCCATGCACCTGCGCCATGAATGCAATGGCGGCCCGGTGCCTATTGGCTGTTGCCGCTGATCGGCCTGCCCTGTGTAGTGCTACTAAAAACTTTAGGACATACTCCTCCTGCCCCCATTTGTCCCCTCCCGCTGGACCCAAAAATGCACAATAGGAACGAAACGCTCCTTCGTATGCCTTCCTTGTCCTGGGGGCTAGGCTTGCTCCCACGAGGTCCTGTAATCCGGGGCACCGAGTAACCAGAGTGCTTCGGGGAATGGTGCCGCCACTAGGTCCGCGGAAGGTAGATAACCCCTGAAGGCCTGCATGTGGGAACGAGAGAGTGCATCAGCCGTCTGGTTCAGCACACCCGGCACATGCCTCGCCCTAAATTGAACGTTCAGTCTCATGCACAGTAGTACAATTTCCTTCAGTAATCTCAATATCCACTTGCAGCGTGCTGCCTGATTATTTATGCATTCGACTACGGTCATGTTGTCGGACCAAAACACCACTGAGCGATCACGAAACTCTTCCGGCCATGCCTTCAGAGCCACAAAAATGGGGAACAACTCAAGAAACCCAATGTTACCTGTGAGCCCACTGGTGTGCCACCACGCCGGCCATGTTTGCGCCGACCATCGATTACCGAAGATGGCGCCAAATCCTACGCTCCCTGCCGAGTTGGTCCACAAACCCAGCTCGTCCGAGGACGCTGGTGGCTTGCCCCACACCACTCGACCGTTGAAATCTGCCAGAAATGCCAACCATATGCGCAGATCCTGGCGAACCTCTACAGACAGTCTTGTGCGGTGGTGTCCTTCCTTGAGACCAACCATGGCTTGTGCAATAGAGCGGGAAAAGGGGCGGGCCTTTGGTATCACTCTAAGGGCAAAGTTAAGCTGGCCCACTGCTTGCTGTAACTGATGGAGAGTAACTTTCTCTTTGCTAATGCACAGTTCCAGAGAGGCCCTGAATTTCGCTACTTTGTCCCTTGGTAAACGGAAGCATCCCTCCACCGAATCGAGCTCAATTCCAAGAAACTCGAGCGAAGTAGATGGCCCCACCGTCTTCCCCGGTGCCAATGGCACGCCGAACTGCTTCATGAGCGTGCAAAATTCCAGTAACGCCTGCTCACATTCTGTGTCACAGGCTGCCCCCAAGAACAAAAAATCATCTAGGTAGTGCATAACCTGGGTATAGCCCGTAGCTTTGGTGAACGCCCATTGCAGAAAACAACTGAATTTCTCAAAATAAGCACAAGAGATGGAGCAACCCATTGGCATACATCTATCCATGTAGTAGCATCCTTGAAACACAAAACCTAACAGACGCTGATCCCGTGTGTGTACCGGGAGCAACCGGAACGCTGACTCGATATCTGACTTCGCCATCAGCGCTCCGGGACCCAGGCGATTCAACATGGCAACGGCCTCATCGAAGGATGCGTACCGCACCGAACAAACTCCTGGGTCAATCGCATCGTTCACCGAAAGACCCCTAGGAGCCGACAAGTTATGAATCAACCGAAACTCACCTGGGTCCTTCTTGGGGACTACTCCCAACGGGGAACAAATGAAATTAGTGACTGGCGGGTGCCTATATGGGCCAGCGACACGGCCACGAGCAACCTCCTTTGCAATCTTTCTTTCTACCACCGCCGGATTCTGCTGAACCGACAGTTGGTTTTTACACAGTGATTCCCCCCGAAAATCCCCCGCCGGGATGTGGAAACCATACGAGAAGCCGTCCCGCAACACCCCAGCGGAGACATGATCAGGGTATTCGTTTAGCCAGGGGATCATTGCCATGATATCTACAGGGGTAGGTAGCGATACCACATGGTCGACATTATACCTGCTTGGCCCCTCCTCTACCCCCTGTATCACCATTCTTGGCTCTGCACGAACTCTCAGGGTGTGAAGAATGTCTGCACCCTGCACACTCATGCCTGAACTTACACGTCCCTTGTGGCCTCGTGCACTTGCCTCTGTTAAAGTTCCAGCAGACCCCTTTTCTACCCCCGTTCCCACCACCCCTCGGTTGGTGGTCACCAGCGGGGCCTGCTCGAAAGGGCGACGCAGATTGATGGCGGGAGGGCGCCGACCCATTCCCGCCCAGCGAAGAGGACTTTGTCGCGCCCGGCAGGAGCTGCTTCTGCCAAGAGATGGAGTCGAGACAATCCCACGTCAGAGATGAATCGTGCTCCTTGGCCTTATGAAACTTACTATCATAACCCATCCATTCATCGCCCTCATACGTTTCATAGAAATCCATTATACGTGCCTGATAGCAGGCCAATTCGGTCAAAACCTCGGGCTTACGTTCCCCAATATTTGCAGTAAACATCGCAAAGGCCTTGGCCCAATTAGAGATCGTCTCATCAACCCTGAACCCCGCCATTTTGGCTCGCCACACACTCGGGTGCCACAAATCCTTCTGAGTTTTAACATACTCCATCTCCTGATGGTCAGTCAGGAGAGAAAACATATTCACGTACTTATCAGCCCAAATCAATTCTTTCGTGGCCAGCGGAATATGTTGGACCACCTTTTCCCTTCTTGAGGGTAAAGACCCCTCCCTTGCCATTGGCAATGGCTGCTTACCCGACTCCATAGCTGGTCCCGCTGTTTTTCCAACGCCAGCCGCTGGTCCTTCCGAGGGAACCTGTGGGGGGACAAGAGGGAGATTCGCCTTCGCGGCATCTCGCGATTGCCGCAACTGCTTTATTAGCAACTTGGCCTCTTCGGCCGTGTCTCCTGGTGCCGTAGCACCCCCTGTATTTTTGCCAAGCGGCCAACTGGGCGGCCAACTCAGGAGGCATATCCTCCTCGTTGGTGGGCGTAACTACAACCGGAATCGGTTGGCCCGCGTCCGGGATCGGTACCGGGGCCTCAACTGGACTAACCGGGCTTGCCGGGGGTGAATCGACTCCCGGCAATGCTGGGCCTATGACTTTCTTCGGTCTGCCCGTATTGTTCATTGCCGCCATCTGCTTTTTCATGCTCGCCATATCTTTTATCAGCATGCGGAGCATCTGGTCAGTCCCCGACTTCTTTCCGGCCTTCTTGCCAGGCATCGTTGTCGGATGTTCGACCCTTGCTGCTCAACGCGGTCCTGGATCCGAAGGTTCGGAGTCGCTGAAATAGAAACACAAAAATTACAAGTTCTCAAAAATTGCTCCTTGTTCTGTCGAGGGCTCACGTGCAATGAGAGGGTGCAGCTTCCAAGCACAGGAACAAGAGGATGCTTCTTCGGATTGCTGCTTTTTTATTCCTCTTCGGGAGGGAGTTTACCCTCCTCCGGTACGCCTACGGGGCGTGGCCAATGGTGTATGTGTCTAGGACAAACCTTTCTTGGGTGGGACAAGGCGCGCCCCGGCTATGCCGCTTCGGGCTTACCAGCCGAGACACGCCCCCCCGCCCAAAATGGCTTCCCGGGGGGATCCGGGCCCCCTACCATACGTTCGGGGGGACCGAGTGGTCGCCCCTTTCCAGTCTTCCAGCTCTACCGTTCCAACATTAATATGAGAATCATTTCCCAAGGAGAGGAATTGATGTGATCCCTGTTTATGGATTGCTCTTCACTCGCATAGCAGTGATAAGATTCTTCTGTGGAGCTGCCAAAATGAGTTACTCATCAGTGAAGTTTCACCTGGTGGTTCAATGGCCATGCAGTAGTAGTTGAAGGGCTATTCTTTCCTGATAGGGAAGACGTCCAGTGTCGACTCACTGGCCTAGGAGATGGGAATGCCTTTTTAGTTAAGTCCAACTGGAATTGAACACTGTCCATAGGGGGTTTATGAATCTTGCATTGCTTTGAGCAACTGTAACATCTTACTGCAAGTGAAAGCGACACAAATGTGTTACGGAGAGCGATTGGGATTCAAAAATCTTATTTTCAGAATGAAATTCTTAGATTTTCTATTACAACTGCCTTTCAGTAATATATTGCATTGTCTTCATTTGTTTTCAGAAAATGTCCATCAGTATCAAGGTAAGGTTGTTGTCTAAAATAATACCTCTAGACGTTGACTCCGATTAACAAAATAATCAATATTAAATCTTACAAATACAAATAACCCAGTACATAACCAATTCATTTTAATCACCAATGCAAACAAGTCTCAGTACATTATTTAACATATTTGTCATCACTATTACTTTAGTTATGATTAGTATGATTGTATTACTATTATTGTTTGTAACTTATTATAGTCATTGCTAATATTAGTAATTGTAAATGTTGCTCCTAGTATTATTAGTATTATTAGTAGCGCTATTCTTATTTGTAGTATTCTTATTGTTATTATCAACATTATCACTGTTCATCTAATAATTATTGCAAGTTTCCGTGTTGCTATTCTGTGTCCAAACATTAGCTCTCATTCTTCATTACATCTACACCTCCAATGTGGATAGTACTGTCATAAATCCCAGAGCAGTACTCTTGAGTTAATGTATTCTTAATATATGTTTTCGGCTGTTTGAAGACTCCATCCTTCTTATCATTGGATCAACATTATATATTTTTTCAAATACACAAAATGTCAAGAAACGTTCCTTGGTTCAGCCCAAATCAGAATCCTGAGATTTGACATTTAGGGATTGTTCCCAAAAGGTCTCATTCCACGCACACCGTTGTTTCTTAATTTCTTGGCAAACTATATTTTGTTTTGTTAGAGCTTCGCCTAACAATATAGAGTACTGTTCATGAGGAGGAGATAACCCCTGTATTTAGCAATACCATTGAGTCTGACGTTTTCTCACAGTTAAACCCCAGCCACTAAAAGACTCTGGACAGGGAATGATAATCTTGAAGATTTTCTTTTCAAATTTCAAAAGGGTTGTGCCTTACCTTCTGACCAGATTACCACCTGCCAACATCAGTTCATGTGCAGACATGCTCTTCATCACAATTTGTAAAACCTTGTACTTTGACACTGTGGTGATTAGGCCATTGATCTAGATTTAAGGCTAATTTGGAGTTTGGCTGACGGGTACTTCATCATAAATGTAATGGGTAACCCAACAATTTGAATTTAAGTTTGAATTTAAAAACATTTATTGAGCGCGCTTATACCAAGCGGTTTCATGGCGCTTTGGAGATTACGACCAGCAAACAGCAGCAGGAGAGGACATACTAGGTGGAAAAAGCACTAGAAAAAAGAAACGTTTTCAGGTTTTTCCGGAACTCTAAATAAGAGGAAGAAGTTCGGAGCGCCAGGGGGAGGGAGTTCCAGAACACCGGTGCAAGGGCCGCAAATTTTGCCACGCCAGCTTTTTTTTTTCTTAAAGCGGGGTGTGGCCAGAAGTGCCATGTGAGTAGAGCGGAGTTCTCTGCCCGGTAAGTAGGGACTAACAGCTGAGCAAATGAACTCAGGAGCAGTGCCCATCCTGGCCTGGAAAGTGAGGCAGCCTAGTTTGAATAGGGACCGTTCTCTCACGGGCAGCCATTGCAGTGCCTTCAGCAATGGGGTGGCTTGATGGAATTTGGGCAGTCCATGAATCAGGCGGGCAGCTTGATTCTGCACTAGCTGCAAGCGGTGAATGGCGTAGGCCGGCGCGCCGTTGTAGATTATGTTTCCATAATCAAGGCGCGAGAGCACCATAGCCATTACAATAACCTTTAGCGCCGGAAGGGAGAAAAAAATGGATATTTTCCTGATTACCCTAAGAGAGAAGAAGCAGGAGGATACCACCGAACTGACTTGGGAGTGCACAGAAAGTTGAGAGTTGAGCAGAATCCCAAGGGTTTTGACTTTAGGGACCGGGAGTGGGGGGCCACCAAGTGATGAGGGCCAAAAAGATGGGGACCATGGACTGCAACCACCTCCAGTCAAGACCAGCTCAGTCTTGTCTGGATTGAGCTTGAGGTGGTTGCAGTTCATCCAGTCCTGAATGAATAGCATAACAGTTTGAACATTCTGAGCGGACGAGGGGGAATGGGAAAGGTTGAAGATTAGCTGGAGGTCTTCGGCGTAATTGAACACCGTGACCTCCAGCTGCTGTAACATAAAAATGAGGGGGTAGATGTATAAATTAAACAGAAGGGGGGAAAGTGATGAACCCTGGGGGACGCCACACTCCACCTTATGGGAGGCGGCAGTGAAGCCAGCAAGGTGGACCGCTTGAGCCCTGTCGCACCGGAAGGACTCAAGCCATGAGAGGGCTAAGCCCTCTATGCCCGCCGCCCTGACACGGGTGAGAAGGATGGAATGGTCCACCGCGTCAAAGGCGGCGGACAGGTCCAGGAGGATGAGGGCCTACGGGAAATTGGTGTCAATGCCCTCACGAAGTCCATCCATTACCAAAATAACTACCTTCTCCGTGGAGTGTAGAGGTCGGAAGCCCGCCTGGCGGGGAGAGAGGCAGTGATTTGCCTCCACATGGTCGCTCAGGGTGCTGGTGACGTGGGTTTCCAAAACCTTTCCCACGTAGGGCAGCAGGGAAATGGGGCGATAATTGGAAGGGGATGAGGGATCGGTGCCAGGTTTTTTTAAGATTGGAATAACAACCGCTGCTTTGTGAAAATTGGGGACGACACCATTGCTGAGTGAGTCGTGTGAGGGGAGGGGCAGGGCAGGCCAGGAAAATTTCTCTGAGGACGTGAGCGGGGCCGAAGACGGAGGAAGTGAGTCCATGAACTATGGAGGAATGCAGGTCAATTTAGAAGCGGTGGGTGGGGGAGAGGGGTTAACGAATGTTGGTGAAGGGAGGGGTATATTGATTTTGATCTTTGCAACCTTCTCAATGAAGAATTCATTGAGCGAGTTGCATAAATGTTGGGAAGGGGGGATCGTTGCCGTGGCTCTATCAGATGAAGCTAATTCGTGAACAGTGGCGAAAATTTCTTTGGACTGGGACTCTGCCACTAATATCCTGTTGGAGTAAAAATCAGTCTTGGCCTCGAGAATGCCTTTTTTATAGGCCTGGAGGGCAGAAAGGTATGCAGTTTTCAGTACAGGGCAGTAAGCTCTCCTCCAAGCTCGCTCAGCTCTCCGTGCAGCTAGCTTTTTTGCCTTGAGGTCTGAGTTGAACCATCTATTAGCTGCATGGGCCCTTTTAACCGTAATCCGTCTCAGGGGGGCGAATTCATCGCCCGATTGGGTCAACCAGTTGTTAATGGTTGCCAGCTGAGCTGGGGCTGTGAGGCCTGAGAGGTCAGGGCTGGTCTCAGCCAAGGACGAGTAAAAGGACGGCATATCAGCTTTGCCCCATTTCCTGATCCAGATATTCTTACTGAGTAAAGGCTTGGCCTCGGGGGCTAGGGCAAGGGAGAATGAAATAAGAGAGTGATCGGACCAGGGGCAGGGGGAAACGATGGGGAGTGATGTGGGGACATTTAAAGCCCAGATCTGGTCCAACATATGACCGTGGGTATGAGTGGGACTGTGAATGTGGGGTGTGAAATTAAGACTTGTCATGAGATCAGTGATGTCCTTAGAATGAGAATTTTCAGCGGGGTTGTTGGGCCAGAAATTGAGGTCCCCTAGGACTAGAACTGAAGAGTTATTTATCGCCAGTGTGGCCAGGAGATCTTGAAATCATATTACAAGTGCATAAGGGCACTTGTAATAACCCCAACTGACACCTAAAAGGATGAATATAATATGACATGCTCTCATGAAGCAATAGATTTATTACACAGTGTCATGGACCATGTGCTGGCATGGCAGCAGTTTCGAATCCGAAAAATAACATTCCTAAGATGATACATTTACAACACTGAAGAAGAATTTAAAACTAAGGCTTTTAAAGCTAGTATGTCTTATTCAAACTATTTATTCAATGCTAGGGGTATGAGTGTTAACAGTCTAGAGGCTCTTTTCCTCCTTTTGCTGCTTACATTTCCCCTCCCCACCTCCATTACAATGGGTTGAAGGTATGTTAATACCAATGTTCCAAAAAGGATCTTTGGGAGTGTAGTTGGTGGATAACCCTGCTGACTAGAAACTTCCATAGCAATCCAAGAATAGAATACTTTAGTCATATCTTCTGGATCTACTCCCACTACTTTTTTCCCTGCCATAATGGGAATACTAATTCTTTTAAATGTCCAGAAAGAGCGCGGTGCACATATTTGGGAATTTCTAATTTATCAGTTAGTACCTAAATATGTACTTCAGATGTGAGTGACTGCATTTTGCAAATAATAAGTCTATTGGTTGCAGTGAAGAAATGAGACCCTTCTTCCTTGGAGTGGGAGAATTGAATGTTTCATAACGAGGAACACCCTAACATCGCTCTGTGAGTCCGCAATGAAACTAGTAGCTGGGTGTTCAAGTGGAGACCTTTTTATATTTCTGAAGAAGCGAAATGCCTTCAGACAACTCCAATTCAGTCATTGTTTAACCAATTTTTGGGGGGTTGTAAGGTCTCAGAGATCTAAGCGTGTGGGAGTACATTGGGTGACATGTTGTGAGCACCCCAGTTATTTGGGGGTCACATATGGTAGATTTCCTGAAGCCCTAAAAGAAACTGTAACCTTTGTTGAGGACATGAAAATTGACAGATGTTTCTCATGCCTCCTAATGATTTATTGCCATATGTAACGGGAGTTCTTAAAATCAGACAAACCTCTCGGTTAATACTTTGTGTGTTGATTGTGGGGGGGTCATTTGTAATCACCTGCAGAAGCACACACCAACAGTGGTATATTGTAATGAGGTATTCTTGTGCAAAATAAATGAGTAAAATTAGCAATCTTATAAAGAATACCTCTGATCAAAAATAAAATGAGTGAAAGCTAAATCCCACCGCAGTGTTCTTTGCACATTTATAACCAAATAGTCTAACATCCCTAGTTCCCTTGCAACATTATTTATTAGATTGTATTATTTGAAGAGAAGAGTCCTAATACACCTTCTGTGCACCTGCATGCTGCTCCACCAGGGTCTTTTATACTTTTTCTGCCTTCAGAAGCTCATGGAGAATATAGGGGCTTATGCATTGGGTCCTGCATTTTGCATCACAGGACTGAAAACAATACTCCTGTTAGTGCTATTACGCAACATGAAAGCTTCAGTTCTTCTACCTTTTAAAATACCACCAAAATGGTACTTGCACAGGATCATCCTGTAGTCAGACTTCATCAACTGCAAACACTGAAATTAATGGGAAAATTCCCTACAAGGGATTCAGTTTGACCAGAAAAACATTTCAGCACATACAACTCCTGCTACCTTGCTCTAAAACAAAGCCTACAAACTCACATTGAGGCCTAAAATCTAGGCATAGCACTTTATTCTATCCAAACATTGGGCCAAAACTATGTTTGTATATATTAAGACGTATAACGCAAATTAACATCATTATCAAATCTATATAAAAGTGCACTCTCACACAGCAGTATCACTATAGCATGGATGGTTTTCTGTATGTCTTTTTATGTCTTGGTTTATATTTATCTTTCTTTCGGATTCCAGCCAGGGCACAAAGTTGGGAAAAGGGAAGATAATATGACAGTGGTTCGATTGGTGAAGATGACTACCGATTGGGAATATCTGTTGATATATCTCATTCTCCATTTCATATAAAGTTTCCTCTAAGTCCCATGATTCTTGTTCCATAGTAATGTGTGTAAATTAATGGCAAACAAAAATGAGAAACCATATTACAGGAAACCAAGTCATGGAAAACTAAATTCAAGGAAAAATCCCAAAATACATTAAACCTAGGTGGAGTTTAGGAGTAGTGAGGGGTTTTTGTGTTCAGTGATGGCTAACGTTTAGGAGTGGTCAGGGGTTTTTAGGTGTCAAGATTGGGTGAAGTTCAGGCACCGCAAGGGCTCACAAATGTGTGGAGCTTAGGGCTTGTGAATGTTTTCGAGGTTCAGTGATGGGTAGAGGTTAGGGCTGGTGAATAGTTTTTAGGGTAAGATTAGATGGAGTTTAGGGTGCAGAGGGGTTTTGGGTTGGGTGGAGTTTAGGAGTGATTAGGTCTTTTTTTAGGTATCAGGAATGTGTGGAGTTAAGGGGTGACAAGGAGAATTTAGGGTTCATGGATGAGTGGGGTTTAGGGGTGTTGAGAGCTTTTAGGGTTCATGGATGTGCAGTAAGCATGGGCGGAAAATCCGTTTCGATTTTCGGTAAATTCGCAATCCGCGAGATTCGCGAATCTCCCGCCAAATCCGCGAGCAGTGGATTTTATGGCTTGCTCGCACTGTTCGTGTGAGTTCGCGGCTTCCCAGTACAACTTCGCGCCCCGCGAATAAGCGCTAAATTGCAGAAATACTATCTTAGCAAAACTGAAACTACTTACCAGGTTCAAAAGTTCAGGCTCATCATTAGTAGCCATTTCCTGTAGTGCTTCCTGAGGGGGCCCTCCAGAGTTCAGTTGCCAGTTGCAACTATTATGTGACCCTGCTCTGAACCTCAGAATAGTTACACATATGCCACAAAGGTCCTGAATTACAGCTAAGGGAGACAAGCAGGAGCCAGGCTGGAAGTTCAAATCCATTAATCAGCCCCTAATTCATTATTGTCAGTTGGGGCAGGGCAGGTGTTGTAACTAATTTTGCAACAATGAAAGCACTTAGCAAGTGCAAAAGATCACTAATCAGGAAGCACTAAGGAAGCAGGTGCCAGCTAAAAAAATATTCTGTGACACATTAATCAGCCCCAAATTAATTCAGGTCACTTGAGGCAGGGAAGGTGTGCTTTGCTTTGCCACAATAATGTACACTGACTGGACAACCAGAGGGTGCTGTGATGAAACAGAGGGTGGCATGGGTGGGCCAGAGGGTGGCATGAGTAGTCAGAGAGTGGCAGTGGTGACAGAGAGTGGCAAACACAAAAAAAACCAAATTCGCGAGAATTCGCGGATTTTGCGGATTGCGTGTTCGCAAATCCGCAAAATTCGCGAATGCGAGATTCGCAAAATTCGCCCATGCTTAATGTGCAGAATCTTGGGCTGGTGAGGGTTTTACAGTTGTGATGGGTAGAGGTTAGAGTGGTGAAGTGTTTATAGGGTCAGGATTGGGTGGAGTTAGAGAAGTTTTAAAGATTCGAGGATGGGTGGAGCTTAGTTGTAGAAAGGGTTTTTTAGGGTTGGGTAGTTTATGGATGGTGAGGGGTTTTAGGACTCCTGGATGGGTGGTGATAAAGGGCAGTAAGGGTTGCTTTTAGGGTTTGAGGATGGGTGGAGCTTGGGCGTGGGAAGGGGTTTTAAGTGGTCAGAGATGGATGGCAATTAGGATTAAAATGGTTTTAGGGTTCAGAAATAGGTGAAGTTTAGAGGTAATGAGGGTTTTTTGTTTCAGGGATAGGTCGAGTGTAGGGAAAGGAATGGATGCAACTATTGTATTTACACTTTTAAAATAAGCATGCAAAAGCCAATTTCGAAGAAAAAGGCATTCTATGAGTTGGTTTCTATGAAATGGTGAATGGCATTCATTTTGAAACATTCCATTAAACAGTTTATGTGAAATGGTTTCTCAGTAATGGTTTTCCATGAAATCATTTTTCTATGAAATCGCATACAACCGTTCGAGAGAAAGAAAAATGTACAAATAAATGTTTATCACCATTAATATTACAAAGATTGCTTGCAGGCACAAGCAGACAAGGAAGAAACTAATTTCAATGTAAATGTACATAAATTTCATCATTCAGTCCCCTTGGACATTGTGCGTCCAACAGCGATATGTAATAGGATTCCAATTTCCTTAGTCTATAAATCGTTCTGTGGAACCAAAAATGATTTGGTGTGATTTCTGAGGAACTAGCCCACTCATGCAAGATGTATTTCCAAGTTTTCTATCTCCTCTGGAATGACAAGAAACTGTGTGAAGTTGGAATTATTTCATCATGGAGAGAAGTGAGTACGTCTTTGGAAAATGTGGAATATTACCAGTGACCTCTCCCCGCACTAGCAACTGCCCAAAATGATGCTCCATAGTATGCCAATCCAGGCTTGAAGTCCTTCAAGAATCCAATGAATGAGGGAGTAGCTAATAAAGATATTAAATATATGCACTTTTCTCTAAACTCCACATAGGTCACTCCTATACTTTTTTTCAAACGCAAATGTTAAGTAATGTGCACTCAATTGTTACACATACAAAAATGCTACAAAGTTGCTGTTCTATGGCAATTCTAGTGAAAATGTTTGCTTTTTCTCATCACGTTCCAATTTCTCTGGTTTAACTCTAGTTTTATTTTTTTATCTCCTTTGTACCTAATTCCTTTCCTCCTCAGAGAATGTGGCACTGGATCCAAAGACAGCGCATCCTCTTCTTTACCTGTCGGATGACTTGAAGAGCGTGACCTTTAATAGCACCAAGCAGGACCTTGACAACAACACAGAACGATTTGACAGTGATCCCTGCGTCCTGGGTGACACTGGGTACACCAGCGGGAAACACTTCTTCAAAGCAAGCGGGGATGGAGGGTTTCTTGTAGGGTTTGCAGCTATATCTGCGACCAGAAAGGGCCCACTTGTCTTGTCCACTGATGCAGGAATCTTTGCTTATCCACGGGCAATGGGAGATACCCCTGACATAGTTGGGTCACTTTTAGATTGTGACCAGAAGCAGGTACTTTTTTACGATGAAAGCAATAATGAAGTCGTCAGCAACCTGCCCATGCCTAATGGCTGCAGTGAAGAAATGAGACCCTTTGTCTTCCTTGGAGTAGGAACATTGAGTGTTTCATAACAAGGAACCCTCTTGCATCTCTTTGTGAACCTGTGATGAAACTAGTAGCTGAAAAAGCTCTGCTGACCACAGCACTATTACGTTTTATGTTAATCGATTTAGATTTATCAGAATAAAGGCACCCATTTTAAACATAAGTGTGTTCATCTTGTCAAATTTGTATTTACAAGCTCACACATCTACTTTGTGCTCCTTTATAGCACACACATGTCCAAGCATTCAATACTATAGGCATATTTGACAGAGCTATTTGTGCATGTATGTTTAGCTTGCACTTCAAATGCACTTTTTGATATTGTAAAAACAATTTTGGAAGACACATGGTTAACAAAAATTGGTGATAGGCTCATAAAAGGCTTGACTCTCATACAAAGTGTTTTGTGTGAGTTAATCTATGCACCGGCAGGACGTGGGGCGGGGAATGGGTGTTCCTGGATCAGAATGCCTTGAGTCTTTATGCACACCCACAAACACACACGTCTCTGGATATTAACAAACTTCCCCGCCTAACCTGTTCCTCTTCATAGAAAAATTTGGAGATTTAGTTGTCAATACATAATGTCCATGCTCTAGCATCCTATGTGTACCCTACTTGTAACTCTTTGTCCATTATCCCAAACTCCAAGAGTGTCAGACCATCTACAGTCTAGTTCTACAGAGTGTTCAGTGCTATCTTTAGCAACCGTGAACAGTTGTGGCTACTATGCTGTGAAAATAGGAGAAACCTTACCCAAGCAACGGAGATGGCGACACTGGATGATCATTCCAGTGGAAAAGACGTCTCGCCATTGGTGTACTCCTAGGAGTGCAGGTGCGGGCTGCCCATCTGATCTTCAGTCCGTCCAGCTCAGTGGCTAATAAATACTAGTGGGAATTGGCAGTGCTGTGTAATTTACTCATGTTTCGTCCCTGCTCAATGGTCATTAAAGCTTCTGTGTCCTGAACTGGTTTACAAATGCGTCCCAGAAACCCTCCATGCTTTCCTGCAACTGCATATATTATCTAGACACATGGTTAACAACTTGTGCATCTTACAGCCTGTCAGTTAGGCCTGGTAAGCATGTTTCATTGCCTCATCTCTTATTGGCAATTGCGTCAAGATCTGATGACCACCTCATCACCCAAGGCACACTGTAAACATGAACAAAAGATAGGGAGAAGTGGTATCAAAAGACATCCCAGCCAGAGGGCTGGTGAAAAGGTGCTAAACGCAGGCACAAAAACATGACGTATATTTCCCATCTGTCCACAACGTTAAGGCCTCCCGGTGGACAGGATGCGCTGTTTGTAAGTGACCTGTTCGCAAAGATGTTTTGCTCTCATTGAGGCATAGCCATAACATATCTGTGAACATGAGACAAGGGCTGAGTCTCATACATGACTGCCAGGACCATGCGTACACTTCACTTGAGGTATTGTGATAGCTCTGCATAGGTGAATGGCAAGCTTTTTTTATATAAATAAAATAGTGCATCTCCTTAGTATTCATGTTAACCAGCAAGCTGCACTAAAAAACTAACCCAGGTGCCATTTTGTGTTCTTTTTGGATGCATGACCTGTTTTGGTTGTTCCCAACTGAAGTGCAAAATGTAACGCACTTCCTAGTGCAAAAACCACTTTGTGCTGCTGTGCATTGCTTTGCATCAAGGAGTCATTATTTAATTTAATTTAATTGTGAGTTTATATAGCGCTAGGAATCGACTCCCGGAGGAGTATCTCCGCGCTTCGACCGCTGGGGAACCCGTCCTGGCTCACCCTGAGAGATGGTCCCTAATGGGTATCTCTAAGGTGCGACCAAGCATCCCCGGCGGTCTGGGGGGGCCGTTGTGAAGATGAGGCAAGCTAATGCCCAGAGTTGCCGAGTGTGGTCCCTGACTGGATTAGGCACCGAGGCGAGAATTATCGAGCCCGCTGACCATGGTCCACGACCCAGCCGCGTCTGGAATCGAACCCTGGTCCCGGGCCGTGGGGGAGATCAAGGCAAATACTCATATGGTTTGACACGCACCTCAATCTACTAAGATAGCCAGACCAGTGGTCGAAGTAGGGAATAAAAAGTAGGGGAACTGTGGGTGGAGAATCAGGGGGCGGGACTAACGGAGGATTGGATCAGTGGGCAGAGTTAGGGGTGTGGCTAGAAATCGCAATACATACCAATTTTTAGTACGTTTAGCATTTCACTGACCAGTTGCAGCTTATAATGTTATTTAATTCAAACAATGAATAAACATTTTATTTGAGGTTTAATTCAGAAAAAGCAAATACTCATAGGGAATACAGGTTTATGTAAAGCGCGCAAAATATAGGCAGGAACAATGGCATGGGCACAAATTCAGGATGGTGAGTGTAAAAATTCAGGACAAGGGGACAAAATTCAGGATAAAAATCCAGGACAGGAGGTTAAAATTTAGGACAAAAATTTAGGGCAACAGGTATGCTTTGAAGACACATCAGAGGATGTCCTGCAATAGTATACAAATAAATAGTCAAGGAACATAAGTACTAGTTACTTCCCCTACCCCATCACCGCTCCTTCCCTGTCATTTCCCCTGCCCCGTCACCACTCCTGCCCGTTCACCGCTTCTTCCCATTCACCGCTCCTGCCCGTTTACCGCTCATGCCCATTCACTGCTCTACCCATTCACCACTCTGCTCATGCCTAATCACGGCTCCTGCCCAATCACTGCTCTTGCCCAGTCACTTCTCCTGCCCCGTCACTTTTCCTGCCCCGTCACTTTTCCTGCCCCGTCACTTTTCCTGCCCTGTCACTTCTCCTGCCCCATCACCTCTCCTGCCCGTCATCACTCCTGCCCGGTCACCTCTCCTGCCGGGTCACCTCTCCTGCCGGGTCACCTCTCCTGCCGGGTCACCTCTCCTGCCGGGTCACCTCTCCTGCCCCGTCACTGCTCCTGCCCGGTCACTGCTCCTGCCCGGTCACTGCTCCTGACCCAGTCACTGCTCCTGACCCAGCCACCGCTACTGACCCGTTCACCACTCCTGTCCTTTTATTGCTCCCTCCCGGTTACCACTCATGCCTAATCACCACTCCTGCCCTGTGACTTCTCCTGCCCCATCACCTCTCCTGCCCTGTCACCTCTCCTGCCCCGACACCTCTCCTGCCCGTCACCTCTTCTGCCCAGTCACCTCTCCTGGCCGATCACCTCTCATGCCCGTTCACTGCTCCTGTCCGGTCAGCACTCCTGCCCATTTACTGCTCCTGCCGTTTACTGCTCCTGTCCGGTCAGCACTCCTGGCCGATCACTGCTTCTGCCCCATCACTTCTCCTGTCCCATCACTTCTCCTGCCCCGTTCACTGCTCCTATCCGTTCACTGCCCCTATCCTTTCATTGCCCCTATCCGTTCACTGCTCCTGTCCGTTCACCCCTCCTGCCCGGTTATCGCTCCTGCACATGCCTAATCACCGCTCCTGCCCTGTCATTTCTCCTGCCCCGTCACTTCTTCTGCCCATCACCTCTCCTTTCCTGTCGCCTCTTCTGTCCCGTCACTGCTCCAGACCCATCACCTCTTCTACCCCGTCACTTTTCCTGCCCCGTCACCTCTCCTGCCCGTTACTTTTCCTGCCCGATCACCTCTCCTGCCCCATCACCTCTCCTGCCCCATCACCTCTCCTGCCCCATCACCTCTCCTGCCCCTTCACCCTTCCTGCCCCTTCACCTCTCCTGCCCCATCACCTCTCCTGCCCCATCACCTCTCCGTCCTTGTTGCTTCTCCTTCCCTGTCACTTCTACTTACCCCTTCACTTCTCCTGCCCTGTCACTTCTCCTGCCCATTACTTCTCCTGCCCGGTCACCTCTCCCGCCCCATCACCTCTCCTTTCCTGTCTCCTCTTCTGTCCCTTCATTGCTCCTGCCCAGTTCACTCTGTGTATAACATTGACAAATTTTACATGGGGGCAAGTTCCCCACAGTACTCTGTCTGAGGAAAGCTCCTCTGTAATCAATAACTCAGCATGATATGCTAAAGGCCGGTGGTGGACGCATTTGTAATTCAAAAGGGGATAATCTGCCTCAATTGGAATGACAATGGACCTGCCCTCAGTCTGTGCGAACTCAGGGAGGGGCTGATGCAGCCTCTGGAGTTCAGCAGAGAAGTGCGAGCCGCCCCTGGAAGCTAAGAGAAGAAAAAGTTATCGTTTTAAGTAGGACTATTCTTGCAGTCCCGGCATGCTTTTTTGAATGAAAGAAGTAGGGGAATGGACAGAAATAATTTTTAAAAGTAGGGGCACGCCGTGCCCTTCCTATCCCGCCCACTTCTACCACTGAGTCAGACCAGGTTTTGCATTAAAATCTACCATTTCCTTGAAGCAGACCTTAACAAGGAGAATTTTTTTGTGTTTCCTCGAACCGCGGTGAACAGCACACGCGGGATTCTTCTGAGTATGTCTAGACATAGGAAGCAGGATGTGGGAGCACACCGCTGACCTCTCAGGCAAGGTTCGCCCCTGGCATTCTGGTAAATGCAGTCTCTAGTAGCTCACTCCGATATTTTCGCGTGTTTCGCCAAGGTTGTCGCAGATAGTGCTGATCCCTAGATGTCTAGACATAGGATTTACACTGGAAGCTTATTCTTCCACTAAGAGTCCTATGCTAAACGATGCCTACTTACCTCTGCACCATCGTGCGAGGCTGTGCATCACACAAGGGAGTTAGTTTATTCCCCAGCAGGGGAATCACTGCAAAAGAAGGCGCATCTCGGCAGAGTAGCGCTTCTGTGTCCCCCGCCTTGCACAACAATACACAGAAAATGTGGTTGCTGCTCAGGATTTTATGAAAAGCTAGTACATCTGATCCCATTTGTAAAACAATTTGCTCAACACTAGCTGCATTAAAAGCTCGGGGTCCCTGGTACCACAGCAAGGGTTGGGTGCTTACTACAGCATGGAAGAAATGCTGTGGTGATTATTTAATTCTGATTGAGTTTGGGACCACAAACCCAGAGAACTTGTGTGCTACCTCACACACAAGGCACCAGTGGCAGCTGGTGAAGTTTGAGTGTGGTGGGCTGGAGTTGAGCGGTGGGGTTTCAAGGTAGGCGGCATTGCATTTTTTGGGAGGCTAGTCAAGATTTCCCATGCAAATCTTTTTTTTATTTATTTATAAAATTGATTTTTCTTATCTCAGTTGTTCCCACCTTAATGAAAGCCATTAATTTGTCAGATTATTGCACTGCAGAGTAAAAGTGCCCAAGGAATGGAGCACAATAATAGTGGTGATGAACAGAAGCAAATAAATCTCAGTTGAAGTAAAAGGCTTTTGAGATCTGGTTTAATTAGGTGGCTGTACAAACAGCCAGGTAGCATGCTGCTGAGAAAGCATGGCTGTGAAAAAAAGCTATCATGCTCGCTAGGCACTGTATGCAGCATGGGTAAAAGATTCAACAGAGGATGTGTAAATTATGTTCATGATTAATCAAAGTACATCATGTAGAAATCAAACAAAACAGTTATTTGCTCAAAAAGAGTAGTCTCTGCCAAGCTAATTCATTAAGAGTTGGCCTTCTCGAGTATACCTCTAGTTGTATAACCCCAAATCGGTTAAGCACTGGTTGAATGTGTCCTATGAAAAATGAACAGTAACTGTGCTTTGAATATAGTTACCTCCCACCAGCGAGACCTAGACCTACAAGCAATGGGCAGATTGTGTCTTATAACTGCATTTTAAGGAGCTGTTGTGGAGTTGGCAAACACATGAAATATGTTACTCTGAAGGACACAGTGCTGCAAAAAAGAAGCAATTCACATCCCAACCACAACTTTAATATCAAAATAAGTGAAAGCTTAGCAAGCCTCTCACGCAGTCTATACTAGCCAAGTGTGCAGCGATGAGACGGCGTGCAGGGAAGGCAGTATATTATTAACAAACGCACACAAACAGAAATCTATAATCTGTTCTCTCTGAAAGGCCATTTTTTCCATTTGTTGAAATGGGTGCACTGTGCTCTAACCAGACTGTGTTTACCCAACAAGCTTACAATCCAAGTGCTAGAAATCACATGTTGCCCACCAGCTCAGGGGTGCTTATCTCAAGATTAATTATAGCTATCAAATTTCAAAAGGCTTCAGGAGTGACAGAAATCTTACTTCTCCAGAAGTGTGTCGAACTCTAAAAGTAGCAACCGTTAAGTTAAGTTAAGTGTTTATTTTAATTCCCACCTTATGATTCCATCAGGGAAAGAGTGGCATTGTGAAAAGGGAGGGGGCTTCAGTTTATCTGCCAGGATGTCAGATTATCGAAGCTCTAACCCAGTTGGCTTTTTAACCAGAAGGCCTTTGACCATTGAGAGTAAATGGCTTTCATGGGCAGTGAGCGCTAATAGAATAGGTAAAGGCGGCTGTGAAGTGTGTTAAATGACCGAAGACAACACACATCTTCATGTTTTCATCAGGTCACTGGTGTGACGATGCACAGAAAGTGCGATGTTTTATAACACAATAAATGTAAACTTCTATCAATGTCACTGCCAGAAATCTTAATTGCTCCAGTAAATCGCCATGTCAGAGGACTGGAGATCTGGAATACTAAAGTATTCGGGAACCCGGAAATTACCAGTCCCGTGGTATCAGCGCTTATATTATATTGGTGCATGTGAATTAGTGCCTGCATTAGAATACTGAGCACTGCAGAGGAATCTTGTTGCCAAATGACACCGCACTTTTGGCATGACATGAGTGGCTGTGAGGAAAATGAGGCGCATGGGAGCTGCCCATAAAGGATAAAGGTGTTAATTGCTGCTACCATGGAAGACATTACAGGTGTCATTAATTTGAAAGTGCCTCTGGTAAAGTCAAAGCAGCAGTAAACAGAAGCACATGCAAAAAAGTCCCTACTCTAAACAGGCCATGCCCGGGCGAGTTGCTTACTTGCTTCCCCATGGGAGCTGAAAAGTTTTTTTTACAGACCTACTCGTTGAGGCTGCGGGTCATCGTCAAGACTGGGGGAAAGCTTCAGGCCTTCAAGTTAGCCTTTAATCTATGGACTGCACGTGCCATCTGCAGTGTGCAGCTTCTCTCCAAGCCACAAGTCTGACTGGATTGGAAATGAAGTCCTGCATAACTGCAGCGTGGGAAGCAGACACCTCAAGTCTGCGCATTGTGTCTTCAAAAGTGCTGCGGACATACTGCGCAGACTCAATTTCTCTGCGTCCTGCCTGCCTGCACCCTCTACTCCACCATTTCTCAAATCGTCTGAGGGACCAACTCCCCCTGTGATGAGTTGAGAAAGGGTGGGGTGACCATTGTCTCCATTCCCTGGTTGACGTGAAGTACCAGCACTATAGGGCTTCTGTCTAAGCCGCCCGGGGCTAATTTTACTCTCACGCCTTCAGGAGGTGGAGACTGGTCTGCAAGGCTTGGTCTTTGCTGAGGTGATGACCTCTCAGGCCTCAGGGCTGTGAGATCTGCAGCCCGGCAAATACTCTCGAGTCGGATCTGCCCAGGAACAGCATGTTTATGGCAGCAAAGCAAGAAGCACACGAGTTGCAGGGTGCAGAAGCACCATAGCCAGTAAGAAGTGGGTACGTGTTTTATTTCCGAAAAATAAAACAGTCTGATTTACTGTGAACAAATTACTTTAATTGTAGCTTGGCTGGGGTGAAATCAAAGCGGGCGGAGCCCCGACGCCCTCAAGCAGAAACCTCTGCTGCAAGGCACCAATCTGTAAAATCTGAAAACAGGTGGGCAGTGGCGTAGCAAAAGCCCCCGCGCGGAGGACCACGAGCTCCAGGGGGCCCCCTCCAGCACTGTGCATTGGCCCCTGGCCTGAGCACTCCTGAGTGAGTCTCCTCCATGTATTTTGAAGAGGGACCCCCTCAAGTTTTGTTAAGCCACAGGGGGTAGGAATCCATAGAAGTCCATGTGGACCCAGGTGTGCAATCAAATGGTGCCTGCACTCTGTGGGTACCCAAGGGTCTACAAATGCACTAATGAGCTTTTACAGTTGCTAGCTCACACCTCATGTGGTTAGAGCAAAGTGTAGTAAAAAAAAGGGAAAGTAGGAGTTTCTCTCCTTACAAGATGTTGTCTCAGCTGTGGAATGTGTGAATAGCAAAGCCTGCCTGTCAGGTGCCAGACATAACCAACTATAAATGGCACAACATTTAAAACAAATACATCTAGAGTACATTATTTATTGTAGCATTTGTTCACTGAGCATTCCCAGTGTAAAGCTGTGTTGTCGCATATAATATTGCATGTATTGCTATATTTAGAGGAGATCTAAGAACTGGTGAGCTGATGTACAAAAGTTTCATTTGTAAAAAAAAAATGGTTGCAAATTGCGCACTGACTTTTAGTGAACGTAAAGGAATTTTGCGAACCAACCTATGTACTAATAAGCGGAGTCACAACATTTCAAGTGGGTTGCATGTTGACCCACTTCAAAAATATTAATCCAATAGATCGTAAGTTGTGATTCACTAAGTTTGGATGCCATCACAGGGATGGTGGCCTGCTGGACTCAGCAGACCATCATGTCTATGATCACATTTTAAACAAAGCTGTCTCCCTGGGCACTAGTTAATTGCTGCGTTAAACCAGCTCAATTCCAATCAAAAAAAGTTTCTTCACTTATGTGTCTTGAATTCAATTATAGCTTTATTTGCTTATTTCATCCTTGATGTTGTAATCACATCTGATTTCATTCAATCATTCGAGTTTCTTGTGAATTTAATCATCAATATCCATGTTGTACATCACAATCGTGCCCAATGCATTTCGGCGTACAGCTCCTTCATCGGGGGTTTATCTAAGAAACATACATGGGGTGATCCATGATTGCATACCTCTACCAATGAAGTTCTCTTTCACAGTGTGCCTAAAATGCCTACCTCTACCAATGAAGTTCTCTTTCACAGTGTGCCTAAAATGCCTATATTTATAAATACATCTGTATTATGTGTTGTGTGTCTCTAACCTTTGTTGTAGTGTTAATCCTCATTTCAAATTAACCTCCTTTAATAGCCAACTTACTGGACATCTCCCTTAGTAGTCAATATAATTAAACGGCTTCATTTGCCTAATCCCGTTCCTTTCGACTAGGTTAAACGTGTGGTCTACTTCTAATTCAATAATCAACTTCAAACCTTTTTCGATGTTTTTACCCTTCTCGCAGTGACCGCTATAGTCAAAGAAAGCTTGTCACTTTAACGATCTCTCGTGTTTTTACATTCACAACTTTAGTAAATGTAAATGTAAAATAGCTATTCTATAGCGCATTCTATCACTCCAAGGAGCATCTTGGCGCTTAATACCAACCCAGAGTGAAAAAGGTGGTTAGCTGGAGCAACTCCTGAGAACATAAACCTTACACTAAAGCTCTACAGGCAGCATCCGTAAGCGTAAAGACCCAGGTCTTTAAATCTTTCCTAAAAAGAGATTCTGATGAAATTTGCCGGAGCGCAAGAGGAAGTTTGTTCCATGCTCTGGAGCCTAGCACCACGATGGATTTTCCACCTTTGGTGGCTAGTCTGAATTTTGGGACAACTAGCAGATTGAGGTGGGAGGATCTCAGATTCCGGATCGGGAGGTGCCGTTTGAAGTTTTGTCAGAGATACCTAGGTCCTTGTGCGTGATAAGCTCTAAAAGTGATAAACAAGATTTTGAATAAAATACGCTTATGAATGGGAAGCCAATGGAGGGCATGAAGTGCAGCTGAAGCAGATGATTTCCTGGGCCAACCCAAAACCAGGCGGGCGGTGGCATGCTGGACCATCTGCAGCCTGTGGAGCACGGACTTATTAGCTCCCGCATACAGGCTGTTGCAGTAGTCCAGTCTTGATGTAATAAGTGCCACCGCTACAGTTTTCCTTGTGGACAATGGGAGGAAGTCGAAATATTTCCTAAGCATTCTACTGATATAGAAACATGTGCTGGCTACCCCAATGGCTTGTTGCTTGAAAGATAGAGCGTCATCAAACTTAACACCCAAGTTACGGGCAGAAGAGATGGTGTTTGAAGGAGCTTCAGCATCTACGGGCCACCACTGCTTAGGGGAAAACAGATTTTGCGGACCAAATGGTAATATTTCTGTTTTCCCAGAATTGCACTTCAGGTGGTTGATCTTCATCCATTCAAATGTCGCAGTCAAGCAAGTTTTAAGGTTTTCTTCTGCTTCTGGTAACTCTCTATCGAGTACCAGCATGAGCTGCGTATCGTCAGATTAGGATATGGTGCTGATCTGATATGAGGAAATAAGCTCGATCAGGGGTACCATATAAAGATTGAAAAGTACAGGGCTCAAAGTAGAGCCCTGAGGTACCCCTGTTCTGATCGATTTTTCATCAGAGCTAAAGTCACCTAACACCGTGATTTGTCGTCTTAGGCTAAGGAAGTTTTTTAACCAGTCTAGCACTACTCCTCCTATCCCTGAGCTAAGAAGACGGTCAATCAGGATGGTGTGGGAGACCGTATCGAAGGCCGCCGATAGATTGAGTAATATCAAGACGGCCTTCTTCCCTTGATCCATGGCGGAGCACAGGGATTCAGCAGAGAACAGGAGTGCGGATTCGGTCGAATGTTTGGACCTAAAGCCCGACTGATTGGAATGCAAGATGTTATTTTCTTCCAAGAATGTTGTAAGTTGACTATTGAAGAATGACTCGGTCAGTTTAGACAACAAAGGCAACAGTGAAATAGGCCTCAAGTTAGAAAGAGTCGTGGGGTCAGGTAAAGGTTTCTTCTGAAGGGGTTTAACCGCGGCTAATTTCCATTCAGGTGGAATCTCTGCAGTCGCCAATGATGAATTGATGATACCATTGACTATGGGGTTAACCTCATTGACCAAGGCTCTTAAGAACATGGGGGGACAAGGATCAAATGGTGATCCTGACTTACTAGATAGAATGGCCTGACGTCATTCCTCCAGAGAAATAGGAACCACACTCTTGAATTAATGTTATTGTTCATGTTTCTTAAGTGGCCCCTTTACTGCCTGTTACGCTGTTTGCTAAACGTGAGCACTCGCTCTTACAAGTCCCTGCTATGCGGGTTTTCGCTCACCTTTCCACGATTCTAAGTGGTTTCTTTCCTCGTACTTCCTGGCTCGACGTTTGCGTTTGGGTCCAAACGGCTCAAACTGTGATCGCGTATCGCGCTATTTCAGCTGAGTCTATTTTACGCACGTGCGTGTTACTATTCTACCTGTCTTAAAGGGAAAGTGTTCTATTAAGCGCTTGTGTGCAAAAAACGTTATTGTTCTTCTATTGACGGGCTCATGTATCGGTAAAATCTGAAATATATACCTACTTTCCTGAGCTTAAAAATGCATATAGTAAGAGTTAGGCTTGTCTATTATGGAAAAAAACTGCACCATATTATAACTACATACATTCAGTCAGATGCCTAGCATGACCATGATCTCTGAACTTCAGAGATCATGGTCATGCTAGGCATCTGACTAGGCATCTGACTGAATGTATGTAGTTATAATATGGTGCAGTTTTTTTTCCGAGGGTCCCCCTACTGGGAGGGGAACAATCCGATGCACAGCATATGGACCGTAGTCTTATTCCATAAACATATTAATCAAAAGTCTAAATAAATGGTTTCAAGGTTTTTTAATCATCACGTAGTGAATATTCTTGCATATTCATGTTCAATGTAGTAATATAAGCCAAAAACGTGTCACTGCACAGTCTATAAATCGACCATTGTAATCCTCAAAAAAGATCCCGATGCATTTCGGGCAAAAGCCCTTTGTCAAGGGATTGCTCTACAAAGAAAAACAAACATAACCAGAATAAATCTACTGTGGGAAGCTGAATATATACAATCGAATGGGCTCATGCATTAGCCGAATTTTAAGTGGCTATAAAGATGGTGACGGAAACTGAAACGAGGTGACTAATTGCGAAAAATCGACCAGGTGATGAGACGTTGTCCCGAGTTGTGCATGTGCAAAAGAGCGTGATTAAAAACGAACAGTGAAGGAAAGCGGTGGAAATGAAAAGTCAACAACAGTGCCAAACAAAGGCTGTAAGTGCGAAAAACGCGAGCGTATCAAGGTGCGCGGAAGAATTCTCCCAAAGATTACTTACATAATGAGGTTTGCAAGGTGCCTCGCGGCATGCCAGCGGAATAGTGATACAGTGGATGAGGGTTCTCACGGAAGTAAACCAAAAACGATGAACACAAACGAGGGGCACAGTGCATGGAGTTAGTAGACATGAAGGAGGGACCAAGGTGTAATGTCAATGTGAGGAAAAACAATCGCCATATTGGAAGTGTCAAAAACAGGGTGCAACAAAGGAGAGAGTATACAGAGAAGATAACAGGTTATATGTACAGTAGCAGTAATACGAAAATATTATAAATAGCAAAGGAATTCAATTCGATCATTCAGCCCGTTAGGCGCCATCGTGGAGAGAAAACGGATCCAGAAGTTTTCACGCTTAAGCAAAGTGTTCTTGTTGTTGTAGGTAATTGGGACTTGTTCCAAAATCTGGAATTTTAGTTGGGCAACAGTGTGTCTGAATTCGGTAAAGTGAGAAGCTACGGTGGATTTGAGATTGTTAGTGCGGATGTTACTTTTATGTTCTAAAATCCTGGTGCGGATTTTTCTTTCAGTATGACCTACATAACATTTGCCGCACGGACACTTCAAGAGGTAAATGACGTTGTTGGAGTTGCATGTAGCATTCACTTTGAGTTTGATGGAGTGTCCTTTCATAGGGTGACAAATGACATTACCAGTGATACAGTTGTTGCAATTGGAGCAGTTATAACAGGGTTTCAATCCTTTATACACCTTCTGTGTGTCATCCTGGCTGGGTTTGCATAGAATTTCTTTTAAGTTTCTTCCTCGTGTGAATGCGAAAATGGGAGGTTGGTTGAATAAACCCCTGAAATCTGGTTCCAGGGTCAGGATGGACCAGTGTTTTCGGATGATAGCTTGGAAGCGATTAGAAGTCTTGGAATATTTGGATACAACAACCAAGCGTTCTGATTGGACTTTTAACTTGGGTTGCAACAAGGCAGACCTGCATTTCTTGTCACTTCTTGCCATGGCAAGATCCAATATAGGTGTGGGGTATCCTCTTGCTTTCAACCTGTCAAGAGTAGGTTTCATTTGTATCTTGCATTCATCTTCTTTTGAAACTATGCGTTTAATCCGTAGAAGTTGGGCATAGGGTAAATTGTTCTTGAGGCCAGGGCGGTGGAAACAACTGTAGTGGAGAGTAGAGTTTCTATCTGTGGGTTTGCGGTATACAGTGGTGGACCAATCTCCTTGACTCCTGTGGATTTCCACATCTAAATAGTGTATTTGTCTTTCGTTATGTTCCCATGTAAACTGGATTCTCTGGTTGAATTGATTCCATGTTTCAAGAAAAGCATTCAAAGTGTCTGCGTTGCCCTCCCATAGGAGGAAAATGTCATCGATGAAGCGTAGATACAATCGGCCATGTTCTTGCCAACTGTTTTGGCATAGGATGTAGGACTCCTCAAATTGCTTCATATAGATGTTAGCATAGCATGAAGCTGCCGAATTTCCCATGGCAGTGCCATTGAGTTGGAGAATCCATTTGTCTTTAACTGAGAAATAGCTGTGATACAATGTGAATATAGTCAATTGCAATAGAAACAGTTTAAGGTCAGCATCTAAATCAGATGAGGATAGAACGTCTTCAATAGATTCGATGCCTCCATCGTGAGGAATGGAGGTATAAAGTGAACATACGTCCACCGTACACATGATGAGTTGGGTGTTTCTTAGCTCATTCATGATAGGTTCAATTTTTAGCAAGAAATCGGTTGTATCTTTGACATGTGATTTAGTTGCTAGAACAAAATGTTGCAGATATCTGTCCAAGATTTTGCCTACATTCTCGTGTAGGCTGCCTCTAGTCGACACGATGGGTCGAAAAGGAGGGTGAGTTGGATGCTTATGCATCTTAGGAAGCATATATAGTACAGGACGTCTGGGATTAGATGGTGTCAAAAATCTGCGAGTCTTGTCGTTGATGGTGCCTTGATCAAATGCTGTCTTGATAATGAGTATCAAGTCTTGTGAGTACTCCTTGGTGGGATCTCCTGGTAAGAAATCGTAGATGTTTTTGTCATTAATGTGTATGTCTACTTGTTGATCATAGAAAGTGGTGTCCATGATAACTAGGGCACCACCTTTGTCAGCATTTTGACAGGTGATGGTCGGGTCATCGGCCAATTTCTGGAGGATGTTTCTCTCCTTCCGGGTAAGATTCCCTCTTTTGATGTTCGGTTGAAAGGGCAGGTTCAAGATTTCTTGCTTGATCAAATTTTCGAAAGCATCTATGATCTTATGGCTTTGTGGTGCCAGAAATGTGCTATGAGGTCTTAATCCTCTGAGCATATCTTCTTCCTGTGTTGAAGTGGGGTTGATGTTCAAAAAATAGTGTTTTAGACGGATGTTACGAATCAGTTTGAAAGCACTGACTTCAAGTTCTAAAGAGTTGATGACGGTGGTTGGAACGAAAGATTGACCCTTTTGTAGGGTGTTGATTTCATCACAGGTTAGAGTGGTTGAGGATATGTTTATGACCAGATTATCTTGAGTGTTCAACGTCTGCCCTTGGGTTTCTTTTTGGTTTGTGGCGGTGTCTTTTCTGCATCCTCTGCGGGTTTTTCCCCCCCGGGGTCTTTCTGTTGATCCGGGCCCGACTCTAAAAAATGAACAGAGGGATCTGTGGAGGTACTCGGTGTTTGTGAATCAGCATTAGGCGTTGTACGGGTTGGTCTGGATCTGCTGTCGTCATCTGAAGATGATGTTTCAGTGGCTGATGCAGGGTTGTAGGGTTTGTTAGAGCGTCGGCGGGCATACACCTCTGCCCAGGTGTATACCTCGCCGAGCTTATAATCTATAGTGTCCCTCTTAAATTTGCGCAGTTTTCTCTCCTGGGTCTCACAAGTGTGTTTCTCTAGTTGAACATTGATATCGTCCAACATTTTGTTCAGGTCATCTGCGGACAGGGTGTCGGTCAGCTCCTTTTTTACATTTGTTATTTCCAGTGATAGTTCGTCCAGAGATTTGGAAAGTTCCTCTACGATCAGCAAAATCAGATCGAGGGAACATTTGTTAAGTATGGAGTACCAGCGTTCTACAAATTTAACATTGTTTTTGCAAAGAAGTGGTTTGAGTGGGACACGAAGACCCCGAGGTATCCGTTGAACACGATGGTACCGTATCAGGGTACTGGTGTGTAGTTTCTGGTTAGACTCCTTTTTCAAAAGGTAGAGCAATTGTTTGAGATTACTTTCCGCGCTGCGGGTGTTGCCAGCGGCGGTAATTTCTTCATGGATTAGATTATAGATTTTATCGGCGTCTTCAGTTGTGTAGGCGAAGGTGGATGCTTTTTGATCGGTCATCCCTGAGACTGTATCAAAATTCATTCTGAAGCGCGTGCTGAGGTCCGAGGACAGAGTAAGTAGAAATTCAAAATGCGTGGGAACTCGCACAGCGTTGATAAACTTAAATTTGCGTTGGTAATGGATTGTAGCGTGCAACCGGGTTGAAACACTGTCTGGCCTGGCAGTGTGTGCACAAAGCTAGAAAATTTGAGGGTCCCCCTACGGGGAGGGGAACAATCCGATGCACAGCATATGGACCGTAGTCTTATTCCATAAACATATTAATCAAAAGTCTAAATAAATGGTTTCAAGGTTTTTTAATCATCACGTAGTGAATATTCTTGCATATTCATGTTCAATGTAGTAATATAAGCCAAAAACGTGTCACTGCACAGTCTATAAATCGACCATTGTAATCCTCAAAAAAGATCCCGATGCATTTCGGGCAAAAGCCCTTTGTCAAGGGATTGCTCTACAAAGAAAAACAAACATAACCAGAATAAATCTACTGTGGGAAGCTGAATATATACAATCGAATGGGCTCATGCATTAGCCGAATTTTAAGTGGCTATAAAGATGGTGACGGAAACTGAAACAATGTGACTAATTGCGAAAAATCGACCAGGTGATGAGACGTTGTCCCGAGTTGTGCATGTGCAAAAGAGCGTGATTAAAAACGAACAGTGAAGGAAAGCGGTGGAAATGAAAAGTCAACAACAGTGCCAAACAAAGGCTGTAAGTGCGAAAAACGCGAGCGTATCAAGGTGCACGGAAGAATTCTCCCAAAGATTACTTACATAATGAGGTTTGCAAGGTGCCTCGCGGCATGCCAGCGGAATAGTGATACAGTGGATGAGGGTTCTCACGGAAGTAAACCAAAAACGATGAACACAAACGAGGGGCACAGTGCATGGAGTTAGTAGACATGAAGGAGGGACCAAGGTGTAATGTCAATGTGAGGAAAAACAATCGCCATATTGGAAGTGTCAAAAACAGGGTGCAACAAAGGAGAGAGTATACAGAGAAGATAACAGGTTATATGTACAGTAGCAGTAATACGAAAATATTATAAATAGCAAAGGAATTCAATTCGATCATTCAGCCCGTTAGGCGCCATCGTGGAGAGAAAACGGATCCAGAAGTTTTCACGCTTAAGCAAAGTGTTCTTGTTGTTGTAGGTAACTGGGACTTGTTCCAAAATCTGGAATTTTAGTTGGGCAACAGTGTGTCTGAATTTGGTAAAGTGAGAAGCTACGGTGGATTTGAGATTGTTAGTGCGGATGTTACTTTTATGTTCTAAAATCCTGGTGCGGATTTTTCTTTCAGTATGACCTACATAACATTTGCCGCACGGACACTTCAAGAGGTAAATGACGTTGTTGGAGTTGCATGTAGCATTCACTTTGAGTTTGATGGAGTGTCCTTTCATAGGGTGACAAATGACATTACCAAATGACATTACCAGTGATACAGTTGTTGCAATTGGAGCAGTTATAACAGGGTTTCAATCCTTTATACACCTGGCATGCCGCGAGGCACCTTGCAAACCTCATTATGTAAGTAATCTTTGGGAGAATTCTTCCGCGCACCTTGATACGCTCGCGTTTTTCGCACTTACAGCCTTTGTTTGGCACTGTTGTTGACTTTTCATTTCCACCGCTTTCCTTTGCTGTTCGTTTTTAATCACGCTCTTTTGCACATGCACAACTCGGGACAACGTCTCATCACCTGGTCGATTTTTCGCAATTAGTCACATCGTTTCAGTTTCCGTCACCATCTTTATAGCCACTTAAAATTCGGCTAATGCATGAGCCCATTCGATTGTATATATTCAGCTTCCCACAGTAGATTTATTCTGGTTATGTTTGTTTTTCTCTGTAGAGCAATCCCTTGACAAAAGGCTTTTGCCCGAAATGCATCGGGATCTTTTTTGAGGATTACAATGGTCGATTTATAGACTGTGCAGTGACACGTTTTTGGCTTATATTACTACATTGAACATGAATATGCAAGAATATTCACTACGTGATGATTAAAAAACCTTGAAACCATTTATTTAGACTTTTGATTAATATGTTTATGGAATAAGACTACGGTCCATATGCTGTGCATCGGATTGTTCCCCTCCCAGTAGGGGGACCCTCGAATTTTCTAGCTTTGTGCACACACTGCCAGGCCAGACAGTGTTTCAACCCGGTTGCACGCTACAATCCATTACCAACGCAAATTTAAGTTTATCAACGCTGTGCGAGTTCCCACTCATTTTGAATTTCTACTTACTCTGTCCTCGGACCTCAGCACACGCTTCAGAATGAATTTTGATACAGTCTCAGGGATGACCGATCAAAAAGAATCCACCTTCGCCTACACAACTGAAGACGCCGATAAAATCTATAATCTAATCCATGAAGAAATTACCGCCGCTGGCAACACCCGCAGCGCGGAAAGTAATCTCAAACAATTGCTCTACCCTTTGAAAAAGGAGTCTAACCAGAAACTACACGCCAGTACCCTGATACGGTACCATCGTGTTCAACGGATACCTCGGGGTCTTCGTGTCCCACTCAAACCACTTCTTTGCAAAAACAATGTTAAATTTGTAGAACGCTGGTACTCCATACTTAACAAATGTTCCCTCGATCTGATTTTGCTGATCGTAGAGGAACTTTCCAAATCTCTGGACGAACTATCACTGGAAATAACAAATGTAAAAAAGGAGCTGACCGACACCCTGTCCGCAGATGACCTGAACAAAATGTTGGACGATATCAATGTTCAACTAGAGAAACACACTCGTGAGACCCAGGAGAAAAAACTGCGCAAATTTAAGAGGGACACTATAGATTATAAGCTCGGCGAGGTATACACCTGGGCAGAGGTGTATGCCCGCCGACGCTCTAACAAACCCTACAACCCTGCATCAGCCACTGAAACATCATCTTCAGATGATGACAGCAGATCCAGACCAACCCGTACAACGCCTAATGCTGATTCACAAACACCGAGTACCTCCACAGATCCCTCTGTTCATTTTTTAGAGTCGGGCCCGGATCAACAGAAAGACCCCGGGGGGGAAAAACCCGCAGAGGATGCAGAAAAGACACCGCCACAAACCAAAAAGAAACCCAGGGGCAGACGTTGAACACTCAAGATAATCTGGTCATAAACATATCCTCAACCACTCTAACCTGTGATGAAATCAACACCCTACAAAAGGGTCAATCTTTCGTTCCAACCACCGTCATCAACTCTTTAGAACTTGAAGTCAGTGCTTTCAAACTGATTCATAACATCCGTCTAAAACACTATTTTTTGAACATCAACCCCACTTCAACACAGGAAGAAGATATGCTCAGAGGATTAAGACCTCATAGCACATTTCTGGCACCACAAAGCCATAAGATCATAGATGCTTTCGAAAATTTGATCAAGCAAGAAATCTTGAACCTGCCCTTTCAACCGAACATCAAAAGAGGGAATCTTACCCGGAAGGAGAGAAACATCCTCCAGAAATTGGCCGATGACCCGACCATCACCTGTCAAAATGCTGACAAAGTTGGTGCCCTAGTTATCATGGACACCACTTTCTATGATCAACAAGTAGACATACACATTAATGACAAAAACATCTACGATTTCTTACCAGGAGATCCCACCAAGGAGTACTCACAAGACTTGATACTCATTATCAAGACAGCATTTGATCAAGGCACCATCAACGACAAGACTCGCAGATTTTTGACACCATCTAATCCCAGACCTCCTGTACTATATATGCTTCCTAAGATGCATAAGCATCCAACTCACCCTCCTTTTCGACCCATCGTGTCGACTAGAGGCAGCCTACACGAGAATGTAGGCAAATTCTTGGACAGATATCTGCAACCTTTTGTTCTAGCAACTAAATCACATGTCAAAGATACAACCGATTTCTTGCTAAAAATTGAACCTATCATGAATGAGCTAAGAAACACCCAACTCATCATGTGTACGGTGGACGTATGTTCACTTTATACCTCCATTCCTCACGATGGAGGCATCGAATCTATTGAAGACGTTCTATCCTCATCTGATTTAGATGCTGACCTTAAACTGTTTCTAATGCAATTGACTATATTCACATTGTATCACAGCTATTTCTCAGTTAAAGACAAATGGATTCTCCAACTCAATGGCACTGCCATGGGAAATTCGGCAGCTCCATGCAATGCTAACATCTATATGAAGCAATTTGAGGAGTCCTACATCCTATGCCAAAACAGTTGGCAAGAACATGGCCGATTGTATCTACGCTTCATCGATGACATTTTCCTCCTATGGGAGGGCAACGCAGACACTTTGAATGCTTTTCTTGAAACATGGAATCAATTCAACCAGAGAATCCAGTTTACATGGGAACATAACGAAAGACAAATACACTATTTAGATGTGGAAATCCACAGGAGTCAAGGAGATTGGTCCACCACTGTATACCGCAAACCCACAGATAGAAACTCTACTCTCCACTACAGTAGTTTCCACCGCTCTGGCCTCAAGAACAATTTACCCTATGCCCAACTTCTACGGATTAAACGCATAGTTTCAAAAGAAGATGAATGCAAGATACAAATGAAACCTACTCTTGACAGGTTGAAAGCAAGAGGATACCCCACACCTATATTGGATCTTGCCATGGCAAGAAGTGACAAGAAATGCAGGTCTGCCTTGTTGCAACCCAAGTTAAAAGTCCAATCAGAAAGCTTGGTTGTTGTATCCAAATATTCCAAGAATTCTAATCGCTTCCAAGCCATCATCCGAAAACACTGGTCCATCCTGACCCTGGAACCAGATTTCAGGGGTTTATTCAACCAACCTCCCATTTTCGCATTCACACGAGGAAGAAACTTAAAAGAAATTCTATGCAAACCCAGCCAGGATGACACACAGAAGGTGTATAAAGGATTGAAACCCTGTTATAACTGCTCCAATTGCAACAGCTGTATCACTGGTAATGTCATTTGTCACCCTATGAAAGGACACTCCATCAAACTCAAAGTGAATGCTACATGCAACTCCAACAACGTCATTTACCTCTTGAAGTGTCCGTGCGGCAAATGTTATGTAGGTCATACTGAAAGAAAAATCCGCACCAGGATTTTAGAACATAAAAGTAACATCCGCACTAACAATCTCAAATCCACCGTAGCTTCTCACTTTACCGAATTCAGACACACTGTTGCCCAACTAAAATTCCAGATTTTGGAACAAGTCCCAGTTACCTACAACAACAAGAACACTTTGCTTAAGCGTGAAAACTTCGGGATCCGTTTTCTCTCCACGATGGCGCCTAACGGGCTGAATGATCGAATTGAATTCCTTTGCTATTTATAATATTTTCGTATTACTGCTACTGTACATATAACCTGTTATCTTCTCTGTATACTCTCTCCTTTGTTGCACCCTGTTTTTGACACTTCCAATATGGCGATTGTTTTTCCTCACATTGACATTACACCTTGGTCCCTCCTTCATGTCTACTAACTCCATGCACTGTGCCCCTCGTTTGTGTTCATCGTTTTTGGTTTACTTCCGTGAGAACCCTCATCCACTGTATCACTATTCCGCTGGCATGCCGCGAGGCACCTTGCAAACCTCATTATGTAAGTAATCTTTGGGAGAATTCTTCCGCGCACCTTGATACGCTTGCGTTTTTCGCACTTACAGCCTTTGTTTGGCACTGTTGTTGACTTTTCATTTCCACCGCTTTCCTTCACTGTTCGTTTTTAATCACGCTCTTTTGCACATGCACAACTCGGGACAACGTCTCATCACCTGGTCGATTTTTCGCAATTAGTCACATCGTTTCAGTTTCCGTCACCATCTTTATAGCCACTTAAAATTCGGCTAATGCATGAGCCCATTCGATTGTATATATTCAGCTTCCCACAGTAGATTTATTCTGGTTATGTTTGTTTTTCTTTGTAGAGCAATCCCTTGACAAAGGGCTTTTGCCCGAAATGCATCGGGATCTTTTTTGAGGATTACAATGGTCGATTTATAGACTGTGCAGTGACACGTTTTTGGCTTATATTACTACATTGAACATGAATATGCAAGAATATTCACTACGTGATGATTAAAAAACCTTGAAACCATTTATTTAGACTTTTGATTAATATGTTTATGGAATAAGACTACGGTCCATATGCTGTGCATCGGATTGTTCCCCTCCCAGTAGGGGGACCCTCGAATTTTCTAGCTTTGTGCACACACTGCCAGGCCAGACAGTGTTTCAACCCGGTTGCACGCTACAATCCATTACCAACGCAAATTTAAGTTTATCAACGCTGTGCGAGTTCCCACTCATTTTGCAGTTTTTTTTCCATCATAGACAAGCCTAACTCTTACTATATGCATTTTTAAGCTCAGTAAAGTAGGTATATATTTCAGATTTGACCTTTTTTCCTGCATATACCGATACATGAGCCCGTCAATAGAAGAACAATAAAGTTTTTTGCACACAACCACTTAGAATCGTGGAAAGGTGAGCGTAAACCCGCATAGCAGGGACTTGTAAGAGCGAGTGTTCACGTTTAGCAAACAGCGTAACAGGCAGTATAGGGGCCACTTAAGAAACGTGAACAATAACATTAATTCACAAGTGCGGTTTACTAAAGTTGTGAATGTAAAAACACGAGAGATCGTTAAAGTGACAAGCTTTCTTTGACTATAGCGGTCACAGCGAGAAGGGTAAAAACATCGAAAAAGGTTTGAAGTTGATTGTTGAATTAGAAGTAGACCACACGTTTTACCTAGTCGAAAGGAACGGGATTGTGCAATAGGCTATGTTAAAATCATGGGCAAACGAAGCTGTTTAATTATATTGACTACTAAGGGAGATGTCCAGTAAGTCGATTATTAAAGGAGGTTAATTTGAAATGAGGATTAACACTACAACAAAGTCCGGGATGAGATGTGCTGAGTAACGATGACATGCATGTTCTCTGGTTATGCACTGAAAAGTCAAATAAAAATATTTTTTAAAAAACAAAAAAAACAATACAACAAAGGTTAGAGACACACAACACATAATACAGATATATTTATAAATGTAGGCATTTTAGGCACACTGTGAAAGATAACAGCATTGGTAGAGGTATGCAATCATGGATCACCCCATGAAGTAAACAATATGCATGTACACTTTGTTTGTTTCTTAGATAACCCCCTGATGAAGGCGTTGTACGCCGAAATGCATTGGGCACGATTGTGATGTACAACATGGATATTGATGATTAAATTCACAAGAAACTCGAATGATTGAATGAAATCAGATGTGATTACAACATCAAGGATGAAATAAGCAAATAAAGCTATCATTGAATTCAAGAAACATAAGTGAAGAAACTTTTTTTGATTGGAATTGAGCTGGTTTAACGCAGCAATTAACTAGTGCCCAGGGAGACAGCTCTACATCTCGTAGGACTGCAACCCATAGCATTTGTACCAACACTCCTGGTGGGGAGTGATTCCCAGGAGCACAGCCAAAAAAAATGTCAAAAATTAAAATCGTAAGGAAGTCCGGCAGTGCACGACTCACACTGAAAGTCCACATTTTAAATAAAGACAACTTTTCTTTAGATGTAGCCACTTTTACTTGAAGGAAACTGGGCTGCATTTCAAGAGATGTTTTATTTTTAATTTGTTTGAGAGTAGTTGTCCTGTGGACAACTCATTATATCCCTATAAGCCATTATTAACATTCACAAAAGGCAGAGGTCCCATAGGAATTCCTTCCTGGTGTCAGTAAAATGTCAATATTTTGTGACAGGATTTCAGTCACAAAATAATGACTGATTGATGCAAAGTCATCCTGTGCCCGGGGCACCCCCAACATTTTGCTGACTGATACTGGTGGTAACTGACTCTGACTGACCCTGGGCTCTGCCTAACCAGGCACAGGAGCAGTGCTATGCTGAAAGAGACACTTTAGAATACAGTTAAAACACCTACATACACTAGGGTGCACAATGGTATGGCGGGGTAACCCTGTGATTGGCATGACCTACCGTATAAGCCCCTAGTATATAATAGGGCAAGGGGATTGAAACTACTTAGAAGTCCCTAGTACCCTAGGGCATGGCAGTTTGAAGGCCAGCAGGTCTTTTTGCACTTGCATGTGTGCACTGCTGAAACCTGAGGTCTGTTTAAAAGCAGCCGTGGGTGCCAGGACTGCTTTTTAAAAAGTAAATTGTGCCCAAACTTGACTTTGATGTTTGGAGCCTTTAGAAATGGATAATCGATAATGTGTTGGCATATTAGGAACCCCCAGGGTCTCCCCTCGGTGTCCCAGGGGTGGAGGGTCAGATATTTATAAGATACACCCTTATAAAATGAGTTTTATATGCCCTGGGTTAAGTGAAGTTTCACATTTCACTCCCCACTTTGTGGTAAAGTGCTACTCAAATTCGACTTTGATGCTAGGAGCACTGTGGCGGGAGAATTTGCAAAACCTCTACAGATTCAGAACCCCTAAAGTGTTCCCTAGTTGCACATGAGGGGGGGTTCCTGTAGATATAAGACAAGTACTTATAAAATATGTTTTTGTAAGTCCTGGGGCTGGAAAAATGGCGCAAGTAATTTTTCCCTTTGCAAATCCCCTGTTACATAGGTTAACATAGTAGGAAGTTATTGATTAATAACTCTTGATAGGAGAGGACTAGAAATACCATTCAAAGTCTTCCCAGAATGGTATTAATAAATCCAACAATATCATATTGTTTAATTCCTCCTAAAGTGTACATACAATAGGTTATAAGACTTTCTTGTTTGTAAGTCCAAATTCAGCCTTCCAGTGGTCTGCCCTGATTGGTCAGAGTTAAGTGGATTAGCCAGGCTGCCTTGAAGAGGTGATAAAGAGCCCTTGGGTTTAACCAGCTCCGCTGGCAAGGCAGTGTGCTGTTCCATAAGAATGCCAGGCCAGGGGGAGGAGTCGTAAACTAGGTTCTTCAAAGAGGAGAGCAGAGAACAGTGTCCTTTACAACTCTGAACTTCCAACCTTAGGCAGATGGTAGGATTAAGGAAGGTATGAGCAGATGCAGGGGGGGGGGAGTCTAAGTAAATTAGCCATCCTAGGGCTCTGTTTAGCAGCGTTTACCTCCTTGCTGGAAAATCAGCCATTATGGATTTGGAAGATTTGATTCAGCCTGGGACAAAAAAATAATGCCACACTCTACAGGATGTGGTCATATATTGGAGGAGTTACCCTGCTCCTATTAGTCAGAAGTGACCTCCTGCTTGACCCAGAGAATTTGGAATAAGTATCTGAGAGTGCAGAGCCCTCCAGATCTGCTTCTTAAAACTTTCTGAAGCAAAAAGTGCCCTGTTGAGAAGTTTTGCTGTGCAAAGATTTCTAAGGCCTGACCTCTGAAGACTGCACCATCTGAAACTACAGCCCTGTGGATTATCTTGTTGAAAAAGAACTAAAGAGTGGACTCCCTTAAAGCTACAGGTTAAAAGAGCTCATCTGGAACATCACCAACTAAATCTACACCTTGGAGAACTACCAGTGGATTTGTAAGGGGTTTGTATCCGTGGATTGTGGGAACTGAAGTCCTTAACTTTCAAGGACCATCTTGGATCTTCCAACCCCTGGAGTGAGTTTGAGACACTTTGGGACCCCTTCAGGAACTCCAGGAAGAAGTTCCAGAAGTTTGGAGAAGTTTGGGGCAACTTTGTAAAAAAGCTCCATAGAGGGACCGACTCAACTTAGCCAGCCAGGCCGCCTGCCTTCAACCGCGAGCCGGCCAAGCCAACCAGGTTCGTCCCTCTAAAAGCTCCATCGATCCAACTTCCAGAGTTTGACCGGGACTAGAAGAAAACTGGAGCTGTTGAACCCTCACCGGATCCCTCCACAGAGGAGCATCGAGAGACCCCATGAGAAAAAGCTCCAGAAAAGTTTCTAAGTGCGCTCGTAGAAAAGGTGAACGGGAGCAACCGCGAGGGCCAAGCCGCCTGCCTTCCATGGCATGCTGGCCTGGATTCCTGGGTTTTCCCGCTGAAGCGTTAAAGGAAAATGTTCAACGCCCACTTCAGGGAAGTTGACCGAGAGCTCATTGAAAGGCAAGCTGGCAAACCCTCACTGAATCCGGACTGGCTGGGAGCTTCGAGGGACCTCAGGGAAGAAAAGCTCCAGGAAAGTTTCTAAGTGTGATCGGGACCTGCCGTGAGCTGTAGCCTCTCAGGGTTCTATCGGGCCAGGTATGAAACTTTGACTTTGGCCCGGTCTATCACAAGCAGGTATCACAATATGGTGCTATAATCTTCTAAGTGCTATATGTTGATAAATCTTTTAAAATTCATATCTGCGGTTCCCTACATTGGATTTTTGTCATTTTAAAGATACATATATTTCCTATTTTTATAAATTGATATGGTATTTTATTTATGTGTTGTGTCTTAATTCTTTACTGAATTGGTGTTTTTAAATGCTTTACATAACTGTCTTTGAAGTTAAGCCTGTCTGCTCGCAGCAAAGCTACCAAGGGTTAAGCATAGAAATAATTTTCTAAGACCTATGCTGAGTCCTTTCATGTGTTAGTGGCCTTATTGCCAGTGGCAGACCTACATTTGCCCCTACCAATAATCCACTTTCCAACACTGATGATTTAACAAATTTCTATTTGGAAGCTACACCCTTAACACGCCCCTTCTAAATAACGATTTGGTAATGTGTTACTGAATCAGAAAGGAGTTTAATTCAGCAAAAATACCTTTTTTTGTCACAAACTGCAAAAGGGCTTTGTAAATCGGGTGCCTATTTATTATTCCTTCAAAGATTCCAATCTTGAGATTTTAGCAAGCCCATAAAAGTAACAAAGACTACATCAAAAAGACTTTCTTCACCTATTTCAACTGTGTAGTATTCCTTTATAAAGGACATATTTGCTCAGTTCTATCATCCATTACTGGCATGGAGGACTGAAAGATTATTCCCATTTTATACAGATACTGTTTATGGGGACATGGTAAGCAGTTCAGGATGATGGAGGCCTTCTTCTAGCTTTCCCATAGGCACACCACCCCTATAGTGTGCCTTGTATGGTTAAATTATGCCATTTTTGTTCTCAAAGATGAGCCCGACATGGTGAAGTAAAACTTTGTGTTTCAGTACGTCAAAGATAGACACCATGAGGATCTGCCACCTGGAATGACATTGCAGGGAAGCCTAGGTGAGGTCTGTGAAGTGTTGAGGAAATCAGACTCCCCGCTACAGTGGGATTGCAGTTGCACAGGGAGGGTGGTTTGCAGCCAGGCCTGGAGCCGAGTTGACCACATTCTTCAAGGAAGAAGCTTGTCCCGGCCATCACACGAGGCAAGTATTTGCAGCGGCCGTCCCACTGGTTGCAGTCTTCATAGTGAAGATGGACCTAAAGCCTCCACTGGGAGTGATTGGGCCAGGGTTCAGTGTACCTGGGGCGCGCCGCTCGTGCAAGAAATGTGAAGACTGGGGCGTAAGGCCAAAAATTAGCATAGGCCCTAGGTAGGGGCAGTGAAATGGCCCAGTCCAGTGCTGCGGAGTGAGCATGGAGCCACACCAGGGAAGCTGCTGGGCCCAAGAGGAGGCGAATACTTTGAAACACAGTTGAGTTGCTTGTTAGGCGCGGACTAGTGAACCTAGCCCACTGGGAAAGTTGACTGATTCTGAGAAGTACTTGTCCACCTCCCCCAATTGCTGGAAGTAGCTGTGGATGTTACCATCTGGGGAGCAGGGCCTACGTGCAGTAATGTAGATGCAGCAGACTATCACCAAGAGCAACACACCAAAGACTTGGCAGGCATCAAGCATACATGTAAAAGTTAAGCAGGCTCTCAAAGTAGGGAGTGTATTGTAATTGGACTTACTTTCTACAAAAGGGTTACACTGCTTTATAATGATTCATCTGTGAGATAACCTCTCCAACCCATAATGCAGTAATAGTGGTAGCTTGCCTAGCATTATTTACTGTCCATGAAGATATTACTTATTGAACGCATAAACCATCTAAGGCTTGTATACCGTATTTGGATACCTCAAATAGAATTCCTCTGTAGGACCTCCTGGCCGCTGAGCTCTACAAATAATTGTTTGCTTTGTTACCACCTCCAGTGGATAAGAATAAGCTTGGGCCTGCTCCTTAACAGGGGAATCTGGAACAGGCCCATCAAATCATTGGTTCTGGCTAACGACCCACCTGGGGGTTTCACATTCACAACTGGCTAGCTTCTGCAAGTACCAGATGAACTCCTCTACCTCAACTGATACTAATTACTATACAGTCATACAGGCAGGTAGGATTTAGAGACCAACGTATGGGAGGTGTAACTGGTTGTCTACCTCCTGCACCAAGACCTGAGAAATGTTGTATGTAGGGTTACCGAAGCAGAGCGGTGTATGTTGCAGTTGGAAGATATGGTGAAGGAACTAAGAACGACAGTGCAAAAACTTCAAGTGACAACCAGTGAGCAAATTGTGCATGCTGAAGAAGTGGAGGGACTCTTCGGACACAATAACTTGAGATCTGTGAGATTTACTGAAGGATCTGAAGTTCTTAATTCCAAACTGTTTTTGGAGACAGTATGGGTATATAAAATTTTCATAATTTGGTTTTGCATATTTACATGAGGTTTTGGCCAAATTATGTGAAATTATGTGACATAGGGGCATAACTTCCGGAATGTCACTTATCAAGTGGAATGCATAAATACAGAACATATTTTTAATTACACCGACCAAATTTAAATTTTATTCAGGCCTAGCCTCTATTTGAAGGCTCCTCTAGGACCCTGTTTGCATTATTTTTTAACTGCATGGTTCATAATTTCATTCTATTTGTAGTTAGAATTAAAGAAGAGGTCTTGTTCAAAGGACAGCGGATCCTAGTGTCTCATATATGTATGAGACTTGACAGGAGAAAAGAGTCTTTTGATCATGCTAAACAGAAACACCGCACTGAGGGGTTAATATATGCTTCTGTACCTCACAAGATGAGTTGTTCATCAAAACAAGCTCTACTTCATTGAAACTCCTGAATGAGACCAGGAATGAGCCAAGGACCATCACATCATGCCCAGTGATAATAGGTGATGCATGGATTTAAAGCCTGAAACCAGTCCTAGGATGCTTGTTTTCAGTCCAGGGAGGACCTGGCCTGGCAGTTCGGGCTGGACTGTTCCCATTGGGTGCAGGGTCAAGACTGATTTGCATATGGCTGGGTCCAAACTGGAATGGCATGGTGAGCAAAATAAATGATGGATTTGGGCCCAGATCTCTGTACTGGGGTGAATGTATGACATTGTTCTGCATTCTGTCCATCAATTGTTCTCTTTGCATTTGTCACCCTGATTGGTATGGGTATGCCCAGACATGGGTCCCGTGCTCTCCATGCCACTGGAGTAAAGCTATCCTGGCTGATGAGGGCTGAAAGCCCGAAACTTGTCCTAGGATGCTTGTTTTCAGTCCAAGAGGACCTGGCCAGGCCTGTTCCCATTGGGTGCAGGGTCAAGACTGATTTGCATATGGCTGGGTCCAAACTGGAATGGCATGGTGAGCAAGAAAACGATGGATTTGGGCCCAGATCTCTGTACAGGGGTGAATGTATGACATTATTCTGCATTCTGTCCATCAATTGTTCTCTTTGGATTGGAACAGAAGCGCAACTAGAGCCGAATTTCAGGGGGGGGCTACTAAAAATGTAAGGGGGTTGTGCTAATTCTTCCAGCAATCGGCAGAGTGGAGATGCAGGGACTCTAAGAAGGGGTGAAAACACAACAAAGTCTTGTTAACAAGTAAATGGCCTTTTTACCCCTTGTGCGTTGCGATAATTCCCTCGTGCTGTGCGGGAGAATTAATGAGCGAGCGGGGTTAGGACGGCCCGGGCCGTTCTCCGCATATGCCCACCATGATGTATGATAGCCTGGGGCGATCCCAGGCATTGAAGGGGTTAAAGACCTGTGAAGTACTTGGGTGTGGCTGCAATAGACGGACGCCAGACCAGGAAGCTGTCTCAGCCCGTGCTGACACACACAACAGGGGGGGGGGGGGCTGAAGCCCTTTTAGCCCAATGGGCGTTGCGCACCAGGATTGGAAACATGTAACCCCCACAGCACGGCATATCCCAACAACAGGCAGATAAAGGTGTCTTTCACAAGAAACATGTGCACTGGTCTCTCTAACAGAGATTCATTGGAATGTGCACTGTCGAGACCGACTACATGGTATCCAAGACAAAGATTATCCTGACATAGGGTGGGAGGAGGACTGTCGAAATATGACTGATGGCGGCTCCTGAACCACTCCGTACAAAGTTTTCGGATTGTTATTTGAACACAGAAGAATAGAAGTCATTTAGGTGATCGCCAGGGGTCGCAGCTGCTACCCCTGACTTGCCCTGTGTGACCCTAGCACTGCCTTTGCAACCCTTAGCATGAGGGGCGGCAAAATCAGTGTTATAGAAGAGAAGGCAAACAGTCTTTACTTTCTATGGCGTCTACTTGAACAGGGCCTGGAACTCGAACTGGAACTTTAGGTTCTGTGAAAATAAATAAATTCAACGATGCAATGGGCACTTGCATGCATGAATAAATCAAATTATTGATAATACATGAAAAGTTAGTAACATAACCTTCATCTCTGTTCTTCCCACAAGTGATAGTGCCTCGCGAATGAACACAAATCAAAATTAATTAGGAATAAGCCAAAAGCAGAGTTCAATTTATGGGGTCTGATTCACAAAAAGTACTGAAATTAAACTCCGATTTCAAAATGTGAGATTTAAAAATCGATATCTGAGAGTACTTTTGCTACTTCTTGGAATCCATTCCAATGGGAACCCTCATGCAAAGCTGCCCACTGTGCAGGGTTCCAGGCAGATGGCTTGGGAAATCACATGAATTCCAAGGATAAAATCCATTCACACTGTGTGAAGTTCCCCATGGTGGAGAGCTCTGAATAGTGGAATTAGTTTCTACTGTGTAAATTCATATTTCTTTTTGCTCTGGAGTGAAAGTACAGTAGCGTAAAAAAAAGCTTTAAGGGCCCCCTGCATAGTACATGGAGGCTCCCCCACCCCCATGGACCCAATCTGGAGCTCTCAGACCAGGGGCTCGCCATCTATGCACAGTTCCAGAGGGGACCAAGTGGAGCTCGGGGTCTCCTGAAAGGATTGCGAGAGCTAATGTTACTCCACTTGTTCCCACCCTCAAAAAGGATTTGTGCAATGAGTAAAATACAACCCTTTGTTAGCTGGGAAAGGGAATGAAAGGAGTTTGAGTGCACACAAACATTAGTGCATGCGCCTTCACAAACTTCAAAAGGCAAACCACGATTTACAGAGCACCAGAATGCCCACAGTCTTAACCCGTAAGAGATTTTTGGGTGCGAAGACTCAGCATTTGGACAGAAATCTTAGAATCTGTAAATGGACTGATGCCTGACAGGAATCTCTTTGTTAATTGCAGGCAGGCATATTTGAGGTAAATTTGGTCTCAACATTACATTTACAATTAAATTTACCTTTGAGAATAGGCCCTCTGGTCCTTGTCAATTAACACAGATGGAAATAATTACTATAGTTTTTTAAAGTCTTGTTTCCTTTCCCTGTGATTCATCACCATATTTCTTATTGAGGTATACACTAGAGAATCATTAGATCATGACACTTAGTGGTATAAATAATTTAGGTTCCCATTGTTGTTCTGAGTTTTGTGGCAGTGTTGGAATTGGCCCTTTCTGAAGAGTCATCCCCAATCTTTTTGCCTTCCTCCTCTACTTTTTGCTGAATTTGATTTTGTTGGCTTTACCACTTTGTACACTTTAACACTGATAAACAGTGCTAAAGTGCTTGTGCTCTCTCCTTAAAACATGGTAGAATTAGCTTATCACCAATTGGCATATTTAATTTACGTATAAGTTCCTAGTAACATGCAAGAAATGTGCCCAGGGCTTTTAAATCAAATGCTACTTGTGGGCCTGGAGCACTGATTGTGCGACCTACTTAAGTACCCCTTTATACATGTCTCTGGCCTGCCATTGCAGATCCGATGTGTACAGTTTAACCTGCCATGTGGACCTGGTAAAATAAACCTGTTGCCAGGCCCAAACCTTCCGTTTTAATACATATAAGTCACCCTAAGGTAGGCTCTAGACAACCCTAAGAACAGAATGCAGTGTATGCAAACATTTGGACTTGTACTTTTGACTCCTAAATTCATGTTTCACTACTGCAAGGCCCATCTCTTGTGTAGGATAACATTGGAGTTGCTTCATTACATTTTATAGGTGTAATTTCCAAATAGGAAGAGGTACCCCTTCTAGTTTGGTGTCTTTAGAATCCTAATTTAAAATCCTAATTTAAGGTGAAGTTGGATTATAAATTACAATCCTGAAAATGAATCTTTTAGAAAGTTGGCATTTTCTTGCCTTAGCCATTTGGTGCCTGACTGAGTCTAGTTGGCATGAGGGTTTTGTGTATTCCTCCTAGAAAGCCACACACAATGGGAACTTAGGTTTGACCGAATGGGCCATCACTGACAGGATGAGAGAGAGGAGCTGGGCCCCACCTCATTTACACCTGAATAGGCGGTGTCCTTTCCCAACACAAAAGGCTGCATACCCACTGTAGTTAGTCTGAAGCCAGGGCAGGGAAGGCACGGACTCTGTGCTATTCAAAGGTATGTGTTTTAGAGATGATAAGTAGTCCAGGTAAGTTTCCATGTAGATTTATTATAAGTTAGATGTTACAAGGATGAGAGCCCATTCATGAGCTGCCTCACTGCTGCTCAGCCCATCTCCAACTGGCACTAACTCACACGAACATTCCATTCACCAACACTCTCACACAGGCACTCAGTCTGAGCAGCAGCAGTATCACACGCCCCCTTCTTTGTAATGGATGAGAAGGAAATCTCAAAAGACATTAAATACATTACAAGAAATATAAAAGACAACAACTTTGGAACGAGGCATGAAAAATTAAAGATGGTACATTCATGCAAGAAAATCAAGTGAGGAGAGTGAAACAAAACACCAGTATGAGGACTCATGCATACCATCCTCCTTTCTATCGCAAAACAATCCACACAACCGACTACAGACCAACCCAAGTACTAGGATCGTGCAAACTGGCCAGGCAAACACGGGAAGCATGAGAGAACCAACCATAAGAGTGTGAGAGAAAACTAACCAATTGAAAAAAAAATAAGTAGGCGTGGAAAATCTCCACATAGTAACAAGCACCTTTTAAGAAAACTCCCCCAACAACAAATTGGGATGTGATGTGTGTATGGGGCTTCACACAGAACCAACAGGACTCCCAAAACAAACCCTGACGTGCGAGGGAAAAAACCCAAATCTAGCAAAGAAAACCTTGACATCCAAGGGAGTAAAATTGCAAACCCAAATCTAGCAAGAAAACCTTGACAACCAAGGGAGTAAAAATGCAAAGCAGACCAAAGCAAGAAGCAACCTGAAATCATGTAAGTCAATGCACATGAAGTAAGTATGCAAAACTCTTCCCCCAACAGGAAGTTAGGGTGTGATGTGTAGAGAACAGTCTTCACCTAACCAATCAAGCACACATCAAATTACTTAAAATGTAAAGCTCTACCCAGAACAAGTAAAGCAATCAGCTATATTAAACTCCACCCAAACATAAAATTTGGGTTGTGATGTGAGGAAGGGACTCCACACAGGGCTAAAGTAAATGCACATAGGGAAAGTAGGTGCACATAAAGTAAGTAAACGCACAACCGAATGTCAAATATGACTCATGCAGACATGCATACTACACACTAGAAAAGACACCTGTCCAAAGCAAACACAATACATCCGTACTACAATGGGTGGTTGTACACTATTAACCCATAACCATGTAAAGTGGGAGAAAAACAGAATCAAAAACTACCCTTCACTTATCTGCATATGCCTGAAAATGTTCACATGCCAGGAAACAGAACTCCAAATGTACACTAATAAACAATCATCTCAACGTTGAAAGAAATGAAAATACCAGTGGTCAACAAATATAGGAAAAAGAATGTCCCAACAGGTAGCAATAGAAAGGCAGTTTATGTATGTATGCACAGAGCATTACATTGGAAGGAGACAAGGAGGATTGAGTGGTTAATGCATGGTTTGTAATTCACCAGTTTGTTTGAATATTTACACATGGGACTACAGTTGAAGGCAGCACTGTACATGAAAATTCATGTGACAACCCAAAGACACTTGGTGACAAGGTGATATATACAAGTGAAGGGTGATGACGCAAGTGATAAGGTGAACAGCGTAAGTGGCGCAAAGTGACAAAGTTATATACAGAGGTGGCTCAATAGTCAAACGATTTTTTGTTAGTTGTAACACATTCAATCACAGTTATGAGCCAAACGCTAAAGTGCGCCAAATGATTGCAGAGGGCGTTTCGATCCCCAATGTTTTGGGATCTTCTTCAGGACAGGGTTGTCGAGTTGGTATAGTGCTGAGGAGGCTTGAGTGGGGTGGACGGTGGTATAGTTTGTCCCATTAGCGTCAAGGCGTGTTGGTTTCACTAAGGTCGTGAAGTAAAGTTAAGGGCACAGATCTCTGTCAGCTGGAGCCCGTTGGGACATTGTTTTTCCTATATACTTTAAACCCAGTCCCAGCGTGGTCTATGGGTCTTACTCCTGTTCTATATCACTAGTGGTCAACACAAGCACACATTTGAAGCAGCAAATGTAAAGTACACTCAAACAATAAGGAGTTGAACCATAGGGAAATATGAAAAGCATAAAGAAATAACACATTAGCACATTAGTAAGCAAAACACAACAGCATGTACAAGGCATAGGATATTAGCCCTGCGTAACACTTTAATCGCTGGTGAGCGAACTCTCACCCGAGGTAAAGTAAAGAACCACACGCATTAGGTAAGAAGCAATAATGATAAGCAGCAATTAAATAAATGAGAATAACTAAGGTCCAATAAACATGAAAAATGTCTCCATCATGTAACAGTGTAAAGTCTTGTTGCTTGCATAAGATGTGGTAGAAAGCAGGAAAGAAAACAAAGCAGTACCTTCAAGGTGAGAGGTAACAAAGGACGGTCTGAAATGAAACAATAACATGTAAGAATCGAGTCCACTGAAGAAGGAAATCGGAGCATCTGGAGAAACAGGGACATGCGCTTCGTAAGCGCAATATATACGTGTTGCTTGAAGCATACTGGTGCAAAAACACATTCAGTAAACTCACTGCAAAGTCACAGAAGAGGCAGAGATAACCAGTCCACGAGGATGCAATGACTTTCCCGGTGATATCAGGAGAGACAAACTTTATTGAAAAAAAAAAAAATCTTGGTTGGCCAAAAACATACAGGATATCGCAGAAGACGTAGGCCTTCTTATACCAAATTTAAGATGGTGGCACATTCGTGGCTCACGGCACGTTGGTCTGTTGGGCGTTCCTCAGCAGCATAAAGCGAAGAAGCAAGGGCGTCATGGAGAACACACTACAGCACGGCGAGAGCATGAATGCCAAGTGAATGGCACGTGCTGAGTTTAAAATTTGAACCAGTACGACTGTTTACACATCCTCACAGCACGATGAATTGTAAACGATGGGGACTGTGTTTCTCACTAAAATAAACTCCTCACACATACCTTGGATGCTCCTGAAGCATACGCAGAAAGAAAGTGAAGGTTCACTCCACTACAGTTCAAGTTATAACAGGGAGTACTAAAGTAGGTAACACACGGTGGAGTGGTGTGGCTCACTGGTTAGAGGCGGCAGACCTGTCAGCACAGAAACGGCCTGGGACCAGGGTTCAATTCCCGACGCGGCAGGGTCTTGGACCAGGGTCAACGGACTCGATAATTCTCGCCTCAGTGCCTACTCTAACCAGGGAACACACTCGGCAACTCTGGGCAATAAGCTTACCTCATCTCCACAACGGCCCCCCACAGACGCCGGGGATGCCTGGTTTCACCCTGGAGATACGCAGTAAGGGACCATCTCACAGGGAAAACCAGGACGGGTTCCCCCAGCGGTCTATAGCGCCAGGACACTCAGGTAGAGTAACAGTGCGCTTTACAAGTATCCCACATTTACATTTACATTTACAGCAAAAATTCAGACTGTTTAGGGGATTTTCTTCAATGCCTCTCATGACACAGATGGCAGGAACTGGCAGGCAGCAGGAAGGAATATTTGTCCCAAGACAGCAGGATGGGAACAGCTTTCATAGATTGCAGGCGAGGCAGGTAGCAAGGCAGGAAAAAAAATCATTTAAAGCAAAAGGGCAGTAGAACAGCAGACGGAAGCAGGAAGTGTTGCCCTTCTGGGAAACTGCACTTTGTGAAAACACTGCCCCAAAGTGACAGGAAAAGGGACCACTGTACCAAGAAGCAGAAGGGGGAGCAGGAAATTAGGGCCGGGACTGGCACAGAGTAGTTGGGGCGACCGATGTATGGGTTACTGGTGGGGCTCACTCAGGGATGCCAGTATGCTTTAAGTCTGTAGCATGTAGTTTTAAGAAGTCTTTTACCTTTAAGTTTCTTCGGGATTCAATTTTGAGTAGTTAATCAGGTGGAACACCCAGGTTCTTTTCCAGATCGTCACCAAAATACGTTGTAGAAATGATAAGTGTTATGTTGTGCTGTTTATCATGCATCTCCCTCCTGTTAGATTCTTATCTCGCTTTCCAGGACTCTGCTTAGAATAGGAATGCTCCTCTGTTCTTAGAATAGGAATGTGTTTAGCATTCTAGGTCAGTTACGACCTGAAGCTGTTTGTGGATGAGGCAATTAAACCGGACTCCTAAACCTCTCTCTGTTTCCTGACTATTTCATTTTGACAAACACCACATTAATATTGGCGACGATCCTACCTCTCAAAAGCCTCAACACACAGCTGTCTCCATTTCGAACTTCCTCCCCAGCGGCTGTATTACAGAAAGGAAGCATAGCCTTCCCAGCGGCAGATCCGACGAAGAAAAAAGAAGATAGAAAACTCCTTGGTGCGGTGAGGAGCAAGGCGGGAGGTTAATTAAAATAAAAGGGGACTTAAAAAAAAAAAGAGAAATCAAACAGCGCGCTTTGACTTAAAGCTTAAGCCGTTAGAAGTGCTCGCGCTGCTCGCGTGTCATTGCGCGATCCGGTTGGCAGTGCGTTCCAAGGAAAGGCTTTGTGCGTTTCAATGACACGTCACGCTAGCGTCAAAAGGAAGCGTCTATACGTTTCAAGCCTCTGTGCGTTCCAATGATCAACCACGCACAAGCTACTGAAACGAACGAACTCTGTTCAAGCGCGTCATTAATCTAAAAGAACGAAGGAAGCAAAAAACGTTCTTTTAGCAAGATTAGAACGTAGCATTGTTGTTTAATCGCGTCCTCAATTCAAAAGGACGAAGAAAGGAAAAATGTTCTTTTAGCAAGATTGGAATGCAGCATTGTTAACATGAACAAACAAAAAGAGTGATCTCACAAGTCTGACTTCATTATTACTGGAACAAAGACTAGTAAAAAGGTGGAACAAAGAGAAAAGAAGTTAACACATCATTATATTACTACAGCATATTTTACAATGAGAGTTCTTTAAAGGGAAATCACATAATAAAAGAGAATCTAAAAAAAAAAGAAAAGATATAAGAAGAAAAAAGAGTGAATAATAATAACAAAAAAAAAGAGAAAGAAGATGCAAAATGTAACCCAACCTGCATTCTTTTTAATAAGTCCAGGTGAGCCAAATGTAAAATGGCAGAAATGGAAGAAGATTTTTGCAAATTATGCGAGGGTTTGCGGCACAAACCTAAGTGCAGAAAGGAAACATTCTTTATTATTACACTGTTTAGGAGGTGAAGGCCAAGATGTATTAGAACACTTGCCAGAACTCACTGCGGCGGAGCAGAGAAACTTAAATGAATACGAAATAGCTATAGAACAATTAGATCGTCATTATCTCCCAAGGTTGAGCACAATAATGGAGAGATACCATTTTGGTCTAAGAGGTCAAAAGAGGGATGAGTCTGTAGAAGACTATGTATCAGCATTAAGAAAGTTGGCCTCTTCATGTAAATTTGGACAAACATTAGAGGAAAGAATAAGAGACCAGTTTGTTTTGAAGTGTGCTCATGACAGCATTCGAAAAGAACTATGGCTAAAGGATGAACCACCCTTAGAGGAAGTGCTTGTAATAGCAAAACAGGTAGAACACATGACCAAATGTGTAGATGAACTGAAAGGTGAAAAAGAGAAGTTGGTGGAACCGGAAAAGAAAACGGAATCAAAAGTGGAAGAAGTTGTTTGTCAAGTTCAAAAAGAAGATAAAGTAGACGGTGGAAAAAATGACAATGTGATGAACAGATTCAATCCGAATTTTAATATGTCTAACAAATTTTCTTGTTACAGATGTGGCAACTCTGGTCATTTAGCTAATTCACCAAACTGTCCCGCATTGAAATCTATTTGCAATGATTGTGGGAGAAGAGGTCATTTTTCAAAATGTTGTAGAACGAAAAGTAATAAAAGGGATAATACTTACAAGAAATGGACACAACCACAAGTGAAAACTGTAACTTTTCAAATTAGTACTGGGCCATTAGAACATCCAACACATTTAGTTAAGGTAGATGATGCCATGGTTGAATTTAAATTTGATTCATGTTCTCAAATCACCATGATCGATGAAGAGTTACTGCACAAAACCTTTGGGAAAAATGTAAAGTTGTTCAAGAGTGACATCTTACCCTTAGGTTATGGCAGTAAACCCATTAAGATTTTAGGATATTTTATGGCCACTATGGAATTGGGATGCAGAATCATTCCAGGGAAAATGTATGTTACAAATTTTGGTGATGCCCTAATTAGTTGGAGAGACCAACGTGACCTTGGAGTTACACTTGATCCAAATGCCACACCTCAGGTGAGAATTCTTGAAGTTGAAAACCTATCCGACATGTTTGCGGAAAAGTTTCCCTCTGTGTTTAAGGATAAGTTAGGATGTTTAATTGGCTACAAGCATTGTATAAAGCTTAAAGAAAATGCAATTCCCATAGTAGCAAAGGTTAGAAGGATTCCACTGGCAGAACAAGTGAAGGTTCAAGAGGAGATTGAGAAGTTAATTAAAAATAACATAATAGAACCTGTAGAGGCCACTGAATGGTTGGTTCCAATTGTAGTAGCAAAGAAGCCAACTGGAGAGATTTGTTTGTGTATTGATCTAAGAGCGTTAAATAAGGAGGTGGTGGTAGACAGATTCCTGTTACCCAATATAGATGAGATTGTAGGCACATTGGAGGGTGCGAGATACTTTACCACACTGGATCTGGCATCTGCCTACCACCAGGTTGAATTAGATGTTTCTTGTCAAGACTGAACTGCATTTATAACTCCAATGGGTACTTTTAGGTTCAAAAGAATGCCTTTTGGATTAATATCAGCTGCCTCTGTATTTCAGAGAATCATGACACACATACTTAAAGGACTTCGAGGGGTAAAATGTTACCAAGATGATCTTCTAATATATGGGTCAGACTTGCAAGAACACAATGAACGTGTGTGTAATGTGTTGAGAAGATTGTCTGACTCTGGTCTGTCTCTCAAAAAGGAGAAATGTAAATTTGGCTTGGAAGAAGTAATTTACCTAGGCCATTGTATTAAGAGTGAAGGGGTTTTTCCTAAATCTGATCTAGTTGCTTCCATCAATAATATGGCAGAGCCTGTTAATAGAGAGGAGTTGTTATCCTTTCTCGGGATGGTAGAATTTTATGCGAAATTTATCATTCATTTTGCGGACAAGACAAAGAATATGAGGAGACTCACTGGGAAAAGTGTCACATTTGACTGGTCTGATGAGTGCAGGAAGGAATTTCAGGGTATAAAAGAGGAATTAAAGAAAGCTCCATGCTTACAAGCATTTGTTCCTGGTTTACCTACATTCATATTCACTGATGCGAGTGATAAGGGATTAGGAGCAGTTTTGGTCCAAAATAAACATGACGAGGATTCTTTAATTGCATGTGCATCCAGGAGTCTTCGTGGTCCGGAATTAAACTATTCCGTAATTGAAAAGGAATCATTAGCTATATATTGGGCTCTAAAAAAATTCAAAAATTTGGTTTGGGGGACTAAATTTATTGTCAAATCTGATCATAAGCCACTAAAAGAAGTTTTTTGCAAAAAGGGATTAGATTCTATCTCTTCTCGGATTAGAAGGTGGATTATATCCTTACAGGAATTTGATTTTGAAGTGCAATATTTACCTGGTGTGTCAAACAAGGCTGCTGATTGTTTTTCTAGGTTGGTGAAAGGTGATGATGCTGGTTGTGAAGATGACTATGTTGATGAGGCTGACTTTCTCAATGTTTGTGAGGTTACAGAGGGTGCAGTAGGTAAGGAAGAGTGGAAAGAGGAATTGTTAAAGGATGAGGAGTTGGTTAGGGTAATGTCTCTATTAAAAGATAATAAGCGTCTGGATAAACCTTGGTCCTTGGTTTCTCAGGAGCTATCCATTTCAGATGACATGCTAACTCGTGGTTTGAGGCTCATCCCTCCTTTCTCTTTAAGGAAAAAGTTGTTGTTACATGCACACTCTGGACATTTGGGCATAGTAAAGACCAAAGAGATGGTTCGTACCCAGTTTTGGTGGCCAGGAATGGATTTAGAAATAGAACGCATGGTTAGAGACTGTGTTGAATGCTGTGCAAGTGACAAAATTCTAAAAGTCAGGCTAATGCCTATGGTATGTAGAGAACTACCCAATCATCCTTGGGATGAATTAGCTATTGACATTTTAGGGCCCCTCACCGGAGTTTCTGACACACCTTACCTGATAGTCTTAATTGATTTATATTCACGGTGGATAGAGGTACGCGCTGTTAGTGAGATTACATCAAGTTCAGTCATCAAATTTTTATCTGATATATTTTTGAGAGAGAGTTTTCCTAATAGCATATTATCAGATAACGGTCCACAGTTCTGTTCTAGTTTGTTTGAAGAATATCTCAAAAAATGTGGGATATTACATAAGCGAACATCATTATACCACCCTGAAACAAATGGTGCTGTTGAGAGGGTCAACCGTACATTGAAGGAAAGCATTCAGCTCGCAAGAGCTAGTGGTTTAAATTGGAAAGATGCACTAAGAGAAAGAATTGATGCTTATCGTTGTTCCCCTCACTCAACTACTGGTAAATCCCCTTTTGAGCTATTCAGGGGTAGAGTTCCGAACACTATGTGGTGTCCAGGTTGGATGAATTTGAAAAAGGGGTTTGTGGACAATCGTGTTGGTGCTTGGAGGGAGAGAGAAATAGAAAAACAAACTTGCAGGAAAGCGTATTTTGACAAAGCTAAATGTGTTAAATTTCATGAAGTAAAGGTAGATGACCTTGTAAAAATAAAGGCACCTGTGGGGAGAAGGTCTTGGTCAAAATATACTAATATCAGGGCTGTCAGTAAAGTTTTTGGTAATGCTATCAAAACACAAGATGGGAGGATTTGGAACAAAAGTCGAGTTGTGGTTGTCAAATCGAAAAACATCACTCAGGCTGACTGTGATACCAACTCTAATCTTTTTGGTATAAACAACCCATCTCGCTCCTGTGCCAACTTTTCACATAGCACTCGTGAGAGAAGTCAAAGGTTATGCAGTGCTCCTATGTACATGAAAGATTATATGTAAGCAATGTTAATTTTTCTTCTAATTTGCCAACTCCTCTTATCTCACTATTATGTTTAATCTTCATGTCGTTATTTATTGTAAAGAAGGGAGATGTGTTATGTTGTGCTGTTTATCATGCATCTCCCTCCTGTTAGATTCTTATCTCGCTTTCCAGGACTCTGCTTAGAATAGGAATGCTCCTCTGTTCTTAGAATAGGAATGTGTTTAGCATTCTAGGTCAGTTACGACCTGAAGCTGTTTGTGGATGAGGCAATTAAACCGGACTCCTAAACCTCTCTCTGTTTCCTGACTATTTCATTTTGACAAACACCACAATAAGTAGTCCAGGTAAGTTTCCATGTAGATTTATTATAAGTTAGATGTTACAAGGATGAGAGCCCCACCAGGAGCAGCCTCACTGCTGCTCAGCCCATCTCCAACTGGCACTCACTCACACAAACATTCCATTCACCAACATTCTCTCACACAGACACTCAGGCTGAGCAGCAGCAGTATAACAGTAAGCCTCTAGAAGCTTCTCTCAACTTCAAAGGCGCAACTGGTTATAAAAGAAGGACCTCAGACACCACCACTTCAGTACACTTCTGGACCTGTGGATACTCTGCCATAACGAAGGACTGCTGTGCTGCTGAAGGGCTGCCAGTTTACTGGACTGCACTCTGCTGGACTCCTGCTTGCTGTATTGAACTGCTGCCCTCCTGGCTACTGGCCTGCTGCCCTCTTTCCTGGGTGAGAAGGACTGGACTTGCATCTCTTGAACCCAAACCCAGAGTGACTGAAAGGGCTAGTTGGCTGGCCTCATGATCTTAAGCCTTAGGGACATAAAAGGCTTCTAACAACCTTGCACCTGGATTCTGCCATCTGTGACCCTACCCTGTGAAGTGGTGCCAACTAAGCATGGGGGGAAAATCCGTTCCGCTCGCGGATTTTGCGGATTTTCGGTAAATTCGCAATCCGCGAGATTCGCGAATTTCCCGCAAAATCCGCAAATTCGCACGCAGCGGATTTTTTTTTCTTGGTGATACAATTTTGCGGCGTGCGGCGTTCACTTACCGTCATTCAGCGTTTGCCGAGTTGTTTTTCTCGATATTTTTGCGAGTGCTGCGCCATTTTGGATCTTGCTGCAGGATCCCGCGGGAGTTTGGCGACACATCGCGAGAGTTCGCAATTGCGAACATGTAGGTACGGCGGGTAGCAACAATCTCGCACTCGCGAAATTACAAAATTTGCAATTCTGCACAAGAAATCCACTAGCAAGCAGCATAGACCTTCTGAAAATGATGATTTTTATCAGAATAACTCCTCAGGTTGACATTTGCCTGCACTTTTTTGGATTTGAGGCCTTTTGACTCTCTTTGGATCAATTTTGGATTAGAAATCAACTTTTATAAGTAAGTTTGTTTGGGGCATTACAGTTGCTGTTCTGCAGAAAGCACTCAGCAGGTGCAAAAGTTCACTCATCATTAGTAACCATTCCCTGTAGTACTTCCTTAGGGTCCCCTCCAGAGTTCAGTTGCCTATGTTTGTTTGGGGCATTTAGTTGCTGTTCTGCAGAAAAACAAATTTTCAAAAATGAAAGCACTCAGCAGGTGCAAAGGTTCAAACTCATCATTAGTAATAGTAACCATTCCCTGTAGTGCTTCCTGACTGGGGCCCCTCCAGAGTTCAGTTGCAACAATTGTTTGACCCTGCTCTCACCCTCACAGCAGGCTCATAGAATAGCTACAAGTAGGCCACAAAGGTCCTGGAAAAAAAAAGTTGCACTGCAACAGAAAGCACATTACAGATAAGGAAGCAGGTGCCAGACTGGAATTTTAAAACAGTGACACATTAATAAACCAACCCCAAATTGATTCGTGTCAGTTGAAGCAGGGCAGGTGTGCTTGCTTTCCCCCCCCCCATAATCTACAGTGATGATGAACCAGAGGGTGGCATTGATGTACCAGAGGGTGGCATGGGTGCAACAGAGGGTGGCAGTGGTGAAACAGAGGGTGCTGGGAACCTGTGATGATGAACCAGACGTAGAAAAAACATAGTCGCGAGCCGACAAGTAAGTTCGCAATTGCGAACTGGTACCAAACCCTCGCGAACTGGCAGAAACCCTTGCGAACACAAAAAAAAATCCGCAAATTCGCGGATTTTGCGGTTTGCGAGTTCGCAAATACGCAAATTTGCGAATGCCGGATTCGCAAAATTCACCCATGCTTAGTGCCAACCCAGCCCTGGACACTTAGAAGTGGGCCTAAGGTGCATGCCAGTAGAACTAATGCAACTTCTCTGCTGAGCAGCGCATCTCCGAGCAGAACCGACACATCGCCACTGCTGTGAGTATTGGACTCGCTGCAAAGACCCACTTTGCCCCTGCAGCCCTCAGAATCGTCACATCACCCTAAAGGTAGGGCCCACCCACATCCCAGGTCATTGCATCTCTCATCGTCTCTGCATTGCACCTCGCAGCTCTTTGGAACCGATTCATTGCCAGCTGCACGCTGCACCCCCAATGCTAGACTTCACATCACAAGCACTGTCGACGGGTTCCTCTTGGACGGCGCAATAGTACCTCGCACTGCAGCCTCGCCGCATCTCAGAATGGGCCGTATCGCTTCGGCTGCGGGGCGTCTTCTATGCAAATACACACAACCATATGCAACCAGGATTTAAGGTACTTTGTTCAGCTGGCCTAACTAGGCTCGCACTCCACCACAATCAGCCTTGACTTGTGACTTTGTACAGGTCCGTTGCCACCAGATATCCCCAGTTGGCGCTTTATGCTTTTAGGAGCTATACTAAAGTTTATTCTTTAAAATTCAATAACTCCAGTTATACTGATATGAATTTTGTTGTTTTAATCTTGTTTTATTTATTAAATTAAGCTCTATTTTTCTAACCTGGTGTGGGATCTTTTTGTGTGGTGTTTTCCCTGTTTTATTGTTTGAAGTGTTGTACAAATCCTTTACACATTGCCTCCAAGTTAAGCCTGACTGCTCTGTGCCAGACTACCAGAGTACCAGGGGGTTGAGCACAGGCTAATCTGGGTAACGCTTGTGCCTTATCCTGACTATGATTGTAGTTGCTGCTTGACCAGGGCTCACACCCCAGCCAACCAATAGCCCAATATCTAACAGACAGTATATCCACCTTAATTCAGCACCTAGTTTGTCATGCATGACAAAATGAAATGAGAGATGCTCCCCTGCATATCATGTCAGCACCCTTATTAATATATAGGTGATATCCAAAATAAACATTTACCTGTGTTTTGTTATTATGGAAAATCAGCGATGTCAATCAGGGTTAAGGTCACGTTACATTCACTTCTTGGTAAAATTCCAGGCCAATGGTCATATGACGTCACCTCCTGTGACGTAAAAAATGTGTGATGTCACCTCTGTTTACCCTTGCATTTTGGTGAATTAATGTCCATGCACAGAAATACATTTGACAGATGCGGAGGGTTGCTTTGTAACATAATGAGAGCGAAATACCAGACCCTAGTGCAGGTTTCAACACACTCTAACTCTATTTCACTCCACAAGCATCTCTATCTTACTGCAAGACCAGCATCCTAAAAATGTGACACTTGTAGTAAACAGTATGCAGTAGTAGGTGTGTTCACCCTATTTGTGGGGGTTATCAGTGCTTAACAAGTTAACAGTCTGTTAGATCCATACACAAGTTGGTATGACTGGAAATGCAGTAGGATATCACTCTAGGATCATGGATGGGCTTTATTTAACCTCAAATGCTTTTGGACAGATATTTCCTGTTGTTAGAACTGGCTATTTCTGGTTGGCTAAGGCTGACGCCAAAGCTAGGCAGAAACCACCATTCTAGTCAGGGCAAGGAAGTCACACGCCAAGATAACCCCTGCTCACCCCCTTGGTAGCGTGGCACGAGCAGTAAGGCTAAACTCGGAGGCAATGCGTAAAGCATTTGCGCCAGCACACAACAGCAACAACATCCTAGGCACACCACAAAAGGAACTCCACACAAGGTTATTATAAAATAACTTTTGTATTGTAAAAACACATCAGATAGTATCACACAATATACATGGTGCCAACTGGCACGGGCAATATTCACAAGGGATTATGTACAGGACAGGGCCACATGGGCCACTGTCAGAATCAGCACTTAGTAGAAATTAGAATAAGTATAGCACAATCACATCCAGTAACTACTGGGAACAGGTACCAGGACCTCATTAGGACCACCTGTACTAAAAAGAGCAACCACCTAAGAATAAAATACATTTAAGGGTATAAACCAGAACACATTACCCATGATGCCTAAAACATTCAGAGGTGTAAGGACAACCACCTAAGTATCACACAGCGTTTAGGGGTCTAGGAAAGAACACTTTACCCATGATGCATAAATATACATTCAGAGGAATAGTAAAGAGAAACACATGATGCATAAACCTACACATTCAGCGGTGTTAAGAACAAAGCACATGATGCAATAAAATACATTCAGAGGTGCAGCGCAAGAAGACACATGATGCCTAAAACATTCAGAGGTGCAGCGCAGGGAAAAAGGAAGACACATGATGCCTAAAAACATTCAGAGGTGCCAGAATACAATAGCGCAAAAATCACATTATGCCTGAAAACATTCGGAGGTGCAGGAATGACACATGATGCAAGAAAACACATTCAGAGGTGCAATAACCATACAATTGCACAAAACTTACATAAGCCACCACCTGTGGCAGTCCCTAGGCCAACTGGCCTTGTTGGGGCTCAGCAGCCCTGTGTCCAAATGTCAGGGCGTGCTGCCTTGCAGCGCCAGTCACAACACCTAAACGTTGCAGGTGCCCACTACTTGCTGGGCACCTGGGAACATCCCAAGACCTAAACGGTGCAGCTGCCCACTAATTGCTGGGCAGCTGGGAACTTCAAACTGTGACAGGGTCCTCACTGACCCTTAGGCGCAAACATGCCTACTGCTGGAGCCACACAGGCTCTACATCACACTGCGCAGACCGTTGGAGCCACACAGGCTCTGGACATTGCATATGTCCCAAACGTTGGAGCCACACAGGCTCTGAAAACAACTGTGCCCCCTTGAGCCCCGCAGGGCTCGTGAAACTAAATGGCCCTCGAACCTCGCTGGGTTCGTAAATCAGAATGGCACCCTGAGCCTCTCAGGCTCTGAAGAAATATGCGCCGTCGTTGGAGCCTCTCAGGGCTCGTAGGGAAGTCACCCAACTCCGTAGGAGTCCCAATCGGGGGATTCAAAATTATAAAATGCCCCCCGGTCCTTCTCCGGGGGCCGCGCTGGGATTGGCCGGCCGGCCTAGCACTTCCGGGTCGCCGTGGGCAGCGCGGCGGCCCGTTTCAGGGACTCAGAGGCTGGGGGAGAATTTACTGAGGAGTGGGCTCCCTCGAGTAGAAATCTAAAAATAGCAAATAAGCAAGGTGGGCACTCGCTAGGGCCACCATAAGCAGGGTGGCACCTGCAAAGTAAATAAAGCGCTCCCATCGCTAAATGACAATCCACAGCGCTCCCAGGTGCTTTTCGAGCAGGAATAAAGCGCTCTCAAGCGCTAAAGGAAATTTAAAGCGCTCCCTGCTCTAACATCAGAGATAAAGCGCCCCCAGGCGCTAGGGGTGAAAGCAAAGTCCCCCATCCCCCTCAGGCAGAGGGGTCCCCACGAAGTACTCCAGGCACCCAGCGGCTGGGCAGGGCCCAGGGATTCCCCTGGGCCCAAGCAGCAGCACGCCCCTGGCAGATTCCAGTTGAAAACAAGAACAAATTGGAAGGGGACACAGCCCCTTCTTATACAGGGAAAAGTCTTTGTAGTCTTTGTGCAGGCAGTGTGAGAACCAGCTAGAACTGGTTATAGGGAAGTCCCTTCAGTATCAGGGACAGAGGTGACAGTCGCCCAGCGGGGGGGTGGAGCCAGCATTGTGGTCAGGCAGGCACAGCCCTCCACTATCAGGTGCCATCTCCTCCCACTTCCCTGGCAGCAGATGCTGCCTTTCATCCACGGGCTGACTCAGACAACCTCCTGGGCTCTCCAGCCCCTGTCAACCTCAAACCAGACAGTCAATCCACAAGCAGGCCCAGGCACTCCATATATACCAACTTCTAAAAGTGGCACTTCTAGACTAGACACAGTCATGCCGCATATACAATTACGCAGCATTCACTCTCACGAGTTCGCACATATCCAACTCGCCCCTGCACTCCCCACACATCAGGAACTAGCATGGGCATACATATTCCCCATTCATTCCTATGGGAGGGCAGGTCACTCACCACACATACACAGAGAGCTCAAGCACTTTACACTGCACCATAGTGAAAAAGTGCGCAGAGGCCTAAAATCACCAACACCAGGTCACAGAAACAGGCAAGGAAAAAGCAAAAAGTCTCGGGGTGAACCTGCCTAAAGGGCCGGGTCCAACACCTGTTATGAAGAATAAGCCTGGATCTACATGCATCCCGCTCTATGTGGTACGAATCCACCTGTGTCTTTTGGCACCTTAAGTGACTGGTTTGGGATACCCCACAATGCTGGACCAGGCAGTATATGAGATTTTTTTCCCAATGCATTGGTTCCTATCTGATCTTCAATTGGGATATTGTCTTGCTTTTGCCTTTCAGATAATACAGCCTCCACACGATGGCTCAACACTAGGCAAAGCAAAAGACATTACACAAAACAAAGAACACCTTTAGAAAAGGGTGTTATTTTACAAAATGCAAGGACTCTCTCTTTTAGAATAAGGCTTGGGGTTTTATTTTACACAATGCTCTTTAACAGAAATGCTTTCCCAGATGCCATATGTGCAAGATTCAAATTCACAAAGACATCTATATGTTTATATGCAAGCAATAATAATGCATGAATAACACTGATGAATAAACAAGCAGCAAATAATATGAAATAAGACTCAAGCAAATATACTGGGTGTCCTGCAAGAGATCAGAAAGATATATATATATATATATATATATATATATATATATATATATATATATATACATATATATACATCAAATGATTACTTTGGATGTTCACCTCAACTCACTCACACATCACAAAGAAAGCACCTCAGATGATCAGAGCCACTGGCCAAACATCACAATGGCAATTATCAAAGCTCAAACAACTCAAATGACCACAGCCACTGAAACCAAGCATTCACAATGGCACTAGTCAAAACTCAATCCTTCACCTGGTGCAAACAGTGTATCTTAGCCCACTCTTGACTGGGGGAATTAAACAGCCATGGTTCAGAGCCTCAGCAACCAGGGTTCCACCTCCGAAATAGATGCGTCCGTCCCCGTTCGAATTTCAAACTGCCGGTTTCAAAATCAACAACCTTCAGCTTTATAATCTCAAAACACACTAGAAGGTTCGAGAGAGACCTTCCCCCGTGCCAGAGAAATCTTACCAGAACTGGCCAGGTTCCAAGCAAGCATTCCCTGGCTGGAAGAAGTTCCAACGTTCCTTTCTACAATCTCGTATGTTCCAGCCTTTATCTTGACGAAGCTCACAAAGCCTTCAGGGTACATTAAACAAGCTCTCACAAAAACAATCCTTGAACGTGATTAAGGCAAACAACTTGCAAGTGCCACTGTGCACGCAGAAAAGCTCAAGTAAGGCAGAGTCAGAATTCAGGATGACATGAGGCCATGTCAAAGCCAATAGTAAGAACTTCATAATACTACCAATGTACAACACAATGCACATTTGTGAACAACTGCTTTTAGATTCACATACTTCATCTTTCAATGTCCTATAGCATCACATGCTTTATCTTTCAATGTACGACACCGAGCACATTTGTGCATCACTGCTCTCTACACTGCACTTCGAGGCTAAAAAGAACATTCCACACCTCTCTCTCCCTCTCGTGTTTTCAAATGCACATCCCACACGTTCTATTCTTGGCAAGGCTGCCCTACTCCGTGACAGCTCCCACTGAAAGACTGCAAGATTACAAGAAAGAAACTTTTAAGAGAAACAGGCATATGCAGGATGTTGTACATTCAGGCTAGGAAAAAATAACACACAAAAGTCAATTAAAATAATGGTAGTCAAAGGTCATCACAGGGTGTCAGACCACAAGAGTGCCTCTACTACTACGTTCGTCCCCATGACCTTTGACTATCATCACAAACATATATAAAAAACAACTGAACTTCTTAACTGAAAGCACAACTATGATTGAATCACATGTTAAAGCAGTAACATTATAGGCTCATGTGCTGAACTGAAAGCACAAATATAATTGAAATCATAAAAGCATGTGATAATCATTTCAAAGCATGTAGAAAATAGCTCAATGTATCTGAATACTCAGCAAGAACAAATGTTTGATGGATACACAAAATAAATGCACAAATAGAATCAAGTACATGAACTCAGTAGTGCTTCGAATGTCACAAATGGCTAATACTGGAACTTCTACTAATGAAGCAGCCAAACGTATATATTTTGTGCTTGAAAATAAAGGCAAAACCAAAGGGGATGATGGACGGAGTGTTGAAAATTGCAAACACTCACCCCCAGTCAACTGATCTGAGTTTAATCCATCATCATTCTTTAGCTCACCCCGCCACCCCAGTTCAGATATGGCCATATGCAAATCAATCTGACCCTGTGCCTCATGGGAACAGTCCAGCCCGAACTGCCAAGCCATGTCTTCCCTGGACTGGAAACAAGCATCCTGGGACCCAGTGTCTTTCAATGCGCAAAAGCACAAAAACATCTGCATTTGTCCAGCATTTGAAAATGTTTCAGTCCACAACTTTAAAAGCATACTCTTCTTTCCCTGCTTTCCACAATTGCTAAAAAAATCCACACTGCCCCTGAACTGGCACACATTATACACTGTCTCCTTTCTGAATTGACCAATGGTTTAAAATACACTGCACAGTCTGTTGTGCAGATTCATACGAACATTGCTGCATTCAGGGCCGGACTGGGAATGAAAACCGGCCCTGGCAAAGTGCTCGGCCGCCCCCCCCCCCCCTCCCCCCCTGGGGAGGGAGGGGAGCAGGGTGATCGAGCTCTTTGTCAGGGCCGCGTCTCGTCTGATTTTGTTACAGAGCCGGTTTTGCGGCCCTGTAACAAAAACAGCACCCAGGGGCCCAAAACCGGCCCCCACCCTTGCGGCGCACCGGAGGATTGCCCGGTGCCCGCAACGGCCTGGCTGCATTTCTTTTTTCAAAATAGCGTTTTCCATGTAGAGCAAGAGTCATCATTCACTGGCATGTCTGATTTATACCTGCAACCAACGATCGCTAATTCTAACAGATTGGTCTGTTTATCTTCCTGCATGTGTACATTTCTCCGTTCAAATTCATTTCTGGCTGAGCAATGTCCTCAAAAGAATTAATTAAAACCTCTTTTGAGACCGGCAGATTAACTGGCAACATCTCTAAGTTCACATTTTTTACAAATGACTCACCCTGCTGGCTATTTGAACATCCTGGCAAAACAAATGGCTTCGGAGCTTGGTACATGTTTAACTCTTTTTTCAAAGACCCCAGAATATGGACTTCTATTGGAATTCTCAAGGGCATATTATCAAGCCCGTTATCGTCGCTTTAGCAGCAGTTTTCTGCTGCTAAACCGGCGATAAATTTTAGCACTGTACTTGATATTATGCCCCTTGTTCTCAAACTGAGCATTAGCCAACTCTCGTCTCAGCTCACTACATTCTTTTTCAAAATTTTCAAATTTTTGATATATGCCAAGTAATACATTAAAAATGACACCACTGTTTCTGGATGAAATACCAAGTTGTTATCCCTCTTTAAGTGAGGCAATCTCCCTCTCAAATAACTCGGTTGGCACCTGGGACTCTACAACTGAAAACGTAGGCATTTTAGAGAGCATTTTCCCCTTTTAATTTTCTTTTCAAATCCTGGCAAGTGACGACAAATGTCTTGCTTTCGCCTTTCAGATAATACAGCTCCCACATGATGGCTCAACACTCGGTGAAGCAAAAGACATAACACAAAACAAACAACACCTTTAGAAAAGGGTTTTATTTTACAAAATGCAAGGACTCTCTCTTTTAGAATAAGGCTTGGGGTTTTATTTTACACAATGCTCTCTAACAGAAAGGCTTTCCCAGATGCCAAATGCGCAAGATTCAAATACACAAAGAGATCTATATGTTTATATGCAAGCAATAATAATGCATGAATTATACTGATGAATAAACAAGCAGCAAATAATATGAAATAAGACTCAAGCAAATATACTGGATGTCCTACAAGAGATCAGAAAGATATATATACATCAAATGATTACTTTGGATGTGCACCTCAACTCACTCACACATCACAAAGAAAGCACCTCAAATGATCAGAGCCACTGGCCAAACATCACAATGGCAATAATCAAAACTCCAGCACCTTAAATGACCACAGCCACTGGAACCACGCATCACAATGGCACTAGTCAAAACTCAATACTTCACCTGGTACAAACACTGCATCTTAGTCCACTCCTGACTGGGGGAATTAAACAGGCGTGGTTCAGAGCCTCAGCAACCAGGGTTCCACGTTCCAAAGTAGAAGCATCCGTCCCTGTTCGGATTCCAAACTCTCGGTTTCTAAGTCAACAACCCTCAGCTTTATAATCTAAAAACACACTAGAAGGTTTGAGAGAGACCTCTCCTCGCACCAGAGGAATCTTACCAGAATTAGCTAGGTTCCAATCAAGCATTCCCCGGCTGCGAAGGAGTTCCCATGTTCCCTTCTCCAATCTCGCATGTTCCAGCCTTTATCTTGATGAAGCACACAAAGCCTTCAGGGTACATTAAACAATTTCCCACAAAAACAATCCTTGAACGTGATTAACCCAAACAACTTTACAAGCGCTGCTGTGCACACACAAAAGCTCAAGCAAGGCAGAGTCAGAATTCAGTATGATATGAGGCCATGTCAAAGCCAATAGTAAGAACTTCATAATACTACCAATGTACAACACAATGCACATTTGTGAACAACTGCTTATAGATTCAAATACGTCATCTCTCAATGTCCTATAGCATCACATGCTTCATCTCTCACTGTACAACATTGAGCACATTTGTGCATCACTGCTCTCTACACTGCACTTTGAGACCAAAAAGTACATTCCACACCTCTCTCGCCCTCTCATGCTTTCAAATGCACATCCCACACGTTCTGTTCTTGGCAAGGCTGTCCTACTCCGTGACAGCTCCCACCGAAAGACTGCAAGATTACAAGAAAGAAACATTTAAGATTAACAGGCATATGCAGGACGTTGTACATTCAGGTTAGGATAAAATTACACACTAAAGTCAATTAAAATAATGGTAGTCAAAGGTCATTACATGGTGTTATACCACAAGAGTGCCTCTAGCGCTACATTCCACCCCATGACCTTTGACTATCATCACAAACATATATAAAAAACAACTGAACTTCTTAACTGAAAGCACAACTATGATTGAATCACATGTTAAAACAGTAACATTATAGACTACAAATATATCAATGTCCAAGGCAAGAGTCATTATTGCATATTGGATAGTCAATCTGGGTCCGATTCACAGAACTAACTTAAGACAAAATCCTAAACTGACTACCATTTTGGTATTCACAGAAGGCACTTACTCATTTTGGTATTCACAGAAGGCACTTACTCATGTTGGTATTCACAGAAGTTAGGACTCCTTACTTTAGGACTCCTTAAATGCCTTCTGTGAATACCGAAAGTCTTAAAGTTAGGATTTTTCTAAGTTTAGGAGTAGTAAAGTAAGGACTCCTAACTTTAGGACTCTGAGAAAATCCTCACTTTAAGTCTTTCAGTATTCACAGAAGGCATTTAGGAGTCCTAAAGTTAGGACTCCTAACTTCTGTGAATACCAAAATGAGTAAGTGCCTTCTGTGAATACCAAAATGGTAGCAACTTTAGGATTTTTTCTTAAGTTAGTTCTGTGAATCGGGCCCTGTGTCTGCAGTACCCCAGAGTGATAATTTTGGTAAGTACCTCAGATTTACAGGGCTCTTCTTCTACCTCTCCCCCATGTTCACATAGCAGTGTGCACTAAGTCACATGTGTAATGAACAGTCCTACCAAGATTCCAAGTTTGTCCCTCGGATTTTGTTAGGAGGTCTAACTACCCATCCTGATACAAACCAAACCATACATGGATCCAGACCTCCACCCAAGGACTTTTTTCATACATTTTTGCCAGGTCCCTGAACCTTATGTACCAAGATGGTATCTCTGGTGCATAGATTGCCCCACCAACGAGTCTAGAGGCATACCTTTGTCAACAGTTCTTAACCAAATGAACGGCCCTGGTTTACTGTCCAAATCCCTTCCTGCTCCAAAGGAATGTCCCTACAACTCACTCTTCGCCCAGACATGCCTGGACCTCCAAACCATCCTGACTCCTTGACCTCCTGGGCCAAGGCCAGCACTCTCCCCAGCAGCTCCTGCAGTCAGCTGTCCGCCCCAGCACTGAGCTCACCCGGCAGGGTTCAAGCCGGATGCCCGCCCCTTCACAGGTTCTCCTACCATGTCTGTGGTTCTCCCTAAATTGCTGTACTATTTAATTCTGGCTTCCTAATTCATGTTTGTTTGCTTGTTCTTTTTTGCACCACTGTTGCTTGTTGACTGGGGTTCTCCTCCCCGTGCCACCTGCCCATACCCTTCCAGCCGCTGCTGCCACTGCGGTTCTGCCCCCGACCGAGCGCCGCTCCCACACCCCTTCTCCTACATATGCCCAGCGCCAGACCCCCTGCCCTCCTCGAGCGCCACAACACCTGATGCCACTACGATGCCAACACCCTCCACGCACTCAATGCCGGCCGATCCTTCACCTGCTTCCAGGACACCCCGAAGCTCACCCACGGACCCTTCACCTGCCGAAACTGCAGCTACACCTGCCAGAGCACACCCGCACGTCCTGCCCACTCCACCAAAGAGGACCTCAACCATCTCAGATGCATACTACTCAACACCCGCTCAGTCAACAAGCAAGCCGTTGAACTCTGGGACCTGCTCAATTTATACTCCCCGGACATCGCCTTCCTAATGGAGACCTGGATGAACCCCTCCTCGGCGCCGGACATAGCCATCCCGGATGGCTACAAGATCACCCGCAGGGACATAAACAACAAATCAGGAGGAGGAATCGCCATTGTCCACAGGAACACCATCAGAATTTCGACAAACACCGAAGACTCCCTCAGCACGGCCGAACACCTACACTTCCAGATCCACGTTGATCACAACACCACCCTCAGAGGAACCCTCGTCTGCAGACCCCCGTGACCCCAACCGCAGTTCAGAGACTACATCACCGACCTCATCAGCTCGCACGCCCTCGCCTCCACAGACTACATTCTCCTCAGAGACCTGAACTTCCACCTCGAGAACACAAACAACAGCAACTCCACAACCTTGATCGACAACTTCGCCAACCTCGGTCTCAAACAGGTCATCACAACACCCACTCACTCCGCCGGACACACCCTTGATCCCATCTTCTCTGCCAGCAACCACGTCACCTTCACCCACACAACCGAACTCCACTGGACTGATCACCACTGCATCCACTTTTCCTTTGCGAAACACACCGCGAGCAACCAACCTCAACTAATCCCACACAGCAGCTGGAACAAAGTCACTGAAGACAAGCTGATCACCACCCTCGTCCGAGGCCCTCCACCCGAGCCCGCAGACACCAACGCAGCAGCCCACAACTTCAGACAATGGATCGACGACTGCGCCAACACCCTCGCCCCAATCAGGAAACCCTCAAACAGGCGCACTGGCACAAGAGTCATCTGGTTCCACACCGACCTCCAGACTTCTAAGCAAATCTGCAGAAGACTCGAGAAGCAGTGGCACCACGACCAGACACCAAACAACCACGCAGCCCTCGAAAACGACAGACGCAAGTACCACCAACTCATCCGATCCGCCAAAAGGACCTCCTTCAAGGAGCGGATCGACAACATTGCACACAACAGCAAAGAGCTCTTCAGCATCGTGAAAGACCTCGCCACCCCCAGCACCAGCTCCAATTACATCCCGCCGTCGTAAGAACTCTGCGACTCCCTGGCAACCTTCTTCCACCACAAGATCGCAGACATCCACGACAGCTTCGACACCTAGACACCGACAACAGACGCCGACACCCCCGACTCAGCGCCCACCAAACACACTGGTCTCGTGGAACAACGTCAACCACAAAGACACCAACAAAATCATGAACACCATCCACTACGGCTCACCTTCCAACCACTGCCCCCACCACATCTTCAACAAAGCAAGCTCCATCATCGCACCCCAACTCTGGAAGATCATCAACAACTCCTTCTATACCCCTACCTTCCTGGAGAGGTGGAAACACGCCGAGATCAAGGCCCTACTCAAGAAACCCAAGGCGGACCCAAAGGACCTCAAGAACTTTCGATCCATAGCCCTGCTCCCGTTCCCATTGAAAGCCATTGAGGAGACCGCCAACAGACAACTGACCCACTTCCTTAAGGAGAACAACATCCTGGACTCCTCCCAATCCGGCTTCCGTAGCAATCACAGCACCGAAACCAACCTCATCACCACCACAATGACATAAGGGCCCTGCTGGACAACTGTGAAACCGCGACCCTCCTCCTGGACCTCTTGGCCGCTTTCAACACCGTCTGCCACCACACCCTGTGCACACGCATCCACGACGCAGGGATCCACGACAAAACTCTAAACTGCATCACCTCCTTCCTCACCAACAGAACCCAGAGAGTCCACCTCCTGCCTTTCCGATCTGAAGCCGCAATGATCACCTGCGGCTTACACCAAGGATCATCCCTCAGCCCAACACTTTTCAACATCTACATGGCACCTCTCGCCAACATCGTCCAAGCGCACCACCTCAACATCATCTCATATGCCAACAACACCCAGCTGATCCTCTCCCTCACCAAGGACCCGGTGACCGCCAAATCCAACCTCCACGATGGAATGAAGGCTGTTGCAGAGTGGATAAAGATCATCCACCTGAAACTGAACTCTGAAAAGACGGTGGTCCTCATCCTCCGCTCCACTCCCTCCGCATGGGACGACTCCTGGTGGCTGGCCACGATGAGAACTCAACGCGGTCTCCTCCTCCTGCTTCAACACCCTCTGCATGCTCCACAAGATCTACAGATGGATCCCCACCGAAACCAGAAGGACAGTCACCCAAGCCCTCGTCAGTAGCAGGCTGGACTACGGCAACGCCCTCTACGCTGGAATCACGACCAAACTCCAGAAAAGACTTCAATGCATACAAAACGCCTCCGCTCACCTCATCCTTGGAATCCCTCGCCACAGCCACATCATCGCCCACCTGAGAGACCTGCACTGGCTCCCGATCACCAAAAGGATCACCTTTAAGCTCCTAACCCACACTCGCAAATAACTCCACAACACCGGACCAGCATAACTCAACGAACGACTCACCTTCGCTCCGCTGACCTCGCCCTTGCCACCGTCCCACGCATCTGCCGAATGACCACCGGTGGCAGATCATTCTCCCACCTCGCCACCAAAACATGGAACACCCTCCCCACCCACCTGCAACAAACCCCGGGGGAACATCCTTTACCACGAATCTTTTACAACGTGGTACCGTAACCATGCAGGTTTTACAAGGAAAGTCGTTACAACAACTTGCGCTGGAGGGCGCTGTAGGATAGGGAATAGTTTAATTTACTATCCAACACCTTCCCTACTATCCACTGGGACTGGAGTTGGAATAGTAAATTAAACTATTCCACTATCCAGCGCCCCCCAACACAAGTCGTTGTAACGACTTGCGTTGTAAAACCTGCCTTGTAACGGTACGCGTGGTATTACCACACGTTGTAAAGACATACATCCAACCCAGGACCTGCTGACCTTCAGGAGACTTCTCAAGACCTCGCTGTTCAATCAGTAGCTGTCCCCCCCACCTTTAGCGCCTTTAGACCCTCACGTGTGAGTAGCACGCTTTACAAATACTTGATTGATTGATTGATACCCTCGCAGGCCTACCCAAGATCTCTCTGGCACCCTTGAAAGCCTGCCTCAACGCCGCCGCCAGACTTCTAACTGGCTCTAAGAAGTTCGAACACATCTCCCACCACCTTAAAGCTCTGAACTGGCTTCCTCTTGAGGCCAGAATCCAATTCAAACTGGCTTGGATTACCCACAAAGCTCTCTATTCCAAGTCCCCTGCTTTTCTCGCACAGAAACTTGTGTTATCCGGAGGAATCAGAAACTCTCGGTCCGCCAGAGCCCTTTTGCTCCAACCTGCACGCTTCAAGGAAACATGAACATACAATCGGGCTTTCTCTGGGGCTGTTCCAAGGACATGGAACTTCCTCCCACCCACCATTAGAAGAATACCATCTCTAGCTCACTTCATAAAGGAGACCAAAAGTTTCCTAATGGGCAAATTCCTCTCCTAAAGCTCACGCTACAATCACCCCCTCACCCTGACTTTACCTATCGTCACCGCACTATTCCTTGGCTGCCTCCCCCTATGTTACCCACCCTGCACATCTGAACAATCCTTCAGGGTGATGAGACTGCTTTTCTAGTTTATTGCATCGTTTTTGCTCCTATCCCTTATAGTAGTCGAATATTATGACTGTTTGTTTTACCATGTACTGTTTCTATTTATTTCCCTATCCCTGGGCTCTCCTCCCCCCTTTGTTCTGTATCCTACCTGGTACTACTGTAAAGCGCTCTGATACCCTCACGGGTCTGGTTCGCGCTCTATAAAACACTAAATAAATAAATAGCATCATCCAGATCAGCTGTGCTGCACAAAAGTAGACCTTTAGGTTTAGCACTCCATCCGCCTTCATTCAGTGGTCTCGTAGTTTAGCAATGAACAATTGTTTCATTTTGGTTTCCTAAATGAATCCACTAGGAGCCTATTGAGTTCCTTGAAAACACTTTTTTAAGGATGATGGGAATGGCCACAAGTGATATAGTAACCTGGGCAGGATTAACATTTTGTCAATAGCCATCCGCCCCATGGGAAAAAGAGGGAGCTCAGTCCTAAATGGATTAGAGGATCTGATTCTGAAGCACTTTTCCTAAATTTCCTGAACATGATCATCATCACTGTGATGTATCTGTACCCGTAGTTAACTAAAGATGTCTGATGCTCACTTAAGGTGGGTGCCAATGTCTGTCAGGTCAGCTGAACTAATTTCCCGAGAAGGTTGGGAACAACAGGTTTTTTCCCAATTAACCTTTAGACCAGAATATAACTCAAACTCACCCAGCCTTTCCATGACATTCAACTGGCTCCACCTGGGTTCTCTCAGGAACAGGAGAACGTTGTCAGCATATAAAGAAATCATGGGGCATATTTACAAGTAAATGGCGCAGAGCTGTGCAAAATTTTGAAGAACCATGCTTTGCCATTTCCAAAACGCAGGGATGCACCATATTTACAACAATACGGTGCACCCTGTGTTCTTTCTAGCACTGGCGCTAAAAATAGCTGTCTAGCGCTAACGCAGGCACCCATGCGTCATAGTTCAAGGGTGCCTGCATTGCACAGAAAGGAAGGGACACCTTCCTGCACAAAAACAATCATGAATGCCGTTTTGCTTTCCTATGCTTGTTGCAGAATGCAGGGCACATAAAAGAAAGCAATAACGAAGCCATAAGTATTTCTCCTCGTTCCACCATTCTAACACCTGCTATTGCATGACATTAGATTTTGGCGCAGCCTTAGCTTTACACCTCCTTCTAAACATGAGACTGTGTGAAAATGCAGTGGGGTGGTGGTGTAATGCCCACAGCAACACCCATTGCACGCCCATTTCGTGCAGACACCTGCGTGAAAGGGTACCATATTTACAAAGCGACATCAAGCCACAAAAAGTGGCTTAATGCCAATTTGCAAATATGGAGCACGGCAGTGCACCAACAGAACATCTAAAGAAGTAATGTCCTGGTGGCGTAATCCCCTTTTAAATATGCCCCCATGTGTTTACCATTTTAACCCACTCCTGGGCTTTTCTCACAGAGCACATGCAAGGGGTCCATCCATTTCTAAGGCAAACAACAGGGAGAAAAGGGGGACTTCTTTTGCGTGCCTCTCTTGATCACCAATGGCTGTGAGAATCAGTGGCATAACGAAACTTGAGGAGGTCCCCCTGCAAAGCACATGAGGCCTCCTCCGGGCAGCCCGGCCCACCACCTACCACTGCCTTACCACCCAGAAATCTAGTATATTTTTATTTGAAACCTACAACATTGAAATGAAATGCCTCTATATAGTCTTTCCCTAAATTCTAATGAGAAAGTGGGAAACACTTAACATACAAGCTATGCCATTTGTAACAATATTGTCAAAAGCAGATTATTTAACTGCACTCGTTGGGGCTACCCTGGTTGTACAGATTCTGTATCTTTCATGTTCGTCCACAGCATTACCCTACATATGTCCCAGAAATCAACATGTCTATCTCTCTCTATCCCACTCCCCCCCTCTCTCTCTCCCCCTCTCCCTCTCTCTCTCTCAGTCTCCCCCCTCTCCCTTGCTCTCTCTGCTCCTCCTATCATGGTATCACCTGCCTGTGTTACCCCATCTTACTCTGCATTGCTCCCTGGCCTGAATATCTGCATGTAGAGGCCCCCTGTTCTCACCACATTAAATGCCGTCCTTACCAATGGATTGCGGAGTCTTACAGTCTCCCAACGCGACTTCCTGTACTTTACCGCCTCCGGTTATAAAGGTACATGTTGTCATCCAGCATGCCCTTAAGTGTTCATAGATTGGCGACTCAGTGGGACAGAAAGTAAGCCTGGCACCAAAATAAAAGTGGCCCTCATTAGCAAATCAGACAGCTAAACGAGTGGCCCATTTGCAAATAGGGGTAATTTTTAACTTATCAAGACATGCTATATGTGATTTCAAGGTATGGTAGACTGCATGAATTTATGCTTTCTGCAGTGCAAAGTTTGTGGTAATACAATGGATATCAACAGTAAAACCCATCTTAACAGATTCAACAGGCCGACAAACAGCCTACAAATCAGCCCACTCTCTGAGGCGTCACGTCTACTCTTTTGGGGACAGTCCTTGCAGTGGGAGAGGCAAGGGAAAAGAAAGCTCTTAGCTGAAGGCTGCCACTTCACATGCTTTAGGTGTTTAGCAAGGAATGTGTGACTGTGTTTATTTAAGGATGCTTCAGACAAGGTTTGTTGTATTATCCAAAAATCACCAGTAAAACCCAGCGCACCAGACCATACATGCTGAAATAAGTCACTTGACACACTGACCTGCAAAGCTACCCCACAGGACTGTACTGCACAGGTGGCAGGCCAGCAATGAAAAAAGAAGCTGCCACCCATATGCTCTATATATGTTTTATAACTTAGGTATGAGAGATATCGAAACTGCATATAAGCTTGCTCTGGCAAGGTTTATTTAGCAGAGAAATAGGCAAGAAAACACAATGCCCAAGACCCTACATGCTACAAACAGCCAAAACAAATCATCCCACACTGTGACCTGTCACACATAGCCTTTGGGGACGGACATTTTCTGCAATGGGCGAGGCAAGAAAATACGATAGCTGGCTTCTACCACTTCTAAAACGTTACAGGTGTTATCACTTTTCAGTAATCAGGCCATGTATTTGAGCTTACTTCAGGCTTTAGTGTAAGATAGGGCAAATCATCATTAAAACTCAGCACAAAAGACCCATTAGGCCTACATACAGCCAAAATGAACCAGCCCACAGACTGACCTGCACAGCTACCCTTCGGGACTATAATGCACAGGCGGTGGGTGCGGCAATGAAAAGGGAAGCTGCTGTCCACTGGCTCAGTATAAGGGGCCAATCAACACACTGCATAGAGTAAATCTGTGACTGTTTCTAGTATGGAAGAAGATCTGAGAACAGTTTAGAAATGCTACAAGTATAGGTGTTGGTGAGTGGTCCCAGAAAATCTGCAGTAAAAATATATATTTACACCCTCCAGGAATTGCTTCCAGGATACATGGCAACAGTACTTAAATGACATGTTATATTACGTTTCAGAAAAGGGGGTGGTGATGGACAGAGTATCTGAATTAAGCAGAACACTCCTACCCAGTCCAAAGATCAAGGCTTGATCCATCACCACCCCCTTTTCTGAATCGTTTTTGGCCACTATAGGTGTGTCAGGGTATACTCAGACATGAGTCCCTTGCTCACTGCACCATCAGGATTCAAGCAAGCCGGGCCGACGACGGCTGAAATGCCAGAAACCGGTCCCCGGAAGCTTGTTTCCTTCCCAGTATAAGAATTGGCTTTGTAGTTTGGTTTGCCCTGTTCCCATCATGCACTGAGACAGGAACAGACTAATTTGCATGTAGCCAGGTTCTGAGCTGGGATGGTGCAGTGAGCTAAAAAACGGTGAAGGATCAAGCCCTGATCTTTGGACTGGGTAAGAGTGGTCTGCTTAATTCAAACACTCTGTTCATCACCACCCCCTTTTCTGAATCGTTTACGCCACTATAGGTGTGGCAGGGTATACTCAGACATGAGTCCCTTGCTCACTGCACCATCAGGATTCAAGCAAGCCGGGCCGACGACGGCTGAAATGCCAGTAACCAGTCCCCGGAAGCTTGTTTCCTTCCCAGTAAAAGAATTGGCTTGGTAGTTTGGTTTGCCCTGTTCCAATCATGCACTGGGACAGGAACAGACTAATTTGCATGTAGCCAGGTTCTGAGCTGGGATGGTGCAGTGAGCTAAAAAACGGTGATGGATCAAGCCCTGATCTTTGGAATGGGTAAGAGTGGTCTGCTTAATTCAGACACTCTGTTCATCACCACCCCCTTTTCTGAATCGTTTTTGGCCACTATAGGTGTGTCAGGGTATACTCAGACATGAGTCCCTTGCTCACTGCACCATCAGGAATCAAGCAAGCCGGGCCGACGTCGGCTGAAATGCCAGAAACGGGTCCCCGGAAGCTTGTTTCCTTCCCAGTATAAGAATTGGCTTGGTAGTTTGGTTTGCCCTGTTCCCATCATGCACTGGGACAGGAAAAGACTAATTTGCATGTAGCCAGGTTCTGAGCTGGGATGGTGCAGTGAGCTAAAAAACGGTGATGGATCTGATCTTTGGAATGGGTAAGAGTGGTGTGCTTAATTCAGACACTTTGTTCATCACCACCCCCTTTTCTGAATCGTTTTTGGCCACTATAGGTGTGGCAGGGTATACTCAGACATGAGTCCCTTGCTCACTGCACCATCAGGATTCAAGCAAGCCGGGCCGACGACGGCTGAAATGCCAGAAACTGGTCCCCAGAAGCTTGTTTCCTTCCCAGTATAAGAATTGGCTTGGTAATTTGGTTTGCCCTGTTCCCATCATGCACTGGGACAGGAACAGACTAATTTGCATGTAGCCAAGTTCTGAGCTGGGATGGTGCAGTGAGCTAAAAAACGGTGATGGATCAAGCCCTGATCTTTGGACTGGGTAAGAGTGGTCTGCTTAATTCAGACACTCTGTTCATCACCACCCCCTTTTCTGAATCGTTTTTGGCCACTATAGGTGTGGCAGGGTATACTCAGACATGAGTCCCTTGCTCACGGCACAATCAGGATTCAAGCAAGCCGGGCCGACGACGGCTGAAATGCCAGAAACCGGTCCCCGGAAGCTTGTTTCCTTCCCAGTATAAGAATTCGGCTTGGTAGTTTGGTTTGCCCTGTTCCCATCATGCACTGGGACAGGAACAGACTAATTTGCATGTAGCCAGGTTCTGAGCTGGGATGGTGCAGTGAGCTAAAAAACGGTGATGGATCAAGCCCTGATCTTTGGACTGAGTAAGAGTGGTCTGCTTAATTCAGACACTCTGTTCATCACCACCCCCTTTTCCGAATCGTTTTTGGCCACTATAGGTGTGGCAGGGTATACTCAGACATGAGTCCCTTGCTCACTGCACCATCAGGATTCAAGCAAGCCGGGCCTACGACGGCTGAAATGCCAGAAACTGGTCCCCGGAAGCTTGTTTCCCTCCCAGGATAAGAATTGGCTTGGTAGTTTGGTTTGCCCTGTTCCCATCATGCACTGGGACAGGAACAGACTAATTTGCATGTAGCCAGGTTCTGAGCTGGGATGGTGCAGTGAGCTAAAAAACAGTGATGGATCAAGCCCTGATCTTTGGACTGGGTAAGAGTGGTCTGCTTAATTAAGACACTCTGTTCATCACCACCCCCTTTTCTGAATCGTTTTTGGCCACTATAGGTGTGGCAGGGTATACTCAGACATGAGTCCCTTGCTCACTGCACCATCAGGATTCAAGCAAGCCGGGCCGACGATGGCTGAAATGCCAGAAACCGGTCCCCGGAAGCTTGTTTCCTTCCCAGTATAAGAATTGGCTTGGTAGTTTGGTTTGCCCTGTTCCCATCATGCACTGGGACAGGAACAGACTAATTTGCATGTAGCCAGGTTCTGAGCTGGGATGGTGCGGTGAGCTAAAAAACAGTGATGGATCAAGCCCTGATCTTTGGACTGTATAAGAGTGGTCTGCTTAATTCAGACACTCTGTTCATCACCACCCCCTTTTCTGAATCGTTTTTGGCCACTATAGGTGTGGCAGGGTATACTCAGACATGAGTTCCTTGCTCACTGCACCATCAGGATTCAAGCAAGCTGGGCCGACGACGGTTGAAATGCCAGAAACCGGTCCCCGGAAGCTTGTTTCCTTCCCAGTATACGAATTGGCTTGGTAGTTTGGTTTGCCCTGTTCCCATCATGCACTGGGAAAGGAACAGACTAATTTGCATGTAGCCAGGTTCCGAGCTGGGATGGTGCAGTGAGCAAAAAAATGGTGATGGATCAAGCCCTGATCTTTGGACTGGGTAAGAGTGGTCTGCTTAATTCAGGCACTCTGTTCATCACCACCTCCTTTTCTGAATCGTTTTTGGCCACTATAGGTGTGGCAGGGTATACTCAGACATGAGTCCCTTGCTCACTGCACCATCAGGATTCAAGCAAGCCGAGCCGACGACGGCTGAAATGCCAGAAACCGGTCCCCGGAAGCTTGTTTCCTTCCCAGTATAAGAATTGGCTTGGTAGTTTGGTTTGCCCTGTTCCCATCATGCACTGGGACAGGAACAGACTAATTTGCATGTAGCCAGGTTCTGAGCTGGGATGGTGCAGTGAGCTAAAAAACGGTGATGGATCAAGCCCTGATCTTTGGACTGTGTAAGAGTGGTCTGCTTAATTCAGACACTCTGTTCATCACCACCCCCTTTTCTGAATCATGTTATATTACGTAGCACAGCATTTCCAGAGTCTGGGATCAGCCTTTAATGCCTCTCACACCCCCGGCATCTTCAGACTTCTTGCCACAGAGGAAGTCTGAATTAGTTTATATCTGCAGATCTCCTGGGAATGTCACAGCATCAACATGCGCACTTCCGCCTCAGCAGGAGGTGTGTGAGGAGGAATATAATGCATGCTTCATTTCATAGAGTTCTATGGCATTATGGACTCAACTTAAAGGAGCCTCTAAACTCCGAATGCATATTCTGAGCACATATTTATAAACTGAATATGGCAGAAGTAGAATGCTCAGGGCTTGTGTCTATATTTAATGTGCTTGTCGGTGTTTGGCATCCATATATTTCAGCACTTACTGACTTTATCATTTGTTCAGGAGACACATTTTGTGTCTAGTTTCAAAAATATCTCCAGACTTGGCCATTCGAGTCCTTTTTGTTGTAAACGAGTCACTTACATACATTTGCATTTGGTAACGTAAACATTGTATAATGTGGTCTATATGCGGCAGCACCATGAGCCCTACATTTTGGAAATAATATTTATGTAATCGGATAACTCCTGCCCGACCTGCCTCGGATAGACTCACTCATCTGAGAGGCCTGGCCTGCAGATTCAGAGGCAGGCGCGAGCGCAGAGGGGCAGCAGCAGAAGGCAGAGCAAGGCTAGCCGGGCAAGGGCTAGTACTAATAATAATAGTTAAATTATGCCCAGGCCCCAACAGCTGCACAGTGACTGTCCACTCCTTCTCAGGAGTACAGTAGTGGTCTCTGGCTGCTGGGTCCTCCTCCTGGGATGCCTCGCTCACCTTACAAGTCACGCCAGTCCTGAGTCACGCGCACTTTTAATTGCGCAGGTGCTGTGCAATGCGCATGACAATGGCATTGTGCCCCACCCTGAAGGCCACGCACACAGGCAGACGCAGAGACAACTGCGTGCCACCAGCCGAGCACCATTTAATTAGAAGAGAGGCCCAGCTGGGGCCCATGCTTGCGCACCACCATTACCAACCGATTCAGAGGCCGGTAGGGAGTGCGGCGTGCGCATGCGGCGCCAAAGGCACCATTTAATTAATGAAGAGGCTGCTGGCCGTGGCGTGCGCGGTGCGCACCATTTAATTTATGGGGTGGCCGCCGGGCGCAACTGTGCGCACCATTTAATTCATGAATAAAGTTAAATCATGAATTAAATGGTGCCTGCACAGACTTGAGGCTTGCTTGCTGGCTCAGCTGAGTGAGGGGGCGCCTGGAGCGCAGGGGACGCCCCGCACCGCAGGGGCTGCGGGGCCCTGTGTTACGCCCCTGCCCTGAAAGGGCAGTGGCCATATTCAAGTACATAGATGTCACATCTAAATTTCGAGGGGACTGCATGGGCCCAATATGACAAGGAATTCCGAGTCCGTCTAGCGGTGGACCCGGACGTCCAATGAGGCGAGTTAGACACAGATTTATGGCCGTATTCCACGGGCCAGCGAGATTTGACGAGACCATTTTTACAGTGAGTGGTTTGCCATTAGTATACAAGCTTTTTCGGGGTCGCTTCACACGAGGGCGGTGGGAGGGGGCAACAGAAGCCACAGGACCCAAATGGGAGCATGCTGGGACTACAATAAGGACCTATGCACGAGAGAGCTCTGCAAAATCCCAATACAAATGCTCAAAATGCTCATGCAGACACTTGTTGGTTGCCTGCTTCTTGGTTGGCACTGCCACAGGCTACTGGTAACAACATGGGAATGCAGGGAGTCAGACAGGAGTACCATAGGGGAACCAATATGGTCAAGTACGGGGGTTCCAATCTGGTAGAGGAGCACAGGAACCTGCAGGGAAAGGCTCATACACCCATTAACATTGACAGATTGGCCTTCTGGCTCTCCTTCTACGACAGGACTGATCACACAGCGGTATTGTTTACCGGGGTTTAAGGAAGGTTTCAGGCTGGGATACAATGGCCCAAGGGTACGCCGTCCAATTTAAAATCAGTGGCGGAGCATCCCCAAGTAGTTTGTGATTTTTTATTTAAAGAAATACAGGAAGGGAGAATGGCAGGCCTGTTTGACACCTGGCCCATGGACCAGTTAGTTGTGTCACCTAATGGTGTGGTGCCCAAGAAGGAAGCTGGGCACCATCGCCTGATCCAACACCTCTCCTGGCCAGGGGGCCAATGAATGAATGACTTCTTTCCCACAGAGCAAGTGTCAGTGACGTACTCTTTGGTGGACATAGCCATAGCTTTGGTGGAGGAGGTCAGACGGGGAGCTGATGGCAAAGAGCAACACCGTTGGCTTTCCGTCTGCTACTGGTACACCATGATGACTTTCAGTTGTTGGGGATTCAATTTGAAGGACAATGGTTCGTGGACAAGGCACTCCCTATGGGTTGCTCAATTTCGTGTGCCCTTTTCAAGTGCTTTAGTACATTTTTGCAATGGTTATTCACTTGGCACAAGGGGGTGGCAGACATAACACACTACCTGGATCATTTTTTCTTTGTGGGGACAGCGGAATCCGGAGACTGCCAGGACGCACTTGACTGATTCCAAGGTTTGATGGCAGATTTGGGGGTACCCCTGGCCCTGGAGAGAACGGTGGGGTCTACAACAGTGTTGGCATTTCTGGGCATTGAAATTGATTTGGCAGCAGGGGAGGCCCGGTTGCTGGAGGATGAGAAGACTAAAATGGTGACTTTACTTAACACAATGCTGGCAAAAGAGAAGGTGACAGTGAAAGAGGTGCAAACGCTCCTGGGGCATTTGAAATTTGAATGCAGGGTGGTAAGAGCAGGGAGGACTTTTTGCAGGCGCATAGGTTTGTTCCTTTCGGACCTCCCCTTCCCTCACCATCATGTCCGTTTGAAAGCAGGTGTGCGGGAGGACCTGCACATGTGGAAGGCCTTTTTACACAACTTTAATGGCATCCCCCTGTCATCCTGGGTGGACATGGACTTGGACGTGCAGATTTTCTCAGACGCTGCGGATTTGGCCTATACTGACAGAAACACTAGTGTGCTGAGAAATGGCCTGTAAAATAAAGGGAGGGCAGATGCAGCATCGCCTTCTTGGAATTTTTTCCTCTGGTTGTGGCTTTAATGTTATTGGGCCCTCGGCTGTCTTAAAAAAGAGTCCTTTTCTGGGTAGACAACATGTCGGTAGTGCAGGTATACAATAGGCAGTCGCCAGGGAGCCACAGCTGTGGCAGCTGCTGCCAGTCTTTGGTTTGCAATGCCTTAGATTTGATATTGCCTTCAGAGCCCGGCATGTTCCCGGTGTGGACAATGACATTGCTGATGCCTTGTCTCGTTCACAGTGGGAAAGGTTCCATGGGCTGACCATGGAGGCGGATCAGGAGAAGACTTGTGTGCCACAAGAGCTGTCGTCCAGTGAAGAGAAAGGCTATTACATCTGGTAGCTAGATCTTTAGTCCCGTCCAAGTGGAAGGCTTACCTACAGGCCTGGGGGGAGTTCATGAAGAATGGGGCTCAGAGGAGGCGAAAGGAACGGCACAGAGTAGAGGACGTTGTCCAATTTATACAGGGTCTTATTAAAAGAGGACAGTCTAATGTTACTATTTTAGGGAAGCTGGCGGGAATCACTTTTATGGGCAAACTGTGGTGGGTGTATCCCCCATCTACAAGGGAGTTGGGGAAAAAAATCCCGGAGGGTTGGGCAAAGGAAACAGGCCTTGCGGGCCTAAGCAGAGGCCTATGACATTGTATACGTTGATGCACTTGGTTCAGTGCCTTCCAAGTGTGTGCACTGGGGAACTGGAGACAAGGTTGTTTTTGACCACCATGTCCTGGCTATTTTTTGGAGCATTTTGGGTTTCAGAACTACCGGGTAGCAAGGGGCTCCTCTGGGACGATGTTTGTTTACAAAATAACGGGGTGCCGGTAAGGGTATACAAATCAAAGACTGATCAGAGAACAGTGGGAAAGACAGTGTTCTTGAAGGCTTACCCATTGTCACTCATTTGACTAGTCTCTGTGTAGAGAGATTGGCAGGCAGGCAAGTTCGCTAAGGCAGAGTTTTCAGACACAAGGATGGGATACATGTAATGGCTTTCCAATTGTTATATATCCTACGTAACACTATTAGGTTTGGATGCCAGCCAGTTTGGGGCTCATTCCTTCAGGATTGGTGCAGCAACAGAGGCTAGCAAACGGGGTTTAGGGGCCAATAGACTAAAGGAAATGGCAATATGGAAATCGGGTTGCTTTTTGGCTTATATTAGGGGGGAGAGTGATGAAGGGATGTAATGGACAGGTTGTCATCTTTATTTCTTTGGCAGGTATGTTTGCCGGTCCCTCGGAGGCGGGAATGTTGGTCTGGATCATGGGCCACTTGCTTGTAAAATGGGCAGAGCGACATGCTAGGGCGACCTTTCACGGTCACAATCTGGGTTTCAATAAGGGCTTATACTCTATCTTGTGGTCAGGAAAAGGGGGAATGCGATTGAAGGAGCTGACACCATGCTTGAACAAGCTCAAAGGGGGAAGGAAATGTCCGGTCATTCTTATCATTCATTTTGAGGGAAATGATTCGGTGATTCAAAAGGGTTTGGCCTTAATTAAGGAGATGAAATGGGACCTTGAGCAGGCTAGGAAGTTGTGGCTAGGCTGCCACACAATGTGGACAGAGTTCATTCCCAGGAGAGTGTGGAGGGGGGCTATTAAATTGTCAGCCATCAACAAAGCCAGGAGGAAACTGAACAAGGAAATGAGGGTGTTTTGCAGGGATAACGGTGTTGGAAGGATACAGCAATCAGACGAGTTTTGAGGACCTGTCTTTTATGGGGATGGAGCTCTACCTGCTCCATTTGAAGTTAGCACTAGCCAATGTGTTTTGGGTTGAGTAAGGTGCCCTGAGGATGTGACTCACTTCTGTGCAGATAAAAAGGGGTGGGGGGTCAGTACCAGGGGGGTAGCTCCTGGGTCTGGGTGGCGGGCTGGGAAGATGCCGGGATTTACACAAGTTTATTGTTTGTCTGCGGCTGTTCAGGCTGAAGGGGAATGGGTAAGAAGTTCATGCCTGGACGACATAGGAAGTTAAAACGTTAGGTAGGCAGTTTAATGAGGTTAAAAGGTTAGTTGAGGTAGGGAAAGGGGAACGGTTTTTAGAGGTCCCACTTTCAGTTGAGCAGCTTTGATGTACGTAGGTTATTCAAGTTTGAAGAGGTCATCGGGGGAGGGATCTGATAGGGGTGGGGGAGTTGATCTTAGGTGAGAAATGATGTATAATGAGGATATTGTTTTTGTAAGGCAAAGGCCCAGGTTATGTTGCAATGGGCACCTGTCTCAACGAAGAGGCCTTTTTCACACAACCCAGTTGTCAGTGGTCTGTGCTGCTCCCTCTTCCCCAATCTGTAGCTCGCATCGTTTATCGCCTTTTTTCATCCAAGGCACAGCATGGTTATCCACACGAAAAGGCAACAGTTTGCCGTGATTGGTAGTTTCCTTTGAGAAATGAATGTACATTCTTCTCATGTTAACTTTAAAACCGTTTTATTTCTACCTTTAAAATGGTAAGGATGTTAGCGATTTTTTTCTCTTACCATAATTTAAAAGGGGAATGAAACACTGTGTTTTTTTAGGTGAAAAACAAAACCCACTTGTGGAAAACTGTGTGACCTCCCTGTGGTAAGCACAGTCTTGGTGACATTTAGGAGATGTCCGTGCAAGACAATACTCTCCTTTTTGCACACCCGGTGGTCTATTATCACTTTTCAAATTATGAGGCTTGTCGCTGCTGTTATTATTACGTATTTCTTACGAGCATCGGAGCACGAGTAAGAGGTCCCAGCACTTTGCAGGCCAAATGATCGCCACAGCGACAAAGAAATACTAGGATCTTCGCACCGGCTGGTGTTAAAGACCATTGAAAACCAGAGAAGGATCTTGACCCACCGAATCGGAGTTTGTCGGCTGACATCCTCCTCATTATAGTTGAATCCACCAATTAAATTACTCCTTTCTAAGGCAAATCAGGGCATCTGGGAGGCAAGATGGCTGCCGACAGACCGTAGGAGGTAGCAGCTCCCAACCTACTCTCCCATGGTGATGTGCTGGAAACCTTGGTTTAAGCAAATTTGTGACGCTGCCGGATCCTTTCTGTAGAAAATAATCATATGTAAGAGTATGCCGTATGCTGCATATTGTGTGCTGAAGAAGTTATAGCTGAGCCGTGTAGAGTGATGCTCAAGGACTACATCAGCTGGCTTACTCAAGCGGAGTGGGCCCCAGCTCGCGTGTACAGCCGTTTCAAGGAAGATCCGAGTGCTCTCTGGCGGATAGCGTGGCTGGTGATTGTCGAGACATTCCAGCGCTTCTACACAGGTTGGGACACTGTAAAGCGGGTCATGGCCCCGAAAGTACAGAAGGCGATTAAGGATGCGACTGGGAGAAAAGATGAGGATCTGCTAGCGAGCGATTCTGATATCCCGGCGGCAAATCTGAGAGCAAAAGCCCGTCACAGAGCGCAAGCACGAAGAGAGGCTGCCAGGCTGCGCGAAGAGGAAAGGCTGTCTGCAACCGACAGAAGAAAACAGGATAGAGATGCCGAGAAGAGGAAAAAGGAGCTACCTGGAAAAGGACTCTTCAAGAGCATGGATGTCGGCTCTGATCCCCCGAGGGAAGTCAGCCTGCGGCAACCTACGCTGTTTGAATCGTTCCCGGCGGTCAGATCGGAGAAGGCGCCTGCTGATGTTACCGGGCCTGCCGGGATTACAGAGCAGCTGAGCCCATTGACTGATGTAGGTGAGGCCGTGCGCCAAGAGGCTGAGCCTGAGGATGACGTCATTGGCCTGAGGAGTGAGGCACAGCCCGGGGCAGCAGCTGCGATGCAGCTGAGTCACGGAGAAGAGCTACCAAACGCCGAAAATGATGGCAGCGGTCCACGGAGTGAGGTAGTAGGCGAGGCAGCAGCTCCGGTGCAGCCGATTCGGGGGGAAGAGAGTGAGAATACGGTGAATGCCTCGGATATAGAGAGCGTTCGCAGCAGTAAGATACAGCCCAAAGCAGCTAACCGGCCCGAATCAGATAAGTCTCGTGTCTGGGAGTGTGGGGGAGGAAGCAGTCCCACAGGGGAATGTCTCAGCAGTTGTTTTAGAGACTGTGACTCTATCCCCAATATCAGTACCTGTGCAGAGCATGCAGCAAGCTCAGACTGGCAAGGTACAAGAGGGGGCTAATCATTTGAGTGATGGCATCTTGATAGTGGAGGAGGTACAGCAATCACTGGGCGATAATGAAGCACCGGGGGGTGCCCCTCCAAGCACGGAGCCAGCAGACAAAACGAGTAAAGCTAAAGGTGGTAATATGGAGAACACTTGTGAGGGAGCCGCCTATAAAAAAACTGATAATGCTCAAGTGGTGGATGGGGGGAAGGCTAATGGGGGAGCTGATAGTAGGAAAAATTATCTGCCTCCAACAGCCACTGGCTCACCTAGCGATGACTGCTTCTATACCGGGAATGATGAAGATAAAGAGGATAATGAGGATAATGAAGAGGAGGACGAAGACTCAGCTCTAAGTGATGACTTGTCTACTAAGTCAGATGTTCTCTCATTATCTACGGAGAGTGGCTTGGAGGAGTCAGAGATAGATACTTCAGAGCTAGAGCCAGAGCCAGAGCATAACACTGCACTGAAGCGAAATCCAGTATGTAAGTCTAGTAGAGCTAAAGGAAGGTCCCGCAAGAGAGCCAAGAAAATTGGGAGCACAACGCAAACGGTGGTAGCCAAGAAACTGGATTGGGACTATGCAGCTACTTCGCAGCTGTACCAGGAGGGCGCAGTTGGTGGATCCCAACAACCAATTCAGGCTCAGGCACAGGCCCAGGCGGGAGGTTATGCAGCTAGCTTCGATCTTCTGTTTTCAACCCTGAAGCAAATCCAGGGGGAGGCTCGGCTTGAGAGTCGGAGAGCTAAGCACGCAAATAAGAAAATTCAAGGGTCTCTGCGCAAAGTTAATAAAATGTATGCGGAAGTGTCTGGCAGACTGGAGGAGGTGGAGGAGAGGACAGGTAAAGTGGAGGATGAAGTAGTAAAATTACAGGAGTACAGACACGAGCAAGAAAAGACTTAATCGGATGTTATTTGGAAACTTGAAGACTTTGAGAATAGACAAAGGCGCAATAATATAATGCTGCTTGGAATTGAGGAAGGGAAGGAGGGGGGGTGACGTGCGTGCCTTTGTTGTTGATTTGTTGAAGGGGCTTTCCCAGAGATGGATAAGTGGGACTGGGATAAGGAGGTGCAGCGGGCGCATCGCTTCCCTCTGATCCAGAGAAAGAACAATGTAGGCTCCAAATCAAGGGCCATACTGGTGTATGTGGGAAATTTTCTGTTAAGGGAGGAAGTAATCAGTAAGGCAAAGCCAGTGGTCAAACGATCATACAAAGATATAACTTTTTTGGCTCGTCCGGACTTTTGCCACACTACTGTGGAGAGAAGGTGGCGCATGAGGCAGTTAAAAACACCCTTTCGAAATGTAGGATGTGAGGTATATTTGATGTTTCCCTGCCGCCTCAAAGTTGTATTCAATGGTCAGTTCAGAGTATTTTACTCTGAAATAGTGGCACAGGAGTACCTGACTTTCCTTAGAGAAGGGAAGGCGCAAAGGGAAGGAAAGGCGCAAAGTGACCGGGTTGCAGCTATAAGACAGACAGCCCATATGACATAGCAAAAAGGAAGGAAGGGAAGGGAAGGGATCAGCACATCCTGGCTATGCAGGACTAAGAAAGGGATAGTGGGAGAGTGGGTGGGGGAAGCTTCCTAGGGGGGTTCGGCTGTCAGACATAGGTCAGGATTGACCTATTTGCCAGTAAAGGGGGGGGGGGTTGTGGGGGCCTGGGGGGGGAGGGGAGGGGAGTGGGGGGTGCAGGGCACGGTACAGCAGCAAAAGTTGGAATCTTTCACAGAAGAAGAGGTGGGAAGGAAGGGGATTGGGTTAGGTGTTTGGGGCTTGAAGGAAGGAAGGCACTAATCGGTGGTTGGCACAAAGTAAAAGAATCAAAAAATAATGGAAAAATAAATTTGGTTATTAAACTCATGAGCATAGATGGTAATAGCCTAAGAATTTATCTATGGAGACTAGATATGTAACATGGAATGTCTGCGGTTTAAATGATGCCCAGAAAAGGTTAAAGGTTTCAGTTGTATTAAGACAAATGAACGTTGATTTTATTTTTTTACAGGAAACACATGTTATGGCCTCACAAGAATATTTTCTGAATCAGCTGGGTTTTCACGTATTAGTAAACTCGCAGCAGGGTGTCAAAAAGAGGGGGGTAGCTATATTAACTAGAAACAAAAATCTGTTAATAAGAAGAAAGTCACAGGATCAATGGGGGAGATGGGCAATGGTTGAGTGTATGATAGATGGGGAGTGGACTACGTTAGTAATAGTATATGGATCAACCGAGGACGACCCTGATATCTTCCAGTTTTTGGATGTGGAACTAGCTACCTGGGCGCCTAGAATTATCTAGGCAGGGGATTTTAATATTAATGGGGCTGATGGCCTGGGGCTGGGTTCATTTGGTAAATATCAAGGTAGGAAGAGGAGAGTAAGTCAGGCGCTTCAGAGCAAACAACGCTTTATCAGATGTCTGGGGAAAAAAAAGATCAGATAAAAAGGGCTATACATACTATTCCGCTCCGCACCAAACCTGTGTAAGATTGGACTACTTTTTTGTTTCAAGTACAGTTCTTTCGGACTCGAGGATAGAAAGACTCCAGCGGATCCTTAGTGATCATAATCCCCTTGTGCTTACAATAACTAAGCCAACAAATACTAGACAGCAAAGAATGTGGACTTTTGAAAGAGGGCTTCTACAAGAAGATAAATGTGTGGAACATATGAAAAAATGGATTAGGGAATTTTTCGAGATCAACAGGGGTAGTGCTGCTACAGGGGTAGTCTGGAATGCTTTTAAGGCGGGGGTTTGGGGTGAGACGTTGAGCTTTAATTCTTTTAAACGAAAGCAGGAGCAGTTGCGGAATATAGAATTAGCGGGGGCAGTACTTAAGGCTGAGGAGGAGTTGGAGAAGCGTGTCATGACTGGAACCCCATTAGATACTGTTATGATAGAACTCCTGAAAGCTAAAGGGGAGGCAGAGGGAGATATTGCCAGAAAAGCTGTGAAAATATACACGACAAAAAGAGAGAGATGCCATGAATACAGTGAGACAGTAGGGAGAACTCTGGCTATACGGACAAGGCAACAAGAAGCGTTGGGCACTGTGAGAGAGATCAGGGATACCTCAGGCAGGACTCATACAGACTCAGAGGAAATAAGGGAGGTCTTCAGAACCTTCTATGAGAAATTGTATGACAAACCATTGGGGGGAGATATCCGGGGAATTAGAGATTACTTGCAGGAGATCCCGGTAGTTAAGTTAATGGAGGAGGATGCAGAAGGTCTGGAAGAGGTCTTGCAGGTAGAAGAAATCAAGAATGCTATCTTAAACCTCCCTTCAGGGAAAGCAGCAGGCCCTGATCAAATCCCAATCGAGTTCTATAAAGTGTTCTGGGACACCCTAGAAGGGGATATAATTAAGACAATGCAGCAGGCACAGATAGGTGAATCTATTCCTGGATCATGGGGGGGGCGCGGAAATCGTGATAATTCTGAAAAAAGGGAAGCCTCCGGAAGATCCTGGATCATGAATACGGATACTAAGGTATTTTCTAAAGCTTTGGCAACAAGATATGCCAGGGTAATAGATAAGGTGGTGAGCAGTAGTCAGCATGGTTTCATACCTGGAAGGGTCATCACCCACCACACACGTAAGGTGATAACTCTATTTGATGCCACAGCAGTCACAGGGGACCCGATGGCGGTTATGCTGTTAGACGCAGAAAAAGCATTTATCGGGTCTCCTGGGACTACCTCTGGCACGTAATGGAAAGATCAGGTGTTAAAAAGCGATTTTTAAAAGCAATCCAGGCACTATATGTAGATCCAGTGGCTTCTGTGCGAGTGAATACGGGGTCCACAGGACAATTTCGGATAAGGAGAGGTACGAGACAGGGGTGCCCCTGTTCACCGCTTTTATTCGCCATGTATATGGATCCACTGATCCGTAGAATAGAGATGTGTGAGCTAGTAACACCATTGCCTACACGTATTGGCCACTGTAAGATACTAGCATACGCCGACGACGTGGCAGTGATTACGCCGACCCCTATGGAGGCTATAGTGCAAGTTGAAATTGAGGCCCTGAGGTTTGGGCAGATTTCGAGCTACAAATTGAACACGGCCAAGACACAGATAATTAAAAATTGTCATACTATCTGCACGGATAGCCGAGAGGTCCAGGCAGGAACATACTTAGGGGTGACTATCTCGGCTGATCTAGATAGCTTAGTAGAAAAGAATATAACACCTTTAATTATTAAAGTGCGGAAGGACTTGGATAGATTGGATAATCTACATCTTTCTATTGTGGGGCAGACGAATGTAGTAAAGATGTTGGTTTTACCCAAGTTTTTATATTTTTTCAGTGCAATACCCTTATTATTTGAGGCCATGCTGTTTAAGAACATCGAACATATGATTAATAGATTCATTTGGGCAAAGGGGAAAACTAGGAGGTCACTCAGGTTTATGACACTTCCACGGGAGAGGGGAGGGTGGGCACTGCCAGATTTAAAGCTATACTACTGGGCAGCAGCTTTACAATATATGGCAGGCTTGGTGGGGGGGAGGCAGAGTCTGAAGGCTGGAGCGAGTTTGGCTCATTGGCGATATACGGACTAGTTTTGGGACCAGAAGCTGAGAATGTGCTTTTAAAATATACGGAGGCTAGCTATTTTAAAAGGACACGGTTTAAGACGCTTATTGCGGCTTGTACAGTTTGGAAAGCTTTCGCTAAAAGGTTTGGGCTGGGGAAGTATCATTTTTATACTAGATTGAAAGAAAATCCAAATTTTCCAGAGGAGGTCTTTGCTGGCCCTATTTTTACAGAGTGGGAAAGGGAGGGAGTCAGAAGGGTAGGGTATGTTCTGGGACAACAAGAGGTCTACCAGTTTTCTGAATTACAGACAAAGTTCGCTTTAGACAATTTTACAAATATTTACCAATAAGGAGCTTTTTGTATAATAAGAAGGGAGGACCGGCGGGCTTCAGCAAAAACCCTATTATGGAAGTGATCCAAGTAGGGGAGGATTGCACAATAAAGAGGTTTTATGCTGAATTGATAATCTCAAAGCAGGATGATATTGAAAAATGGGCAGACAAATGGAAAAATAGCTTGGATATTAGGGGGGAAAGCTTCTACATGTCTCTAGAAAAGGGATATACACTGTTGTGCTTGGCGCCTCTCCAGGCACAACACTATAAAACTATATACCATCTATATCATACGCCTGCAAAGATAGCTCAGTGGGGAGGCACAACAGGAATTAGCTGTTTTAGGTGCGGAAGCTTGGATGCAGATTTGCTACATGTGTTTGCAACATGCCCTCACCTGCAACTGCTCAAAAAAGGCATTGAGGGTTTTATAAACAAGGTATTAGGAACCAAAACTCTCTTAACCCCTTCGATAATTCTTCTGGGAGTGAAAGAGGATGAGGGGCAAATGCAGGGTGGGGGGGAATTCCTGTTTGTTGCTTTGTCAGTTATGAGACTTTGCATAGCATCTGCATGGTTAGACCCTCTGCCACCTTCATTTCATCATTGGTTGGCCAAACTACTAGTAGTATATAATCTGGAGACTGAGATATATGCAAGGAAGGGGAAAAAGGGAAGGAAGCTTGGTAAGCAAATCTGGGGTCTCATTACCCAATGTAAAGAAGGGAGCATGGACTGAATTATTAGAAATGTATATGTTTATTGTGTGCTGGACTTTATTGTGAGGTCGCACCACGGGGTCACTAAGGTATCGACTGGAGACACTAGTTTGTTCCAACTCTTTATTGTTATTGCTGCTGGATAAGAAGACACTCCATTACAAGCATGAAGACAGCAGTCTTGGCCTCTGGATCCCGATTTCTTCTCGGGTGTTCCTTTCCTCTTCCCTCCAACCGGACAGGAATCGGCATCAACAAAAAAATAAAAGAAACCAAAAAAGAGGTTTTAGGGTATGGTTCACGGACCCAATTTCTACTCAGGGAGCGGGGGTGAGGGGTCACCTAAACCGGTACTGGACCTTGGGCGATAAAACCCCAGGGGGGTGTGCAGATCGGAAAAAAGTGAATGATGTTATGCCACAAAGAAAGCACAACGAAAGAAAGCACCACCAGCACCGTCCCGTGACCTGCCCCTAGCTTTTACCCCGTCCCTCCCCGTGACAAAGCATTCCGTATACGAGCCCGTACCTTTTCTAGCCACACTTCCCTTGAAGTGTGGCCGGGCGGTTCGCGGTCTCGTTGGCCTCCTGGCTCCTTGGTACCTTCGTCCCCTCCGATTCCGTCTTGCACCGTCCTTCCTCCGGTCTCCTCCATCCTCGCCTCACGTCCTTCGCTCTCCTCCGTCCTCGCCTCCCGTCCTCCGCTCTCCTCCGTCCTCGCCTCCCGTGCTCTGCTCTCCTTCAAATCCGCCTTCCGTCCTCCGCTCTCCTGAAGTGTCTCCTCCGCTCCTACACCGGCTTTCGCGCCAACAGGTTCCGGGAAGGTTTCCTTATCCGCCCTCCAACCGCTTGATTGGTCGACATGGGGTGACGTCATGATGAAGGGCACCACCCCAGGGGAAGCCCATGCTGAATTAAAGGGCCCGCAGTCATCCTGTGGACGGGGTGGAAATGAATAAATGTTAAAGTCCTCACCCCGTCCCAGCTCAGCGGTGACCCCGTGACACTTATATATGTGAGTTCTTGATGTTTGCCTTAGCCCCCTCTGTTTCCTATTGTTTGGTAATTATTATTTAATCCTGGTACTAGATGTTAAATAGAAGAGACTCTATGTACCAGAAAGATTTGAAGTATGTCAATTGCTTTCCACTCTGATTGTATTGTGGCTTATTCTATAACAGAGAAGAAAAAGTGAAATACTTTATATTTAGCTCTGTTGTAACAGTTTGCCGTGCCCTGCACGTAAAAGTGAAAAATTTCTAATAAAAATAAAAATAAAATAATAATAATCTAAGGCAAATCAGCGCATCACATTTAGGGTCAAAACGTCGATGTTCTGTTTGTGTATCGGTCGACACAAAGTTTCAACGAACAAAAGAAATAATTGATCCGTTTTGAAACAAGTGTAATGAATTGTGGACACACGTGATTTAAACATTGTATATATATATGTATGTTCATGAATATGTTTTCTGTCTAATCTTCCATTGAGCACCCAGTCACCAGTCACGACTCACTTCTTAACTGTATACGTTGTTTATTTATTGTATGTTCTGGACAGCTGCAACTGATTCAAACCGTGCAGAAGGTTAAAATACAATAATTTGCCTATATCTTCTTGTGTGGTCAGGTGTTTGTTTGTTTTTTCACGATTTCTCCTTAGAATCATGTCTCTTAATTGTATATACAGTATATCGCCAATGTAATTGTGTTTTCCCGACAGAACCATTTTTCTTCTTCATTATTACGTACGAAGGATCTATACCTCTCGGTGCTCACGCGCTGTATAAAACTGGCATACACTATCCACGGTTCACTTTGGTTGAACTTCTTGATCATTGACAGTTGTGCAATTTCACTGAGTAATGATGGTCATGTGGTTTTAGTGCAACATTGAAAACAAAAAGTAAATAAAATATACACCCACGTTTGTAAATATTTGTCTTGCTTTGTGCTTGATTCCCTTGAACGTCACTAATACAATGTTTCAAAGGGGTTTGTTTCTTTTACTGTGAATCAGATTGGACAGTTTTCATCACGTGTGTACACAGGCCTAATTAATATTGTTGCATTTTTCTCTATTTAACCTGGTGGCTGTCTCAGCCTTTCAGCCTTCTACATGACGCTGATAATTATAACAAGCATTACAAAGGAACGCTCAGGTTGGTATTATTAAAAACAGGTCTTGACAACACACTCTGAAGTTTTCTCCCCGGATGTATGTCAATACAACGCATACTTTTACAACGCATACCTTTACAACGCATTTTTTACACCGCAACATCCATTACAACGCATTCCATTACAACGCATGCCATTACAACTAATTCTTTGAAACTACCTTTACAACGCATTCCACTACAACACATACTACATTTACAACGCATACCATTACAACGCATACCATTATATTGCATGTATGGTAAGTATTGGATAGTGTAGGGGTAAAAATGGCTACTCTAACTCCAGGGGGTGCAGCAGTAGGGTAAGTGTTGGATAGTGTAGGGGTAAAAATTACTATTCTAACTCCAGGGGGTGCAACAGTAGGGTAAGTATTGGATAGTGTAGGGGTAAAAATTACTATTCTAACTCCAGGGGGTGCAACAGTAGGGTAAGTGTTGGATAGTCTAGGTATGCGTTGTAATGGTATGCGTTGTTATGACTGCGTTGTAATGACATGCGTTGTAGTGGTATGCGTTGTAGTGACATGCGTTGTAATGGTTGCGTTGTAATGGTATGCGTTGTAATGGATGTTGCATTGTAAAAGTTTTGTTGTAAAGGTAGTGCATTGTGAAAGTTGCGTTGTAAGTGTTGTTTCTCCTTCTCCCCCAGTGGGCACATGGAGTGCAGCAACCTTATGTTTCGGATTGGCCTATAGTATTATTGGACAACCCAGCAGTGCCAATTGGACTGGTCTGACAATCAGTGTATGGGCCGGTTTCTTGGTTATTAGTGGGTCTGTTTAATGGTCAGTTGGGTAGGTTTTTACTGTTAATTTCCCTAATATTACCACAAACATTGCCTGTAGCAAGCTAAATGTATGTCTTCTCTGATACTTTGCAAAGCACTTACAAAACCTATTGTAAAAGATCAAAAACATCCTATTTGCAATAAGGGCCACTTTTATGTTGGTGCCAGGCCTGTTTTCTCCCCCAGTACAGCCCGGCACAAGGTTCTCACTTACAGACCAGAGGCGTTTCATGTTAGCACCTTTAAACTATAAGCTTTGCTAATTATGGAAGCTGCAGTCACTAGTCTCTAGTGATTAGTGTCCATTGGGTTGTAGAGAATAGTCTGCACAGTAGATTCTGGATTCATTTTTTAAATCTTTATGTTGCCCCTGCTCCTGTGGGCACTCACACCTGTGACAACTCCACCCATGGGTGCTCATCACTCTGGCAGTGGGTGACAACAGGATTTCGGCTCACACCAACTCTAAAACAAGCATTTTGATTGCAATAGGTCTCGCATTTGCGAGAGTTTAAGCTATTAGCATTGTCAATGACAATGTCTTTTATTTATGTTTTAAAAACCAAAACAAAGTCATTGTCATTTACAATGTCAATAGCTCAAACCCACGCAATTGTGAGACTTATTGCATGGCAACTGCTCCCCCTTTTGCTTCCATGGCCCATAATTCCAAACATGGGGTGCCACAGGCCTCAGCTTTGAGCTCTACACTTTTCAATCTTTATGTTTCACCTTTGGTAGCGGTGGGAAGGAGCAAGGGGCTCACAGTGGTATTGTACACAGACAATACTCAGTTGGTAGTCGCGCTCACAGATGACTATGTACGGGATGCTTGTAAGTTTCGGAGCAACCTCGAGGCTGTCGCTGACTGGATGACTGCCAACTGTCTCCAGCTCAATGTCAGCAAGTGGAGGTCTTGCTGGTAGGTAGAGATCCTGAGCTTGAAGTGAACGATGGTGGCCAGACACCCTGGGAGGTGCACTCACCTCTAAACAGGTGGTAAAAAATGGAGGTGTCTTGGTGGGATCTGCCCTTACCTTTCAGACTTAAACCAAGAAAGTGTCAGGGACATGCTTTGGCATTTTGCGTGGGCTTAAACCGCTGCTGGGGTTTTTGACCCACCCATTAGATAGGATACTAGATAAGAACATCTCAGACTTACCAATCATGCAGTCACAACAAAGCTGGACTATATATTTATAATGTATTTTGCAACAGGCAGATTAGAAGGATTTTATCTGCTGACACTTCTGGGGAATTTAAAATTGATTGCACCATACCCCACGCTCTTGGGCAGCACTCGTGGGGGTCATTGCGGGATAGCGGCCATCTTGGACGCGACTAGTGTAGTTTGCGGTCAGCGTTCTAGTTGAGGCACACTGCACACCGGCTTCAGGCAAACCCTATTTAACGGGACTAGTCCGGTCACGCGGCACTGAAAAAGGTCATGCCCGCTCCCTCTCCCTAATTGAAAAAGCGTTTTTTGTTTATTTTGGCAGAGGGAATTGGGGGTAATATTTCTCTGTGAATTGTGGCATTTTTAGAACTTATAAATAAAAAGCAAATTCTAGGAAGGATTTTATCTGCTGACATTTCTGGGGAATTTAAAATTGATTGCACCATACCCCACGCTCTTGGGCAGCACTCGTGGGGGTCATTGTGGGATAGCGGCCATCTTGGACGTGACTTGCTTAGTTTGCGGTCAGCGTTCTAGTTGAGGCACGCTGCATGCCGGCTTCAGGCAAACCCTATTTAACGGGGCTAGTCCGGCCGCGCGGTGCTGAAAAAAGGTAATTCCCCCACACTCTCCCTAATTGAAAAAGCGTTTTTGTTTATTTTGGCAGAGGGAATTGGGGGGAATATTTCTCTGTGAAATGTGGCATTTTTAGAACTTTTAAATAAAAAGCAAAATGTTGGAAGGATTTTATCTGCTGACACTTTTGGGGAATTTAAAATTGATTGCACCATACCCCACGCTCTTGGGCTGCACTCGTGGAAGGTCATTGTGGGATAACGGCCATCTTAGACTTGACTTGCGTAGGTTGCAGTCAGCGTTCTAGTTGAGGCACGCTGCACGCCGGCTTCGGCCACACCTTATTTAAATGGGGTATGCTCGGACGCGCCTAAGGCAAGCCCGTCTGCACCCGTCAGCGCTAAGTCAGCGCTCAGGATGACCCATTCCGGCCGATGTGAATCAAGGAGCGGTAATGTCATTCCCCTATCAAGTGAGTTATTGAAGTCTCTCGAACCTCTTCCTTGTCAGTCCCATAACTGCTTGTCGGTAGTGCCTTCAAGGGGCTTTGTATGTATGGATTGCGGGTTCAGATTTTCACCGGAGCCCCCACTAACTGACACGTCTGCTGACACACATAGGCCTGGTAGTATTAGTGCTTGCCTTAATAATGCTAGATCAGTGAAGAAGCACTATGTAGATGTTGCTGATTTGATCACTGACAACGATTTAGATCTACTGTTTATTACTGAGACGTGGCTTGATGCCTTTTCCAACCCCATCGTGGCCTTGGCTACACCTGCTGGCTTTAAAGTACACCATCTGGATCGCCCCGTAGGCAGAGGTGGTGGTTTGGCCATTTGGTATAGGGAATGCTGAACCCTTTACAGTGAAACACCCACGCTTTGGCGTGACTGTGAGGCTCTGGATTTTAGCCTACAACTCTCTGCCCACTTTACTCGGGGGGGTCCCTGATTTATCGGCCTTCTGGGTCAGCCAGGTTTTTTTGGGATGCCTGTGGGGACGCTCTGGCAGAGCGTTCATAGCGATTCTCGAATTATGTGCTTCTTGGGGATGTTAATCTCCATCTTGACCATACTGGACTCCCTTCACCTGGCCAATCTTTCACCAAGAGTCACGTTCCCCAAACACTAAGGAGGGCATACCTTGGATATCATCTGCTCTAATTTCCCTATATCGGTGGTGAGGCCGAGGCCGGTCGCTTGGTCAGATAATTTTCCCATATTCTTCTCTTGGGATACGAAGCATTCTTCACAACCAGCCAACTGCCACCGCCCTCCATCTGCTAGGAAATTGGACCCATTGGTATTTAGAACAAGGGAACCCGTATAGGTGGCAAAGGACCCCGGGTAGTACTAGTTTTTTAGTTTAACAATGGTCCTTTAGCTTGAAAAAATTGAACAGGAATAAGCACAGGCTAAAAATGAAGACTGTGTGTTTTATTCAGTGTCCAGCTGGACAAGGAAGCATTTATTTAGAAGAATTAGAAAATTAGCACATTTGAGGTGAAACAAGTCACACAAAAATTATAACTGGGCACAAGCCTGTACCAAGTCAAGAAAGGACAATACATGGGGGAAAGTAACAGGCAAACAAACAGGAGAAATGGCGGCTTACAATGCAATAAAATTATAAGTAAGCTCTATCCCACATTAACTGCAACATAAATCATAAATCGAAAAAGCAGCAGCACTAAGTTAAACAGTCAAAAGGACCATTGTTAAACTAAAAAAAAAGGAAATTGGACCCAGGTCAGCTCAGTAACTCGTTGGCCGCTTCCCGACCCTCCCTTTTGGGGGACCTCGAGGAAAATGTGTCTCAGTTCACTGATTGGATTGCAAGCTTGATTGCTACTCTTTCGGCACCATGTCAGCCAAAGCTGAGGAGAGAGTCCCCCTCTAAGCCTTGGTTCACTTCTGAGCTGAGGACTTTGAAACATGCGAGCAAAGTATTGGAGAGAGCATGGCGCTCCAGTGGCTACTGTCCTACAGATAAACACGCTCTTAGAGCCAAACAAAAGCTCTATTATGCAGCTACTGGAGTGGCCAAAGGCCAGCACCACTCCGCTCACATTGAGTGGGCCAACTACAACTCTAAAGAAATCTTTGTAATTGTTCAGAGCTTTTTGACCCCTGGCGCCCAGGCGGCGGTCGCACCTGTCTCAGAGACTTGGTGCAGTACTTTGGCGAAATTCTTTAGGGATAAAATAATCATCATCCAAGAGACGTTCTTGACTTCTCCCAAGAAGCCCATAGGGGCTGTATGGGCGTTGCCAATGGCAGAATCTGCCCCCACTTTTTCGGCATTTAGGTCTGTCGATCTCTCCAGCTCCCTCAGAATTCTTAAGGCCTTTAAGTCGGGCTCACCTAATGACCCTTGTGCAGCCAGGTTTTTGTCTGATGTGGCTGATACTATTAATTCAGAAGTAAATTTCATGGTTAATAAGTCACTTTGAGAGGCCTGCATTCCAATGTTATGGAAACAGGTGCTGATTCTTCCCTTACTTAAGAAGCCGTCACTTGACTCTCTGTTACCTGAGAATTACCGCCTGGTCTCGCTTTTGCCAAGTTTGGCCAAGGTATGCGAGAAGGTGGTTACGGCTCAACTCACCAACTATGTTGAGGTCTCAGGTCTGCTTCATCGGGCACAATCTGGCTTCCGAGCTTCGTATAGCACGGAGTCAGCATTGTTAGAGGTGACAGAGGCGATTCAGGAGTGTCTGGATACCGGTGTGAGAGCAGCGTTGGTTATACTTGATCTCTCAGCGGCATTCGACACTGTGCCCCACTCTCTGCTCCTGGACCGTTTATTGGAAATAGGTATCTCTGGCCGGGCATTGCAATGGATTAGGTCCTTCTTGGAAGGACGGTCCCAGCAGGTTTGGCTTCCTCCGTGTGCCTCTGCGCCTATGCAGATGACTACCGGTGTACCGCATGAGTCATCACCCAGCCCACTACTTTTTAACATCTACGTGACTCCGCTGGTTTACCTTGCGGAGTCACTGGGGGCTAAAGTGATGGCCTATGCCGACGATACACAGCTGTTGTTCTCTTGGAGTAAGGAGGATGATTTGGTTGTGGCAGCCCAACATTGTCTGTCTTCAGTATTTCACTGGCTGGCGAATGCACAGCTGAAATGCAATGAAGGAAAATCTGAAATGCTGCTGTATGGTTCCTTCTCGACGGATTTCAGAGAGAGGCTTTGGCCTCCTGCTTTTCCACGACCTATTGCGGGCAAAGGCGCAGTTAAAAATCTAGGCGTCTGGTTCGATGAAAATCTAAATTTTGCGACACAAGTTAAGAAGTTGGCCGGTACCTGCTTTGGCACTCTGAAAATCTTGAGGAAGTTTCTCCCCCTTCTGCCAGGTAGCGCCAAAGAAACTGTGGTTCGTGCCTTATTCTGTCCCGCTTACACTATGCCATCACCCTCTTGGTCGGCTGCCCAGCTTCTCTTGCTAAGAAATTGCAAGTTGTTCAAAACTCGGTGGCCAGACTTCTCTTGGGTTTGTCATCAAGGCATAGTGTTCGAACCCATTTGCGCTCCTTGCCTTGGCTTCCAGTTCAATCTTGTCTGAAATTCAAAATGTTGTCAATCACTCAACGGGCCCTTTATGGCCCAGGTCCTGTTTATTTGCAGAAGAGGTTTGCCTTCTATACAGTAGGGAGACAGCTGCGCTCGTCTGCCCAGGCGCTGATACAGACCCCTAGGTTTAATCACCAATGACTGGGTGGGAATTCCTTTGTGCGTAAAGCGGGTCTAGCCTGGAACCTGCTGCCCCTGGCCCTTCGGGGCATACAGGACCCACTGCTGTTTAAGAAAAAACTAAAAACGCTGCTCCTTTAATATGTGATTGTGTGCCTCTTTCCCTCTTCTGAAGCTAGCGCCGGGACACTTTAGAGTAGCCATGCGCTCTATAAATTAAAATAACATAACATAACATAACATAACAACATAACATAGCCAGATGGGTGCTTGATGGTTGACTACAGAACACTACAAGAAAAAAATAATATGCATGGTGTTCTTCTTCTATGATCTGGAGCAGGGCAGCTATAATGTCCATTTTCACATTTGGAGTGAAGACAATGCAGTCCTGGCAAAAGTGGCAACTCTACAGGCCCCATCGAAGACATTGGACAGACGAGTTTCTGGTGCCTAGCAGGTCTTTTTAGAAGGTGAACAATCCCATAATGTGTGTGATCAGAAGGGCCATTTGGAGTATTGAGCACGAGAGCCGGGAATTAGAATGAGTGTCATTTCCATGCCACCATCAAATTCAACTAACTAAACAGTAGGGAACTGATATACCCCCACCACAGAAGTGTCCTAGGATACCAGATCAATTCATGTTGCTAGGACACACTCTCCCTCTCTATCACTCTCTCTCTCATCCTGATATTTCATCCAACAAAGCAGTGCATTCTGGGAATTTTAGACGTCCTGTATCTAAATTGGACTAATTTTAATATGGCACCCAATAACAGTGATATGTAGAAATTAAATCACTGGACGAGAATCATGGCGTTTTGTTAAGACAGAGGAACCGGGCAACCATAATTACCACTCAACCCGCAAAAGGAAGCCAAAATACTTCCTCACTGGTGTAAATACCCGTCTCCCCCCTCCCAGGAAACACCTCACAACAAGAACCTTAAGTCGCCCATTAGAAACCAAAAATGACTTCCTCAATGGCAACGGAGATACAAAAGTATAGGAACCCGAATCTATCTGCCATCTCCCTGACAGAAGATACATATAGGGTGCCTTCACTAGGAATCATGGACACCACAATCTCCATCATCACCCAGATGGTAACCGTGATTATTCGGCGAATGGATGCTGGAGTTATAAGTGACATTTCCAATAAGAAATCCAAATTATACAGGCAATGGGAAATTAAAAAGTATCCCTAGGAAGGAAACAAAATTATCCTCCCCGCCTCTCATGAGGAAACTAAAATTAATTCCTTTCCTCAAGGGGAAACCAAATACACCCTAATCTAGGGGATAAATGCAATGCACCAAACATACACTTTATTCCTATTTCTCCAACACAGTAGATGCTTCATCTTGGCATGCTTTTTTCTGTAGATCGTTTTTAAGAAAATACGTTGTAGTGCTTTCTTTAATGTGTTACATAATTTTTGGATTTTACTTTGTTGTAAGGGAAGCAGACTAGTACCAAGAAGTATATATATAAAATAATGGAGTTTATTAAGAGTTACAGAGAGTAGTTGGTGCACCCATCAAGACTAGCAGGCAACTGCCCACTAGAAGCATTGTACAGAACATCTGCAGACTAACAATCTAAATGGAACCAATAACTTAAAGGGGAGAGGAGCAAGTAATACAAAATGAGAATACAACATATCCTCTACCCTTCATACATCAAAGTGAAACTAACAAAAAGAAATGAAGAGTAAATAAAATAAGCAAAAACAATTTAGCATCTCCACATAAATAATCTTTTAGGTAACTAGGTGTTCGTCTGCATCTCTGTAAAGAGACACGAGAGCCAACCACATTGCCCTTATGACCAACTTGAGTATCATCATGAACACGAGTTTCATCATCCTCATCTCTAGTACTCTTTTTGTACAACGCAACCCTTCCCATATTCCAGTGTTCCCCATTGTACAATGTAACAAAACGATTATGTACAGATTTAACCTTGAATGGGCCCCTGAATTAGGTCAAACCACTGCTAATACGATCAGGTGTCACCTTCACTAGGTCATTAACCTTAATCTTATTAGTTACAACCCCTTCACCACACTCATTTTCCTTTCCATAATTTTCCATCTCATCCATATTCACACCTTCCTTCATCCATGCAGGTAGGAGCTTGGTTCCAGCAGCCCTTCCTCTCATCAATTTGAACGGAATTTCCCCAGAAACGCTGTTCTCCTTGGTACGATATGCCCACACTAAATCGTTCACCATACTTCTTACATCACCATCAGAAGAAACAGCCATCTGCATCACACCCTTCACCATCCTGTTTGCCCTCTCCACAACACCATTCCCTTGTGGGTTATAGAGAGATGTTCTTGAATGTATGATACCACATTCCTTCAAGAAGGAAACCATCTCACCCGAAGTTAATTGTGTTCCATTGTCAGTGATAATTTTCACCGGATATCCTTCTTCTCTAAAAATTTCAGACATCATGTTAGTGGTAGACTTGGTTGTGATTTCACAACAAAACTTCACAACGAACCATCTGGAGTAAACATCGACCATAACAAGTGCAAATTTCATATCCACACCAAAACCACAAAAGGGTCCAATGAAATCCATGCAGACAGTGTGCCAGGTAACCCTGGATCCTCTATTTCACCATGATTACCCTGACTGCCCACCTACAATCGCTTCTCACACTCTAAACAATCTACACACCTTTCAACCCACTCAGATATCTGCTGATCCATTCCCGGCCACCAAAAATGCTCCCTCACCCTTTTCTTAGTAAGGGACTGCCCAAGGTGTCCCTCATGCGCCAACTTAAATAAGGGAAATCTCAAATCACACGGTGGAATATACTTATCATCCTTCATTACCAAATTTTCTTCTTTATCAAAAATTGACAAATGATCCAAAACCTTCAAATACGGTCTAACACCAATCGCAAGAGTGCTTTCCCGCCTGGCTCCTTTTACAATCAACTCCTTCACACTACGCAAAACCTCATCCTTTTCATACTTTCATTCCATTGCGTCCTTCCTATTGCACCATAACACAAACTAACAACATCATCAATTGCTGCAACTGCACCTTCACATTGTGCTAATTCTACGCCAGACCTGTCTACATCCTGCCACGGTAAAGGAAGCCTCGATAAGCCATCCGCCTGGCAATTCTTCCACCCAGGTATATAAACAACCTGATCCAAAAAAATCCTGCATGCGTGCCGCCAATCTCGCCAACCTTGCAGATCCCTTATCAGCACCACCAGGTGACAAGATTTTTAGCAAAGGTTTATGGTCCGTGAGTAATCTGAATTTAAATCCCCACAAGTACATCCTAAAGTACTCACAACCCCATGCGGCCGCTGGCGCCTCCCTCTCTATTATCGAGTAATTTCTCTCCGTACTGGTAAGCGATCTTGATGCAAATGCTACCGTCTTGAGACCAGCAGGATGTTCCCGTGCCAAAACTGCACCTACCCCAAAACCACTTGCGTCAACAGTTAACACAGATTGCAACTTGGTATCAAAAGGTGTGAGAATTTTAGCCTCACAAATCTCCTTCTTTATGTTGTTAAACACTCCCTCCAATTCCTTATCCCAAACAAATTTACAACCTTTTCTCAACAATGCCCTAATCTTTTCCGTCTTATCTGCAAACTTTTCCACAAATTTCGCGTAATACTCTATCAAACCCAAGAAACTCCTCAACTGATCCTTATCCTCAGGTGCAGGAGCCTTCCTTATGGATTCCAACAAATCTCTTTTCGGTCTAACTCCATCAGCTGACAAGGTATACCCCAAGTATTCTACCTCCTCCACAGCGGATCTGCACTTCTCTTTCTTTAATGTTAGACCTGCTTTCTCCATTTTGTTCAAAACCTCGCTCAAAATCACATTATGCTGTTCCAGACTTGCGCCAAACAAAAAAACATCATCCTGGAAGTACACTACATTCTTTATGCCACCCAATACTGATCCCATCATACGCTGAAACACGCCAGCAGCAGACGCCAACCCGAAAGGCATGCGCGTGAATTGATAAATACCCTCTGGAGTGATAAACGCAGTCAAAGATTTTGATTCATCATGCAATCTTATCTGGTGGTACGTGCTACGTAGGTCTAGTTTTGTAAAATACTTCCCTCCTTTCAACAACAAGATCAGTTCATTTATATTTGGTAAAGGATAATTATCCACAATAATATTCTGGTTCAGGGTGCGCAAATGCACACAGAATCTGTACTTCCCATCACACTTAGTCGAAATAACAACAGGCGAAATCCAACTGGATGTCTCTATTTGCTCTATATTCCCTGCTCTAACATCTCAGTCAACATATTCTTCACTTCATCTCTGGGAATTGCGTTCTCCTTAAGCATGATTTTATGTACGTACCCCTTCAATGCCCCTATTTCCTCCTTGAACAAACTTAACATCCCATCCACAATCGAATCTGTTATCACCTCATCCACAAGCATCACTTTATTTTTTGCCCTGGGGTTTATGATAATATTGAGAGTACTGATGACTCCACCCCAGTATTGGCGGTCCAGATCGTGCAACATACACTTTTCCTTCCACACTCCTTCCCTGAAAGACAATGTCTGTCAACATGTACCCAATAATGTCTATCCTCTCACCCTGGTACCCACCTGGGTTGATATCTTTCGGCTTAAGAACTACATCAGGCCAGTTTTCCCTAAATAAACAGGCTGGAATAATCGTCCAGAAAGAACCTGAATCAACCATCAATTCAGTGTCCTTACCAATCCAATCCAATCCAATCCAAAAAATCTTTATTTCGGCCATTAAGACCATAAAAGATGCATAAAAAGAACATACAACATTTTTAAAATCAACATTTAAGTGCATATAGATACAAGTGGAAACTAATTTTAGGAATTAGAATTAGATAAAATAAGATGATAAAAAGAAGAGACATCACAGTCATATCAGTAGAGGTAAAATAGACATTGGTTTAAAAAGCTTTACTGACAGGAGCTAAAAGTTGTTTTGAGACAGTGGCCGGAACTATCATCCTATGATGATTTAACCTTAATCAACTTGGCCCTAATACGCCACATGGCGAACAAATATTTTGATACTGCAAAAACAATGTGTGGGGAGGAATCAGATTTCAATATTCTGTAAGCTGTTAAACAGTTTCTTATTGCCATGTTTCTGCATAAAGGCACCAGCCAATACTTCCTTGGGGACCTATAGGTGGGACAAAAAAACAAAACATGGATTTCCTCCTCATCACAGGAGTTGCAGGCAGGGCATAGTTTGTCCCCTTCATTGGTCCATTCGCTCGTAAAGGATTTAAGGGGGAGGGTTCCGAACCGCCACTGTATAAAAAGCTTCCTTGCTGTGAGCGGGTAAATAAAATCCAAAAAAGTTTCAAACTTGTAGGAATTTTTGAATTGGATAAAACAGTGGGTTAAGGTGCCAATGCTAGATGCAGTTATTTGGGATACAAGATTTTGTTCCTTGTAGGCTTTCACTAGTCTTTTCCGAGGGACCTTATTACAACCAATTTCGGGAGCCAACCACAGTTCATTAAAGCCCAGCCGGAACAGTTCTTTTTTAACAAAAGTTAGCCAGGGGATTTTGTCGTTGTGGTTTAAGTTCATAACATGCGCAAGATCTCGCCTGTAGTGGCTAAGCTCCTTGGTTGACCAAAGTCTATGCCAGAATCTTATAGGATTAAGTTCAACATCCTCCCTGATAGACGATAAGCCCAAGTCAAGACGTAGAGGAAGCAAGGGAGTTGCAACTGGGAGGGCCAAAAGACGCCTCATGAAAATATTCTCAACACGTACCAACTCATTTACAGCTTGGTGTCCCCAGAGTTCGCTGCCGTATAGTGCAGAAGATTTCGCTTGTAAATTGTACATCTCAACTGCAGGAGCTATAGGTTTGTATGTTGAGGTATTTGTAACCTTCAAGATAGCCCCGGACAGTTGGGAGAGCCTTATTCGCGAACTTGCAATCTGTGGACACCATGAAAGATTTTCTTGGAGGGTTACACCCAGGTACTGAAAAGTTTTGACCCTCTCTAGGACCGTAGAATTTAGGGCTGGGTTGGGTCTAGTTGTGGTGGAGGGGTTAAAGATCATATACTTGGTCTTCCCGGCGTTGATCTCGAGGCCATACTGCCTGCAAAAGAGATCAAAGCCATCCAGTATTCTCTGAATTCCCATGGGCGATTTGGAAAGCAGGAGGGTGTCATCGGCAAACATAATTGCCGGTACCCTCCTGCCTGCCAGGACAGGTGCGTCGTTGTCCCCCACATTGGCTAAATGCGAGATGACACTATTCACATAAAGACAAAAAAGGGTGGGGGCAAGGACGCACCCCTGCCTAACCCCCCAAGAAACAGGGAACCTTTGTGTCAAAACACTACCCCGCCCACAGCGCACCTGGGCAAAATTACCCTGGTGGAGTCTTATAATTGCCTGGAGTAAATTAGTAGGTACTCCCATCTCCCTCAAGACCTCCCAGAGTTTTTTCCGTGGTACAAGGTCGAACGCTGACCTCAGGTCTACGAACACCATGTACAATCTCCCGCCCTCGATGGTCACCGTTTTCCAATAGAGGAGAACAAGGCGGAAGATTTGATCCATGGTGGACGTATTTTTCCTGAAGCCAGCCTGGAGAGGGCTTAAAATTTCATTTTCCTCCATCCAGTCCATGAGTTGGTCCAATAAGAGTCGCGAATAAATCTTCTGGGGGACATCTATCAGGCTGATCGGCCTGTAGTTGGATGGGAGCAGAGGACAGCCCTTCTTAAAGATTGGGACTATCTCTGCCCCCAGCCAAGTGCAGGGGATCGCCATTCCAGATGCTATTGAATTAAAAAGAATGAGAAGGTAGGGTGCCCAAATCTCTGAATGGGACCTGAAAAGGTCACCTGGTAGTTTATCAAGGCCAGGGGCCTTGCCCATCGCTAGGCCATCTATTGCACTAACCACTTCCCCTAACGTAAACTCCAGGGTATCTCCAGGGAGGGAGAGGAGTGTTGCAATAGTGGCATCAGTGTTTTCTAATTCGTCTGCATAAAGCTTCCCAAAATGGTCTTCCCATATATGTGCAGCTATATTGGGTTCAACTGCAGCTTTGGGTTCCCCTGAGCCGGTAGAGACTATGGACCAAAACCTTCATTGTATCCCTAGCTAATAGTGCTGCCGAGAGATCGTGCCATCTATCCCAATCCCAGTCTGACCTCGCACGAGCCATAATGACCTTGTACATTTGTCGCAAAGCGGTCACCCTGGTACGAGGGGCGCCCTCTTTGACTGCAGCAATAAGATCAGATTTGGCCTTTCTGCAGTCAGAGTTGTACCAAGTGGGGGTTCTGGTTTTGTGCTTGGGTTTAGGTACCTCTGGATAGAGGACCTCTCCCAAAGCTCCCACTATATCTTCATGTATAGAGGGTAAGGTTTTAAATAGATCCTGAGCACTGGAGCGACTAATTACTTCATCCAAAGCCTCAAATCTAGGGAGGACAAGGTTATAAATTTTCCTGATGTTTTCTTCCGACTTGGAGAATTTCTGCCATCTCACCCTACGCCTATTTGAGGTTAATACCAAATTTTCCCGTTCATCGCCTTCCTCCAGGGAGGAGAGTCCGGTAGGCTCAGGGAGATAGGCCAGGGAAAGTGAAAGGGCATTATGGTCACTGTCAGTACGGGGGATTATATTAAAATCCACTACCTTTGGCCACAGACTGGTATCAACGAAAATGTAGTCCAGTCTTGACTCATGGTTTGGTCTATTAAATGTGCATTTTGAGGGGGTGTCTGAGGGTGTGCGACCATTGCAAGCTCTCAACGCATAGTTGAGAGTTAGTGACGTAATTTGAACCGCAAGTGGAGACCAGGATCTGGGATGGGGGGATTGACACACTGGTATACCCCAGTAATCATCTTCTGCCAAGAGGGCTCCTTCCCTCAAGCCCTCTAGGGGTTCAAAGTGACAATTAAGATCACCACCCATAACCACCTTATAATCTGACGGCAGCTGACTCAAAAAAGACGCAAGGTCTTCAAGTGTAGTGGACTCCGCCGTTGGTCCTACTGGGCGGGAGTAAACATTTATCATTGCCAACTTTGGGGCACCCGTCCAGATTAGTAAAACACACTGGATATCTTGGGAGAGCGTGGCTATACTTTCCACTGTGCATCCAATGTGAGATGCTATCCATACAGCCAGACCACCTGAGGGCCTCCCCCTTCCATTCCAAGTAGCAGGAATTTCAAATACAGCATAGCCAGTCTTGAGAACCGGTTCCCTCGCCCATGTCTCTTGAAAAAGGCAGATCTCATTATTAGATATCAGGGAATCCCATTCTTCAGTTTGTATTTTATTAAAAATACCTGCGACATTCCATGAGAGTACCCTCAGGGTTCTGGACTTAGTATGGAATGTAGGGCCCTGGCCCTCAGAGGTATCTCCATCCCTACATACATGAGAGGTGGAGATCCGTGGAGGGGGAGATAGACTGTGATTGCTTCCGGCTAAAGGGATTTGGGTTATGCCATAGACATCGCCATGCAATTGTCGGGGAGAGTTAAAAGCTTGGGCAACAGATTTACCATTTTGTTCACTTGAGGCCCCCTCTGCAGAAGAATGACCAGGAGAGCACCCCTCAAGTCAGTCACAAGATTCCAAGCCGGAGAATGCTTCAAATCTGTTGCTAACTTCCAAAGGTGTGAAAGGAAGCAAGTGTTCCATCCCCCCCGATTGGAAGGGAAGGTCCAAACTCCTATAATTGGAACCATAGCCCCTCTGAGGGACAAGTTCCCACCTATGAGCATTCTTTAGAACCAAGGGGTCAGGGTGCAAAGGAGGATAGTGGTTAGTTTGTTTTGGACCATTGATACCTGTCAGGGCCATAGAGGGCCATGGACATGACAGGGGGGCCACTAGAGCTCTAGGGTAAAAATAAGTGAGGTCACACGGCATGATGGATTTGCCTAGGTTCCCTGGCATCCAGCTCAAAATATGCCTGACAGCTTCAGGGTCCCTGAAGTTGATCACAATCAGGTCACCTTCTATATCTTTCGCCCGCCCCCCCAACCAGGAGAGTCGGCGCACATGCACTATTTCCCCATTTACATTCTCCAGGAGTGGTCTGTTCTGAGACAGCCAATACATGGTTTTATTTTTGAGTTGTTGTGGGCCTTCTCGCTTATCAGGGTCAAGGGTGGGAACACCCGTAAGCACCACTACATAAGGTAGTGATTCCGGTGGAAGTTCAACCTGGGGGATTCTACGTTTTTGTACTATACTGTGGGGTTCCCTCTCTTCAACCGGCTGAATGGGTCTGGGGAACATACTATTTCCACACTTGGGAACAGCACCATTCGAGTGCATGACAGGTCTAGAGTCATTTTTAGAAGTTGAAGTACCCAAAAGATTGTTTGCCACTATTTTGGTAGGGGGATTGGACATGGGGAGAGAGGCCGTTGTAGTGGTGGTAGAAGTTGTATGAGCCGCCTTGGCTGGGTTGGTAGAAGTTGGGTGGGCCTTCTTGGGTACAGAAGGTTTTAGACTGTTTGATGAGCTGGCTGAAGTTGTCACTATACTAGATATGGGAGCAGCCATCTGGTTATCCAGTTTATTGAGAATAGTCTGCTCCAGATTCCCTAACCGTTCTTCAATGGCCCGTAATCGATCTATAATTGGGGAAGTGAGCGTCCTGAGCATTTGCCCAAGATACTCCAAAGTGGGGGCAAGCGGAAGAATCTCCTCAGAATTTGCATTTGGAGGGGTTGTAACTACTGTGGGAGATGGTGTGTCTTGTATAGTCACTGTGGGGATATCGGATCTTATGCCCTCAGTTGATTTAGAAACAGAGGCTACCCCCCCCTTTCCCCTTGCCAAATTCGGTATGACTAGTTTTACCTTTTTGGATGGGGCCCCCCTTCCTCATTCTCTTTTTGGGCGGAGGACCATGATTAATCTGGGCCTCAACCTTCCTCTGCAGATTTTTGGGGTTGATTTTTCCAATTGGGTTATGGGCTGGCAGGGGTTTCGGGGCTGCATCAGAGTTACAGGATGGTGGGGGGGCAGGAGGACTGAAGGGATCCACAAGGGAAAGTGGCACAGGAGAAATATCTCTTAAGAGTTCTGGGACACCTTGCGATGCAAAGGGGTCCTCAGTAATCAGCTCTGTGCTAGGTAATCGAATGAGCGGAGATGTACCCAAGATGGATCTAGCCTTATGACCCTCGATGGAGCAACGACGCTCCATCCTTTTCTCCTCGAGAGCTTCTTCTCTTTCGATCTCTGAGATGGATTTCTTAAAGTAATTGTCCAATGTACCCTTGTTAGATTGTGCCCCCGCTTTCCAAGGTGAGGCCATGTCCATTGTGACAACAATAGACAACTGTGGGACGTAACCAAGAGCAACCGTCGTAATAGTTGCCCAGCCAGCAAGGTTAGAGGGACTTAACAGCCACAAAACAGTCACATCAAGTACGCGTGCAACACATTGGGACAATATACATAGAAAACTCAAGTCCGGGGCACACACCTCAAAGTCTAGGGGACAGGGCCCAGCCCAGCCTCACCAGCCACCTAACGGCCACACAACGGCCCGCTCTTTGCCCGGTCTTCGCCCCGGCCTTTGCCCCGCGCGCGTCCCGCGTGCGCGTGGCTGTGGCAGATTATCAGGGGGAGTGACAGGAGGGGGCCTCGGAGCTTGTGTGTTACAAGGTGGTTGCAGTGGACACGTTGGTGCTCCTATGCACAGCAGGGAACCAAAAGACCAGGACCCTGGCAAAGTCTTGAGCCTTCGAGCGGCTCCCGCGGAGCGGGGGCCGCGAGGCGCTGAGTTTGCAGGCGGAAAAGAACAGGCAGCCGGGAAAGCACTTCCAAACACAGCCAAAGGACGAACCCAAGCAGCACAGTCTCCGTGAGGTTTTAAGCAGATGGAGGAGGCGGGAAGAGGACCAGCTGCGGCCGATCAGCGCCGCTCAGCAGGCTGGTCCTCGCAATCCCGCCTCGGAGCTTGTGTGTTACAAGGTGGTTGCAGTGGACACGTTGGTGCTCCTATGCACAGCAGGGAACCAAAAGACCAGGACCCTGGCAAAGTCTTGAGCCTTCGAGCGGCTCCCGCAGAGCGGGGGCTGCGAGGCGCTGAGTTTGCAGGCGGAAAAGAACAGGCAGCCGGGAAAGCACTTCCAAACACAGCCAAAGGACGAACCCTTTATGACAAACAAAGCCTTGGGTCTTTCCTTTCTACCCTTCTCACCTTCCATCTCCTCATCACTTACACATAGTATTTTGTTAGCGGTCTTTACTTTGCAACCATTCACCACACACACCCCTTCATTTTGTACAACAGCAACCTTTGTTCTATTAGTCGTTTTGCACATCTTATAAAAATGGCCTCTTCTCCCACACTTCTTGCACTCTTTGTCCAATGCAAAACATCTTTTATAATCAGCTGTGTGATATGTGCTGCCACACCTTGTGCAAACCTTCTCCTGTCCCCTGTATTGTTCCACACCATTTTGTGCATTTCCATTATATTTTTTCATTCCTCTTTCGTTTCTTTCACTACTTCTCCTAGAACCGACAGCCACATCATCCTCTTTTTCCTCCTGAGACACACCAACAGCGCTCACATTTTCCTTTACGCTTTCTTTCTTCTCCATTTCCTTCATGCATGCACTTGACCCGTCCACAACCTTAGCTATCTCTATTGCATTTTGCAAGGATGGGTTCTTTGCCGCCCATAATTTTTCTTGCATTTTCTTGTTCTTACACTGCACGATAAGTTGATCCCTTATCATCTCATCCCTTATGTACCAAAATTGCACTTTATCGACAATTCTCTTAACCTTGTGACAAACTGGTCTATATTTTCATCAATCCTATGTGGTTGTGTATAGAATTTGTGCCTAGCCATGACAATGTTCACCTCCTTAGAATATTGTTTCTTAAGTCTAGCTTTCGCCTCAAGATAAACATTAGTTATTATTCTCCCATCTGCATTTGTTCCTGCCGGTAAAAACTTGAAGGCATGCTGGGCTTCCTACCCAGGGTGCTCAACAACAGCGCTTTCTTCCTAGCTGCACTAAAATCTTTCCCGTCTAATGCCTCTATATAATTTTCAAAAATTTCAATCCATTCCTCCCATTCTATTGGAGAATCACCGCTCTGTTGCAGGAACAAAGGTGGCATCACAACATTATGCCCCTCCATATTTATGTGAAAGTGAAGTAACCTTGCACCCAAAATCCAGTAAAAATATACGCTTTCTTTTCCCCTTTTTTTGAAAGTGTTATTATTCCAGACTTATATTTCACTGTCTCTTTTCTCAGTACATTTATATTTCTCTGTCTCTTTTCTCAGTACAGTACTATCCAGTAGTTTTTTCCTTTCTTTACTTCCCTTTTCCTTTTTTTTTTTAAAGTCACCTCAATGTCAAAAGGCTCCGCTTCCTTCTTTTATTCCGTTCTTACTTCTGCTCCTCAGATAGATATAGTTGCCGCAGTTCGCCATCGTTGTTTCCGCCGTTCACCGTCTCCCTCCGTCTGCTTTACGAAGGGTTGCTAAGTTACGCTTTGTTTGCCTTTTTAAAATGGCCGCCACGTGTCGCGTCACCGCGCAACATGTTCCTGGGCACTTGTCACAGCGCACGCCGCTCCACGTCATTCCTTCCGCGTCATGTTCTTGCCTCAGACGCTTGAAGGATCGACCATCAGCAACACACGCTGACTCACGAGCAAAAGGTAGACTTTCAAATGTCGCACGCCGCTCGTTCTTACTCGTGCACAGTTGTTATGCTTTTGAAAGATGTACTCAGCTCTCACTGCTTGAATTATAATTATGCTCTCCTTTTTTCTGGCCAATACTTTCACTTCAATGTACACAACAAAGTCTTTTACTCACGCTTCGTTGCTTGTCGAGGATTATTTATTTTCCTTCAAATTTGACTTGTCTTCTTTGTCCATACTCTTCCTGCCGTTTTTCTTTCTTTTTTTTACATTAACTTTCCAATTTCTTTCATTCCTTGTCACTGTTTCTTTTTTAAAAATTCCACTTGCTGTCTTTAAGTCTTTTTTTTCCTGCACACAAAGTTCTTTTTCACCAACAGGGGTACATCATCACTCTGTCCTCTTCATTACTCTACTAGTCATCGTCGCCATCTGTTGTAAGGGAAGCAGACTAGTACCAAGAAGTATATATATAAAATAATGGAGTTTATTAAGAGTTACAGAGAGTAGTTGGTGCTCCTATCAAGACTAGCAGGCAACTGCCCACAAGAAGCATTGTACAGAACATCTGCAGACTAACAATCTAAATGGAACCAATAACTTAAAGGGGAAAGGAGCAAGTAATACAAAATGAGAATACAACATACTCCTATTTTATTGCGATTTTGTTGGGTAATGTTAGTTCCACCTTGGAGATTAAGGATGAAAAAATGCATTGTTTAAGAATTTATGAGCGTGTTAACCTGTCAGGCTTTCCCTTGTATTTTGAAAATACTTGAGCTGGGCAATACACTTTGTTTTTTGGAATCTTCCATTTACTGCAATACCTTGCGTTTTGAAAGACAGGATGCAGTGTTCTAAACACACCCAACGAGCTCTAGTCCTGGCGCAGATGCGCTAGATTGGGCTCTGGTGGAAGTCTTAACTGTACGTAAAACGTCCTAGTCTAATGTGTGTGTATCTTTAAATCCTTGACAATCTATGTTCAGCAGTCTGCTTTCTGAAGGAATGTAGACTGTAGGAGGAGGGGTCACAAGCAGTGGTCCCATAACGAAGCTGCTGCTGTGAGACTCTTCTTTGGCACCTGAGTAAGGATGCCAACAGGATAGTAGACTGCTGTGTTGAAAGGTCATAACTTTAACCACCGGTGTAATAAAAATTCAGGACCAAAGAGGAAAGAGGGTCTGAGGGTTGTGGAATAGGAATATTCAAGTTGTCCAATCAGCAATGCCCTCCTCCCCAGTTGCTATGTACTAAGCTACATTGGAAGGGGAAGTGTGCATCTTGATAAGCTCTGAAGGGATATCTACCTTGTCAGGCCACACTGGAATGTAAGCTACTCCACTCCCTTTACCTCACCTCAGCCCTTATTTATTTGGTCGACTCCACCTCGAGACAGGAATTATAGATCTTTTGAACTTTTTCTTTTTTTTTTCTAAAAAAGCCTTTAATAAAGATTTTCAACACAAAATCCCCCAAAACACACAGCTCTTCTCCTCAGAGCAGTGGGCCAGTCTCCCATATAGCCCAGGTATACACAGCAATATGTGTCCTTCCAGTGTACGCTGCTGTACATATTACCATTCCCGCCAGCCGCATTATGATCCATGGGTCCGGCCTGCTCAGGACCCGCATTTTTGAGCATCCACAACTCTTGTAAATCTGTTTTTCATGTAAGGAGCGCAAGTCCATGTTCATTTTCCAATGCTCTAGGTCTGGTGAGACCGGAGAACCCCATAGTTGAACCATAATTCTCCTAGCAACCATCAAGCCCATACTGCACAAGATCTCTACATATCGTTGTGGGCTACCTCCTCCAGTTATGAAGCACACCCGTTTTTACCAAGAGGGGGCATTCTGTACCAGCCGCCCTTGTCATGCAGGAGTGATCTGGTGAGGTAAGCCCTCTGCAGGATCTTTAACCACACCAATCTGAAACAGGACTGTATGGGTAACTCTCTTGGTGCCTTAAAGGCCTCCGCCCACTCCTTGGCCTCGAGGATTCCCATGTCCTCCTCCCATTTAGCCTTAAGGTTCACAAGCGGTCAGGAGTATTGTTTATGATCGTCCGGTATAAGAAAGATATGGCTTTCTGCGGGATCCCTTGAGACAAAGGTGTGTCCTCCAGGGAGGATATGTCCTCAAGGGGGCATGTCTAGGGACATGGGTCGCCAGAGTGAGGCAGACCTGCAGGAATTCAAAGCCTCTGTGCTTGCCAACTTTAAGTCTTGTTGGAGGTCCACCAGGGTTTACGGGACATCCTCTTCCCAACCGTCACCCAATTTGCTAAGCCCGATCAGAATGACTAAAGCCCGGCCAAATCCTAACCTGGAGCAATTCACTATCCCATAAAGGGGTTTCTCTAAAAGGGGCGTGGAAAATCCATTAAAGGGGTGTGGCCTATCTAATTAGGGGCGTGGTCTAAATCAAGATACCTAGCATTGTGTGCTCAAGAAAATCATGAATTCGCATCCAGCAAAGGATAATAAAATAGGCAAAAAGGTATATTTATTAAGTATAAGCCAGAAAAATACCAAACTAAATTATTTACATTACTTAGAAATCTATTGCAGGATTTCCCCATGTTAAAAAGGGTTCCAAAGACAACCGGTAACCAAAGACCCTTTTATGTTGCCCGGCGGTATCGCCTCTATGACCCACCAATATTAATCAATGAAGAAGCAGGCGCTGGAGACTGGAAGGCAGGAAACGAGGGTTTTATTCTCTCCGGAGGAGAACACATCAATTCAGACAGCAAGTATCGTCACGAGGTGCTCTACCCGCATCTCTGAGGCCTGGCCTCTTATACACAGGTTTACGAACTTTATTGCATGTAACACATTCTTGCAATGCTTTGAAGTATGAAAGGACATCCTCGGAATCTCCCCTTCAGGCCCGTTCCCACACACATTTACAGTTGGATTCCCCACCCCGGTCACAACAGGTGATGGTTGTCGCACAGCAGGGCATTCCGCCGATTCACGGAATGCATGGGGTTGATCGGATCTCATGGGGTGGGGGCTTTGATCGGTTCGGGGGTCTTTTGATGGGGAGGGGAAGCTTCCTACTGTACGGGGTAATAAACAGTATCCGCAGAGCCAGGTGGCGGCCTGGGAACAGGGAAGACAAACGGGGACACAGGAAAAGGGGTTTGCATCAAAAGGGTTTGAGGCCATGAAAGGAATGAGGGGAGGTGTCGCGCTGGGAACAGGATGGGATTCAGTGGTGGAGCTGCGCTGAAGAGGGGTTTATGACCCTAGGCATGAGAGAGCGGGGGTTGTCAGTGTGCGGGGGAATGCTTGCGAGGTTAAGAGAGAGAGAGACGCGCTGGCTATCAGCGAGGGGCAGGGAGGCCATGGTGCTCAAAAATGGCTGCCGCTTACGCGCACGAATGGGCTTGGAAAAAGGGGGCAAGAGGGCGCCGATAATGTTGACGTTTTGCAGTCTAATCTTTAACAGTCCTCCCTTTTCAACATATCTTAGCCAACTTGCTTACTCAATGTCAATCTTCATCAAATTCCTAACCTCGGCATCATATATTGCTCTCATACGTTCGTTTTCAAAGTCCACAGTCTTAGGGCAAATACAATTTGCACATAATGAACACAGAGGTGGCAGACATTGAATTCCTAAGCATAGACCGCACATCACAACTACAGGAATCAGGATAATGGTGAACAGTCTCCAACCCCAGTTCTTAACGGTGTTCCAGAACCAACCACCAAGCGACCATTCTTCTTGTTCCTGGTGTACTTCTGAAGAGAGTCTGTGAAGATGTTCGATGGCTTTGTACACTGAGGGTGAGTTGTCCGGTATGTATGTACAGCAGCTGGACCCAATGATGCGGCATGCTCCACCACGGTCCGCAAGAACCACATCCAGGACAAGGCGGTTTTGGAGGGCCACCAAGCGGACCGCTTGAAGTTCAGCGGTGTTGTTAGCAAGGATACCAGCCGTGATGTTCATTGTTGTCTCAACTGCTTGAGTCAGATGTCGGATGGCACGGCTGTTTGCCATCGGGCCCCAGAGGGGGACTAGTCCTTTCATAGCATCGATGAATTGCGCTCCCGTTGAATCGGCTTGTTCGATGTCCTTGGCTCGCTTTTGTCTGTGATGATTTGCTGGTGCCACATAAGTCGGAGGAAGGGTGAAGGAAATGAAACAAGTGCCCCCCCAGCCTTTGGGGAGCCAGGTGTAAGCCTTCGTGCCGCAGACGAAATACGTGTTTGGAGATGCCACAAAGGAAGGCGGGTCGATGGAGTCCAGAGTTCTGGAAAACCGGCAGGCACTGTGGCCTACCAGCTGAGTCCCAAGCCCTTCCATGCACATGTGGCCAGTGACGTTGATGACTGACAGGGCCACAGTCAGAGTGGCAGCCGTTCGTTTTCGCAGGTAGGAGAAGGTGGTTCTGGTTGGATTATTGAACACTTGCATTTCAACTTGTTCTTTAGCAGGGATGTCCAAGTGGATTGTGTTGTTGTTGGTCTGCGGGCAGAAGTGCGTCTTTGTTCTGTTCCGCCAGACCCCGTGGTAGAAATGCGTTACCGTTTTGCTGGAGGTGGCATTGTCCTTAAAGCTTTCTTGCAGAAGCATCAGCCAGGCAAGACAGGAACCGTGAACTGAGAAAGGTGAAGGGATGAATGGTATCGAGTGTCCAGTGGCGTGGGGTAGCAACCCACAGATCCAACAGTTGGTGGCATTGGTGGCAAGGTTGTGCTGGTGAAGTAGTTGTACGAAGGAGTTATTCCAAAATTCCTTTCGCCTCTCTCTGAGTTGGGGAGAGAGCGAGATCAGATAATGTTCCTTCATGGTGGTAGGTTGGACAGTGGTCAGGAATGTTTCGTGAGCAGGTGCATTTTCTTCCACAATCCAGAGTGTGGTCATGAGGAGAAAGCAGAGGAGGATTGTGATGAAGAGCGCAATAGTCTTTGGGCTATGGAGTCTGTCTGCTTTTGGGTTTCTGCGGTGGGTATTTCCTGTTTCCTTCATCATCTTCTTATTTGGCGCTTCCATCATCTTCTTATCTGGCGCTTCCATCATCTTCAAGGGGCTCGGTAGCGGGCAGAACCACAGACTTTGCTTTGCTTCTCTCCGGGTAACCCTTGGTAGTGTTTAGGTCACCGTTCTGAGATTTAACTCAGTCCGTGGTCTACTTAGCCGAGACTCCCTCCTTTCGACGCAGGAAATACCCTTCTTTTGATGGGACTGTGGGATCAGAGAATTTTGAAAGTTCAAGTGTGTCGGTATCAGGATAGCAGGTTAGTGACGGTCGGTCCTTGTTCAGGAGCTCTTCTTGGCTGTCGATGTTTTCAGTCGAGGTCAGGGTCGAGGAGATCTTCTTACAGTGGTGTGCATGCAGCCAGTTGCGTTTTCCCTCCACCCGTAGTGCTGTTCGGGTGGTGATGAGGACTTGCCAGGGGCCCGTCCACCGGGGTTCCAGACTCTTGGCACGCTGGAAGTTCCGGATCAGGACAAAATCCCCAGGCTGAATGGTGTGTCCGGGACCCCTGGAAGTGTCAGGGATGGCATGCAGCACCTGTTGATGGATAACAGACAGCGTTTTAGTCAACTGACATAAGTAATCAGACATTAGGACGTCCGGGACGTCATGAATGGAGGTTGGTTTTGGTGCAGACCAGACATTCATAGGCCGGCCGAAAACAACCTCGTATGGTGTCAAGTGGTGTTTGGTGGGGGTGGAACGCATTGAAAGCAGCGCCAGGGGGAGTGCGTCTGGCCATTTCAGTCCTGTGGTAGCTACTATTTTGGCCAATTTTAGTTTCAGTGTGGCGTTATGTCGTTCCACTAGTCCAGCAGATTGGGGGTGGAAGACTGCGTGGAACTTTTGTTTTACACCCAACCCCTTCAAAATGAGTTGGATAACTTCGGCTACGAAGTGGGGGCCATTGTCGCTCCACAAAATTCGACAAAGGCCGTAACGGGGGAAAAACTCCTTTAACAGTACTTTTGCTGTGGCCATAGCAGTGTTGTCACGGGTTGGATATGCTTCCACCCATTTGCTAAATGCGCATACCACCACAAGTACATATTTCAGGCCTTGACATCTGTCTAGTTGGATGTAGTCCATCTGCAGGACTTCAAATGGGTGATTCGGGACCCCGAACCCTCCCCGGGGTACTACAGTTCCTTTCCCGGGATTGTGTTGCAGGCATATCAAACATTGTTGGATCAGGCGTTTGGCGGACTCTGTGATCTTATCATTGTGCCAGACTCTGGAGACAAGTTCAATCATGGGGGCTGATCCTATGTGGGCAGGGGAATGTGCCATAGTCAATATGGGAATCAGGTATGAGTCAGGTAACAACCATTTGTTTGTGTCTTTTGTCCGCCAGCAGCCTTCGTCATCTTTCAGTCCCACCCGTGTCCATTCAGTCAGTTCGTGTTGTGTGCTAGCCATTTGAATGTCTCTGATAGTGTCCCTAGCGTCAGTCCATTTTTCTGCTTGTGACCTGGTCACGTACATGCGTGTTGTCGTCCTATTTTCGGCTGTCGCTCGGGCAGTGAGGTCGGCTAGTGCATTTCCCTGTCCAATAATGTCTGTCACCTTTTTGTGTGCCTGGCATTTGATGACTGCAAGCTTTTTGGGGAGAAGGACGGCTTCGATCAAGGCGGAGACTAGGTCCCCGTGTAAAATGGGGGTGCCGTGTGAGGTCAAGAATCCCCTCTCCCTCCAAAGGAGCCCAAAATGGTGAACCACCCCGAAGGCATACTGGCTATCGGTGTAAATGTTTGCTGTGGTTCCTGCTGCTAGAATACAGGCTCGTGTCAGGGCAATCAGTTCCGCTGCCTGGGCAGATCGTTGCGTTATGCGGGCTGTCTCGACTACAGTTCGAGCCGTGGTGACTGCATAGGCAGCTGAAGTGGTGCCATCGGGGAGCTTGATGCAAGAACCGTCCACCCACAGCTCTCCGTCGGGGTCGGGGAAAGCCGTGTCTCTGAGGTCAACCCTACTTCTGGTCTGTTCGTCGGTGAGGGTCACACAGTCGTGTACAGGGTGCACATTGGGATCGTTTTCTGGTAAGGGCAGCAGGGTTGCTGGGTTCAGTGTGGTGCATCTCTTCAGTGTGATGTGGGGTGCGAGCAGAGTCAGTTCGTATCCTGTCAGTCGTGCACTCGTCAGGTGTTGCGTTTTGGTTTGGTTTAGGAGGGTGTCAACTGCATGGGGTACCAGTACTGTGAGGGAATTCGAGAGCACGATCCCCTCACTCTGTCGGATGGAGATCGCAGCAGCAGCTACGGCTCGAAGGCAAGCAGGCAGGGCTCTGGCTACGGGGTCAAGAGTGGCTGAGAAGTAAGCGCATGGTCGTTGCTTTGGGCCGATGGACTGGGTCAGGACAGATAAAGCGCACCCCTCCCTCTCATGGGTGTAAAGGGAGAAGGGCTTTGTGTAATCGGGGGTACCCAACACAGGGGCCGAGCAGAGGGCATCTCGTAGTTGCACAAAAGAAGCCTGACACTCAGGGGTCCAAGGGAGTGGGAGAGGGATGTCCTTTGCTAACAATGAAAGCAGTGGTTTTACTACAAGGCTAAAGTTGGGCAACCACTGTCGGCAGAAGGAGGTGAGGCCTAGTAGGGAGCGGACCTGTTTCTGGGTCTTAGGGACGGGGGTGTCGAGAATGGTTTGGATCCGGTCAGGAGTCAGTTTCCTTCCGTCTTTGGACAAAAGGTGGCCTAGGTAAGTGACCTGGGGTTGGCAGAATTGCAACTTCTTCTTGGAGACCTTGTGGCCATTTTCTGCAAGGAAATGCAGGAGTTGAATGGTGGCGGTGACAGCTAGTGGAGTGGTGTCGGCTGCCAAGAGGATGTCATCGACATATTGTACTAATACCACTCCATCGGGTAACTGGACTTGATCCAGTTGTCTCTTGAGGGCCTGGCTGTAGATGCTAGGGCTTTCTGTGTAGCCCTGGGGTGCTCGGCAGAACCTATATGAGCGGGCTTTTAGGGTGAAACCGAAGAGATATCGGCTGTCTGAGTGGATGGGGATAGAAAAGAATGCGTTTTTGAGGTCAATGACAGTGAAGGTGGTGGCAGTGGAGGGAATCAAAGTCAGGATGGTGGTAATGTCCGAGACCACAGGGTACTGGGGTACCACCACTTTGTTGATCTCCCGAAGGTCAATGATGAAGCGGTATGCTTTCTCATCCCCTTCTCCCTGCTTCTTAATGATGGGCAAGATTGGGCTGTTGCAAACGTTGCTAACTACTTCCTCTACCACTCCTGCGTCTATCAGTGATTGGATGATTTCTACCAATGCCTTCTCGCCCTCGGGCGATATTCGATATTGTGGAAGTTTTGGGAGTGTTGCATCTGGTCGAACAGTGATGTGTATCGGGTCAATCATCATGCGCCCTACATCCGAATCCGTTTTGGCCCACAGATACGGAGGCAGAGTGTCAAGTAGGGAAGTGTCAGCGTCGGTGATGGAAAACATGTGTCTGGGGGGGCAATGTCTAAGCAGAACAGGATTGTCGTAAAGGAAAACTCGGACTCCATCTTGAGAACATCTAATCGTTGCTCGGAAGTGTTTCAATAAGTCGAGTCCCATAATTGCGTCAGGGCTATTGGAGGAGAGTAAAAACGTGGTGTCAGTGGTGTTGTTTTCTAAGTCAAAGAGGATTGGGGCGGACAAAGGGTTAGTGGAGGGCGTCCCATCGAAACCTGTCGATGTTATTAGTAAGCCAGACAAGGGTGCCCTTGGAATCAGTCGTTTAGATAATGCACTACGTGTTGCGCCAGTGTCTACCAGGAATGGTGACTTTGTACCCAAGACCTTAGCAGTGACATAAGGGCCTTGCTGGTCAACATGGAGCTCGACTGGATCCCTCCCTTGCCCTAGGCAGTCCTATGCAAAGTCATGAACGTCATCGTAGTCAGATTGCTGGCATTGGTTCTGTCGGGGTCGATCAAATGTGTTTGGTCTACTGGATCTATCATTGGTTGCGTTGTTTGGGGGCCCTCGCTGTGGTCCCCTATTTCTTGGTTCGTTTGCTGAATCTCTAGGATCTCTGTTTCTGGTGAGTTCCAAAAGAACCGGGCACTGAGATTTCCAGTGGCCCGATCCTTTACAGAAGGCACACTGGTCCTCTCTAATGTCTGTACGTCCAATGTGGGGAGTTGAAGCACGGTCTTTGGGAGGTGCCGTTTTAGGGACGTTCATCTGATGGTTTCCCCGGTATTGGTCTCGTCCCAGAGTCACCCCTTGCAGTTGTGCTATCATCACCCTCTCCTTTAATTCTTTCTTCTTCCTCTCTGTTGTTCTATCGTTTTCGTTTTTCTGATGTTCATAATATTGGGCCATCTGGAGGATAGCCGTAGGTTTGGAGGCTGCCCAACTACTTTCACTGGCCTGCAGTTTCTGCGAGACCTCCGGTGATAAGCCCTTAACGTAATTCTGGACAAACAGATGGTGTCCGGTTGCAGTGGTCAGGTCCTGGCCGCTGTAATCGGAGAACACCGTTTCAAACCGGGAGAAGTATTCCGATACATCCTCCTGAGGTTTCTGGCGACAAGCCGTTACTATCGACCAGTCCACTTTCTTTTCTGGGATCAGGGTTTTTAATTTCTGCACGATTTTATCCGGGAGGTCTAAAATGGCTTTTAAAGGCTTTTGTCCGGGTTCTCGTTGTCTGTCTATGCCATCAAGTTGTGACCAGTTATGTCCAAACAGCTCAGAGTGGTCGACTTTCCGGATTTGCTTCCACACATCAGCTGGTAGACATAACCCGAAAAACAAGTCGATGTCAGCTAGAGTCATAATCGTCGATCCTAGGGCCGTACCCAACTCAGTATAGAAGGCAGTGGGGTTTTTACGTAGGTCCGGCAGAGATTTCCGAAAGGTCAGAATCTCTTGCCGGTCCCATGGTTGGTAGACCCAATTGTACACGACCCTTCCCTTTGCATCTTTGTGGTTTGCATCATCGTGAGTCCCTTCACCTCGTGGAGGAACCCAGTAAGGGGCAGCCTCTCGTATCGGCATCATAGTGTTAGGTCGTTCAGTTTGCGGGTTGGTTGCTACGGAGGTAGTGGATTCGATTTTTGGCTTTTGTTCAGTGAGGTGGCGGAAAACCTCAAGCGTACGCGTAAGGAGGTCCGTCACATCACTCTCACTCTCATCCCCGATATCAACCTTCCGGTACAGAGTCGTTAGGCTCTGTGGACCCTTTTCTTGATATCGGTCCTCGTATGCATTTAAGACATGGTAACACAGCTGTACAGTGAAGTGTCGTCTGTGACTCCCAGTATAAGAATTAAACACATCCATGACGGACTCTTCATCCTCCCTCCTCTCTATCAGTATCTTTGCTATCTTGTCGACCCCTGCTCGTTCATGTTTGTTTAGTCTATATGCTCTAGCAGGACCACCCCTTCGGGCTTCCGGGTCGCTCGGCGTTGTCGTTTGCGTAGTATCTAATACAAGGAGTTCAGCCGGCACGGAGGCCATGGGGGCTGAAGCCGTGGTGCTACTCTCGGTGGTACCTGGGGATAGTGGGTGCTGGGCTGAGGGTTGGGAAGGGGCATATGGAGGGGGCATGTGGATGATCGGAGGACCTAGCAGCAGATCATCGTCGGTTCGTTGCTTTGAGCGTAATTCAGGGTAGAGCGTGGAGGGAGTTCTAACCAGACACTGGCTTGATGTTTCTATTTCTAGCTTCTGTTTGGTATCCTCTCTTTCTTTTATCTCTTTCTCTAGTTTCTGGGCCGCTAGGTGGGCTGCTTTCCGCAGCTCTTTTCCCAACCTACTCTCGGTTCTCTTTTTGCGTTGTTCGGCTTCTTTTCGCCACATGCCGAAGCTGTCAAGCATAGTGGACGTCGTCTTGTTCTTACCAAGGGCTGTTTCTAGTGCGATTATTCTATCGTCTTCGAAGGATCCTATCAGTGGCCACTGACTTTCTCGATCCCTTTTCGTATATTTATGCCACAGCTGGCTATAGGCTATAGCGACTAATCCATGCTTTGTGAACATGTCCTTATTAGGGGTGCCTTCCAGCGGAGCCGGATGGTTCATCTCTAATAAGCGGTCCGGGTTAAACAGGCTACTAACCAGTGGGGAGAAGACAGGCATGACGGATCACAATGGGATAATAGTCAGCACTACCTATCTTATCACTGCGCGCAAAGACTAGACAGAATATTTCTATTCTACGTTGTTTGCACGTAGTGAATACCTCATGAACCAATTCTGAGCAATCAATCAACGTTAGGTCAAAAATAAAAAATCAATATGGTCAATGGGGAGAATAAGTAGGCTCGCAAAGGTTCGCGTCACCTACCCTTTCACTATCTGTAAAGAGGGGACCTAATCTTCCCTGTTTTCAGACAGAGAATCTCCAGAAAACAATCTATAACAGTTAATCAATGGGGCGAAGGGGCAATTGTTCAGTGGGGGAGAAAAATAGGTCCGACGGGTGCGTACCTATCCTTCGCTGTTTATAAAGGGAGAGCCTGTTGTTTTCTCCGTTTGTAGACAGTGAATCTCCAATAAATTAACAAAGAGTAATACTAGTATTTTCACAACAATTATCAATTTCTTTCAATTATCTATCACTTTCGCAATTCGTCGTGTTTACACGACCTTACCCGGACCGCATGGACAGTTTCTCGTCTTCCGAATCCAGCGCCCGATCGTCCTCTTCTCTTCGTACTTCTCGTGGCACTCCTGATGGTTCCCAGTCAGGACCGCAGATCACTCGAGAGAGGTCTGTTCGGAACTAGTGAAGTTCGGATGATCGGCTGTCAGACGAGGGTCTATCGGACAGGGTACCTTCCGATCGTTGCAGTCGTTCACTCTGTCGTCGGGACCTCTCCCACTGGATCCACGAGTCGCTGATGGGCCCCACGTTTGGGACGCCAATTGTTAAAAAGGGTTCCAAAGACAACCGGTAACCAAAGACCCTTTTATGTTGCCCGGCGGTATCGCCTCTATGACCCACCAATATTAATCAATGAAGAAGCAGGCGCTGGAGACTGGAAGGCAGGAAACGAGGGTTTTATTCTCTCCGGAGGAGAACACATCAATTCAGACAGCAAGTATCGTCACGAGGTGCTCTACCCGCATCTCTGAGGCCTGGCCTCTTATACACAGGTTTACGAACTTTATTGCATGTAACACATTCTTGCAATGCTTTGAAGTATGAAAGGACATCCTCGGAATCTCCCCTTCAGGCCCGTTCCCACACACATTTACAGTTGGATTCCCCACCCCGGTCACAACAGGTGATGGTTGTCGCACAGCAGGGCATTCCGCCGATTCACGGAATGCATGGGGTTGATCGGATCTCATGGGGTGGGGGCTTTGATCGGTTCGGGGGTCTTTTGATGGGGAGGGGAAGCTTCCTACTGTACGGGGTAATAAACAGTATCCGCAGAGCCAGGTGGCGGCCTGGGAACAGGGAAGACAAACGGGGACACAGGAAAAGGGGTTTGCATCAAAAGGGTTTGAGGCCATGAAAGGAATGAGGGGAGGTGTCGCGCTGGGAACAGGATGGGATTCAGTGGTGGAGCTGCGCTGAAGAGGGGTTTATGACCCTAGGCATGAGAGAGCGGGGGTTGTCAGTGTGCGGGGGAATGCTTGCGAGGTTAAGAGAGAGAGAGACGCGCTGGCTATCAGCGAGGGGCAGGGAGGCCATGGTGCTCAAAAATGGCTGCCGCTTACGCGCACGAATGGGCTTGGAAAAAGGGGGCAAGAGGGCGCCGATAATGTTGACGTTTTGCAGTCTAATCTTTAACACCCAAACCCATGAATATATTCACTGTGTCTATTTTGCTGGGGTTTCTCACAACAATTTTCCTCAGCAGACCTTCTACCTTTTGGCAGCCAACTTTTTACATACAGCTTTGCGTCAAATGTTTCAAATGGAGGACCATTGAGTTTTACCCATAAGCATGAAGAAATGGTCTCTACAAGAAGAGAGGCCCTTGTTGGACAAGCAATTAGGTTCATTGCGCTGAAACCTCTCTCGCAATCCGCATTATTTGCTGGCAGGGTTTCCATGCAAACTACTAGGGACGCGCTTACTTGTTTGGGGAGAGACACGTTTTTGCTGTTACTTAGCATGCTGCTGCCTCTACTGTGGACTCTACTAACCTCTGCCACCTACCTCTGCCATCTACCTCGTTGCCCCCGCGGACCGCTAACTGCTGGGGCCCTACACCCCCCAGGAGGCAGTGTGGTCTCGCGAGAGGGGCCGCGAGAGGCTATCCCAGCGCCAGGCCTTTAAATCTGACAGGACCCAGCGCGGCGCGGGACGTGCGCGGGCTCGCCCGGGCAAAGCCCTGGTCAAGGGCGGGCCCGTCCTTGCCCATCACAGCCCGGAAGAGGCTGGGCTGGGCCCTGTCTCTTGGCATCTCTGGAAACCTAGAACCCGGATTACTGGACTGCTACCAAGTAAGGACATAATTATTGCCCAAGGACCTTGCATGTTTAGTAGACTCTATTGCCCGATATAGTGTCCTTTGTATAAATAGGGAAAGTCTGCCATACCATTGATGGGGAAAAGAAAGCTAAACAGATCTAATGGTGCATTACCAGCAGATAAGAAAAAATTAATGAACATGTCGCTAATGACCTACCTGACGGGTGCAGTTGGGGTTATAGAAAAACAAATATCTACTGTCGAAGATGCATTGATTAAGGAGAAAGAAGGATTCCTCACAGGGGTGCAGAGTATTAATGTTAGTAATTAAGGGACAAAACCATTGGGAATACAAAATTGTACTAACATCTCAAATAAGTTAAGTAATGGCTGTGTTCATAAGGGAGGGGATGAGATTCTCTCTGAAGATCAAGATGCCCTGACACCGCCCCACCCCCGCCCCCACTAAAGAGAAATTGCATAAAGGAAAAGTCAGGTCCCCCTTTAGTTTACCTCCTGTGATACATATCACCTCAGAGGCACCTGACAACAAGCTTCAAGTTTTAATTGTGAACAAAGGTAAAACTAATACGGGAACCCATAGGGGGAAAAATCGGGCAACCCAGCCAAAAAGTAACATTAAATTGCAAACATCTGATTCTAAGATCCTATATGCAGGTATCTACACTCCAAACTCTCATCGGCCCACTAGAGGAAAGGCTGGCGCAATTAGAAGCCGGACAAGCTTCTATTATGGATAAATTAAATAAATTAATTGAGCTTGCACCCAAGTCATCAATTGGGGTTGAGGAAAGGTTACGTAGGTAGACTCCCTCCACCCAGAGACTAGGAGCACATACCCCTAGTAATCTGGACAAAAATACCAGCGAAGGTGATATTAATGGACCTAATAACAATAACCAGGGTATAGAAAATGGAGCAGGAGGTTCAGAAAAAGGTCAAAAAGGGAGGATATTACACTCTGATACTTACCCAAAGGAAAAGTTGCAAAAGTTACCTAACCACATACCGCGCCAAGAATCTACTACTCTTAATCTTCCCCTGGCTACGGCCCCATAGACTATAGTATTGGCTAATGTACCCCTGATAGATGATATTGCTAACGAATGCTGGGTTACCCTGCGGAATAAGTCCATTCATGACCTGGGTCTCAAGACTGGCCTAGCTAAGGATAGGTTTGAGGCATTTAAAATGGTGCGACGCGTTTCCTGTGTGAGTTGGGAGAAAAAACTCTGGACCGGTGACTGTGTGGTTCTGTCCCTGAGTTCCCCCGCTCTGGTTTATAAAATTTTAAATAGAGTGGAGCAAGCAGACCTAAGAACTGAAGGAATAAAGGTCCTCCCATTGGGTTTTTTTCTATCACCCACATTCGGTAAAGAGGGAAAATACTATGCTGAGGCACTGTTTCCATGATGACAATCAGATCTATAAAGTTGTAACACACAATAGATATGAACCTTTAGGACAGTTAGAAGAGGTGGACTGACTTCATGATGGTACTTATAAAACATATAGTGCAGTCCAGAAAGAGAACTCATTGTCAGTGTATCATTTAGATAAGGTCTTAACAGAGGCCTCAAATGAACCTATTCTGGTATGGAATGCAGTTTCTTTGCACGCTAAAGATGTGCCCCCTAACAATGACCTAGTATGTGACTAAAATAAAAATGATTGTACAAATTTCATAAGTCCCCACAGCATACAACATAGCTTAGAAGTTGGGAACTTAACGGTAACGGAGGATGGAGTTTGTATGGATGATGTGGTCAAGGAGGGAAGAGTAATGTCACCTATCAATGATGTTGATACTTCATTAGCTAACTCACCACCAACTGGAGGGCTTATAAGGATAATCTCCTGGAATATTTGTGGCCTTGAGAGTAAAGTTTCTAATAAAGTTTGGGGAGATTTTATCCAGAATTTTGATATACTGTGTATTCAGGAAACTTGGCTCATAAACGAAATACACCTGGATGGCTACAAAACTTTTCATACCCCAGCGGTGCGTTCTAAGCATGGTAGACACAAAGGGGGAATTTGTATATATGTATCAAATATGCTGAGGGTGCAGGGTGTTAAAATGATAAAGAGCTCCCCATACTATCAAATGGTATCCATCTATCTACACTCGCCCATAGAGCTACTGGTGGTAAACTTCTATAATAACATCGAAAATTTAAATTTCACAGAAGTGATGAAATCTTTCTTAGAAGATTTAAACCAACTAATGTCAGCAAAAGGAAGAGATGTAATTTTGCTATGGGAAGGGGACTTCAACATAAGTGTATGTAACCTGAATGCGTGTGGCTTTGGGGATAACGATTGGGAAGAAAACGGTGGCCTGAACCATCTTGTACACATAGATAGAGGGGAAAAAATTAATGATATTATGGCCACGTTTGATCTTGGTTTTGCAAACAATTTATGCTTCCCAAAAGTAAAATTTAGTCCGACCTTCATAGGTCGAGGTTTTAAAACTGTTATTGATTTAATTATTCTACCTACCCGATATTCTAAATTGGTAGAAAAGTTTATGATACACCCAAATGGCCTTAACGACCATTTGCCCCTTAGTTTGCATTTATTTTTGCCGGACTGTACAGATTCTTCTACTATTGAGTCCTAGGCATGGTCGCAACAAAATTGTGTTGGTCCGCCAAAATGGTTTTGCACTTTAGTGGGGTAAAAAAGACCCAATTAAAATGAATGCCGACATTACAGCTAGGGCATTGACACCCATCCTGGTCTGTCTGGAAGAGGATTCCCCTTATGATGAAATCCTAGATGCCTTTGGGCAGGACACCCTTGTTATCCAAGACTTTCTCTCCAGGCCAAACAAAAAGAAACAAAATAGGAGTAATGGGTGGTTTGACTCCCAGTGTACAAAAGCATATTCCCACCTCAAAGCTGAACTTAGTAGAAAAATAAGGGACTATGAATTAATTAGAGATTGCAGAAAGGCTTATAATTTAGCAAGGAACCTTCGGAAAAAAGAAATAAAAGAACAGGCCTGGCAAAATTTGTTGGAGGCCGCTCAAAGTAGAGACTCTCAGCTGTTCTGGCAGGCAGTGAATGCTCCCTATTTTCCCAAAAAAGATTCATCTAGAATGGAAGTCACCATTTATGAAAGTACCTGGATAGATTTCTTCTCGAAGGTATATAAAGCAGAGGATGGAAATCTTGTCAGGCCCCCAGAGAATAATGAGGTGGGTGATCACGACCAGGAACATTCTCCGATAACAATAGAGTTCTCTTATGAGGAAGTGCTACTGGCAATCAATAACAGTAAGGGAAAAAAAGCCCCGGGCCCCGATGGAATCCCAAATGATATCTTTAAGATGACTACCGAATTATGGGCCCCAATATGCACACGTGTCCTGACGGCCAGTTGTGCCAAAGGATTCATTAAAACTTGGTCCAAATCGGAAATAATATCTATCTATAAAAACAGGGGATGGAGAGAATCCAGCTAATTATGGACCTATATCTCTCCGGGACTCCCTCATGAGGATCGCAGGCAGGGTGGTCCTAAATAAACTACAAACTTGGGCAGATGATAATAACATCTTGAGCCCGGTCCAGTATGGCTTTAGGGAGTGGATGGGTACAGTGGAGCAGGTGCTAAATTTTGTGATGTTAAAAGGTAAATACACCCAGGCAAAGACAGGATGTCTATATGCCATATTTGTCGATCTCACGTCCGCTTTCGACTGTGTAGATCATAATAAGCTTTGGCAAATATTGGAAGATTATAGGGTGGAACCTGCAATTGTACATTTCCTTAGACAGCTGTATACAGGAGCCACTGCGAAGGTGAGACACGGCCTGAAGGGCGAATGCACCAAGCCTTTCCGCATAGAGAAGGGAGTCAGACAGGGCTGCGTCCTCGCTCCATTCCTCTTCTCCATATATACGAACGCTTTGGAGGAGAATTTGGAGACCAGTATAGTAGATTCACCAAGATATGGGAAAAAACAGGCCGTCTCCCTTCTCTATGCGGACGACGCGGTGCTAATGGCAAGAACTAGGACAGGTGCCCAGAAGGCTCTCGCTAAATATTCAGAGTTTATGGAAATTAGGGGCCTTAAAATCAATGCCAAAAAATCGTATGTGATGAAGTGTGGGAAAGGCCGGACTAAAAGAAAAAACATTCAGGCGGGTGGTGTTTCAATTGAACATACCAAAACCTTCTTCTACCGTGGGGTCCTGCGGTTAAGAGCAGGACTCTACTGTTTAAACGCTCAATCATGGCATTAATGAATTTTGCCCAAAAACTAGTAAAAAGACCACCTGAAATTCTCCTAAAAATATACATAGCTAAATTTAGTAGTATTGCACTTTATGGGGCGGGTATCTGGGGTTTTCAGAATGTAGCGTCCATTCAAATAGCAGAGAATTGCTTTTTAAGATACCTTTTAGCGCTTCCACAGGGATTGTCAGTTATTAATTGTCATGCAGAATTAGGTATGGAGTTTATTTCCGATCTTATAAAATTACAACCAGTTTTACTCTGGCAGAGAGTATGGTCTGTAGATGCGTTGGGCCTTAACCGGGAAATTATTAAGGACGTTATGGCTTTGGACAACTCAAAACGCATTCCATGCTTGAGTACGTCAAAAAAACATTAACTGATCTCCACAGACCGGAATTTTATAATAACCCTGAACTAATCTGCAGGCTATTAAGAAAGGAACTTAAAAAATTATATGTATGGATCATTTTGAACTACTAAGATCCTCTGGTGAACTCACTAAAACAACCGTAGTTCAGCATCAAATGACCTTGGCCTGTTCTGCGATTTAACCCTATCTATCGCATTGCATAATGGGTTTCGATTGGTTTATTCTGACTAGGTTCAGATTTGAAATGTTCCATCGCCTGTTAACCTTTCCAATAAAAAATGACTGGTCAAGGATTCTGGAGTTCTGCCCATGCGATAATTCATCATTGCAAACCACATTTCACGTGATTTTATTCTGTAAATATTATGAGTTTGAACGTAGATAATGGATTAGACAATATTTGAAGCAGGGCTCCTGGCGCCAATGTCGACCAGCCTACTTATTTTTACAGCAAATGGCAAATGAAAAATGTGTCATGATTATGACTGGTTTTGAAAAAAGTATTCTAAGGAAACAGAATTCTATTATATGTTAATTTTAGTATGAAAATTCTTTGGATTGAAAACGGTATCAATTTAATCTCATTTTAATGTTCAAATGTTTGGCTAATATTTTATGAAATGGTTTATATGATTGTTGCTTTTTTGATTTTATGTTTCTGCTAAAATCGAATAAAGCATTTTTCTGATTCTGATTCTGATTCTGATTCTACTAACTTTTTTAATGCTTCAGGGGTTTTCTTTCCACCACAATCTTTGAAATGTCCCTGGAACCCGTTTCTTTTCTTCTTGTGGAGAGGTGTGGCTCACTGGTTAGAGGCGGCAGACCCGGAGGCTGAGAACGGCCCGGGACCAGGGTTCGATTCCCGACGCGGCAGGGTCGAGGACCAGGGTCAGCGGACTGATAATTCTCGCCTCGGTGCCCACTTTGGGCAGTGATCACACTCGGTAACTCTGGGCATTAAGCTTGCCTCATCTCTACAACGGCCCCCCACAGACGCCGGGGATGCCTGGCTTCACCTTGGAGATACCCAGCATGGGACCATCTCACAGGGAAAGCCAGGACGGGTTCCCCAGCGGTCATTCGCGCCAGGATACTCCGGTAGTAATTGAGCGCGCTACAAAACACCTTACATTTACATTTACATTTAAAAGCCTGGATAGTATCTCTAGTTGGTAGCTGAAACTCTGAACACAGCCTCTGGTTATCTGTTTCACCATAAAGAAGCTTTCATCACCAGAAGGCAAGTTGCCTGCATCTAGCTTCCGAAGCTGGCAATAAGTTCTTTTTCAGAATCCAGGGCACATTGTTTATTGATATTTACAGACAGACTTTGGTAAAACTGATTTAAATTAAGGGCAACAGAGTTACTTCTACCATGGAAAAGAGGAATATTCTTGAATTTGTCCCCACCAACTGCTCTCTGAGCCGCAGAAGCAAACTCCCTGGTGAGTCCTTCATTGCTCTAGATATACGTACTTGACTAACCAAAAGTTTGTGGGCATTAACAGTTGTAATGTCTCTCCTCTGTAAGAAGAGTGATAAGACTCTGATCTCTTGAAGTGCATCACACATTACCCCCAAATCTCTGATAAAAGAATAGGATGTAAGCTTCTGCAAGATACCTTCATACTTACTCCACTATCTTATGGGTCTGGATGGGTGATTAGAAGCATTCTCAAAATGTTTGCACAAGGCAGGGAAGCAGTTCCAAACAGCTTTCACAGATATGTAACTGGAAGCTACCCATCTAGTATGGAAGCTACCCATCTAGTATCAAGCATTTTCCCTATCTTCTGACGCTGTACACATAGCTCACTGGCGGCTGTATGTGGCATACAATGAGTCCATGAAAATCTTGAAGTGATTGACCCCTGCAACCTCATCAACTGTATCTGCCACAGCAAGTTCTAGTCTGTGAGCCAAACAGTGCCATGCCAGTACAAGATTTGGAAATTCTGATTTCAGCAATGCTACTACTCCTCCTTTTTTTACCAAACATTACTGCTGCTCCATCTTACCATACCGCAATCAAGATATCATGTAGCAGACTTTTTGTGAATCCAACTTTTTTGAAGTACCTTAGGTGAGCTGTCTTTACGCCAAGGGCATTTGTTTCTGCCAGCTCAAGAAGGCCGAAATAGATGGTCACTATGGTACTTTCATTTCCAAAAATGCCACGAAGGTAGATGATTAAGGTAGAAGCATTGCTAATAGAAGTGCTCTCATCAATTAACCCCTTGCGTGCTGCGCTAATTCTCCTGCTGTGCAGGCGAATTAACGAGTGGGTGGGAGTCTGCCCAATACAACAATATGGAACAAGCCCCTCTAACTTCAAAAAAATAGACACACACACTCTGACCACCCAGCCAGGCCATAGACCTGAATGTACTCCCGAGTTGCCCACATAGCCACTTCTAAAAACACACACATTATTGCTGTCTTCCTCTTGCACAGAAATACACTCTGCTGCCACACACACTTCCACTCTGCACAAAGTTTTTCTGCTGTTGTACATACAAAGCTGTATGTACTCTACTCCAGTCTACTTACTCCATCCTGATTTGTATACACTGGGCTTGTTCGCTGCCTCACACACAGATCCGGTACACACTGCCCTGCACAGTTCTCTCAAACACATGCTCCCTGCTAAGGCCCAATGTATTGTATTTTGATTTATGTAACAATTACTACCCCTGACGAGGCGTTGCACCGCTTTTTCGGCGAGTAGCATGCTACTACGAAACCCATAAAGGATTAGTGGCGAATCAGTATAGTGAAATATGAAAGTAATTTGAGTGGTGGATGTGTAAATTATTTGGATCGAGAAGGATAATGGAGGGATAGAAGAGGGAAAAGGTTTGCATTTATATAGCGCTTGCTACCCCCGAGGTGTTGAATTGCTTTTTCAGCAAGTAGCACGCTTCTCCAATACCAAAACAAGACTAAACACACCGAACAAACCCACAAAATAAGAATAGACTACTGAATCACTGCATGGAATAAAGAATATCCCGAAGCACTGCCATCCTACTGCATCACTGCATGGAATAAAGAAATATTATTTTACACTTCTGAAGTAATCAGGGTTCCCAAGGCCTACATGTTCCGAAGATAACCCACTTACATTCAAGAACTGTTGGCACGGAAACTGTAAAAGTCAAAGAACAAGTTTATTAAGACCCCATGGGGTGGTGGTACACTCAAACAGCACCCTTCGGTAAATCAAGAGGTATCACACCGAACATCGGTGTGACCCTTCTTTTATATGATTCTACAGGTAATAAAACGTATACGCGGCACAAAGTTACAGAACATCATGTACATATAAGGGCATATTTTGGAATACTGCCAGCTTATTGGAGGGTTTCAAACCCACTGGTCAGTTTGCGGCACATTCCTGAGGAACGACTGGTCAGTGTGAACTGCGCATGTGTGGCTTGACCAGTACCAAAAATAGCCTGTTGCTGGGCAGACTGAAGTGGTCAGTGGAACGGACAACGGACTAAAGGGCACGCCGGCCACAAGGCCGTTCATGATCTAAGATGGCCGCCAACACATACAAAACGGCGTTTCTACGTATAGCTAATTTAAGCGGGAATCGTGTAGCAAAGCTAAGCGCTAACCCAGCCATCGTCAAAATACGACAGACGATCCTTTTAGCGTTTAGCTGAAGCTACCTCATAGTGGACATAGTCAGGGTGTTCATCTTCTATGTCAATTAGCATTATTTGTGTTACTTCTTTATGAAGCATCATTTTATCATGGGCAAGAGCTCGTCTCGAGGGTACACAAACTGACAAGCACATAGAACAAAAAACTGGGCCACACTGGATACATAAACAAATAGAAAACAGAATTCCCACAATAATACACAGAATCGTTAACAGTTTCCATCCCCAGGTGGTGAGTATTGACCAGAACCATCCTGACAGAGTCCAGGTGCCATTATCGGGATGTATTTCAGCCGCTATCTTATGTAGTTTAGTGATAGCATCATATACAGAAGGTGAATTATCAGGTATGTAAACGCAACAGCTACTTCCGATGATTCTACATGCCCCCCCACGATCAGCTAACACTACATCCAGAACCATCCGATTCTGAAGCGCAACAATTCTAGAAATCTGTACTTCTTCAGTGATATTTCCAAGTGCAATTGCGGTATCATTAGCCACAGCCTCAACAACACGAGTTAGTCGTCGGATCTTTCGACTGTTCAAAGCTGCCCCAACGAAAGAGAACAAACCCAAATTGAAGTCCACATATTGTTGCAAGGTAGTGTCCGTTTGGTCAACATCGTCCAAGACAAGGGAGCGTTTATCACGATTTAAAACAAAGTCGTGATAGAGGATGTAGTTGTTGTGGTACATGGGTGGGGCAATGAATACAGGCGGCAATACAAAAGACACGTAGCAAGTGCCTGACCATCCCAAAGGAAGCTGATGATAACCCTTCGTTCCACAGATAAAGTAAGTATTTCGGGAAGTGACAAACGATATACCAGTAGGACTATCAAACGTAAGTGTAGTGTTACATTCACTTCTCCCAACAGAAATTACCCCTTTATTACGTATACATAGGTCTGCTTTGGTTGCGATAACATTGATAACATGTGCATTCGATACATTGACATTCCGCTGGTTGCTATACATTCGTGAAGCAGACACATTATCAGGGCGGTACTCTTCATATTCAAATCGAGTACCCTCAGCTTGTGGATACCCATCCCGATCATGATGACACAATTTATTCAAACGAAAAAGCACTCCCCCTTTTGTGGGCCATCTCAAAGTAAAGAGGAGAGTATAAAATGCATTACAAGACCCATTATGCGAAAACGGGAGAGGGATGAGTGGAGTACCCCCTTTCTTCTGATGTCCAGGCAACATCCCACACACCCAGCAATTTGAAGTGTTTGTCATATTATGTGTATGATGTAGGATCTGAATAAAACTATTGTTCAGATAAGTCTGTCGGTGCCGTTCTTCATGATAGGGCAGGGTGAAATGGAATGTAGTCGGCAGCAAATGTTCACGTGCAGGTACCACAAGTTCGACTACCCAGGCTATTACCGCAATCACTACGATAGTCAAAACAAAGAGAATGGCACCCAAGAGTCTCTTATCTTGTACTGCTGATAATGCCATAGTTCTGAAAACCTTCGCTGAGTCTCAATAATTCGATTTAGTCACAAAGTTTCACATACACATACGTGTATGCCTAAAAAAGAAAAATGTGGTGCTGAACTCCGAGGTAGCCGTTGTTTTCTTCTCCGGGCCAAGACGGGTGTCGCTACTCTGGCAGAACTGATCCCCCCCCCTTGGAATTCCCGGTTTCCGTTTCACAAACCTGGAGCGGTAACCAACCAGTTATTAAAAATACAAAAATCTTCTTATCGAGGGCGCAAGTTATAGCGCTCTCGTCCGGCAACAGTGTGGTCCGGGAAGGCTCCCTCAACTTCGGCCGACGTCACAGCTGGGCTCTTTTCTTTCTCCAAAATATCTTTGTAGTCGGTCAGCACAGCAGGAGTCACCAGGTCCGGAGAGACACGGCGACAATGTGTCGAATGCACCCACCGCTTCCTGTTGGTCACTCGTACAGCGGTGCGGGTTGCAAGGAGGACCTGTTCGGGGCCCTTCCACCTGGGCTCCAGACTGCTTGCTCTCTCAAACGAACGAATCATCACATGGTCACCAGGGCGGAGATCATGGCCCTCTCCAGTAGAGTTGTCAGGGAGCGCTTCTCGAACCTGTTGGTGAATAGAGAGCAAATCATTTGTTAATCGTGCCAAATAATCATTCATCATAACACAAGGCACATCATGTATTAATCGCGGCTTGGGCACCCCCCAGATATTCATAGGGCGCCCAAAAACCACCTCATAGGGCGTAAGGCCAGTTCGTGAGTGGGGTACTGATCTAAGAGAGAGTAGTGCTAGCGGCAAAGCATCTGGCCACTTCAACGATGTAGACGCCACAATTTTGGCCAGTTTAAGCTTCAACGTTGCATTGTACTGCTCGACCAGACCTGCTGACTGAGGGTGGAATACAGCGTGGAACTTCTGCTGAATCCCTAACCCCTTCAGTACATATTCCACAATCTTTCCAACAAAATGAGGCCCATTATCGCTCCACAGAAATTTGCAAACTCCAAAGCGAGGAAAAAATTCCTTAAGCAACACCTTAGCTGTTGTCAAAGCCGTATTATCTTTCGTGGGGTAGGCCTCAACCCATTTGCTAAAAGCACATACCACCACTAGGACGTACTTCAGGTTATTGCACCGCTCAAGCTGGATGTAATCCATTTGGAGTACCTCAAATGATGCAGAAGGTGGAACGAACCCTCCTTTCGGAGTATGGGTCCCCTTTCCAGGATTGTGTTGCAAACATACCAGGCAGGTCTGCACTACTCTCTTTGCAGTATTAGCAATCTCGGGATGTTCCCAAACTCGTGTTAAAAGCCAAGTGATTGCAAGAGCTCCGACATGCGCCAGTCCATGTGTCATCTGGACCATCGCCTGCAAGTAAGCTGCAGGCAATTTCCACTTTTCCATGTCTTTGCTTCTCCAACAACCCTCGTCATCTAGTACCGCATCTGCTGCCCACGTCGCAAGTTCAGATTCAGTAGCTGATTTTTGAATGTCTAATATTTCCGCTCTAGCATCACTCCATCGCTCAGCCTGTGATTGTACCACATACATGGGGGAGCTAGTTCGGGACATAGCCGTTTGTCTTGCTATGCTGTCTGCAAGGGCATTTCCTTGACCCACTTTATCCGTAATCTTTTTGTGGGCACTGCATTTTACTATCGCTACTTTCTTTGGACCTAGCAGCGCATTTAAGAGATCACGCACTAGTTTTCCGTGCATAATGTGCTCCCCGTGAGATGTCAAAAACCCACGTTCTCTCCAAAGTAGCCCAAAGTCATGTGCCACTCCAAAGGCGTACCGGCTGTCCGTGTATATGTTCACACATAAACCAGCACTCAGTTCGCAGGCTCTTGTTAGGGCTATCAGCTCCGCTGCCTGAGCCGACTTTTGTGGTATCCTAGCTGTTTCTACCACTGTCTTAAGTGTCGTGATCGCATAGGCTGCGGAAGTCGTGCCATCTGGCAGCCTTAAACACGATCCATCAACCCACAGTTCCCCATCCACATCTGGAAGTGGGACATCCTGTAAGTCGACACGACCCTTTGTCTGTTCCTCGGTCAGGAAAACACAATCATGGTGTTTTTCTTCCTGACCCTCCTCGGCCGGATAGGGCAATAAAGTGGCAGGGTTCAGGGTAGCGCATCTTTTCAGTGTAATATGATGCGCCAAAAGTGTCAGCTCATATCCTGTTAGCCGTGCACTTGTAAGGTATTGGGTCTTCGTTTGGTTTAGCAGGGCATCTACCGCGTGAGGAACTAACACCAACAGTTTGTGTGATAACACTATTCCCTCACTCTGCCGTATGGCAACTGCTGTTGCTGCTACCGCTCGAAAACACCCAGGCAACCCTCGCGCTACAGGATCCAAAATGGCAGAGAAGTATGCACATGGTCTCTGCTTATCCCCGTGTAATTGTACTAATACTGACAATGCGCACCCATCATTCTTGTGCACGTACAATGTGAAAAGTTTTGTGTAGTCTGGTGTGCCTAACACGGGTGCGGAACAAAGGGCCTGCCTCAACTGTTCAAAAGCCTTCTGACATTCATCTGTCCACTCAAGGGGCATTGGTGTAGCTTTGGACAGTAATGCTAGCAAAGGTTTTATGATATGTGAAAAACCCATGATCCATTGTCTACAGAAGGACGTCAACCCTATGAAGGCACGTACATCTCTCTGCGTGCGTGGGGCTGGTGTGTCTAAAATTGCTTGAATTCGATCAGATGTTAATGCATGCCCCTCCTTAGACAACAGATGACCGAGGTAGGTCACCTGAGGTCTACAGTATTGAAGCTTCTTCTTCGAAACCTTATGATTATTCTGTGCCAAAAAGGAAAGCAACGCAAGTGTACTCTGTTCACATTGTACATAAGAGTCAGCAGCCAGCAGAAGGTCATCCACGTACTGGATGAGAGCAACGCCAGACTGCAATTTAAAGGAATCCAACTGCCTTTTCAAAGCCTGACTATAGATGCTAGGACTTTCAGTATATCCCTGGGGAACTCGACAAAATCTATACGATTTATTATTCAGCGTAAAGCCAAACAGGTATCTGCTATCAGGATGAACAGGGATGGAAAAGAACGCATTCTTTAAATCAATTACACTAAACGTGGTGGCCGTCGGTGGAACTAAAGTAAGCAAGGTCGTAATATCGGACACCACCGGGTATTGAGGAATGACAATTTTTGTTGATCTCTCGCAAGTCAATAATAAAGCGATAGATTTTGCCGTCAGTATCTCTCTTAAGAATCAGAAGAATAGGACTGTTGCAAACATTATAAGGGACCTCCTCCACAACCCCTGCAGAAATCAAATCCTGAACAATATGTGTCAATGCAAGTTCACCTTCTCTCGAAATCTTATACTGTGGCACTCGTGGTAGAGGGGCCCCCTCCTTAACAGTAATATGTATCGGTGGAATACGCATCTCTCCCACATCCGTATCTGAGGTCGCCCATAACGTGTGCGGGAGAGAGGCCAAAGCTGAAATATCTGAGATTGCGTAAAACCTGTCAGGGTCAGGATAATTGTCATTCAGGATAACCCGTACTCCCTCTGGGGCGCAACGTATTGTCGCTCGAAAATATTTAAGCAAATCAATACCCAGGATATTGTCTGGGGTATGGGGTGATAACAAAAATTGACCAAAACTAAAGTATTTGTCAAGACATAGTGCAAGGGGCTTGGACAATGGGCTGGGGGAGGGTGTGCCATCAAACCCTACACATGTAATCATTTCGCCAGACAGGGGAGCCCTCGGAACCAAGTTTTTCGACAAAGCGCTACGTGTAGCTCCTGTGTCGACTAGAAATTGATCAGTAGAACCCAGAATACCCGCTGTTACATATGGACCCTGCTGATCTACCGGCACTTCAACTGATTCCTTACCCCATCCTACGCAGTCCTATGCATGCACATAATCCTGGTGTTCCACATTTTCTCCCTCCGAAATCTGATATTGATTCCGCCTATCAAACGTATTTCGTTCATCTTGGCCACGGCCCCTCTCCTCAACCTTTCCACGATCACCTCCGCCACCTCTCACTCCCGTATAACCTCCTCTCGACCTTCCACTTCCTCGACCACGCTGACTGCGCTGCTCACGAAGTACCGGACAATCTTCGGCCCAATGCCCAAACTCCTTACAATAAGCACATTGATCCTCCGCTATGTCCGTACGACCATACGACGTATTTCCTCCACCCCGTCTACCTTTATCATTCCCTCTACTCTGTGTTCCCCGAACCTGCGCCAACATCACCTTCGTTTTCAATTCCTTCGCCTTTTTCTCTACACTTTCTTTAGCCTCCAATTCCTGCCGCTCATAATACTGAGCCATAGTTAACAAGGACGCAGGGGTCGCCGTGGCCCAGGAACTTTCACTCGACTTCAATCGTTTAGCAATCTCCGGTAGGAGATTAGCCACATACTTATCTACAAACAAATGCCGACCCGTATCGTCTGTCAAAGATTGACCACTGTAATCATGAAATGCCTCCTCAAAACGTGTAAAGAAATCTGAGACCGTTTCATCGGGTTTCTGCTTGCACGACGTTAGCATGGTCCAATCAATCTTTTTAGATTGAACAAGCGTCTTTAATTTAGTCAAAATAGCTGCCGGGAGATCTAGAATTAACTGACAAGGCTTACATGCTGGTTCCCTGTCCAAATCTGCAGCATTTATTTCTTTCCATGTGCCCCCCAATATCGTTTCATCATTATTTTTACGAATTTGCCGCCACATATCAGGTGGCAGAATTAACCCAAAGAACAAATCTATATCCACAAGAGTCATCACACAAGACGAAATAGCCCCTTCCACCCCTTCATAAAATGCCGCCGGATTTTTTCGAAGATCAGGTAACGAATTTTTCAACGCCATAACGTCTGCTCTATTCCACGGCGTATATACCCAATTATACACAAAATACCCTTTCGCATCCTTCGACAATTTATCATCATCCGTACCTTCCCCTTTAGGTGGAACATACAAAGGCGCAGCTTCACGCATAGGCATAACATGCAATGCAGAACTCTTATCTGAACCACGGAGAGAGCACTCCTTAATCTGCCCATTATTTCCCGAACCGGACTCCTTTTGCCTCCTTTTCCGCTCCTCCCGCAATCCGGCTGTCTCATCCCGTAGTGCGATCAGTTGCTTGAATAGGTCGTCAACATCTGAAAGATCAAAATCACCTTTAGCCAAATTCTCCCGATACACTGACAACGATTTAGATTCTAACGTGTCTGAAAGTTCCCGATATGCGCCTACAACTTCATCCGCCAAACTAGACAGAAAATACATTAATTCAAGATCCGACCACGCTTTCTTTTCTGTTAACAACTGCTCCTGAGAAACACAATTCTTATTCACTTTACGAGCCCAACTACGCAGATGAGCGGACCTCGCCGTAGTAAACCTGAGAGCAGATATACCCTTGTGATCCGACTTATCCTGTCCATCGTCCTCTGAATCCCCAGCTGGAGCCGTCGGCGAAACATACGGAGGCGGTGACCGATCTAACAAAGAAAAATCATCAATTTCATTATTAAGGACAGGATAAAGTGGTCGGCGGATAGGAAATTGACCAGTCGTCTGCAATTTACGTTCCCGTTCCTCCCTTTCTTTCTTCTCCTGAGCCTCCTTTTCCTCAAGCTGTAAAGCCTTATCCCGAGCAGCCTTGCGCTGCTCTTTGTCCACCAAGGCAACCTCACGCTTCATTCGCTCGCGCACCGCTTTCTCCCACATTCGCACGCAATCAAACATATTTTGTCTAGACCTGCGTTGAAACAAACATTGCTCTACAAACTGTACTTTACGTAAATCGAACGACCCATGTAGAGGCCATTGCAATTCAGGATCAGCCTTTGTATACTTATGCCACAATTTGCTGTACATAATAGGGGGAAGGCCATGTTTGATGTACATCTCACGATTTGGTGTTCCCTCTGGGGGAGCCGGCTGTGATTCCGCTAACCTAATTGAGGTACCCTCTCCAAGACAGCACATCCCTCGGAGTGTGCTGAAAACAGGCATGTTCAAAAAGTATCACGAAAGCGTGACACCGTATAAAAAGGCACTTACAGTACTTCACACAAATGTGCCACTCAAAGGGAAAAAACAAAGTTAGAGAAACATCTCTACATGCCTGCCTATGTGAAGTGCACTACACATATAAGTTCAAAGATCACAAATTCACAATGTTAGCTAACTCAAATCAAAACGTAGGACTTCGGCAAGCGTCCGAGGACTATCTTACCGATCACAAATCACAGAATTTCAGTAAGCGTCCGAAGACTACCTTACCGAACACAAATCATAGAACTTCAGTAAGGGTCCGAAGACTACCTTACCGAACACAAAGCTTACCCAAATTCTCAAATGTCCAGATTCCAACTGCCAAGGTCTTGTAAGCCAAATCAGCCAAACGGCACTTTCTCAGCGATGCAGACACTCGAAAACTCAGTCGGAGACTGGTGCCACCTGGAAGGTCAGATCGGAAGGAAAGGAAAAAACACCGTGGCAGCCAAGACTCGGGTCACTCGTGGCAGCGCGCGTCCATGGCGAGTTTCCAAGCCTTCGTCACGACCTCTCCTTCGGGCATCCGAGTCGCCGATGAGTCCCTTCGTGGTCGCCAATTTGAAGTAATCAGGGTTTCCAAGGCCTACATGTTCCGAAGATAACCCACTTACATTCAAGAACTGTTGGCACGGAAACTGTAAAAGTCAAAGAACAAGTTTATTAAGACCCCATGGGGTGGTGGTACACTCAAACAGCACCCTTCGGTAATGCAAGAGGTATCACACCGAACATCGGTGTGACCCTTCTTTTATATGATTCTACAGGTAATAAAACGTACACGCGGCACAAAGTTACAGAACATCATGTACATATAAGGGCATATTTTGGAATACTGCCAGCTTATTGGAGGGTTTCAAACCCACTGGTCAGTTTGCGGCACATTCCTGAGGAACGACTGGTCAGTGTGAACTGCGCATGTGTGGCTTGACCAGTACTAAAAATAGCCTGTTGCTGGGCAGACTGAAGTGGTCAGTGGAACGGACAACGGACTAAAGGGCACGCCGGCCACGAGGCCGTTCATGATCTAAGATGGCCGCCAACACATACAAAATGGCGTTTCTACGTATAGCTAATTTAAGCGGGAATCGTGTAGCAAAGCTAAGCGCTAACCCAGCCATCGTCAAAATACGACACTTCCACCCTTCTGCTTCGCACAACTGTATAAAATAATAACTATCCCAGGGCACGTCCATCCTTCTGCTTCGCTTCATAGAATAAATAATATCCAGAGCTATTGCCATCCTACTGGGTCACTGCATGGAATAAAGAATTTTTTAAACATTTTTATTTATTTATTTAATGCGATTTTATATAGCGCAAACTTTACCCGAAGGTGTCAGAGCGCTTTACATAAGAACTAGTTGCAAAACATAAGGACTCAGGATTACATGCGTTGCATAAAAGATAAAAACAGAAAAAATTGCAAATGTACAAGATGTAAAGTCACACAAGGAAGAGATACAAACAGAAAGAAAAATTGCAAATGTACAAGTAGTAAAGTCACTCAAGGAAGAGATACGAATGGATATACTCTAAGAGTCACATAGGAATGGTAGATAGTACAAAGGTCTACTTCATATACTAGTGATTAGAGTTATCACTATATACATAGGGGAGGGATATGACTGGATATACTCTAAGAGTCACATAGGAATGGTAGAGTACAAAGGTCTACTGCATATACTAGTGATTAGAGTTATCTCTATATACATATATATACACATAGATTTTCTCAGGTCAAGATCCCAAAAAACCCACACAAAAAATAGGAGAACAGAGTTCCATTAGGTGAGGTCGGAGGGGGCACGCAGTCACAGCACCATGGGAGGGTGGGAGGGATACATGGGTATGGAGAAAAGGCAAAACAGAAAAGGGAAGAAACATTTGAGGATTGTCAAGGGGGGAACGAGGGAAAAGGGTAAAAGACGAGGGAATGGACAAGATGGCGGGTCAGGGTCCAGAGAAAAACGGCCGAGAACAGCAGCAAAATGGTGGCCAGGACAAAAAAAAAAGTTTCCTTCCATGGAGTCTCGGGAGAAAAGTGTGGGAAGTACGAATTTCCGCCTGTTTTTTTTCCTTCACCTTTTTCTGAGTTTTCCAGTGTGCTAGTTCAGCGGAGCCCTCCTGTCAGTTGGGAGGTTTTGGATAAGAAACAATAAGGCACTGCTCTCTTCCTACCTCACTGCACATTATAAATAACACTCCTAGGCATTGCCATCCTTCTACATTTCTCTATCACTGCACAGTATAATGCACAGTATAATGAATATCCTGAGGCACTGCCATCCATCTACCACACTGCATCAATGCAGAGTGCAAGTCATATTCTAAATAACTGCATCACTACTCAGATAACCCCCAGCACTGCCATTCTTCTGCTTCACTGCATCACTTCATAGAACACAGAACGCTCCTATGAATTGCTACCCTTCTACATTACTGCTTAAAATAAGGCTACGCAGGCATTGCCATCCTTATACCTCACAGCACAGAATAACGACAAACTCTGGGCATTGTCATCTCTGCCTCATTGCATCGCTGAGTAGAATGAAGATTATCCCTGGGCACTGCCACCTTTCTACCTCACTGTACAGAATAACGACTATCTCTGGGCACTGCCATCTTTCTTTGTCTTTAGGTGATGGATCTTTACCTAAACTTTTGTATTCTGATACTGGGCTTTCCGGACTATGAGAGCTACCACAGGGCTGCTATGGATTGGTGTGGCTCACTGGTTGAAGGCAGCAGACCCGGAAGCAGAAGTCGGCCCTGGACCAGGGTTCAATTCCCGACGCGGCAGGGTCGTGGACCAAGGTCAGCGGACTCGATATTTCTCGCCTCGGTGCCTACTCTAACCAGGGGTCCCACTCGGCAACTCTGGGCATTAGCTTGCCTAATCTCCACAACGGCCCCATCAACGCCAGGGATGCCTGGCTCCACCTTGGGGACTCCCAGTAGGGACCATCCCACAGGGAAAGCCAGGACGGGTTCCCCAGCGGTATACAGCGCCAGGACGCCGGCTGGCAACAGTGCGCTTTACAAGTATTACATTACATGGATCATCTTAAGTAAGGTGCCGATCTTGGTGTGAGGAGAGCTTCACCCCTGGAAACACAACATGCATATTTTCTGGTCTGCCTCAACTCTCTCCATAAACCCTCATATCGTCCACATCATCAAATTGGTTCGATCAGTTCCATTCTTTCTAAAATGCCTCAGACCTTTATTCAATCAATAATTTGCCGAACACCTGCTCTTGGTAAATAAATTTTCAAGAGCAAAAATCTGTAATGACATCTCGAATTGTAAATCTAAGCCACGGCATCTCAAAAACTGATTATAATAATAAAATTACTTACAGAACTTCGCTGCTATCTCTAAACGTACTCCTGCATTCTTCTGCTTGTCTTACAGCTAAAAACAGAACATGTGATCACCTTACCCCCATTACAAGCGCACACGCAATGAAAACACTAGTAGTAAAATAAAAAAAAAAAACAATGACTAGGTGAGAAATGCTGTAAGAGAAATCCTCCGCCAGAAGGGAAAAATTGTCACCTGCCTATGGATAAACCAGAGCAGAATGCGTCTCTCAATAACTATAGGTCAATCAGATTTGGGGAGGAAAGTAAGAGATACATCAAACATTCAAAGATGTACTTAAACAAAGATGATACAAAAATATTTTATAATTTATTCAAAATATAACAAGTTTCAAAACATATGATGCATTTTTAACTCTTTTTTTATATACATAAAAATCAAACCAACACAATCAGCTTAATGACACAAGTATGTTCTGTGTCATGGAGACCTGACACGACCAAATGGGGAAATTAATAACTCCCCCAAAGAGATAAATTGCGGCAAGTGAATTTATACATCCTCATACCTGCTGTAGTGTGTGTACTGTCTAACTGCAGCACTGCTAGAGACATAGAACTAATGAACGAAGACCCTCAGATACTACCTCAAAATACTGAAGCAGCACCTTCCTCGTGGGTTATCAGGTGATCAAGCCAAAGGCCGGGCTGATGAGGTATCAATTCGGGACAAATCCAGAAAACCACGAATCGCTGGGGTCTGAAAACTAGAAACAAGAAGCGATGCCTTAGAAAGAAAAAAAAACCTAGCCCAGTAAAAACCTCTAATGGAAAAATCCAGCTCAGGATGGGATACTGGCTGAATACAAAAAAACTTTAGCACGCAGATGTGGTAGCTAAAGAGAGCTCTAGAAAGAAAAGAGACGGTTACATGTGGCATATACTGACGCAATAGCATCAAATATGGGGGAAATAAAGCAGGAGAAATGGGGGGTGGTCCTGGCTTATTGCGCGCAAATCCAATGAAGTCTAAGCATAGAACAGCCTATCTGGCTAAACAGTGCAGATAAAAAGACTACAGTAAATAAGCAACAGGGTGAGGGGAAAAACAGACAAGCACTGGCGTTGCCAATAGGTCTCGCAGTAGGAAAGTTGGAGCTATTGGTTTTGTAAATGACAAAGCCCTTTATGTTTTTAAAATGAAAACAAAAATAAAAGGCATTGTTATTTGCAATTGTAATAGCTCCAACTTTCCTACTGCGAGACCTATTGGCAACGCCAGTGCTTGTTATTGCTGGTGCTATTGATATAACAAAGTCAATTGGTCATTAGCAGAGAGCTGCGGCTCACGAGACTATAAGGGTCTGTACAAGTGCCGCACTGTTTACTGGTGGCCGAGATCTCGAGCTCCATGAACAGCACTTGGCTGTCTGTAGAGGACCGGGCACATCACCCAGAGCTGTGGCACCTGACGCAAGCCCGCCATTGGTGACGGAATGTTTGTGATTTCATGAGGAAACCTTACGTACCATAGCAAAAAAAGGTTGTAGGATTAAAACAAATAACCTTTGGATCTTGTTTTTATTTTTATTAATTAAATGCTTCCGAGTCCACCATGGGCAATACATAAGTGAAGTCATATTTGAGGTTATTTTCATGGAGATTTCTGTTTTTTTGTCCTTAATCTGCAAACATGCATGTGCTTTTTATTTTACCTTTCCCAGGACAGTCGTGAATAAGTTTGATAATTAAACAGTGCCACCCGCTCGTCAACTCTGCATTTCGTTCCATGTGCTCTCCGACTGTTCTTTTGGGTGTCTTTTAGGATGCCTCAGTTTAATCAGAGCGGTACAAAAGGGGGTGGTGATGGACGGAGCATCTGAATCAATCAAACACTGGGGTGGCATAGTGGGCTAAAGAACGGTGATGCAACACATGATTGGGGGTAGGAGGAGTAGAGTGTGCGTGTGTGTGTGTGGGGGGGGGGGGCACAACGTGAAGGGTGGAAGCAACAGGGTTGACCAGAAGCTACACGGATGTCATGTGTGGAAAGGGAAGAAGCAGAGGGCCTCATGCCCAGTAGTCCGAACAAGAAGTGTGTGTGTCAGTCGACCAAGTTTAAACAAGAAGGAGTTGGCGAAAAGGGAGGGGGGGAATGGCAGCAGCAGATGAGCTTGATTAAAGCTGGTGAAAAGGGAGGGAGAGGAGGGAGTGCGATGCGAGCAGCAGCAGGGAAGGGGCGGAGAGAAGGCTCTGATGGAGAGCGATACAACCACGACCATAGAAGCTCTGCAATATAAAATAATCAATCACGGAAAGCAGGATGTAAGGCTGTGACTTTGAGTGTTTGAAAGT